>NC_072892.1:116773791-118023791 GCF_027943255.1 Anastrepha obliqua
GAATTCTGAGAGAACGTAGGTTTGAATCATGGTGAAAGGCCAAAACGAAAAAAACGTTTTTTCTAAAAGCGATCGCCCCTCAGCAGGCAATGGCAACCGTCCCAGTGTATTTCTGCCATGAAAAAGCTCCTCATAAAAAATATCTGCCGTTCGGAGTCGGCTTGAAACTGTAGGTCCCTCCATTTGTGGAACAACATCAAGACGCACGCCACTAATAGAAGTAGGAGCTCGGCCAAACACCCAAAAAGGGTATAAGCGTCAATTATGTATATATGTAAGTATGTATTTAGTTTGAGAGTAGTCACGCGTAATCTGTCAAAAAACCGCTATTGTAAAAAGTTCCTCCAATCTGATCACCCTGTACTAACGAATAGCAAAGAGAGAATGGAGAGAGACATCATTAAAATTAAAGACATGCTGTCTGATTTGCTTACAAACTGCTTACAAACAGTCGGCATAAATTCCTCTGTTACACACAAATATTTAGCCATTTAAAACTATTTAGAACAGTTATCAAGGTAATACCAGCATCTACACTCCTACTTTCATTATGCCTTACGAGTGTTTGACAAGAGAGTACTAGAGATTTTTAAGTGTAATAACAAATAAGGCTCATGCGCTCAGATATAAATAGTATATGTATGTATAAACGTAAACTCTCATAGAAAAAAATACCAAGTCCATGCGATTTACCAGCATTCAAAAGCAGCTCAACCATAAATACCCATAACAGCAGACAAGTAGGCACTCAAAAGTGGAACGCTTTCCAATCAGTTGTCGCAAAGTGTGTGCATACCTACATACATACATTTGTCATTAAGCGCGTGATCGCATGTGATCCTCCTCCGCTACTGTTTACGCTTGGCGAATGCCCTAGAAACGCCTTGTTACGTATTAGACCCAAATCTGCTTATGCGGATAAAAGGATTTGCCAGCACAAACCTCACATTACCTTCTCCACCTTGAGTGGAACAATTGTCACAATGTCTTTCTTTCATTCTTTCTTTCTTTGAGATCGTGCAGATATATTTCAATTGTACAAATTGGGTTGTAGTTGTACCGACTTATGTCATTTGTTTGTTGTGTGTTTTAACATTTGCCGCTCTTTTATAAAAATTTGCACATTGGTTGCATTTTGCTAAAGAAATGTGGAGTGTTAAGAATGTCACCGATCGGGTGAGAGATCAGCCGCTTGAAGATCTGTGCTAATGGTGATAATGTGATGGATATCTGGTATATTCTCATGCATGGTTCTTAAGTAGTTTTTTAAGCTCATAGGTTTTTTTCTTCTGTAGAGTTTTCATTTGAAATTTGAGATTTTGATTTGTACTACGAGTTAATTAATGAAGTGTTGAAAAATGAAATGTACAACAGCTGAGGATATGAAAATAATGAGTGCATATTGCATTTGACGCCTTCTTTATATGTATTTCTCATGTAAAATATGTTACTTGATACACGTGCGAAATTTTCAATGGCATTGCCCAGTAATATAAATTGCTTCGAAATTGGAATTAAGTAGTTCGGCCTTTTCACTCGCAGATGAGTCCGACTTAAATTTTTTTCGCGAGACACTTTCACTGAAATTTTTTGCGTTACTGGCTGCAAAAAATACAATTTTCAATGAAAAATTTTTAAAATTATTTGAGATTGCAGGATAACTATTTAGAAAAAAATTATCGACACTTAACTCTAATCTAACAACTAAATTTTACGATTTGTTTACAAAAAAAGTTTCAGGTAGGCAGATAGCTAGCCCCCTACCCCAGCTTGGTTACTTTTCAGATGATGCCATAGCAGTCATATCGAAGACAATCCCTTTAGAACTCTCGATCGAGAGAAATACCGCTCGGTATTAATAAAGGAAAGAGAGACAGCGAACCATCAGAGAGTGGTAGCAACGCTGGGACCATCCAAAAAATTGTCGTTGGACGCACCAACTGAAACCAGATATAAAGAAATGGTATCAAAAGAAGTACGGGGAAGTTCACTTCTACGTGACGCCACTGCTGAGCGGTCACGGATGTTTTAAAGAGTATCTACAACGCTTTAATTTGGAAAACGACCCCTTTTGCCCGGTCGGCCCTGGCGAAGCAGAAAGTGAAAGGAATGTGCTATTCCGGTGTCCGCGTTTCGACACCGAAAGAGAAAACCTTTGCAGGGTTTATGGTGAGCATCCCACAGAGGCAAACCTTACGATGCAAGTGTGCGATAATCCTGGAAAACGGCGAGCATTAAGTTGTGTAGCAGCTCGTATCATGAAAACGCTGCATGTTGAAGAATGGGTCCAAAAGACGAACCTTCGTCAACTACAGCTTGATCTCCAAGCTGATATAAATGCTGAAAAGTCATAGCAAGACGAACACCGACAGATTCTCGTACTGACAGAGACTGACTGATTTGAGTTTAAAAACTCCATAACGGCCTCCCAACCTATTCCTTAACGACAAAGTTCCAGGAGAAGCAAACGTTTCGGACAACACTTTCGGCTCCAACAGCAATATTATCGGCTGTTCTTGAGCGACGTGCACGGGTTTTATTCTTCACATCACTAACTTGTCCCAACAGCTCGAATTTGTTTACCAATTTCTGTATTGCGGTCCGACAAGGTGATTTGTGATGACCCCAAAATGCTCGAGTTTTACGAACCGTCTCTGAGAAATTTTTATAGTGAATTTTAATAATTTCAATGCGTTGTTTAAGTGTGTATCGTTCCATTTTTATTAATGGCGTAGTTTTTACTTCTCAAATATTAAAAAATAACAGCTTCAAAAGTGACACCTACCTAAATAGCGTTCTATTCAAAATAACACCTGTTATTGGAAAACTCTTTGCAAGGTGATATTTGCCTTGGATTAGAGCAATACTCTAATCTACTCCCTCGGGAAATAGCTACAGTCATAGTGATTAATAATTTTTTTGATTTTTGTGTTTCAGATAAATAGGAGACCCAAAATGGACAACACCATTTAGGTCTAATTTTTCGGGAGGGTCAACTTCAGCACCATTTTTTAAATTATTAAAATAAAAAAAAAAAATATTTTTTTTATGAAAAGAAGTTAAATAAAAAGCCTAAAAAATTTAAATATCATTTTTCATTTTTTTATTGTAAAAAAATTTCTGAAAATACCCTAAATTTTCGAGCCCTAGACCACAGGGACCCCCTAAGCGCCTTTTCAGACAAATATTTTTCTGAGAATCTCAATGAATATCACTGGACTGGGGAGGTATTGCATTCGTATCCATCCATCTCTACCTTAAATGCTAATTCCGATAAATATTTCCCAGATAACTTTGCCTGTTTCATTTATCTGCAGTTCGGAGATTAATTTACATTATCCAAGTTTTACCATTTTATAAGAATGAAGTTCACGAAGAGGTCCTCCTCGAAATCATTAAAAATGACTACCGAATTTCTGTCTGTGGTTTCAACTTTAAGAGTGAAAACTCCTCTTCAGCGCCAAGGATCACAACGATTAGAGGAGAAGTTCGGTCTCGGTTAAATGGCTGTTAAGCGGTCAAGCGATTTACTTACCCGTTGGTAAGCCGTTGAGTTAGTATTTAGTTAAGTATCATAAGGAAGTTGGTTTCCAATAACAAGTCAAGAAAGTTAGATTAAATTAGGAACAGGATATCATTCTCTAAATTGCTAATGTGCCGGCCGATGCGTGTGAAGAATGATGTATGTATTTATTGTAAAATATTTTTCACGCATTTAGCTTAAAACATCGTTGAATTATTCTTTAAGACACTTAACTTTTTGCACGGCACTTCGAAAACACTTTTTCAAAAAGTGTAATTAATTAAAGTAATCCTTTACTCTCCCAAACCCCTCATCTGTTGTGTGTTTTCGCTTTCAATGCAATCAGCAAATCAAGCACATCAAAAACCACAAAATGAAATTTCAGTCGAGTGCGCAACAAACAAATGAAATTAAAAATCCTTACAAAGCTCTAAGAAATAGCATGGGAAAAAGTGTGATAGTGCGAGACCACAATGTGTAGAAAAGTGAAGAGTTGCTATCTCTCGCAGTTGCTGTGGATTCTTAGCGCTTAACCGCTAAGCGCAAGCAACTATTATATCGACTATAATATATAGATAGTAAATGCTAAGTAAATCTGTACAAATACTGTTATGGTGTTTCTGTGCATACACACACGTATGTGTGTGAGTGTTTGTGCAATATGGCGCACGCAATGGCGCGTTGCGCACAATGCGTCCTCCTTTCGCAGCTGCTTTGAAATAACATTGCGCGCGCGAAATCACTTTGCAACTTTGTTGCGTTTCTTACCCACACTACAGTGAATTTCATTTAAGTGTGTCTCTCTGTGTGTGTTTGACTTACTTGCTGGCCTGTTGCATAGGTTTGTGCACTGGCTCTCAATCTCCACTCGCACCTATTGCGTGCTTTTTCTTTTGGCGCCACTGCCGCCGCCAGCGCTTTGTTCCCCTCTTTTCATGTACGATATTTTTGCGAAAGTGCGAGTATTTGGCGAAAACCATTAAAGAAATTACTTTTCTGACACTGGGGTTGTATTGATAAGATTTTTTTAGGAAGTAGGGGCATGCATAACTATGTGCATACTTCAGTTAAGTAAGAAGAAGAGAGGTGAAAAAACATCAAAGCTATTGATAAGTAGAAACTTTTCAAAATAGAGTAGAAAGCGATTTGAATTCAAATAAAATTGAAATTGCTTTCAATTTTCATAATCGTTGGAAGAGAATGTTAGCGGCAACATGAAGTTAAAGTGTGAATGTGTGCACTTTTCACTTTACTTTCGCAGGTTTGCGATGACTTCTGAAGTGCGAGCGCTTTTCGAAAAAAACTATCTCCAGCATTTTAATGTTTCGTGCTCGTGGGATCGTACCTAAATGAGTAATGTTCCTATTTTTAATTTATACTTCTACTAATTTGTATTATCTTATAATCTTTAGTATACGATTTTCAAGCTAGAGATTTTCAAGCGATAGATTATAAATATTAGGTTGTTTTTCTCTGAAAATATGCTTGATTGAAACGAAGAGTAAGGAGAAAGATTCTGCCTGAATACTACCAATTATTCAATAGCAATACCAGGGGAGGTAAAGTTTGGTTGAGGTGGCTGCAAACAACTCCACCACCCCATAGAATCTCGCAGTTTAGCAATTTATGATGTCTCATGAATGAAAACCTCTACTTCTATTTAAACCAGCCCATGAAAGCTGAAAAACAAACACGAGCACCTAACATATTTTCAAACCTGCAAATAAGATCGTTTCATTTAAAAACCCTTTACCTCTCCCTACATAATAGAGACCAATCAAAAAATAGGATAAAAATCGTAAGTCAACCGATTCTAAAAAAAACTTTTAAATATTTTTAAATATTTTGGGACTACTAGTAGCTTATTTTTCTTTTTCTTGCCTCTAAAATGGTACTGATCTAATTCTGCATTCATGCTTCTTCTTCTTGCTTAAGTGGTTTTGGTGGAGTCGTTTCTTCCTAATGCGCACCGGCGCCAGTTTGGCACTCCAAGTGAAACCAAGTACTTTTCCACCTGATCTGTCCAACGCAAAGAAGGCCTTTCTCTTCCTCTGCTACCACTAGCAGGTACCTCATAGAATCCATTCAGAGCCGGAGCGTTTTAATTCATTCGGGCGGCCTGACTTAACCAACGGAGCTGCTACATTTTTATTCGCTACAGAATCTTTCTCTCAAATACTCCAAGTGATGCCTCATCGGATATTGTCATCATCCAAGCACCTGCACCACGTTAGGACGGGCATGATGAGCGACTCTATAAGACTAAGGTTAAAGTTTAATTTTGTTCGTCGAGAGAGGAATTTATTACTCAATCGCCTACTTAGTCCAAAGTAGCACTTGTTGGCAAGAGAGATTCTCTGTTGGATTTCAAGACTGGGATTGTTATCTGTGTTAATGATGGTTCCTAGATAAACGACGACTTTTACAAACTCGAAATCATAAGTGTCAACAGCGTCGTGGGTGCCGATACGCGAGTGCGTCGACTGTTTGTGTATTGTAGAAGATACTTCGTTTTGTCTTCGTATACCACCAGACCCATCCGCCTTGCTTCTTTATCGAGTTTGGCAACAAAGTTTTGTACTACTTTAAAATCATAACTGTCAACAATGGCGGGTTTTTTTTTTGTTTTGCGCGTAACGCAGCTTTGTTGCAGTGCAAACAATGGACCAATTTTCTTTAGACTCTAGCATAATATCAAGTGGCCGCCGTAGGCGAATGGGTTGGTGCGCGACTACCATTCGCAATTCATAGAGAGAATCTCGGTGAAACACCAAAAATTAAGAAAAAACATTTTTCTAATAGCGGTCGCCCCTCGGCAGGCGATGACAAACCTCCGAGTGTATTTCTGCCATGAAAAAGCTCCTCATAAAAATATCTGCCGTTCGGAGTTGGCTTGAAACTGTAAGTCCCTCCATTTGTGGAACAACATCAAAATATTCTCCATGAAGATTTATACACTTTTGCATGCGTTTGAACCAATTGTCGAAGCACTTTTGCCACTCTGAATGAGGTACCTCCAAAACATGCATTCTGAATGCCGCAACCGCTTCTTCAGGTGTCGAAAAACGTTGACCTCTCAGTTTGTTTTTTACGTAAGGGAATAAAAAGAAGTCATTCGGTGCCAAGTCAAGACTAAACGGCGGATGACCCATTAATTCGATGTTTTGGGTGCTCAAAAATGCAGTTGTTTGAGCCGATGTGTGAAGAGTGATCCGACTTTGGCGATTGGTTTTTCTAATTTCTTGGAAGACAACTGGCAAACAAATGGTTGTGTACCACTCAGAATTTACTGTTTTGCGTTGTTCTAGTGGTACGGTTGCGACATGTCCAGTTTTTCCGAAAAAACAGGCGACCATTTGCTTGGAAGTGCTTCGTGCGCGAACAACTTTTGTTGGATTTGGCTCATCTTGAAACACCCATACAGTCGACTGCTGTTTGCTTTCGGGCTCATACGCGTAAATCCATGATTCATCACCTGTCACGATGTCATAGACGTGTTTCGAAGCCCCGCTATCGTATTTTTTTGAGCATTTCCTTCGACCAATCGACACGAGCCTTTTTTTGCGCGATTGACAAATTGTGTGGGATCCAACGCGAACAAATTTTTTTGACAGTCAAATGTTTATGCAATATTCAATGTATGCTGGTCTCACTAATGCCTAAGATTGTCTCAATCTCACGATAGGTCACATGACGATCTTGAAATATCAGTTCGCGCACAGCATCAATGGTTTTCGGAACAACAACTGATTTTGGACGACCTTCACGAAATTCGTTTTGGAGTGAACTACGACCACGATTGAATTCACCATACCATCGATAAACACTGGTCCTTGATGGAGCTTCATCGCCAAAAAATGAATTAAATTCATCCATGCAATGTTGCTGAGTTAATCCACGTCGAAAGTTGTAAAAAATAATCGCACGAAATTGTTCACGATTTAATTCCATTTTTGGACCGAGGTGAATCTTTTAAGGGGGGACCCTCATTTAGACGGTCGAAAAATGCATCATTTTTGGGAATTTTTTTCTCAGGTAAAATAACTTCAAACGTTTTGTAATTCATAAAGTACTTTAATAAATGTCTTGACTGTCTACAAAAATTTTCGGAGAAGAAAAAAAACATTTTAAGTATGGAAATATACACCTCATTCTATCTGTGTACATTCTAGCGCTCTGAATTTTTTTCTGAAATAAAAAAACCAAATTTTTTTTAAAACTTTAGGATAATACCTTCGATGTGACATTTTGATTTAAAAAAAAAATGTCGAAATTGATATTTTTAACCCAGTTTTATGTTAAAAGTGATTTTTCATGCATAAAAATTGACTTTAAAATTACAAAAAAATATGAAAATCTTTTTTTTTAAAAAAACACTTAATGTCACATTGAAAACAATTTAATTATCTTTAAAATGAGCTATTGTAAAGCCTGATTGGTTCAATACAGCGTTCTCAATTGTGTACACAAAATCGAAAAATGATGTTTCGAGAAAAACGCGTTTAAAGTTTTGGATACAGGCGATCAGGCCACCCGTCACGTCCTGTTAAAAATTTTGTCACTCCTTCAAAAATACAGATATCGACTTGAAATTTTGAAAGTATATTCTTAAATAGTTGTAGAATAGATTAAAATTATTTCCAAAAAATCGATTTTTTTGACCCGATAAATGAGGGTCCCCCCTTAAGTTACTGTAAACAACAGAAATAGCGCTGGTATTTAAAAACGTTCTGAATACGTAAAAGCCAAAAAATGTCAAACTTTGCGATACAGCTGTCAGTTTCCAGATTGCAACACCAGGGTTGCCAAATCCTGCCAAATAAAAGGCACCCCTCGTATAATATGAACCAGGTTGTGAACCTTACAAGAAAACAATGTTCTGCCTTTTCAATAACGTCGTTTGCACACAAGGTGCAGTATAAGTCGTCTTTATGTCCGAATTTATGTAAATAAAATGTGAAGCATTGGGAAATCCACTTCCCCATGCCGTCTGTCTAGCCAATTTCGCAGGAAGGAATTAAGCGATAGGTCCAACGTCCGTTCGGTTAATAGCTCCACCGACTCTGTCATTTCTGCCAACAAATCTCCTTCACTGCTTTACGCGTCACCTCATTTTGGGGATTCAGCCATTTCCCAAATGTCTATTGCGCAAAGCCTAGATATTACCAGTGCTGCTTCCTCTGATGTAGTTCGGAACACATTACATACGCTTATACCGCAAAGATGGTACAAGAATCTCTTTTCACGCGCATAGGAAGTTTTATCCAGGGCATCAGACCAGATAGGGCACCGCACACGGTGGCATAGGTGCCGATCCGCGAGTGCGACAGACTTAGAAAAGGCAAAACTAATAGCGCGGTTGTTAAGGTTGTCGTGATGTCAATATCATCGATAGTATCGGCATACACCAGTGGTTGTACGCTCTTATAATAAATTGTACCTATCTAAACGACTAAGCTCTGCGGCACAATCTTTTTCAGCATCAAGCTAAAGAAGTCACATGACAGCGAGTCATGTCATTCTGAAATGAGAATTTGGTATCAAATGGTTCCGAGAGGTCTTACCCAACTCTGACGGCACTGCTGGTTTTATTCAACGCCATCTTGTACAGAAGTATTCGTTTTGTGGAGATACCTAATTCAGACAGCACGGCATATAGGCAACTCCTTTTCATGCTGTCGATGCGACCTTAACCCTTTTGCATCACCGCTCGAAAATGGGTTATATACTCAAAATACCTTGCATCGACAAGACGTTTACTGTTTGTTCTAATGAAGAAGAGAGATTTTTTGTTCCCGGATTATTCCGACGAATGCTGCTAAAGGGTTAAAATCGACGAAGAGATGATGTATGTCGTTTCTCCTTTTATGGGTCTTCTCTAAGACTTTGCGTATTGGAAATATCGGTCAACTGTGGATTTTCCAGGTCCAATCAAATGGTTCACGGTGGGCTTCAGCTTTTCCACAACACGCTCGATAGAACCCAGTACGCGATATTTAGAAGACCAGCATTGTAAGGGAATGATTACCATTTCTAAGTGTATTAAAAACTACTCATCAAATTCCAGATGCGTACGAGCCCCATCGGACATTTTTCAAGAGAATCCGAATTAAAATTAAACAAGTAAATGTAACGCGCGCCAGAAGAAGACGTTAAACGTGAAATTAAGAGATTATAAGAAGAAATTACAAAAAAAAAATGTTAGTGATGCTAGTGGTAGAAAAGAATGATCCAGATGTATTTATGTATGAATAATTGTCCGCACACTTCTGATGGCATTCTTGCTGCACGCCTCGAACGGCATAGCAACTCATTTGAGGTCATTAGAACTATTGGAAACTATTCAGCTGCATTGAATGTCAGATATTTTGCCAACAAAATAACTTAAATAGACTTAAATATGCAAAAATCGCTGCATATGCAAGGAAAAGTGTATATGTATGCATAAAAAATATACTGCGTGGGCCTGACCGATGTTAGCTCATTTCAGCAGCCAATAGAAAATCACATCGGGCTTTGTTGCTTCAGCGTGGTTTCGCTACTTTTGTCTAAATTATAAAAGATCTGCCATCAACATCAGCAAGAACAATAACATGGTGCATCTTTTGTAATATTTACATTTAGCCACCCACACACACGCATGCATACACGCACACATTTCTACTTGTACGTTGTATGTGAGAATCGTCGATGAGCAGATTAGCCGCATTAATAGACACAGATTAGCTGCAGAGCGCATGCATATGTATGCATATCCCACGCGCGCTATACCTTTTAACTTACCTCACATGTGTGTAAGTATGTATGTATGTATGGATGCATTATATTAATGTATGCATACAAAGTCCTTGTGCGCGCCTCTTACTCCTATAGAAACTCATGAGGTGTTTCGATTGCCTTTCTTGACCGTTTTTTTTATGTATGGCTTGTTATTTGCTCTGGTCTCATTACGTTTTGTGTGAAGTGTGCGTTAGCGGTAAATATTTTGCTAAAAATTTGACCAAGGCATGGAACACACACATGCACACGACTTCTTTTGCAATTCATTGCAACTCAAAGTCGGCCAAATTATCTGTTTTCTGCATTATTTGAGGCTTTGCTTTTATTTAAGAAAATTCTTTTCACTATGTTGGTTTGTTGTTGTTCATACACGTTGTGATATACTTTACCACAAAAACTCATAAGAGCATTTATTGTGCTTGCCAGTTATTCTTTTGCTGTTTTGTTCTCCCATCAATGTTGTTGCTGTGCATAGTTAGGAAACAATACTCTTGAGTACGCTTCAGTAGCACCCACTTTTTGTTCCCTTGTGATGGACCCTCTGCGCCACATACTCACCTATGAATAAGTAGTAGTGTGTTTTTTTCACTTTTGTCTTTGTTTTTGTTTTCACCTGGATACAACCGATTAGGCACCTTTCACTTTCGAGAAAAAAGTGCTATAGAAATCGGTATGTGCTTTGATATTGATAATATCTATTTTCCCATACCTCTGGCTTGATAAATTAATTTGATTGCTCATTTCAGTGCTTATCCTTATTCTCCATTAGCATCGAGCTTGCGAAGTAGATATGTATGTCTGTATGTATGTATGTATAAGCATTTGCGCCATGGCCAGGAATTGAAGTAGTACTATCAAATTACATATTTATAGAAATAATTACATACTAATATATTATATACATACATATATGCATATGTTGGTATGCGTATTCACATATGACTGAGTTTTTCCATACAAATAGACATATTCATTTATCAGTATAAATTTTGCATTTAAAATTGTTCGAGCAATACTCATAGATGTAAAAGCGCAATTAAATTATGACGTATGAATTTTTTTAATGTTTTTAAATCCTTTTTTTTCTAAATAAAAACTATCTCTAATCTATATAAAAGCTCTACGAACCAAAGGTATTTTAGGCATGCAGTGAAATAAACTTTCACTTTCTTTCGTGGAGTTTGATTAAAAGAAAAGTACTAGATTGTCCAATAAGTTTTGCTCATCGATAAGAAACACACATTTTTGTGGTTTGAAATACACTTTATTATTCAGTACAGTCTCCCTGACCACCAATACAATCCTTCCAACGAGATTCCAATCTAGTTATGAATTCTATCCCCGAAGTGAGAACCTGGAATGACTGCAAAATACGCTTCCATAGCTATTAAGACCTCATCATTTGTTGGAAAACGCTCTCCCCGCATGAATTTTTTTTTTCTGAAAACAGATGGAAGTCACTAGGGGCAAAATCTGGTAAATACGGTGAATGCTTCAACAATTCGGGATTTAGCCATTGTCAAAATGCTCTGGTGACACGGTGCATTGTTTTGATGAAAAATAATTTTTGTTTGCAATTTGTTCAAGAGTTTTTTTTAAATTCAGCTGGTCTAAGAGGTTATAATAATATTTAGAATTTAGTGTTTTACCAGTTTGCTAGTAATCCACACACAATTCCTTTCCCATCCCAAAAAACTGATGCTAACACCTTATTGGCCGATTTCTGGACACGAACTCGTTTGGAAGCAGAAAAACCAGGCTCACACCACTCTTTAACGTCTTGTTTCGATTTAGGATCATGGTGATAGACCCAAGTCATATTCATGGTGATAAATCGATGCACAAAATCTACTTTATCCTTTCGAAAACGCGCAAAATGGTGCTGGGAAAGTCGCATTCGAATGTGTTTCTGTTCCATTGTTAGCGAATGTGGCACTCATTGTGCACACAACTTTCTGAAACTCGATACTTCAGTCAATAACTTGCCTAGGGCTTCGACTAAATCTCTTTCAGTCACTCGACGATTTTCCAACGACGATTTCTGTATTTTTTCTACGATTTCTAGTGCTGTTGCTGTTGTTGAATGTCCTTGGGTGGATCGCCTTCAAGGCTTATATGACCACATTTAAATTCAGCAACCCATCTTTCTGCTGTACTAATTTAAGTCCCTACAGACATTCAACATTCCTTCATAAATTTCCTTTTCTTTTACACCTTCCAAAAATAGAAATTCAATCACCAAACGATACTTGATTTTTTCCATTGTAGAAAATACTGTGACACGTCGGTACTAAATGACTTGTAATCAAAGAGTGAATTGTACCAAAATTATTAAAAAAATCTAGACTAGTAGCAATGCCCTGTCTTATCGAAGCGCAAAACTTATTGAACAGCCTAATACTCATGGCTTGTTTTTGACGTGATAACGTCTTATAATTCGATTTAACAGGCTGCACGCACGAAAAAATGTGTCGTTACCTTGCTCATTGCCGTTACCTTGAATGAACTGCAAGCGAAAGCGCGGAACGAACAAAGCAAACGAACGGCAACGTTCGACATCTTGCTCTCTCCTACTTAAGTGAGCGTATATATGTATGTATATGCGCATATGTACATATAATTATAAATTCACGTATTTGTATTTTCATATGCCTTCTTATTGATTATTATTAATTTGATTTACTTGAAGAATTTAAAATAAAACCAAGTCTGTTAATAATACCTGTTGTTTTAATGTTATTATTATTAATTTTTTTATTATATTATATATGAAGGAAGAAATGTATGGTAATATTTACCATATACCTTATAAGATATGTTGTATACTAATATATGTATATAAACATGCATATACATATACAATTTCGCGCAATTTTCAAAAAGAACAAATCTATATGTAAAGATGCATACATGTCATATGGACATATCAAATACACGAATCTATTCCGTACGCAAGCAAATGTAAGCTAATGTGCTTGAACTGCAAGCGAGAGCGCGGAACGAACGACAAAGAGCACAATAGGCAACGTTCGACATCTGGCTCTGTCCTACTTGAGTGAGCATATATATGTATGTATATGCGCATTTGTATATAAATTCACATACTTGTATTTGCATATGCCTTCTTCCTGTGTGCATGGTAATGAACCATTTCTCTGTTGAGAATAGGACGATGATAGAAAAAGTAGGAAATGAAAGGGAATGTTTCGAGTGTAAAGTGTCTTAAAAAAGGCAAATCGATGACGGTGCCTCTTAGTGTTGTTGACTTATTAACGTCTGATGCACAATCGAAATTGAAGATATCTTTCATGAATTTGATAAATGTTTCGTCATTTTTCACGTTTGTGTAAATGTAACTTGACCTATTCCATTGCAATTCCATTTACCTCCTCCTCTATATCCATACAAAATATCTATTAAACAAATAAAATTGAAATTTTGTTTTGAAAATTGCAACCATTCCATCAATATTTTCTTATGACGTTGTCACGTTAAACTATCGTTAGTAAACCGACTTTACAGACAACCTCGTTTTTTTATTTGTAACGAGGAGGAAGCCTAACCCCAGCAGTGTGGCTTAACTTTAACCCGCACTAAACCTCCTACCGTCACAGTACCGACCTCCCCGGTATTACTGGCAAGTATTTCGAAAAGGAGGTTTGAACACTACGCTCAACGCCGATATTACTAACTTGATGTTTCTTCTTCTTCTTTATTATAGGATTACATCCAGTACCTAATATACATCAACAATTTTATACAAGAAATACAATTTGTTTGGTTATAAATAAAAAATAAGTAAATAAATATCAATTATCCATATAGCTGGGTATTCAACACTCATTCCTGCGTTTGAGAGGGCCTACGGGTGACCTGGTAGTCCTCGGTTTTCCCGTAATTGCAGATTTAACCAACCTATTGTCAGGCATACGTAGCACGTGATTTTTCCACTCCCTTCTTCGTCTTTGACTCCGCCTGACAATGTCTTGCGCGAGTCACAAATCCCTCTAATCTTTCTCTTTGTTTCGTATACCATCGCTGCGAATATATCCTGTGATTGATCGCAATGTTACCATCTCAACCTTGGTCATTGTTTGTTGAGTTGCCGTTGTATCTGCTCGGGTTTCAACGGGATAGGTGAGTACTCGTCGAGCGCATGTTTTATATTGTAAATTCGGACTTTGGCTTTTAAGCTTAGATGCTTATTTCGTCATATAACAACGCATAAGCATCCAGAAAGTCGTGCTGATTTATTCATGTAGTTGTTTACTTCGGTCGTTAATTCTTTTTATGATGTAATTTTAGTACCCAGGTACCCAGTACCATAACCTGCTTGATACACGTTCCGTAGGAGTATACTGCTAGCTTACTACTGAGCGGTTGTTGAATCCGTATACCCCCCGTCCATCTCCATACCCTATAAAAGTTTGTTTCTACAGCTGGTATCGTCAGTTTACCAGCATATTCACCTCTACATAGTTCACTTTTACGATTTTCTTGGCGTTCGCGTCTACACCTTGTTTGATCTCTGTATCGGAGTTGCTGCATCTCTTCGGCAGCCATATGCTGTACGTACCTTATTCCATGCGTTGTTGCTTTTCAGCATTAGTGGGACTCGATTAAAAGGGATGCTGCAACTTAGACTATCTTCCAGTTTTTCTTTAGCTTTCTGAAACGAAGGCATTTAAAAACCACCTGTTCCGCATCTCAGCGTCTGGTGATTTGCACTGCTCGCGGTATGGAGTCTCTTCATGGCCAAAGCGGTGAAGATGCGCTTTAAAAGAGCCATAAGCACTATGGGTAAGGTAGTCATCTACTCGTACTTCCCTGAACTTGCTCTCAAGTCATGCTTCAACTCTGGGGCTGAGGCGATGGTACCACTTGCCCTTTGTTGTCATTGTCAGCTTCCGCTTCACATATTCAAAGTTGTTAATCAGATATGTATGTAAGTAGGTGCATATATTATTTTCATGTTAAGAAATACTCATTTATCAAATATCAGTGGCATCAATATTTTGACGTGATAACGTCTTATAATTCGATTTAACAGGCTGCACGCACGAAAAAATGTGTCGTTACCTTGCTCATTAGTGTTACCTTGCTCATATGTCGTTACCTTGCTCATTGCCGTTACATTGAATGAACTGCAAGCGAAAGCGCGGAACGAACGACAAAGCAAACAAAGCAAACGAACAGCAACGTTCGACATCTTGCTCTCTCTTACTTAAGTGAGCGTATATGTGTATGTATATGCGCATATGTACATATATAAATTCACTTATTTGTATTTGCATATGCCTTCTTATTGATTATTATTAATTTGATTTACTTGAAGAATTTAAAATAAAACCAAGTTTGTTAATAATACCTGTTGTTTTAATGTTATTATTATTTTTTGACGTGATAACGTCTTATAATTCTATGTAGCCGGCTGCACGCACCAAAAAATGCGTCGTTATCTTGCTCATGCGTCGTTACCTTGCTTGAACAGCATGTTTTGTTATGTTATGATATGTTATGTTATGTTATGTTATGTTATGTTATGTTATGTTATGTTATGTTATGTTATGTTATGTTATGTTATGTTATGTTATGTTATGTTATGTTATGTTATGTTATGTCATGTTATGTTATGTTATGTTATGTTATGTTATGTTATGTTATGTTATGTTATGTTATGTTATGTTATGTTATGTTATGTTATGTTATGTTATGTTATGTTATGTTATGTTATGTTATGTTATGTTATGTTATGTTATGTTATGTTATGTTATGTTATGTTATGTTATGTTATGTTATGTTATGTTATGTTATGTTATGTTATGTTATGTTATGTTATGTTATGTTATGTTATGTTATGTTATGTTAAAGTAATATATATTATGTTATGTTAATGTTAACTCATTCTCTATATCCATACAAAATATCTATCAAACAAATAAAATTAAAATTTTCTTTTGAAAAATGCAACCATTCAATTAGTATTTTCTTATGACGTTATCACGTTAAACTATCGTCAGTAAACCGACTTTACAAACAACCTCTTTTTTTCCAATTTTTTTCAACCCATACTAAAATTGATAGTTTCAAACGATAAAGAATGCTGAGTATTAAAATGAGAACTACGATTTTTTCAATGACTTGAGAATTATTTTTCAAGTGTTTATTGGGTATGCATGAATTCTTAGAAATCCTCTAAAATTATTTACATGAAGAGGCAGAGCGGATATGTGTTCGGAGTTATATCTTATGTTTCTTTCTGGAAAAGACAGAAAAAATATTGTAGTTTTTTTCAAAAAGAGACAGACTTTATAGACTTAACAAACGTCACATTTGTACTAGAATTTTGTAAGAACTCCTTTTCCTAATTTATAAAATGTTGCAAAAACGATTTTTCATTCAATTAACATCACTTTACGGATTCAGAAATGCTGCACCTTAGCGTCAAAAGAATTAAGAAATAGGCTTGTTGGCGCAAAAACAAATCCTAGCACTCATTCTCACCCATTTTCATTGAAGTTTGACACCACATTTTCGTTTGCTTTCGCGCTGAATGCGTCGGAGCACTTACTTTGGGCAATTAGACAATTCCCTTGTTTGCAATTATGCATACCCCCATAAACTCAGCCCCACGAATATATAGCCAAACACAAATGTACAAACTTTTACGGCAATACATGCATACGGCTGGCGTGTGTGTATGTGTATGTAAGGGTATGTATGTAGAAAAGAGGTTGCATATGCATGTGTTTGTTATCTGCTATCACGGCCGCCATTTTTGTCGACATGTTAGCGCTTTACGCCTTGCGACGACGAGGCTTTTCATCTGTAATTTGGGTAAATTACGCCAAAGTGTCAGTTGGTGAAAGTGTGAGTGTTCGTAGTAGAAAAAAAGCAAAGTAAAGTAATTTTATAATTACGCCATTGCCATTCCCCGCGCTAAAACGAAAGTGCGTACGAATCATTAAACTACGTACATGGAAAATGCTTATACTATATATGTACAGTGAAACCTCCCCTTGCGGACACCTCCAATAAGCGGACACTCCCCATAACCGGACAAAAACTGAGGAACCAAGCTTTATGTTGTATTTTTAGAACGAATTCCACTCTAATAACCGGACGCGGACACTTTTTCTCATTTTTTTTGTTCTAATCACCTCTCGAAAGCGGACGCGGACCTCTCGGTAACGGACAAGCAAAATATAACACTGAACAAATGTGTAAAGAAAACGATAAAAACCTCTCATAAGCGGACGCGATACTCTAATCCACGGACAACAAAGATAGTAGATAGACAATAGTTGAATTAAAAGAATATGGATGGGCGGTGATAACGTCAACAAAAAGAAAAAGTTCTTAAACGCGGATGGCTCAAAAATTTACCATTTGAGTTTCGAATGGTTCGTTAAGGCTAGAAGCCAAAATATACCAATATCGGGTATTATTATAAAGGAAAAGCAAAAGAAATCGCTGGCCGATTAGGTATTCAAAATTTTTCTGCGTCAAATGGATGGTTGGAAAAATGGCGTAGGCGTCATAATGTGACTTTCAAAAGAATATGTGGGGAATCTTCCGAGGTTAATTTCGAGGATTGTGTGCCAATATGGTTGGAGATAAAGAAAAGCCATTGGTTATCGGAAAAGCAGCATGCCCACGCGCCTTTAAAAGAGGCAATATAGGAAGTTTGCCAGTGGAATGGAAGTCAAACCGGAAAGCTTGGATGTCTCGTGAAATTATGTGTGAGTGGCTAGAAATGCTTGATAAACGAATGGGCTGCCAGAAGAGAAAAATTGTATTATTTTTGGACAATGCTACAACTCACCCTTGAAATATTAAACTAGATAATAAAGTGGTGCACAAGTCGACATATATGTGCTTTCAAGTCATTTGCTAAATTCACATAACAATGCAGTGTTTTGTTCTCAACTAACAGCAACAGGCAATAGCAGCTAGAGAGAAAACCAAATCATGCTTTTGTATGACTTGTTTCTCTCTCAGCATTATCACAACACACATATTTCGGCAAGATAGCAAGAAAAGCAATGACACTGAAAGGCAATGAAAAACAATTCAATTCAAACAAGTGAATTGTGTCAAATGTGGATTATTTACTTACATGAATTCCTGATATTTTAAAATCAAATAGGCAGTTAATGTTTGGTATGATGGTTTTGTAGAATAAAAATTAAATTCTGATTAATATTTGAATGTAACTTACACTTTGCCTGCAAATATTCTTCTGCGCACTTTATTGGATTTTAAGTTTACTAAAAGCTGTCTTATTTCATAACTTCAATAGCTTTAAAAATTATTCATCGAAAGTTTACCGTTATTTATTAATATTCTCCCCTTAATACGCAAAAGTGCGCGGGGAACGAAGAAATGTGTATGTTTGCAATTTTCATACATCTCGAAGGTGTGCTAATACACACTACGTACATACATACATATGACACCAATTCACACATTGTACTTGATGTCTTTCGGCAAAGCTTGTATGAGAATGTTTTTCTACCATTGCCATGCAAGCAAGTTATGTATTATCGATCGAGTCAGTCTTCGGCATAGAATCGTAAGAGTAAGTCGTGTTAAACATACTTTCTTCATAATAAAATATAAGTGAAAACTTTGAAAAAACTAAATTGTTTTAATCGGAAAATATAAATGGCGACGAGGATAAAAAACAACAAAACAAAAACACAAATTTATTAAAAAACTAAAATTTAATATCTGCTCTTCGTGATGTATTGAAAGGAAAAATAAATAAAAATTAAAATAAAAATAAAAAGTCAATAAATCAAATGCGTACAAGCAAACGTTGAAAAAAAAAAACAATTACGAATAGTGTGCAAAATTAAGAAAAAAAAAAAAAAAAAAAAAAAAATATATATATGACTAAATTTTAATAAAATATTTAATAATAAATATTAATATAATTACATGTGAAAACTAAAGTCGAATCGAAATTTGAAAGTGTGAAATTTTGAAATTTCAATAATAAACTGGAAGCTATACGTGATTTGACGAAAATTCTGAAATACACACATACATAAAGATAATTTTACAGAAAAGTGCAGTAAATGGGATTTAAGATCTCATTGACCCCCCATGATCAAATTAATACGAGTGACAAGGAAATACTATTTGAAAGGTGTTAATACTTAAATTTCAATCTTGTTAAAAAGAAATGAAAATTGAAAACTGAAAACTGAAAGTGAATAATTTGAATGTTGAGCGCTGTACTACTTGAAAAAGCCTAGCCAAATAACAGTTGAAAAAAAAAAAAACAAAAAAAACCGCAAATCACTCAAGTGTTTTAATATTACAACAACTAAAAAATCGTTTAAAAGTGCACTTGACTTCAAAACGAAGAAGTCATGACCCGCTAGGTCAAAGAAAGGACAGCAAAATACTAACGGACACGAAGCTTATACACATTGTTGCCAACGAACAATTGTTGCGAAACAAAGCCATCTCGCGAAATTCTAGACACATGTTGAGTGATTATGTGTGTATGTGTATAATCGATGTAAACGAGTGCGATCAACCTCGAATGAGAATTAAAACACAACAAAAATAAAATTTAAAGAGAAACGAACGGAAACATAAACTATACACAAAGAAAAAACACAGGATGGCACTGACATTAGCACAGGCGTTGAGGGAGGCAAGGAGTATTCCTTTTTTCGATGGTCAAAGTGAGTACACCATAACCCACTACTTACGAGACGTTTCCACAATTTTGTCGCTGACAGCTGAGGAACAGAAGCACATCATATCAAATGTCTTGTGTAACAGGTTGAGGGGACGGGCGTTGTACGTTACACAGCAGCTCAACGAGCCGAGTTTCGATGTTATATTGAATAGATTAAAAGAGGAATTTGGTGTTAAGACCACATATTTAAATTTAAGAAACGAAGCAATGAATGTTAGGGCCACAAATATTGAAAACTTACATTATAAACTAGGATCTATTTTGCAGGAAATGAATACAAAATATATTTTAGAAGGGGGTATTGAGATTTTGTACACCCCACAAAATAATACAAAATTAATTTTTGAAGTTTATTTACAATTCTTGCCATTTCATGTAAAAACTTTGTTGTTGCAAAATAATATAAACAATATGGAAAATGCCTTCACATATTATTTACAAAATAACTTGTTGCAAGACATTAATATAGGTCGCGACAGCCTGAAGGTTGACACTTATGAGAAAAATGTTAAGAGCAATCGTGATTTTCATTCCAATTTCAATCGGTTGAACCATAAAAACCAAACCAATAACAATCTTAGTAAACAAAATTCAGGAGTTTTCCGCAACAAAAATACAAATTTTGAATATAATCCGAATTATAAAAATTCGAACAGATACAATAGAAATTTTGAAAATAATCAATCCGGAAATTTTAATAGCAATGTCAACTACGGTAGAAATAGTGGCAATTGTAGGCTCTCAAACCTAAGAAAAATATTTAACTGCTTATCTACAAATAACTTAAGAATACAATACGATAAATGCAAATTTTTATCTAGATATACAGATTTTTTAAAAAACGATAATAATTACTTTACGGATAACGAAGAAAACATTGATATAAAATCTTTGTTCGAAAATTCTTTAGAAACGGTGCATTCAGCATACGAAAACCTAAATGAACACTTTCTTATATCCGAGTCCATGGTGAGTGGATGCACCACTCAAATTCGTATGGTGGGGAGCAGGTCCATCGAGGGCGAAATGTTATATAACAAATATAGAATAGTCTATATAGCCGAAAGAGATACAGATCTTTTTAGGAAATATATTAAAAAAGGATCAACAGGAATTCATTCAGAGTTGCCTGATAGTGCGTAAAATGTTGTATTAAAAAAGGAACAACAGGAATTCATTCAGAGTTGCCTGATAGTGCGTAAAATGTTGTATTAAAAAAGGAACAACAGGAATTCATTCAGAGTTGCCTGATAGTGCGTAAAATGGGGTATTAAAAAAGGAACAACAGGAATTCATTCAGAGTTGCCTGATAGTGAGTAAAATGGGGTATTAAAAAAGGAACAACAGGAATTCATTCAGAGTTGCCTGATAGTGCGTACAATGTGGTACAAGAAAAACTGATAAGTTTATTCTCTTATGACAATAACATTAAATTTATTAAATGCTGTTACAAAGCTTTAACCTTGAAAACAGAGGAGGAAATTTTAGAGGTAGTGGAAAAAGTCCATACGGAAGGGAACCATAAGGGTGTGCTAGAAAATTATGAACAGATGAAATTGAGGTACTTTTATCCAAATATGAAAAAAAAACTTTATCAATAGAAACGACATAGATTTTGAAAAAATAAAAAATTATACGTACAGAAAAAGAAACAAGCAATCAACAAGTTGAATGCAGAAGCAGAAAGGGTTCCATATTTCAACAACAGCAAAGTTTACATGAAGAATACTCTTGCTAATAGAAATAAACTTGCAAAAAGGTTCGTACAATTGCAAAAAAGTTTTCCTAATAAAGTTGACATAGCAAATATCAAGAGGCCGCATAAAATAACGTAAATGTGCTTATGCGAATTTTATTAAAGATTTTAACATTTACTCATAAAAGAAAAAAAAAAAAAAATAGTGATTGCGACCACAATAATTACTAGAAATTCTACTGAAGTTTTAGTTTATTAAACACTATGTAAATTTACGTAAACTAAGCTAATTTTTATAATTTGTCATATAACAACTTGTATACTGCAGATGTAAAGCATAAAGTTCTTTTGTAAAATGTAAAAAGTTGAATATTCAAAAACGGCAAGTAACGAAAATGCAAATAGAAGTTAAACATTAAACAAAATTTTAATGCTAGCTGAAACTTAGTTTTAACTACTGTATATTACAATGAAATTGTGTAGTTATAAGTTAATAAATTAAAGTAAGTTATATAAAACACATTAAGATAAATCGCAGGGACTCGATTTAATTTATGTGGAGGGCGAGTTATGTATTATCGATCGAGTCAGTCTTCGGCTATGACTCGTAAGAAATAGTCGTGTAAAACCAATTATTTTAATTTTAATAATATAATAATAATAATAAAACTTAGAAAGACAAAAAAACTCAATTGTTTTAATTGAAAACATAAATAGCATATAAGCAGCGTCGTGCAATTCGTGCACTGTCGATAGAGCCGAAGTAGTATTGCTTGTTGAAGACAGTTTTTCTTCGTTGCTGTTCAAGTTGTGTGCCTACATTGCTTTTTGTCTTCACAAACAGTGTCACATGCAATGTGTGACTTGTTGCTTTGTAATAAGTAAGTCATTTGTGCACCACTTTACTAGATAACATAAAGTTGATCTTTTTAACTGCTAATACAACATCCGTTTGTCAGCCCCTCGATCAGGGTATAATACAAAATTTTAAGTGTCATTACAGATGCCATATAATCAAACATATTTTGACAAAATTAGAAGACATTCCAATGGACAGACTTTCAAAAACTTTTGACATTTTGGAGGCTGTTTTTTTTATTAAATCTTCATGGGAAAACGTAACGGCAGAAACAATTAAGAATTGTTTTTCGAAAGCCGGGTTTCAAAAAGCTCCGCTGTTCTGACTTCGAGGCAGAGGATGATATTCCCATATCGACACTAGCGGCTTTGATAAAGATTTGAAATGAAAATCAGCAAGGTCAGTATACAGAAGAGTTTTTGTTAATCGACGAAATTGTTAATACAGAAGACAATGATATTGACGGTGGCATTGACGAAATTAATACTGACGGAGAAAGCGAAGACTCAAATCATGTATGTGTCCAGGATGAATGTCAGATCAAGTCATATCCTGAAGCATTAGAACAACTGCGTCGCATTAAACAATTTCTAAGAGACGATATTACTGGATTCCAATACGCCAAGACTTTAGAATGTCATCTTCAAAACCTTTTTCTGAAACATAAACAGGAAAATCTACGACAGACTACGGTATATGAATTTTTGAAGCCTAAAATATAAATATGTTCAATTAAATATGTATATTCAAATGTGTAAATATACTCATTGTTCCCAATATAAAAATGTACATACATATAATACATATATATTTTTCAATAAATATGAAAAAAAACTGAACATACCATAAAAGAACATAAAAAATTATTTAAAGAGGTCGGACAGTAATTTTAACCTAGAGTTGTTTTTCAACCCCCATAAGCGGACACTCCCCATAAGCGGACGAAAATTGTGGAACCGTGAGTGTCCGCTTGTGGGAGGTTTCACTGTATATGTATGTACGTCAACATAAATATATACATAGATATATATTTGTGCGTAAAGACATGATGCAAGAATTATTGAAGTATGTATTTGAATTTTGGTTGTAGGAGAAATAGCCGTCAGCGTTATTACCATATAAGTAGAATAAAGAACTACCAATGTGTCAAAAATCCTATACACATATTTTAAAGAATTTAGGTATTAAAAAAAGTTACATATACGTTTTTGCCTTTCACATTTAGATTGTTTTGAGTAAAAGATCTCACCTGCCCTAAAAAAACTCTCAGGACACCTAGCCAGCTTTTCAGGTAGCAAAAATGCTGCAAAACATGTTGCAAACCGCATTTTTACATGTAAAGGCTTGTACTAAGTTCACAGCCGTAAAATTTCGCCAGCAAAATGTGTTTACTTGCCGTGAAACATTGATTTGCCAATGAGGAGAAACGCCAAAAAGAAAATTGTGCAAATGCAAACAAACAAATTTCTGAACATCGCTCCAGAAGCAATTGGAAAATTTTGGTAATAAATGTGATAAATAAAATAAATGTTTTGAGAGAAAGGGGAGAACAAACAACAAAATGCTTTTATAGCAACAAATGCCAAAGGCAATTTCTATGTGAAAATACCTTCTTGTGCCGCATTATTATTTCTCAGTTTCTCGGTGAATGCTTTATGTGTAATCAAATAAAATTATAATTAAATTAATAATATTATAGCACACAAAGAAACCAAAAGTAAATCTATACTATAAAGGTGAATCTCTGTACGTTGTCCGCGCATCCCTACGAAACGACAACTCTAAATGACGTAAAAATTTTTATACATTCATATTTTCACCCAATGAAGGTTATAGGCATGTTTTTATGATGGAACTCCCTTCCCACAGCCCCCAGGCCGCGCCACCACTCTCATTCGTTACTAATAATCGAATAGTTGCTTAAATTTAATCTAAAAAATCTTAGTTTTTCCTATTTCCCACTATTTATAGCACACTCTATACTTCATAATCCGCATAAGCTGTTCAACTATGACCCAAATGCAAAGTTCAAAAACGGTTTGAGATAGAAAATTAATGAAAATAATTTTGCTTGATATTTTTTTGATTGGTTGTTTTGATTTTATTCAACGCGGCAATGCAACGGATGCCGCGTATTGTAAACTTATATTATGGTTATTAATACAAAATTATTTTCTATGAAATTATAGTTTGTAATTCTTTTATATATTATACATATCCTAAATCCCTCAAAAGTACTCCTACGAGAGCGGGGCCGCGGGTTAAAGCTAGTATTTTATATAATTAGATAATCATTAGAATATTATTCCGAAATTTGTGAACGAAATGAATGAAATGCAGCTTTAGCTGTATATTATTTAAAGACATTAAAGTAAAAAATATATTTAGATATAGATTTGTTACTTATTTTTTATATATTTATTTTATTTTTGTAGTTGCTGTATGTATTCATCTCAAATCAGCTTACGCACACGTAGACTTCTTGCCTATTAGCGGCAGGTAACAATGTTGCAGAACATTTGAGCTAGTAACGCGTTGCCAACCATTTTCCGCACTTTTGTTATCAACAATGTTTTGGACTTATTAAATCTAGAGTTTATTGGAATTTCAATATTTTTTTTTTCTATGTAAAAAATTTGTTATTTAATTCAAAATTTTTTCTGTCTTATAGATACATATTTAATGAATAATTTCTGAAATTTTCAAAAAAAAAAAATTAAAACTCTTCCATTGTGACGTCATTTCCGGTGACCCCTCGAAAAAAGGTGCGTTCGCGTTGTCAGCATAACTCCTGACAGAATCATCGAAAATGAAAAAACAAAAATAAGTGCTTTAGTTAAGACTATAAACTCGTGCTTGAACGAAGAAAAGAAAAAAAAAGTAAAAATTGGAATTTTGGCAGACATTTTTCCAAAAAACTGAAAATTTCGGTCAAATTTGCTTGACATTTTTTTTTTTTTAAATAGTTGTAATTAAAACAAATCCTTCGTTCAAGTACGAGTAAATTGTATCTCGAACCCCTGTGAAAAATTTCATCAAGATCGGTTGAGTAGCTTTCGAGAACATTTGACAACCGACTTTGAAATCACGGTTCCGAGAAAAACGCGTTTAAAGTTTTGAGTAACAATAAAAGTGGCTTAGAGCGCCCACCTTCCAAAGGCGGTATCTCCGAAACTATTATTCGGATCGACTTGAGAATTTAGGATAATATTCTTGAGATGTTGTAGATATTAATAAGCCACAAAAAAACAAAATCGATTTTCTGAACCCACGAAACCCATGTAACCCCTTAAAAACAAGTTCAGTCTCAACATGTCTTGAGCTAAAAAATAAAAAAAGAAATATTGGTTAAAAATTCAAAACAATTATTTATATGATAGTTCATTCATACCGTCTTTAATTCATTTAACTTCCATCCAAAAGCAAATGCAATACCATAGAAAGATGGTTTTCTATTGATATTCGAAACTGTGTTATTAATGGCACATTAATACTACGTTAGCGGAATGACCCGGACTCCAGTAGCATTTCCCTAAAATTTGGAGGAATTGTTTATACCGTTACAGCAACAAAACTTCTCTGATTTGCTTGGAATTAAAATTTAAACGTCATATAAGCTGAGGCAAAGCTCTATATAAAACGAGTATAAATATATAAATGAATATTATTGAATATATATTAATTATTTCTATTTTTACCCATCCATTTTTGGCCGTTCACTTTCGCAGCTTAAAAAGTTATTGCCGCTCACTTCTGCCAACCATTGGATACAAAATTTGCAATGCCGCCAATACACGCAATATAATTCTTCGTATACAAATTTTGATAAGTATTTTTTCACCAAAAAGTAACAATTTTAGAAATAAAAAGCACATAATCAAAATGCTAGAAGAGAAAAATGAGTAGCCAATTTTGTTTAAAAATAATCCAAACGGCAACACTGAAACCAATCCGTTTTCCTTACGAGGTCTTCACATCAACCAGAGAACATCAACTAGGCTGTGTTTGCTTAGCACGTAGCCGCTCGCAACATTTTTAACTTGCTTAATCTGACGCCAATGTCATGAGATACATGTTCGACTACATTTCCCCGTTTCAGTATAATGTAGCCAAAACATCAAATATAAGTAATGAAGAAAAAAATTTGAATGTATGCACGTGTAGAGGTATGTGTGCACGATTTATTATATATTCTAGGCTTTTCACCCACTTTTTTATACTCTTCTTCTTTCCTTTTTGTTTGTTTATATTCTGTACTGACGTCCTGGTACTTTCTTTCTTTCTATAATTGTGCTATCATTATTAGTTTTTTCAACTTTATAGGGAAAAACTACTTGACATCGCAACATTGCTCGTGGGGGCTGTTCGGCTGTCAGCTGTCGTTGTATGTTTTGTTCCAACCTAAGAAACACCGGCACATTCTAGTTACGATTGCTCCAAATAAAGGCTGGAACTACCGTGTTCTATATTTATCAGTTGTAGAAAGTAATCAAGTAAAAACGACTTGAGATATCAATAAAATGTCGTTCATTGCAAGGGCGCTATTGAGAAATGTAAGCCCACCTCTGTTATTGAACATGTGTTTAAGCGAAATTACGTAATTGTAATCTATTTAATGTGTTTGTGATGTTTTAGGTGCCTACCTTGTGTCAGCAAGCTGGTCGTCAACAGAACTCCGTTAGTCGGCTTTTGCATCAAAGTAAGTTTTACCGAAGAAGCCATCAAGGACTATTGCTCTTATAGATAAAATGTAATGAACACACAACTAATAACATGTTTTTCTCCTTAGCCGCACCACTGTTAGCCGTCAAAGTACAACAACCCGCACCAGACTTTAAAGGACTGGCTGTTGTTGGCAATGACTTTCAAGAGTTAAAGCTGGCCGACTTCAGAGGAAAATACCTGGTGTTATTCTTTTATCCCTTAGATTTGTATGTTCACTTTAACGCGATTTTTTTTTTGTCATACCTGCACACATTTAATGAACTATCTCTTGTTTTTAGCACTTTCGTCTGCCCAACTGAAATCATTGCATTTAGTGAACGCATTGAAGAATTTAAACAATTGAATGCTGAAGTGGTTGGTGTGTCCGTAGATTCACATTTTAGTCACTTGATGTGGTGCAATTCAGAACGCAAGAATGGCGGTCTTGGAGGTCTCAATTATCCGCTACTCTCCGATTTAACTAAGAAAATTTCCAACGATTACGACGTACTGCTCGAGAACGAAGGCATTTCTCTACGTGGCACCTTCATTATCGATCCAAATGGCATTGTGCGCCAATATTCAATAAACGATTTGCCGGTCGGTCGCTCAGTGGACGAAGTGTTGCGCCTCATCAAGGCATTCCAGTTTGTAGATGAGCACGGAGAGGTGTGTCCAGCGAATTGGCATCCAGAGAGTAATCCAGACACAATCAAACCTGATGTAGCTGATTCAAAAGAATACTTCAAAAAACACGCATAAATGGGAATCCAACGTTTGTTTATAGTAAAAACACTTCACTTTTAGCATTAACATTTGCAATTTATAAGTGTTGTGTTGCCGCAGAACAAACAACAAGAAAGTAAAGAATAGCAAGGAATCTGGCCTTCTATGTAGTATATAGCTTTATTTGGTGAATGAATAAAATTCAGAAACTGCAACAAAGGCATTAATTATTATATAATAGGGAAAGTAATTGGAAAGATGAAAAAGCTGATTGCTAAAGGTTCTAACTTATACTAATTTTTCAATGCATTCATATAAATGCGTTGCTGGATAATTAGGAAAGGTGTCCATGTGGAATTCAGCTCAGGCAATTGACATAAATGGCTTATACTAATTTTGCGTTCAGTTATTCAAAATGCTCCTTCAGTTGGCCGGCGGCGGTGGTGGTGGCGGCTGGTTTAGAGCAGGCATGCCTGGAGGCGGTGGCGCACATGGTGGTGGTGGAGGCACACATGGCGGTGCTGGCATAAAACTGGGACCACCCCAACCACCAAATCCTGGTGGCATCATACCGGGGGCGGCCCCTGGTGGTGACCATGGCGGCAATGGTGCTTGCGTACCCGGTGGCGGAGGAAGCAGTGGCGGCATCGGTCCAGTACCAGGCGGTGGCGGCGGTAATGATGCGCCCGGGATAGGTGGCGGTGGTAAAGCTTCGCCACAAGGTGGTGGTGGTGGCGCGGCACTGATCCATGGCGGTGGAATCAATGGAGGCATTGGAGCAGCTGCGTTTCCCCAAGCTGGGGGTATTGGGGGTGGGGGTGGACCTACATGCATGGCAGGTGTGGGTGCTGGTGCGGGTTGGCTGATTGGAGGTGGTGGCGCTTGTATGGCCAATGTTTGGGTTGGCTTTTTATCAAATAGACTATAACCACGGTTTAGATGCACCTGCGCTAATGGGTCAACGGTTGCTTTCTGTGCGCTTGGTGGTGGTCCTTCACCTAGCTCTGCCATTAAACTCATGTACTCCTCATCTATTTTTGCCTGCGAATCCTCAGTGGTGGCTTCACCTGCGGCTCCAGGGCGTTTGCTGCGGCAATCCTTTGAGATATGTCCTGCACCACCACACGAAGTACACACAATACTGTTTGTGACATTGGGTTTGTCAGGACACAGCCAGGACTTATGTTCGCTTGAGCCGCAATTTGTACAACGCGGACAATCAGTTTCGCGCAATGTGCCATTCAACTGTGCTAACTCTCTCAATTGCATGCGCCTCAAGTCATTATGACCCTCTGGCACTTCAATACCTTGCCGAATAACATCCTTGATCTTATCAACAGCTTTTTTGACTGCCTCTGGATTAGGTGCAGTGATGAATGCATGTAAGGGCTCATCTTCACCTGGCAGAGGCTGGCCATCTTTCCGACCTACTTTACCTTCCTTTACAGAACCTTTGCCGCGAATAATAATCTTAGCACCTGTTTCCTTCTCCATCGCTTTCAGGGTATTACCACGTGGACCAATCAACAAACCAACGAAATTTATATCTGGATGCAGTTCCTGTGGTATCAGTACTTTGTCACTAACACGAGTGACCGGTGGCCTGCGGGAACACAATTGTTGAGCAAAATACGCACAAAGAAAAAATTTAATTCATATTTTACTTGTAATCAGCCGGCGGCTTGAATTCCGGGTTAACGCTCTGCATTTTCTGGATCAATTGATGACGACGCTCTTCCAAACGCTTGCGAAAACGGAACTCCCGCGTATTCAACCGTTTGCCATCAGAACTATAAATAGGCTCCGGTGATGGAGACCTGTGAACGACAATAAAGAAATGCATATTTTTGAAATACTTTCCAGTTATTAACGCAACATGACTTGAAGCGCGAATATTTGGCACTCATTCGCATTGAAAGTCATGTTTTTAAGAAAGATTACGTGCTATATCAAAATATATTTATAACTTAAGCTAATATTCCTACACATATTCTGAAAATTAATTTTGTATTAATTAGCTATTGGAGTAAAAATCATCTGGTAAGGTAGATTTCACTTTCGCTAGGGGTAAAAGAGAAAAATTTTAATTAATAGCGTTTATTAATTATACATTGATATTTGGCCGATGTGCACCACTGTATTTTTCCCCATTTCTAATTCAGCGTTCGAGTTTAAAATTCGTTCAAGTGCCACGTTGCAATATAAACTGTGGGCTTTACTGCCTTATCTTCATTTAGCCATGAAAAAGAAAACGTTTCTTTGATTAATACAGATCTACTGAAGTAAACTCAAATAGAAATTAGCGTATTTAGTTTTTAATGTCTTACACTACGACACCCAAATCCAAATAAAAATAATGGTTATACCTATTAATGAGAAAAAATTATGTTTATAATTTAGACTGGTAAAAGTTGAGTTGCATCTGATGCTGAGATTTAAGTAGAATTAACCAGCAATCGTATAAAAGCATAAAGAGAATTGTGTAACTAGAATATCTAGGACATAAAATATCAAGGAAAATTAGTGAAGGTATTTTAGCATTGCTTTTTGAGAGATTTGTTTACTATTTTTGTTCGAGTGATGCTTTAAGGAGAAAGCGCATTCGACGAATTGATAAATTCAGAAAAACATTATTTCTAGAGTTCGTATGCAATGCTGTAAGTAGTATCGCGTTTAATATTACATTAAAATGACGAGAAACATAAGAAATCGCATTTGCGAGAAACCGTTTTCATCTCGTCTTTAATTATCCTCAATTATCACAGATAGACAGACTTCAAGTTTATCCTTAGCAAATCATTTATATAACTGTAGAATTTAATGTTAAAAAATGAATAGTGATGCTTTGTACTTGAAAAGCATCACTTAAACCTGTTTCGATTTGTCATCACTCATATGAAGCTGTTGCCCGGGAAGTTGAAGGAGTTGAAGGTGTAAGGAAGTTGTTGGCTCCCAACTGGGCTGGAGATTTATAAGAAAGCAACTGTCAGTGATTGTGTACAAAGTAATTCAAACCTTTCTTCGGGATTCTGCGGTATTCCTAGGTCTCCAGTGCGCAGCTTGCGGCTGATTTCCTCAATTTCTAATTGAACTGCAAATAGAGCGGATTAGAAAAAAGAAAGAGTCGAGGTATGCCTCTATATTAGTAAACGTTACATTTTTTTTTCAATATTTCATTAACTGTATATAAAAACAAAATAAGAATAGAATTTATTATTAGAGATTTTTGTATTAAACTGTGTATATGCGGATTTTACTGTCGATGTTGCATGATTTTTGCTATTATTTGGCGATAAGTCAGCTAGCGCGAAAATTGTCTATTTTCTCTCAGAACGCAGGCGCTGTTTGTTCCATTATTAATACTTACATTGTTGGTAAAAACTAATAAAATTTAATAATTATTCATGACTATTTCATTAATGTCATAAGAACAGAAATTATAAATGATTCAAGTTACTTTAAAGACACTACATCAAAATCCCATGTGTGGAAGGTAAAGATAGCAATTATTCGCTTCTCGTTATGGTAAGTCTGATCTGATCCGTGCATCCTGTGCATACGGAAGGGAGTTGGCTGTTAAACCTTAAAATTTTTCAAGAATCTGATTAGCATTAAATTAACTGCTTAAAAAAATAGTTACTTAAATTAAAATATAAATTCCAACTAAACCCACACACGTCGACCATATTCGTAATTGAATTACTTTTGTAGTTTCCCTTAAAGAAAACGATATGTTAATAAAGGAATGTGTTAAAGAACATAGATTTTGAAATTAGGTTTTCAGCTGCTGTTGGTTGCAATCTCGACGCATTTCTGTCAAGGCACGATCGGGGTTCGTTTATATGAAGATCGATGAAATTTTGCTGTTTTTCGTTATGATTATTTTTTAGTGTAAGTTCATATTTAAAACATGTACTATTTTTAAGGCGTGCAATATTTCTTACATCCAAGATATGTACATAATATTCGAAAATGCTCGATATACTTTACCTAAATATGCCTCTTGTTGAGCAGAGTCTAGTGTAGGGGGCAAGATCGTTGGCATTCCGGGTATAAACGTCTTGTCGTTTTCGGTGCCACCCCAACGAGATCTTTTACGCCGTTTGCGATCAGTTCCATCTTCTACAAAAAAAAAGATAAAAAGTAGAAGTTAGATAAAGATGTTGATGCAAAATGTAAAAAATTCGAGGTCTCTTACGTGAATTTTCAGAAGGTTCATTACTGCAAGAATCATTGCTATTTGAACATTGGAAAAGAGCGGCAAAGTTTTTGGTAGTTGTGCTATTCATTAGTTCTTGAATAGTCTGGGTTAAATCAAATCCTCTTTCTCGGGATTCTTCTTTAATTGTGTCCATACGATCTCGTTCGTTGCGAAAATCGGCATCGACAGCATTGCCTTGACTATGATCACGATCTCTGCTGTTCCGTTCGTGTCGCCGACTTTCATAACTTCGGCTTCGCGAACGTCTTCCGCGGTCACGGTCGCGGTCTCGATCACGTCTATCGGGCCGACTGTGTGAGCGTCGTTTGCGGCGATTATCATAATCATCACTACGCGACCGACTACGTCGAGAATGATTACGGGAATTGCTTCGCCGGGAACGGGAGCTACGATCCCGATCACGGTCGCGACTTTCCTTTCTGCGTTCACGGTCACGATCCCTTTCCCTATCCCGATCCCTATCTCGATTGCGATCACGATCACGATCACGATCACGATCCCGTTCTCTCTTATAACGATCTCTTTCTCGACTATCATGACGACGATCCCGATCCTTGCTATCTCGATCATGGCGACGTTCGTGAGATCGATCCCTACAAAATATATAAAAACACGTGTGTACATTAGTTAATACGCAAGCATTCTAATACAATAAAGCAATAGGACAAGAAAAGTGAAGAAGGTTCGTTTCAAAAACTTCTGTGATAAGATCCCCTCAATCCCTATTGTGGCTAAGGAGGGAGTAGATATCGGTTGTCATATATATGTAATTAGAGCAAGATGTAAATCTAGAAATATCATTTTCTTCATAGTGCAGAGCTAATACTCTAGCACACTCTCGCCAGGAATGATTGCCCTATTTTTAATGCCAAGCTATTTTTGAAAAGCAAGCTATGGCAACCCCGTCCAAAGCAACCCATGTTCGCACCAACCATTGGAGGGTACAATTATTAAACTCTGAGAAACTGAGAATGCGTCCTGGAATTATTGCCAGATAAGGCAGATTATGCAAGCGTTTGCATAGACCCAAAATATGGCCTAACGACATTGTCCATTACGGGACCAGCCTCTAGACACACCATCGCTCGTTTCTCGAATGCGGTGCCATATCGAGAAGAACTTGACATTGGCCGAAAAACAGGCCATCCTAATATCATCTTAGGTCAACTGAAAGAACTCAGTCTGGATAAAGTATTGCAAGTATTATTTCTATCTGTGCATTAATCGTTCTTATATATAATATAACACAAATTTCTTACCTTTTCTTTCTATCCCTATCTCGTTCTTTATCTTTTTCCCGGCCTTCACGGCCATGTTGGTCCTTAGAACGCGAACGAGACCGATCTGAATTGTCATGTCTGCCACGATAATCGCGTTCGCCATGCCCATTATCACACTGCGGGGGTTGCATTTCTCCAGCACTCGAACGTGGAGGAGTTTCACTCATTTTCCATTCAACACAATTATAACTATGCTTCTAGATTAAATTTCTTCCACTCTGAAATATTTTGCTAAATTATGTTCTTGAAGTTTGCTGAAATAATTCCCAAAGCCAAAAATTTAACACATGAAGCAAGAAAATTTTTTGCACGACTCCGAAATGAAAAAGTCTTCGAATTCGTAATCAGAGTTGATTTCATTAAATAATATTGATATTGCCAGATGTACATAGCCACGAAGTACTGACTACATAAGGTGGGGCCTTCCGAAAACGTTACTTTATTTTTTACTTTGTTCGCATTGTTTCCGCTTTTTCTTTCTTTCACAAACAAATAGTTTCTATTCCTTCTATCTACATATTCGCAGCGCTAACGTCACAGCGAATTCATAAGATGCAATTTCTTATTCTTTCAGTCTTGATTACTACAAAAGGCGAATTGAATCACAAATCAGTTTAATGATAGGGTATAAGGTTGAGCCTTTCGAATTCAAAAAAACTTTCCTTCCACCAACCAACTTTCCATAAAAATACTTTCCTTCCACGGCGTCACCCGCATATATATACACATATAATTGACAACTACATTCCTTTGTTTTTGGCCGAGCTCCTCCTTCTACTTGAGGTGAGCGTCTTGATGTTGTTCCACACATGAAGGGACTTACAGTTTGTAGCCGACTCCGAACGGCAGATATTTTTTATAAGGAACTTTTTCAATAGCAGATATACACTCGGAGAAGAACTAAACTCATTGTCTGCTGGGAGGACCGTTTTTAGAAAAAAAGAGGTTGTCTGTAAAGTCGGTTTACTGACGATAGTTTAACGTGACAACGTCATAAGAAAATACTGATAGAATGGTTGCAATTTTCAAAACAAAATTTTAATTTATTTGTTTGATAGATATTTTGTATGGATATAGAGGAGGAGGTAAATGGAATTGCAATGGAATAGGTCAAGTTACATTTACACAAACGTGAAAAATTACGAAACATGTATTAAATTCATGAAACACTAAGAGGCAACATCATCGATTTGCCTTTTTCAAGACACTTTACACTCGAAACACTCCTTTTCATTTCCTACTTTTTCTATCATCGTCCTATTCTCAACAGAGAAATGGTTCATTACTATGCACACAGGAAGAAGGCATATGCAAATACAAGTATGTGAATTTATATACAAATGCGCATATACATACATATATATGCTCACTCATATAGAAGGCATATGAATTTATATATGTATATATGCGCATATACATACATATATACGCTCACTTAAGTAGGAGAGAGCAAGATGTCGAACGTTGCCGTTCGTTTGCTTTGTCGTTCCTTCCGCGCTTTCGCTTGCAGTTCATTCAAGGTAACGACAAATGAGCAAGGTAACACTAATGAGCAAGGTAACACTAATGAGCAAGGTAACGACAAATAAGCAAGGTAACGACACATTTTTTCGTGCGTGCAGCCTGTTAAATCGAATTATGAGACGTTATCACGTCAAAACTTATTCTTCATTTAGGTGTTTCACAGACATTTCAACCTTCGTCTTCCGAATGGTAGACACGCACCAACCCATTCGACTACGGCGGCTTTATATTAATTTGTGCACAGTTTAACCTGCGGCACTTCGTTTTCATTCGTTTGTTTCGTTTAAATCTCCCGAATGCCATTATTGCCAAGCCAATCATGAATTTTCACAAACATGTAACATTTGTTTGTTTCGTTCATTTGTTTTGTATTGGAAAGGAACCTGACGCCAGACCTGTCAAAATCACGGAAAATGAAGTGACTGTAAAATAAAGTAAAGTAAAGACGTCACCTTCAGTATTTAATTAGACTTGCGTGTGCATAGGGTATTCGTTCGTACGTTACACCAGCAGTAAAGTGATTCACTGAAGCAAGTGGTGTCATTTTTATTTAGCAATCCAGGGATCGAACTCAAAGGAATAATTGTGAGACATTTTATTTGGATAAAAACGAAACAAATTCGTAAAAGTATTATTTTGCGCTTTTGATGCAAAAATATTAACTATGCATGCAATTTAAAGGAAAACTATTTCCGTAATATATAAGTAAGGTCCACATAATAATGACTTTTTCCAAAAATTTCAGAAAATATACTGATTAAATTTAATAACAATTGAGGTTTTATTTTACAATTCATTCCATTAAATATTTTTTAGCTACAAATATTTACAATAATAATAAATCTAAACAAATAAAATTTATAAATCAGGATCACATGGCAGGATCACCTTAACAGACGGATTCTGCATTTATTTAAAGTAGTTCCAGCATTAGATTATATATATGTATATACCATATATATAATTGGCGCGTACACCCTTTTTTGGGTGTTTGGCCGAGCTCCTCCTTTGTGGTGTGCGTCTTGATGTTGTTCCACAAATGGAGGGACCTACATTTTCAAGCCGACTACGAACGGCAGATATTTTTTATGAGGAGCTTTTACATGGCAAAAATACACTCGGAGGTTTGCCATTGCCTGCCAAGGGGCGACTGCTATTAGAAAAATGTTTTTCTTAATTTTGGTGTTTCACTGAGATTCGAACCGACGTTCTCTCTGTGAATTCCGAATGGTAGTCACGCACCAACCCATTCAAGCTAGAAACAAACCTTTGCACTGTGGCAGAAATTACATTGCCTTTTTGTATCGACACCAATATTACATGAAAGCCTTAATTACTAGTAGGATATATAAGGAATTCGATTGGTCAAAGGTCTGGTTTATTTAAAAAAATATGACTTAGAATCAAGCAGAGATTACTAAATAAGAGTTCTACTGGTTTAAAAACCCGTAAACATAATAATTGACGGCTATTGCCATTATTGTTAAATTTTTGCTAATATTCTTTTTCTTAATATTACAATAAACAAATTTCAAATTGTGTATACTTTTTTATTGCAACAAATACTAATACTACTAGTACTATTGATTTGTCATAAACGAATATTGGTATTGGTATCGGAAAATCAGGTAAAGACAGTTCGAATAATTACGAGGCAAAAATTTATGCAGATACCGAAATGAAATACCCATATGGGTATTAATACTATCACCACATAGGTATCGAGCATCGATATATCCAATATCGAAAAGTATCGATACCAAGATTATATCAGTAGTATTGCAGCATCTCTAATTGCACCATGGATTTTTCCACGTGCCGTACTGAATTGTTTAAATTATAGTTTGCTTTCTTCTCAACACAATTGTTCATTCATTCGTTTTTTTGATATAGTGCTAAAAGCTAAATAAAACAATCATGACTAAAGTAAAGAAGAACAAAAAGGCATTATCGGACCAAGTGTATGCGAAGAAAAGTAATGCAGCAGTCAAAACAAATCCATTTGCGACTGCCAAACCGGCAACGTCAAAAAAATTAAATCCCTTCGAAGTTCACATAAACAAAGAAAAGTTCCAAATTCTTGGACGAACTTGTAAGCACGATAAAGGATTGCCAGGTGTCTCTCGAGCCAAGGCTAATAAAAAACGCCAGGAGACACTTGCAGTAGAGTATCAAGATAAGCACAAAACAAATAAATTTCGTGATCGTAGAATAGGAAAATACCAAAACAGTGATCAACTGAGTGAAGACGTAATCAATGCACGTTTCGTAGCCGCAAGAGTAGAGCAACTTAATCAAAGTAAAGCATCAAGATTTAACTTGAACGACGACGAGGTTTTAACACATCGCGGTCAACGGTTAGAAGACATTGAACAGTTTCGAGATGAACGGTCTGACGATGAAGATTTGGATGATGAAAAATTGAATGGTTTGTAGTAGATATATTTTGTAAAAGTAAAAGTCAATAATCTTGCGATTTAATTAGCGGAGTTCACTGAAGCTGCACAATTTGGTGGAGACCCTGCACTGTCAAAGGACCGACAGACTGCGATAGATGAAATGATTGCGGAACAAAAAAAGCGAAAAATAGAGATAGCAAAAGAGAAAGATGAAGTGCATAATTTAACAGAGAAACTGGATTCCAACTATAAGCAACTGCTTGGTCTGGTTGATAAATTATCGAAGAAGGAAATGCTAGCAAAGCCAACACCGGACGATTACGACAAAGCTTTAAAAGAAATGATTTTTGAACCTAGAGGTGTGGTTGCTGATAAACTATTGTCTGAAGAAGATTTGGCTAAGAAAGAAAAAGAAAGATTGGAAGAATTGGAAAGGGAACGTCTGAAACGAATGCGCGGAGATGAAGTGGATACAACACCAGTGCAATCGAATCACCGTTCAGCTGATGCACTAGATGATGGCTATTTCGGTTATGCAGTGGAAGAAGAAGATGAAACCCTGGCATATACTTTAGATGGTTTGTAAAAATAGAAATTTTTATATTTTATTTTAACAATCGTCCTTTTTCTTTAAAGGTGAATTAGGAACGAAATTAGTTGAAAACGGTTCTAAAGAACTGGAGCAGGAACCTGTCGATGTCGATGATAATGAAGAAAATGAAAGCGGAGCTGAAGAAGATGAAAGCGGAGCCGAAGAAGATGAGAGTGGAGCAGAAGAAGTGGAAAGGGAAGAAGATTGTTCGGAAAGTGGCCATGATTCGAACGCTAAAGAAGATGATGTGGATAATTTGAGCGATTTGAAAGATAGTGAATCTGAATCGGATAATGACGAAGCTGAAAACAAAATAACAGCACAAAGTAATGTACAAAAAAAGACGGCTGGCCCGAAAAATACAAAACTACCGAAATCGGATTTGGAGGAGTATCCAGATTTGCCCTATACAATGGATATTCCAAATAACTACGATGAATTCAATAGACTACTGAATAAACGCAACCACAAGGAGATGGGCGTAATAGTTGAGCGACTAATAAAATGTAATCACCCAAAGCTAGATGGCATAAATAACAAGGAAAAAATGGAGAAACTGTTTGCATATTTATTGCAATTTATAAATGAAATCTTCACTGACGCCACACAAGACGATATCACAACACAATTTCAAATATTAGGTGTACTTAATCCTCACATGTACGATCTAGTCCATATGAATCCCGAAAAAATGTTGAATACGATGTTAGAAGTTATCAAGGAAAAGTACACTATTTATCGTAAAAACATCAAATTGTTCCCTCCACTCGAAACTCTCATTTTTTTCAAACTTGTATCAAACTACTGCAGTACATCAGACTTCAGGCACGCTATTGTCACACCTTGTTTCATATTCATACAACACATTTTGTCGAAGGCTCGCGTAAGAACGAGACAGGATATTGCTGGTGGCCTATTTTTGGTGACAATATATTTCGAATTTTCTCGATTGTCAAAGCGATTTTTGCCAGCAGCACTTAACTATTTACTTGGCATTGTGTATCTGAGTATACCAAAGCGACCTGTGGAAGTATTAAAAATATTGCCACCTTTTCCGACCACTGCCCCCATGAATAAGTTATTGGCAATCGCAGAAATAAATGATAAAGAAACGGTAAAAGAAGAGTTGTTGCAATCGGAAGACTTGGTTTTAACGACATTTTCTGTAGATTTTAAGATACGAGCATTAAATATGGCGCTCAAGATGATAAAAGACATTATTTCAAATCTAGAAGAAAACATTGGTTCAAACTATTTTGCATTACCGTTTTTGGAATTGTTCGAACGTCTTTCAGTAGATGTTTACCCGGAATTTGTGCGGGACAATTTTACGGCAGCCAAAATTGTTTTAGAACGTGTCTCCAAGAAAAAATTAACTAAAATTGTACCACCTGAAAAAAAGCCAAAAGCGCTGCGCCTACTTGAGCCGCGAATTGAAGTGATTTATGATGACAAACGCCGGCCACGTTTAACAAAGGAAAAGGAGGATAGAGTCAAATTAGTTCATAAATTACGACGCGAAACTAAAGGCGCTATTCGGGAGATACGCAAGGACACTGAATTCTTGCAAAAGATGCGTATACAACAACAAATCCAGAGGTATGTTAATTGGATTTCATTGGTAATATTTATGTCTATATATATTTTTTATTAACAATATTTTCTCTTTACAGTGACATGGAACGGAAAGAGAAAGTCAAACGCATTTATCAAGAAGCATCAGTGCAACAAGGTGAACTCAATGAGTTGGATCGGCTTAAGAAGCGAAAAAAGTTTTAGAGATGCAAAACGCAATTATACAGCTATATTTTTAGGATTTTTATACTTGTGCAAACTAGTGCCCTAGGGCATTGAAACTTTGCACATATAACAGTTGTTTATAACAGCATAACGAAATCGAGATAAATATAGGCACTGGAATGTTCCCAATTATGAGATGATTCGACTGTTTATTTGTTCATGCGAGCTATAATTCAAGAAAAAATCTAAAAATTACAGCCACTAAGCACTTAACGCTAATTTTAATTTTTAATTAGATATGTAGAAAAGCCAATTTTCCAAAGTACGGAAAACGATTATAAAAAGAAACAAAACGGCATGACCCCGCCCACTTTTAACCTGCTGCCAGTAAAAAAATTTTGTCACAATGTCAATGAACTGAGTGTGTGGCTTCCGCAGAATAAATGTATGTATAAAAAACAACTATAGTAGAATTTAAACATTTTTGTTGTTGTTTATTACGTTTATAATATTTGTGTTGAATAGCATTAAAAAAATCATATTGCGTTAAATGTTGTTACAAAGAATTTTGCCACATCAAGACATCTAATAGCCAAACAGTGGGCATTTAAATACGGCTCAGGAGTCTCATGTACCCATGTGCATTGACGGGCTAGTTAAGCAAATCCCTCTAACACCGCTACCAATTTATACACTAGGCTTTGTACATATTGAACATTTGCCTTAGTACGCCTGATATTGCAAATTATTCATATTAGTTGGCATCCACGTTAACCCCCATACAACAGAAGTTTTGAAAATGGAACGAATAAAACAGGTCACGCATTTTTTTTGTCTAAACAAAAAGCAATGCCTCTAAGTTGTAATACAATTTTGTACGATATTTCAATATTTTTAAATTTATAAATTTGTGCCGCCCAGACTTGTCATAAACCGATCTCTAATCTGCAATTGACTATGGCAGCCGCCCACCCAAAAAGGGTGCAAGCGCCACTTATGTATGGATGCATGTAATCGACTGTGTTACTAAATTATTTCCAAAAATATAATACACGGCTGAAGGAAAATGGGCGTGAAAATTACGCAAAAATAAAAAGCGTTGATTTTAAAATTTTTAGTAGTTTGAGGTAATTTGTAAAATTTTATTATTTCATGTGTGTGACATATCTGAAAAATATTTTAGAGCTATTTGTCATGCTAATTGTTTATTATTAATTATTTAATTTTTTCTATTTTACCGGCCGTATATGCTACAGTCTAGCAAACAATTTGCCTTAAACAAAAATTAAAACTGTTATTGTTATTTTTTGTTGGCATTAACACTCCCCATAAATGTTTGTTGAATGCGGCTGGAGTCAGAGTCCCTATCCGTATATCAATCAGGGCTCGTTTCGGTAACGTAGAACCGATGGTCGTGGGAACGAAAGTAAAATATGAATATTAGTTGCCTGAGAATTCCCGACATCTTAACGTGGCTGCTTCCACCGCACCGGCGACGGCTGCACGAAATCCTATTTTTGAAATAATAAGTAAATACCAATTATTCGCAAACATAAATTAAGTGAAATACCTGCTGCTTCTAAAACCTTTAGCGCCGCAGCAGTTGATCCCGCTGGGCTTGTGACATTATCCTTCAATATGCCCGGGTGTTCTTTGGTATCACGTACCAATTGCCCAGAACCTAGAACAGTTTGTGCGGCAAGGCGATAAGCTAAATCGCGCGGCAAACCCATTCGAACTCCACCATCCGCTAACGCTTCAATCATGACAAATACATAAGCTGGTCCACTGCCGCTCAAAGCTGTGATGGGATCAAACATGTACTCGGGAACTTCTTCACACGTACCAATCGCTTCCAATAGTGACTTTGTTAATTGACCATCCTTTTGGTTTGCTTTAGTACCGCGCGCATACACTGAGCATGCCGATTTTACAAGAGCTGGAGTATTGGGCATGGCGCGTATTATTCGTGCGCTGGAGGAAAGTTTCTGCATTTATTGAAGAGAGTGTTTTAAATGTAAAATCTATATATATAATATATAATCTATATTCTTAGTGCTTACCTCTTCTAACATCTTTATGGTTATACCCATGGCTATTGAGATAAACAATTTGTCATTACTCAACGGCTTTATTTCAGGTAAGACAACGGGCACCACCTGTGGCTTAACTGATATGAACACAATATCTGATTTTTCCACTACTGGTTCGTTTTTTACAACAGTTTCAACACCAATTTGCTATCATGTAAAAATTTAATTTAGTGAATAATATCAGTATTTAAGTACATACATAGGTACGAGTATAACTACAATAAAAACATGTATGTCGTTACCTCGAACTGCTTAAGGCTTTGTGTGTCGTCTGGATGTACGCTGGCTATCACATTCTCAGATTTTGCAAGACCTCGAAGGAGTAAACAATAATATGTGAATATATTTTCTTAAAAGGTTTCTATAACTTTGACTTGCCAGCCGAGAGGAAACCTTTCACCATAGCTAGTGCCATTTTTCCACCACCTATTACTCCGATTCTGCCAACTTGATTCATATTTGTTGTGAAATATTTAACACCAATACGGCACCAATTTTTTGAATGCTCACTTTCGATCCGCACAGCTCTATAGCCAGACATTAATTAAACACTTATCAGCACGAAAACTCTGGATGAGTGAGAAACGTCTGATAAGGAACTGCATGATAAGCCGAGTACTTTGGCCATTAGCCAAACAAACTATTGCTCTTGATATCCCGTTTTGCGTCTCTATTTAAGTAAATGATCGGGGGCAAATAAAAATACGTGAACTTAAATTTTAGTGATTGTATTCTATGTATTGTACTGTAAGTAAATTGTATTCAAACAGAAGCTTTGGTTGATAAGCATCAAAGAAGAATAATTGGCAAGTGTTTTGAATTGAAGCGTCGCGAGAAGCGGTGACGTATCACATAAACTGTATGAATTTGTTTATATATTTATATTTTTACACCAAACATATAATGGAAAGCAATCCGAAAAATCTGGACCTACATGCATAGATATGTATGTATGTATGTACAGCTGCGGTCAATATAATAGTAGTGCGCATACCATGTGAAAGAAATTGAAAAAAAGTGGGATTTTTTTCCGCAAAATTTTTATGTTGTGTTTTATTTTAAAAAGTAATGACTTTTAACAATGTAATTATAAAAAATATTTCGAAAAAAACCAATGTAATGCAAATAAAATTATATTTCATATGAACTCTTCGAATATGGACGGTCAAAAAAATAGTAGTATGATTAATATAAAAAAGGATAACTAAGACATGTGTTCTTTTGGAAGGAATTTTATGTTAAAGTAAGACTAAGGCAATATTTCTTAATAATAATAGTATGTTATTAATACTTAGTAGTGGATCCTTTATTTGCAATTACTGCAGCACAACGTCGATTCATTGAATTTACAAGATTTTCACATCTCTCCTGGGAAATTGATTTCCATGCATGCTCCACTGTTTCCCAAAGCTGATTGTTGTTGCTTGGATTACAATTAGAAACTGCCTCTTTCACATCGCACCACAAATTTTCAATCGGGTTGAGGTCTGGAGACTGTGCAGGCCATTCCATTACCTCAACCCTATTTTTCTGGAACCACTCCTTCGCTAATCAGCTTGTATGTTTTGGGTCATTGTCTTGTTGGAAGACCCAAATCAGCGGCATTTCCTCCCGAGCATATGGTAGCATGACCTCCTCCAAGATTTTTACGTATACATGGCGATCCATCATTTCTTTTATCCAGTATATCGGTCCTACTCCATAAAAAGAAAAACATGCCCAAATCATGATACTGGATCCGCCGTGTTTAATCGTTTTGCAGGTATATTTCGGATTGTATTCTGAGTTAATTGGCCGTCTGACATATTGGCGCGATCCTTTTGCACCATGAAGCACAATTTTAGACTCGTCTGTCCATAAAATATTTCGCCATCTCTCGTCTGTCCATTCCAAATGACTCTTAGCAAACTTTAGTCGGTTGGCCACATGTCGCTTTGTTAATAGTGGCACTTTTCTGGGGCTGCGAGCTACCAAATCGTGTTCCCGCAAACGCCTGCGAATAGTTTCCACGCTTGCTTCCACTTCCAATTCCGTTTTTATTTTTGTTGCTGGCGTGAACGGATTATTTTTGGCAAATCTTACCACACGCTTAATCATTTTAGTGGACATTGCTGGATTCCGTCCACGTGTTTCTGGCTGCGATTTGTATTTAAGGGCATTACAAATCATTGTCGGTGAACAACCAACAATATCCTGCACTTCTTTATAAGTTTTCCCCATCGAAATCATTTTTTTTATAAGCTGCCGCTGCTCAGCCGTGCAGTGTTTGCCTCGTCCCATTGCTGTAAAATGTTTTAATCAAATTAAATCAAAATTATATACAAATACACTAACAAAATGTAATACTTACCAGTGAAAGCACTTTTATAATTGTTTTATAAGTAAATAATTTGTATTTTGTATTTTATTTGTATTTTTTGAGAGCAAACTCTTCGCACTACTATTATTTTGACTGACTCAATTCAGCAAAACATTGGGAAAAAAATGAATTTGAAAAAACAAATGCTAACTTTGACCGGTTTAACGGTACTTTTTTATCGTACGCTCTATGTACAACAGTATTGTAAGGAGAAAGTAAAATAAAGGAGTCAGTAGGAAAAAATAAACATAATAAACTATATACCTTAGTAGCACTACTATTATTTTGACCGCAACTGTATATAGAAAATCTCTATCAGCCTTCATGAAAAGTTTAAAAGTTCGTTGATTGGGATTTGATGTTAAATTAAACAAAAACAAAAATCTAATCTGTTGATCTTATTTAATAATAAAATAAATAATAATAAAAAGGAAGACAAAATTCGGTCCGGATCGAAATTTATATGCCAGCGCACATTTTAGTAAAATTTCAGTTTCGGGCTGACCGTTAATTTTCGAATCAAACAAACTCATAGCTAATGAGAGCTATAGCTTGCGGCATCAGAGAGAGGGACGCAAATTCGATCTTCATATATAAAAAGTTGGCATGGGTTTTATAAGATCTCAATAATTGTTTTGTTCGCCAAGTTGACAGTTTTGGTGTTATATTTGATTTTTGATAACTATTTAAAACTGTCAGCTTTTGGCATTTGTGTACGCAAAACTCCAAAAAAGTAAGAAGAATTAAGAGAGTAAAGTAATGAGAGCTGAAGTGTCTGCTGGACAACTTTTACCTGCTACAATCTAAGCAAATCAGAAAATTAAATGTATCTTTCGATTGGAAAGAAGTGAGCAAATCTATTCTGAACTCTACGGTATGTGCCTGGAGAATGCAGTGTGTCCGGTTTTTTTTTTAATTATTCGCTTTTAGTCCTAAATGTACAACAAAAACCAACTATCAGCTGACCGAACAATCTGCAAGTTCTTACCAGTTTTCTGTTCGTTCACTATTTTGAGTATTTTTTCTATTAGAAAGATCAGATAGCTACTAGCAAGAATTTAGCTACTGGATAATATTTACTTGAAAACTAGCCGAACAAACCTTTTAATTATGAGGGGTCTAAATGAGGTGGGGACCAAACATGTACCAAGTTTTGATGAGTTTGCTCCGCGTGGCACCGCCCTTTTGTCAAAATTGTAGATGCACCATATATCTTTGGGGTTATCATTTGCACTGAATTTCAGTAATTTTACTTCGTTTATAATATACCTACATATCACGTTTTTTGCTTTATTGAAAATTACCGTTACATGGCAGGTAGGAGTGTTTATTGACTGATTTCACCCATATTTAATACCGACCTACCTCTGGATAATTTTTAGTATTTGTATTAATTTATGAGTGAAATGTATTAATTTCATTATTCTGACATCTTAGTTTTTGCTAACCTCTGCTGTAAACAAACCGTTGCACACTTGTTGCGCCAGCAAATCAGCTGATTCCTTCAATTCGCTGAAAGCCGAATAGCGGTTTGATGTTGGCCACACCGTTAATAAATAAATAAATACTTCACTACATAATACACACTTCACACTATAAATACATACTACACATACACTTCGGTTAGGTTTTTGTTCCAGGTGCTCCTCTTATTTGTAGCGTGCATCTTGATGTTATTTAACAAATGGAGGGATCAACAGTTTTAAGCCGACTCCGAACGGCAAATGGTTTTTATGAGGAGCTTTTCCATGGCAGGAGATTCGAAACTACGCACCAAGTCGGTAGTCACGCACCATTCGGCTATGGCGGCGATTTCAAAAAGGGATGTGGTTGTTATTTTTCTATACCCGACAGAACCAGTTTTATGAATTTATTCAGCAACCTCTGAACTGTCTACTCATTCGGACGATTTTTCCACCAATCACGATTTTATTCTTAAATATCGACCATTTTCATAATAAATTTCAATAATTTTAACGCGTTGCTCTATCGTGTCTAGCTGTATAATTGAAAAATATCAAAAATGACATAAAAAGAGGTACCGTCCAGGAATTATTCGCTACTGACATCTAGGCGTCATTTTTGAAAGACCCTTTATCTCTATCAGCGCCTTTTAGCTTTTTCTTATTGTAGGTAAATAGAAGGGATAATACAATCTTTGTTTGGAAATCTTAGTTTAAACTTGCTTTTTAGCACTGAAGGCCCTAGTAGCCAGTGTGCTCATTAAGTTAGGGTTATATAGTATATATTTCCAATAAATAATAATAATAATAAACTTGCTTTTTCTCTAAATAATAGTAATAAAAAGTTAAGAACATAGACGAGAAGGGAAGCTGCCAAAAGATATTACGAAAGGTGATTCGAGAGTTACTTAACGAATTATTTAGAGAGGGAATTACGTGTCGTGGAAACATTATATTATATTAGTGTACTCCATTTCCGTCATGTACTCGATATCTGTACTACTTGAAAGTATCGATGATACAAAATTATCGGAGAGAAGTATTTAATACTTAAAGAGCCCATACACCAGCAAGGATGATAGGTAACAAGATTTGGGCATTAGAGCAAAAATATGTTACGATATAGCGAGCTTCACAGCACCACTTTGGCATCGCTCTTTGCATCTGTAGGTATTCAGACGGAAACGAAGTAACATGAGCAGTTGCAGGTTGATTTTTTCTTAAATGACCAACACAATCTTTTCCGAACTTGATTGTAAGCAAACCATTGTATATCCCTTATTACATAAACAAATCAGCTGATTACTTCAAATTTGTTGAGAGCCGATTAACATTGATGTTGACCACACTTTTGCCTTTTGTGCATCGCGCACTACACCAGTATGGATTAGTTTATGATTATGGATTTGCCGGTTTAGTTTAGGCCTAATAGCATTGCATAAAAAATTTTTGTAAATCCTCATTTGACATCAAATTTACTTCTGAAATAAAAGCTTTACGAATTTACTTATTATTTGTCGGTGCTACCAATTAAAAAAGGCTATGCAACCAAAATAAAAACGAAAAACAAAATGATCTGTACAATGAGCAAAACGAACAGATTGGATAATAAGTTGATTAACGCAATGACAAAATTTGTGTCAAATAAATGTATCAAATAGAAATATGTCATATAGTTGCTGCGTTTGATAACAAAATTAGCTATGAAAGCGTAAGCAAAAATTCTCTCATAAGGAGAAGGAAAAGCAAAACAAAAAAAAAAAAAAAATAAGTGAACGGAAAATTCGCCATCACTTGCATAAACATATCAACTGAGTTTGCTTACAAACTGTTGTGTTGTCCAAAAAAATTTCTATAAATATAGTTTATTATATGTACAATGAAGTTTTAGTTGACACATTTGCCGCTTTACCGCTTTTGACTGTAATCCTTTCAAACCAACGCAAGGGCAAAAGTGCTCTGATTCCACAAAACATTAATTTGTTTGCTTATATTTTTGCGATGGATAGTTTTTGCTGACAAAATTTCTGAAGCATAAAATTAACCATTCTCCAGTATCAACTGTTTTGCTCTCTTCATTTCTGATTGATGGATAATATTTGGATGTTAATGAACGCGTACTAGCACCAATTAGGAATTACTATTACAAATGTTTGTGTTATCGACTACGACTATTAATTTCACTTTGCTCAATACAATTTGTTACAATGTTATCGATAATTCTTAAGTGTAACCTCTGACTAGAAATAAAAAATACTATATTTGTTGATTTCAAAGGCTGCGGAAAATATTTAACTAAAGAGTAACTAAAACCTGCACTGCCAGTCATAAGTAAATAATTTGATCAATACGGTTAAAAACGATTTATTAAATTGGCATCTACTGGAAGCAAGAGACAATTTCCCATTTTTGGGGGACACATCATCGTTTTTTGTGTTGATTGCCTGAGTTCCTACAAGCGGGATCGGGGTGGAGGAGACGCCGGAAGTGAAAAGTAGCTGATAATTGTTTTGAAAAGGTAGAACAGAAATTCTAAATGTATATAATTTCATTTCTATCTTCAACAAAGATATAAAAATTGTTAGTAAACGTTTAAGCAACGCCAAGGTCAAGTTTGCTTTAGTCAAGCTTAAGGTCAAGAGCAAGTTCAAAATTAGTTAAACAATTAAGGAACATCAGTTACAGAAGTATTGAATGTGAAATTCATGTTCACAATTACACAACAAATGTTTCGGTGTGGAGAAATGTCGTTGTAACTACATATGAATTATTGGCTGTGACTGTTCGTTGACAAATACAAGACTACACAGCTGATAGATGCAGAGCATGGGAAAAGTAAATATGCATAATTGACTGACAATACATCATGTATAGTTCGGTATACAGTAATAGAAAGCTTTGGATTTTTGTTGCACTTAGGGTGGCTAAACTATTCAAATGTTAAGTTTACTTTTCACCGCACCAATATACCAAATTACAAATTATGTAGTGTGGAATGCAATTACATAGTTTAAGTTTGGAAAACAGAATATTGTAAAACTAAGCTTATTTTTCAATGGTTAAACCCATTTGTTCTGTTAGGGAGGCTTTTGCTTTGACGAAAATGACTTCTACGAAACCCCGAAAACAGCCAACAGCCATATCCCGAATGAGGCAAGATTATATGCGACTGAAGCGTGACCCTTTGCCATATATCACAGCAGAGCCTTTACCTAACAACATTCTTGAGTGGCATTATGTGGTAAAAGGACCTGCTAATACACCCTACTATGGAGGCTACTATCATGGAACTTTGCTTTTTCCGAGAGAATTTCCTTTTAAACCGCCTTCAATTTACATGTTGACACCAAATGGTAGATTTAAGACCAATACACGTCTCTGCCTTAGCATTTCAGGTTAGTAAATTTGTAGGTTTATTTTTTTTCCATTATTAATGTAACTTTCATCTATAGATTTCCATCCTGATACGTGGAATCCAACATGGTGTGTCGGAACTATTTTGACTGGATTACTTAGCTTTATGGTAGGTTCAACTAGATTTATTGATATTCCCTTTTGTTTCTACATCAATTTTTGCATAATTGAATAGCTTGAAACGACTCCCACGCTTGGTTCCATAGAGACAACGACCTATGAGAAACAGAGTTATGCCAGAAAGTCTTTGGAATTTAATTTGAAAGATCCACTGTTCAATGAATTATTTCCTGAAGTGTGTGAAGAAATTAATAAGCTTTTGCAGGACGAAAAAGAAAAACAGGCTCTTTTAAATGCGCAGTCATCTCGTAGTGCCGATAAAAATGGTATACCTGCAACAAATAATGGATCTTGTGCTAATGAAACTGATGGAGACCTGCAAGCGAAGTCAAACGTAAGCACCAAAAAAACTAGGTCACTCGTAAATTGGCCTGCGTTATATTCAAATTTAGTGATTGCAATAAGTTTTGCAATTTTCGCGCTAATAGTGAATTATGTGATCAAAAATCTAAATCAGGAATAAAGTTGTAGAAATTCCTTATCGTTGCAGCCGCTAAGCACTAACCACTAAAAATCGATGTGTCTCTCATTGATATGTGTATATGTAATGTTAGTGTACATAGAATACCGTAAAAATGTAACTTAAAATGCAGTATAAGAAATACATAGATTTCATTTGTACAGTAAAGAAAATACAAATATTTGAATACTTTCACAATTATACTCTCGTTTCTGGGGTTGATTTATTTGTTCATCAAAAATTTTGTTTTCATGTTAAATCTGCTGCTCCATCTATTTGGGCTGGGATATTAGGCTTCCGGGGGGATTGGCTTTTAAAATGAGTCAATTTATATATTATTTAGAGCTACCAACCATTTGCAAAGTCGAAGTTATTACGACAATTTCTTTCTTTTCTTATTCGTGTTTGTGCAGTTTTGTATGCTATACATATTTTCGGTTTAAGTCTATTTCAAACTCTGATCAGATTAGTCTTACACAATTATTTCCCCAACAACCAATGAGAAATGAGAAATTGTAAGAGAAAAGAGTAAATTAAAACCGAATACTTGTAATGAATTATAACTTAACGCTTTTCTCACGTCATCAATTAAGGGAACAATTTTATGTCAACTGAATTAAATTAAAGGATTTATTTTTCGAAAGATTTGTAGGGGAGGAATTTCAGAATATATGTATATACACATAAGGTCATTAAAATAGGTGCCCCTACGTTCATACGGAAAATGAAAGTTTTTTAAAATAATAATAAAAAATATTCAATTGTATGCAGTTTTTCTTTCATAGAATAATATAATAAATACAAGTGATAATTCAAGAACCTTTTAAAACTTAAACTCGTGACCAAACGAAATATTCACGTGGTTACTAAAATGTGCACGAAATTGAAATTGATACGATACAAAATGAACTTAGTAATTTTATTAAAAATGCCATTTAAATTATCGAAGTTTAATCAATAACCACTGAGTCCACCATGATTCTTAGACTCTTGACTTTTTCTATTCGGAGTGGAATACAGTAGCTCTTTGATTATTTTAGAATTTTTCCTTCCATTATTTTGTAGACCATTTTTCCATTATTTTGTAGATCATGCGGTATCCAGCTTACATCGGCTAAATTCTTCGCGAAGACTATTAAAACGCACAACGGCAGTAGACCTTATGGAAAGCGAGTACCGAATATTTTCTAAAATGCTTTCTTAAAACAAGTTAAATTATCAAATGAAAATTGCTTAAGGGACGGTCTATAGTTCGAAAATTTAGGGTATTTTCAGGCATTTTTTGAGAAGAACAAAATTTGTTTTTAATTTTAATAATTTAAAAAATGGTGTTGAAGTTGACCCTCTGGACGATGTTAGTATTTTGGCTCTTCTATTTATCTGAAACACAAAAACCAAAAAAAATTACAGTAGGACTTTAGCTATGTCCCGTACTAGAATAAAAAAGAGTTGACAAAATCGCGGGGTTTTGAATTTGATACTCTAAAAATCACAGGCTCCCCTTAACAGTATCCTTTTAGATATAGTTAGTTGCAATTGCACAATGCTTCTAAAAATAAATAAGACTCATAATAAAAAAAAAAGTAAAAAAATGTGTGAAAAGGAGGAGTTCGGTCAACAAGTATTAATCTTTCGTACAATATAAATATATATTATAAAATATATTAAGTAATAAATTGTAAATTTACACCCGTCTAGAAACAATAACAGTATTTAATCAAACCTTTACATTTATAAAACATTGAATTTTAAATATTTACAGTCTTATATGACATCTTGCTTTGTATCGACTTTTGCTGAAGTTAAATACATCAAACATTTTCTAACAATTTTTCGACGCTTCTTTTATTAGGAAAATTAAGGAACTTCTTCTATTGGGAATCATCCCAGTAATTCACTCAAGGCAATTTATAACAACTCTGCCTACATGTCTTTAATACACCTGATGCTTTATCGATAAGTGACGTTCGTGCAATCGGTTTTGATGACATATCCACAGCGAAGAAAAAACAATTGCATTTTCAATCTGACAACATGAAAATTGCTTTTGTAAATATATAGTGCTAACTGAAAATAACTCCAACAATAAATAAAAGGCCAAGTTACCGTAGTCGCTCATAATAACAACCTAATTTTATCCCCAGCGAATTATCGATTAGGATACGATTTTTGTTGTTCAGAAAACGAGTCGTAGAGCGAATCACAAAAAGGTAAATTAATAACAGTTTATTTCAGGGAATGGTAAGCAGCATTAAGAGGACTATGTAAAATATAGTCAGCAGCAATTAGCTGCGCAATAGTCGCAAGGTCGAGCCCAGCAATAAGGTGGCCAAGTGCAAGGACCCTGCTCCGCTTTCTTGTCTATGCCAAAGTGGTGTCAGCTAAAGTTTTAAAGAAAGTGAAAGCGATAATCTTATCAGGAAAATTTGCGGTGAAAGCGTGTAATACCTATATAATGCAAATCTAATGCAACTTAGAACATGACAGCGCTTGCTAATGTTGAAATAGTTTTGAAGCTTTGAAACTTTTTTTACAATTACTTAAAAATAAATCTCTTTCAGGCCAGGTCGACATACTTGAGGTTGCGCAGAAATGTCATCCACAACGAAACCTCGAAAACAACCAACTGCTATTTCGCGGATGAAACAAGACTATATGCGGCTGAAACGTGATCCCTTGCCATACATAACCGCCGAACCATTGCCGAGCAACATACTTGAGTGGCATTATGTTGTAAAAGGACCAGCAAATTCACCATACCAGGGCGGATACTATCATGGTACTTTGCTGTTTCCGCGCGAGTTCCCTTTCAAACCGCCCTCCATTTATATGCTGACACCTAACGGGCGCTTTAAGACCAATACGAGACTTTGCCTGAGCATATCTGGTATATTATAAATCATATTAAATTAAAATATTTCCTACATAACCTTCCATTACAGATTTTCACCCTGATACTTGGAATCCTACGTGGTGTGTAGGCACTATACTCACCGGCTTATTAAGCTTTATGGTATGCAACTATTTATACTAGAGCTCTAGATATTTGGGTAACGAGCAGTGCGAGCAGCTCCATACTCACTCGAACTCATTGCTCAGCTGCTGAAATGTTTGTTCGAAAAATTCGAGCTTCTGAACAATTTGAGCAGCTAAACAGAAAATGTAAATTTTTTTCACATAATTTCTTTAGCTTCCCTACCAAGTTGGCGCTGTGTTTCAATAATTAAAAAAAGTGCCTGCAAAAAAGTCAAACGATTCAAAACAAGCATCCTTCGAATTACTCGAAAAAGTCGATATATTTGAGCTCACGCTTGAAATCTTCCGAGCAGTGAGCATCGAACACGAACTCGTTACTCATACCCGTACAAGAGCTCTAATTCATACCCCAAAATGATTATCATTCACATTAATAGGATACCTGTGTTTTAAATCCAATTCCAGTTAGAGACAACACCGACACTCGGTTCAATCGAATCGACACAATATGAGAAGCAGCAATATGCAAAAAAATCGCTTGCATTCAATTTAAAAAATCAACACTTTCGTGAATTATTCCCTGAAATTTGTGAGGAAATCAATAAACTCTTGGAAGACGAACAGATTTCACTGACCACGGCGAATGGTGATTGCAGGACAAATAGTAATAGTGAAACAATCAATGGTGAATTAAGTGGGCGAGATGGCAATGCAGATAACGCACAAAATAAGGGAAGTGGCTCAAACAGTACAGCGAACTCTTTATTCAATTGGCAGTCGATTTATTCAAATTTAATAATTTTAATAAGCTTTGCAATATTTGCGCTAATGGTAAATTATGTGATCAAGAATATAAACCAAGAATAAAAATCTATGTAGAAAAACTTACCATTACCCAATTCCACACCTATTATGCCCTTTGATATATAGGCGAGTTATTAAAATTGTATTTCATTCCTCTACAATACATAAAAATATATATGTATGTGTATTAAATATAATATTGTATTATAAATAATACAACGCTAGAATATAAATTAAGCAATAAACTTTTATTTGTAAATATTAGCATCTTGAGAAGTTGTTTGCACTGAAATGTAAAAAAATTACGCTAACTGCTAATCAAAGAAATAAAACTGAATTGACTATTTATTTAGTCAATGAATAAAATATACACTATTTTTGTAGGCTAGGAAGCACATATTTATATGTATTTAATTAGGAGTAACAGAAGAAGTAAACTATTTATAAAAGGATTCCAAAGAATCCACGAAGCAATTTTTTTGAAAATGGCAAACTAATTTCGACATATTTTTTGATTCTATTGAACTCAAGGTTCAGTAAGAAATTTCTGCTAGGGTGCTACCGAAGGTATCACCTCTGCAGGCATTTGCTAGAGCTTGTGCCGCCTCTCAGACATGTCGGGGAGGTTGTTGCTGTTGTTGTTTAAACAGTAATAGGAGCCCCGTCAGTGTAGGGTATATCACCGGTCGTCTTCGTTTGGCTCATCATCATGCTGATTCGACGGGTTGGGTCCAGAGCGAGAGGGGTGTTAGATGAGTAGGTTTTAAAGGGCTTGTGAAAAGGTGGTTAGTGTCGTGCGGGGTGCCTTCACATGCCGGACATATGTTTAGTATGTCGGGGTCGATTCTGGATAAGTAGGAGTTTAACCTGCTATAGTATCCAGAACGTAATTGTGCCAGTGTTACTCGGGACTCTCGGGGAAGTTGGAGCTCTTCATCTGCAATAGGTGGTGGTTGGACTCCGATTACGGCATTCGCTGGACGGGAGCTTAAGAATGTGGTGACGGTCTCTCGGTGAATGTCGTTTATTGACTGTCTAAACACTGTCTGATCCAGTAGATTCCTGTCAGTTTTGTCCTGGATCTCGTCGGCATAGTTTGAAAGATGTCTCCTGACGTGCCTAGGAGGCGGCTCTGGCTCAACCTCATAGGAACTGCTAGCTGAGCAGTTTGTTATGCTCCTTGACAGGCAGCATATTGGCCTCGTTGTGAAGGTGTTGTAATGGGGACATCAGGAGGCAGACCGTCGCTGTCCGAATAGCAGTGTTTTGGCATGGCTGAAGCTTTATCCACTGCGTGTCACTAGTTCCAGGCGACCAGACAGGCGCAGCATAGTTTAGAACCGGCCGGCCAATTGCCTTAAATGCCGATAGCAACAGTTCTTTGTTTTTGCTTCAAGGGCTGCCGGTAAGCGATTTGAGGACTTTGTTGCGGTCTTGGACTTTAGTGGCAATTGCTCGTTGTGTGCGCAGAGAAGGAGAGCAAACTATCGAAGGTTACACCCAAAATTTTGGGATTGTTTACCGTCGGAATTGATGTGTCATCGACTTTTACCATCAGAGGCAGTTTGACCTCCTTTGTCCAGGTGGTAAAGAGGGTCGCCGTGGACTTTGTGGAGGAAAGTTGGAGATTCCTCGCAGTGAAAAAGCGGGAAAGAGGGGGTGAGGTAGTTGTTCACTTTGGAGCACAGGCCATCGATGTCATTGCCCGACGCCATTATCGTGCAGTCGTCAGCATATCTGAACAGGGAGACCCCCTCTGGTGGCGGGGGGAGTTTCGAGATGTAGAAATTAAAAAGCAAGGGTGAAAGGAACACCTTGCATAATCTTCCTCTGTTTGGATGCATGGTCACGAAAAATTACTGACGAGTGACGACCGCTCAGATAGTTGGCAGACCACCTCTTCAGCCCTGGCGGGAGTGTCGACTGTTAAATGTCATCTAGTAGCGTGGAATAGCTGACTGTGTCGAAAGCCTTCTTCAGGTCCAACGCTACTAAGACAGTCCTCTCGCAGGGGCGGTTATGGTTAAGCCCGCGGCTTTCCTGGGTGTTTATGACGGTGAGTGCAGTGGTGGTGCTGTGCTCTCGACGGAAACCATGCTGATGTGGGGCTGGGGCCAGATGTTTCGTAAAGAGTGGGAGTAGGAGGGCTTCAAGTGTCTTCACTACTGAGGAAACGAGATTTATCGGGCGGTAAGAGTCCCCTAGGTTGGCGGGTTTCCTAGGATTCAGTTGTGGGACCACTCTCCCTGCTTTCCACTTGGCCTTGATGAGAGTGGCCAAGGACAGATTGAAGACCCTTGTAAGAAATCCTACACCCAAGGGTCCCAGGTGCTTCAGCATCAGCGCGTACACTTCTGTCAGGTGTTTGGTCGGGCTCCTCCTTCTATTTCGAGCTCCAGTTTTAAGCCGACTCCGAATGACATACTTTTTTTATGAGGGGCTTTTTTATGGCAGAAATACAATCGGAAGTTTGCCGTTGCCTGCCGTAAGGCGATCGCTATTAGAAAAAAATGTTTCTAATTTTTTGATGTTTCATGCCCGGAGTTTCGAGCCCACGATTCTCGAGACCCTCGTGATTTTGGCTCAATTACTTTCTGGATATTGTAGTAGGATACACTACTTATTCAGAATCGACCCCAACATACCCAATATATGCTCAGTATGTGAAGGCAAACCGCACGTCGCCAACCACCTATTCACACGCCCAATCAAATGTACTGACCTAACACCTCTCTTCCTTTGGACTCAATCTGCGCGTTTTCTGGGTCTGCCGTTGTTCCTTGGAGTGCGTCTGATTCGAACCTCTTGATTCAGATGATTTCACCATTAGATAAATTCAATAAGTCCACTTAAAGGCAAATCTACGTAGACAGTGCTTCACGAGGTAATCCGAACAATAGAGGGTTCTCTAGAGAAGAAACATTATACCATGGCGGTATTCTTGGATTAAAAGGCGCCTTTAACAATGTTAGTACAGATGTCATCCAACGGGCGTTGATAGACTTAGAGGTGGACAAATGCATCAGTAATTGTGTCATCTCTATGCTAGAAACCAGGATTATCCAGATCCACAGGGGCCCTCCACCCTCGACCCACAGGGGGGAGTATTATCTTCACTTCTGGTTATGCGTTATTAGCAAAATCTTAACAAAACTTAATAAAGGTGGTGTAAAAGCGGTGGTGTACGCTGATGATGTTGTGCTAATGGTGTCAGGACAGTGTCCTAATACGATCAGTGGGATCATCCAAAGGGCGTTAGGCGAGCTTAACTCTTGGACCACAGGCTGTGGCCTAAGTTTAAACCCGCGTAAAAAAACTTGTGCTTTTCACCACCAGATACAAGGGACCAACTTTTATCCTACCAAATATTAACGGACAAACTTTTTCACTTTCACCCAGTGCAAAGTACTTAGGAGTAATTCTGGACTCCAAACTTAGCTGGAAATTAAATGTCGAAGAACGGGAAGGAAGGCAGAAATTGCTTTATATGCCTGTAAACGTATGTTTGGAAAAAGATGGGGTCTTCAACCTAAGCATACATTATGGCTGTATAAGACGGTTATACGACCTATTTAATCATATGGATCGGGAGTTTGGTGGAAAGCTCTAGGGAGAGGTTACAATACCAAATTACTCGACAGAATACAAAGAAGAGCCTGTACAATAACGGTCGGTGCAGATGCAGATCATGTTCTAGAGAGGCTCTCAATGCACTAACACACGTTATTTCAATATACCTACATATTAAGAAGAGGGCAACTATGAGTGCATTTAGGGCAAATGAAGCGGGTCGCTGGAAAGAAAAAAACCTATGATTATGCAAGCCTATTGTTGCGACAAACTCAGTTAACCTCGGTGAGGACTGACTACATCGTTCTGACGGTAACATTCTATAGGATTTTTGCCACTCTCTTTCCATTTAAGGAAGACTGGAATAAGGGATTCTCTCTAAACCACTTCGATACTACAGTCTATACAGATGGCAGGAAAATAGATTGTGGTGTTGGAGCTGGTATATATTATCACAGGCTTAAAATTGAGAAATTTGTGCGTCTCCCTAATACCAGCAGTGTCTTCCAGGCGGAAGTACTGGCAATTGGGGAAGCATGTAGGCTATTAATCGCAAATTTCTCTTTTAAGGGCAACATCGCTATTCTTTCGGATAGCCAATCCAGGCACTGAGTTCGGCTACAACAGCCTCTAAAGTGGTCGAACACAGTAGGAATAGCCTCGCCACCTTGAGTGAAAATCACAAAGTTACCTTAATCTGGGTCCCGGGACATCGGAATATTGAAGGTAACGAAAAAGCAGATGAACTGGCAAGAGGTGGTTCTGCCATGAATAACGCAATTGCAGAATAGGTATTCACACCATTAGGTCCAGTCAAGAATATAATTTCCCTAAAATACCTCCGAATCGCGGATTGTAGATGGAAAGACCAGACGAAATGCAAAATTAGCAGAACGTTATGGCCCACCTACAACCCCAAGCAGTCATCAGAGAACAAGCAGCCAAAATAGGCATCCCTCATAACACATACTGTCACAGTTGGAAACAACCGGAGAAAAAGGAAATAATCTTCCATTTCCTCTGCGAATGCCCTGCCCTATGGAACGACAGAATGTTAACCCTGGGCCAACCGCTGTTCGAGAGTTTCGAACAACTGTTTTGTTTAGACATCAACAATCTAATAAGGTTCTTAAATCGCACAGACTGGATATAGTGTTGTTGTATATAACCGTTAAATAAGTGCGTTACGTGGATGTGGCAACAATGTGGTGCAGAAGCGCTAGTTGGATTCTGGAAGAATCAGCACTTTAACCAACAAACTACATTTAGTTGATGCTGAAAGGCATTTTGCACCTTTTGCAACTTTTCAACTTTTTCGTCCACTAGTCTCTCTGTCAGACATCTCAAATTGTTTGTTGGTGCTATTATCAGAAAATTTCAAGTCCCTTCCGACAGTAGTCAGCCAGTTAAGAAAACTAGAATACTAGAAGAAAGCATTTTTTCAAACCAGCAACAGTAAGAAACAATTTGTTGGTACGCCTAAAACACACTGAAGGAAAATCTCAAGGAAAATCTCCATGTGGGTGTAGTTACGATATTCGGACACTAAAAATCAAACATCATAAGTAGTTTTTTTATTATTGGCCGCTCTCAGCAGGCAAAAGCAGAACTTCAGAGGGAATTTTTACTATGGAAAATTTGCATATAAAAAACAACTGGCATTCGGAGACTGTATAAAGCTGAAGGCCGCTCTGTTCGTAAAACATATTTTAAGACATTCGCAATATATTGATGTTCGCATAACGCCTGGATCTAATATGTAGGATAAAGGAGTCGAGATAGATATAGACAAGTATACACGGAAATACTCAGACTGATAAGAAGAGTCGATGTGAATGGAGTTTAGTGCACATATTACTCTTTGTCCACGGTAGTTTGGTATTGAAAATAGGCGAAATCGGTCAGTAACCACACCCACCTGCCATATAACGGTAATTTTCGGAAAAAAGAAAAAGCTATTTCGGTTTTAAATTAAGTAAAATGACTAAAATTTGGTAGTAAAAATGAATTCAAGTAAAATTTTTAGGTAAATGTGCTTATCTCGATAACGACTTCATAAAACTTGCTGGAACTGTGTGCACGTATTACTCCACATCTCGGTAAATGCGACATAAATAATATGTTGAACAAAAACCACGCGCACATTTTATATGTCACGGCTAAATTTTCGTATGTCTTTCTAATGTTACACGCAATAAATCTCTGAGTTTGTTTGATTCCAAAAATTAAAAGCCAACCCAAATTAAATTTAAGTAAAGAAAACTCCAGAAGCGTATCCTGCACTGGTACACAGATGGCTCCATCACCTGAAGGCATACATTTTGGAATATATGGCCCCAAAACCAAGTCTTCTGTGCCGATGGGTTGTTGTTGTTGTTGTTGAGGTGGTTGAACATTTCTTACCTGAAATGCTCCTAATTAGTGACCAGCACCGTTTTACTACCACTATCTCGTTTTTTTTTTTTTTTGTTTCCAAGTCAGATCCATTTAGTGAGGTCCAAGAATAGGAGCAAATCCTTTATCTCGATGACTGAGATCTCCTTAATTTGCTGTAGGAAAGGCTTACCGAAGGATCGGAGTCGTGCCCTGGCTAGTCCCGGACATTCACATAAATAGTGGAACAGACTTTCCTTCGTCCCTTCCGCTTGACAGATAGGATTGAAGGGTAGATTGAGTCTAGCTGCATGATCCCCTACTTTCCAATGTCCTGTAAGGGTTGCAGTGATACGTCAAATGTTTCGCCGAGAACATCCTAACAGGTCATTCGTCCTTTGGATTTTATATGACGGCCATGTGTTTTTTTTTGTGATACATGTAGGTATTTGCTTCCATCTTCTTTCGGCTAAAGCATGATAGTGTGAAGCAATAGATGCTTTTAGTGTGTTCAGTGGGGTGGAAACTGCCATCGCCTCTGCTATGTCTAGTGTCGAGCCCTTTCTTGCTAGCTCATCCGCTATATCATTGCCTCGTATGTTCCTATGACCGGGAACCCATATCAGGGTAATTTCAAGCCAATGGCTGAGCAGTTTCAGCTCCTCTCTACACTGTAGGACCAGTTTGGATGAAATGTAGTTGGAGTCTAATAGCTTAACAGCCTTAATAGCTGCTTGACTGTCTGAGAAGATAGCTACTCTTGCACCAACTACCTTGTAGAGTTCTAGGGATTTGCATGCTTCTCTGATCGCTAAAAGTTCTGCTTGGAACACGGTGGCATAATCAGGAAGACGAATTGATTGAGATAGGTTGAGTGGCTCCGAATGGAAGCCAGCTCCCACACCACAGCTCATCTTAGAACCATCGGTATAAATTTCGATATTGTGTCTTCCAATCACCTCTCCTTTGCTCCATTCGGCTCTCGGTGGAAAACGTACCGTAAAGCCTTTCTTGAAGTTGAGCTTGGGTGACTGTGTAGTCTGATCCGTTTTTGAGCAGCGGGGGTCCCTGTAGGAGGATCTTGCTGTGACCGTACGGCCTTGTTGTCCAGCTTCCTATGTCTCTGAGTCTCACCGCGCTGCAAGTAGCTATTGTTTTAATGTGTAAATCTAATGGCAATAGATGTGTTAGTACATTAAGCGCTTCAGTAGGACTGGTGCTAAGCGCTCCTGTAGTTAAGATACACGCTGTTCTTTGTATCTTGTTCAGCTTAGTTTTGTTGTATTTCCTTTCTGTTGCAGGCCACCAAACTAGTGCCGCATATGTTAGTATTGGCCTCACAATGGCTGTGGATAATTTTGGTTGGAGACCCCATTTTTTCCCCAACATTCTCTTACACGTGTAAAGTGCTATATTCGCTTTCTTTACCCTGTACTCTACGTTGGACTTCCAGCTGAGTTTGGGGTCCAGGATAACCCCTAGGTATTTTGCCTGTTTGGTTAGCGTGAGGCAAACGTCGATGGGTAGTTTTCCAAGCCGGATAGTCAAGCGGCACTCAAGGCTTTGTCATCCTTTGAGATTAAGTTCTCACTGGTCTTTGAGTGTATCGAGAAACGCACAACCGCATGTGGCTAATTTGTGTTCCAGGACACAGGATTATAACTGGGAATGAAGTATCGGATGCATTGGCAAGAGAAGCTGCGGCTTCGTCTTTAACAGGGCCCAAGCACTTCCTTGCCATAGAACAAACACTTTTTTTGTCCATTGACTCTTGCCGTTTTTTTGACTCTAATGCACCCTTTCCTTGAGTGCAGTATTATAGCGCGGAGAAGGTTGACACATTTCGGCTATTTGCAGCTGGAAGAAAGTACAATAATAAGCTCTGAAGCTCTAACCCCGAAAGACGTTCTAACCTCTCATTTCATTCGGGTTCTAGCTAATGCAGGGCAAGCATATAGCAGGTGTTCAAGAGTTTCCCTCTCTTCTCTGTAGTTCATTGCAAAATCTGCAGCTATCATTGTTTGTAATTCCCATCTTGTATGCGTGTGCCGCTAACAAATTGTGGCCTGTCAGTATACCTACGATAGTTCTGCTTTCGTTTCTAGACAGGGCTAGCACGAATCTGGCGTATTTATCTGCATTCTGTGTACAAACACATGATTTTCGCGGTTTTACAAGTGGCTAGATTATTCAACCTCCTCTCTATCCGTGTTTTCATGTCCGCAGTGATGTCATATTTAAAGGTTTCAGTATGTCGTTTTCTTGTTCGAATCGTATGTAAACAGCGTTTTTGGCAGTCTCATCTACAATTTCGTTTCTTGCAATGCTCTTATGTCCTAAAGCATCCCTGGTCCTAAGAACGTTTTTAAATGAAATTTCATATGAGTTTATGGCCTTTATTGCCGCTTGACTGTCAACGTATACATTTCCGAGCCGTCAGTAAATATATTAAGCGTATTGGGGCTAGGTTTCATACCTCTTTTCCACCCCTCTTCTTCTATTACTGTTCGGAATCTGTTCACCCAATTGTATTTCGGAGTCATATGGTCCGTATTGGTCTGATAACTTATACCTCCGAATATTTTACAGGTAAATTCATCCGTTGCGTTAAGTCTTGCGGCAGATCTATTCCTGTCACTACAATGGCTATGTCATCCGCATATGCTATTAGTTTAGATGCCGTGTCTTCAAATTTGGTTAATAGCTCATTAGTAACCAGAGAAGTGGCAATAGAACGCCACCTTGTGGTGTACCGTCATATGCTAGTTTAGTGAGTTTAGCTTCGTTCCATTCCATACGAATTATTCTATAATTCTATATAACTAAAGGGCGCGATCTGTAAAAAAAACGCAAATGAAAAAAATTCCTCTTAATTGATCACCCTAGATTGCGCGCGAGTTGTGGCAAACTGTCATCGTGGATTTGTTGAACAGCGTTTGGCATTTCATCATGGAAAGACTCACACCGCAACAACGTCTGCAAATTGTTCAACTGTATTATGAAAATCAGCGTTCTGTGCCATACAGCTCGTGAAACAATGACTTTATTGAGAAGTCATTTCGGAGAGCAGCTGATTTCACGTTTAGGACCTGTGAGTTGGCCACCAAGATCTTGTGATATCACACCTTTGGACTTTTTTCTTTGGGGATTCGTGAAGTCCAAGGTCTATGCTGATAAACCAGCTGAGTCAAACCACGTCAAGTGGGCCCCGAATTTTCCATCAAATTCCCGATTTTAAAATCAAATGCATTTTTGGATAGAGAATTTGTCCCATAATAATTGCTGTGAATAGTTTTTCTTTATTTCGCTTTTTGTTTATGTTATTAACAATTGAATTTTTTTGCATGATATTCTTGTAAAATCAATATCTCAGAAACTACAATTGATAATTTGATGAAATTTATTTCGGTTACCGAAAAATGTTTACTCTACCGATTTAACGTCCAAAGACTGTGTATTTGCTGAAACAATAGTTTTTTAACAATAATTTTTATGAAAAATCGCAATTATTTTTGCGTTCTTCACGCTCTAAATGGACAATATTACAGTCAGATTAAGCGCACAATGCTCACCTTTAATAATCTGTAAAAAAACCTTTGTTCATCCAATCCGTTCTGAAGACATCGAATTTTTTGTCAAACTGTGTAAAGTTTTGATGTGCAGTATAGTCTGGTGCAACGCGCCGCGCTTCGCAGATGGTCTTACATTGTCCCATGGGATCATACGCTAAAACGTGTAGCACTTAAAAAAGACATACAAAAGGATTAAGGATTCAAAAATGAGGTGTTTCATTACTAGAATTTTTATTACATACATATCTACATGAAAACATACAAAATTTAATTAGTAATAATAGTCTCGAAACAAGATGTGTCCTTGGAGAAGATTTTACTTCGAATCTTTTTGTTACTTGCAGGTTCGAAGTGATGAAATTTCCGTGTTTTTTTTATAGCTATTGCCGCATTGAAGCGTTTGGAAATTGTGTTTTCATGTGCATCATGATCGTTTTGCAAACAAAAAACAAAATCTATCGATTTAAGCGCACCTTTTTTTTCGTTGATGATTTCTGCTATTATCTCTTTGCCAGTCATATCACTTAATTTTGAAAAACGTCGTTTTTTTATTGGCGGTTCACCAAGTTCCTGTAAAATATTGTTCACCTTTTCTAATTTTAAGTCATTCTGAATTTCGTGGTTTTCAAAATTAGCTTCACTATCCGAACATTCTTCTGCATCAGAAGAAACTTCAGACTCATCGTTTTCTGCTCCTTGGTCAGCACTAGAATAAATTAATCAAAATTTTCTGTCACAAATTTTGAGAACTAATTGACTTTATTTGCCTAAATAATAACTATTCAATGCACAATATATGTATATAGGTAAATATGAAGATTATACCCACTGTGGACTTGGACGTATATACGCTGCACTTTCAGTAACACTTCCATCTCTATATATCTTCATACGACATGATTTGCAAACGTATTTACCGATATATTGTTTGAATTTTACATCCCAGTGAGCAGTTATTTGGAATAAATTATGACGTACGCAATTATGACCTATTTTCCCCAACGGACTGCAACACTCATCAGGTCGAACCATTTTCATAACAATACATAATAATTTTTTTCTAACCTCAAAGCATAGACAACATACTAGGAATCACAGCACACTGACACTAGAAGTTGCGACGACTGTATGACTCTGCAAAGCCATGTTCATGCAAGTTCGTTTTCGTACGTAGTGCCTCGACTGACAAAAAATTCGATATCTTCAGAACGGATTGGATGAACAAAGTTTTTTTTACAGATTATTAAAAGTAAGCATTGTGCGCTTAATCTGACTGTAATATTGTCCATTTAGAGCGTGAAGAACGCAAAAATAATTGCGATTTTTCATAAAAATTATTGTTAAAAAACTATTGTTTCAGCAAATACACAGTCTTTGGACGTTAAATCGGTAGAGTAAACATTTTTCGGTAACCGAAATAAATTTCATCAAATTATCAATTGTAGTTTCTGAGATATTGATTTTACAAGAATATCATGCAAAAAAATTCAATTGTTAATAACATAAACAAAAAGCGAAATAAAAAAAAACTATTCACAGCAATTATTATGGGACAAATTCTCTATCCAAAAATGCATTTGATTTTAAAATCGGGAATTTGATGGAAAATTCGGGGCCCACTTGACGTGGTTTGACTCAGCTACGATTGAAGCTCTGGAAGCCAACATTACGCGTGTTATTCACGACATACCAGTCGAATGATTGAAAATTGGACCTTCAGAATGGACCACCTTAAGCGTAGTTGCGGCCAACATTTGAATGAAGTCATATTCAAAAAGTAAATGTCAAAGAATGTCCTTTCAAATGATAAATAAAGGTTTTGAACATAATTTACATTTTTGTTTTTTTTTAACTATTGAAAAAAGCACCTCATGATTGATCACCCTATAGAAGAGCCAAAATGGACAACACCGTCCAGGTCCAATTTTTCGGATAGGTCAACTTCAGCTCCATTTTTTAAATTATAATATTACAATTAAAATTTTTTTTTGCATTTTTTTATGTAAAAGAAGTTAAATAAAAAGCCTAAAAAATTGAATATCGTTTTCTATTTTTTTATTATAAAAAAAATTCCTGAAAATACCCTAATTTTTCGAGCTCTAGACCGCCGGGAACCCTTAATATACGACTTCAAATAAATTTTCTAAATTTTATCGAACAGATATTTGCTTACACTCCATTTTAATTTCCGTTTTTATTTAAAATTAAACTTTGACCCAATTCGCAAATATTAATTATTCTGTATGTTTACTTTGCAATCGGCTGTTTTTCTCCCAGTAAAAATTTGCAACTTTCTCTCAAAATGAAGTGTCGGTTTGTTCTCTCACTGCAAGTTCTTTGGGTACGTGAACACCAAAACGAGATAATTTGTAACAATTTTTACAAACTTATTGCTTCACGAACACACCTTATTACTTTGTATACTAGTACCTATCCGATGTGTAACTTCCAGTTAAGTTTATTACCTATAATCATACCTAAGTAGTTTGCCTTTGGAGATTAAGCCTTTTCATGCATGATTTGTGTCGTAGCAGGAATGAGGAAGAGTTGGAAACAATTCAACATCTTTTTTGCACATGCCCGGCTCTAGCTAGAAGCAGGAACCCATATTTAAGATCCTACTTCTTAATGAATATAGAAAATCTATACACTTTAGGTATCAACAACCTTTGTCAAAAGCTCAGGATGGGTCAATATGGAAGGCGAAATGTAGCCCAGTCCCGGCGGCTCACAACGGTCCCATTTCGTGGTCTAAGTGGCATCGTTGTCTCCATGTGCGATGCGGCTGCCAAACCTAACCTAACCTAACTAATCTGTATAGCTTGTAATTAATTTGTCTATATAGTCTATAGCCAAAGGCTTTGGCTACGTCGAGATATATGGCTTCACATGTTCGTTTTTTAACGATGTCTTTAAGGATTTTGTTCGTAACTCTGTGAACTTGCTGGAGGGTGGAATGTTTGTGCCTGAATTCGAATTGGTGGTAAGGTATTATATTATTTTGTGTTTTTGTATAACGGGCTCGATTCTGTCAAATAGCAACGTTTCAAAGATTTAAGATCTATATGAAGTTATTTGCGTAAGATCCTTGCATGGTTTTGCTATTGCAGTAATTTGAGCAATTTTCCATACTTTTGAGAAATATTATTAAAAATATTAAAAGTCAGTATTAAAAAAACCAGTAATATTTTCCTGCTGTGTTTTCTTTTGTACTAACTGGAAAACAGCTTTCTTCCTTAAGGGGTTATATATGTTGTGGTCCGGTGAAATTAGCGAAAGTTGGGTTTTTTTTAAAGATATGTAGCAATAATTTTATTGTATAAAAGTTTTTATTATTGGATATTACAATGTTTAAAGAAAAAAAAGGCTTTGTTTGTGTAAAAATATTTAAAAATGGCGGAGTTATGGCGTTTTCCCCCAAGACCCTTTTTTTGGAAGAGGCTTGCGGTGGACGCGATTCAAGTCCACCAAGTCAACTGAAATCAAAAAATCGAAAAGATTTCATTAGTATAGGGTTATATCTTCTTAGTGAACGATCAATATATTAAATATTTTGATTTTTGTGAAAATAGGAACATGTTTTTAAAAAACTCCACTTCTACAGTCCTAAAATTGGCATTAAAAAATTCATATCTGCAAAATAAAAATTTATACATAAAAAGTTGATCGTTCACTAAGAGGCGACATCAATTACGAACAATTTAAAAAAAAAATTATAAAAATCGGTTGAATACTTTTTTTGCAATCGCGTCCACCGCAAAAGCATTTTTGGAAAAACACGTTTTTGAGATAATCGCGTTTAAAGTTTCAAGTTTAGTTACGTTACGTTGTGACGACGCACAATTTAAAACGCTGTAACTTTCGATCTATTGCTCAGATCTCTATGAAATTTATGGAAAATGTTCTCAAGGGATTGTACTTTACGATAAAGAAATAAAATTTATTTTGATTTTTTTGAAAAACACAAGGTATATAACCCCTTAAGCGCCGAAGTACATTTACCACACTCTGTTCAACATCTTCATTTCTAGCCCATTCAATTGGTTTATTAAAAATTTCGATCGCATCTGGCACTTATTCTTTTTGCAGGAACTTCAGTGATAGGGCATGATACGAGCGTTCCATCAAAGAATTGATTCCCTCATTCCACTTTTCGTTTAGGATATATAATGAAATATTATCCTCGGAATCTTCTTGATCTCCAGCAGTAATCAAAGTCTCTGTGCTTACTCCATTCCAGGCAGCATGCAACATAAAATAGTAATGGCGTTGTTCAGAGTTAAATTTTTCATAGCCACACGCAAATCTAGTTTTTGTGCCGCTATCGAAGCTAAAAGATTGTTTCGGTAAGACATTTTTGTAATTTTGATTGCATTTTGGTGCATTGGCTGTATGTGGAGAGCGACATTTGGTGGCATAAACATAGCCATGATGTTTCCATCTAATTGCACCTTATTATTTTTTTCTTTAATGCAAACGACGAACTAAAAGTGTGGACAGAAATAGATGACTATTGAGCTACTAATGATACTGAGAAAGTTACCGTATAATAGGAAAATTGCAGTCCAAAAATCACTGGAGGCTAAGAAAAAACAAAGTACTATGTTGAACTTCATACTGCTGAATTAATAAACCCATTTTTTATTCTCAATCCACTTTCGCACATAGTTAATTCAATCCCGATTGAAGGTACGATCTGGGTTGAGGGAATAGCCCTTGCACGAATAAGCCTGAGGCTACTGTACAGGTATATGAAACTCTGCTTACCCCAATTATCCCGAAACGTAATACTTTTCCACCGCACGCTGATTTCCACAAGCAACAGTTTAAACTGAAAACGATAACAAATACAACACATATACACACACAATAAGGAGAGGAAATAAAGATAAAAAAATGAAGTATGCCAGAGATGAGGGAGATGTAGGAAGTGGTATGCAAAAATAATGTTAAAAACTTTAGAATTTGTCGCAAGTTTATGATGACTGAGCTTGTTTGCATGCTTTGTGCTAGTGGGGATGGACAAGACGCCTTTCGCTTATAGCTTTGCAGTGAGTGAGCCTTTTGGTGGCGAGTGGGGGCTTTAGTGATGGACAACTTCCGGCAGCAAGCGGAAGTCACTATTTTGCTGGGCATGCTGTGCCTTTAGCGTTGAGTGGCTGCGTTTTGCAAAGTGTTGTACCGGAAAAAAATCGAAGCGGAAAACTCAATTGAAAAGTTTATTTGTGCTATTCTTCTGATTATTTTTTTTCACTTTGAACATTTCCTCTAACCGCAAATTAGGTTGTAAAGCAAAGATACAATAAATATATAAGCACTTAGCTGCTGAGAACTGTTGCTTTAATAACCGGTTGCTGGTCTTGTCGTATTAGAAGGTATAGCCGTGAAAAAAATTAATAAGGCAAGTGCCTGAAAAAATTGGTCAAAATCGCTTAAGCGGTTATCGCGCCAATTAAGAAGAGTGTGCCTGAAAAATAAATAAGAAGTAATATAGAAGGAGAAGTCCAACATAAATAAGACTGGCGTCATAAAAATGTTTTTGATGGCGCTATCTTTTTAATGAGTTAGTGCGTTGGAAGTTACATCCCTACCTGATTTCCAATGCAAGCTTTGTGACATTCGGTTCAGTGGAAGCGAAGTTATTGCGTCTAAAGTGAATTGATGAAAAAAGTTTTTGGCGATGATTGCCTATCTCGTACCACAGTTCATGAGTGGGTTACACGGTTCAGAGATGGTTGTGAGGACATAAATAGGCCGCCCAAAACCAGTAATCACCGAAAACTCTATCGAAGTTGTTCGAACCGAAATCGTCGTTGAAATTCATGGAATCGGAGTTGAATATCTCTAAAACATCGATTTATTGCATTTTAACTGATCGTTTGGGCTTAAGAAAGGTCTGTGCACGTTTCTTTCCGCACAAGTTAACTGAGGATCAAAAATTGCTCAGAATTCAACATTCGAAAGACCTTCCTTTACAACATTGTAACTGGTGACGAAACCTGGTGTTTCCAACATGAACCTGAAACTAAGCGCCGAAGTGCCGAATGGAAGGCCCCAGACGAGCCACCACCCAAATAATCGCGTTTGGGGAAGTCAAAAATCAAGTCGGTGTTCATTTGTTTTTACGATTCCAAAGGAATTGTCCGCAAGAAGTTCGTGCCAACGACACAAACCGTCAATGCAACTTTCTATCTTGGCGTTTTGAAGCGTTTGTTGCATCGCATTCGTCGAATTCGCCCTGAATACCGTGAAGGAGGAAGCTAGCGCTTATTGCATGCTAATGCACCATCTCATCGATCTTATGACTGTTTTTTGACTATAAATCGCATTTTGACCATCAATCACTACTCGCATTCGCCTGATATGGCTCCCTGTGATTTCTACCTATTCGGAAAATTGCATTTGGCCATGAAAGGAAAACGTGTTGCGTCCGTAGAGGCCAAGCCTTTTGTACCGACATCCTGAAGAACATTCCGGGTTCCGGTCAATGACCTGAAACACTCCTTCGAAAAGCTTTTACATCACACAAAATAGTGTATCGAGGCCAGAGGGGACTATTTTGAATAAATAAACACGAAGTTATCAGAACAAAGCACTGGACGTTTCTATTTTAGCTCAGTCTTGTTTATTTTGGACTTCACCTTGTAGATATAATGCAGCCAATAAAGATCCAGCAGCATCAATGGACCTGCCGTGTCGTCCGAATGGATCTGAAAGTATACGTAGTATCAGATGGTGGTAGCAGAGAAAGAGGAAGGTCTCCTCTGCGTTAGAAGGATCAGTTGGAGGAGGATTTGGCTTCACTTAGTGTGTCCAACTGGCACCAGTTAGGACGAGGAAGAAGCGACTGGCGTGCTTTGTTAAACTCGGACAAAATCGCTTTAACGGTTATGGCGCTAATCAAGAAAATGCAGGGGGTATGTGGGATTCAATAGAATCAAACAGTTCGTTCTTTGAGTACAAGAAATCCAATTAAATCATTGACTTTTCAACACCCTGTATGAAATATGGTACAAAGGAATTTGAACTAGTCATTATTCGGAACTCACTACAATTCTAAACCACAATTTTTCCATCCAGGGTTTTGGAGATATATACATTATTATTTTTTACATATATGATACATATATACAGCGATGTGCAATACATATGATTTCCCTTTTAGATTTGTTGATGTTTTTATGCAGCAAAGTTTTCGTTCAGCGAATGCCACGAGTATTTGCATTTTTTAGAATTTTATGGAGTTGCCCACGCAGTTGGTACTTTTTTCTTTGCATGCTACTTTTCCGACATACCATACACACTGGCATGCAGCATTTATAGAAATCACTTTTGGTACTTGTAGTAGCAATGCTTTTTTATCGCTCTGAGGACTGTGTGTCCATTTATAACTTCTTCCCTCTGTCTACTCTTCCCTTCGGCGCAGCGTTAAAAGTGTCCTGTTGTACGAGTGTTTTTTATTGTTGCTCGCGCAGCACGGCGTGATAATTTGCAAAACTTTGCATAATTTTTCTTCACTTACCCACAGCCCGTGCATGCGTGCAACAAGTGCCCCGTGGAAAATGCAATTTGTTGCTTCAATGTGTATTTGGCTGTTAGTTGTCTGCTGCGGGTTTCTGTTTTTGCAAAGTTTTTTAGTTTTTTTTGGCGGGGGCTATTATCCATTTGTGGACTGGAAATTGGCGCGTTTGCATAATAAACTGCACTTAATATTTGTGATTCGTATCTTCGGTGGTTCGTAGTGTTTGCTGGTTGTTGGTAAGTTGGCTAAGCTATTTGTTGTTGCATATGGCAAATTTGGCACGATGTTTAAGCAATTAGGTATGAAGTTTATTCAAATGATAATGAATGAATTATGAATAATTGTTTTGCTATAATTTATTGAGTTTTAATTAGGAATCATTGTTTTGATTTTCAAGTTATGTGTTGAAAAGCTAGAGTAGCTAAAGTTTAGAAAATTTATGAAGTCTACTACAATTTCAAAAATTAACTGGTTGAAAATAAATACTGCGAGATGCCTCTTGGAGGGTTTGAGAGAGTATGAACCACATATGAATGTCATAACTGCAAAAATACAATGTTGAGAAAAACAGCTTCAAAGTTTTCAATTTACTAAGTAAAATTAAAGAAATATTTTCATATAATAGTATACCGTAAGTCCTAACCGGTCCTTGAGGGTATCGAGAAACTGAATCGAAGTAGCGAGCGCATTGGAGAGGGAGGCTGCGACCTTGTTATTAATAGAACACGAGCGCTTCCTTGCTGTGCAGTCATCTGCACGTGATCGGGTCCACTGATTCTTGTCGTTTCTGCGACCAATCGCTCAGTCCAAGCCAGCTCTATCCTGAGCTTAATAAGGGAACTGGGTCTGGGTGGGGTACTGTGATGAGTAGAGGGCACTGGATCTGGGTGGGGTACTGTGATGAGAGAAGGCAAGACCAATTCGGAAACAAAAACAAACCTATCACCCTTTAATTCGATTTTTTGAGTGCTAAACAATTACTTTGTGAGAACAGGCGAGAATTTGCTCTGTGGTGCTTCTTCTGCGAACAACTTTTTCTTGGTTTAAGCTCGCCTTGGAACACCCATACTTTCCATTATTGTTTTGTTTCCAGCTCCTATGCACAGATCCACGGTTCGTCACCTGATATGATGTTATATACGTACTTTGAACCGCTGTGGCTGAATTTCTTCAGCATTTCTTTACACCAATCGACAGGAGTCTGTTTATGTGCAATTGTCAAATTATGCGGAACACAACGAGTGCAAATCTTCTTGACGACAGAATAGAATTTTTCGCAAATCGCCGGGGGAAATATTATATTATATATGAAATGAAATTAATACTCGCACAAAAATTTGGAGCCAAACTACTCTAAATTATTTGAAACTACTACCTGTAAAATACATATAAAGTTTTATTCTCGTTGCCGAAAGAAAAGAAAAGCAACAAACTATGAGAAGACGATACTTTATGATATTCTCACGTATTCACACAGACTTTCATGCATTTAAACACGTGCATTTGTATTTGTACATAAGCAACAGTGAGAACGATGTTGGAGTCGATAAGTGCAGTGCTGCTGAGAGTTAATACACTCAAGCTATTCTGGCACATGCTGTCACGTAACATCTTTGGTGTTCAAACTCGAATTGAATCAAATTGAATTTGTAGGGGAAAACCTGCATGCAAATTTTTAGACCATACACTGAATGAATTGAGGTGAGCGAGTGTGGGTGTCGATAATTGTTGGGAAAGCACATGTGGATATTTGAGTTCTATAGTGAAAAAGTGATTCTAAAATTACTGAAAGGCATCTATTCTGACACTAATACATTTCCATGCACATATATATGAAAATACATTCGCACTTTCGTACACTAGTAAGTATACAAATAAGAGTATATACGAGGGATAACACAATTTTCCAAACATAGGGTATGCATGACTAGTAACTCTAAATGAGGAGGATAGACAATACCGTTCTTCTACTTTCCAGTGGCTTAAGGTTAATTAGAAGAAAACGACACTTATAGGAAGGGACGGGATCAGAGAATTTCAGCGATGATAGAGCAAACTTAAAATACATTTTTTGTGCATATTTAATTCTAGCATTGGAGAATTTGTAATAAGGACTCCAAATTAACGCTGCATAATCTAATATTGAACGAACGAAAGCAGTAAGTAATAATTTTAATGGTTAAAAATAGGAAAAGAATCAGAAAAGAGCTTTTAAAAAATAGTAAAGTTAATATAATTTATAAATGTAAAACGTTTAATCACTGATTTCGTCAGCATGTTGCAGTACAATACAGGGTCTGGCACTCGAAATGTAACCAATTAAAAAGATCATTAATTTATTTTGGAAAATAACTTTTATTTAATCCAAAATAAAAAAGGGTGAAAACAATACAAAATGAATAATCAGTTTACTTTTGCTTGATATTACCACCTTTTGCCTTGACTATGGCCTTGAGACGGTCCAGAACGAAATCGCAAGCTGCCCGAATGTGACTTTCAGGTATTTTGTCCCACTCGCGGACAATGGCTTTTTTCAGCGCCTCGAGACTGGTGAATCTTTTAGTTTGGCCCTTGCTCTCCGAAATGACCCAATGGCTTGTAAACAGCTGACAGCAGATGCCCGTGTCTTGAGACATGATGTATTGTACCTCAGCTCTTATTGTTAATCTCCCCACTTGAGTCCATCGAGCGGTGAAACTGTAAACCCTAACCAGAGATTGGGTACCTCACAAAGTGGAAACCCTCGGTGGAAGGGAACACAAGATGTGGCTGATCTGGCTTTTCTTGAGGGTACTAGCTCTAAGGGTTACAAATTTATACCAATATTCATTGGCGCGAGGTCACAAAGGTCTGCACAAGACTGTAGTGCTAATGATAATGATGATGCATCATCTAAGCACTGAATGGTGTAGAGGAAACGCCATCAACAGCAACTACACAACGTCTGTTCCTTAAGTATGATCTCAGACCAAGCCTGGAATATACAGGATGAACGATATTCAAAACAGCATAACTTTTTTGCATGAAATTAGTTTTAATTGATTTCAAAGACCAAATTGTTCAAAAATGATTACAATTTTAACATACATATATTCACGTTAGCTCCATATGGCCACCATTTGCCTTGACTATAGCCTTCAAACGGTAAAAAAATTAGTTGCATGCTGCACGAATGTGATCTTGAGGTATTTTGGCCCATTCTCATATAATCGCTTTTTTCAGCGCATCCATACTGGCATATTTTTAGTCCTCACCTTGCTCTCCAAAATATACCAGATGGAATAGTCCATCGGATTTGCGTCTGGCGAATTCGAAAGCCATTGTGAGGGCGAAATGAAGTGTGAAACTTGATTTTTTAACCATTCTTGGTTCACACGAGCTTTATGCGATGGTGCCGAGTCCTGTTGGAACATCCATGGTCTACGACCGAAATGTTTGCGTGTCCAGGGCTCTAAAGCAGCTTCTAAAACATTTTCCCGATAATAAGTCGCATTCACTTTGATACCAGGCTCGCTAAAAACGATTGGAGAGCATCCATCAGCGGTCACTGCGGCCCAAACCATTACTTGCGATGGGAAATTGCTTCGAGTGGCCATACGTAGGCTCAAATTCTCCTATGAGCGTTCAGTCAAGTTAATGCGATGTTTTGAGTGTTTATGAACTGCTCAATTGGGAAATTTTTTTCATCAGAAAACACAATGTTAGGAAATTCGCCACGTTCGTGCAAGCGCAACAACTCCTTTGCTCTTTCGCACCGAACTTTTTTTTGCTGGGGTGAAAGATCCTGTCCTTTTTGGAACTGTAAGCCTTGATCTTGAGCTCATTTTTCAATATGCGTCGAATGCTGTCTTGTGATATTTTCAGTTCTTTGGCCATTTTTCTTCCACTTGAACTTGGATTTCGTTCACGTCGAGCCTTCACTTTCCGAACCATTTCTGGCGTTGTTGCGGTTTTTTTTGGTCGACCTCCATAGCGCTTTGCAATGCTACCAGTATCATTGTAACGGTTTATAGTGCGATTTACAAACATTTTATTCATTTTGAGGTAGCTGAGCTCACGAACAATGGCTGGTTGTGATTTCCCAGCCAAATATAACGCAATCACACTAGTACGTTTGAATTCCATCACAGAAAAAAAAAATTCAACAAAACTGAGACGCAAATGTTTTTGGTGGAGTATATACAATATATTGAACTGTCATCAGAACAATTTTGGCGTTGATGCCATGAGCTGTTTTACAGATACAAGCAGTGTGCCCAGAAGCAAGTGCTGCATTACAGTATTTACTAAATCGGGCAGAAACAAAAGCGTGCCGCTCTTGAAATTGATATTTGAAACAAAACGGCCAGCCAAGAAGCACCGAGAGAATGGTAGCTCCTAAAACACTCAGGCTAAAAAGCCTATTGTATTCAAAGCTCTAGAAAGTAAATTGTAGATAGTTAAGGGGGAAACGAGAATTTGAGAATTGTCAGGATTTTCCAGATTCTTTGGCAAATCTGGAAACATCCTCTAGTTTGAAAGAACGAATATTACGCATTCTCATGATATCGGAACCCAAAATTCGTCACTTTGATCTATAAAGGCAGGACACTCACAGTGAAAATACTCAGTCCTATCCGCCTCCTCTAAGGAACACAGGCAAATCGGGTTCTCAATGATTCCAATGGTGGTCATATGTTGCTATGGGTTGAGTCCTGTCACAATGCCTACCATCAGATGAACGTACAAGTATGTTCTACCAAGTTTTAGAAGAAAGCTCAACAGTTTTCTGTTTGGGCTTGTCACAAAACACTATGCAGTTCTACATCGTTATGGACTGGACCATTGCTCTTTATGTAAATTGCATAGATAATCGCCGAGCCAATTCTTGAATTCTGTAGAACTACATGTATCTACAGTTGGCCAATTCGGGAGCAATTTCATTTCATTGAACCCCGCGGTGTCCTGGAACCCAGGAAACCCAGTACAAGCTTATTCCGTCTTGCAACAGAATTCAGTCTCTTCTTACATTCTTGAACAATCTTTGAGGTTTGCTTTGCGTTCTCCAGGGCCTTCAGTGTAGCCTGATTGTCGCTAAACACTCCAATCTGTTTCCCACCCCATCTCCACTCAATTATCCATTCTGCTGCTTTCAGAATGGCAAAAATTTTCGTTTGGAATACAGTTGCCATTCATCCTATAGCGTAATGATACTTATTACTATCGTTTAAGTACCATCCGGTTCCAGAATCTGTTTCATTCTTGGACCCATCAGGAAAGAAAGTATCCGTCAAATTTCTTTGAATGGACTGTGGATTACATCAAATTGCCTTCCAAATGGAACTATGGGCATACGAAGTACCAAAAACAGTGGACACCGCTCAGATAGCACCTTGTTGTTGTTGTAGCAGCATAAACATTCCCCATACTTACATACGGGGAATGCTGCTGGAGTGACAGTCCTAGGCCGGATATAAATCCGGGACTTTCGTAGAAACGCTCAGATAGCATCTTAAGGATTTCGCTGTTTTCAAAAGTTCCGTCTTCGTAGCAGATAATTCCGAATTAACGCCATCGTCTGTCTAGGCCATAACTCTCAACAAATGCGGTTAAGCCTTTAAAGGTCATATAATTTCGGATTATAACCAAATACCATAATTCTTTATGCAGCACCTATCTGGGCGGGGGCTAAAAAATCTAATCTACGGGAAGTCACCCAAGTATGTAGCGGTGTCTGATGATGCAATCTGTATAATAGCTAGAAAGATACCTCTGGACCTCTTGGCAAATTGAATGAAACGGTTCTATAACATGCAAAGAAGCTCGGCCCACGCCAGTACAAAAAGCAGCTGAGCGTTTGCTGACAATCGACTGGTGGCAGCAGCGGTAGGATCAGTCACAAAGCGGGCGGATGAGTGGTTAGTGAGAAATCATGGCGACACCGACTATTACCTTTCGCAGACATGTCTGTTTTCGGCGATGCCTGCACCGATTTAAGCTGGCAGACAGCCTTTCTGTTCAAACTGCCCGAATACTGACGAAAACGCAGAACACATGATTTTTTATTGCGACTGCTTCAGAGAGAAACGAGCTATTCTCAAACAAGCCCTGGGTCATCAACCATCTCCCAGCACCCTCATACGGGATATGTGCGCAACTAGCAGTAAGTGGGAGGCAGCCCAAACCTTCACAGGTAAGATCATGATTGGGAGCGCAAAATGATGCAGCAACAGTTACAGCAGCGGCAGGGAAGACGGAGAGTTTCTGACGAATCGACGGCAAGCACAGACTTTTGAGTGAAACACTCAATGGAATATTGTACAGAAGACAAGACGGTAGTGGGTTACCTGGGCGCAGATACCAGTTATTACTTCGGTCATAAACACGGCTCTACACAGATGTTATACTTTTGTGGTCCCAGGGTAAAATTAACCGAGGAGGGAGGATTGTTATAGCATTAGAGGGAGCGTGCCCCACATACTATTGGCGTAAAAAAAAATTCTTTACATCGGAAGAAATCTGAATTGCGATTGATTTAGGCGTGCGGGGGGAAAAATGTTACTCACCTTCTCCTTCCGGTGAAGAAATCAATACTGGGTATCCAATTCTCACCAAACTAATATTCTTCAATCATGCAATATTTAGTGTGCTTTGTGCTTTAGCACAAATAGCTGCTATAGAGGGCCCGCGCTTAGGCAGACCACATTATTTGTATAGGGTTGGGCATGCCAGGGCTACTAAGTAAAGTAAAGAGGGAATCAATATAGGTATAGGAAGAAATCAAGATGCATATGTATGCATATACAAGTACATATTTGTTTTCATGTTAATTCCGGCAGTCATACTACACATAACATATTTATACTATGTAGCATAACAACGATTCACCACAGCTGCATACAAATGTAAACATACGCAAGTATGCAGTTGGACGGCCAAGATAATACAGAGAGCAAACAATGCACATTGAAGCTTGCGTTAGTTTGTTTGTTTGTATAAGTATGCACACAGCTAACATATTTAGGTGGTTCATAAGGTGGAGCACCCCCTAAATATATTTCGAGCCGTTTAAAGTTTACTACAGAGAACAATACGACACTTACGGCACCCTTGGGAGTACCTCAATTGAATGCCTGTGAGGTAAACTGGTCGAGTACACACATACATTATGGATATACTTATACATATGCAAGTAACAAGTGGCGCTAAAGTAATCCTCCTATCAGAAAATGCTATAAATTTTGCGATTGGCCCCTAATGTCAGTTCTGTTTTGAGATTTCTGTAGTAAACACATGCGAAATACACGTTAATAAACAATGTTACGCTACACTGCTCCAGAACGCGGAATATTGCTGACTAATTATTTGACCAATAATCGGTCGGTGACTTTGGCACAACGTGAATTTCATCACAGTCTACTGGTGAAACACTGCGACGTTTAGCCGCTCGCCTCGAAGAGACTGGCACAACAGGAGATGCTGCCAGGCGTGGCAGACCCCGGAGTAGCCATTCTGCAGAGAATATTGCTGCTGTAGCCGAGGATGTCATGGAAGCGCCGTCAACATCGACCAGACGACGTGCCACGCAAATGGGTATCAGTCGACGGTCTGTACAGCGAATTTTGGTACTTTTGCTTTACTTTACCTTGTAGGTATAGCAGCGATCGGCAACTTTTCTCCAAAATTAAATTTAAATTATCCAATTTATATTTGCAAATTTTTTAATTTCTATTTTGCATATCTGCAACGTTAATGTTCCACTTTTTCAAATAGGTTCTAAATTTTTTTCCTTCATACCAGCAAGGAATGAATCCGCAACAAATAATTTTATCATCATTAAAAGCTGGTGCTCCACTCGTTTTGTGAACAATTGATTTTAAAAAGTGATATGTATGGTTTTCCATGACCAATAAAAGTTAATAGCCTGAACCAAAGATCATATTTTCGGATGCCTTTCACTGTTCCACTACGAGGGTTGTTAATTGTTTGTGGTAAACCTTTTTTATTTTTCGACAAAGTCTCCTTTTAGGCTTATACACTTCGCCCAACGCTGTTCTAGTTTGTTGATCCCTTCCGCAAAATAAGTTTTGTTCAAGTAGGAAAAATAGGCATTCGTTTCTGCAATCACCTCCTCGTTTGAATAAAATCTTTCTCCCGCCAGCCATTTCTTCAAATTGGGAAACCAATAGAAGTCCTAGGAATCCGAGGGACTGGAGAATATGGTGGATGTGAAACGATTTGGAATCCAATTTCCATTAATTTTGCGACTACAACTGGTGAGCTGTGAGCGGATGCTTTGTCGCGATGGAAAAGGAAAATCACTCGACTTCCTCGATTCAAACGAATGCCAAACCCAAGGAAATAAACCTATCGCGCTGAAACTTTGTGTGTGTTCTTCCAAGAGATACGCGATTCTAAACATGATTCAATACGCGAGAGTAGTGCCATCTCTCTGATTTTGAACGGACTTTTCAAACGACCCTCGTATGGGTTGGCTCAGAAACTATGGCATGATTTAGCTAATCTCTTTTGCTTTTATTCAGAAACCTTACACAATCTAATTTAAATAGATCTCTAAAACTGTTTGAGTATAAACTCGGAAGCTTCGCCAGTTATTCATCGCAAGTACAGACAAGATCTTCGGAAAGTGCTATTGCTCTTTTTGCTGCCTTTGCTCATTATTGGGTGTTTTATAAAGTCATGAATGCCTCCAGTTAGTTCCGTTAATCATTCAATTTTCTTCGATACTTTTCACGAATTTTTCAAGACAACCAACGATAACCGTCTTGGTTCAACAACTCCGCCAAATCCAAGATAGGTATGGGATTTGGCTTCAGAATGTGATTTCAACTCTATGAGAATAATTTAAGCGGACTCAAATTGTACGATCTTGGTCGCCAATTTATGTAAGTTCCCCAAGAGATAAACATGAGCTCAAATCGTTCATGCAGAATATCCACGTTGCGTCCTTCTGCTGGAACCACGCTTTCTGCAGTTCAATTCGATTTAAATGTCTATCAGTTTTTGGGCCAATTGGTTGCCATTCATCCAAAATTCCTCCTCATCCAAAGTCTCCTCACGACGTACGCTGTGTTCACAAATTTTACACTTTTGAGTCAGCGTCCGATCACCAATACAAAATTCGCCAAATTTAAGTCTGGTAAGAAATTGATAGTTTCGGGTTCCCTTACACACTTTCACAAACAGTGGCGATCTTCTCGACCAATCTGGCACTCCATTGTTATACGGATGGTGGATTGGTGCTTCTCCTTCTTGATTGACCAGATGGTTTTTTCTTGCGCTAACTGGCTCCAATTTGAAACCCTAAGTGAAGTCAAGTCCTTCTTTACCTGATCTTTCCATCGCAGAGGAGGCCTTACCCGTGCTCTGCTACAATCAGCTGGTATCGCATCGAATACTTTCAGAGTCAGCGCGGTTGTATCCATTCGGACGACATGACCCAGCCAACGTAGCCGCTTTATTCGCTCCGGTATGTCTTTGTTGTCGTAAAGCTCATACAGCTCATTGTTCCATCGCATACTCGCCGTCGCTAACGTGTAAAATTCAAAAATCTTCCGCAGAACTTTTCCCTCAAAGACTTTAAGGGATGGCCTCAGAAAAATCAAAGCGAGAGTTGTAGCCAGAGCTATTCTATGACTTCAAAAGTATACTTATGCAAACATGTTTCCCCATTCTGGAAACAATTGGAAAACTCGATTTCCGAAAGGTCCTTCAGTGTACGCAAGCCTCTAAACTTTTTTGTTCAATTACCAATTACTGCAGCGTTTTCCGGCTCTAGTATCATCAGAAATATCATCATACCGCAAAAGCCGTTCGAGAAAGAATTCGCAGAAATCCCCTTAAAAAGCTGAAAATCATGTCCAGGGAAATGAATGTATCGACCAGATCCATGTTAAGACTAATTAGAGATGATCTCCACAGGAAAGCCTTCCATCGCTCAACTGGCCACCTTTTAACAGCGCGCTTGAAGAAAATTAGACTCGATAGATGCAAGCAGCTTCTTCGGTGGCATGCGGTCAACTACCATCAAAATATGGGATGTGAAAATGTTCATTGTTGAAAAAGTTTTTAATAAACAAAACGATAAAATCTATGCTAAAACTTCTAAAGATGTAAAAAATGTTGTTCTAAGTTTTCAACGTGATCACCATCCAGCCTCCGTAATGGTTTGATGGGGAGTACATTGTAAAGGCGTGACGTGTCTTCATTTCTGCGAAATGAGTTAATACCGAAGCAAAAGTGTATCAGGAGGATGCCTTAGAAGGCGTGGTGAAGCAGTTGAGCAGAATACTCTTCAATAGAGTGCGTTGGATCTTCCTTGCGTGCTGCAAGAGCTGAATGGTCTAATCGTTTGAAGGCTTGTGTATAATCAAATGGTGACCATTTCGAATGACAATTAAAAAACTCTTTCTTTAATATTTACATGATTAAATAAAACTAACTTTATTGAAAAAGTATTATAATTTCATATCTATAACGGACTTAACTTGTAACAGAACTTATGGCAAGAGTAAGTATGTGTTAGGGTTTCGTGCTTAGTATTTGTGTTTACAAGGCGGTAAAGTGATTGAACATCCATCCTTCCTCTGTTGGCCACAAAAGTAAATTTCAGTTAATAGACCGAGGCATAAATACACCACTAAAGTAATATATGTACACACATATGTGAGTATATTGGTTACCCTGCAGAGAAAATCTAAACTAATTAATTACTAGACTAGGTTTTCACTGGTCGAGTTGGGATTATTTTCGCCTATTATATGTAGGTACCCATATATAGGACATATTTCAATTTAGTTGTTTTATTACCCATTGCAGAATGGTTAGGTGCGCGCCTACCATTCGGTAGTGACCGCGTTCGAAATCCGCTGTGGGGATGAAACTCTAAAATGATAATAATGAAAAGGTTTTTTTCTTATAGTGGCCGCCCCTCGACAGGCAATGCCAAACTTCCGTAAATATTTCTGAAATTTCTCATAAAAAATCATCAGCCGTTCGGAGGCATTTTTGCCACTAAGGTATCGATTTTTATTATTGTTCTCGAGAAGCGGTTCGAAGGCTTCCAAGTCCTTCGAGCCTTCACTTTTACAACTAATTGGCAGAATTAAGTTTGGCTAGGTTAAGTTGGTCGATCAAAATTGATTTCACTTAAAGCAGATCTAGTTCCTACCAATGATTATAGATTACCAGGTTTGGCCAATTTGCTATGGTGATAAAAAAAAATTTTGACAGCAACTTCTGCTGCCACGTCACCGGGTACTCGGCATTCAAATTCTGTTCAGCTGTTCTTTAGACGGCACCGCAGCAATACTGTGTTGATTTTATATTGATGAACACAATACAATCTCAGTTGTCAAATCACTGTCATGACCCCATCAGTCAATCAGCTGTTTTTTTCAAACTCGCTGAGAGCCGGTTAATGGTCTAATCTTGCTTTGTGGCTGGCCTTCTGAATTCTTTTCACCATGGATTATACTATTGTCTTAGTTTTAGAGTTTGCGATATTCAGGACTTCAGGATGAGAAGTTTTCTCATCACAATTACAGCGAAATAGTCTACTTCCGAGACGGACTTATAATCACAAAATTTTGGAGATTGCTTGCAGAGGTGTAAAATGTGAAATAATTTGCAGTTTGAAGCCTCTAATTATGTATATTACTAAAATAAAAATAAAAAACTACTACTAAAATTTAGTTAGTTTTAACTCGTTTGGGAATAGAGTAGGTAATTTTTTACTTTCGCACAATTTTTTAATTGCGCAAAATGTTAATCAATTATAAAAAATAAGAACGCTGGAATTGATATTTTTAACACTGAGTGAGCTTTCAGTCAGCAAAAATAGGTAGTTTAGAGAAAGATCTTTCCCTAGTAAGTTTTGCATTTTTAAAGCACTTCTAAGGAAAATGTGCTACTATCGCTTCTTATATAGCAACAGTTGGTCAGTTGTTTATGGCACCCTTGCCTGTCTTTGAAAACTACCAAATATTTGTTTATTGGCTACTTGTTTGGCTTTCGGTCACCAAACAGGTAAAATCATCATGGTATACATCCTAGGAATCATTTTGGAGTCTAGACTCCTTGATCTGCCATAAAGGCTTTGATAGACTCACATGGCTGTAGTGGCTTCTTCTATCATCGTTTCGAGGTGAGAGTTCTAATTTAGACGTTTATCCAAGATCGGATCTAGACATTTTTCTTCATTCGAAAATCTTCCTTCTACAAGGCCCAATAGATACTCCGTTAGCATGACACCAGTCTGATATGAGGATCAGCGCTTGGTTCATGATGTTGGAAATTGTACCTACAACCGTACAATGTCCGTAAGTTTGCAGTTACTTAATTATATTATTATTTATTATACAGATTTTTCGTATTATAATAGTACACTACGTGATTGCATTCATGTACATTCATGATTAATAATGTTGCTGCCACATTTACATTTTCTTCCATTCAGTAATGCACTGAATATTTCCGATTTAAAATTTCTTTAATTGGAAGTTCTCTTTTGAAAAATAGCTCTTATATAATATTTTAGGCGAACAATCGCACTTTTGAAAGGAACTGTGGGTGATTTTAATGCCCATTGCTTGTTAATTTTCTGCTGGGTTGGGGATGCAGTGATTTCCAAAATTTTCAATTTATTTATTCAAAAAAAACTTGCACACACAGTACTTACTACATATACAGGGTGGTTCAAAGGTGATACGTGAAAAGTATGGTCTAAACCAATATATCCGTGAGAGCTCAAGGATGAAATAAAATGCGTTATAAAAGATATACATACAGACTGAACTAAGTTAAACTAAAAAATTAGCGAAAATTTCGATATTTATTTTTTGAAATTTGCTAGAGTCAAGTGTGACATGATGTATATTATTAATGCTATGTTTTTATTTTTTGTAAAATAAAGCAATTGACTAGCAAAAAAAAATTATTGAAAATCATAATTTTTTCGAGCCTCTGACTACCCCTATCCCCTTAAAGGATATTGTATTTGAGATATAACTGCCATAGCTTGAAAAACGTGATGATATAAGAACAAAGTGATTTCGTAAAATTTTGTTGTATTTTATTTATTGCATCACCCTATATATTTATTTCATAGCATATTTGTGTATAGTTGGATGTATAGTTGTGCATAAAGTTGATTAGTTCCTTTATGTGCATCTGAATTTCACCAGTTAGATATATTAGTATTCATAATGTTTTTTTTTGTGAAGGAAGTGAAGAGTTTCAATCATAAATTTTGTTATTTGCTCCTATGATTTTTACTTCAATGCTCGAGTGCTTACTTACTTTTAGAAAATTGCACACATTTTATTTATTAAGTACCTACATTTATGTGTTTGCAGTTGCCTTTTCATTCAAATGTTTGTGTTGACTCTTTGCATTTATGCACATACACACATACATACGCATGCCCTAGTACATACTAATAGATGTTTAGAGAGGTCGATGAACTCTTAGGCTTTGTTTGATTTCAGCCACTATTTGAATAACAAGATAAATGTGTGAAATTCTATATATATATATATGAACATATGTATTAGTGTATGTGTGTAGTTTTCCATTTTGAATATTCTATATTAGACTCTATTATTCATTATTACATACATTCGAATTTTGTGCAGGACTTAATACTTGCTGCCAATAAATTAATTAAATGGTATTGGAGCACAGAATTCTAATAAATTAAAAATGGAAAAGGAAGAAAATTCTTTTTAAAACTCTGTTTACACACTCGGCAAAGCAATGGAGTCTTTAAAATAATAAACAGAATTTGCACTACTCATTTTTCATGGCAATTGAACATTTGACAGCAGATTTTGTCAAAAATAAACAAATCGAGCTAAAAAGAATTACAACAGGAAAATTTTAAATTATAAATAATCCCATGATTGAAAGACGCAACTTGAAAAGTGGGCAGATTTTATTTATTTATATAATTATGATAATTAACTAATACTAATACAATTCTATCCTTAATAGCTATGTATGTACTTATAACTAGGATCTATGAGTTTGTTCTACTTATAAGTGCATAGTGACCCAGCGGGTCGGAGAAAATAATACATTCCTGTCCTGACTCTGAATTCTATTGTACATGAAGCGTAGGGAACTCCCTGCTTGCACAGATAACCATGGAGACACTTAGAGAAACTACACTTTCGTGAGAGGATAGCGGCCTGAAGTCGGGACTCTAAAGAGTTCAAAATGAATACTCAAACTCAAAAACAAACCACCGAGCAAAAAGCAGAAGATGTAAGCAGAGATAGTCGAAATGGCAACGTGGATCCAAGAGCAGTCTTCAGAAGAAGTAGGTTACTGCTAAGATTCCCGTCGGCAAAGAAAGCACACAGTGCAGTTACAGTAAAAAAATAATTTTCTAGAATTTCTGAAACAATAAGTAAAAAAAAAATTTAATGCAATTTTTTCCAGTCGTTAATTAAAAATTAAATAATCATAAAATTTGGGTGAATTGAACTTTCGATTGAGGATATTTGCTATGTTTAAATCTTCCAAACAATCTTCATTGATAGGCCATGCCTAAAATCCAGTTTTTATTTATGTACAGGTAGATTTGATTAAAAAATTGCAAAGAATCTGAGTTGATGAAAAAGTCAAAATCCCTTCTTTGTAAGTTGATAATTTTACAATTACATAGCGAATTTTCTCCATTTAATGAATGGAGAAAAACGAAACGAGAAAAACTGTATTACCTGTCAGGGTGACAAATTGTAAAAAATCAATAGAAGTTTTCAGCAAACTTTATTCTTTATGTGGTAAAATTGAATAAACTATCAAACGTAATGCCAAAAATTTTCCAATGAAAAACCATGAAATTAGAATGATAAGATTGTCGAGTTTTGTTAATTTTAACACAAAATTTCAAAAATAAGTTTTTATTAGACAATGAGCTACTTTTATAAAAAAATAATAAAAATTCAAAAAAGGAGAGAAAAATAGTCAAAATCGGTCAGAATGTTTATGTGTTACCATTTTGTCGCGGGGTGTAAACTGTTCCGGTAGTGTAGTCGAGCTTAAATTTATGAAATTTTAAACTCACTTTCTTATTTATAACAAATTCCGTACGAATTTCCTTTGATTTTGTATGTATAAAAACTCAAAATAAACTCTACTTTAATTAGAAACGACATACACAGACAAACTAATGCGTCTACATTTCATCAATTAAAATAATAGCCAGTTAAAATATTCGAAATTTCCAATTGAAAAGCTTCTAGTCATAAAAGGCAAATGGAATTTAAAATAATTTATCTATAAAGTGGAAAATTATATGAGAATACAATTTTATAGAGTAGGTATATTAAAATTGAGACTAATTTATAAAATGAACGTTTTCGTTTCAAGTTACACCTAAATATTCCATGCAGATATATGCACGTATGTTAGCATGCAAAATAAATATTATCTTATGTATATAAGAGCTGTAGTAAAAAGAAATCCATTTAATAACTATTTTTCTGAACGTTAAGTTAAGGTATAACGCCTTGAGCGGTGCGCTGACCTATCAGGTTCAAGTAGAGTTTAAGATAACTTAAAAAATATTCCACTAGGCAACATGCATTTTCATTCCCACCTATCATAATTTGATTTAGGAAACTAGCGAAAGTCAATAAAAAAAATATGAAAAAAAAAATATTTTAGATTTCGAGTCTTTAGTTAAGAAAAAAAAACTAACTATGATAGAACTATAAACGGCTAGAAATCAAAAGTGATGAAGAAACTGGACAAATTTGGCTCGATAGTATCGATAGTCATAAAATAATACTATCGATACCATCGGTGATAGTTTAACAGCTCTAATGAGCATGAATAGGAGTGCAGGTACTTGTTGCTCATACGCCCGGGCAGGTCCAACATACGCGAAAAAACGGAGAGCTGTACTTCATTTATTCATTTAGTAAATCTAGAAATACAAGGTTCCTTACAGACCGCATAAAACTAACAGTAACAATTATATGAACATATTTTGTAACTATTTAAAAAAATCATTGAGTGATAATTTGAAATTATATTTAGATAGCGAAAGAAGAATTCGTTTTAGAGGTATGGTTCCTTCGGCAAAGTTTCTTATTTTGATCCCTAAAATATGATTTTCACAGAGCAATGGACGATTTTTTTGCCTCCCCACAAATACACCCGGCCTAATATACAGGGTTGGCCATCTTAAACTGACCCATGTGATTATTAAAAAAATATGGAAAAAGAAACATTTTTTTGTGTTTCATTGTGAAAAACATTTAATTTAGTTCAAGGAGATTCGTTTACATCACTTTTTGAATATGATATCGCGCAAGTGGTCGCCCTTAGCACGTATTTGGATATGTACAGGGTTGGCCATCTTAAACTGACCCATGTGATTATTAAAAAAATATGGAAAAAGAAACATTTTTTTGTGTTTCATTGTGAAAAACATTCAATTTAGTTCAAGGAGATTCGTTTACATCACTTTTTGAATATGATATCGCGCAAGTGGTCGCCCTTAGCTCGTATAGCGTAATGTGCCCATTTTTCGGCGTTTTCCATAGTTTTGGCCAGCGTCTCGGCCGATATGGCGGCTATTTCCCGTCGGATATTGGCCTTAAGTGCGCCTAGTGTCTTTGGCTTGTTGACATAAACCTTAGATTTCAAATTACAGTAAAAAGTTATAGGGTTACTCAATGGGTCAGTTTAATATGGCCAACCCTGTATATATATGACATATATATATATACATATATGGTGACATAAATCTTCGCTTCTTATTTTGTTGTTATTTTGTACATTTGTTAATAAATGCTTGCAATTTGGATTCGCTGCAGGGGGAGTCTTTCCATGTTTCGGATCCATAGAATAGCACTGATGGACTCAAAGATACGCAGCTTTGTTTTGCGTGCGATGTGGTCCGATTCCTATACATGCTAAAATCCGAATTTGTTAATCCATCGCTTAAAAAGAGCGTTGATGATAATCACTGTATATTACTTTTGCACTTTTCGGTAACAGTCGTTACTATCTCGATTATTTTTTCAGGTATAAGTACACCAATAGCTCGCGCATTCAAAACCTTCCAGTTGTAAGGACAGCGTGTTTGTATTCCGTGCCTTCCGCTCATTACTTCGCCTAAATAGAGAACAAATAGCATTGGCGACAAAGTACAGTCCTGTCGTATCGCAGTTTGAACTTCAAATGGTTCTTACAGCAAATCATTATGCTCTCAAGTGATAAAAAAGGAATTTTACGAAAAACTAAATAATAATGAATCATCGCAAAATCTATAGTATTGCTTAGGTAATCCCTTTCAAAAGCACCTTGTCTAAAAATGAGTGAAAAATATTCACCCTACTTAATTAAGAAATGGAGGCAAAATAATTTAGAATTTAATGCAATCGTAGAAAAGCATAATATTACTATGTTCAAAAACTGACTTTAAGTAAGTAACTTTCAGAGTTCTGCTTAAATAAAAATACTTGCTTTTATATATTCGCATGCGGACATAGAAAAACTGTCGCATTCGTTTAATGCCAAAGATTTCAATTATAGTTGCTCAACTGCTTACAAATCCCTGGTGTGCGGAATAACTAAAGTTCATATGTTAACGTCACTAGATTCCGACGCAAGTGACTAGCGGTATTCACATTCGAATTGAAATCCCACGCGCACAGACGCACGTAAGCTCACATATTATATACATACATTTTATTCATATGCTAAAGCCCTAAATGCACGTGGATACATGCGAGGGAAAAGGTGACTTTTCAAATTTCGTGGGCTATGCATAAACGATTTCCGAATTGTGTTTTGTTATATTGAATCATATGTTCTTCAATATGACCTTCAATACTGCTATTGAGTGATGCGAGCATAAAGATTAGACGTGTTTTTTGTGTGGTTGGCAATTTTTTGTAATCAAAAAAATTGATCAAAGAATCCAAAAATAACACCGTAATTATGACTCACCCGTTGTTACTTTTTCCTACATATCACATATATTTGGCCGAGTTCCTCTTGCAATCTGTGGCATAGTTTTTTTCCTGGATGACACCTGTGAAGAAGAAATTTTCATAAGTACTGTTATACCGTCTAGCAATAGGCGCGACTTGTAGTCTCACAGCTACACTTGCGTACTAATCATCGTCCGAAATTGTACGGAAGTCGCAGTTGGTTCGCAAAGCGCTCAGCCGATAGACGGTTATCAGTTTTTTGTGTAGCTATTTATGTTCAGTGCATCAGCTCAGATCGGTGCAGCACACAAAAGAACCGAGCTGATTACTCTTATTATACTTTTTCTTACTAGGGCCGCCGTTGTTTGGCATTATTCGCGACGGACAGCACTGCAGGTGCGTTTTGAAATTTAAACGACTGCCCATCACCACTCCTAAATGTTTAATCATGGATTTTGAACTAATAGTTACAGTCCCAATATTTACATTCATAGTTTCTACTGTCTTTCTAATGTTTATTTGGACTGCTATTTTGAACTTTAACCAAGCTTTGATCCTACTGATTCGCTGGCGATCATCTGAATTTCGTGGATATATTTTGTCACCATTACCACCGGAATAACATCCGCGAATTAAAAAGTAGGTAGTGGCCCAAAATTGCTCCTTGACGAACCTCTGCTGACACGATGTACTCAATGCTTTTGTCGCTTCTAAACCTCAGCTTAAGGTAATTTTTCTGGTAATATAACTAGGCGACCCTATTTTTGCGACGTTTTCTTGTATACACTGCCAGCTAGCTGTGTTAACACGTTCCCTGTCCCAAAAAAAACTGCAAAATTGACCGACAAGTCCAATATTTCACAACGTAAACATGTCATATAATCGGTTCTCGTCAATATTACGTTGCTGGCACTTTGTTGATAACGAAGATCCGAGGGATCAAAACGAACATGTATACAAAATAAAACCACTTTTGGACCTTGTTATCAATAACTGGAAGAGCTTACCAACACCTGGTGAATGTATCGTCATTGACGAGTCGATGATGCCGTTTAGAGGCAGGATATCATTCCGCCAATACAACCCATCAAAAGTTCATAAATACGGCTTGAAAATCTATAAACTGTGCACAGAAGAGGGTTTTGTCTGGAATTATGATATTTACATAGGGCGTGACCCCGAGATTGCTGATTTGGATAAGCCTGGGAGTGTCGTAATAAGAAATACAGTTGTACCTCGGTTAACCGGGCCTCTACTAACCGGGTACATCTGTTAACCGGCATGCTGTGTGTTTGATTTTATATCTCTATTAACCGTGCTTTACCTCTATTATCCGTGCGGCGTATAATAACTTTTTTCAATTTAAGTGAATGTGCAAAGAAATAAAATTCGGGTATTCCCATTTTTTGTTTATGTAATAAGTTTGTATCAAATTTCATTTTCATTCATTCTGTAAGTGCAAAGAAATAAAATTCGGGGATTCCCATTTTTTGTTTTTATGTAATAAATTTGTATCAAATTTCACTTTCATTCAGTCTGTAAGTGAAATTTGATCTCTTAACAGGTGCTTTTGTGAAAATGGCTCCATCAACAAGTAAACTGACAAAAAGAGCAGGAAAAGTTCTTTCAATTAAAGAGAAAATAGAACTGATTAACGAATATCGCAAGAACCCATCCGTTCATTTTTTATCTGAAAAATATGGTGTTGGCAAACAAACTGTACGAGACTTAATAAAAAACAAAGAAAAAATTTTGAAATATGAATCGGAAAGTGATTCAATTCACGGTTTAAAAAATAGACATACTCTGAAAAAATCCGAAAATCCAAAGGTTGATTTTGCAACATGTGAATGGTTTCGACAAGAAAGATTTAAGGGATGTCCCATTACAGGTAATATTACTCAAATCCAGACATCCACATAAACTGAAAATTTCCTGCAATTTCTAGGCGAAATGATTACTGAGAAGGCAAAATATTTTCATGGTAAATTAAACATAAATTCCGAGTGTAAGTATTCATCTGGTTGGCTGGAAAAATTCAAAAATCGGCATGGAATTCGTAGACTGAAATCCACAGGAGAAAAGGAGTGTGCTGATTATGTGTCTGCAACGATGTTTGTGGAAGACTTAAACGAATACATTAAAAATGAACAACTTACAACTGAACAAATTTATAATGCAGACGAAACCGGTCTATTTTGGAAGTGTTTGCCCCAAAATTCGTTGGCGAGTGGTGATGGATATTCTATTGAGGGGTACAAAGAGTCCAAGGAAAGAATCACAGCTTTACTTTGTGCAAATGCAGCTGGGACTCACAAGTGTAAATTGATGATAATAGGAAAAAGTGCTAATCCAAGATGTTTAAAAAATGTTAAATACATTCCTGTAGTTTATAAGTCTAATAAGAGAGCTTGGGTAACACAAGAGCTATTTCTGGAGTGGTTTAACAACAATTTTGTACCAGAGGTAAGAGAACATTTACAACGCATTGGTCTCGAAAAGAATTGCAAAGTTCTTTTGCTATTAGATAACTGTCCAGCACACCCGGATGTAAATGCAATGATATCTGATAATGTTACAGTAAAATATCTACCACCGAATTGTACATCTTTGATTCAGCCTATGGATCAAGGAGCCATTCGGAGTTTCAAATGCCAGTACCGTAAATTTATCGTGCAAAAACTTGTGGATTCTAATAGTCAACACGAATTTGTTAAATCTTTGAACATTAAGTCAGCTTTATGGACAGCAGCGACTTCGTGGGATTCTGTAACCCCACGTGTTTTAAATAAAGTTTGGAATAACTTACTATCTCAAGATGATGAAAATGATTCAACTTTTAGTATTGAGATACAATCAGATGTATTAATACCACCTGGTTTTACAGCTGATGCTATCTCAAAGTGGATGGAGTGCGATATTGATGTCGCACCGTTTGCTATTGTATCTGATGATGAAATCGTTAACATGGTCAATCAAACAGAAGAATATGAGCTTGAGTCAAATTCAGAGGAATCAGATGGAGGTAATACGGTAGAAACCCCCACATTAGCTCAAGCAATAGAGGCTAGTAGTGTTTTGTTAAAGTTCTTAGAAAACTATACTGGTACAGGTATTTCAGAACCAGACAAAATACAAGTGTATCGCATACAAAGTCATTTACTTAAGGAACAAATGAATTCTAAAAGACAAACTACTTTAAACGAATATTTTAAATTAATATAAATATGCATTTATGTACCTATATGTATGTATATGAAAGTATATTATAAAAACAGTAATAAGATATGTATCTGTATTCATAAGTATGTTAATAGATGCAAATTTACATGTTCTTTTTAAAAATAAATAAAAATAATAAAATTTTTGAATATTTCAAAAAACCTCTTTCAACCGTGTTTTCGATTATCCGTGCTGAGCCCGGTCCCGAGCAACCCGGTTAATCGAGGTACAACTGTAATTAAAAATAATTTGTGATTTCTGCGTAAAATAAAAATATTTTTTTGTATGTCCCGGCGTTTTTCTTTACTTTATTATCGTACCAGCACGTCCAGTGCAGAAATTGTACAGTTCCGTCGAATAATTTGCTTTAGAAGTTTCATATACCCCCTGACGCACATATGGCTCAGGAACGTATCAGTGCTTATCAGGCGCACGTTTCCTGAATCATATGTGGCTCAGCGGACAGGGCACGTGTTAAAAGTGTTTTCTTACGTCCAGAGTTACCACAGCGCAGTATTCCTTTTCCCACCGCCCCATCTCTTGCCTTGAATGGTTCCTGTTGCTAAATCTACCACGCATTCGATAGCATCCACTGTTTAGCGGAATTTCCTGTGTGTCTAGTACGCATATCCGTCGGTAAGACACGGGTTTGCCAGGCTTTTTGTTGCCCTTCGGTAAAAGCACAAGTATTTGTGTCTTCTACCTTTTTAAGAATGTACTATTTGGTATACCAACTGGACTTGAAGCTTTCCTTAACTTAATTTTATTACACGCCGCTTGGAGTTCTTGTTCGGTGACACGAGAGACGACACCTGCTTTGTATTGTATGCAGAATGGCAAAATGTTTTCAGATCTTTAAAGGAAGAGAGTCGTAACAATTTTTAGCAACCTTACTGGGAAAGTAATTTGTGGTGTTTTTGTGCTTTTCGCTTTGGATAAAAGCTCCCGATTAGCGTTGTCCTAGGTCAGCTTGATATCAGCTTTCTAACAAAGTTCTTGAAACATTCTTGATTGCTGGTTTAAAGGTTGCTTTTAACGACTGCCATGCTGATCTGAAATTATTTCCGCAAATTTTCAGCAAGATCAGGTCTCTCTCTATTGCGCTATATCTTACGTCTAGTTTAAATCTCAGTGACTTATGCTTTTGTTGCAAAAGTAGCACGGATATATGTGTTGGCACATTACTCGCCCGGGCATGGAAGTATCGAAAGCTTCTCGTAGTCCTTCTATGGAAGTTTCGTCTTATTCTCGGCAGAACCAGCAGTTTCATATTTAAGAACTTCGCTATCAAGCTTCTCTTCCTTTCGGTAATGTCCATTATCATAGCCTGAGTCACTTTGGGTGAAGCCCACTTTCAATCTTTGTGATGTGCGTCTTCTTGTTTGAGGGACCTACGATGGGCGGATGATTCGTTATGAGAAGCTTTTTCATTGCAGAAATACACTCCGCTTTTATCTGCCGCGAGGCGCCCGCTGTTAGAATGAACTTTTTGTCTATTATTTGATTTTTCATGCTGTTAGTGGATTTCCAACCCGTACCCTACCGAATGGTAGTGACACAAAACTCATTCGGTTACAGAAGCCGTCTGCTCCTATTACTGCTCAAAACTAAAAAGACCGCATTGCCTGTAGAGATTAAGACCATACCAAAAAGGGTATTTTATCTGGATGGTAGATTACTTTGAAGCGAAGAATTGATAAATATTTTGCGAGAAGTACGAAAAAGTCACCTTGTTTTTGGACAAGCTTCGGATTTATACAAATCCCGTTCAGGGATCTTAAGTCTATTTGTTCGCTGTCCATTTATTTCAATTTTTTTTACCTTTTGCTTACTGTTATTGCATTGCGCTTTTTTGCGCTGTTGCCCACATTTCAGAAAATGTATACATCTAGTACACGTTTATATACTCGTACATACAGTAAGTTACCTCTGGTGCGCCGGTGCGTATACGTAACATTGCTTATCTTCCTCACCGGTAATGAAGGTGTGTACGTGCACTCAGGTTCGGAAGTGAACGTTCTGTGTTCTTCACTTGCTTGCAATCAAAATGGCAGTTGCCTTCATAGTATATTGAAATACTTTTTACGATTCTGTAGCGAGTCACATACTCTCATATTTACTTATGCATCTACTTATGTATGTATTTACTCTCATATGTATGTATTCGGAGCGTATACGGATAGGTACATACAGCTTCAAACTTTATATGTATACATACTTTTAGGATATGTAATAGCCGCAAATGCAGTGCATTAAACGCATTTGTCTAAGTCAGCATGTGTTTGGCTAAGTTTCTGCTGCTCACACTGTACCCCTCGCCTTCCAAGTCAATATGCATCTGCATCTTTATATCAGCTTTTACCTAACTAAGTATTTATTGTAGCGTGTGTCTCCAAAGACATTGGCGTGCGCAACAACGAAACGATGTTGCCTTAACTTCAGCTACTAGGCTATTCGTCTTCATCGCTGTCAAGGTAGTCTTCAGTGCGCGCTGTGTCTGGGGGTGGGTGCTGCCTCAACTTGCCCACTTTGTTGTGATACTGTATTGCTATTTTGCTACTTCTTTAATTTTGTTTTCTTTTTTTTCTCGAAATTCTTTGCGCTACTGGTGCAGTTTTCCAGACATTCAATCGCTCAGCCAATCGCTTCTAACGCTCAGTTAGTTATCCTTTGGACAGCTTGCTGCCTTCACAAGGTTTAAGTTATGAAGTAGTTTTTTGTGTTGTGTATTGGTTTTTTTCTGTTGGCGGTGTCAGTTGCCTAATGTTAGTTGATTAAAGTACATATTTAGCCGTATATATACTTGAATTTTGTTAGCAAATATTCGATTCGTTGCGGATCATGCGAAATTGATTAAAATGACCGGAAATGGATACATGCTGACTATTCATTGGCAAGTTTATTCATTCAGGCATTCATCAATGGCAACAACTTTTATTACTTATACTTATAAGCTTTTTCGCAATTTTATTGCCACATTTGATTGGTTACTATGTACCAATTTGGTCTTGTCTACTTGTCTATTTTTCTATTTTCATTTCCTATTTTTCGTTTTTGCTAAATTGATTTTGGTTGTGTTCAATTTCCATGATTGCTATCCATTCACTAACGGTCGGCTTGTTTGCCCATTTCCGGTCAGTATCTTCCGTCATTGGTTGTGGATGCCTGTGAATTGCCCTCATTATCGTGACCATCTTCATCAGAGCCAATGATGCTAACAATCGTCAAAACAAGCCGTATTATTTGGTATATGGCGCAAGCAATGCGAAGTGGATGACAATTGTATGCGAAGGGAAAAAGTTAATGGACAAGGGATTTGATGGTAGTGGGTAAGATAAAAGTCGGGAGCTGAACTAACTGTAGCGAAATGGCAAAATGTCATGTTTATCTCGTTTGTTAATTGTTTTGGAATTTATTTGTTATACTTATTTAACTTTCTTGTAATGACGTGCAATACACACACACACCTATGTACGCTAGTATGTGTACGTATATGTTTGAATATATTATATTGGGTTTGCTGAATGTTTGGTTATTTGGCGTTCATGGCCAATATACTTATTATGGTGAAAAGCACAATAAGCTGAGGAAACAAGAAATGATTTAAAAGTATGCATAGAATAGTAGGCAACACAAACATACATATGTATGTACATATGCCATTTGATTGTAATGGAAATGAAATTAATTAAATATTTTTCTATACTGGCAGCAAAACATCTAGGCGGTGTCATAAGAAATTACATAATCATACTAGACACACTATGTAAGTCATGACTGTTTCTGAACTGGTATAAATCGGATGCAAAATGGGACAGTTGGGATAGAACGGCGTTGCAGGCGAAATTCGCTCATGAAAAAAATATAAAAATAAAAAATAATACAACTATAAGATTAATACAAATATTAAACTTTTACGCTAACAAAACAGTTGAATCTATCAAATTTACTGAGAGCAGGATGGCGGTTCGCGGATGTCGAAATTCTTTTGCTGTGTTTTGCTTGTTCCATTCCATGATTCAATTATACAAGGTTAAGTAAAGTTTGACAACTGATTTCGGATGCTACTTAATCCATTGATGCAATTTGGAAGCAAGGGAAAAAAGGGAATAAGTTTATCCCCTTTCTGAAAATGTAGTAAAAAATTGAAAAAGGTCGTTGTAAGCCATAGAATAATTTTATGTTATTTTATAACTGGTACTTTATTATTTATATTTTTAACTTAACTATTCCCATGGATTTGTGTCATATATATATATGTGTATTTTGACCATGCATCGGATTGGAATCTATATGTGCCACTTGTAAACCTACACTGAAGTAATAAATAAAACAAATAGTGGAAACTCTTAACAAGGAAAAACCACTTTTCGTCACGTCCGCTAATCATACATTTGATTTTTTAACGAGATTACCTGCAAAGTTACAAGTATAAAATCTGTGTTAAAAAAGATAAATTTATATATACGCAGAAACACAAATAGACGCCCAAACAATTAAAGCGTAGCTCCAATTATAATCAAATTAAGCTCTGCTGCAGATCGCTCTCAACTGCTGAAAGCTGTAGCTAAATTCTGCAAAGATAAGAGACGAGCACTTTCTCTTAGTGATGTCGGCGTCAGTATTGAAGGGAAGCTATTTATCCACGAATGTCTTACAAGAAAAAATCGCGAACTAATGCGTTTGGCTATGCAGTATAAAAAGCAAAAGCGTCTAATGTCAGTTTTCTCTGTTCGTGGGCAAGTGTTTGTTAGAGCTCGACCCCAAACTGATGCTGATGCTTTCCATTTCAATTCAACCGGGCTATTCGGGTCATGTTCTTTGATTTCGATGTAACTGAAATATGTTGCTCTCTGCTCAAAATAATGAGACACGTATTTTTTTGTTCGCCCGAAAAAATTTTTTTTCAAGATTTATCGGCAATTTTGTTTTTCGGCTCAAACTCGATTTTTTTTCATTATATAAGAATTTTTTTTTTAATGCTCATAACTTAGTCAAAAATGAACCGATTTTAATGATTCTGGGTTCAAAATGATCGCCATTACTTACACGAACGACTTCATGCAGAAACAATTGCAAAAAAATAATTGAAAATTTTTATTTTGCAAAAAACAAAAAGTGCGAAACAGGTTTTTTACTCAAAAATTCATTACTCAAAAACAACTCATTTTAGCTACTGGTCATTCAGCTTAATTGAAGTTTGAGGTGTCCTCCTGATTTGGAAAAAGTTATAAAAAAAAAAAAAAATACACTTTTTGAAATATTTAATTTCGAAAAAATTTCAATTTTTTTTCTTTTTTGCTAAATAAAATTTTTTTAACTACTTCTTTGCAATTGTTTCTACATGAAGTCGCTCGTGTAAGTAATGGCGATGATTTTGAACCCAGAATTATTAAAATCGGTTCATTTTTGACTATGTTATGGGCATTTAAAAAAATTTTTTTCTTATATAATTAAAAAAAATCGAGTTTGAGCCGAAAAACAAAATTGCCGATAACTCTTGAAAATAATTTTTTTCGGGCGAACAAAAAAATACGTGTCTCATTATTTTGAGCAGAGAGCAACATATTTCAGTTACATCGAAATCGAAGAACATGAGCCGAATAGCCCGGTTGAATTGAAATGGAAAGCATCTGCTGTAATTATAACTGAAAAAACGAGTATAGAGAGCATGGCAACTGCTAATATTATATATAAAAACAAAAACATTTATGCGTTATATTATTAATGTTATGTCTGCGTTAAATTTATTCTCTTATTTATCATTTATGTTTTTCAAACTCTTTGCTTTGCATTGTAATCATTTTTATTTTAGTATCATTTCTATTTCGTTCATCTCATTGTTACTTTTCATATTCTTGGCTTTACAATGTAATCTTTTTTATTTTGATCTCATTCCTATCTATCTCATTATCCCCTTGCTTTATTTAAACTCCTTCACCTTGCGTATACTCCCAACCATAAACCGTCAATGTGTAATGCAATAGCAAAAATTGCAAATCGCTTTAAATAATGCAGCGCGTTTCGTGTTTGAAAAAATCAAATAAATTGAAATTGAAATTGAAAGATGCGAAAGTCTAAGCAAAATGGAATAGGCAAAACAGTATTGCCTGCTAACTTTTTCAGCAAAAGTTTTAATTTCTACGATTTTGAGTACTTTTTCTTTAGAATTTGCTCTGAAATAAAAAGTAGCTTTTCCAAGAGGACAACACGGATTTATTAAGTAGCTTCAAGATGGCTAACACAGGGTGAAATTGGGCTACTTACATCACCTTTAATTATTGCTTCATGGTTCCATTCAATTGTGAGTTACAGGGTGTTAACAATGGAAGTTAACAAAGAGAAAATTCGGTGCTTTTTGCAGTTTTTCATTGATAAAGATGAAAATGCAAGCCAAGCCGCTGAAATTGTGAATCGTGCTTATGGTGTTTATGGTGCCACTACTGTAACAGCAAATTACGTGCAATTTTGCGTTCGTCGATTCCGTTCAGGCATTTATGATGCATCTCGCACAGGCAGGTCCGTTGTTGGAAATGTCGATAAAATCACAGAAATTAGCGAAGTTGACCGGCTATTAGTAGTCGTAGCATCGCCCAGGAGCTAAAGATCGACCATAAAACAGTTATAAGCCATTTGAGAAAAAATTTACGCAAAAATAATAGATTTCTTTTTCCCCAAACTACAGGGTCCGGCACTCGAAGTGTAACCAATTAAATGTGTGCAAATAATACAAAATTAAGAATACTTTTGCCAGAAACGAATCGAAGCTGCCTGAATGTGACTTTCAGGTATTTTCGCCTACTCGCGGACAATGGATTTTTTCAGCGTCTCTAGACTAGTGAATCTTTCAGAAATTTTCTGCTCTTTCGCCATTTGATTGGCACTTCGTCGGGGATTTCGCTCAAGTCGCTTCTTCCCTTTTGGAACTATTTCACGTGACGTTGCAGTCTTTTGATGACCACCTCCACGACGTTTCGGGATGCTACCTGTATCATTGTAAGCGAGTAATGGTGCCATAAACAAAAACTTTTTTTTTATTTTAAGGTGCTCGAGTTCAAGAAAAATCGCTGGTTGTGATTTTCCAGCCAAATATAATACAATCAGACTATTGCGTTTGATAGCTGATTGCGTTTGTTAGCAGATAGCAGATGCCCGAGCATTAACTGCGCGAGCGATCTGAAGTTGGTTACACTTCGAGGGCCCCACCCTGTAATATGTTATAAAATTAATGCTTATTGAACTGAAAGATGGTTTTAATGGAATTTGTGTTAAAGAGTGCTAACTTCGATCTCGGGACCCACATTTCTTTTTCTGGAGAACTTGGTAAAGCCTAGCCTTTTCCTTATTCTTTCAACCTTTTAGGATTCATTTGAAAAGACTTAATTAATTTAAATACCATTTATTTTCCACATTTAATTTGATATAATAAAAAGCACTATCGATACAAATTTGGGCAATACAAAATTGTTCTTCTTTAAACAGGGTTTATTTTCGGCACAAAAGTAGAAAGTTGCCAGTTTCTGTGCATTTCGTCATGTATCTGGCACCTTCGACCCAAATCTCTTTTGCAGTCAGTCAAATTTTTTGTTGCAACGGACCCATGTGAAGGGATCTATAAGGACGATAGACTTCCAGCAAGAATGTTAGAAACAAGATTGAGCCCAATTCATTGAGCAATAAATTCATTGTTTTTTTATACCCAAAAAGAAAATTTTTGAGTTTAATGTGTGTTCCTTTTTTCTATTTAAAGCGACCAGAACTGTAAATGTGTATAATTAAAAAATGAAAGGTCATTCTCGCATTTAATACTTATGCTAAGAAGATTTCAGTGCTATTAGAAATTTTGTTGATTCTTATAAAATTTGATGTTTTGAAAGTGCAAATCTAATTTTTGGCTCCTTTTGAGGTTTTGTTAGAATATTGAAACTTCTTCTCCAACTCTCCTTAACATTTTAAAAGCCTTTGAACTCACTGAATGCAAATTAATGCCGTAAAGGTGTATTCATAGTGAAAATATACAAAAAAAAAAAAAATCCAGGTAATACTGAAGAAACCATAACGACCGGTTTGAAAAAGGAGTTGCATAACTTAAAATATAGTAAATAAGTGTTTTTCGGCTTTTTTCAAAGAAATACTCTTAAAATAAATTTTAAATACAAAGATGGATTTCTAAAGCTCTGTTTTTTTCAATATAGTCTATTGTACATAACCATAACTCATTTATTAAAAAAAAAAAACGCTCCACTGTCTGCGTGTGACAATTTTTTACCCATACAATGTTCATTAAGTAATTTCATAAAAAGTTGATATTTTCTTTTCTTTAAATGGGCATCTGAGTGCTTTTTTATATCCAAAATTAGGCAACACTGCAGTTGAGAGAGAGAGAGAGAGCTTTTACTGTTCTAAGGAGAAGAAGAAGAACAAACTTTTCTCCAAGTAAACAAAGTGAAGAAATGTCATACACGAATAATCATCACCACCAACAATAAAATCGCCGACATGCGACCAGATGATAAAATAAAAAAGTAAAGCTAAATATAACTGAGAGAAACACATCACATTTTAATGACAAAAGGCTAGAAAAATATCAGGAAGAAAAAGGTAAAACTCCGAGGCTAGAGAACAAACAAAAGAATGCTAAATCAAGTTATGAAAATGGTAATCTGGCTTTACTGATCGACAATTGCCCAGTGTGACGTCACCAAAATCAGCTGATATTGTCATACTCGTTGAAAGTAAAGTAGCGGTGTTACCTTTTTATTATATCCATCGTGGATTTCCAGGTTTGGTCATTCGAAGCAAAATTGTGAGAAGAACTTCCACTATCAAATCATCGGTGATTCAGCAGCAGAATTCTCCTGCTGATTTCATACGTATCCACACACTCGCCCAATCAGATGCTGTTCAGATGGCAACGAAGTAACAAAAGCAATATATAACAAAAAGTTTTTATTTTTTTTCGTAAACAAACCGATGTCATAGCATCGGATATGTCAACAAATCAGCTGATTCCAAAATCGCAGAGAGCCGGTTAATGGTCTGCTGTTGGCTACTGCGGCAGATCAAGTGAAGTTGACAAAGCTGACGTCACACACTATAAAAATACAAAACATTTGTTTATTTGGAAAAAGGAAGAGAAAATACATGTTTGTCAAAATTCAGTGAATGGCTTGGTAATGAAGTGATTTTTGAATTCTAAACTATACAAAGAGAGAATACCGAAGGCTACGCCTATTTTAGTACTCGGCTCTTTGTGAATTTGATTAGAAATTGAAATCTAGCTACAGAGCCTCTTTGGAAAAACATGTTGAATGACAGCTGTATTGAAAACATGTCCAGTGACTAATTGGGATGCATGTACAGTGAAACCTGAGCAAGTTCTAGAGGCACTTGGTGTTTGGCCGAGCTCCTCCTCCTATTTGTAGCATGCGTCTTGATGTTGTTCCACAAATGGAGGGATCTACAGTAAATGGGTTTTATGAGTAGCTTTTTCATGGCAGAAATACACTCGGAGGTTTGCCATTATCTACCGAGGGCCAACATATTAAAGAGAACCATATTCGGGTTTTTTGAAAAGTAAAATTTATGTGGTCCTTTGTTCCTCCATGGAACCATAGAAAATAATATAAAGTCTATATGAAGATTTTAATTCTCGTATGATCTCATGGCGAACAGTTATATGAAATTGTTTTTCATATATAATTACGAAGAGCTATATTTTGAATACAAGTACTTCATCTTGTATGAATCTAAATTTTAAAATTTTTTATTTTAAACAGCATCTTGGTGCGTCTTTTGAAATACCTTCTATGTTTTCCAGGTTGCACTCAGATTATTATTTGTTTTATATAAAGAAATCAATAAATAGGCACTGACAGGATAACATCTGTGGATTTTGCTAGTATGTACATACATTAATAAGTATAATAGTCTAATATTGTCAACATTTGAGAGATATTCCTCGCAAAAAATTCGATATCTGCTGAATTTTAGTATGCTTCCTAAGGAGCAAACATAAAAATAAGCTAATAAACATTAAATATAAGTACACAAGCTCCGGTGTACATGCATGCATATGCCCATACATATGTACAAAAATACATATACATACACCAATAGATATGCGGGCAGATACAGCAGTCAAGCGAGTGGCGAATGCCCATTTCGAAGCAACATCAAATAACCGAAAAATCATGAACCAGATAAGCCGTTAAAGTAGGAATGGACAAAACGAAATGGGTGCCCACAGATAAAATTGTACGACAAACGTAGACATTACGAATGTTGCTGGCGATGAGCGTAATTTTGTTTTGTTTGACGGCCTTCTCCGAGAGTATTAAGTATGCCGAAGAATTTAGCAAAGTTTATCAATACATACACTTGTGTTCAAAATAATAGCAGCGCAAAATATTGCAAAGTCTTGACAATTTAACAAAAAATATTTCCTATTTCATTTCTTTTATTTTTTTGTATTATATTATATAAAAATATAGTTTATGCTACAACGAAACGCATATAATTAAAAGTTTCAAACTCTGTATAGTTCTAAAAAAAACTAACTAAAAAAAAAAACTAATTTTCATTAAAAATATAATAATTTTAAAACGAATTTTTAGACATTATCGCCAGCTCAATGTGCTTAGCTGAGAGGGAAATCTACCGAAACAGCCTTACATGAGGTAGTAGGGACTGCAGAGAAAGCTTTGGAAGGGAACAATTCACTTCGGCGTCCTTTATTTACATAGGAGGAGCTTTCAATAATGTTAGGGCTGAGTCAATTGTCATTGCACTAAATAGGCTAAAGGTGGAAACACCTATCTGTCTCTGGTTCTCGCTCCTGCTAGCCCGTATGAAAATTAATGCTGCGGCGGGAGGGAACAGAATCACTAGATTCGTGCATAGGGGCACACCGAAGGGTGGTGTCCTCTCGCCTCTCCTTTAGTTAGTAGCTACTGACGAAGTTCTAGCTCATTTAAACGGAGGTAGGGTAAAAGTCGTAGCATATGCTGATGACTTGGTCCCACAGGTTTCAATGAACGGCAGCCCTGAGAGTTGTGTCCGCCTACCACATTGTATCAGGACCAGCTGTTCAAGTAATAAGCGGCTCAATACCGATAGACTTGCTAGCCTTTAAGGGGAAAAAGTTGTGGGCTTTAAAGAATGAGGGAATAGAAGAAAGAGTTAGCAAACCTGTATCACACGAAATAAGTGATAAAACGCTAAGGTTATGGCAAGGCCGCTGGATTAACGAAGCACGCGACAGATGGACGGTTAGACCTATAAAAGACGTCGCCACATGGAACAGCAGGGATTTCGGCGAAATCAATTTTTATACAACCGAAATGCTTTTGGGACACGGGGTTTTTCAGAAATATATGTTCAAAATAGGGATATGCGAACATCCCACATGTATAAGATAACGCTGAACACACATTCTTCCAATGCATGCGTTGGGAACAAGAACGTCGAACGCTGGAGAATGCGGTCGGTCACATAAATGCAATCGACAATATATTAATTAGCGAGGAAACTTGGAAGAATATGGTTTCGCGGAAAAAATTTTTCGGATAAAAAAGCGGAACCTGGCACCTAGGTATAGAACTTTATAATGAGGAAAGTGGAACGCCATTCTGAAGGAATGCGAGAGCGGTTCCAGAGTTGGGGATGGTTCCAAACAAGGGGGAGTTTTTTAGTCTCCGGACATATGTGCCATTGCTGCGATGGCAGCTTTGTGAATGCATTAGGCATTTTCCTCCTCCTTATATATATATATAATTGGCGCGTACCCCCTTTTTGGGTGTTTGGCTGAGTTTCTCCTCGTATTTGTGGTGTGCGCCTTGATGTTGTTCCACAAATGGAGGGACCTACAGTTTCAAGCCGACTCCGAACGGCAGACATTTTTATGAGGGCTTTTTCCTCCTCCTTACCTGCAAAAAAAAACTGGTTTGAGGATTCTTCTTCTCGGCAATGGCTAAGGAAGGAACATTCGCTGTCCTCAGTCGATGGGTTGCCAGTTGTAGTTTAGAGTCAACTCTAACAGAATGCAGTTGATGCTATTCACCAGAAAATACAAACCTGCACCTTTTAGACTTTTTCGATTAAACAACCAGTTTCTTACGCTCGGAAGTCAAGTATCTTGGTGTAATACTTGATTCCAAACTGCACATCGAAAATCGAGTTAAGAAGGCCAGTATAGCTTTCTGCTCCTATTAATCTATATTCAATGCTTCAAGCAACGTGACATTATGACATTGGACATATGACTGCCTAGCTCTTCAAAAGAGTTAGAACACCACTTAATTAGAAAGAAGGCAGAGGACTGCATGCCATCACAGGGTTATATAGAACATGCCCCTCTGCCGCCCTTTACGTCACTCTGCACTTACTTCCCGTTGATCTTCAGCGCTATTAGGTTAGCCTTTGGAGGCAATCTCCTGAGACATGGTAGCGTTTTGAGGCAGATTTCTCTTTCCTTTTCTGTACTTCGTACAAATCTGGATTTCGAATTTTTTAAGGCACTTGAATCCTTTGCAAAGGTAATATGTTTTTTGCAGTCAACTACTTAATTTTTCCCAACCAACTCGTCTTCATCCCTGGTAGATCGATTGCTTTCTCAGAAGATTGCAAATCAGCTTTTCAGAAAGGTTTCCAGGTCGATGTTGGATATGTGGATTTCTCCAAGGCTCTTAACAGAGTTTCGCGTTCAATACTAATAGTTCAGAAATAACCATGACTTAGCTTCCATCCCATATCTTTTCGTTGGTTGGACTCCTATTTCTTGAATCGTAGATGTTTGGTTGTTGTTGACAATCATCTGTCATATCTTTTCATCGTGTCATCTAGAGTCACCCAAGGTATACATTTATTGGGGTTATGGGGGTTTTTACTTTTTGTTGATGACCTTAAAATATATTCTAAAAGTATTATTACAAACTCATTCGTTTAACAAATACCCCAAAAAGCGATTAATAAAGTTCTTTCTTGTTGTGCTACTAACCAACTCCAAATATTACTTTCGCCAAGTGTATTTCTCCTCGTCGTCTCCGATATGTCAGTGACATTTTGGACTTAGGAGTGATTTTTGCTGCAATAAGTAAGCTTAGTTTAGTAATAAATACGCATAACTTTGCATTATGCACTTTTGCTATTATTGTGAACGCTGGTGTAGGTACATACATATGTACTTATATATATCTATGTAGGGATGAAAACACGTAGAAAGAAATCGTTAAATCAAAAAATTTAAAGCCACTTTTTCAGTGCCATTGAACATTTTTAAATTAAGGTTTCCCTTAGAGAATTGGTCTTCGATAATGTGGAGTTGATTGGGCTTTATTATTTTCACATAAAATTGACATATGTGACCAAATATTAATTTATGACAGCAGAAAAGTACAGCAATGTTTTTACGTTTTAAAAAGAGTAGGGTGGAGTTGCTCACCTTCAGAATTTAAGCAAACTAAATTTTATCGACTAAAAATGACATCGAAAAACGCGCTCTTAATTCTGCCGTTTCTGGTGATGTCCGAAAACACGGAGAAACATCTTCTGTCATAATATGCATGTGTCCCACCTAAAAAATATAACCATAGCCTGATTAAATCTGGGTGTACTACTTTCTGCCTTCGTTGGATCATAATTATCATCATAACTTTCAGGCGGCCGCCGTAGTCGAATGGGTTGGTACCGTTCGGAGTTCAAAGAGAAGGTTCGAATCTCGGTGAAATCTAATAGCGGTTGCCCTCGGCAGGCAATGGCAAACTTCCGAGTGTATTTCTGTCATGAAAAAGCTCCTCAAAAAAAAAAAAAATCTGCGGTTCGGAGTCGGCTTGAAACTGTATGTCACTCCATTTGTGGAATAACATCAAAACGCACACCACAAATAGGAGGAGGAGCTCGACCAAATACCCAGAAAGGGTGTACGCGCCAATAATATATATATATGTAACGGGTGATTTTTTAGCTACTATCTTTTTAAACAGTTGGTTTAAACAGCTGACGCACGTTTCGTGTTTTGTTTCACTGTCAAACATCTTCAGTTTGGTCTGTAATTTAACCATCAATCGTCTTACAAACGAACAACGCTTGTAAATCATTGAATTTTATTATAAAAATGCGTGTTCTGTTAAGAAAGTTTATCGCGCGCTTCTTCCATCTTATGGTCAGTTTAATCGACCCACTGAAGCGGCTATTTAGATCCAAATTTACATTATTGGACATCAAACCACCAACACGCTTACGTAGGAGTGCGAACTGAAGAAAATATCGCAGCTGTATCGGGCCAGTGTTAATGATGACCATCAATTATCGATTCGTCGCCGTTCGCAGTAATTGGGCCTCTGTTACTCAACAACGTGGAAAATTTTGTGAAAGGATTTGCTGGTGCAAGAATTGAAGCCGAACGACCTACCGCAACGCAGAATTTTTGGTGAATGGGCTCTTAGAAAGTTGGCCGAAGATCCACTTTTTATCGAAAAATTGTGTTCAGCGAAGAAGCTCATTTTTGGATCAATGGGTACGTAAATAAACAGAATTGTCGACTTTGGAGTGAAGATCAGCCAGAAGAATTGCAAGAGCTACCAATGTATCCAGAAAAGTTCAGGTTTGGTGCGGTTTATGGGCTGGAGGTATCATTGGACCGTACTTCTTCAAAGATGCTGTGCATCGTAACGTAACTGTGAATGGTGAGCGCTACCGTGAAATGATATCCAACTTTTTTTTGCCCAAAATGCAGGAGCTTGACTTGCATGGCATGTGGTTTCAGCAAGACGGTGGCACATGCCACACAGCACGCGTAACAATGGACTTGTTGAGTGGCCAGTTCGGTGAACATTTTATTTCACGTTCGGGACCTGTCAATCTGTCAATTGGCCACCCAGATCGTGCGATATAACGCCTTTAGATTATTTTTTGGTTGAGTCACTTTGATTTGTGGCAGTTGGAAATTTAATATTTGGCTTACAGCCACACCTAACTTATGCTACTGACGAAATTCATCAGGTGTGTGATATCTAAACCTACTATTTATATGCGTAAGTGTAGTCAAAATTCAAAGCCAAGATGTCTGAATCTTAGTTTGGTGACAGCAGAACAACTGAGGAGAAGGGGCTGAGGTGTTCATCCTCCAGGCAGCTGCTGCAGAAAGGACTTGAAGCCATCCCAAGTGTCACCGCAGGGACAGCTAATGGACAATGCACGGTAAAGATACCCGCAACATTCCAGATCTTCGGGTTTGTAAGTCTTAGCGCCATTGATCTATCTGTGTCCAGAAGAACCTTGGGACTTTCACTTTACGCACTAATGAAGCGCTCGCTGAGTTAACACGAAGCTTCTTAGAAGAAGACTACTACTACATTTATTTTATAAAATGTAGAGTTCTGTCTCGATTCCATTATGCAAGCAAACGAAAGAAGCATATGGACTCCAGAGTACTAAGGCAAATCTTCCTTATAACCGAATATTCATCTGCAGAATAAAAGTCAAAATGCACTTATTTAAAGTATCATATATAAACCAGGCAGAACATAAAATGAATAGAATATAAATATATAATTAAATCTTTTGGAAACGGTCTTTCACGTTTTTGCTGAAAATATATGTATTTTCAATTTCGTAAACGAATGCATAGCGTCTTCGATTTTTGTTGGAACTTCGAACTGGTGTACATCTGCATATTCTGAGTCTTTTTCAAGTAGTGAACTAAGTCCTTGTCCGAGGATTCTTCAGTGAATACAATACTTTCGTCAATTTCTTATAGCTTATTTTTCATGTATTTTTGAATACAAGGTGGCGCAAATTAATTATCCAAGTTTGTTTTTGAATAAATCTTTTGCTAAAAAAAAAGTTTTTGAGTATTGGAATTCTACACTTGCACCTTCACAATTTTTTCTGTTAAGATGATATTCGTCAAGTGGCTGTCGCTAGTGTTGATATTTATTTATGGCCGTTTTATTTTCCTTTTCATTTCCATTTTCCATTCCAGTCGAATATTTTACTTAAGGACCGCGGTTGTTTGGGGCTTGTTGGCATAAATCCGGAACTTCAGGTAGCCTCAAAGAAAGGTGTTTGGGTTGCTTAAATCGGTATTATTGGCCATGCCGAATCACCAAAATGGAAGATTACCTGACCAGTGAAGCTTCCTTAAAGACGCTTATAATGCCACTGTAGTGTTCGCGAGTAACAACTCCTTAGCGTTAGCCAATGACAAGAACAATAATAACTCCTCCCGCGTGAACACCGCGTCACACAGTAGCTTTGAGTGGATTTAATGGCTGTTGATGCATCACACGCGGATTTTCAGTGGCTCAAAAAGAAAGATTTTGTTTATTAACGTAACCGCTTTTCTACACAAAATCGTCCTATTCGTTGCTGAGATTGAAAATGACTTGACAGTGATTCACAGCGCTCCATTGTTTGTTTATTTTCACCAACCTTTCAACTGTGTACTCATTCGAACGATTATTCCACCAAATATACAATAGATAATCATACATTTTACAACGTGTTACTCATAAAGATCGACCAGTTTCATAATAAGTTTCAATAATTTTAACGCGTTGTTCTATAGTGTAAATATTGTGTCTACATGGCAAATGTCAAGGATGACATACCCTATGATCAAAAAGTACCGGGAATGTTTAATTTAAAGGAACCGCGCACGTAGTGCACCCTGAGGACCTTCCATCGGGCCAGATAGTCAGAAAGAATATTATTTATCCTTTTTGAAGCGTTTGAGAGATGCTGTACATCGCAAACGGCTAGAAATGTGGGCAAACAATTCTTGGATTTTGTATGATGATAAAGCGCCATCGCACCGAACCCAAATTGTGCTGGATTATTTGACTAAACATCAAGTAAAGAGTACGAGAAACTTATTCTAATAGGAACGCATAATTGCATCCGGCTAATTTCAGTCCCAGGACACGCCTTTAATGTGATCCGAGCCCTTCCTTGCCATGGGACAACATACCATAAAGAAAAAGCTTAGGAGTGAAGAGCTGGGCTAAAGGAATTTTTCTAACGTTGGGGCTACGCCAGGGAAATCCCTACTGGGAGGGTACAACCAAAATAAGTTTGAAAAACATAAACAGGTCTTATATTATCAAATTTCCATCTAGAGAGGACTGGGAAAATGGTTTATTTCAGTACACCCTGTGATCAAAAAGTACCGGGAAGGTGATGTTGACTGTTTTCTTTGATTGCCAAGGCGTAATGCACCATGAGTACCTTCCACCGGGCTAGACAGTCAATAAAGAATATTATTTATCCGTTTTGAAGATGAGAGATGCTATACGTCGCAAACGCCGAGTAAATACCATCGTGCAATCATCGTATACACCTGATATGGCCCCGTGCGACTTCTTTTTGTTTCCCAAGTTGAAGTTACCACTTCGTGAAATTCATGGAAGGAGATTTCACTCGTTAGAGGAGATCAAAGAGAATGCAACGAAGGAGCTAGAGGCCTGCCAGGGGTGCTTGGAGGACTGGGTTAAACGTTGGTACATGTGTGTTGCTTCAGAGGGGTCATATTTTGAAGGAGATAAAATACATTTGCCTGAAATTTAACTGTGTTTTGTTTTATTTAAACATTCCCGGTACCTTTTGATCATAGAGAAAAAAAAGGTACCGTCTTGGAATTATTCCTAATATACAATACATCTAGGCGCCACTTTTGAAAGCCTCTTTAGTTTAACGAAGGTACGAGGTATTTGTACACGTTGAGTGAATTTGGGAAGTACCGAACTTTGTTTTTCATAGATATTTTCTGTCGCCAAAGCTGGCTGTTACTTCACCAACGGCAAAATCTACTTATTTCATAATTGTTTCAGAATTAAACGACAAAATAGGGATTTTCTGTTCATTAAAAGTGCAGTCCAAAATAACGAAGCCAATTTTAACCAAATTTTTTCCATATGAATAATGGGCAGACTGCAACAGAGTTTTCATCTTAAGCGGATTACAAAAAGTTTGAACAATTATTTGTGAGTTGAATTGTATATTTTTCTTATAATATATTTTCGATTATATATTATTAGCCTCCAGATATATTCGTATATGTAGGTATGATATACTTATATGTACCTATAAATGTGCAATATCAGTTGCTGATATGATGTTGATACAACAGCAATCGAAGGAACAAAATAGGCTGCAATAAAAACGATGAACAACTGAAAATGGCTGGCAGTTCAATCCTTACGGCCTGTGGCTGTAGAAGCTTATACACACACGTATGCGCTGGTGTTGGTGAGATATTGAGGTCATAAATTTAGAAATTTTGCAACTCCATTTTCGATTTACGGTTTACCGTTCAATCATCGTTTCCGAACATAAATAAATTTGACTTATGTCCTTGGAGAGTGGCATTTTTGTATGTGTACATTTACATTAGCACATAAGTAAATAAAAATATCTACGTCATATAAAAGTACGTACATACGTGCGGTTAAACATTACCTTATCGAATCAACGACTCTGCTGTTTTGAGCTCTGCGATATACTTTAACTTGCACTCGTATATACATAGAAACATAAAAAAGTAGCAGTTATGCATGAGTAGCAAGTTTAACAGTTATATATTTAGTAATGATTACTATTTATTGGTGGCAACACTATTTATGCGCGTTTGCAAATATGTTCAGGTACTGCACGCACATGGGAATAAAATGGAGTGTCGGGAAAATGTGAGCATATAAAAAAAAATTCTCCTGATGTTGCTGAGAAAAGTTTCCGTGAAATGTAAATACAAAATTTATGAGAACGTATGTGCGCAGTCTACTATTTAGATATATTGGATATCAGTCAATTATTTTTTGAATAAAGTGAATAACCATGAGGACAAAAGATATGTGGAAAAATTTATTTTAGAAACTTTTCACTTTTCCATTCGATTTTGTAACGACATTTTTGGAAGCCAATTTCGTAATGGACTCGAATAATGCAATGACCATTCGTTATTATTAAAGGCTAATAATTTTTCGATATAAACAACACTGCGATGAAGAGATTCAATGCAACCTAAGTAGCAACCAAGTGTCATTTTGATGCTAGTCAGTTCTGGCTGGACAAATACTTCATATGCCTGTAAACGTACGATTGAAAGAAGATGAGACTTTCAACCTAAGGGTGAACGATATGAAGTGTTACTAACTTCACACTGCTTGTATCTGTAAACCAGCTCATGACATCAACGTCAAAATTGTTCTAATGACAGTTCAATATATTGTTTATAAGCCATCAAAAGCATTTGCGTATCAGTTTTGTTAAATTTTTTTTTTCTGTGATGGAATTCAAACGTAATAGTGTGATTGCGTTATATTTGTGTATCGCACTATAAAACGTTACAATGATACTGGTAGCATTGCAAAACGCTATGGAGGTGGACCAAAAAAAAAACCGCAACAACGCCAGAAATGTTTCAATGTTTCAGAAAGCGAAGGCTCGACTTGAACGAAATCCACGTCGAAGTGGAAGAAAAATGGCAAAAGAACTGAAAATATCGCAAGACAGCATTCGACGCATTGAAAAATGAGCTCAAGGTCAAGGCTTACAAGTTCCAAAAAGGACACGATCTTTCACCCCAGCAAAAAAAAGTTCGGTGCGAAAGAGCAAAGGAGTTGTTGCGCTTGCACGAACGTGGCGAATTTCCTAACATTGTGTCTTCTGATGAAAAACATTTTCCAATTGAGCAGTTCACAAACACTCAAAACGATCGTGTTTACTTGACTGAACGCTCATAGGAGAATTTGAGCCTACGTATGGCCACTCGAAGCAATTTCCCATCGCAAGTAATGGTTTGGGCCGCAGTGACCGCTGATTGACGCTCTTCAATCGTTTTTATCGAGCCTGGTGTCAAAGTGAATGCGACTTACTATCGGAAAAATGTTTTAGAAGCTGCTTTAGAGCCGTGGACACCCAAACATTTCGGTCGTAGACCATGGACGTTCCAACAGGACTCGGCACCGTCTCATAAAACTCGTGTGAACCAAGAATGGTTAAAAAATCAAGTTTCACACTTCATTTCGTCCTCACAATGGCTTTCGAATTCACCAGACGCAAATCCGATGGACTATTCCTTCTGTTCCATTTTGGAGAGCAAGATGACTACTAAAAAATATGCCAGTATGAATGCGCTGAAAAACACGATTATCCGATAATGGGCCAAAATACCTCAAGATCACATTCGTGCAGCATGCAACTCATTTTTTGACCGTTTGAAGGCTATAGTCAAGGCAAAAGGTGGTCATATCGAGTTATGATTACGATATGTTAAAATTGTAATCATTTTTGAACAATTTTGCTTTGGAAATGAATAAAAACTAATTTCACACAAAAAAGTTATGGTGTTTTGAATAGGTAACACTTTATATCGTTCACCCTGTTATACAACCAATTTTATCGTATGCATAGGAAGTTCGGTGGAAAGCTCTAGGGAGAGGTTACAATACCAAATTACTTGGCAGAATATGCTCTGTCAAAAAAGTACCGGGAATTCTTCAACAAAACGCAAAATAATTGTGTAATCAACAAAATTTATTTTGCCGCCTTCAAAATAGGCCTTATGAGACGGTGCGTTATCATGGTGACAAATCCATGAGCTTTCTTTCCCCAATTTGGGCTGTTTCCTAATGGAACCATTTGGAATGAATTCCGAGAGCATATCACCACTATAATCCGAGAAAACGAGTAGTATGACTTGTATTTTTGACCGACTTTGACGTGGTCTTTCGGGTTTCGGCTCATGCGGATAGCGTCATTTAGCCGCCTATTGACTGGTTTGCATGTCAAACTCATATACCCACGTTGGGTCCAGATACACTTGCTCAAGCATGACTTCAGCCAGCTTCTTCCGATGAATTTTTGGAAAGAAATTCAACTCTGCTGGAACGAGTCGAGCAGCCACGCCTCGCATGCACAATTGATGGTGTAAAATGTTGCGAATTAATTCGTGAGCACCATTTCCTTGACTTTGTCGTCATTTTCATCCGTGGAAGACGTTTATGGGCGAACAGATCGGAGCAAATCTTCCACGACTTCTCGGACCTCTGCAAAAGCATTAAACCACTCGTAGACCCGGGTTTTTCGTATTTTTGATAAAGCACACTCGCCATAGGATTTCTGCTACATTATCAACTATTGGGCGCACGAAATGCCGCTCAAACCACAAAATTTAAGACAAATTCTTTGTTTGATATTTTTAACCATAGTGAAAATCGCTCAGCACACATGCGGTTGACTGATATAATTGAATGCCAAAATCAAGCTAATTGACAGATTGCACTCAAACTCCGCAACACTATAGAAGACAATTAGACCAAGATTCCAACAACTAAAATTCAGACATATCTGTTACACGCGCTTTTTAAATGAACAATTACCGATATTTTTTTGACAGAATGTACAAAAATCGGCCTGTGCAATAACGGTCGGTGCAATCATATAATTTCCTGGATTAATGCACACGTTATTTCGGGAGATCTGAATATCAAGAAGATGGCAATCATGAGAGCATTTAGGTTATATTAAGCGGATCGCTGGAAAGATAAAAGTTTACGGTCACGTAAGTCTATTATTACGACAAACTCAGTACATCTCGTAGAGGACTGATTACATCATTCCGACGGTAGGTTAGGTTAGGTTATAATGGTTGCCCAGAGAGTAGGGCCCACTTGGACGAAATAGTTTGGTTCGTCTTTTGTGATACCATTTAAGGACAGAGAAGGGGGGAGGAAGGGAAGGGATGGGGGAGTGGTGAGTGTTTGTGGACTACGAACGGTAACTAGTGCGCGGTTGTGTTAACCTCATTATGCTGCTGATGTAGTTCATCAGATTTTTGTTATCAACACCTGCTATATCAGCAGGCACCGAAAAGAAATGAGAACCAAGATACTTGAATCTTAGTCCCGCGAAGGCTGGAGCAGGTGCTGAGATGATTCCACCTCATCCTCCATGCAGCTGACGCAAAAAGGACTCGAAGTGATTCCGAGTCTCACGGCATGTGTACCTCGCGGACAGTGCCCCGTGATGATGCCCACGAAATTTGAGAGATGACATTTTGTCATTCCCAGGATATCTCTCGAACGCCTCCTATCCAAACGTGGCCAGAAGGACTTCGCGATCATACACGTTCGTGTACTTGCCCAGCGTTCGCTGAGTTGGTGCATAGCCCATCCTTCCAGGAGTAGAGCGCAGGTTGTCAAGGGGATCCCGATCCTCTCTTTTCGCGGGCATATTGCCTCACAGGTCCCCTGTCTGGCCAGCTCGTCGGCTTCGCAGTTTCCTGCAATGTCACTGTGACCAGGTACCCAAGTTATCTTTATGTCGAAGAATTCTGATGCAATCGAGAGTGAGACCAGGCATTCCCTGACCAGCTTCGAATGCACCATAATAGAGCCTAGGGCCCTGATGGCCGCTTGGCTATCGGAGTAAATATTTACCTTCTTAACAGTTATTACGCAAGTAAGTAGCCAGTCAGCTGCTTCTTTGATTGCGGCCACCTCTGCTTGGAACACACTGCAGTGATCCGGTAGCCTGAATTTGAGTTTGATGGGGAGCTCTTTGCAGAATACTCCTCCTCCAACCCTACCGTCCAACTTCGAGCCATCCGTGAACAGGTTAACGAGGCCCTGTCCTCAGGTGTTGGCCCCGGTCCACTCCTCCCTTGGTGGAATATGGGTGGAGAAAGTTCCACTTGGACTTAGCGAAGGCACACACTGGTCCGTCGACGAGGGGATGAACTCAAAGTTTCTGAGGATGCTTGAGTGCCCATATGTGAGGTTGAGCTTATAGCCCAAGCCCCTCAGTCTGATTGCGGTACGAGCAGCGGCAATTCTGCCTGCGATGTCTATAGGTACCACGTTTAACATTACATTAAGCGCCAGAGTAGGAGTAGTTCGACGGTAACAATCATAAAGAATTTTGCCAATCTTTTTCCACCTCAGGAGCAATTGAGTAAGTTGATTTTCACTGAACAACTTCGACACTACAGTCTATACAGATGGCGCTAAAATGGATTGTTGTAATGGATTTGGTAAATATTCCCTTAGACTCAAAATTGAAAATTCTGTGTGTCTTCCTAATGTTCGCAGTGTTTTCCAGGTTACTAATCGAAGACTTCTCTTCTAAGAGCAATATCGCTATTCTTTCGGATAGTCAAGCTGCAATCCAGGCACTGGGCACGGCTACAACAATCTCTAAAGTGGTGGAACACAGTAGGAATAGCCTTAGCACCTTGAGTGAAAACCATAAAGTTACCTTAACCTGGATCCCGGGATATCGGAATATTGAACGTAACGAAAAAGCAGATAAACTGGCGAGGGGCAGATCTGCCATGAGTAAAATTCTTGCAGAATTTGTATTCACACCACTGGGTGGAAACAAGAATACAATTTCCTCAAAATACCTGCGAATCGCCTATTGTAGATGGAGAGATCAAACGACATGCAAAATTAGCAGAACGCTATGACCCATGGCGTCGCCGTAGCCCAATGGGTTGGTGTGTAACTACCATTCAGAGTTCAGAGGGAACGTAGGTTCAAATCTCTGAGAAACACCAAAATGAAGAAAAAGTTTTTTCTAATAGCGGTCGCCCCTCGGCAGGCAATGGTAAACCTCTGAGTGTATTTCTGCCATGAAAAAGCTCCTCATAAAAAATATCTGCCGTTCGGAGTCGGCTTGAAACTGTAGGTCCCTCCATTTGTGGAATAACATCAAGACGCACACAACAAATAGGAGGAGGAGCTCTGCCAAACACCCGAAAAGGGTGTACGCGCCAGTTGTAGTACGCGCCCACGAACAACGTGAAACAAACGTCCACTTTGATAAAAATGAACTGGCGGGACGTCACTCACTCACGGTAGTCATAACTGGCTTTTGGTCTGTCTGAGAACAAGCAGCCAAAATGGGCATCCCTCACAACATACACTGTCATAGTTATAAACAACCGGACAGAATGTTAACCCTGGGCGGGCGAAGCGCTGTTCTAGAGTCTCGAACAACCGTTTGGCGTAGACGTTAGCAACCTAATATGGTTCCTAAGCCGCACAGACTTGATAAAGTCAAGCTGTGGATAACCGTTAAATATATTGGGAGCGAGGATGTGGCAACAAAATGTTGCAGAAGCGCTAGTTGGATTCCGAATGAATCACCGCTTCAACCAATCAACCAACCGGACTTCCAGGACTCGTCTGCTCTTAACACTAACAAGGAGACCCTTTCTGACTATAGTACCACCTATTCGCTCATCGGTGACCAAATTAAATTTGCCACAAGCGAAAAACTCTGTATTACTTATCTAACTCCTATTATCTAATAGCTTGTGACAGATAGTCTCGCGTCAATTAACCGAGCGCTGAGCTAGTGCGCAAATGTGTATAGTCGGGAGATCCTTCCTGCCACGGGTAGATCGGGGATGCTCGACGGAATTTCTAAGGCTAACAAAGCCGCAGCTCTCGAATTTCGATTTTCAGAACTTTTTATACAGTTGATCGTTAAGCATATCCATACATCTTCTTCTCAACAGGTGCTCATACTGACTCTGACCTTTTTATTTGATTCGAAATATTAAATGAATAAAAAAGAGAGTATACCTATGTATGTATGTGCGAGTACTTGCACCGATGTTGGCTGTTGTTGTGAGAGAGAAAAAGCTTTGCCATTCGCCCAACAATTATGGCACGACTATTCCGGAAACATTCACATTTTCGCATAGATTAAAGCATTTTCACTGCTTGTTTTCGCAATTTCGTAATCGCATTTCGTTCTAAGCTTACAATGACAATTTAATCCACCAGCAAATGCCACAACTGAAAAGAGAACAATGTATACAATCACAGCAACAACATGTGTTACAGCCTTTCGGTTTAACTCGTCCACAAGCATACTACTCGGCACCCCCTCACACACTATTTTGCACCGCATCGCTCGACAGCAATTGTATGTTGTCCATTTTTATTGTTTCAATTTCGGTAGCCATTTATGCTACTATGGACTTCTCCGCCACAAAATCGCCAACAGTGGAATGAATGTAAAGCAACCACAAATTTCACCATTTTTATTTATATTTTTTTCTGCTACTTTCTTCCATGTTCCTTTGCTATTTCGCATTTGAGTGACATTTTCGGTTACATTTGAGCTGCTAATTTATTACATCCGCCATGTCGTAAATTCATTTTGACTATCAACATTATTGTCCGCCACTTTCGGTGCACCCGAGCCGTTCCAGCCTTTTTTCGAACCCCATTGAGCCATCATTCAACACAGTTTGCCATGGTGACAATGGTCGCCTACATTGCTTCAACTCAGTTAGTATATTATCGTCTCGCTTACAGAAGGGTTCGGTAATCGAGGGTGTTAGGGTGAAACAGTCAGTGGCCGATGTCAGTGTAGCAGAGTCACTGATACTACCATAACTCATGATGATTTCCTTTTATACCCTTCACTGTGGTCCATACAATTTGCCAAATTGTACAATTTTCCACGCTAACGAAGCGTATTTTGCTTGTTTTATGTGGATATATGTATGTATGTGTGTGCGTGTGTACAGGGTGCGCCATGTCAATATTAATAACCGATTGGCATCAACAATGAATTCAGCGTGTAAATCGTTCAAAATATCGGAGCGCTGCTGTACTCAAAGGCGATACAATTCGTCGTTTAGCGTCTAATTTTTTCAGGTACGAGGGTTTCAACAACATGTCAGACTACATCCACGTCGTTACAATGAAAATATTGAAGCTCTATTAAAGCTGCAATCATCGCATCATCCTTCTAGACAGTTCTCCTCCAAGATATTTTTGGGACGGCCAACCTTGCGAGCACCTTGTGGACTGCAATTCAGAGCTTGAGGACTGATTTTATGTCCGTCTTTGCGAAGCGTATGTCCAATCCACCTCCACTTTCGCAGTTTTATCATATTAGCTACCGGCTGGATTTTGCATCTCGTATATATCGTCGTTACTTATGGTGTTGGCCCACCAGATCTTCAATATCCTGCGTAAGCATCTGTTTACACAGCTTTGAATTTTGTTTTCGATCCAATTATTTGTGAGCCAGATTTCCAGGTAAAGGTGTCACCGTTCTTAATTTGATCACCATTTAAGAGGAACGGGCGGCTGCTAGTGAATCGAATTTTCATGCCTTTTGTTTTCTCGTAATTTATTTTTTGCCCTGCATTCAATTAGGTTGAGCACAGATCGTCAATTTTGTTCTACATGTAGGTGTGTTTGACGGAGAGAAGGCATATATCATCACCGTAGGCAAGGTTTTCGAGATGTTCAAAGAAGTTCCAATAAATACCTTTTCTCTTCCCCGCCCTCTTTTTTACCCCTCAGTACAGCTTTTTAGTTAATCATCAATAACAACAGGCAGCTTTGCTAGTCTATTAAGCCTTGTTTTTATATTTTTGGGGAAAAACCTAGTTTTTTTTTATTTTTCAAAACTGTTCCATTGCAAATACTTGCAATATTTCAGGTTTTACTACTTAGTTTTGCCATAAGTTCTGTTACAAGTAAAGTCCGTTATAGATATGAAAGTTAATGAAGTTAGTTTTATTTAATCATGTAAATTTTAAAGAAAGACATTTTTAATTTTCATTCGAAACGATCACCATTTTACACAAGCTTTCAAACGATTAGAACATTCAGCTATTGCAGCATTCACAGTTTCCATGGATATTGACGTCACTGCTTGAACCAAAGATTGTTTGAGACTATCCAAATTTCTGTTAAGCCCTCGACAAGCCATGTTCTCCAATTCTCACCACAAACTGTCGTCCATTGGATTCAGATGTGGATTTCCAGACGGTCAATCTTTTTGCTGGAAGGTCCAACGCTTTCCAACGTAGAGCATACTGCTCAACGCTTCCCTACGCCTTCTAAGACATCCTTGTGATACACTTTTACCTCGGTCTTAAGCCATTTTTCGCAGAAATGTAGAAACGTACCGCCTTTACAAGACACTCCCCACCAAACCATTATAAGGCTGGATTGTGGCTACGTTGAACTCTTGGAACAACATTTGAACAACAGACCCTTATTATCCGTTTTTGGCTTTCAAATGTGTTGCGAAGCGTGTGATGTCTCAAAATTTGACTCCATTCTTTTGTGGGAACTTTTAAAAAGTAAAATTTACTTAAAAAAATTGAAGTTCATACAAGAGCACAAAGGTGATATGCGAGCCGAACCGGCTCTACTATCGCCTGAGACGTTGGAAATGCTCTAGGAAAAATCAGAAAAAAAATGTTTTTTTGTTACCAATAAGAGTAGAAATTTTATCGATATTGTTTTTGTTAATTTCTTCTTCTTTTTGTTAACTAGTTTAGATAAGTTTCAAAAGGATAAGTGTAATATTTTATCTTTTCTAAATCGATGGAAAATCGTTAAAGTTATTGAATGATTCCATTGACCAGATTATTCAAGTATACAATATGCCGCACCCTGTTTGTATGTACGTGTATGCGAGTATACTCGTACGTACGCATTTTCAGTATCAACGGTTTTTGACGAGAGAATCAAAGAGCACTGAGAAAAAATTGTTACATGTAATTGCACGAATGATGTGTTTTATCGATGAAACGCCATTCGGCGTATTGTCGGCGAAAGTAGGAATTCTTAATAAAAACTCTTTTTTTAGACATAGGAACAGACATCACGGAGACTTAACGCTCAGCTAGAATTTCAATCTTTCAACTGTAAGAATCTACTGGAGCTTATAAAATGTTACCGATGATGTACTTTTACATACATCCATATATGGTTATGATTTTAATCTTTAATTTAAATTTCGCCAAGGTTTGGTTATAATTATTGAATACAGATTACAGAATCCAATAAACGTGACAAGGAAAGTAATATTTGGAATAAGTTAAAAAAACATTTGCGACCCATTTGGGGAACTATTTGTGCATATGCAGGAGCCTTAGAATGCCTCCTACTACAAGCATAGTTTCATAACTATGTATCTCATGAATACAGTCGCTCACACCTTATTTGATACAGATTTTGGTAAAGTGCTCTATATTTCATCATATTTTACGAAAAAGGAAAAACTGAGCATGCAGATATTTTCCTTTTTTTATTTTATTTTTCTCAGCATAAAATACAAAAAAGGGTCCACTCAACATAGATAGTTCCAACAAAAGAAATTTGTATTTTTTATATGCGATAGTTTATAGAGTGAATTTGACATAAAGCAATATTTAATTTTATGTACGCTTGTTTTTTTAAACCATGGGACCGCGTACTTCGATAGAAATGCCTGAGTTAGTTTTGGAATAATTGAACAGTTTAGCGCGTTATTGTACGTCTTATGCATGAAAATTGTGTAGTAAATAAGGGACGTCAGGCTTTAATTTAAATATTTCACAGAGAAGGAGTGTATGGTTAGCGCGCCAAGTGAAGAAAAAACCAGCAACAAGCGCTCCAAAGATAAATCAAATGGTCAAAATGGATTTAGGGAAGGCTTGCCATGCAGAAACCGTTCGAAAAATACTGAGGCAAGTAAACGTAAATAACAGAATAGCCCCTAATAAATGTTTTGCTCTTTTTTAGCTGTATCATTTCAACCGCGGCGCGAATTGTCTGTATGTTTTTTTTTGCTGCATTACACAGTGGACACTTAATACACTTGCAATATTATCCAACGTTATTCAAGCCTAAACCGATTCATCTTATTCCGCGGAGATATGATATTGCTTTTCTGTAAAGATTTCCAGCTAGAAAGAGCTTTTACGGTCAAAATAACATTTGATTAAAAAAATACTATTTATATGGACCATCCTATAGATATTTTCCACGCATGGGTAAAATAATTTCAGAAGTGTTCACTATTATGCAGTTATACTTTCTATAAATTTCTCCACCAGTGTTACGAAATAAAATTAACTGTTGTGTAAAGTTAGCCCTTCGAACCAGATTTGAGGTCGAGTTCTCTTTAAAATTAAATTCAAACACGTCATTTTCAAACTTTATTGATGTACACAGAAATCAAAGGTTTTTGCCTTAAAGCAAATATTTTTTCTGGCTTTTTGAAAAAGTCGTGCCAAGCAGCACCGAGAGATTTGGTAACTCTTAAAACACTCTGGCTAAAAAGCCCATTGTATTTAAAACTCTGGAAAGTAAAAGGGTAAATAGTCAAGGAGAAAAGGAGAGAAGTGACAGAGAGAAAGTGTTAGGATAGAATAGAAACAGAGACAGGGATAGCTAGTTTTGTGAAAATTTTCCAAATTCTTTGGCAAATCTGAAAGAATCTTCCAGTGAATATTACTCATTCTCATGATATCGAAACCCAAAATTTATAATTTTGCTCGGAAAACGCAGGACATTCACAGAGAAAATACTCAGTCCTATCCGCCTCCTCTAAGCAAGACAGACAAATCGAGTTCTGAATAATTCCAATTATGGGTATACGCAAACTCCATTGGATCAAATTTCTTTGAATGCACTCTCGATTACTCGATTACCCACGCAACTAAAACTATACGGTTGGCCATGTAAAATTTGCTTTTTGAATCGGCTATAAAAATAAAAACTAATATTTTTTCAAACTTTTTTTTTATTTTGAAGATTGAACATTGTCCATTATGAGTGAAAAATAATATCGTTCAAATGACTGCCACGACTGGCTCTACAGTAGGCCATTCGATCAACCTAATTTTTAAGCGCATTTTCGATTGTTTGGGCTCCAATTTCATGAATGGCATCTTCGATTTCATGTTTTAAAGCATCAATCGTCTCTGGATGGTTCGCATAGCATTTTTCCTTAACGGCTCCCCACAAAAAATAATCCAACGCGCTTAAATCACACCTCCGAGGGGGCCAATTGATATCGGAATTTCGGCTGATTATTCGGTTTTCAAAAACGGTAGCCAAAAGTTCGAGTGTAACTTTGGCAGTGTGACAAGTTGCACCATCCTGTTAAAACCAAATGTCGCCCATGTCATCCTCTTCAATTTTTGGAAACAACTCGTTGAGCATGTCACGGTAACGCTCGCCATTTACTGTAACCGCGGCTCCTCGCTCATTTTCGAAAAAAAATGGCCCGATGATGAAGCCAGACCAAAAAAAGCACCAAATAGTGACTCGTTGTGGATGCATTTGCTTCTCTACAGTAACGTGTGGATTTTCTGAGCCCCAAATCCATCAATTTTGCTTGTTGACGTAGCCACCGATGTGAAAAGAAGAAGAAGAAGACTCACCACTTTGGAAACAAGTTTTCAATATTTCCCAATTTTGTTCAATCGTATAGCGTCCCATTTCGTAAATGTCAAACCTTTAAGTAAATTATGAACACATTTGCCATGTCATTTGTGTTACCATTCTCAAAAACATAGGTGGCAAACATAAAACATATAGCAAACGCTATATGGCCCACCCTGTATGAGCATACTAGGATTGTCCTTAGCAATGGATACTGCTTAAAAAGCATTTTAAAGACTTCTCTGTGTCCCGAATTCCGTCTTCGCGCCAGAAACCATATTTATGGAGTCTACACATTGCTTTTATTGCTTCCTGTTGTATCTTAAGATCCAAGGGAGCAAATCAAGCATAGCATTTAGAGCATTGCCGGAGATTGTACTCATGGCACTTGTAATGCATAAACATACACTTCTTTGCAGTATGTATAGTTCCCGAAGTGTGGACTTCACCATGGTCCGTCGTCACCAAACTACAGAAGCATAAGTGATGATTGGTCTAATAAGATCTGTGTATATCCACAGAATCGTTACATGCTGTGGCATTGCTGAAAAATCCTTAATGTGTTTCCCAAGTCAGTTTATTACCAAAGATTACTCCTAGATTTTTCTCAGAGAGACTGGGTGACTCACCTTTCAATGCTGGAAGACTAAGTCCATCCAGACTCCGTTTTCTCGTGAACAAGACTAAGGTAGTTTTGTACGAATTGACGGAAAGACATTGTCTCGTGCACCAGATGTCGATTTTATCCAAAATTCTCTGTACTTTCATGCAATGGGCATCAGTTTGGATGAGGGTAACATTGAATCAGTTGGAGGTTCAGCGACTTCGAGAGAGGAAGTTTTTCTTTCTGCGGCAGAATTAGGTAGAGAGAATAAAGAACTATCGGCTTCCCTGTCTAGATCAAAATGTGCGAATAAACTCCAAAGCTACAGCACAAATATATTAGTGTTCAAAGATATTTTGCTAGTGGGAAAAAATCAAGAAAACCTCTAAATGGGTTCCAAGTGGAGAAAGATTTGTTAATCGATATTTTTTGTTTTTCCTATTTTTAGTGTGTGTTTTTGTATTTTCGTTTTGCTGATACGAGTAGAGTGGCATTGACAGAAAAAGAGTAAATGTTTTCAAGGAATTAAAAATGTAAAAAAAAAATCACCTGAATTGGAAAAACTTCATCTTCACATTTTTCTGCGTGTACAGAGTTCAAAAGAAGTTTGTGACCTTAAGTTTTTAACTGTGAATAAAGCTAACTCCGTTGCGTCACTTATACGCCATCGAGTCGGCATCATGTTTCATATACCAAAAAGTTAAAAAGCGAACACACACACACACAAACGCACATAAAATGGGTGGAAACTGAGTTTTGTGTGGTACAACATTTATGCACTAATTGTGAATTATAGACTCCATACAACATTAGAGTTTATTGCTGATTGCTAACTGCGCTGTCACTGCAATAGAGCCAACACTTATTTGCAATGGTTACGAGCAGTTGTATGTGCATTCGTTTGCTTGTATGAGTACTCGTATTTGTGTGTGTGCCTGCCAATGTTATGAAAACTTATTGCTTGATGGCAATTGGAAAGTTGGCCAAATAAAAACGGAAGTAGTGTAAATAATTCGATTAGACGGAAAGTGACAAATTTCAGAGGCAAAAAATGAAATTATAAACAACTAAGGAAGACTAAATTTGATACGGACCGAACTTTATATACCCGCGCACATTTTAGTAGATCTTAATTTGGGTTGGCGCTTCATTTTTGGAATCAAACAAAATCATGGGCAATGCGAGCCAGAAATACCCAGTGCTTCAAAAAAATGTATACACACTTTGAACTTCCATAGAAAATTTATTTACCGGTCTACAAAGTTAAATTTCAGGAAAATAGAAAGCTGAAAGTCCAATGTAAATGAAACATAAATAACAAATGTTAATACTGTTCAAATTGGTGACCTGCAGCATCAATACATTTTTGAGTACGAGTCACCACAGATTCTGTACATCGTATCAAAATGTCCAATGAGATTTCTCTACACACTGCTTGAATCTCATTCCAAAGAATGTCTAGGTTACGTGGTTTACGTTTGTACACCTCATCCACCACAAGAAGAAATCCAGTGGTGTAAGGTCTGGAGAGCGTGCTGGAAACTCGATTGGCCCCCTGCGTCCTATCCACTGGCCCGCCAAATTTTGATCCAGGTAAGCAAAAATGTATTGATGCTGCAGGTCACCAATTTGAACAGTATTAACATTTGTTATTTATGTTTCATTTACATTGGACTTTCAGCTTTCTATTTTCCTGAAATTTAACTTTGTAGACCGGTAAATAAATTTTCTATGGAAGTTCAAAGTGTGTATACATTTTTTTGAAGCACCCGGTATGTTAGATGTAGCTATTAGAAATTGGAATAAGACTGCCTATGTAGCCACGTTGAGCCGAACTACTATTCGTAAGTAAGGCATTATAAAGAGTTCGTCCTTAGATTCATATTTCAGAAGAGCAAAGCAAATTAAACTGTCTTGAAGAAGGAAACATGTATTTTCAAATATTTCCAAATATTGGGCGTGGCACGGTCCACTTTAGAATTAAAGTTTTATGTATATAAAATTTTTTCAAACAGCTAGAGAATGGGATTTTTTCTATACCAAGCTATAACGATAAATTACCCTTGCCCTAACTACTATTAATTTGTTTTAAATAGAATTTTTAGAAGTTTTCTGGGAAGGCAGTTTTATAACCCAATAAGTTTTAGTATAACAAAGTGCAAGTGCAAGGGACTACAAACACCTTGATTTTTGAAGTTATTTTCGCTGAGGCGTTGCGTCCTTTATGGAAAAAAGGCCTAGCACCGTCAGCAAAAAAAGTTGCAGAAATTAGCGGCACTTGGTACTCACTTCAAACTTGCACTTTTTTTGCACTAAAATTCAATGGGCTATAAACTCCATACCTCTGGCTATTTCTAAAAATCCTAGTTAAACAGTTGAGAGTTTTAATAAAATTTTGAAAAATGTTGTACAAAGTTGGTTATGTGGTTTTTAATGGAATAAGAAGTATATTCTTAAAAAAAAATAATGATGTGCTTATATATTCTCAACGGGGTGTAGGGAAAAGAAGCCGAATTAATAGTGGCTAGGACAATTACCGGCTGAGCTCGAACTCTTAAAATGAAAATACACAACAGAAATGAAGAAAAAAAATGTTTTTTATTGTAATCTGGTAGATAATTTCATGGTCTTTATTCTTTGAATATGATATCCGGCATATGTCCACCGCAGCTACAAGTTGCATTGTCCATTATATCAGCCCAATTTTTGACAACTTTTTCCAATAAATCTGGTCATATGGGGTCAATGATGGCTTAAATATTACAATTGTTAAGCTCGCTGTATGGCAAGTTGCACCATCTTGTTGGGACCAAATGTCATTTATGTTTAGCTGATCATTTTTGGAAACAAAATTTCAATCCGCATGGCTCGATAGCGCTTGCTATTCATCGTAAAGGCAGTTCCTTCCTCATTCCGAAATAAATAAGGGCCGATTATGCCGCCACTGCTCTATGAACTTCGCGAACCGGTTTGTTTTATTTTTTTGCAAAGTGAATTCCCACAATTTGGAAGCGTTAAACGGTTCATGAAGATTTGCTAAACCCTACTGAACAGAAATGTCAACACAGTTTGCCATTCTCAGTTATCAAACCATAGTTTTCGATATCGATAGTTCTCATGCAGCTAAAAAAATATCCGAAATATCTTGTGAGTTTTGAATTATTAACGAACGATTTGAGGTAAATATTGCAGCAAGACTTTAAATCACATGTTATTTCGCATTTAGCATTTAGCAGCAATTTCGGGATTAAGAAAGTGTCTGAAATTCCGTGACAAAGCAGAACATATCGAGTGACGGTGCAACATGGAAAATTGAATAAAAGATTAGGCAAGTTTTGTGCATCTTCGGCCATACCCTTCCTTTGTTGTAAGTAGTTAAAATATATTAAGAATAAAATAATTACCTTTTGTTTGCGTACAAGTTTTTAAAAAGAATTTCGGTTTTCAAAACAAAATAACAGAAAGAAAATGACTCAAATTTTTATTGTATTACAATGGTTAAGAAACCATCTTCGACGACATACAAGTTGGAGCTGCTATAGCTGTCTTCACAGCTAGATAGGTTTCTATGAAATAATATAACTTCCAAACTTATGATGCAGTATATAGAAGAACTCAATTCGCTCAGTCAATGGCTCGATATCATCATATCGAAGGTACTGAAAAGGTGGATGAGCTTGTTAGGCTAGGATTTTCCTTAAGCTCCGCCGAGGCGAAACTAGTAGAAATTCCTTTCAGCCGGATTCAGGTGGAACTAGATACTCAATTTTACAGCTTAGAAAGCAAATGGTAGAAGGTGTGTACCAATCTGTGTATACCCAGGAAGAGAGAACCTGACTACAACGTGTCGAATATGCTGCAATATGGACGACCCAATATCTCAGTACTAGCCGCGGTTCCCACAGCACACTGGAAAGTAGGGAAGGATGCGACGACAATACTTATAAAGGATGGTTAAATATTAAGGGCCGATGTTAAATGTAAACAACACCAAAACATCAAGTTTTTTCTACATCTCATTTCACATTTTTCAATTTCAAATTAACTCAATTTGAACCATGGAAAGATACACCATCGAGTAACGCGTTAAAGTTATTCAGGCTTATTATGAAAACGGGCGTTCAAATCCAAATGCATATCGCGTACTTCGTGAAGAAAATCATCTTCAGTGAACAGGCACATTTTTACCTCAGTGGGTTCATCAATAGGCAGAATTGCCGCATTTGGGCGAATGATAATCGAAGAGTGATTGCCGAAAAACCAATGCACCCACAAAGAGTGACTGTTTGGTACGGTTTATGGGCCGGCGGCATCATTGGGCCGTATTTTTTCCAAAATGAGGCCGGTCAGGCAGTTACTGTGAGTAGTGTTCGCTATCGTGAGATGATAACGAACTTTTTATGGTCCGAATTGGAAGATATGGATTTGGACGATATGTGGTTTCAAAAGGACGGTGCCACATGTCATACAGCTAACGGAACAATGGCTCTTTTGCGCAAAAATTTGATGGCCGAATAATCTCACGTCGCGGCGAAGCCCATTGGCCGCCAATATTATGTGATTAACACCGTTGGACTTTTTTTTTGGGGTTATTTGAAAAAAAGGTGTGATAATTCGGCACATTAACGGCATAGAACTTCAATTATGCCTCAGCGTCATCTAAAATTTGGATCATCGGATGGAGGTGTGCCGCCGAGGCCGCGGTGGCCATTTGGCCGATATTTTGTTGCATACATAATTGAGCCGTACAAATATTATCATAATAAAGAGAAATGATAATAATTTCTTAAAAAAAGTTTATTTTATTCAAAATCAACACCGGCCCTTAAGATTTAACCACCCGTTATATGCCGCAGTTGTAGAGAAGTGGCGGAGAAAGAAACTCCTGTTCACTATCTTTGCTATTGTCCGAGTTTATTATGATTAAGATTATGAGCTTGGACGCTAAAAGGTACTGACGTTAATCAGCTAATGGTATTTAAGGAAAAATATTGAAAAAATATATGCTGAGTTTCGGTGAAAGACCAAAATGAAGAAAACGTTTTTTCTAATAGCGGCCGCCTCTTGGTAGGCAATGGTAAATCTCTGTATGCATTTCTGCCTTGAAAAAGCTCCTCACAACAAATATCTGCCTTTCGAAATTACGCCCAGTTGTAGACCGAAAAAGCGAACACCCCAGAAAGAGATCGCTCGAAGACGTGGAAGTTGATCTTGAAAAGATAAACGTGCGGCGGTAGAAGGAGGTAGCCTTAGATAAAGACAGATGGCGCAAGTTTGTGAATGAAGCAATGGTTCACCAAGGACTGTGATGCTAAGAAGAGAAAAAGAAGAGAATATTGCGAGCTTTTGTTAAACTATTCCTCAACAGCAGTGACAAAATTTCAGGCTTGGAGTTTAGGTAACTTCCTCTCTTCTTAGACGGAACTAAGTGGCCATGGGAAATAGACTCCTTGGAAATTGAACTATCAAAACAACGGAGAATTGTTTATTAAAATGGCGCTAGGCGCTGATTATTGTCTCCTAAGCTAGGAAACACAGTTATTGAAATAGTAATAACAACAAAATACTTGACCCTGTATCAGCATAATATGACCATAGCTAAGACATTTCATTGAAGATATACTATACATCTGATAAAAAAAAAAATTTTACCCCTACCCGAACTTCAACACTTCTTTACTTACTTGTATTATAAGCCTATAATCGTAATTCATATTTTTGTGAACTTATTTGAGTTGTCGTTTCAATATCTGAAAAGTTTTGAGTACTTGCCACAGCTACGTTGCAGTAGTCCTTTAATGCACTTAGCCAACTATGGCCTTAGATATGGGTTTTTTCTTGCCGCTTATCTACACCACCAGCACATAAGCGGTAATGTGCTTTGGTTGCAGCCGCAAGAGTAGCTGTGCGGTCTGGATGACTTGTCGAAATTACGAAGCTTACAGCAACTGGAGTTGGTTGCTGTCTTGCTTTTGCTAAATCGGAGCAAATAGAAGGAAGGGGCAACCGATTGCAATAGTCGTTATGGATAGTGGCAAATAGGGGCAAAAAGAATAGAAGTACATTTATTTTCGCCTTCACATACATACACGACATACACACACATACACACAACGACTTTCATTACGATTGCAATTTTGTAAATGTAATTTTTGTTTGTTTTTCACTGCATTTCTTCTACTCGTACTTGGTGAATAGTGAATAGTGAGTCAACTGCATTAGACCGCAGGTGTCATAAATGAAGTAGCTTATCTGCAACACGTTTTGCTGGACATTTACAGATTTGTTGGCATGAGTTAGTCAACGCCAGTGAGCTTAATATTACTTCCTTTTTCTTTTGTCGCCTTTTCACCCAGTATGTTGCAGCTTTTTGATAAACGAAGACAACATTTCATTTTTCGTGTAGTTAAGAGTGATAAAGTAATACCCGGAAGCTGCTTGTTAAAGCATGAACAGTGCTCTTTTTTTGGGATACCAGCACAAAAAACTGAACGAATGTACAAAAATGAGGACAAATGTGAAATTTCTAAGGATTTGATAAAGCGGAGAGGACCAAAAGAAATAAAATAAAATGCGCTTACATCTACACACACTTTGGTATTTATAGAGTTGCTCATTTGGACCCATACGCTAATTAAATTCCCTTTTAATGCATTCGAAAAGTTTTTCACTTAACTGAATCGTTTTCATGTTCACTTTTCAGTTTCGAGTCTCACTTTCCATTTTCCGCTTTGAACTCTCTTGTGAAATTATTTTCCACTAGTTACTCCCACACTACTGCTCTACCCAATTTTCCTCAACACACTTTCGCACTTTTGCAAAGTAGTTAAAGTTTTGGTAACATTTTTGCGTCTGCTTAGTGCTTTTGTTTGTAAAAGTGGAATTAAAACTTGCATTGCCGCTTCTGTGGGTTTCTTATACAAGTGCAGATATATTCATTAGGGTGCCCTACGTGGTTTATGTGGCTCGTATTTGTTACCACAGAAAATTATACCTTACTGAAAATATTTTCAGAAATACGGGTACCCAGACTCGTAAATAGTATTCTCAAAGATTTTGAGCAGAAGAAGTACTGTGCAGCCGCATTTTTCGACATATCCCAAGCCTTTGACCGCGTTTCGCATGACGGATTGCTATGCAAAATAAAAAACACTCTACCCATAAACTATATTATTACACTTTTTTCAAATCCTACCGCAAAGACCGACATTTCTTTTTAAGCAAAACGAGGAACACTCCAGAGCAGTATAACGGGCCTAATCCTATACTTGCTCTACACCAACGATTTACCAGTTACTGAGGAAACTATCGTCGGAATCAAGGCAGATTTTGGTTGAAGGATGCCCGGAGGGATTTGTCAAAAGCTTCTGGTACCTAGGCGGCATCATCACGGCAGGTGGCGAAGCAGATGAAGATAACTGCAAGTTAAACAAAGCAAGGGCGGCATTTGGGTGAATGCATACAGTATGGGGGAGTTCGCAAATCCCCAGGCGCACTAAACTACTTATGCGTGAAGTCCGTGTTTTGGTACGGAAGCGAAACATGGCTGGTCTCTAACACCATCATGCAGAGGCTACAATCTTTCATCAACAAATGCCTCCGCATTATCTGCAGAATATTCTGACCAAACACCATCAGTAACGACGAGCTGTGGAGATTAAGGAATGAGGAACCCATCCTATGATAAATCGAACGCAGAAAATGGCGATGGATAGGTCACAAATTGAGAAAACCAACAGATAGCATCACGAGAATGGCACTGGATTGGAACCCGCAAGGGAGCAAAGTCGCGGTCGACCGAAAACACTTGGAGAAGGTCGATGTTGTGCGAACTAGCAGATGCCGACCTCTCATGGGACGGCGCACATAACCGTGTACGATGGAAGAATTTTGTCGAGGCCCTCTGCTCTTGAGAGGAGTGAACAAGGAAAACAAAAAAATGATAACTCAAAAAATAAAAAGGCTTGCCATATCACACAATATAAGACTCCAATCGTACCCCAACCCTTTAATTGCAGAATTACTCGTAACTCTCAGTCTCATCTTCTTTAGCAGACTGAAGAGGAAGTCAACCAATTAAAGCCAATTTATGTACAATAGATAAGCTAAATTCTACATCAGTGGGTGCTTTCCATGCACGTCTAGTATAATGCCTTAGTTTTAAGTTCAAGTATTGCTGAATGTTAAAAAACAGATTTCAATGAATAAATAAAAAATGAACGATAAATATCTTGCTTTGTTGTTGAAGTCTTGATTAAGTTCTCGACATTTTTTTCTAGAAATAAGGGCTTTTAAAAGTACAAGTTTATCATGACCTTGAGAGTATTGCTCATCTCCAACTACTACTCTTTATTAGCATACGACTGTCACGCTGAAACAGTGGCTCATGTTTTTTAGCAATCTGTGGTGTGATTCATTTTGGTTTCGTCATCAGGTTTGGTTAGGTTAAAGTGGCTCCTGACACTTGCACCAGTGCTATTAGGAGGGGGTAGAGCCCTCTGTGTATTCAAAAGGCCTACTGCCTAAGTCCATCACTACTACCTCAGTAACAAAGGATCAATTTGATTTTGGTCCAAGTGTGCCCTCTCTCTGGGCAATCATTTAAACCTAATTATGTTAAGTCCGACCGTGAAGCTAACGAACCTAATCACCCGTTGTATATATTTTCAGTTCTGCAACAGCACTCAAATACTCTATACCCGCAAGTAATGTCGGGCAATTGCAGAAAAGATGACTGGTGCTTAAGTTACCTCATCTCTGTTGATATATTTCTTCTATTGCGCCCAAATACATAGTTCTTGCGATGCTTCATTGTGTTTGGCTGTGTAACAGATATTCAAGTGTTTCCACCTCGTATCCTCATCCTTCAGAAAGCATTTTGCTATCAGAAATTTGCAGCAAGCGTATGATATGGATCATACAATTTTTGGAAGCGTCGTCATTAGAAAAGAAGTGCCACTCAGCCATACCATAAGCCCTGCCAGTGCCTTGTAGTCACCAATAGTCACCGTCTATCTCATCAAACGGTAGACTCAGGAAACATGCTATTTCGAGGAATTGAACTCAGCGGGAGAGGAATGTTAGGTGAATTTGTTTAAGAAGGCACGTGAATAAGTGCTTAGGATCGTCAGTGGTATCTTCACATGCCGAACTTGTATTGAATATGCCTGAGTCGATTCTAGATAAGTAGGAGTTTAACCTGCTACAATATCCAAAACGTAACTGAGCCATAGTTACGCGGGTCCCAAGGGGGCAGCTAAAACTCTTCGTCTGCAATGGGTGGTGGTGGGACTATGAAGACCGGGGATCGGTTGTTGTGTAGTAGTTCTAGTCGTGTTTGGTCCTGGATCTCGTCGGTGTTGCTGAACATATCGCACCCTAAATACAAAAGGGTCACAACTCAAAATTTTCCACACTCGAGCTTGACTTGTTTACAGTAGCACAGAAAACAAACTATGTGACATATCACGCTGAAATTTGCCATGTAAGCTTATAACAGTTCTACCAAAAAACAAAAAATTTATTTTTGCCATATGTCATCCGCGGACCGTTTTATTGATAACGTCTCGTTCATATTTGAGCAAAAGGAACATTTTCAGTTGTGACCCTTTTGTATTTAGGGTGCGATATGTCTTCTGACTCCCCTGGAAGGTGTGTGCCTGCAGGGGTAATTCCTGCGCTAGCACCCCAACAGGAATTGCTTGCTGATCGTATTACTGTGCTTCTTGACCAAGAGCATGGAAGCCTCGTTGTGAAGATGTTACACGGGAGACATCAGGAGGCATCCCATAGCTATCCTGATAGCAGTACTCTGACAGGTCGGAAGCTGTGTCCACTGCGAGTGAGTTACTAGTGTCAGGTGATAGACATACGTAATTTAGAACCGACCACCGAGAAGGAAAGCAAACTGTCGAAAGTGTTTTCAAAATTTTGGGGTTTTTCACGGTAGGTATTAATAAATCATAGACTTTCACCTTCAACTGCTACTTGACTTCCTAAAACGGGTCGCTGTGGATTTAGTGAGGAAAGCTGGAGATTCTTGGCCTGAAAAAGCAATAAAATCTGGTGAGATAAACGTTCATGTAGCACAGGCCATCAACATAGGATACCAATGAAACTCCCTCTGGTAATTGGGGAGCTGTCGAAATGTAGAAGTTAAAAATCCAGGGGAAAGGACCCGACTGTGCGACACTATTGGCTTTATCCTTATCTGTTTTGCGCTTTGATCTCGAAAAGACAGACGATTGCCGACCACAAAACAAAACGACGTTTGGACTTATCGGCTGGAAGGTGAAAAATATTTTTATGTCTTCTATTTTGATGGAATTGTCAGAACGTTATGGCCCACCTACAACCTCAACTTTTGATAAACATGGAACGATGGGATGTCTGAAGACTCACGGCAGTCATAACTGGCTTTTGATCTGTCGGGCACCAAAAAGCTAAAAGGGCATCCCTCAAAACATACACAACATAACTATAACAGTTGTAAATTACCAGAGAAAAAGGAAACGATTTTCCTTTTCCTCTGTGAATACCCTGGCTTATGGAAGGAGAGAATGGCAACCCTTGGCAAACCACTGTTCGAGAGTCTCGAACAACTATCTGGATTAGTCGTCAGCAACCTAATAACGTTCTTAAACCGCACAGACTGGATATAGACACGCTGTAATTAACTATTAAACAAGTTGGTAGCGAGGATGTGGTAACAAAATGGATGAATCACCACTTTAACTAACCAACCAACCTTTTCTCATGATGCCTCGTTGCCACCTAAATTACTATAAGGACCATAAGAATACACGCGAGCACAACTACGCTACGAAATGCCAAGAATCCATTTTAAAGTTTTGGTGAGTTTAGTCAAGCATTTGAATAGCACAGTTTCTATATTATGCAGATTATTATAATATTACTGAACTTGAAAATAGTATTTGGTTATCTGTAGTCAGCAACACGTTCGAGGAAACGTGTAGGGTTAACAAAACCGCAGCTCTCGAATTTTGTGAATTTTTTTTCCGATAATTGTCCTTTCTGAAGCAACTCTCTGGAGGAGGAGGTGGAATCATCTCAGCATCTTCTCCTCATCTGTTCTACTTTAGTTGGACGGTGATTCAGACATTTTGGTTCTTACGTTTTGCTACACCTGCGGATATAGCAAGTTAAGATATCTGCACACCTGAAGAGATTCATCAGTATTATAAACCGTAAGTAGTCATCGTTCCATCCTCTCCTCAATCCTCAAAATTAACCCCCTCTCTCCTGCCCTTTATTTTCTCTTTTGTCCTTTCAATGGTATTACAAGAAACGAAATTTGTGTTTTTCGTGGACTCTTTCTTGGGCAACCATATAACCTAATCAAACCTGTCTGTAGTAAGTTAAATTGGAAGACTTTTCATAAGAATTTTCATGGTAATTATATTCTAATAATTATTATTCTAGTATAATTTAACTCAATATTTGCTGAATGTTTAGCTTTTAAAATCACGTGGCATTGATTTCACTTTTGTGCGAAATAACTATAAGTTGCATGAAAAATGTTATTTAAAACCTCAATAATCAACTGTAAATGAAAATATTCTAATTTGAATTATGTACGTTTTTTTGATGAACGCCCTAATAAACACTTATGTAGACAAGTACAATTTGCATCGAAAGTTTAGTCTTTAAAGTCGGTGTCGATGGCAACAGAGTGACGTTGAGCGAATCTACAAAACTCAAATGTGAATTCTGGGAAATGGAATGACTTTGTTAAGTGGCAAATGTATTTAGCGCAGGAAGCGGATAATGAGCTCAAAGGCATTACATAGTTTTGATTAGTTTATTTTACGCTTTTTTAGTGCGCCGACATTTTTAGATTTCATTAAGAGGATAAAGGGTTATATTTCATATAAATATTTGGAGGAAAGCAAGAGGGAAGAGAAGAAATACACTTATTTTTGTAAAGATAGATAATTTGTTGCGGCAGCCTCTTGAAAATTGTATACACTTGAAAACTTGGGAGATAACTAATAAATCTGCAACAAAAAAAAAAAAAAAAAATGAAGTGCCGTGCACACAGTTGATCCGTTTGAGTAAAAGAAAGCACACTTCAAAAATTATATATTACTTGCATAAAGTAATTGCTAAAGCTAATAACAAATGGTGTTTTTGATGTGTGTGCAATTATTTTTAATTTTGGACAATAGAGATAATGTTTGGCTAGGAAATTAGTCATGGTGATTGGTTATAAAAGGAAGTATGTACGAGGTCTGTTCAAAAAATAAGGTTAATTTATTCTTATTTATATTCTACTTTTTATGTTGGTGCACTCTTCTCGAAGATATGTTCGCGGTTTTAGCAATATACGCGTATGTACAGTAGCGATCATAACTGATTGCAAATGATTTTTATTTAATATTTATTATGCTTCTCGGGCTAGAATTTTTTTCCTTATTGTTTTTGTTTTTAATTTTGCTCGTTCTTTTAATAAAAACCATAAGCATTAAACTTTCAAACTTTGTATACAATTAAGAAAAATTCAACAACATTTTCCTATAAATCTTGAATTTTCAGTTAATATCCGGGTACACGGTAACATGGCTCGTAAAATTTTAATAAAATAAGTGCAAGTTTTAAGGGGTTATATAGAGTTCAATTTTCAAAATTTCGTTTTTGTTGTTTTTATTTTCTTATTCTATATATATTTAAGAATGCACACAGAAAATTTAATATCGTTCAGGTGAATATTTTCGAAGTTTCACGCCAATTTGGAAAGGCGTTTCAGAGTGCTTGAAAGTGCTTTTCAAACTTTCAACGCGTTTGTCTCAAAATGGTGTTTTCAAAGTCGGTGACCAACATTACTCGGCTAAGCCGATTAGTCTCAAATTTTAATATGAGCTTCTTAAATATATTTCTTAGTAATTAATCCAAGATTTTTTCTCACCGACAATTGTTTTTTTTTATAAACAATTTTGTCGCCATTTTGTCAAAAAAATTTATTTTGCTTATTCCTTCGATTAATTACTAGATTTAATATTACTTTAACGAAATCTGTTTGGTTTTTTAATTTCAGAGGATCCAGTTCAGAGATATAGTGGTCATCGCAGTAAGTCTTTTTTGAGAGGAGCTCCCGTAGATCAGCTGTACCTCCTTTCCAAATAAATATTTTTACTAATAATAAGTCTTAAAATACAGTTAAAAGATTACATAATATGTTTATAAATTTTTAGATCAATAAATTTAAAAGTTTTATCAGAAAAAATGCTGGAAAATTCGCTTTTTTCGGCCTTCTAACTGTATATAACCCCTTAGGGGGCTAAAAAATTGCTAGGATTTTTAATATTTTTTGTCCACTTTATTTCGTACAAAAAGTAATTTATTGAGGGAGAAAATGCGCAAGACCGTTCGAAAAAAAAAATAAAAAAAATAAATAAAAAAAAATTAAATTAAAAAAAAATTAAGAAGTGCCCTTACTAAAAATTGTTTGCTAAACAAGGTGATTTCATACGAGTAATTGCATACTTTTAATTTTTCTAAAAATTCAATTAACAAAGTTCAAACTGTAGGTAGATACAAATTGGCTGAAATTTTTTATGAAGTATGAAAGTTAGATTCATTTGGTTTTGATTACAAAATGAGCAATATTAAGCAAAACAAAAACAGAAAAGCAATAAAAAAAAATTTTTACTTCGAAAGCGTTGTAAGCCATGGACTGAAAAGTCCCGGGCCTAACACATAGATGACACCAGTTTTATTGCATTCCTCTTTTCTCCAGTTGGTACTAAATTAAAAAAGACAGCTGTTACAATTTCATGATATTCCATTTAGTGGACTGCCCAGGGGTTTTGACCTCGGATCTCGTAGGGACTGAATGAATTGCCATGTAACCAACAGGATTTTCTTTTGTATGCTCTAAATTGTAACTTCTACCAATATTATATTGTGCAATTAATTTTTTCATTGTTTAAACAAAAAAATATGAAAAATTAATATATTGGAGCATAATATTGAGTTGGAAAAATTTTTTTTTTAGTTCTACGTTAAATTTTACTTAAATAGATTGGTTATATTATGGCTGGAAGTGGGATAAAAGAAGTTCTTTCTACCATTTATCCAGAAAATACGATTGATCACATAACGTCAGGACGTGCCTATGCTAGAGCAGTACGTGCTCATACCTTATTGCAGCAAGCTTTAGCACAATTAATTTTTGAAGATCTTAAGGAGAATAATGCGGATTTTTTAAATGTATTGAATGACGAACAAATATCGATGTTTTTTGAAATGTTCAATTACAATGAAATTACAGAAAACCAAGGATTTCAAATGCTGAGTAGAATTTTTGAAGATAAGTTAGTTGAGCTTGAAAATAAAAATAAAACATCAAAACTATGGATTACGTATTTTCGAATGGTAACAATATTGAAAGACTTCATTGCGGCCGACCGTATGGGGGATTGGAATTTACATCTACATAGTATTGAGCTGATGATTCCACTATTCCACGCATCAGGACATTTTCCCTATGCGAAGGCTGCACAAATTTATCTGCAAGATATGAAGGAATTACAGTATATAATGGATCCAGCAGAGTTCGAAAAATATACAACAGGATATTTCACATCTAGGCGATCAGATATTTTTTTTTCTGGTATTGCAAGTGATCAGACTATTGAGCAGACTTTAATGAAAGGAATGAGCGTCGAAGGGGGTCCTTTTAAACGAGGTGCCACTGAAAGTGTAGTTTATAAATGGATCAGAGGAGTTATTTATAGTAAAGATATTATTCAAAGCATAGAAAATTTTTGTGACATATCTTTCAATAAAAGTCATCAACACAGTGATTCTACAGATGCTTGAATAGAAAGGGATGGTATCGATGTAAAAAGATTGGTAGACTTTTTCAAAGAACACAGTCCTTTTCCTGATACAGATGCAATTATGTCAATTGCCACTGGAATTACCGGTGATAAAAGTATAAATTGTTACAATGCTTTTGAAGAAGGTTTAAAAGTTATGAAGAAAATCGAAGGGAAAAATGTACGCGAATTGAAGTTTTTAAGGAAAGATAAAATAAATTCTCTATTGGCTAAAAATAATAAAATAAAAATTCATAACAATGTTATTCCCGTTGATCCATTGTTGCTGTTTCAACGTATTTGTGTGTTGAAAAAAACAGATGACGAACTAAAAACTTATATGAATTATGAACTGGCACCATATCCACTTGCTCTGTTTGAATATGGCCAAATGCGAAAGACAAAAAAATCAACTTTCTACGAATTATTCCCAGAAATTCAGATTAATTTGAAAAGCTTAGAAAATGTTCATTATGTTATTGATGGAGGCATGTTGTTATATCGTTGCAAATGGCAATTAAATGAAACATTCAAAATGATATGCGAACATTACGTAAGATATTTGAGGAATAATTATAATAACGCATACGTGGTATTTGATGGATATAAGAAGGACGGTATTAAATCTGCTGAAAAGAATCGTCGCGCACTAAAAAATATAAGTACAGATATTGAATTTGATGAAAATATGCCGTTAAAAATCGCTCAAGATAAATTTCTAACGAATAAAAAAAATAAATCTCGCCTAATCGAAATGTTAAGAATAAAATTAGCTGATAACAATATTTTTACATGCCAAGCGGAAAGCGATGCAGATAAATTAATTGTTGATACAATTAGTTTAGAATCTCAAAATATTGTTGTAATTTCTGAAGACATTGACGTCTTGGTTGTATTAACGGCATTGACGCCTACTGATCGTGAAATATATTTTTTAAAACCATCCCGAGGCAAAGTTAACCAACAAATATTTTCATCGAAAAGTTTAGAAAAATCTCTACCAGCATGTAAAGAACATGTTCTGCGTTTTACAACAAAGGAAAAATTAAGTTTATCAAAAATTTTGAGAAGCGGAATGATCTAGATGACTCAGCAGCAGTATTTAAAAATGTACATGAAGATGCAAATAATATATTTCAAGCTGGTATTACATGTATTTTGGGACTGTATGGTGCTTCGGCAAAAATGATGAAATCTGATGTAGCATTTGAACACTTAAAACGGGTTTACCTACAAATCCAGATGTGGTTAGGGAATGATTTAATCATCGAAAATTGGGGATGGAACTATTCCAATAATACCTATCATCCAATATTTACGAATCAATTACCTGTTCCCGAAAATTTATTAAAAATGTAATTTTGCAATTGCAAAAAAGAATGTGGAGCTGCATGCGGATGCCGAAAAAGTGGATTATACTGCAGTGTAGTATGCCTACAGTGCAACGACGACAGCTGTCTAAATGTAGCGCCTATGATTAACATCAGTGAAATTGAAGATGATATTTGAAAAAATGTAAATTTTTCAATAAACAAATTTTTTTGTTAATTCATTTTTTTCTTTTAAATAGTCATAATTTTTTTGTTTTTAATAATTAATTCGATTTTACTTTTATGCTATAATAACAGAAAACAATTTTTTATTTTTTTTTTGTATGCTAATTATTTAAATAAACGAATAGTTTAAATAATATTTTTTTTTTAACATTTAAATATCCATAATCTATTTATTTTTTCATTTGCTTCCACTTCTGTTACAAAAACAATAAATTCTACAACGTTATTTGCATTATAGCACATAAGTTATTGCAATCATAAATTTTTGCTATTTAAAAATCAAATGCACAACTTTTAAATAGGTAGAGATTATTATTTATGTTATTCACAACACATTTTCGCAAAGATAATTTAATTTCATCTAGTCCCTAAGACATCCTAGGTTTTCACGTTTTTAACGCTCCAGACACTCCACTAATTCATTACTTCGTGATTTATTGTCCTAACAGTGACGCTACTTTTTTTATTTTTAAAACAACGGATCAAAAGGTTTTGTAATTTTACACTGCTTCTTGATGGGAAAACATACCGTTCAAGCGAAGGAATTGCTTGAAAAGTGTTATCGGGACTCCGCTCCATCAGAAACAACAATAAAACTATGGCTTGCTGGCTTCAAACGTGCTTGTAGAGACACCGATGATGCACAACGCAGCGGACATCCAAATGAGGCGGCAACACCAGAAAACATCAAAAAAATCAACAAAACCATTTTGAGTGATCGAAAAGTGAAGTTGCGTGAGCTGACATCGTAAAGATATCAAAAGTGTTGGCTTTATATTGCATGAGCATTTGACTATGATAACACCGTATTTGCCCACTGTAGACCAAAAACAAGAACATATTGATGATTCTGAGTGGTGTTTGGCCATGTTTAAACGCAATAAACGGAATTTTGGTGAAACATGGGTCCATCTCTTCATTCTGGAATCAAAACGGCCGTCATTTGAGTGGCACCGATAACAATCCGCAATGGCCAAACTACATGAAATGAACGTATTCGACAGATTTGACTCCCGGCGACTACTGGCTGTTCAATGTTCGCAGACTTAAAAAAATGGTCGCGGTATTTTCGCTGGAATGAAGAGGTTATCGCTGAAACTGAGGACTATTTTGCGGCAAAGGTTAAATCATTCTACAAAAGTGGTATTGAAATGTTAGAGCGGCGCTCGAATGAGTTCCACAAATGAAGAGACCTACAATTTTAAGCCAACTCCAAACGGCAGATATTTGTTTTTTTTTTTTGTTTTTATGGCAGAAATACACTCGGAGGTTTATCATTGCCTGCCGAGGGGCGACCGCTATTAGAAAAACTTGTTCTTCATTTTAGTGTTTCAGCGAGATTCGAATCACGATAAATTAATGAATAAATAAACCTTGTTCCAGTAAAATAAACTTTTAATTTTTAAGCAAGTATTTAAGCTCGTGTGGGGCTGTACTAAAAAACAGTTATTGCAAGATTATGACTTGAAGTTGCGAAACAATATACTGCAGCTCATACTAAAAGGCTAAAAAAAATACCAACTCTGAGGCTCAGCGACTTGCCAACCCAGGTGAGCAATGCCGGAGACTTAAACGAAGAAAACCTATTGATTTTGTTTCAGAGATTTGAACGTGTGGCAAACACAAATTTTATTTAAATGTTTCATTGTTGATTATTCTGCTAGCATTTTAAAGCTTCCAATTGAGCATAGAAGCTTTCAGAGTTAAGACAAAGAGTAAAGCGAGCTTGCATTAGGCTAGCAACTTAAAGTGCGATATTATGAGTATTTTTTTAAATTTTATTTTATAAAATGTGTAAATTTTACATCAGTTTAAATATTTGCAAGCAAAAAAAAAATAATTATTTCAGTGTAGAGTTTTTCAATCGCAAGCTTATTGGCATAAAACAAAACTAATTCTGTACTCGTATGTATAACTGTTAAACAATTTTCAGTTAGAAATTTTTGTTGTTTTCAATTTTGTGGCAATCTGCCCATATACTTTCGAAATAAAAACTACCTTACAATATTTTATATTGCAATATTGATTGAATTAACTGTGATAATCCTGTTTGTTGAAATGCAATTTTCTTGCTAAAATGTAGAAGACAAAAGCATTCACTACATATTTCGGATGCATGCATGTAGATACTTATATATGTTCATAGGTAGTTAATATCTATGGATAAGTTCGTGCGGTTTTACAACAGATGGCGTAACTTGATTATTATTCCATCGATCCACATTTCCAAACATTCATTGGAGAGCTACTGTCGTAAGGCACAAACGTCAGTATAAGTTTTTTATTTGAAGCGTAAACAACAATATTTTTACCACACTTGAAAATGTCGAGTTTCGTGCCAAATAATGTGTTTTTGCGGGGAATTTTTTAATATGAAGAAAAAAGCAGCCGAAAGTCATCGTATCTTGGTGGAAGTTTATGGTGAGCATGCTCTAGCTGAGCGAACGTGCCAGAAGTGGTTTGCACGCTTTAAAAGTGGTGATTTTGGCTTGGAAGACGAAGAACGCGAGGGTGCGCCGCCAAAGTTCATGGATACCGAATTGGAGGAATTGCTCGATCAAGATCCGGCTCAAACGCAAGAAGAGGTTGCAAAAACTTTGGGAGTTGATCAATCAACCATTTCCAAACGTTTAAAAGCCATGGGAATGATCCGAAATTCAAATTTCGAAAAAAAACCGCACGAACTTATTCATAGTCCTATTACATATACATATGTAGGTATAAAATAGGTTTAAAGTTTAAAATTTTTGTACCATTATTAAATATTATATGAGATCTTTATTAAAGAATATTTTTTAATTACTCGATACAGTCCAGTTCACTTGATTAGAGGCAATAATATTTATGGAAGTATATGGTTATTAAAGAAACGGTATTCGATCTATGAATGCAAGGTTTAATAAGTCAAGTGAAAACTGTTCTTTGCTCGAGAGTAAACATGGGTGAAAATATTATTCCATGTATTCGACGGTATTCACAGCTGTAAAATTTCAGCATCTGCAATACTACACGTGATTTATTGGTTCACTTGAATAGAGCCACTCAGTTTGTCTACATTATTTGCATATTAAAGCTGTGAAAAGGTTCGCTTTTGAAGCATTCATTGTGTTTGGTCGAAAACTTCTTAATTCTATTAAAATGGGAAAGCAGAAAGGATTGACAGATCGCGAAAAACGCAAATCATTATCTTGATCTCAGAGAAACTTTGAAATCGCCAAATTGCCAAAAAGATTGGTTGAAATCCAAGTCTTGTGGATCTTTATGTATACGAAACAAGCTGCCTCCTATGATACGAACTGCAAAGGCAGAACTGCGATTGCCTTGATATCGAAGGAAACCCCCAAAACCTTTAGGCTTGCATCAAATTCCACCCTTCCGACAGCAAAATTTCAAGAAATAGCAAGTGTTGCAACCAGCAAATCCACCGTTCGAAGAGCTACTCTAAAAGCGCCACATCTCAAGCAAAAAAAATTACTTTTGAATAAACTTCGCAATTGTGCCCCAAAATGTTCAAACTTTGGTATTCCTTGATCTGAATATTGAAAATCTATGGGGATGGCTTGCCTGAAAGGTTTAAGAGATTGGGAACCAATTTTAAGACAAAAATGATTAAATTCGAATCATTAAAACGGCCTGGTCTGAAATTTCATTAGGCTATTTGGACAATTTATATGCTTTTATTGACGTATTTACAAAGTAATTTATAGACAAGGTAGAAGCTTAAAAAATAAATGTAAAAAAATACAAAATTTCCTATATTTGTCATACTTTTTTTTACTTATTTGGTTAGTGCTTCTATGCAAGTGAACCAATATGTGAATTATAAAAACCCTAGGATTACAAGATCAAAAAAGGTAGCTTTCATAACTATTTTCTTCCATATAAATTTTTGTCTCTAATCAAGTGAACAAGACTGCATATGCCGTTGATTTGTTTCTAATATTTATCTAAAATTTAAAAATTTCTATTTCCATTTTTTGCTTAATAAAAAATGTCAACACATAAAGACCGCTGTTCTTCCTTGGCTACCACGATGAGTTCCTTTGGGCTTATACTTCATTTTGTGAAATCAGAAAAAGATTTAAAGGGGCCATATAGGTAATTTAGGATGGCAGCTCCAAAGTTGGAATGTCTTTTTTGCTAAAAACTCTTTTCGTATATGGAAAATGACAAAACCGATGAATAGTGCCGTGGATATTGAAAAAAGAAAAAAAGATCAACATTCTCTTCAGCCATGATTTGGACACTGTGAAAAGATTTTAGAGGTGTGGCCAAGATCAACCCGTTAACTGACTCTCAGCGAATTTGAAAGAATCAGCCAAACCTGGTAATCTATCATCCTTTTGTTTTCGTTATTCGCTCCTCACACTTTCCCTCCTACTGCTGACTTTATTTATGTGTCTCGAGGTGGCACTCAAATATGCAGCTCCCATCTTCGGTGACTGGGTAACACACCTAGTTGGGCAATATCTCCCAAATTTTTTTTTGTTGAAATTAGCTAAGAAAAAAATAATATATATATATAATATATATATGGGACGTTCCACGTCAACCGGTACACTAGCCGGTCCAAAATTCTATGGGACCGATTTTGAAGTCCAAGGTCTCAAAATGATCGTCTGAATGTCCACTATTGAAAGCCGTCTGGCCCATTGAGGAATTCAATATGGCGTCCAAATTATGGCGTCTAAGCTGACTAAAAATTAGAGTTTATTTAAAATCTTGTGTGCTCCTAAGAAAACCAGGAGCAATGAAAAAAAAGTAATACTGATTCTTTATGTTCTTAGGGTCGCAGATTACGATTTCGGAAGCAGATTTCCAAAATTCAAAATGGCGTATTGGATCCGATTATTTCGATTTTTTTGAAACCTATCTTAAAAGGGTTTTTGGGGTCGCTGATTGCGATTCTGGAGTACTATTTCAAGAATTAAAAATAGCGGATCCAATATGGCGGCCAAAAATTATTTTATTTTATTTTATTTTTTTGTTTTTTTTTTATTATATTATTTTTTTTTTTTATTTTATAACGTTATTTATTTTTGGCCGCCATATTGGATCCGCTATTTTGAATTCTTGAAATATGACTCCAGAATCGCAATCAGCGACCCCAAAAACCCTTTTAAAACAGGTTTCAAAAAAATCGAAATAATTTTTTTATTTTTGACCGCCATATTGGATTCGCCATTTTGAATTTAAAAAATCTGACTCCAGATTCGTAATCAGCGACCCCAAAAACCCCTTAGAAATACATTTTAAACAAATCGAAATAAATTAATATTTTCGGCCGCCATATTGGATCCGCCATTTTGAATTTTGGAAATCTGCTTCCGAAATCGTAATCTGCGACCCTAAGAACATAAAGAATCAGTATTACTTTTTTTTCATTGCTCCTGGTTTTCTTAAGAGCACACAAGATTTTAAATAAACTCTAATTTTTAGTCAGCTTAGACGCCATAATTTGGACGCCATATCGAATTTCTCAATGGGCCAGACGGCTTTCAATAGTGGACATTCAGACAATCATTTTGAGACCTTGAACTTCAAAATCGGTCCCATAGAATTTTGGACCGGCTAGTGTACCGGTTGACGTGGAACGTCCCATATATGTATAATTGGCGCATACACCAGGTGTTTGGCCAAGCTCCTCCTCCTATTTGTGGCGTGCGTCTTGATGTTGTTCCACAAATGGAGAGACCTACAGTTTCAAGCCGACTCCGAACGGCAGATATTTTTTTATGACGAGCTTTTTCATGGCAGAAATACGCTCGGAGGTTTGCCATTGCCTGCAAAAGACCGACTACTATTAGAAAAAACTGCTTCTATCATTTGGCGTTTCATGGTCGTTGTTTCGAACCTACGCAGTTCTGCATGGTAGTCAGACACCAAACCATTCGGCTACGACAGTCGATGTATACACATATACCGTTATTCCTATTTTTGAAATGAGCCACTGCTTCTCTCTTATTCGCTGATTGACAGTCGTCACAGCTAAACGTACACTTATTATCATAGACAAGTTGAGATTTTCTCAAATGAAATACAACTAGATGTTTGTTAAGAAAACCATTTTAATGCAAGACCTTTGATTTCAACATTTATATAAACACTTAATTAACAAAGTGGAATTTTAAGTTAGAAAATAGAAAATAAAATGGAAAGAAATAACTGTAAAGCCAGCACAGAGCAAGAATTGGATTGGATTTGGAAGTAGCCAACCAACAGGAAAGCGATGAAAAGTCATAAAACTTCAAGCATAAAAAAGTCGTGCAATAACTAAGTGTGTTTCTAAGTAAGTGGCTAAGATGAAATATGAGAAGTCCACTTAAAATGCACTCGCGCCCCTTGCTACACAGCGCACCCTCAAAGCACTGTACTCCCGCTTACGTTTGCCTTGGTAGAAACAACTCAAAAAGCAACTTCAAGTCTCTTTCAATTATGGCACTTCTTACTTTGTTTCATCAGGAGTCTTATTTCTGTATCTACTAAATAAAAAGCACGGGTAAACCCCCAGTTCGCAAAAAGCGTGTTGAGTATTACCACTGGTGGTAGATTTCTATACTCAGCTCATCCACAGTTGCACTGAAACTCATCGCTTTCTATTCACAGTCATTGCAATAAAATTGAGTTTGAGTGCTCAGTTTGTGTGTGCTTGTGAGAGTCTGTAGATTTATGCATTGTACTTAAACGCATTCTTTTCTATTTTCTTTTTTGCCTTTGTCTTATTTGTATTTCCTTTTACAAAAGCCATTGAAGAAGTGGTGATAGAGTGGGAGAGAAATTGCCAAAGGGTGTAAGGGTGCCGACACGGATTTCAATCTAAATTTAAGGATGTTGCGAAAGATAATAATACTTGTAATATCAGGTGGAATTGTTTTTGCATTGTTATTTGTTTTATGCACTTTTGTCTTTGCTCTTGCTATTATTATCATTTTGTTGTTATTGTTGGCTTACTCTTGTTGTGTGGTTGCATTGTTTCTATTGCCTGTGGAAGATAAGAAGAAAATATAAAGAAGCTACTATTTAAAGGAAATGAAATTTGAGTGCAACGTCAAGAGGGCGAGTGAGTGAGTTAGTCAGTAGGTGAGTGGCCAATCGAGCTGGAATTGGGAGTCAAAGTGCTGTAGTGAAAAAATGAGGGACTACTTATCGAAAAAGTGTAGTGTTTTTGTTTGTAGGTAGAATAAATTTTTTTTAACCGTACACCTTTCAAAGAAGCGCTCAGTAGAAACACTGTAAATTGAAATTGAAGGAAATAATACTTACGCGTTTTTCATTTAATAAAATAAAATTGCCTTTGGAACATTTGTAAAAAAATACTTTTGGAAGATTTTCATATCGTGGCTATTTGATATTTGATAAAATGAATTTTAAAAGAAAATTACAAATTACTTGGTTACAGAGCACTTTACGTAAAAGTGCAAGTTTGTTTAAGCAATGAATGAGCAGGTATGGCCGCTTTTTCAATTTATAGCTTCTCTGTGCTGTATTATATTTTACTTTAGTTAGAAAAATCATAGTTAGCAATTTAAATACTTAAATTAAAAGCCTTTTTGGGAGTCTTTCCTTTAAACTTTAATGATTCCGTTTATTAAATCAGTTTAGTAAGCGTCGTTCTGGGACTTTGTGCTTATCAGAAAGTAATGAATTACAGGATTGCAGAATAACAGAATGAAACAGTAATAATGGCTGTCTATGTTTTTACATTTAAAACAGATGCAGCCACGTTTTAGACGAATTTCTAGAAAGACTTAATGGCGAAGAAAATATAGTAATATAGACGACCTAGTTATCTATACCATAGGCTACCATGATGAACCATGATGATCGGCAGACAAGTATGTTGAGAAAGGATTATCAGAAAACCCATTGGAGTTCACTACCGTCTCTTTCCCCATAGGAAGTAATGCCCATCAGTTCAAAGCTACCTACGAAAACTGTATGTAACCCAAGTGAAATGAAACATCTCGAAGTTGATTGGTTAAATTGCGATTCACCAATAATCCAATTAGTGCTGCCACACTCTCACTACCATTAAGTTATTATTACGATTATTTCTGCACGACTATACTCAGTTTGTCCGATTAAGAAACCTTATAAGCTTGCTTACGTCCATTCCGTTATAACATCCCAGTCTTCCATAGGACAGGGCATTCACAGAGGAAATGGAAAATAGTTTCCTTTTTCTCCGGTTGATTACAACTATGGCAGTTATCCTTGCCGTGAGTCTGCAGGTTTGTTTTTTTGTCAGTATTACCGTTTGTTTGTGGTTGTAGGAGGGCCTTAACGTTCTGCTAACTTTGCATGTTGTCTGGTCTCCATCTGCATTCCACGATTTTGCATGTTGTCTGGACTCCATCTGCATTCCACGATTTGTAGATATTATGAGAAGATTGCATTGTTGATGGCACCCAATGTGGTGAGTACGCATTCTGCAGGAATGTTATGAATGACAGATCCCCCTCTTGCCGGTTCGTCCGCTTTTTCGTTTCCTTCAATGTTGCGATGTCCCGGGACCCAGGTTAAGGTAACTTTATGGTTTGCACTCAAGGTGGTTCGGCTATTTCTACTTTGTTATACCAGTTTAGAGCTTACTGCAACTGAGTCCCGTGCCTCGATTGCAGTTTGGCTATCCGAAACAAAAGCTATATTGCACTTAAAAGAGAAATCTGCAATTAGTAGTTTCCCTTATTGCCAGTATTTCCATCTGGAAGACACTACAATTATCGGGATTTTTCAATTCTAAGACTATGGTAAAATATACCACAATCTATATTTGAACCATCTGTGTGGACTGTCGAAGTTGTTTAGTAAGAGTCCCATACTCCATTCCTCCTGGTAATCATCTTGTTGCTATGGAGATCTACAGGAGTAATATGTGTCAGTACATAGCCTCTCTAGGACATAAACTAGATGCACAGAGGGTTCTTTGAATTCTACTAAGTAATTTGATATTGTTATCTCTCCGTAGAGCTTTCCACCAAACTCGTACTTGGGTTGACGACCCATCTTCTTCCAAGCATACCTGTATGTTTACTGGTATATATTCCAGATTATAGTTGTTTAATCTACATAAGTTATTTTTGTATCAAGAGGATTGAAATTCATAGACATAAATATAAACAAATTAGTAGGAAGTAGAGATAGAAATATACTAAATATTATAAAAAAACCATATTTTTTTCTTGATCACTCCTCTCGGGAGCATAAGGCCTCGACAAGACTCAATCATGCATTGGTTTTGTTAATCTGTTTTCCTTTTTTTTTTTGATTTCTGACAGGGTAGGTGATTAGGCTGCCGCTATCAATCCTAAGTAGGGGGAATGCCACCTGTCGTTGCTTAGGAACAACGCCTTCTTACTGCTTAGAGCGCCATCTGTGTTTCACATTTTTCTGGCAGAAAGATCGAACAGATGGTTGAGGACTTCGCAAAATTTGGTGTGTCTGTAATATTATGGCGAATGCTCGCTTCCTCTTGCTGGCGGCACTGAAGCATTGTGTGACTGTGTGTTTTTTCTGTGATTTGTTTTTTGCTTGCAGCCACAATGCAAATAATGCGCAGACTATTGTGCGGGAGTAAGGATGGAAAGGATACGTTTTTGGGGTTGAGGAATGGAATTGGAGGATTTTTGTTTTAGAAACTGGGTAGGTAAATTTGGAAAAGTGCGAGGACCGCGCTTTATGTGGGACTAGAAGCCAAAACCTCTGGGATGGCAGGCTAGTGGACTTACGCTAGACTACTGAGGCCACTGCTCTCTTAATTTCTACCATAGAAGTCGGAGAACATAAATTATGTTTCAAGTCTATTTATTCTTAATATTTTCAATAAACGATTCCCAAAACCTGGGCTAGTGCTGCCTTCGGTAAAATAGACCCCGTAGATATCCTCTTTCATAGTTATTAAGAGCACGAAAATTTCACCTATTTTGTTTTTGCCATTAAAAATTAAAAAAAAAGAACATATTTCAACTTTTCGTGTCTTTTATTTTAAAAACAATATTTATTATTATAAACATGACCGCTGAAGATGACCCTCTAAAAAAATTGGACCCGGACGGCGAAGGTAATTTCTACTCATCTGAAACACAAATTTCAGAAAGATTCTTAATCAGAAAAAGAGCAACTAGAACAAATCGAAAAAATTTAAAAATTGACAAAATGGCGCGCTTTACAAAAAAAGTTCATAAAATCGGGTGTTTTTTCACTAGTTTTTTAGTGTAAAAAAATAGTGAATTATTTAAATAAAATTGCAATTCTAGTTCCGACGATAGCCAAACATGTTGTAAACAACATATTCAAATTTCAAGTGATTCGGTTGAATTTTTGTTTTCATCCCCGTCGTGCCAAAAAAAGTCGTGAGATAAATGAGTTTAAAGTTTGAGGTTCAGAGGCGCGCGCACCGCTTTCTAACTAGTCAATGAGCTGTAGAAGCTATAATATTGGCAATTTCCGTATAAAATTTCCCAGTATATTCTTAAGATACTACATCTACTTTCAAAATATCGAAAAAAAGAAATCGATTTTTTGAAATTTCTAGACCATCGGGTCCCCATAAAGTTTGGACGTGATGACAAACATTTTTGTAAAACTGTTGGACTGTCTTATTAACTATTAAAAGCGAGGTTTTTCTTCTCGTGTTAACTGCCAGGGTGTAAGAGTTTCTGTCTAAGAAGAAGAAAGTTTTTTTTTTAAATGCTCACTGTACTTCTGTAGTTATTCTACTTCCAATTCTTCTTCTTCTTAATTGGCGCGATAACCGCTTACGCGATTTTGGCCGAGCTTAATAAAGCGCGCCAGTCGTTTCTTTCTCGTGCTAACCGGCGCGAATTGGACACACCAAGTGAAGCCAAGTCCTTCTCCACCCGATCTTTCCAACGCAGAGGAGGCCTTCCTCTTCCTCTGCTACCACCAGCTGGTACCGCATCGAATACTTTCAAAGCCGGAGCGTTTGTATCCATTCGGACGACATGACCCAGCCAACGTAGCCGCTGGATCTTTATTCGCTGTGCTATGTCTATGTCGTCGTAAAGCTCATACAGCTCATCGTTCCATCGTCTGCGATATTCGCCGTTGCCAACGTGCAAAGGTCCAAAAATCTTACGCAGAATCTTTCTCTCGAACACTCCAAGCGTCGCTTCATCGGATGTTGTCATCGTCCAAGCTTCTGCGCCATACGTCAGGACGGGCATGATGAGAGTCTTGTAGAGTGTTAGTTTTGTTCGTCGAGAGAGGACTTTACTGCTCAGTTGCCTACTTAGTCCAAAGTAGCACTTGTTGGCAAGAGAGATTCTACGTTGGATTTCAAGGCTGACATTGTTATAGGTGTTAATGCTGGTTCCCAAATACACGAAGTCTTTTACAACCTCAAAATTATAACTGTCTACAGTGACGTGGGTGCCGATACGCGAGTGCGCCGACTGTTTGTTTGAAGACAGGAGGTACTTCGTTTTGTCCTCGTTCACTACCAGTCCCATTCGCTTTGCCTCTTTATCCAGTTTGGAGAAGGCAGAACTAACAGCGCGGTTGTTAAGGCCGATGATATCGATATCATCGGCATACGCCAACAATTGTACGCTCTTATAAAATATTGTGCCTGAGCGATTAAGTTCTGCGGCTCGTACGATGCTCTCCAACATCAGGTTAAAGAAGTCACACGACAGTGAGTCACCCTGTCTGAAACCTCGTTTGGTATCAAACGGCTCGGAGAGGTCCTTCCCAATTCTGACGGCGCTGCTGGTGTTGAGCAACGTCATCTTACATAGCCGTATTAGTTTTGCGGGGATACCAAATTCAGACATAGCGGCATACAGGTAACTCCTTTCTGTACTGTCGAATGCAGCTTTGAAGTCGACGAAAAGATGGTGTGTGTCGATTCTCCTTTCGTGGGTCTTTTCCAAGATTTGGCGTATTGAGAATATTTGGTCGATGGTAGACTTTCCAGGTCTGAAGCCACACTGATAAGGTCCAATCAGTTGGTTGACGGTGGGCTTCAGCCTTTCACACAATACGCTCGCTAGAACCTTATAGGCGATATTTAGAAGACTAATCCCGCGGTAATTGGCACAAATTGCAGGATCGCCCTTCTTATGGATTGGGCAGAGCACACTTAAATTCCAATCGGCAGGCATGCTTTCATCCGACCATATTTTGCATAGGAGCTGATGCATGCACCTTACCAGCTCCTCGCCGCCATGTTTGAATAGCTCAGCCGGGAGTCCGTCGGCGCCCGCGGCTTTGTTGTTCTTTAGGCGCGTTATCGCTATTCTCACCTCGTCATGATCGGGTAACGGAACTATATTACAATTCCGTCGTCATCGATTGGGGTATCGGGATCTTCACATTCTCTATGACATGCGCAGCTGTCACTGTTTAACAGGTTCGAGAAGTGTTCCCTCCATAATTTAAGATTGCTCTGTACGTCAGTCACCAGATCGCCGTCTTTGTTCTTACAGGAAAACGCCCCGGTCTTAAAACCTTCTGTAAGCCGCCGAACTTTCTGGTAGAATTTTCGGGCGTTGTTCCTATTGGCCAGCATCTCAAGCTCCTCGCACTCACGTATTTCGGCCTCTCGTTTCTTCTGTCGGATAATACGTCTCTTTTCCTTTTTCAGCTCTCTGTAGCGATCCCACATGGCTCGCGTTGCGCCCAATCGCAGCAATCTGTAGGCGGCAACCTTTTTTTAAGCGGCAGCGTGACATTCCTCGTCGTACCGACTGTTTTTTCGGGTTCGCCGGTATCCGATTTCTTCTTCGGCGGCGGTACATAGGGAACGAAAAATGTTGCTCCATTGCTCCCGTATGCCGATTTGTTGGGCAGTGCTTTCGGAGAGCAGGAGTGAGAGTCGAGTGGCGAATCTTCTGGCTGTCTGTTGTGATTGCAGCTTTTCGATGTCGAACATTCTTTGCGTAGGTAGATGCACGTTTTTTGCTGCACAGAGGCGGGTGCGCAGTTTGGCTGCAACAAGGTAATGATCCGAGTCGATGTTGGGTCCTCGGATCGTACGTACATCTAATACACTAGAAGCGTGTCTTCCATCTATCACAACATGATCGATCTGGTTTCGCGTTTTTCGATCAGGAGACAGCCAGGTAGCTAGGTGTATTTTCTTATGCTGGAATCTGGTGCTGCGGACTACCATGTTTCGGGCCCCGGCGAAGTCGATCAGCCTCTGTCCGTTACCGGATGTTTCGTTGTGCAGGCTGAATTTTCCGACTGTGGGACCAAAAATTCCCTCCTTGCCCACCCTGGCGTTGAAGTCGCCAAGCACGATTTTTATGTCGTGGCGGGGGCAGCGCTCATAGGAACGTTCCAGGCGCTCATAGAAGGAATCTTTGGTCGCATCGTCCTTCTCTTCCGTCGGGGCGTGGGCGCAAATTAGCGATATGTTGAAAAATCTGGCTTTGATGCGGATTGTTGCGAGACGCTCGTCCACCGGAGTGAACGACAGTACTTGGCGACGAAGTCTCTCTCCCACAACAAATCCGACACCGAATTTGCGCTCTTTTACATGGCAGCTGTAGTAGACGTCGCAAGGTCCTATGTTTTTCTTTCCTTGCCCCGTCCATCGCATCTCTTGGATGGCAGTGATGTTAGCCTTTACTCTCACGAGGACATCAACCAGCCGGGCAGAGGCACCTTCCCCATTAAGGGACCGGACATTCCAGGTGCATGCCCTCAAATCGTATTCCTTATTTCGTTTGCAGGGGTCGTCATCAGTAAAGGCAGTTCTCATCCGAGGCTTTTTAATCTTTTCATTGGGGGGGATTTTTAAGTGGCGGGTCCAAACCCAGCGCACAACCAGCTATCCTGGAGATTCCAATTAATCAACCTAATATTACGAACGAAATCTGAAATATCTTTTAACTGCTCTTTATGTGGAGAGGAAGTTTAGTGATTTATTTAAGAAAATTGTAATTGATTTTTCCCAAGCCCTGACCTAATAAAGGCGCAACCATTTTTACCAGCAGACTGTTCGGTTACCGCGAAGTGACGCTAAATTACGTTAATCTAGAAATCCTCTGCCATCTACCATCTAACGTCTACGGCGTGCGAACTTTTACCTTGCGTAACCTCTTTTGCGTGAAGGAAGTGGCTTGGCTTGTGCGCACCGAAGAAAGCACAAAACGAAGAGAAGTTCATAAAAACCGAATAAAAAAATTAAATTTATGTTAATTTACTTTTATCGCTTCAACGGTAAAGTCAATTTCATTTCAATTTGCATCCCTTGTGAGTTCACGTCCTATTTTATTCGTGCCTTTCGTATTTTGCTTTCATTTTCAGTTTTGCATCATATTATGCCACGCTAGTCGCACTACCTCACTTGCCGTTCCGTTGGCTTATTCCGTGCGGTCACACATTTTTATGATCTATAATATAATTGGCTTTATTTTGCGCAGCCTTTCTTCGTATTTACGCACAACTGTACGAGCGTCGGGGTGCCTTCTCATTTGCACGTTTTTTGTCCCCGCGCGCGGAGAAGCTTTGGCGGTAGTAACGCCATCATACGTGCCTCGTGTGCTACACACGCGCCCACATCTACAGCTTCTAGAGCATCCGCCAACCGCTCAAGCGTGTCATCGCGGCATCTTTAAGCACTCATTCACTGGCTCATTCAACGTTCGACGCTCGGTGCCGCTTGCCCGCTCACCGGAAATGCAAAGTAAGTGTAAGTTGTTCGAAAAAAGTTATGTCACGGATAAGCACTTTCACAACCTTCTCCGCTGCTGCACTTCCACTTCCCTTTTGTCACACTTCGGACCACTGCCATTCATTCCATTCAATCTCTATCGTCGTCAACATCATTATCCTTTCGTCATATAAAAGTAGTTGTAACGCCGAGGAGTTTTGCGCCACTTCTCCAGCACAACTTGCTACACTTCGATGCTGTGTGTTTGTGTGTTCGAGCGCTTATTTCCATTCAAATTTTCTTTTGAAGTGTATAAAAGTTTTACCTATCACCCGCTAACCACTCCTTATAACCAAACTGTTTCGCGCTAAATGTATCCACAGCGATGAGCATAACCGAAGTCGACATTTTCATTCAACGCTGACCTTACGCAGACCAAGCGAAGTGTCCGACTGGTGGAGCAAAGCGCAAATTCGGCTATTTTACTTGCCCGTGCGCTCTTAATTTCGCTTCCTTCAAGCGCACTTAACTTCCGGCATTCCTATTTCCCATGCCGCTAAGCTCTTGGTGATGGCATCGTTTCAGTTTCAAAGTCAGCAAAGTTTTCGGTGTCTCAAATACTCGCAACTCAGACTGAAATGCAAAGCAAATAAGATGAAAAATAACTTTAGAAATTGAATTTGCGCGGCTCCTGATGTTTTTATACTCTTTCCACAACTGTGATTGGGTGGTCGGAGTAGGGTAAAACTATATAAGCGACTAGTAGGAAATATTTTTCATATAAGTAAACGGAGTCTACACCGAGTATAGTGATGCTTAAGCTAATGCTTCAAAATTTCTCTCTCTAAAAACAGGCTGAGAAAATAAAAATGTACACTGGTATATATGTATTATAATAAGTAGACCAGTAGCCAAGTCAAGGGTAAAATCTCCAGTCCGTGAATAAAAGTGACACATCCTATTGTATACCAGTTTGATGTAAAAAATTAGAAAAGGGGATGTCTCTTCTGCATTAGAAAGAGGTAAAATATAGAAGAGCTTAGAAAATACCTGTTCGAAAAAACTGCTTACGACTCGAAGTGTGATGATAAAGTTGGCCTCGACGTCTATTGTAAGAAACCAAAAGTAAGCGCTTCGGCTCATCTTCATTATCACTGTAGCGTATTTCACGCTTAAATTCTCGGTATCAATGGAGTAGAAATCTATTTAGAGATCTACATACCTTTAAAGAAATCTATATTTGTTCTGTTAGCCAAGCGGCGATTAAATCTCTTGGTGGGGCTGCCACTAAATCCATCGCAAATTTGGGATATTTCTTAATGAGATCGCAGAATATATCATAATCCACTTGAACTTTAATTAGCATATCGTAGAATTATATTACGAAAATCGACGGTTTGCATAAAGTTTTCATCGCGCGCTCAGGCCAACTTATGGTGTTCAGCGACGAGGCCCATTTTTGGCTTAATGGCTAGGTTAATAAGCAAAATTGCCATATTTGGGCTGAAGAAGACCTGAAGCCATTCAAGAACAGCCATTACATCCATTGAAGTCCGTCTACAACATTTGGTTCCAATGAGACGGCGCTACTTGCCATACAACGCGTGAAACAATGGATTTACTGCGTCGTGAGCAATTAATCCATCCGTTTGGACCAGTGGTTTGGACACCAAGATCGTGCGATTTTTATTTGTGACTGAAGTGCTCCAGCGAGTCAACGACCCAATCAGCAAAGACACGATATTGTTGATGATCGGCCGGCCTGAGTTCTAGTGTTAACTGGACTTTATAAGCCTTAAGACCCAAATCTTTATGCAAAATACGGTGTAATGACGTTTGTGGAATGCCTAATTCCAAAGAACGACGAGGAATGGCCAAATCTGGGTTTTCTTCAACACTTTCGGCTACAATAGCAAAATTTTCAGCTGTTCTTGAGCGATGTGCACGGGTTTTATTCTTCACATCGCTAACTTTTCCCAACAGCTCGAATTTGTTCACCAATTTCTGTATTGCGGCCCGACAAGGTGCTTCACGATAACCTAAAAATAAAAAGTCGAGTTTTACGAACCGTCTCTCAGAAAATTTTATAGTGAATTTTAATAATTTCAATACGTTGTTTAAGCGTGTATCGTTCCATTTTTATTAACGGCGTACTTTCTACTTGTCAAATATCAAAAAATAACAGCTTCAAAAGTGAAGTCTACCGAAATAGCGAGGTATTCAAAATAACACCTGTACACGCATTTTTTGTGATTGTTTTTATTACTTGATTTAAAAAAAAGAGGTGTCAAGTTAAATAGCCTGAATTTAAATATCCTTCAAGACCAAATGCTGCAATTATGTATAAAAACCTCAATTTCTGCTTTAACAATATTTATGGCTTGCCATTTTGGCTTTAAGAGCAACAGCAAGTATTTGAACAACCTGAAATGTCTGAGCAACTTCCATATTCAAAATAGATTGAAAAAAATCTTGAAAAAAAATATCAAAGTGCAATTTTTTCAAATAGAAAAACAATAATATGCGATTTTTCAAATCAGAACATCTTAAATTTTGAATGGTTTTATTTCATGGTGTTTAAATGCTTTCAGTTACTGAATTTTTAATAATATTTAAAAAGTTATGTCTCAAAGCGAGTCCCTGTACTATTTTCGGAATTCCGGGATTACTTTAAAAATATGAGCCTCAAAATTTGGCGCGAATATTGGCATTCCTTCTACTTCTTCTAGATTGGCGCGATAACCGCTTAGGCAGTTTTGGCCGAGTTTAACAAACTGAGTCAGTCGTTTCTTTCTCGTGCTAATCGGCGTCAGGTGATTCTAAGTCATTCTCCGCCACATATTTCCAAAGCAGAGGAGGCCTCTGCTACTACTAGCTGGTACCGCATCAAATACTTTCAGGCCGGAGCGTTTGTATCCATTCAGACGATATGACCCAGTCAACCAAGCCGCTGGATCTTTATTTGCTGGGCTATGTCTATGTCGCCAATAAGCTCATACAGCCCATTGTTTCATCTCCTATGTTACTCGCCATCACCAACATGCAAGGTTCAATCTTCCGCAGAATCTGTCTCCCATCAGATATTGTCATCGTCCAAGTTTCTGTGTCATCCCTAGTGGGTGGATATATTCACTCAAACATGAGTAGTGCACGCAAATGCGAGTGTTGTTCTGTTTGCTTGAGTCTGTTTGGTAAGAACATATAATTATAATTAACTAATTGGAATATGAACTACTAAGGGAAGTAAATCATTTGCTCAGGACCTCGCTTTTTGGTAGGCTAATGACCCTCTAACGGATTAGTAGGAGAATTGGGACAAGACTTTAAAAAAGTTGTGAAAGCGAAACACGAGAGTGGAAATGTGTACTGTTAGCGGAGTTAAATGCCTAAAAAGAAAAGTTTGTTTCAGGTAGAATTTTAAATACTTCTTTAGCCGGATGTGATAAGAGAGTGCTAGAATTTTTTGAACTTTGATCTTGGCATACTCTAAAAGTGAAGGAGCGAGGTTCTATACATCAGCAATAAAGATACTTAGTGTACGTGATCAATCCAGGTGACGAACTCCGTGAAGAAAACAATATGAAAATAGTAGCAACAACTTTTCTTAAATTAATCCAATAATTTTTTTAATAAAGGTAGCCTAGATGGCCATTGTGGCCGTCAGTGTGGGACTTTAACCCGAACTAAAACCTTCTCTTGTCCAGTTGCTCCTTTTGGAACCTTGACTTTAAGTAACGCGTTGAGAGCCCGTTATTGAGTTTGTTAACTCAAACCAGCCGGTTTTCGTCAGTACTAGAATTAGCATTTCCATCAGACTGGATATCAAGCTGTTGATGGCGTAGGTTCGCCTTTCGGACCCATTCTTCATCACGCAGCGTTTTCATCATACGCGCTGCAACACCATTTAATGTTCGCCATGTGTCAGGTTTATCTCACATTTGAGGCATAAGGATTGCCTCTGCGGGATGCTGGCCAAAAACCCTGAGAATGTCTTCTCTTTCGGTGTCGAATAGGTCGTTCTCCAAATTGAAATAGTTTAGATACTCTTTAAAATATCTGTTTTCGCTCAGCAGTTGCGTCACGTAGAAGCCAACTTCCCCGTGCTTCTTTCGATATCATTTCGCCATGTCTGGTATCAGATTGTGCTTCCAACGATCATATGTAGAAAGGTCCCAGCGCTGCTAAGACTCTCTGATAGCTCGGTGCCTCTATTCGTTTAGATTATATAGCCTCTGCAGCTCTTTGACCGACAGATCTATAGGGATTTTCCTCGATATGACTGCTATGGCATTGTCTAAATCCGTGCGATAATCATTCGGAACTCTAAGTGCGCTTTATCTATCTATGATATGTGTGGTTCTTATTTCTTTCTTATGGGAGTTTTACTCATTTGCCCAGATCGGCGCTGCGTATGTGAGGACGGATGTGGTAACAAGTGAATGTAGCTGTCGTTTTTCTCTCCGAGGCCCTCCTATATTTAGGATAAATCTTGAAAGCGCACCGTGCACAAGTTGCGCTGTTTGCTGACTGCCGTACAATGTTCCTATAAGCGTGGCTGCCATAACTTGGAAACTATTTGAATAATTCGATTCTAACAAATTGAATTGTGTGGACTTATAATATTTATTATATGCAATAAAATCAATAAAAGCTACAGTCACCACCTTTAGCTAGAATGGCTGCTCATCTTCGCGTCATACTTTGTGTCAATTTCTGCGCAAGTTGTGGAAGTAATCGGCTCCAAATCAGCAGATTTTGCCTTGATAACTGCTTGAGTGTCCATATTTTTTCCTAAGTTTTTTTAGTTTTTGTTTAAGTACTGCCCAAATATTTTCAGTAGGGTTGTTATCAGGTGACTATGAAGGCCATTCTAACATTTCAATCCCATTTTGTTATTTACAAAATCCAAGGTTGGCTAATTCTTCCAAAATTCTTTCCAACTGATGACAATGATTTTTTTGGTAAATTTTATTCGTCAAAACTGCATTCAAACTCAAATAAATGGTGAAATCCTCTTTCGCAGAAGCAGCCTTAAACACTTTATAAGGCTCTCATTTTGCCCGTCCTTACGTAAGGCGCAGAAGCTTGGACGATGCGTGTTTGTAGTGTTGAGGTAGGCCTCCTCTGCATTTGAAAGCTTCGGTGGAAAAGAACTTGATTTGGTGTTTCCAATTGGCTCCGGTTAGCATGAGAAAGACGCATTGGAGTTAAACTCGGCCAAAATCGCTTCAGCGGTCATCGCACCAGTCAAGAAGAAGACGCCTTAAACACGAACCTCAAGTTGAAGTTGTCGATTATCTGCAGTGTACCAGGAGCGACATTTGCAACTAACCACCCAAAGGAAGACTCCTTCGTGAATATTACATCTGCCCAATTCCGCTCTGAATTTCCCTTAGCCCATGCAAGTCTTTTTGCAATATGTGATAATGAAAGCAGCGGTTTTTGGCACATACGTGTCAAATCGTGTCTTTGGAAACATTAACACCATTTTTTCTTAAAACTGCCTCAGCTTCACGCAACGATAATTTGAACTTTAACACAAACCAAAGCAAGATCATAAGGCTTTGGAGTGGTATTTTGTTTAGCCTCGACGTTTTTAATTTCGCTATAAGGTTGTTCTTATTTATCTATGAACGTCTTCGATTTATTGAAATATTTTGCTGCAAATGTACGTGGCGCTTTTGGACTTTTAGTGTGTGTACATAGGAACACTGCCTCAAATCGTTTCACATACGGTTGCGAATGTGGTTTAGGTGTGTATGTATGTTAAAATTGTATGGCGCTAAGTAGGAGAAAAAATTGCATCCTTTTTTGGGTATTTCTCTAAGGCTTTTGACAGAGTTTCGCGTTCAATTCTTGTTTAGAAATTAGCATGGCTCAGCTTCCATTCCATATCTCTCCGTTGGTTCGAGCCCTATCTTTTGAATCGTAGATGTTTGGTTGTTGTTGGCAATCATTTGTCGTCCTTTCATCGTGTTATCGGGAGTCCCCCAAGGTACAAATTTGTGGGGCCTCCTTTACTTTTATCGAGCTATTTTTACTTCGATTAACAAATACTCCCAAAAGCGATTGATAAAGTTCTTTCTTTGTGTGCTAGTAGGTAAGTAGGTGAAACGGTTGAAGTGCTAGTCTGGCACTCCTGAAGTAGCACTAACGCGCCGTTTTGATACCATCATGAGACCTCCTACAGCCAGCCGGAGCTGTTGATATGGTAGAGAAGATTGATGGGATGGGTTGGAGCTCTGTCTCAGTCTGCCAAAGAAAGGAACAACCAATGTCCTTAATCATCTGGCTTCCAAATCCGGATATTTACAGAGAAAGTGTTCACCAGTCTCCACAGCTTCTGCAAAGGAGTAAATAGTAAACCTTAGCGGTGTAGAGTATATTCATTGAACAAACACACATTGAAGCTTCAACTAGAATACAAATTTGATAATTATATACTTACATACATTTTCTCACCCATTTCCGCACACTAAAAAGCAATTAGTCTAACAACAAAAATATTTTGCACAAATTTAAGAATCACTTTAAAAATATACAGATTGATGGCTTTAAAAGTAAACCCACAATTTAGTTGCTTTTCCAACGTCATTAGCATCATTAAAACAAAATGAACAAACCGCCGCGTCATATTTATTTGCCAACAATACTGTTTTGAGGAAATAAGTATTTTCTTAATCCTGTTAATTATTTTTTCCGAGTGAAAAACAATGTGTGGATTTGTTCACGCACCAAGTAGAAGAGGGTGCAATGTATTTTCGCAACCTTATTTATAGTATCAAATCTGCAAAGCAGGCACTGTTAGCTTAACGAAAAATACAGATGGAAAAACAAATATGATAACAATATTATATGTATGTACATGCTAATTTTTGGTACGGTTACAGAGATCGGATGTTTCTATTGTTATTTTAGAAGGAATGCCTGTAGGTATAACAAAGAAAGAATGCCTGTAGGAATAATACAAAGTATTTTCTATAACTTAAACTAAATGGGGGTTTATGCAGATTCCTGCTGCATACAAATACTATCGTTAACTCGTTTGCGCACTAACCCACCGAGAAGAAAATTAATTATTTTAACAGCAAATACTTATAGGTACATATAAGTATATGTGCATATACGCATATTGAGAGGCACACATCCTAGCATACTCATATGAAGGTAGGAGTTCCCACTTCCAATTGAACCTGTTGCTTATGACTCATGCAGCCCGATTTTTATTAACCTTTAAATATTAAAACACCCGCTTAAAAATTCAAATGCCAATAGAATCTTCTTATTACTAAAATTAAAAATAGCAGTTAAATATGCAATGAGCGAAAATAGTCCGAAAAAATAATACTCGAAAATTACTTTTCAGTTTAAAGTAAAAAATATGTTAAAATAATACCAAATTATGAAGTTACTTTTGTTCGATATGACCACCTTTTGCCTTGACTATGGCCATGAGACGGTCCAGAAACGAATCGCAAGCTGCCCGAATGTGACTTGCAGGTATTTTGGCCCACTTGGGGACAATAGCTCTTTTCAGCGCCTCGTGACTGGTGAATTTTTTAGTTCCGACTTTGCTCTCCAAAATTACCCAAAGAGAATAATCCATCGGATTCGCGTCTGGTGAATTTGAGAACCATTGTGTGGATGTTTTGAAGTTCGGAACGTTGGTTCACTCGAGTGAGACTGTGCCGAGTCCTGTTAAAACGTTCATGGTCTACCATCAAAATATTTGTCTACCCACGGCTTCAAAGCAACCTCCAGAATATATGTATATACTCGTTTTGGGTGTTAGACCGAGCTCCTCCTTTTATTTGTGATGTGCGTCTTAATGTTGTTCTACAAATGGAGGGACCTACAGTTTGAAGCCGACTCCGAACGGCAGATATTTTTTTATGAGGAGCTTTTTCATTTTCATGGCGGGAATATACTCAGAGGCTTACCATTGCCTACCGAGGGCCCAAAATACTCTCCCGATAATATTTCGCATTTACCTTGACGTCAGGAGAGAGTCCATCTGCGGTTAAAGCGGCCCAAACCATTACCTGTAGCGGGTGCTGCCTCCTGGTGGCCAATCGATGACTCAAATTCTCGTATGAACGGTAGGTCAGATAAGCCCTATCGTTTTGGGAGTTTACGAATTTCTCAATTTGAAAGATTTTCTCGTCAGAAAACACAATGTTCGGAAATTTACCGCTTTCGGCCAAGGAAAGCAACTTCTTCGTTCCCTGAACTATGACTGGGTGCTGCTTTGGTGTGATATCATGCGCCATTTGGGTCTTGTAAGGCTTGACTTTGAAATAATTTTTCTGTATGCGGCAGATGCTACGGTCAGATATTTTTAGTTCTCTCGCCATTTGATTGGCACTTCGTCGGGGACTTCGCCCAAAACGCTTCTTCACTTTTTTTGACGTGATAACGTCTTATAATTCGATTTAGCCGGCTGCACGCACGAAAAAATGTGTCGTTACCTTGCTCATTAGTGTTATCTTGCTCATTTGTCGTTAGCTTGAATGAACTGCAAGCGAAAGCGCGGAACGAACAAAGCAAACGAACGGCAACGTTCGACATCTTGCTCTCTCCTACTTAAGTGAGCGTATATATGTACTCATATGTACATATGTACATATATAAATTCACGTATTTGTACTTGCATATGCCGTATTGATTATTATTAATTTGATTTACTTGAAGAATTTAAAATAAAACCAAGTTTGTTAATAATACCTGTTGTTTTAATGTTATTATTATTAATTTTTTTATTATACATGAAGGAAAAAATTTATGGTAATATTTACCATATACCTTATAAGATATGTTGTATACTAATATTTGTATATAAACATGCATATACATATACAATTTCGCGCAATTTTCAAAAAGAACAAATCTATATGTAAAGATGCATACAAATCATATGGACATATCAAATATACGAATCTATTCCGTATGCAAGCAAATGTAAGTTAATGTGCTTGAACTGCAAGCGAGAGCGCGGAACGAACGACAAAGAGCACAATCGGCCCCCGCGTTCGGCAACGTTCGACATCTGGCTCTGTCCTACTTGAGTGAGCATATATATGTATGTATATGTATGTATATGCGCATTTGTATATAAATTCACATACTTGTATTTGTATATGCCTTCTTTCTGTGTGCATGGTAATGAACCAATTCTCTGTTGAGAATAAACGATGATAGGAAAAATAGAAAATGAAAGGGAGTGTTTCAAGTGTAATGTGTCTTGAGAAAGTCAAATCGATGATGATGCCTCTAAGTGTTGTTGACTTATTAACGTCTGATGCACAATCGAAATTGAACATATCTTTTATGAATTTGATAAATGTTTCGTCATTTTTCACGTTTGTGTAAATGTACCTTGATCAATTCCATTACGATTCCATTTACCTCCTTCTCTATATCTATACAAAATATCTATCAAACAAATAAAATTAAAATTTTGTTTTGAAAATTGCAACCATTCCATCAATATTTTCTTATGACGTTGTCACGTTAAACTATCGTCAGTAAACCGACTTTACAGACAACCTCTTTTGTTGCAGTCTTTTGATGACCACCTCCGTGACGTTTGTTCGAGCTCATGAACTATCTCTGGTTGTGATTTTCCCGTCAAGTATAATGCAATCACACTATTACGTTTGAAGTCCACTACATATTTTCTTGTTTTTGCGTTTACGCTCGTCAAAATGCTTTTGCGCGCTTGTAAATATTACTCTGGACTGTGATTTAGCCAACTAACAGACAGCTGATCCCTGTGCATTAGCTGCACGAGCAGTGTGAAGCTGGTTACACTTCGATGTGTACTGGTTACACTTCGAGTGTCGGACCTTGTACTTATGTTGTTACATGAAGGAAAGCGCGAAGATAGTGGGGATAAGTAAACGGGAGCTCCAACGAAGGCAGTACCGACGTTAGTGACGACAAGAACAACTGCAGTGGTTAGAGAGCGTGAATACGAATTCGATTGCAACGACAATTGGATGTGCAGGAGCGGCGAGGACGAATTATTAAAGAGGGACGTGAACACATACATATGTATATGTACATACCAGTGGTGTACACAGTTTCAGTGCGATCGTACCAGGCGAAGTGAAGTCGATTGTTCTGGTCGCGCAATTGAGGTAACCACATGAGATATGGTCTATAAAATCTGCTGTATAATAAGACGACTGAAAAGGCTATATCCATATTTGACGGTATTTCAATTTTACATAAATATCTGTATATGCAAGAACTGTCCGCAAGCTATGCTGCGTTTTCTCATTGGCGCAATCGTTTGAAAATTTCAAAAGAGGAATATTATAATGAGATTTTATAACCGCGAACGAGTCATACATATATGTATTCCAATAATAGATAATTTTCTTGACGATTCAAGACCGAAAAAAACCTAGGTTACTCTATTGGCCAACAAGATCATGGCCACATGAGATGCGCTATTTATTTAGAGGTTACTTGAAATAGTTCCTTTTCATCAACATTCAATGAATCTCAAAAATATAAGAATCCCAAAATTATAAATTTTTTTTCAACATTTTATCAGCTTACTTTTCCTTAAACTCAAATATAATGTACCATTTTTTAGAAAAATTTACGAAAATGTTCAAAATACTTGCATCACTTGAAATGGAATCGTTTCTAAGTATATTGGATGTCCATACATAACAAACCGGAGGAACATTTTCTATGCGTCCAGTTGTGGGTCTACGTTGACAAATATCTGAGTTCTCTATTAGCAAAGATAGAGTTGTGTAGAGCTGCAAGACATTGCAATCAATAATATTTAAGGTGAGAGTTATTTTCCGCACGTGCTGTTTGTGTAGTTTCGGCAAAGGAAACAAAATGTTTTTTTTTTGTTTTCATTCGCATCATAACATGGCTTTATAACGACGTTTTCTCAAAAGTATTCCCCAAAATCCGACTCACTCTAGCGTAAATAAGTACATACATATACACTTATACTCACACATTCTTCCTTACTTTCCGCTGTGTTTTCCAAAATCCGAGACGTGGTAGCGCAAAATTTCACACGCAGTGCCTTCAATAAATTAACACCAACCACTTGTTGGTAAATTATTGTTGCATGTGTGGTTGCTGCTTTGAGTCTACTTATATGTACAAACTTATTTATATTTGTATGTATGAGATCATGAGTAATCCGTTTGAGTAGGCGCTAATTGTTTTCGTTGCACATTTATGAAGAGAAATTTTTAAAGAAGGTAAATGTAAGTTTGTGCAAAGTTAAGTATTTCTTGTATTATAAAATAGGATTTGATTTTTGTAGCTGTCGCGGCTGGCTTAGCACTAGTGCCTGCTCTGAACTCTATTTTCTAAGGCCTTTTAAGAGTTTCTTGGCATATCCCCTGATTAGCATTTCACTAAAAGTTTAATCATCTCCGGATAGTGATTCTGTTCCGGTGGGATTCGCACGAAGATGACATCTGCTGCTCTGCTATCAATCTTTTAGGTAGGGTGTCATCAGATTGGAGGTACTTTTCCATTAGGGTTTTTTTGGCAGATCACGCGTGACTAACGTCAAACTAAATACATCATTTTTTTACAGTGTTCATTGGCATGTAATCGTGAAAAGACTTCCGCCTGAGCAACGTTTACAAATCGTACAATTGTATTCCGAAAATCGATACTCTGTGAAAAGTGTTCAACTTATGCTATTCAGCGCTGAGGCTCATTTTCGGCTTAACGATTACGCCAATAAGCAAAATTGCCGTATTCGGGCTAAATAACAACCCGTAGCCATTCTAGAACAGCCATTAAATCCATTCAAAATAACAGTTTGGTGCAGCCTATGGGCTGAAGGAATCATCAGCCCATATTTCTTGATAGACGAGACTGGCGCTAATGCACAACATTTGGCTCCAACAAGACTGCACTTCTTGTCGCACAGCCCGTGAAATAATGGATTTACTGCGTCGTTGAGCAATTTATCTCTGGCCTCGAAGCAGTGGATTGAGCACAAAGATCATGTGAGGAGTATGTAAGGTCTAAATACTTTGTAGATAAACCAGTCTTGAACGAGGTATTGGAAACCAACATTACTAAAGTTATTCACGCGCCACCGACCGAAATCCTCCAGCGAGTCATTTAAAATTGTTGTTTACGAATGGCCGAATACGGCGCAGTTGCGGCCTAGATTTGAAAGGAATTATCTTTAAAAAATTGATTTTATGAATGGTTCTACACAAAAATAATAAAGAGAATAAAATACGATGCCTCTAAATTGGTCAACCTTTTTATACACTATATATATATTTGGCGCTTACACTCTCCTGCCGAGCTCTTCCTCCTATGTATGGCATGCGTCCTGATACTGCTCCACAAATGGAGGAACCTACAGTTTTAAGCCGACTCCGAACGGTAAATGGTTTTTATGAAGACTATTTTATGGCAGAAATATATTCGGAGGTTTCCTATTGCCTGCCGAGGGGCGACCGCTATTAGAAAAAATGTTTTCCATCATTTTGCTGTTTCATGCACGGAGATATCGTAAACTGGCATAGGAGCGACCAACTACCGTAGTATGGTTGTGGACCATGATGCATGAAAATTGTGGATGAAGCTAAGACTCACACCGAGCTGTGGCGCTATGCGTGATTATGCTGATGAATATTCACGGATGGAGCTTAATTTTTGGTGGTTAGTTGCGTACGTCGCTCTTGATGCACTGCTGATAATCGAAAACTTCGTTCAATTGTTAACCATCTAATTAAGGTTCGTGTTTGGGGCTGTTTCTCCTGTTATTTGTGTTTATCGCCAAGTTGAATGCAGTTTTGGTGAATAAAATTTACCAAAAAGCATCATTGCCATTGTTTGCGAAGAAGTTTGGAAGAATTAGCTAACCTTGGATTTTACAAGAAGGCAACGAACCCAAGCAACCAAACCGAAGGTGCGTAAAGTGGCAACCGCAAAATGCGATTAACATATTGGATTAGCCTTCACAGTCACTTGATGCCAATCCCATGAAAAATATTTGGGCAGTAGTTAAGCAAAAACTCAAAAGAAAACAAATATGGGCGGACAAAGAGTGTTGAAGTCGAATTTGGGTGATTTTGGAACCGATAACCTCCATAATTTGCGCAGAAATTAATATAAAGTATGGCGCGAAGATGTGACCCTATTATTGCTAATGGAGGTGACTATACTTTTATAGAATAAATTGCGTATAAGAAATATGACAAGTCCATCCAAGGAATTCTACGTTTATGTATTACTTCACGGACAATTTTTATTGTATGATTTATTAAACTAATTAATCTGTATTCACTACCTTTTTTGTGTTTAATTTCTTCGGCAGTGTTATAAAAGTTGTTTTAAACCAATTTTGTGGGAATTGTCCAGTGTCATTGCTGCACTCGTATGTAAATAAAAATTTTTGAGAATACGGGAACCTTATCTTCATTAGAGGAATAAAATTATGTGCTTCAAGCTGGTATAAGGCCAAGGCAGAAAACCGGTACTTGAGCGGTATTTTGAATTTAGGCCAAATCTTGGAACTAGTAAGAGGGCAAATGGTTACAATATTTAACTCAAAGTATTTAAGCTTCTAGTGCGTGGTAAAGACAAATTTGATGGTATCGCCATTTCTATTTTCCCCTATAAATTTCCATTTCAATTACGCATCATTCTCCGCTGGCATTTTAGGAGCTTATTTTTATAGAAGAAAATTTATTAACTCATAAAAATGTTGCAACATCAATAAGCTGTAAATTATTATATGGTAAGGCACGCACCGGCGGAAAACACTAAACGACCGCAACCACTACCTTCCGCTAAATTTGTACATATTTTCAACCAACAAAAACAATACGGAAAGCACAAAAAAGAAAAAAAAACTTAATATACAACAAAAGCAGCTACAAAATACCAGTTTGCTGCGAACTAACGGTAATAACAGCTGTGGTCTCGCAGCTAAGGACAAGCTGTGCATTGTTAGCTTTGCGTTTGAATGTGGCATGCCGCCGCACGTACGCTAAAATATGCTGCGTCAGTCTCATCAACACAGCAGCCTCCGTCATCTTTACTCCCCACACCTATACTCAGCTACACATCTGCATGCACACACATACATACATAATCGTAGCGCTTTAGCACTTTGATCAACCCCAAGCGGCCACCTCATTATTCCATAACTTACTTGCTCGTTATTTGTGCCGTTTACGCCTACTGCGGCTAAAGACTTATGAGCATACCAACATTCACTTTTCCATTGCGCCAACTAAATTTGTTTAGTTTGTGTGCGTAGCTGGGTGTAAATATGTATGGCAGCGCAAACACGAAATTGCCGTGCCGACAATAATGTGCGAACGTCAGCATTTGCTTCGGCGTTGAGGCAGAAAATTATTATAATTTTGTAATTTATTTTAAAGCAGCGCATAAATGGTTTGCACCACCTATCACCTCCCTGCACTAATCCACTACGCAGCCCAGCCAATTGGCATGCAAGACACGCAGTTAGTGCGAGCAAAAAAGCACAGCTACACAGACACGCACACTCACATAGCAAAATAAACCCACCGCTTGCCGATTACTTGTGCATAGTGAGACATGCAATGATGTGTGGCAAACTCATCCGGTGGTAATCATAATAATGGCCAAGTTCACGACTATCAAAGTGCCAGCTGAGGCAACTACAACAGTGCTTGGCTGCGTTTGGTTGGGGCAGGCAAGCAGCCAGGAAGAGAGTTTGCAGGCGCAGAGATGAGTTTCGGCCTTTGTCTGTGACTGTGTCTGTGTCGTACGCTCCGTTGGCTATCGGAATAATGAGCCCTGGTGACAATGTCGGTTGTATACTGCTGATATTTTAAGATTGCCGTTCAAGGAATGCGGCCAATGTTGCGGTCGTTGTGTGTCGATGTGTAAGCGCACCCGTGTGTGTGTGCGTGTTTGTGAACTTGTTAATATTCTAAACGAGCAGAAATAAACATGGAAATTCTATTTTCCGAAATACTTATCAAGGTAGAAACTAATTTCATTAGCTGGAGTATTTATGTTAAAATTTGTAGTTTTAAATTGCGCTAATGATGTGCGTTAATGCGCTGATGCTGAAGCAAAGTAATATTTAGAAATCGATTTGCTCAATGAACCTAATTTCAGAGTCTGTGTCAAAGTGCTGTGCTGAGAAATTTTCTATTTCATAGTTGCATACAAAAAAAACTATAATTAAAATTATTTTAGTAACAAAATTTCCACATTTAATAGATCCTTCAGCATTCCCTTAGAATATTTCTAATATGTCTACCGACTTGAGCTTCCAGGTGGCTTCCTAAAATATAATTTTCTATCAATTTATGGACACCAACTCTTAAAAGAGCATCCTTGAACAGGATGAAAAAACTGATTTAAAAAATTACATCTTCGGTGGGGCACCTCGGATTTGGAAATGTATGGAAATATGATACATTTTGACTATTCTACCTATTTTTTCATGGTAAATCTATATTTAGGCTATCTTTTACGGTGATTTAGCTTACTTGCACGTGTATAAGTGTACGAGGGCGGTTCAATAAGTACCCGTGTTTGATGACAGTGGGCGTTCCTGAGGGAAGTTGGTATTAGCATCGTGCTGCCGTCTATCAAATGACGGCAAAACAAATTTCAAATTTGGATTTGGCAGCTATTCGAGTAAGACGTGTTTCGTGGTTTTCACTCAGAGGGAAAAATAGCAGTATCGTTTTTGGATGGGAAAAATGTGAGGAGATAAAAGCAAACTTGGATGCTGTCAATGTCTATAGGAGCGTCAAAAGTCCACGACATGATTTTCGCTGGTCGACGAACGAAAGCGCGCGAAGTAACAGAGGCCATAGGTGTGTCGACCGGAAGGGCAATTAATATTTTAAATGATAAGTTGGCGATGAAAAATTTGTCGACTCGATGGGTGCCGCGATTGCTCACAAGCAACAACAAGCGGATGCGACTGTTAACTTCGAAGCAGTGTTTTGAGAAATTTAAGCGAAATCCGAAGGAATTTTTGCGTCGAGTTGTCGCCATTGATGCAACTTGCATTCATCATTAACTAAGCAAGAATCAAAGCAATGGATTTCTCCCGGTGAATCTGCTCCAAAGAAGGTGAAGACAGTCCCATCGGCCGAAAGGTCATGGTGACGATGCAGAAATGGAAGTTTTTTGGCATTCGGATGCTTTCCCCATTTTTCGAGCAGCAATGTGTCATCGTCGATTCAAAATTTTAACACGATATATTCGCCAAAGAACCGGTAAAGCTTCGCATATTCTTAATATCTAGAATTTCTTGAATGGAAACCTTAAGCCGTATTTCGCCGGTTTTGATGGAACATATTGTGTGAATTTAGTACGGCCTCGAGAAAATAGTTGCTCGTCAATAGTAAAATTTTCATGCGGATCATATTTATCATTGACGAGGCCGTACTAAATTCACACAATATGTTCCATCAGAACCGGCTAAATACGGTATACAAATCTGGTGGGCCTATGACTCCCAAAAAAATATCCGTTTCAAGAAGAAATATATTGTGGCCGATCAGAAGTAGAAGGGCGTGAATTTGATCAAGGGGAAAATGTGATGATACAATTATTCAACCAATATACGAACAGTGCCCGTACAATACAAATGGTCACTTACTTCACACTGAAACGGTCAACAAGTCGATGTACCTTTGCTTTCTTTTGCAACATGTTGGATAGGGTAGCATTGGCAATGATTTTAATTCGTAAGGAAGTTAATGGGCTAAAAAAAAAAAAAATGAAGCGAGACGACATTTTTTGACGACTTTATCGAATACATTTGGCCTTGCAAACTTAACCCAGCCGTTATTTCTCAATTCACTACTCGTTTGGTCATGGAATCATTTTTCAATAAACCAATTACTATCCCTGGGAATATTTTAGTCTAGCAACCAACCGGAGTCGACACACTCATAGCGAAGAGAGATTGTCGTCTTTGTCTACAAGGATGCTAAATGCTTCGTCGTCCGTTTCTATTGTATTGTGTGCAAGAATGCAGTACGTCAGCAGCACTCAATGATCTCTTATACATGTTTTGCCTGCCTTCCACCAAATCCATAAATAGATATCATTCCATAAATTTCATTGTAATCAACGTTTTCTTTTGTTCAACTTTCTTCGAAATGAGTAAAAATAAAGATTAAAACAAAAAAATTCTGTTTTTCGTACACCATAATGTTTTCAGCGATTATTTTTGCTTCAGTAGGCAGCTCAATGCATGCCTCTAACTTTATTACTAATGGCCTAAGAAATGAAGAATACAGCTAAATAAGAACAAATCAGTAGTCGACGAGGCCAAATATCTGATGCCAAGGCGCTGGAAAGCTCATGTAAAGAAAAAACGAGAATAGCTTGACTTGAAATTAACTAAGATATATTATGCCATTGGTAGGCGCTCAAGCTTATCAATCCCCAACAAATTACTTATCTACAAACAAACACTAAGACCGGTTTGGACTTACAGTAAACAATTCTGGGATGCGCAAGCCATAAGTACAACACCTCTATCCAACGTCCACAAAATAAAAAACCTTCGAAGCATAGTAAACGCGCCATACTATATAAGGAATAGCGACCGTCATCGAGATCTTGGTATAGCAACTGTTACTGAAGTAACGAAGCAGTTTTCCATAGCTTACAAACAACGACTAGAAAACCAAGTTAATGATACAGCATTCAGCTTTTTTCGCCTGAATTATTATATACTAAACTAAAGAATGTCTAAGAATCGTAATCAAGAAAAACAATTTTACAGCAAGAAAACATATCGAAGCTGTGTGAGTGATTGCTAGTAAGTTTGAAGATCTTATATTTATTTAAATATGTGCGTCGCTTTATGGAGTCAATCCGTGTGAAATATCGGGAAAATTTAATTGAGATACACGAAGTTTTTTGTATATGGACAGAGATGCGGAACACCGTTAGGGGGAAAAATTATGAAAAATGATGGAATTTTCAGCAACTCCGAACTTGCACGTCATTGTAGGAAAGTTTTATCTATACTAATATTATAAAGAGGAAAACTTTGTTTGTTTGTAATGAATAGGCTCAAAAACTACTGGACCGATTTTAAAAATTCTTTCACCATTCGAAAGCTACATTATCCACGAGTAACATGGATTATATTTTATTTTGGAAAAAAATAGGGTTCCGTAAGATATTTGGATTTTTCGGACACAAACTGGAAAAAATCTTATATCCCTACTTAATATTATAAATGTGAATGTAAGTTTGTTTGTTACGCTTTCACGCCAAAACTACTTAACCGATTATTATGAAACTTTGTACACATGTTATTGGAGGTGTTAGAAGTAACATAGGATACTTCTTATTAAAAAAAAAGGTCTCGAGATATAGGTCAAAACGTGGACCCGGGTAACCTTCGGATGTGTATGTACAATATGGGTATCAAATGGAAGCTGTTGGTGAATGCTGTAGTTCAGAGTATTTTTCATGCCGCTCCGTGACTAGGGTCTCGAGATAGAGACCAAAACGTGGACCCTAGAATGTGTTTGTACAATATGGATATCAACTGGAAGCTGTTGGTGAATGCTTTAGTACAGAGTATTTTTCATGCCGCTCCGTGACTGGGGCTTCGAGATATAGGTCAAAACGTGGACGCGGGTAACCTTTGGTTGTGTATGTACAATATGGGTATCAAATGGAAGCTGTTGGTGACTGCTGTAGTTCAGAGTATTTTTCATGCCGCTCCGTGACTAGGGTCTCGAGATAGAGACCAAAACGTGGACCCTAGAATGTGCTTGTACAATATGAATATCAAATTGAAGCTGTTGGTGAATGCTTTAGTAAAGAGTATTTTTCATGCCGCTCCGTGACTGGGGTCTCGAGATATAGGTCAAAACGTGGACGCGGGTAACCTTTGGTTGTGTATGTACAATATGGGTATCAAATGGAAGCTGTTGGTGAATGCTGTAGTTCAGAGTATTTTTCATGCCGCTCTGTGACTAAGGTCTCGAGATAGAGACCAAAACGTGGACCCTAGAATGTGTTCGTACCATATGGATATCAAATTGAAGCTGTTGGTGAATGCTTTAGTACAGAGTATTTTTCATGCCGCTCCGTGACTGGGGTCTCGATATATAGGTCAAAACGTGGACACGGGTAACCTTTGGTTGTATATGTACAATATGGGTATCAAATGAAAGCTGTTGATAAGTGCTTTAATACGGGGTAATTTTCATGCCTATTGATGACTAGGGTCTCGAAATATATGCCAAAACGTGGACCCGCCGTGTCTTTGCCCAGCGAAGCGGGCCGGGTTTGCTAGTTGTAATATAAAATAAAGTCAACTTTTTTTGTGTGTTCGCTAACCGGCCGTGTCTTTGCATCGAATTAAACCAAACTTACACACATTGTTAAGAAAGTATTGAAGATGGTTTTCGTATAGTTTGGATACCTATTGGTGGATAGGGCTCGAGATATAGGTCAAAACGTGGACCCGGGTAACCTTCGGATGTGTCTGTACAATATGGGTATCAAATGGAAGCTGTTGGTGAATGCTTTAATACGGGGTAATTTTCATACCTATTGATGACTAGGGCCTCGAAATATATGCCAAAACGTGGACCCGCCGTGTCTTTGCACCGAATTAAACCAAACTTACACACATTGTTAAGGAGGTATTGCAGATGGTTTCCGTATAGTTTGGATACCTATTGGTAGATAGGGTCTCGAAATATAGGTCAAAACGTGGACCCGGGTAACCTTCGGACGTGTATGTACAATATGGGTATCAAATGGAAGCTGTTGGTGAATGCTTTAGTTCAGAGTATTTCCATCCGCTCCGTGACTAGGGTCTCGAGATAGAGACCAAAACTTGGACCCTAGAATGTGTCTGTACAATATGGATATCAAATGAAAGCTGTTGACAAGCGCTTTAATACGGGGTAATTTTCATACCTATTGATGACTAGGGTCTCGAAATATATGCCAAAACGTGGACCCGCCGTGTCTTTGAACCGAGTTAAACCAAACTTACACACATTGTTAAGTAGGTATTGAAGATGATTTCCGTATAGTTTGAATACCTTTTGGTAGATAGGGTCTCGAGATATAGGTCAAAACGTGGACCCGGGTAACCTTCGGACGTGTATGTACAATATGGGTATCAAATGGAAGCTGTTGGTGAATGCTTTAGTTCAGAGTATTTTTCATGCCACTCCGTGAGTAGAGTCTCGAGATAGAGACCAAAACGTGGAGCCTTCATATGTGTTTGTACAATATGGATATCAAATTGAAGCTGTTGGTGAATGCTTTAGTACAGAGTATTTTTCATGCCGCTCCGTGACTGGGGTCTCGAGATATAGGTCAAAACGTGGACCCGGGTAACCTTTGGTTGTGTATGTACAATATGGGTATCAAATGAAAGCTGTTGATAAGTGCTTTAATACGGGGTAATTTTCATACCTATTGATGACTAGGGTCTCGAGATAGAGACCCAAACGTGGACCCTGGAATGTGTTTGTACAATATGAATATCAAATGAAAGCTGTTGATAAGTGCTTTAATACGGGGTAATTTTCATACCTATTGATGACTAGGGTCTGGAAATATATGCCAAAACGTGGACCCGCCGTGTCTTTGAACCGAATTAAACCAAACTTACGCACATTGTTAAGTAAGTATTGAAAATGGGTTTCGTAAAGTTTGGTTGTAATTCGGAGCACTGGCAACGGGTACAGCGTTCTTTTGAACCAGCCATAATGTCGTTTACTTTTTTAACGCTTGGGGCGGAACTGAACTGTCAAATTGACAGTGTGAGTTACAATGTGTCAATATTTCTTTCTGATTTGAATGCCATAAGGAAAAAACGTAAGTGCAACATGTAAAAATTGTTTGTGCATTTTTTTGAAGTGGATTTCGGAACAGTGAATAATTTCTTACGAAATTTGAGAATTTAATGTGAAATCCGAATGAAATTATGTGTTCGTGCTCCAATGCTTAATAAAACATATAAATTGAAACGAAAAATTCATGGATGATCAGGAAAAAAGACGATTGTTTATTCATATGCGTTGATTTGAAATTTAAAAACAATCTTCTTTTTTCCTGATTTTCAATTTATATTTTATATTTACTCAAAAACAAATAGAAAAACAAAAAATATTGTTTATGCCAAAGCGCTTGAATAAAGAATAAAGAAATAAATAATATGAAAACCATTTATTTTCTGTTCTAAACCATATCTATTCTATTTTAGTGTGCCCAGCGAACGGGGCCGGGTTTGCTAGTAAGCTATAAAAATGCATAAAATGCAAGTTTATTGTTGCACAACGTGCAATATTTTATATAAAAAATTAGGAACATAAAAAAAAAACAACAGCGAAGTTGTAAAAACTGGTCAATATATTGATGCGCTACCAATTACTGAGCCCTTGGAAAGTTACAGCAGTTCAATAAAACACCTGATCGGAGCACTTTGTTGAGTGTGAATTTTGAGGTGTAACTTTTAAGCGCGTTTTTTTACCCATACACTTACGCCCCAGGGTACTGTAATTTAGTTCACATAACGGTTTTTTAAAAGCTTACATAAAAATTTATTTATTATATAGGGTGATCAATCATGAGGTGCTTTTTTCAATAGTTAAAAAAAAATCAAAAATGTAAATTATGTTCAAAACCTTTATTCATCATTTGAAAGGACATTCTTTGACATTTACTTTTTGAATATGACTTCATTCAAATGTTGGCCGCAACTACGCTTAAGGTGGTCCATTCTGAAGGTCCAATTTTCAATCACTCGTTCGAGCATTTCGTGAATAACACGCGTAATGTTGGCTTCCAGAGCTTCAATCGTAGCTGGTTTATCAGCCGTTGTTTTCTCTGGGTGTAAAGGTAGCTCTTGAACCTGTTCTGGTTGCTCTTCATCCCAAATACGGCAATTTTGCTTATTGACGTAACCATTGAGCCAGAAATGCGCCTCATCGCTGAACAAAATTTTGCTCGAAAACAGCGGATCTTCTTCAAACGCTGATTTTCATAATACAGTTGAACAATTTATAGACGTTGTTGCGGTGTGAGTCTTTCCATGATGAAATGCCAAACGCTGTTCAACAAATCCACGATGACAGTTTGCCACAACTCGCGCGCGATCTGTAAAAAAAACGCAAATGAAAAAAACTCCTCTTAATTGATCACCCTATATTAACAACAACTAAAGCAGCACTAGGTTAGGTTAGGTTAGGTTGAAGCGGTTGTCCACTGTGGAACGCACACTCAGGCTCATGGTCCATTGTGATGCTACGTGGGGAACTTGCCCTTATCTCTCCTAAAACCAGTGTGGACTTTTCAAATGAGATCCTTAATTGCGACAGAGCTGTGCTCTTCGAATTCATTAAAGTATTGTCTACCCAAAATGGCGAGTCTACGTCTGGATAGAGTAGGACAGTGACTCAGAATCGGGATCGTCACTTCCTCATCTAGACAACTTCTGCAGAAGTCATGTGTTTGCCCACCCATTCTTTGGCCGTGCCTACCGATTAGGCAATGCACCGTTGTAATTGAAATCAGTGTACTAAAATTGTGCTTATCTCTTCTTAGTAGAAGTTCCGTGCGTTTAGCATTGAGAGTCGGCCACAGCTGTCGGGCGATTCAGCAAGTGCCTCCATTACGCCATTTTTAATTCGCTGCTCGTACAATTTCTGTAAGATAAGTAGCTTACATGTTTGCAAGGGTATGCCTACAGGGTTTGATTGAAAAGTAATGAGCCTTCCCGCGCGGAGCGTCTGCCAAGCGATCAACCGAATTGGCTGGTGGGGGAAAATGATCGTTGGACCTTTCCCCTCCACTAGAAATCGGTCCCAGTTCGCTGGAAACAGCGGCGCAGTCAACATCGCTCCGCGCTGTTTTTAAAGTGTATTAGGATTTTGCAGTGGCGAAAACGCAGCGATCGTTGGACCAACGTTACTCGATCAAATTTTGCGTAAAGCTAAACAAAACGACTACCGAAACCATTGGGCTACTCAAGGAGGTTTACGGGGAGCAATATCTGTCCAGTGCCCAGGTAAAACGGTGGCACACGTCGTTCAAGGAAGGCCGGGAGGACGTCGAAGACGAACAGCGATCTGGAAGACCTTCGATGACGCAAACAGACGAAGACCTCTGCATTGGCCAAGATGGGGGTTCAGGTGCTTCCACACCCTCCCTACAGCCCAAACCTGTCCCCTCCGGACTTCTTCTTGTTCCCGCGCAAGAAAAGAAAGCTGAAGGGGAGGCGTTTCGACTCCATCGAGGCGATTCAAAAAACTGTGATAGCCGAATTGAACGCGATTCCGGCGGATGAGCTTAAAAAATGTTTCCTGCAGTGGAAGGACCGCTACCAGCGGTGTATTGACGCTCAAGGGTTCTATTTTGAAGAATATTAGTTGTATAAGCCAAAAGGTTTAATAAAACTGCTTAAAAAAATAAGGCTCAATACTTTTCAATCAAACCCTGTATATCAATGTCTATGTACTCATCGGCCGATTTTCGTTAGTTCATCGGCTAATGTCACATTGTCCAGGAACCCATGTTTTCATTAGGTGAAATGACTCAGCCATATCGTTAAGAGACGAGCGGCATTTCATGGCTTCCTTGGAGGTTGTCGACTGCTTTGTGAGAGATTTTATCGCCGCTTACCTATTAGCGAAAATGTAGATATCATCGCGTGGTATCGCATCACACAGTACCAGTGTCACAGTTTTCATTATTGCCATCAGCTGAAGCTGAAAGAGACTACAGTAGTCGGGAAGCTAAAAACTGTAGGAGATCCCCAGATGTTTCCGGAATATACACCTCCGCCCATTCTGCCCTCGAGCTTTGAGCTATCTGTGTATACATGAATGGATTCGCCCTGTCTTACCTCGTTCCGTTCAAAATCTTCACTCGAGGGTAGGAGGGTGGTGAACCTTGTAGTGGCAGGTATAGGGGGAATGCATAGTCCACCTATCCAGGGAGCACCAATGTACCATGCAAGATTTTACAGTGGACATAGTCTGTGTTTGACCACTTACTTAAAGTGCTCAGCCTTATTGCCGTACTGCGCGTAATGCATCTTGCCTGCATGTCTACCGAAAATAAGTTTCATATCGTGCAGTGCTTTCGACCGGTTGATAGTTCACCAGTTATAAGAACAGTCTTTGGATCTTGTCTGAGCTTTCCGTAAGAGTCCAACGCCGTCGTAGCTTTGCGTACTCTATCTGTGACTATGAGCCCCAATTTAGCTTCCTATCCAGTACGAGTCCTGGGCATTTAAACATTTTCGTTACTCGAAGAGGTTTTCCCCCTAGGAATATTTGTTGAAAAGCAGATATTTTATGCTTTCTGCTGAGCAGTATCAGTTCCATTATTTCTGGATTTACTTCAGGTCCTCGACATTTGCACCAAAGTGATAGTCTATTGAGAGCTCTTTGTTGAAGGTCACACAATGTTGGAAGGTGTTTGCGAGAGATTACTATTACAAAAATGCAGCACTAGATTCGTAGGCTTTCGGCTGGAATGTTGACTAGGGTGGGATCAAATGTGACGAAGAGAGTCAGTTTTTTGAGGAAATGCTATGTTCTGCTGATACTGAGGATGTTTAGATAATTCGAAAGGGTTAGTATCGTTAAAGGAATATTGTCCGTGATATTAATCCACCCCGATACTTAGATCGCAATAATGTAATGTTTTGCCGTGGTGTGTGACTGCATCCTGTTGAAAATAATGATCGTCAGGTCACGAAAAAATCTTTATTCAGTTGTCTATAGAGATGTCCATTGACAGTACCATTTTCATCTTCGATGAAAAACGAGTCAAAAAAAGAAAGGCGTCACTTTCGAAAGGTCTTTTATTACTAAACTTACCACTTTAATTTGTGCTATGTTTGATCATACACCACTTCATAGTGAGACACCCTATATACGAAACATGTACGAGTTGCTGATTAATAACTTCGCCTGTACCGCTGTACCGCGTACGTATTTATACGAGTATATGGCACTTAAATTCAGCAAAGTCACAAATAAAAATTATATTTTCCAAAGCTGCTCTTATATTTTGGGTGAAAATGGGTAGATTAAGTAAAAATATTTCTATACAAATCATACTAAATGATAGTTGGCAGGCCGACCAGTTCAAGTATCATGCCACATAGTAGCTGATGAAACTCAAACGTTTTAAAATCGGTGAAAGTACCTAATTTTACACATACTTATACATACATATACACACATATGAACATATGCTCTGTTTAAAACGTTTCAAATGCAAGCATAAATTGAATTTATGCAAATGAGATGGGGGTACAGAGCAGCATAGCACCAATGTACGGGCGCGGTTTGTAGGAAGAGTAACATAAGACCCAACTAGCATTAAACCCAACTAGCAGTGAAGGCAGTAATTCCACCGGAGTTGTGGTGAGGGTTGTAGGGTTGCGGTGAGCAAAGCGTGTCACAAACACATAAGAAATCATATGAATCGGATTGAATCTAACAGATCGATATGTTATTTTTTATTATACTGTTTCCTAAAATCCACCTCATTCGGGACCATGCCCAGTCAGTAATTATCTTACTTTGCTGGACTTGCAAACTAGCACGCCTGCGTACTAGACCCTGACATCTGTCTCCTCCACCACACTCCCTGCGGTACTGGATCAACGTTTTACTTCGCATGGCTGGTTAGCTATATAGCTTCGTCAGTTTTATCTATTGTGTCCTCTAGCCTGCTCAATATATCTTAGCTTTCCCTGAGTTTTTATAATGAATGCAGCTACTTCCTCCCACCTTTCAACCGATTCCATCTTGTAGCCAACTATGTCGATTGCATTTGGAAGCCTATTTCCTGCCGTGTACCGCGGACATTGGAAACTGACATGTTCCGCGTCTTCCTCAATGTTGATGCATACATTGAGCAATCGTCGTATTATCGTATTTTTAAAGCTTCTGTGCCCAGAAAAGAACCATGACACAGTTGTATCACCAAAACTATGGTTAAGCCATGGTTTTAGGTGCCACAAACCAGTCTATAAGTCCATCGCCCTTTATTGGAGGTGTACCATCGATCTTGCCACCTTGTTAGTGAGTCAAGTCTTTCCACTTCTCTCACCGCCTTTTTTATTTATTTCGGCATTTTCGCTCGCGAGTATATTCCGCTGGTATCATGCCAGCTATGAAAAATTTAGTCGACAGTCGATCATGACACCTAGGTATTTAATGCGAATTGCTCTCCCATTCTGATTTTCATATTCTCGACTTTTTTGCGGCTTGTTATCAGAACCGCCTCCGTTTTGTACTTTGCCAGTTTCAGCCCCGCTTGTTCCAACCATTCTTTCACCTGTTTTATCGCTTCGTTTGTTATGTGTTCTACTTGTATGTGCTCAGCTACCGTCACTATTGTTATGCCATCCGCAAAGCCTATTATTTTTACTTCTCTGGGCACTGGTAAGTCAAGGACCTTGACGTACATAAGATTCCATAAAACAGGACCTAAGACTGATCCCTGCGGTACGCCAGCAGTAACTTTATAAACTTTTGTTCCAGCACTGCTTTCATATCTAAGTTGAAAAGATACGGCGGGATGCCGATTTCGTGAAGGCTATCCAAGATGTGCGACCAACTAGCCGAATTAAAGGCGTTTTTACGTTCAGTATTTTTTGGAGCCCCAACGCCACCTCCTTCCTTTTATTACCTTAATAGCCGAACTGGCAACCGTATTAATTGCATCAACCGTCGATCGGTTTTTTCGAAAGCCAAACTGCATTTCAGTACCATGCTCCCTTTTCCTTGTTATGTCCAGTAGGCAAATCGGCCGGATCACCGACTGCTCCTTTCCCTTTCGGTAACAACACAAGTCGTTGAAATTTCCACGATTTAGGGAAAACCCCTACGTTGAAGCATTTTTCCAGTACTGCAACAAACATTTCGGATCTGGTGCTCTTCGATCTCCGATTTTCTTGTACACTTCCATTATATTTAATGCCGATACGACTGGGATTTCCTGTGTGTTTACGAATTCCTCAGCTTCTTCTCTCTCGACCCTCGGCTTCTGATGAAATAGCGTCACTACAGATCGACATGTGTGTGACATGGTATGCAACAGATTGAAAGTTATTAGAAATTTTTGTTTTTCTTGCAATATTTTGCGTATGTTTTTATAGGCTAATGAACTATATTTTCATTAAAAAAATTTTTAAAATGAAATGAGAAACAAATAAATTGTCGAAATTTGTTAGTAAGTCCTATTACTTAACGCAGTATAATCATATTTATTTTGCTATATGGGTATACTTAATTTCAAGCACATGCAAATAAAGTGTAACATACTCACAGGCGTTGTTGGGGAATTACTATGTATTTATAAACAAGAGGGTTTCCCATTAAGAGCGCTTGAACTTCGAAATTAAATAAAGCAAGTACAATCAAGCAGTTAAAGTGATGTTGCCACAATTGCTTTTGTATTTTATATTTGAATAGTTTACGCGGTTTCTCTCTAGGTGACGCATACTAGTGGACCACTTTTGTATGACAATCAATGCAGTACATCTGAGTGTGTCTTTGAAAAAATAAAGGCCGCTACTGACACAACGGACACAACACACATTCACATCAAATAGTAATTTTTCGGTGTATAGAGGCACCTGATGAATCTTTGACCATGTAACTAATGGATCTCACTATTATATACTTAAATCTGCCACACTAAAATATTTAAACCCATTTTTTGAGCATACCGTTCCTTCGATTACATGAAACAAGCACTGATTTCAAAGAAATAACTTCCATTAGTGCAGATTTTTAAACTCTATCAAACAGAAATAAACTGGAGCCATATCAGGAGAACTCGAATAGTATTCACTTCGTTCTTGGTAAAAAATTCGCGGATAATGATGGCATTGTGGGACGGTGCGTTATCATGGTGCAAAATCCTTGAGTTGTTTTCACACAAATCCTTTCTCTTTTGGCGAATTGTTGAACTGCTTCACGTCTCATAATGTACGCCTGACCTTCTGGAAAAAATTGGTGGTGTACAATACGGTTGTAATCTAAAAAAACCGTGAAAATGTTTTTCTTTCTCGATGGAATCACAATCTCTTCTGAAGTATTCATGTCACTCGTTCATGCCGGCTGTTTTTTTAAGAATATGATTACAGAAACAGTTGCAAAAATGTCTTAGGTTGATCGAGGTGGTATCCCTAAAACCAATTAAGGTAGGGAATTGATTTGTATATACTGTACTTAAGGTAGAAGAGTAGATATTAGAAAAATGGGCGTGCTTCCCAAATAATTGAAATATCCAAATCGTTTGCTCCGGTAGCAGAAAACTAAGATAGTGAAATTTCATACGGTTATATAAGTTATAAATGCCGTACCTGATGCCGAAAAGAACAGGGCATTGTCACCTACCAATCCATCATAAATTCCATATCGCGTGTACAAAATGCTATAAATGAATCAACGGAAATTTCAAAATCTTAAAAGAATTTTTAAAGATTGCTAAGGTCTGAAAAAAAAAAAAATGATGTACTTATTTTAACAGATTGTATACTTCGAACGGAATTGGATAAAACCTACTACTTACAGAGATAATTTTTATTAGTCGAACCACGGAGCACGGTAGAAGTATCTATTACGGTCTCTTACTGAGTTAAATAGAGAATTTAGTCCCACTATTCATAAGAGCTCTCTTTTGTTGTAGCATGTAAGAATTATATATATGGGGCATTCTTCGCCAACCGGACACCCCCATCTGCCCAGAACAGTTTTTATAAAAAAAATGTTTCCCTATGCCGAAATAAAAGCTTATGTCATGTACTTTAATTTGTCATGTGGCACTTTTTAAATATTCAAGATGGACGACGAATATTGACAAATATGTTGGAAAATACCAAAAAAAATGAAGTAGTTTGTTAAGAAAAGTAGAGAGAGAGATTCTGGTGCAACGTTCGACTGTTTCATTAACAGCACTAGTTCTTGATGTATTTCACATGTCAAACGGTACAGAAATAATTTGAACAAATTATAGAAAAGTCTAAACGAATAAACTATTAAAAATAAATCTGTCAAACAGTTCTTTTTAGAACTATTATCGCATCTGTTGTCGATATCGCTAAACTTCATAAAACATTGTTTAACAGTTTTATTGACAGCACAAGTTCTGTATATGTCTTAATCGTTAAACTGTCTGGAGATTATTATAAAAAATTCTGAAAGAATAAATTAATATCTAATACCTGTCAAACAGTTCTTTTCAGAACTATTATCGCCTAAAAAATGTCAGGAAAATCGAGAAGAGATCGATGCATTAATCCCTTTAGAAAAGTAGGTCCATCTTGAATATTTAAAAAGTGCCACATGACAAATTAAAGTACATGACATAAGCTTTTATTTCGGCATAGGGAAAAATTTTCTTTATAAAAACTGTTCTGGGCAGATGGGGGTGTCCGGTTGGCGAAGAATGCCCCATATGTATATAATGGCGCGTACACTCTTTTTGGGTGTTTGGCTGAACTCCTCCTCCTATTTGTGGCGTGCGTCTTGATGTTGTTCCACCAATGAAGGGACCTACAGTTTCAAGCCGACTCCGTCTAGTAAATATATGTATAAATAAATATATAAATAAATAAAATAAAATGGGTTTCTTCTTAATCAAAGCACTTATTTGGTTAATAAAGTTTACAAATTTCAATAAATTCTTGAATTGTGTAGCTTTCCACATTTAAATGCCAAGAATAAAGAAGTATTCCAGGCAAAATTTAAATGGTATAGTTTTTCCAAGTTTCCTTGTCTAATCACTGTCACGTTTTTAAGAAAGAAGTTATCGTCAAAAGGCAGGGCTTATTGCTCTTACGGATGGGATATTCAGGCAGCCCTGAAATCGTTAGAGTCAGTAAAACACTCGTCAAAAACGGTAGTTGAACGCCACAAATTATTATGCGAAGTATCGCAAAATTTTAAAATAAACCTTATTTGTGTGCCAGGCCATAGAAATATAGAAAGTAATTGCAAAGCAGATAAGATTGTAAGGAAATGTACAACACTAAATACTCAACACGACTTATAAAGCAGCATAGGCAAACCAAACTAGTAGCTGACTGGCTTCACTATAGCCACCATTACTCCAGGATTAATCCTAATCGTACTAAACCAACTTATCTATCATCACTCCCATCTAACTATACTACGCCATATACTCGCCTACGCATTGGTCACAGTGTAATCACCAATGCATATCTACTGCAAGGGAGGCAACCAAGCCTGTGTCCATTTTGTAATACTCCAGTCAGTATCCTGCACTTGTTAGCCTTTTGCCCTGGACTAGATAGACAAAGACAGCAGAATTTTGACGGTCATGATGCACTATCGCTATTAATTAACCCTTCCGATTCCAACATTTCGAAAATCTATAAATTTCTGAAGGACTCTGATCTTCTACAACGTATATAAACCAGGAATTCTTCACCAGCCAGCTGAAAGCCTCCGTTGCTAGCGCTGCGTTATCTTTTTGTTTATTTAGCAATTCTATTGTTATTTAAGCTTTTAAGAAATAAAAAATAAAAAATTAAATTAAATTAATACTCACCCAAATAAACTACTAATACCCATTTTCTTAGCTACGCGCAAGTTATTAACATGTAGACACTCTATCAATGCTGCTAATGCCCGTTGAAGGCAATCATCTTTTTGCCAAATAAACAGGCAGACTTGTTAAGAATGGAGCCACGGCCACACAAAATTGCCACTGAACCTAAGAGATAGGATATGAGAAATACGATAGGGGTACTAATAGGGCATTACCTATGCAAATAGATTTGAAGAAGAGGAAACCGTGTAACACCTCCTGTGCACATGCATTGATCTATACAGAAAAAGGCTTTCCACGTCTCCCAATTAGAGGTATGTTTCCAGAGAAGACCCACGAGTGTAAAGAATGAGATGCAGTGGTATGACAATGGGACTATTCAGGTCTAAGTGTGTCGGATCACAGCCACTCAACCTAACCTAAGCTTTACTAAGGTTTATCGCTTTTGCTGTAACCTTAGAAAAAAACTACCTAGAATTTTTTGGGGAATGTTGTTGGAGTGACAGTGCTTGGCCAGATATAAAGGGTGATCTATTTACAGGTATCGGATTTTAAATTGAAATAAAACAATGAAAATTCAAATTGATTGGACAATCTTTATTATTATTGCGTAGAACCATTCACTTTTTTAAGATAATCCTCTTCAAATCTTGGTCGCAACTGTGCCGTAACTCGGCCATCGGTAAACACTAATTTTGAAAGACTAGCGACTCGTTGGAGGACTTCTGTGAGTATTTCGTGAATAACTTTAGTAATGTTGACTTTAATTGCCTCAATCGAAGCTTATTTATCTACAAAGCATTTAGACTTGACATCCGCGCACAAATAAAAGTCAAAAGGTGTAATATCACATGATCTTGGTGGCCAATCCACTGGTCCGAGACGAGACATAAATAGGATCCATTGTTTTACGGGCTGTGTGGCAAGTAGCGCCGTCTTGTTGGGATCAAATTGTTGCTGTTTTGAAGATCGCGGGCTTTAAAAAGCGTGCCAAGTCTATGCGCGGATGTCAAGTCTAAATGCTTTGTAGATAAATCAGCTTCGATTGAGGCATTGGAAGCCAGCATTACTAAAGTCATTCATTGTTACATTGACGCGAGCCTCGTCTGTGAAGAAATATGGGTTGATGATTCCTCCAACCCATAGATCGCACCAATCGTTTATTTTCAATGGATTTAGTGGCTGTTCGTGAATGGTTTCGGCTTGCTCTTTAGTCAAAATACGGCAATTTTGCTTATTGACATAGCCACTAAGTAAAAAAAAAAACCTCATTGCTGTAAACCATAAGTTGGCCTGAGTGCACGATGAACACTTTTCACAGAGCGTCGTTTTTCGTAATACAGTTGTACGATTTGAAAACGTTGTTCAGACGTAAGACTTTCCACGATGAAATGTCAATGAATACTGAAAAAAGTTATGCATTTAGTTTGATAGTTGTCACGCACGATCTGTTTAAAAACCCCTATTGGAAAAAGTAGTTCCAATCTAATAACCCTTTACAAGTAAACTTGGAATGTACTGTCAAAGTTCGCGCACACTTATTGAGAAACCCCTTATAAGCGAACCGGATGTACGTGCATCAGTCGTGGCTATTTTACTATGTATAATATGTTTTTGTATACCCACACACACACACATAGCCATATATACTTATATATATATACAAATAGTAGGTAGGTATTTGCCATCATATGTGGGTGTTTTTCCGCCAGTCTGTGATTCCCAAAGGGATGCCCGTGAGTAGATTTTAACTCTATGTGCGCTTGCATGTATAACCGGCTTTCGTTTAGAAGAAAATTGCGTAAATATATCATGAAGCGATGGAGCTGACAAAGCTGGCAAAATGAAATGCACTTTATAAGTAAGCGCACACAGCAACAACCATGTCCATACATACATACACGCTTACATTTGTGCACGCGTATGAGTGTGTACGTACGCTTGCATAAATCCGGAGCTATCAGGAAGCTTCCTTTCACAATGCTTGCCAGTGTTTGTGTGATGCGCTGCAACATGAAAATATAGTCCAAAATTAAGAATGATGCATGCACATGCACACATGCAAACAAACATGCATACGCACACATCAAGGTTGCAATGTGTACTTATAGATAGATATATTGTTGGCCTTAGTGAGTGGGACGTTACAACACTAATCTGCTGATGTGTAGATTGTCGGAAAAATTTGGTAGGCTACGACGGCCGAGCGGGAAAGGAGTTGATGCATGAAAATCGCTTTTGACCGGAAGTTTGTGAGAGTTTGTCGTCATGTCAGCTCAGCTCAACTTTTGCACATGCAGTCGGAGTTTGTTACGTCAATTCGCCCAATTCGTTAGTTGTATGCCACATACAGTTCAGTTCATAGTGGCATAGGTCAGGGAATGTTCAAAAGTCAAAACTGTTTGTTTGCTGCCGCTGCTGGCAGTGCTTTCAACTGCAGCTGGTGCTTCCGCCGTCAGTTGGTGTGCCTTCGTTGTTTACTTGCTGAAGATTAGGTGAATGTATGGCGCGCTATTAGTTATTTAAGAGCAAACCGAATGCAAGCTGCGCAGGCGTTCAATAAGAGCGCCAGTGAAGAGAGTGAGCAGATAGCAAAGCGTACATACAAACATACATACATGCCTTCCTTTTCATGTATATATTATAGGAGTATATACATACATACATACATATATACGCATACCCGTATGCGTTGCATGGCCACGTGCTTGCTTTGTTGCTTCAACAACACAGGATGTAAACAAATTTGGCGGAAACGCGGTAAAAAACGAAAATTGCCTAGCAGTGGTAGCGGTAAACAGAAATAAAACGGATAAGCGCGCAAAATGCAAATGCGAATACGAATGCAACTGAGAAGGAGGAGAATAAAGAATGTGCGAACAGGAAGTAGTCGGTGATTGTGGTTCACACCGAAAGGCTTGCGCTTGGTTTGGTTGTTGTTTCCAGTATCTGTTTCATATAAACATATTTTTTCTTTCCCGGCCGTATATGTCGAAACGTGTATGTGTGTGTGTGTATTTGTGTTGCTTGTATTTTCCGTCTGTTGATTTTGGCGCGCTTTGTTTGCATAGTTCTTGCCGTTAGACCCGGCGCGGTTCGCCGCTTTGTGTGCGTAAGTCTCGTTTTCCCGCTTTATTTGTAGATTTGTTTTTGTTTTGCCATTTTTTCTCCTTTTTTTGCAAAAACTATGTAAATACGTGATGTGTGTATCAAATAACGATGAGCAGTCACCACGCACGCACGCTTGCCATTGTTTGTGTTCGATGCACATATGGAGCCTGGCCTCACACCGGCTAGATGTATCACTTACGGCAGAACATGTGCAAATAGAAATGAAAAAAAAAAACACTACTATTGTATGCATAAATAAATGTAGTTGCTTTAGTTAGTGGGAGTGGGATTTTGAGTAATGGTTTTGCCTTCACAGGTGGCCATTAAATAAAATAGGCTCAACGCCAGCTTTCCCAATGCCCATTTAAATGTTTGCTCTTTGCTCTGTTAATTTGAGAATGTGAAGCGTTTATATTATTTGTTTGTGTTGATTATTGGTTTTTTTTATTTATATTTTATTAATCGAAAGCTTCTCTTGGTGGCTTACAGAGGCAGATATACTCCAAGGAGGGTACGTGGTAGACCTCCTTAGGCTAATTTCGGTAAACTGCTTGGAAACCTCTTGAGTAATCAATGACGGAAGCCAGGTGAGTAATTTGCACTTACAATATCATCATCATCATCATAGTTCCTCGTACTCCGTTGTCGAGCTTAGGGCTATAGGACGCGTCATTTGCATTTATCGCTAAATATTTGGGTTTCTTTACATTGACTTTGAGTCCAGCAGTGTTAGAGTGCAGGTCGTTAAAAGGTCGTTCAGTTTGCTTTGCATGTCCGATCTGCGCTGAGAAGGCAGTACTAAATCGTCGGCAAAATCTTAATTTTCAAGGTGCTCCATTGAAATAGGGTGCCACAGCAATCCCCTTCTTTCTATCTTATAACTTGAAGTAGTTCGAATTTTATCAATGACGACCAGGAAAAAAAGCGGTGATAAGAACAGCTCGATCGTCCACTGGGAACACCGTTGGAACAGATTACCGAAAGACAGATCGTAGAATTAATAATTAGCATCCTGTGAGCTAACCAGCTCCGTGACGTAATACTTTTTTAGCAATTCGGCAGGAAGAGTGATAGATTGAGGAGAGGTGTTTGGTACGTAAGTGTAGATATGAAGCTACAAGTCGTTAGCAGGTATAGCAGTACTTATGAGAGTTTTCTCTTACGCGGGTCATACCGGAAAAAAGAACCGGCTCTCAGCGAATTGGAAGTAATCAGCTGAGGGGCTGACATAACCGGAGTCATGACAGCGGTTTGTTTACGAAAAACTCTGATTGTGTTGGTGGTATACGAAAAAAATTAGCACAACTTCCATCCATGTTGCTACGTTGCCGTCTGAACACCGACTGATTGACCGATTATGTACATACGTGTTAAATGAGCGGGCAGCATTATGTTGTCGAGCCGCCGGCGATGTGGGATGTTGGACTGAACTTTAAAACAACGAAACAAATGGGCGTTTATCCCACAATTTTTCAAGCGGAGATGCATGACATACAAGTTTGTGATTGAGAATGCCCACGAAGTGGTACTACTTCACAGTGCATTTATATTTTGTCAGAGAGCCAGGCAGCCTAATCTGTATTGCAGTCTTATAGAATAAAAACTACACCGTCCAACTGAGCAGGGTACCAAGAAATGAAGGTAATGACGGTAACAAAAAGGTGTACTACCAAACGAAATTAGTTGCTAAAAAAATTCCATGGGCCAGAATCCTTCTGCGGGCTTACTAAAGCCCACATAAAAAAATTTTCATAACGACTGGAAGAATAAGGAATTTATACAACACTGGATGAAAACTCAGTGCGAGGTTAGAGTTAGGCAAAACAATGTATCCTGTTTTCTATAAGAGCATAAAATATCTGGATAGAGAAGTCTTATGAACCCTCGCTTGGTATTATACAAGAAATTGACGTCTTCGTTTCATTTCGGAAAACAAGGATCAGCAGAATAAAGCGTCTGCCATTTTGGCGAGCTTGGCGATGAAGCACTAGAGCCCAACATCTGCGAATGCGCAGCTCTCGCTAGACGAAGATTAACTCAACTAGGCGGCGTGACTCTGTATCAGTAGGCAATGTGGAACAAAAAGACTGAAGAAGTGTTCAAATTCATTAGAAGTTATCAGTTATAGGGTCACCGTCAGGCACCATACACCACATCAGGAGACGCAGTGCACTATGATCCAATAGAAACTAACAAAGATGAGTATTTTTTAAGAAAAGTATATCTGATTCAGTGGCCGTTAGACATGCGGATACCAAAGCTCGCATTGCCGTATTCAGTTATTAGTTAGTCGGAAAGTGCAGTATCTACTGGGACACAAAAGATCTTTCAAGGCGCAGTGCCCTTTAGTTCTTGCGATGGTAATCTTGTGATCTCATCTTATCTCAAATAAGTAATTAGGTGTTTTGATTCAACGTATAACTAATAGTACAAATATACAATCTGGTGGTGCAAATCACATCAATTTCACAGATTTAATTAGCAACCTTTTAGTGATTCGACTTGAGTTTCATTTTTCGACATTGAGAAAGTAAAAGAGGCAAGGAATTGTTAAGACTTGAATTCGAATGACATGTTGGCTAGGATTTGACAGCACATAAAACGAAATTTGTTTACTAAGCAAAAATGACTATCGCTTCATCTTTTATCTCATGTAAGACCAATAAACCAGTTTAAAATGACGAAAAGGCTCCGGTAATTTTAAAAATGACAATCTCTGAAAAGTATAAAAGCAAACGTGCTGCGAAAGCATTTATTTGCCGTGTAAAATTCTATCAATAGTCTGAAGCCAACACCATTGATGATTTGCGAAAATATCCTCAAGTACGTGCTTAGCTAAATTCTTTGGCATTCACCTGTTCGAACCCGCTGCGTTAGTCACAAAGCAAAGCATAATTGTTTCTACTTAGGACATTTTATTCTTTTATTTTATTTTTCGACAGATTCACAGTGAGCAATTTAGTAGCCACTATCCATTGTGCTATATAAAATTTGTTAATTAAAATACGCCACTGAACATAGGATAAATTATGAGAATATTTTAGTTTAATGATCTTTCGACATTTTTTTATTAACCTTTGTCAGATTTGTCTGTCCATTTTTTCTTTCAAACAAAGCAGATTAGGTGGGCTCAAATATGGAACAGAATTTAAAGCTATTAAATGAGTCCTGTGCAGGAAAAGTTCGCCACATTGCTATTTCAGAGGATGTCTTTGTCCATATAAACAAATACCATATTCCTTCCAACGAGAAGATATTCCAGGGTCTAAGGACGACCACTCTTATTGTTACCAATTCCGATTGAGTTAGGTGTAGGCATCGGTTTACATATAACTTTTGAAGAGAGTCCTAAAACCTTCCTATATATATTTTATCTGTGTGCCATTGCTAGTGACCATTCGATATCACCTTAGTGTCGATAATGCTACCTGTCTCTGGTATCGGAACAAAGTAGTGAGTACTAAATAAATATTTGTGGAAAGCATGGCGTACATTTTCTGATATTCAGGAAGAAATGTTTTGAATCACCTGCAATCCCTTCTAATAACGTTTTTAACGGCTATTTTAGCAGTTCAAGTTCAGGTAGCTTAACTTTTTTTCCCTCACTTTCTCTCTTAACTCTTAGAGTACGGAGTACATAAAGGACGGAGTGGGGTCACTAAAGTCCCCCACACAAAAATTGTTTTGTTTTGTTTATAAGTTGGCATATTAATATTACAAAGACTGTTAATAAATTAAAAACGATAATTTTTTATACCTGAAGGGAAAAGGAGAGAAAGAAATTATTTACAAGTTATTAAAGAAAAACTAATCTTGGAGGGCCTAAAGTCCCCCACTCCGTACTATAAGGGTTAAATTTTATTACTTTGTAGTGATGGCCCACTTTGTCTATTCTTCCGACCCTAACGAATTTATATGCGATCCTTTATGAAATATCCGATTTGCATTAAAAAGCATGATATTTTTCTTCTTCTTGATTCTCCCCGTAAGATTTCAAGTTTTGTTTTCCGGTCTTCTGCTAATTCTTCAGATCGCCTGTGAGAGGTGTTGACACGTTCACGTTCCTTGTAGTCCAAATGATCTTCGCTGGTCCGATTTGATCGTAACTGGCTGCTGATGGGCAGTGATGCAAATGAATACATCACTTGGCATAGGAGCAGCAGATTAGCCCAACAACAACTCAAAAAACAATTTTTGTGAATTTGTATGTGGACAAAATGCGCAACATCGTAAAGAAAAATATGCAAGTACAATATAAGTATATAAAAAATATATATATTAAAAAATTTCTAAAAACTTCAAATTTCCACTTAGTTATACTAAAATTGAATGGGGAATAAAACTGCCTACCAATGTTTTACTAACTAACTAATAAGTTTAAAATTTTGATCTAATTTTGTAAAGCTTGGAATTTGAACTTTTAGAAAAAGTAGAATGAACATTAAAAAAGGAAAAGTATTAAAAATTGGTATAAATATTGCAGTGCTATTTTTTTCGTGGGCTGTATATCCCAACCAACCATATATTCATACGAAAAAACGAAAACTTTATAAGCCAAAGTTTAAAATCATTCGTTGTTATTTATTCACATAATTTTATTTTATTAAAGTATGACATTGTTTTATATTAAAATAATTTTATTAAAAAGTTACCAGTTTTATAAAATTAAACAAAATTATTCAAAATTATACCCAAGCTGCTTACTGCTGCTCACTACCGTTTTTCGTTTCTTGGATTTTTCACTGGTCACGCGTAAGAGAGGGTCCCGTTGTCCTTTTGGCTGCCAGGTAGGGTTATATAGGGCCTGCCATCTATAGTTACGGATTTGAACTAGGCATTATTTGAAGAATGGTATAACTTAGCTGTCATCTGATTTGACAGAAAATTAGTTTTATTCTGAGAAATGTTTTAGAAATATGAGAAATGTTTTAGAAATATGCAGAAATAAGCAGACATTTCACGAAACTTAAATTAATTATTAAAAAAAGTAAGTATAGAAGGAAAAAAGTATAAGACCAATGTTTACTATATTTAAAATAAACAAATAGAATTCTTGAGGTTAGTTTATAATTTGGAGCTTAGTAATTTGTGTTGGCTCCTCCTTTGATTATAACTTTTTGATAAATTTAATATTATTATTATAATAAATGTAATATAAATATAACATTTTGACCACCCGACAATAATTGCATTTCTAAGGCTTTAAGAGCTACAAACTCTCTTCCATGTTTGAAAACCGATTGTGAAAATATTGGCCATACATTTTCGATAGGGCTAAGGTGAAGGGTGCAGTCAGGTCATTCTAAAATTGGTATTTTTTGGCTTGCGAAAAATCTTTCGTTGCTGTGGGAGTATGAAGGGCTGCCTTGTCATGCTGGAAAATTCACTAATCATCGAAATTATCATCAAAAAAGTAATAATTACTTTGCCCAGAATTTCTATATATCTGACGCTATTCACTTTTGTGCGTATCAAACATAGAGACGTTTTGCCTTTGCCACTAATGGTTGCCCGACCACAACGGAACACCGTACATAATTACGAGCTAATCTCTCCTGCTTTTTCTTCCGTTTATCATGCCAATACATTTTGGAACCATCTGGACCGTCCCGATTGAATTTTTTTCAACGGAAAAATTAAGTTTTTCCCATTCATCTTCCCAAAATTGGTACTTCTCTGATTTTGTCGAGTGGTTAACTTCAGTTCAGGTAGTCATTCAATTAATTAGTTTGAAGTCAAAGATATTCCTTGAGTTAGAATTCAATCGGCTGGCTACTATTTCAATTTATCGGCCAGAAAAAAGGGCAAAAACAGTTAATTTTTTATATATAGGATTAGTTAGTGGCGAAAAATAAAAGCATGTATACACACACACGCAAAAAGCATAATTGTTTTCTCGCTAAAAGTAAATAAATAAAAATATGTTTTGTAATATACTATAATGGCAATTACCGTTGTACACAATGCAGAAAAAGTCATTGATATGGATGAGAGAGCGTTTGGGTACACATATACATACATACACATATACGTACACACGTATATGCACTCCCGTATATATAGAAAGTAGCCCACACGAGCCAACTATTCTCATCAGCTGAGTGATACAATGCGCCTATTTGCACGCTAAATAAGAGGCTATGTGTATGTGTACACTCGCACACACGCACACACGGGAGTTCACAAACAAAAATAAAACGAGTACCAGACAGACAGATATTAAAGAGCGCATAATCATGAGCAAAGAGAGCCAGTAGGACTACAAAAACGTGCGAAAGAGCAACCCGCTGGCCATTGATGGGTGGGTGAAGTGCGGAGGCACGTTACAGTATGATTGTAAGTGCGCTGGAGAATGTGTGTGTGTGTGAGTGCTTTACGGATTGTTGGCCTGCAACAGTTACAAGTGAAAAAGAGTAACAAATACAGAGACGTCGCTGACAACAGCAGCGCAGTCGAAAACTGATAACAGAGCAACATAGCAACAACACAGACTCATAGCATTGGCAAAAACAAAGCGCTGCACCAAAACGCTACAACAATAGCAACAATACGACGAAGTGAACTATGACGCTAAAGATGGATGCTAATATGAACGAGTTGCAACGAATAATAACAACGGCGCAGTCACTGCCACTGCCGCAGCCGCAGTCGCGGTCGCAGTTGCAGTCACTGACATTGCATGGTAAACGGCCAATGAAGATGATACAAAGCTGTGAAAGCGATTTTAGAAGTCAGTCATAGCCGGCATTTCGAACAGTTTGGACGTGTTTAGCGGATCAAAAAAAGGAAAAGAATGGGAGAAAAGGACAAAAAGGGCAGCAAGGCAGAAAAGACTGTGAAGACACATAGGCTATAAACAGTGGACCGTTATGTGGTAGTAGTGATTTGATTTGGCTTGGCTTAAAGGACACACATAGTGCCAGAGTAGTGAACGACAACAGCAACAACAGTAAACTACTACTTATTAGATATTTACAAATACCAGCACATATATGAGACACATGCAAGTGTGTGTGTGTGTGTGTGTGCGTGTGCTTTAACGGTGATGGTTAGTGTGCTTGTTTGGTCTTTTAGATTTTCGGGCTTGTGACTATTTGAGATTAAATGGCATTAACATTGGCGAAGGTGGCAATGATGCTGTTGCTGGTGGTCGGTTAATGGTTTGATAGTGTGCGAGCTGGATGGTGTGCGGCAAGGGATTTGCATTTACATAAAAGTGAATTTACACACACACACACTAACCCACCAGCCCTCATCCATAAAATATAACAGTATTGAGTTGGAATTTAGAGTGTTTTAGTGACACACCTACGCCTAAAAGCGAACTGACACTTAACGAAAATGCGTTATGTGATGCGTATACGCCTAAAACTCTGCTAAAATTGTGCGAGCTAACCATAGGCCGTTTAATATTAGTTCGGGTTTAGAGGTGTGTAGAAGTTTACGGTGTGCGTGCGAAATACGTCGGTGCCGGCGGATTAAGTTTGACGGTATAGTGCGTGGTCGGGTTAAGGCGATAGACCAGGCAAGCTGTGTTGGCTGCAATTTTTCGGTATTTTCGCCATTACTGATGTTTTCTAAGTGTCAGACGGCAGTTTGTGCGCTAAAATATGCACATAAAAATTCAGTAAAAAAACGAAAAATGTAACGAATGCTGCGACCCGAGTGGAAGTGCTAGTAGCCATAGTTAGAGCAAGGTCGAGCACAGGTGTGCTTTTCAAGCGAACAAAAGAAATAGAAAGAAAAAAAAAATTTGAAATAAAAAATAAAAAAATAAAAAGGAAAAAACTGAATTGAATAAAAGGGTAAACATTTTCCGCCTAAGTGTGTTCAAGGGTCTACTCAGTTAAAAAGCTTCAATGGCAACGCAAGCAATAACAATAAACAGGTGTAATAGCAAAAAAAAAAAAAACAAAAAACTAAAATGTGCAAATGTAAAAAGTGAAATTTAAATTCAAAGGTGTGAAAGCAGGGTAAGGAGAAGTGGCACTTAAAATAACACAAAATATTAACGAAAAAAGAAAAAAAGTAAAGCAAAGATTAAAAAAACCCCCAAACAAGCAAGTGAGTGTAAAATGGCAAATGGAATTACGATGTTGCAAATGGTGTGAAATGGCAAGCCATACGGCGGTAATCGGTAAATGAGTTAGCTGTGCATGTGTATTAGTGAAAGCAAGGCAAAAAGTGGAAGTGGAAAACATTAACGAAAGCGTAGCAGCATTTTAGGCGAAGCGCACGCTTCTAACCACCACAACTCATTCCGCGCACACTTCACAGCTTCTAAATGGTCAACAATCATGCTGGACTACTACTAAATGGTAAGAAAACGAATTGAAAAGAGAAAATCACATACAATGCAAACTTTTTTCCACACAAAATACTGCTGATAGGAGAAATGGAAAATTTTTAATAGACTCTAGCATGAAAATTTATTTAGAGCAAAGCAGCAGCAAGAAGAAAATTGAATTGCTGGTAAATAATGTGCTTGGCGATTATCAAATTGCGATAAAATACTGGCAGTAGCAGAAATAACAAAGAGCGCTGGAATAAGCCATAAAAAAAGCGAGAAAAGCAAATAAAAATTCGGTCGAATTCACGTAAGCATAGCAGGAAAAGGAGAAAATTGCAGATTCTGAAAGAAAAAAATAATAATAAAAATGACATTCAATAAAATAATTTCCATTTTCTATGTAGGGCCGAAAGCATGCTGAGTATCATACAACGGCAATTTGCAGCAGGCGCCTTAAAATATGCAAACATTGCTAGGTATTTAAGCCTCCATATAATAAATTCATGACATGGCCTGCAATGAAAAACTAACTCCACATACATGCACACACACATATGTATGCACTCATACACACCTACATGTTTTTCCAACATGCATGCACATAGGTATATATTTTTGTCAGCGATTTTTGGCAAAGTTCGCAATCAGTCATCAGACCGCGCATAACAAAGCAAAATAAAACAAAAAGCAAAACAATAGAAAAAGCCAAATAGAGATAACAGTGCAGCACGTTACAAAGCGCACACACACATCTACACACATGTAACATAGTAGCGCGCTTGCTGACATATGCATTTCCAATTTGTGTCGCGCAATCGCTCCGCGTCACGTTTTCTGTGTGTGTGTGTGTGACAACTCAATAGGCAGCAGCGTCTACCGCGCACTCTTACTCAATGGGCACTGGCAGTTTCCGTGCGCTATTAATGGCGACCTCGCGCTCCAACTTGTATCTGTATGTGTGTGTTCGTGTGGTTGTGAGCCGCTGTATGTGAGCGCTTTGTTTCAAAGCAGATAAATTGTTTTGGCCGCTTGCCAAAAATAATAAAATCACAGTCAACGCCAACGTTTTGTTGCATTTGCGTGCTCCACCCGTTTCCCAACTATTTTGCTTCCTTGTTTTAGTACATTGATTCGTTGGGTTAGGGCTGGTTTATTGTTGGTTGTGTTTTTCTTTTCCTTTTGGTTGCTGCCTCATTGCCTGCCACAGCAGTTCAGCAGAGATAACGAGGTAATTCCAGCAAATGATTTGTGATTTTTGAAATTATTAAGTAATTTTGTGGCACGAAAAGTGTGAATGGGAAGTGGAAAATATGTTTTTGCTAAACTGTTGCATCTTGATGAGGATTAAATGAGCGTTAGTTACCAAGTGATTAGGGTTATTTAATACTATTACGCGATTTCGCTTATAAAATCTGCTCGGGGATGAAATAAAAGCGACGTTTGAGCGAAAATTCAATAAGAATAGAATAGTTGTACAATGAATTAAAGATTTTAAACAATAATTATTTTTTAAACTCTAAATTTTAAGCTATTACAACAATAAAAACCGAAAAAAGGTACTCGACAGGCTGAGTCGTTCGGCGACCAAAAAAGCTGAGTGGCTGTTGCTCGTCAGCTGTTATTCCGAAGGTTTATGTATTAATTTTTCTAGTTTAAAAAGATATTTAGTTTACTTTAAGGCAAATATTTATTAACTAAGTGTTTAGAGTTAACTAATAAAAGGAAACCATAGCAGTCGAATGGGTAGGCGTGTGAATACTATTCGGGAGTGCGTTGTTCGAGTCTCCGTGCATGAAACACCAAAATGATAGACAATTTTATCTAATAGTGGTCGCCCCTCGGCAGGCAATGGCAAATCTCCGAGTGTATTTCTGTCATGAAAAAGCCCCACGTAAAAAATATCTGCCATTTGGAATGGGCTTGAAACTGTAGGTCCTTCCATTTGTGGAACAACATCAACGCGCAGGCCACGAATAGGAGAAGGAGCTCGGCTAAACACCCGAAAAGTATGTAAGCCCCAATTATAAGTATTTATATAATGAAGGTATAGATAGAGAGAACATAACAAAGCCAGAACTATGGTTCAATAGGGTTATACTTACATGGGTTCCGGGACACTCCGGTGTTCAAGGAAACGAAATTGCCGACGAATTGGCCAACTGTGGATCAGCGGTGCCCGCACAAGGGCCAGAGCCAATAAACGGAATCAGTTCCGCAGAAATCATGAATTGGATAAGCGATTATGTAGGCAATCTACATAAAGGGCGATGGTCCGGTCTAGAACGCTGCAGAACTGCAAAGTGTTTTGTGACAAGTCGGAACAGAAAACTATCAAACTTTCTACTAAAACTTAGAAGGAAATACGTTCGCTTGATGGTCGGTATCATTACAGGACACCATCCATGGGGTCAGCATATGACCACCATTGGAATCATTAAGGACCCAGTGTGCCTGTCAGGCTTGGAAGAGGCGGATATCATTGAGCACGTTCTCTTTTGCTAGGGCACGGCTACGAGTTTTGGCTTCCGATGTCATGAGAATGAGTGATATTCTTTCTCTAAAGCTGGAGGATATTTACGGATTTGCCAAAGAATCTGTAAAAATTCTCACAGGACTAACTATCTCTATCTCTGTCTCTTTGTCTGATACTTTTCTCCTTCCCTCCCTTTCCAGAGCTTTTAATACAATGAGCTTTTTAGCCTGAGTGTTTTAGGAGCCACCAAATCTCCTGGTGCTCCTTGGCTTGACCTTTTTAAATTTCAATTTCATGGTTCAATAGACGATGGGAAATCAAGAAAGACAGAACAGGAGCGAAATAATCAATTGGATTAAAATTGAATGTTATTATAAATATTATTTTAAGTAAAAATTCCATTCAATTTTTACTGCTCACTTTCACTTATTATGGTTGCAAAACCTTAAATAGCCGAGATGCAGAGTGACTTCAATAAAATGCTGAAAAGTAATTTGATTCCATCATAGATAAAAATAGAGATATAGTAAGGGCGAAATCAAGATCGAGACTATTAAAAATTCTTGTCTTTGCGGACAACATAAGAGTAAAACTGATTAGATTTTGTTTATTGAAACTTCGCGAATTAAAAAAAAATATATATAAAATCATTCTATAATATTTCCATTAGCTGCAGTAACCTCCTCCATCCGGGGCGGGAAATGTTTCATGAATCAAATGCTCCCTTTTCATGTTAACCACAACGGTATTAATTGCAGCCTTCTCCAGAAAAATGGTGCTAAAGATGCTATTTCGTTTCACTCTCAACTACGCCATATACCTAGTAGTCCAGGGGTTAAAGACTGGGGAGTTAGGCGGCCAAAAGTTCGGTCTTATGTGGCCATGGGAATTTTGAGCCATCACTTTGTGTTAAGGCACAGAGCCTGGCTGAAAGATGTATGGGCTGTCACCGCCCACTATCAATCCAGGATTTTACGAGACTCTAGAACTATAATATATGCAACAGAATTCACTCGAAATCCTTGAGTAAAGAAGTGTGGTGACATGTCAAAGGACATGTTGCTCACAACACTTAAAACCGTTTTTGCAACAAATTCTGAAATGCCGCTTGAAGCTTCCGATTCACGGCGCATCGTATGAACGAGTGAATGGGAGCACTTAAGAAAATTAGCGATTTCTAAATCGGTGTAATTTGTGTCTATAGCAATGGCAACTGCCTGTTTCTCCATTCCCTGAGTATTCAAAGTTGTTTCTGAAAATGAGCAAAAAGGAAAATAATCGTTGCGGGAAGTTATAGCCACATATAAGCATATTCTGAAATACCATTTGCTTCCCGTATTAATTTCATTAGGATACCTAGTAATGGGTACAACAAGTAAATAATTTGATTTAAAACTTTAGCATGGAATGGAAAGTGAAAACGCAAAACCGTTTGGGGAATATTGAAGTTTATCTGCCGCAGTAAATCAGGGCAATCAATTATATCACAGACCATGCCCTAGATTATTATCTGTGAGTATTTTATATGCTTTGAGGAGAGTGATTTTAAATGTATTAACAGACAAATGTCCCCTTAAAATGAAACGAAGAAACGAGCCACGCCCGTTAAAATGGAGAGGTTGCAGAGCAAAGCGAATAAAGCTGCGTTGAACCCTTTCGATGCTTTGATGATTTAGCGGGGTTAAAACGGCACGAATGTGATTAAAGGCACAAATAAAAACGCGCCTAGAATGCTACGCTGATACAAGCCAGAGATGAAGGGGTGTGATTGGGCATTGCCAATTAAGACATAAGATGCATAGAGAGGTAGGAACCTTAGCCAAAAACGGAAAATTGAATTCTTTTATATTTTCAAAGTAAAACATTTCTGAAGTAGGTCCATTATAGTCCATCTAAATCACATTTCATTGATTACTATATGGAGGAAATCCATTGAGAGCATCCTACGTTTGATGTCCTAGATACGCATAATTATTCAAAAATCAAGAGGGGTGGAAAAAATCAAGACACCTGGAATTTATGGCTATTGCACTATTGAGGACGATGTTTGATTTAAATAAATTACCTAAAAGATTAACGATCTCAGATAGACTATGAGGATGCCTACCATGAAATTACATTACATAAACCAGGAATTGTTCAATAAAACGCAAAATAATTGTTTAATAATGAAAATTTATTTTGCCGCCTTCACAATAGGCTCCATTTGTAGCAATACATACATGCCAATGATTAGTCCAGCCATCAAAGCACCTTTTAAATGAGTTTGAAGAGATCTTCTTCAGCTCCTTCAGCGAATTCTTCTTAATTACCTCTATCGATTCGAAGCGGCGTCCGCGGAGTGGCAATTTAAGTTTTGGGAAAGAGAAAAAGTCAAAGGGAGTTAAAGGCGGTGAATGCGGTGGTTGTTCGACGACATTTGTCGCGTTTTTGGTGAAAAAAGTTTTCAAAATATGAGCTTTATGGGACGGTCGGTTATCATGATCCATGAGTTTTCTTTCCACAAGTTGGGCCGTTTCCTACACACATTCTCTCTCAAACGTCACATGCCTTTCAAATACGTATTCTTTATTTACCGTAGAACCATTTGGAATGAATTCCGAGTGCACAGCCCCATGATAATCAAATAAAACGAGTAGCATGATACTCACTTTTGACCGACTTTGACGTGGTTTTTTGGGTTTCGGCTCATATGGATAGCGCCATTCAGCCGCCTGTTGACTGGTTTGCATGTCAAACTCATATACCCACGTCTCAGCACCTGTTATGATGCGTTGGTTAAACGTTGGGTCCGAATTTACTTGCTCAAGCATGTCTTCACCCACCTTAGAAATTCAACTCTCTTGGAACGAGTCGAGCAGACACGCGCCTCATGCCCAATTGATTAGGTCACGAGCTACCTTCCTCAAACTTAAATGATGGTTTTCAATCACCATTTCCTTGACTTTGTCGACGTTTTATCCGTTAAAGACGTTAATGGGCGACCAGATAGAAGCATATCTTCGACGACTTCTTGGCCCTCTGCAAAAGTCTTATAGCACTCGTAGACCCGTGTTTTTGATAAATCACCTTCGACATAGGCTTTCTGCAACATTTTCAATGACTCGGCACACGAAATCCAGTTCAAAATATAAAATTGAAGACAAATTCTTTGTTCGATATTTTTATCCATAGTGAAGATCGCAGAGCACACCTGCGGTTGACTGATATAATTGAACGCCAAAAACAAGCTAATTGACAGATCACAATCAAACTCTGCGACACCACAGAAGGCGGTTGTACCTACATTCCCGATATTTTTTTGACAGAATGTATATATGTACAAGCAGGGATATTTATGCAACATTTCTTTTACCAAATATAATTCCAAAAGGCCTTCGGGTTCGATACTAATTCAGTTTCGTGCCGCGAAATATTATATATTGACTGCTTGCTAGGAGGTTGTCAGGCGCATTAAATTGAGTTGAATATTGAATATAGGGTATTGGTTCTTGGATACACTACTTTGTGCGGATATGTACAGATTAAAATACCTATTTATTTGATTCTTCAACGTTTTAATATCCTTTGTAGGACAGTGGGGTTTATGAATTCGGCAGGTCGAAGAACAACATCATAGCAACATTCTGGCCTAACTCTGTTCGTGTTGACTTTTTCTGGATATAATGAAAAAACTTGCGCAGAGTTCTCCAAGGAACAAGAAATCGGATTATGTGACGCTTACCGGATGGCTTCTTTACTAATGCGAACAATTTGAATACCTCGTCCTTGCTGGTACCACTAGTTGCATGTCTGCTTATGCTTTCCAAAGGAAGCTTTATGAACGCCGCCAGAGATTTCTTTAATCTCATATAGCCTAGAGTTCTGATAACAGCCTATATGAAGGCCCGAAAAAATGATGATTTTCAATATTTCTTTTTTGCTAGTCAATTGCTTTATTTTCCAAAAATAAAAACAACATTAATACATCATGTTTCGACTTGACTTTAGCAAAATTAAAAAGAAATTAATAATTGTAAAAGTTAGCGCTGTTTGTGGAGTCCGTTTCTCCAGAAGTCTTTCGTGGTGATCATCACAAGTACTTGGATATTCATCTAAAATTAATCGGACAAGAGAAATTATTTATATTAACAGATAATCTTGTGCCTGATCGAAGCATTTTTTTATTTTTTTCAATATTATCAATATGGCCTTCTATCAGGCATGAGTGTTTTATATTTTTCAAACATAGTATACATTTTATTGAAATTTACCAATTGGTGTTTAAGTTGCAGCGATCACCAGTTCAAAAAACATAGTTTTGAGAAAAACGCATTTAAAGTTTTGCTATCGATTTATGTATACCCGAGCGCCTTTTGTAAATTGTTGAAAAGTATTTGTCAGATTCACTTCAAATTTTCATACAAGGTTTTTAAGATATTGTACTTTAAGAAAATGCAAAAAAAAATTCCAATGGTTTGAAAATTCCCTAACCCCTTAAAGATTCTACCTATGTCGTTCGGTGCAAATTCTTTAAAGGCAAGTTCTCTTTTCATCTGATATGAGATCGTTGCTCGGCAGAGCAGCCGCCACTACTGCAGTGGCAGTATGCGGTTATGCGGCGGATATGGGCATCTAACAGTCGCTTTAGAGTCTTGAGAGAAAAGGAAGTCAGGTTTATTGGTTCAACATTTTATATTTGAAACCCTGGAACACTCTAGGCAGGGTCCTCCGCTTCTGATGAGCTACAAGTTAAGGTAAGTAGATGTTTGTGGCCAAATCTATCGATAGCGGCTTGTATTTCTTCGATATTTCAAAGTAACTTGATTCAAATTACTTTTAATAGACGGTTGCACCACCAGGTGTATTTAATAACTTTTGTCTGCTTAAATAAATTATATAGCGTTAAGCAGATATTGCGTAAAGTTTAAAGAACTGATAGCAATAAAGAAGTGGATTAAAAAAAAAAAACAATTTACTTGTACATTTATAATATCTACAAATAAGTGAACTCATTAGTCGAACTATAGAAGCTTTACTCACTTTACAAATTTTCATAAATCATGCTGAAAAAAGCAATTACTGGTGTATAAGCTGTGAGTTTTACCACTTGTGCTTACATAATTCAGTTACTTTATTTTTTACAATGTTCGCTATATTCCAAATTTTTCGCGCAAATTTTTTTTTTCGTTTATTTTTTTTTATAAAATTGTAGTTCATTGCACAATAGAAAGTTATAAAAATTGCAGAAATTTCAAAAAGTTGTCGTAAAAATGTTCAATGTTTAGAATTTTGAAAACTTTTCAGGCTTGCAGTTTTGTAGCCCATTAAATTTCAGTAGACTAATGTGCAAGTTCGAAGTCGCTTAAAAATACCGTTGATTTTTGCGAAGTTTTTGCTTACGATTTTGAGAATTTACTTGCGCATGAAGCATGAAGATGCTCGACAAATTTTAATAAAACTTTGTTAATGGTAATGGTTTTACGGGTTAGGCTAAAGCCTTTATGCACTGCCACAAGATTGATCTATTGTGCGCCCTCAATTGCTTAATTATAATTATTTATAATATGGAGAAATTGGAGAGAGTTAAAGTTAGAGTTAGAGATTTTGCTCTATTGGCATTGAAGTTCGAAAACTTCTTAGAGTGATTAAGGCCGCTTGTGCCGTTTCAGTGTTCACTGATTTTAGTTTTGACCATTTTTTGGTTTCCTGTTTTACATTATTTTTGTTAAAGCCGAAAAATGAGGTTGATCCAATAAGTAGCCCTTCTGCTGCTTTGAAGAAAGTTTGAAACTTTGGTTTCTATCATTCGAATTTATTATTTTTATTATTATAGTATTGTACAATATTTTTTCTGAAATATTTTCTCAATATATTTCTATAAAAAATTAATGAAAAAAATTTGCCATGGTAGATATTGCGAATAGTGCAAAAAGACCATCATCATCATCTTTTGGCACTGGAGCACTTTGTGAGTTTTGCCCTGCTACCCGTGGGACCTCCATACACATCGATCGTTAGCGACTTTTTTCCAATTCCTTAATCCAAGTTTATTGCTGTCCTGCTCTAATTCGTCGGCCCATCTCTTGGTCTTCCTTTCGCTCTAGTGTTGAACGCTTTGGCTTTTACAGTCGTCTTCTTTGTACTTCTACCGCCCATTCTTGTTATATGACCCAGCCATCCAAACCTGTACGCTTCGATGCAACGTATAACATTTTTGTAATTTATAAGCTGGTCTATAGTAGCTCATCGTCCCATTTTATATGCCACTCGCCGTGATGTTTGATTCAATATTTTTCGTTAAAATGTTTGCAGTTTTGCTTTATCTTTTTCAATTAGCGTCTACCATTCAGCTCCATAGCATAAGACTTGTTTTGTTTTGTACAGAATCAATTTGTATTGTCTGTTTAGTAGTTTCAATTTGAACAGTTTCGTTAGTGACGCTTATGATCTGCTTGGATCCTCTCGTCGATCGGAAAGGCTTATTCATGGAGTATAAAAGATATATATTTAAAACATTTTTACATGAAAGTACATATGTACAATACTACGAGTCGCAATTTCTCAATAAGCCGTGTCGTCTCCATCGTTGTCGAGTACAGCCTAGCATCTTCTTCATGCTTTGAACCAGCTTTTCTGCATAGCTCAGCTACAAACAGGACTAGATTTTACGAACTTGACTTGAGTTGTTTTAATCATGGACTGGCTTTCCGGCAAAATGCGTTTTCATAGTTCCCCACATATTTTCAATGGGGTTGGCGTCTGGGGACTGGGAAGGCCAGTCCAATACTGTGACGCCATTTTCTTGTTTTGTTGTTTCTCAATGTGTTTTTCTGAGAGTAGTGCTTTTGACGATGTGGGGATGTGGTCGTTCGATGGTGTTGATACTCCGTAGTCGCAAAGAAGGGTCCCGCGAAAGTTGGATGCTCACTTTATCCTGCTTTTTTGTCGTCACCCGCTTCAAGCCGCGCTCGAAAAAGTCATCAACATTTTTGTACACCTTATACCGCTGATTCCACGTCAAAACGAACTTTTTTGATTTTTTAATTACTTTTGCAGCCGCGGCGTAAGATAATTTCGGCTCTTTCGAATACGTGGGTAAAACTACCGCCTCGGGACACTTCGCGTAGTTCTCACTCATTTTTGTTTGGTTGCGTTCACGAGAAAGTTTCGAACGACACTAACCTGAGTTAGCACTGGCGTCGTAGCCCTTGAGTGGCCCTATTACGCAGCAAAAAGCAGAACGAAATATATCTTGAAGTTAGAAGAAAAAAAAAACGGTTCTTTTCTTCTGACACAGACTGTAAGTAAAGGATTCCACGATTTGAAATAAATATGGGTAAATTGCAGTTTGTTACATATTGGCTTATTTTGTTTGGACATCATCATATTTTTCATCTTATCTTCGTTGATTTCAAGGCCAATTCTCCCAGCTGGAACTCCAATATCCGCAAAGGTTTTGGAAAAGGCTGGATATTTTTGCTGTCACCGCGTATGCGAATAATTGGGTAGCAAAAAAGAAAAATTGGAATTGCTTTAAAATATCCCGAAATTTTGAGATCAAAATTTCCCGATAACATTGGCATTCCTAGCACCGATACACAAATCCATAGTCGTAATGACAAAATTGCATGAAGTAAGTAAAATCTTGTTTCCATATTCACCAAATTTTCCAGATTTAAGCCTTTGCGATTATTTCTACTTTTTAGATGTGAAGAAATGGCAGGAATTAAGAGCTTTTGCTGAAGAAGTTGTCGACAAAAGATACAACTATTTTAAGGCATTAGAAAATTTTAGGAACGTTCTCAGCAATTTATCGAAAAAACTAGTTTAAGAACTAATTAAATAAATATTTTATACTAAATATTAGTCGGCAACTCTATTCAAACATTTCTTTGAACTAAAGTGTTATAAGAAAAGTTCCGTTTCATACCCATTTTACAATAGTTTTCTAATAATTTGAAGTAAGAGGTTATCTCTAGAATATACGAATATCTTCAGTGATAACAGCCGCTCCGGTGAAGTTGTTGGTAACTTTTATTTCTTATCGCTCTATTAGTTTTTGAACTTAGAAATAATTAAATAAAGATTTTCTATGGAAATTTAATCAAAATCGATAGAGAAATCAATGGGCGGATAGATATATGTGTATTTGTGCATTTGTATAATATAAAAAGTGTATATTTAAAATTATAAGATTTAAAAATTGTATGTTTGCCAATCGACTTTCGGCTTATTTACATTAGAAACAACTTTTGAGTGCCCATCTAATGGGAAAATATTTACTTTCGGCCCCTTCATACGAAACGCATACATACATACGTATTTAGATATAAACGCAAGTGAAAATTCCATTTCGCTACAAATCGGCGCAACGGATGTGCAGTGCAAATCCTTTCACGCCAAGCTCAACTCCCTATTTAACTGGCGCTTATCAAAACTGGCAATAGCAGCGGCCACAGCTAAAACAACTATGCACAATGAGCATAGAAATGCATACAATGTATATATATACAATATATATACAATATATATATATTTATATATTATACAACAAAAATGTAGTGGTTTACACAAATCGGAAAACAAAATGTGTTGTTGCAATGTGTTCGGTTTTGTTTTCTCTTTGCTTTTTGAGGGTTTTCGAAATAAAGGGAGGTCAACTATTCAATGAAAATAATTGGATTCTCTACTGTAACTTAGAGTCTCAGATATATTTGTTTCCCAACAAGTTAATTAATTTAATTTTTAATATTTAATTAGCGATTTTTAAATGTGCGTACGACTTGAGTAAGAATGAGGTTTGTTAGCGCCATTCGTTACTCTCAGGTGGGTTGCTGTTTAAAATGGGAAAAACGGTCAATAATCTACTTTCCATGCAGCAATAGTTTTCGCAAATGAGTGAATCCATGCTAACATTTTCAAGTATTTTGGAAATTGGCTTATGGTCAGTGAAAACAACGTGAACCTGCTTACCAATATTCTGAGCGAGGCTTTGATTGATCTGCAAACAGACGAAATAAAGGAGTGCTTAAGCTAGTGCTTCATTGGAGTAGTATTTTGCATTAAGTTTTCATGGTTCACTGTGCGCATTGAAATATAATTCGAAAAGTTAAGAGAATCTCACTATGAAATTTTCAGGCATTTAAGAGCAACAAGAATCTAAATGGGTGTTTAGAAAACATGACAAAAAATAATTTTTTAAAAATTTCCAAAAAAATGTTTCTCAAATAAATTTCCAAACAAATTTTTTCAAAAAAAAAAAAAAATCCATAACATTTTTCTTTTTGTTTTTAAATTTTCCAATAATTTTTTTCTCTATTTTCCAAAAATTTTATTGAAAAGCATATTTTATTAAAAAAAAAAATTATAATAAAGTTAAAAACAACCGAAGACGTTTCATTTAAAAAAATCTGTTTCAAAATGTTAACATTCAATGAATCTCAACATTATTAATTTTTTTCTATATTTTCTCAGTTTACTTTTCATCGAACTCAAGTCTACAAAAAAAGCAATTCTCAGAAGAGTTGCTTCACTGGAGTAGTATTTTGTACTGAGTTTTCACAGTTCGCTGTGCGTATTTGAATATAATTCGAAAAGTTATGAGAATCCTACTATGAAGTTTTCTGGGATCAATGAGCAACAAAAATTTGAATCTGTTTTTATCAAACATGACAAAAAATTTTATTTTTACAAAATGTTGAAAAAAAAATTTCCAAAAATTTTTTTTTTTTAAGTATATTTTATTCTAAAATATTAAAAAAAAACAATTCATCTTAAAGTTAAAAAGAATCGAAGATATTGCATTTAAAAAAAATCTGTGTCAAAATGTTCAGCATTCAATGAATCTTATTGTATATTAATATTATTATAAAATTTCAAACTTTTCTCAGTTTACTTCTCATTATACTCAAGGCCACAAATAAATTAATTTTCAGAAAAATCCTCAACAATTGCTGATGATTTAAAATTGCTTAGCAAGGTAATTTGACATTTGGATGCTTCTTTAATATAGGAACATTTAAATTAACTTTTCGCTTGGAGTGTCCAAAATAAGCTATCACTTGAAATAAAGGGATGTTTTCATCCTTCCTATTAAATGGACTTTATCAAATGTTGTTTTTTCTAAAGTTAAAAAGCAGTAGCCGAATGGGTTGGTGCGTGATTACCATTCGGAATTCACAGAGAGGTCGTTGGTTCAAATCTCGGTGAAAGCAAAATTAAAAAAAAAACATTTTTCTAATAGTGGTCGCCCCTCGGCAGGCAATGGTAAACCTCCGAGTGTATTTCTGCCATGAAAAAGCTCCTCATAAAAATATCTGCGTTCGGAGTCGGCTTGAAACTGTAGGTCCCTCCATTTGTGGAACAACATCAAGACGCACACCACAAATAGGAGGAGGAGCTCGGCCAAACACCTAATAGAAGTGCACGGCCAATTATTTATTTTTATTTTTAAAGAGTTTTATAGTCTAGCCGTGGCATTGACTCTGTCGCGCTATAGCGCTGCATTCATGGAGAAGGTGCGTTGGAGTCTCCTTTGATTGGTCACAGAAAATACAAGAGTCAGTAAAGGTCTGAGGCGCTGTGCGAGGTATTTTAAAGACCCTCACAATAGAAAAATTTTAAATAACTCCCTACTTAGTTCTAAGCTCCACTATACGTCTTTAGTTTGGAGCCCAAGTTATGCCTCTCATTCAAATAGAATTGAAAAGATGCACATTTCTCTGATGCATTACTACCCTACAGTGTTCGGTGCGTGCTAAAAATCTCGGGTGCCTTGCCAATAGACGTACACCACAGTTCGTGGTAATTTTTTACATGATTTGTGATTCTGTTGATTGTCTCGAAGTTTTTTAACATATTGGCTTCAATGATCCTCACAAAACTTTACGATTTTACTATAAGGAATAAAATTTGGAAAAAGTAGGGACCAAATAAAGAGATTTCGGAAAATAGTCAAGATATGTAGTATGTAGCAACACCCACTTTTGAAAAAGTATTTGTACCGCAAACAAATTTTGGCACCTCAACATTTTGACAACTTTTGACTATTTTTATTTTTTTTTTAATTTAAATGCTTTTTTGTTTAAATGTAATTCATTATGAAATAAGGATCATATTACCTCAAGTCCAACTTGGTAAATTTTTATCAAAAATTAAAAATCTTCCAACAGGGTGATTAATTTTGCGCCACTTTGTATATAGAGGATTTTCCAATAACAGGTGTTATCTATCGCTATCGAGAGATGATTAACGATTTTTTATGGCCAGAATTGGATGGTATGGATCTGGACAACGTTTATTTTCAACAAGACGGCGCTACGTGCCACATAAGCAACGGAAACCATTGATCTTTTACGGGAAAAGCTTCCGGACCGTGTTATCTCTCGAAGAGACAATTGGCCACCGAGATTTTGTGATTTATTATAGCACCTTGTGACTTTTTACTTTAGGGTCACGTGAAAGAGAAGGTCTACGCTAGCAGACCAAAGGTCGATTAAAGACCTCAAAGATAGAATTCGTGAGGCTATCGGGGATATAAGACAGCCACTTTGCAATTCAGTTATGGAAAATTTCATGAAACGGATATTGTCCTGTAAGAGTTGTCGTGGTGATCATTTGCCTGATGCTATTTTCCACTATTAACGGCATACCTTCCTCTTTATAATGAAATAAACATCCGATCATTTATATTAAAAAATATCAATTTGCTTTGTACATCAAAATAACACCTTTTATTGGAAAACCCTTTATATAATATATACTCAGTTAAAAAACTGTAGCACAGCAACTTTTTGACAAATTTTGATAACTGGTGAATAGATCCAAGTTTAAAAATTTGTGCAAGTTTGAACAAAATAAAAAAAAAATCACGAAAATTTCAAAGGATGCTTTCCATTTAAATTCAACCGGGCTATTCGGGTCATGTTCTTCGATTTCGATGTAACTTAAATATGTTGCTCTCTGGTCAAAATAATGAGACACGTATTTTTTTGTTCGCCCGAAAAAATTTTTTTGCAAGAGTTATCGGCAATTTTGTTTTTCGCCTCAAACTCGATTTTTTTTAATTATATAAGAAATTTTTTTTTTTAAATGCCCATAACTTAGTCAAAAATGAACCGATTTTAATAATTTTGGGTTCAAAATGATCGTAATTACATACACAAGCGACTTGATGTAGAAACAATTGCAAAAAAGTAGTTGAAATTTTTTTATTTAGCAAAAAAGAAAAAAAATTGAAATTTTTTCGAAATTCAATATTTCAAAAAGTGTATTTTTTTTTTTTTTATAACTTTTTCCAAATCAAAAGGACATCTCAAACTTTAATTGAGCTGCATGCCTAGTAGCTAAAATGAGTTGTTTTTGAGTAATGAATTTTTGAGTAAACACCCTGTTTCGCACTTTTTGTTTTTCGCAAAATAAAAAATTGTCAACTACTTTTTTGCAACTATTTCTATATGAAATCGCTCGTGTAAGTAATGACGATCATTTTGAACCCAAAATTATTAAAATCGGTGCATTTTTGACTAAGTTATGAGCATTTAAAAAAAAAAAAATCTTATATTATTAAAAAAAATCGATTTTGAGCCGAAAAACAAAATTGCCGATAAAGCTAGAAAAAAATTTTTTTGGGCGAAAAAAAAAAATACGTGTCTCATTATTTTGACCAGAGAGCAACATATTTGAGTTACATCGAAATCGAAGAACATGTCCCGAAAAGCCCTTTTGAATTGAAATGGAAAGAATCTATATAAGAAATTTTTTTTTAATTGCTCATAGCTTAGTCAAAAATAAGCCGATTTGAATGATTCTGGGTTCAAAATAATCGTAATTACTTACATAAGCGATTTCATGGAGAAATAGTTGCAAAAAGTAGTTGAAAATTTTTTCTTTTGCAAAAAACAAAAACTGCGAAACAGGGTGTTTACTCAAAAATTCATTACTCAAAAACAACTCATTTTAGCTACTAGGCATGCAGCTCAATTAAAGTTTGAGATGTCCTTTTGATTTGGAAAAAGTTATAAAAAAAAAAAAATACACTTTTTGAAATATTGAATTTCGAAAAAATTTCAATTTTTTTTCTTTTTTGCTAAATAAAAAAATTTCAACTACTTTTTTGCAATTGTTTCTACTTGAAGTCGCTTGTGTATGTAATTACGATCATTTTGAACCCAAAATTATTAAAATCGGTTCATTTTTGACTAAGTTATGGGCATTTAAAAAAAAAATTTTCTTATATAATTAAAAAAAATCGAGTTTGAGGCGAAAAACAAAATTGCCGATAACTCTTGAAAAAAAATTTTTTCGGGCGAACAAAAAAATACGTGTCTCATTATTTTGACCAGAGAGCAACATATTTAAGTTACATCGAAATCGAAGAACATGACCCGAATAGCCCGGTTGAATTTAAATGGAAAGCATCAAAGGTGTTAATCGGAATCGGTTGCTCCTCGGCATACAATGCCAAACCTCCGAGTGTAGTTCTGCCAAGAAAAAGTAAGAAACCATTTGCCGTTCGGAGGCGACATAAAACTGTAGATTAGAATCACCACAAAAAGCAGGAGAAGCTCGGCCAAACTCCCAAAATACATTTTTATAGCCCAGTTTTTCAATAAGTTTGAAGTAGCCCAAAACCCGAGTGATTTTTCGGAATTTTTTTCGCTTACGGTGTTGAATAGTTATGCCTTATAAGAAGAAAATGCAAAAGACCGCGGAGAAAAAAAATTTCAAAAAATCAGAAGCAATTAAACTTCCACTACATTATATCAAACTTTATCGGGCTATAAAACTGTATATTTGGAATTTTCGTAAAAATTCTGATTAGAAAATGTGAATTTAGATGAAATCTTATTACGTTTTTTTTTTTAATTTGTGCAAGGTATAAAACATGGATTTATATGATTTTTCTTTGGGAATGAATTATATTTGTATAAAAAATATACTAAAATTAAATGAGAATCAAATATAGCCACCGTCCAGGGGTTAACAACTGTGTATAGCAAATGACGTCGGAGCTAATTCGGAGGTTGAAGAAATAAGTAGGCGTGATATCATCATTACTGTTGTTGTGTTCTACACTCAACTCTGCGTTGTATTAGTATTTTGTACGGACAAAAAATATCTTTTATCAGCAGTTCCGGGTTTGACACTACTGCTCCAGAACTCCCTAAGTATTTTGCGGACTTACCAGGATGGCCCTGGATAATATAATTCTCATACGACTCTGCTTCATGTGGCAACTCCATTTCCAAAGGGTGCTATCAGAACTTTTGTAAGCTCAACCGCGGAAGTTTCGAAGATTTAGCTCGTTTTGAACTAAAAGCATTAGCTGTTTTTGACACTTCAGTTGCTTGTCCCAGAACATCATTGTGAATCGTGAATGACGACAAAATTGGAATACTCGCACATTTGATTTGAATACAAATGATTGCGCCTATTGAAGAATCCGTAACTTGATGAGGCCATTCACCTCTTTGCCTCTAGCCTACTGGCGATGGGAGGCGAAAATGTTTTTCTGCGACTTTGCTTTTGCTAGAATTAGAATATAAAAATGGATTGCGAGAAAAAATCTAAGCTCTCGAGCGACCGGTATTATACTCTGATTTATTCGTATAACGAGCAGAGTGAAAAATGATCAAAAGAAACATGGAAATAATTAATATCCAGCATAGTTTTGGAGTGCTGTTGCTTAGCTTTGTCGAAACCAGAAATGTTAATAAAGCAGTTCACGTACAGCAGCGATTTTATCTGGAATAATAACCGATTTTAGCAGATCTTCACGAAATGCGTGCTACAGCTACCAATCGAAAGACGTTGGGTCGAGATGTTGGTTTCGTCACAAACAGTCGTAGCAATCCGAACGATAAACTAATGAACGTCGTAAAAATGAATATTTGAAGTACCTCTTAACAATACAAATTCACTCGTATGTTAAAACGTTCTGAGTATGTTTACCATAAAAAAATATATAAAATGACAATATCAGAAATTATTATTATACAATCATTTCTGGCGGCTACTGTAGCCGAATGGGTTGACTATTCGGGAGTGCGTAGGCTCCGTGCATGAAACAGCAAAATGAATGAAAATGAGAAAAAGGGTTTGCTAATAGCGGACGTGTATTTCGGTCATAAAAAAGCTCCACATAAAACACCGTTTGCCTTTCGGTGGCTGATTAAAGCTGTAGGTCTCTCCATTTGTGCAATAACATCAAGACGCACGCCACAAATAGGAGAAGGAGATCGGCCAAACACCAATTATTTATTAAATCGTTGTTTGTATCATTTCTTAAAACATAAGTGGCAACCTACGTGCAAGAAAAAAAAGAAAGTGTGTGGTAGTTCACGGAACCCGCACGATTGAAGTGAAACTTCTTTTATCAACAAATCAATAATTTAACTATTATTTCAATATAATGCATGCAGAAGTCATGGAAAGCATGGAATGGAATTTTATTAAACAGAATTATTTATTTATTTTAATATAAAAAGAAATGAATTTATTGTACTCAATTACATTTGGTTCTCGGCATTGTCATTATCATTATTGGATTCGTTTTCCAAAAATGAAACAAGGGCTTTATGGTAACTGAAATACGTAAAAAATGATCTACATTCTAATCTATCAAGGTATCGATGAAATACTGCATCAATGGTAGTTCCGCATCTTGTTGTTGGTACTACAAATTATCACTTATCGTACAACCGGAGGATTCACTGTCACGGTGTTCAACAGTAGCTCTTAATTTTTTACGCTCCAAATACTCACGTTGCCGTTCAGCACCTGTTTTCGGTTTCCGTTTTTGTTGATTTGATGCCATATTTAACAGAAATCAATCAACAAAACAAAATATGTTTGTAAGATTTGCTCAAAACTACACACACACTCTATGACGCGTCTCGCGTTACTAATATAATATTGTGTTTGGGATAACTGTCAACTGTTTCCACCGAAATGCGTTCGCAAAGTGTATGGTCTTTGGTATGGTAAACAGATTTATGATACATTATTTTGCGGCGACAGCACAGCGCGATAGCCCAGCGGCTAGCAATGTGGGCTTCCGATCCGAAATCCTTGGTTCGAATCACAAGAAAATTTTTTTTTTTTTTTTTTTTATGCATTTATTTCATTTTGTTTTATGATATGTTTATGAGCAGATTTTTTTCATGGCAGAAATACACTCGGAGGTTTGCCATTGCCTGCCGAGGGGCGACCGCTATTAGAAAAATGTTTTCATTAATTTTGCTTTCACCGAGATTCGAACCAACGACCTCTCTGTGAATTCCGAATGGTGATCACGCACCAACCCACTCGGCTACGGCGGCCGTCAATCAAATGTCATATTTACAAATTACATTCGATAAGAATGCAATAATAAACGACCGCATTACATTCACGACGACACGCCACGCCAGTCTTTTAACAGATGGCGCTGGCATAGCGTGAGTTTTACGTAGTTTAGCGTAGTTTTACTCCTCACAGCGTTTCATCCACGCCACGCTTTTAACAGATGGCGCTGGCGTAGCGTCACATATCGATGAAACGCTATGGTTTTACTCCTCACAGCGTTTCATCCTTCGAGACAAAAGAAGTTTCACTTCAAAAATTCTCATTCCCAAAAATTAGACCTAAAGTTAAATTAAGTTTACCTTTTTAGTGCAACTTTTACACTCGTTTCAAAGCTGGAAATATTTTCTGTTCGAAACGAGCTTTTTAGCCTTAAAAGATTTCCTTTTCAACCTGTTTAGATTATTTGACCGAATGATACTCGTATCTGTGTGTTTGTGTAGCTGTGCGCGCTCTTTCTAGCCGTTGACTCGACACAAAAGCGCCTAAACATTTCTTCTTGGCAACGCCCGTTACCACCTCAATATCAACCAGGCCACTGCTGCTAGCTTCCGGTCCATGGATGCCGGTGTTTTTTTGCTGCTTATTTTTGTGCGCCTTTGTATTTTTGTGTGTTTTGTATTTACTTTTTAGTCTCGTCCAACATCAGTTCAGCCAACAAAAGTTTTACATATTATATTATTTAACCAACTCTTCGTCTATGCCACGCCACCGTCTCTGCAGCATCGCCATGTTTGCTTGTGTTGCAGCTATTATACAAGCGTAGCTGTTGCCGCTATCCGCTGTGGCCTTTTGATTTGGCAGCCACGTCAACTAAGCCATTTTACGTCACGTTCGGCATTAATGGGACTTTGCCATTGTGTTGTATGAGGGGAGTTAATGTTGTTCGCTTTTAGTTTGTGAGTGTACGGATTCTGGCAAATATTATTAGGTCCTTTGAAATGCCTTTCAGCGCTATGCCCAATGCTGGCATTGTTCGCATGTTGCAGCACCAGTTACAGATGCAATTATTACGCTCGCCAGTGTAAAAATTCTTGCCATTTAACTAAAAAGCGCGAGCATCAATGTTGAATGATGAATGAGCCATTTGTTAGCTGCTGCTCCTACTGCTGCTGATGGGTAAACAGTAGTCCATAAGCAGCGGAAACGCAGAAGCAAGGGGAGAAAAGAAAGAGTGCCGTGTGACGAAGAAGCCGAACTAAGCTGTGGATGCAGTATGGCTATTATGATGGTTGCTGTTTGATTTGCGTTGCAATGGCCCTTTGCTACCTTCTGCATAGGTAGGTAGGCCAACAGGTCGGCTATTGAAAGGTGTTGAAGCGAGGCGCTGACGGCAAAAGTAACAAAGATGACGACCGAAGGGATGCAAATGTAGCGTAGTATAAGTGGTATGAGGGGATATTTTTCAGTTATGGGCGGAAATGACACTCTTTGTTATATTGTTTAGGGATCTTTTGCTATTGTTGGCTTTTGTAGTCGTTGTTTGTTTGCTTTGTTGTTGTTACTGTTGCAGTTGAGCATTGAGAGTGCATAAAAGGGTGCTACTCGAGTGGGTGACAAAAATCGAGTCGCAGCATATTTGTTGTATGAAGTACAAGTATGTAAGCAAATATTGGTTGTGAAGTGTGAAATGGTTTTAAAAAATCAGTCAAGCATTTACAATGGAAAAGAGAACAGCAAGACTTTTCTTGCTTTTTTTCTAATTATCGTGCAGTGAAATTATTTTTGGATATATAAATAAATACACATTTTTATTTCACGCCTTTATTTCAAAGTTTGTCATTGCAAAAAGGAAAACAAAATAATAAAATTTTAAATGAAAAAAAAAAAAATTATAATAAAAATAAATGAAAACTGTAAATTAAAATGTACATGGATTTTATGTCGCACTTTAGGGATTGTGGTGTAGTTGATTGACCTTCTGCGTAACTACAACTGCGTTGATTCCATGTTTGAAGTCCATTGCGGATATAAAACCTGAATAACATCAATATAGAGACAAAGGGCTTTCATACCTGCTACTCCTCTGCAGTCAATGTCGAACCGCTGAATGTACATATTTCTGCCATGAAAAGTATAAAGAGCCATGGAGGAAAAGCTTGGCACCAGCTTCGTTAACTTCTGCTCATTACGCAAAAAAGTTTTTTAGTAGGTATCTTTTACCGTTATTGTTATTTTTTATTATTATAAGGCTACTGCGCACTGTGACCAAAAGAGGTCTATTGTGCAAAGCTTGTTGAGGTACTGCGCTTGCTGGGATTTATTATATTATATTATTATATGCATAGTGCAGAACATTTACGAAGGATGTGTTTTGAAGTTTTAGTGTACATTTCAGAGAGAGCAGTTTTTTTAAGTGGCATTTCAGGCCATAGTGGCCAGACAAGTAACCAGTTAGAAGTCTTAAATTTCCTTAATCAAAATTATCTTATCAAAAGTTTCTTTGTCAGGCGGCAGGAATTGCCTAATAAGGCAGATAAAGTAAATACTGGCATCACTCCATTTAAGAGATGCATTGAACTGGGGAAGCCAAGAATAACATTGAACTTAATGGTGCCTGCTATTGTTGTGGGGTGTGTGGTAGGAGGAAGACTTCGCTGACAAGTACCTTTATTCACGCCCCGATGAAACGATGCGGCCAAAGGTTGCTTCTATGAGCGCCTGGATGTGTGAGTGCTGCAGAGGCCACGACATATATGTATGTAAGTTGTATTTGACGACTCGAAGTAATTGACTTCACCAGGGTCCGAAACTTGCTCCGTCAGTCTTTAGCACCAGATTTCGGCACAATAAAAGTGATGCAAAAGAGAAAAAAGCAATGGAGCTACATTTCTTTCCATCTGCATATTGGATTTCGGCGAGCCCGAAAAGGTAATTGATACAAAGAGGAGTGTTATGCTGCCCCAGAAAGAAAATACGCTGCATATAGGGCCACGCTGCAGTCGGACCATATCGTATCGCTGGCGGAAGTTTAAAAAAAAACAGAGAGACGTATTATTCGAAATAAGAAATGAGAGCCGAGATAAGAAAAAGGAGCAAAAATTCTATCAGAGATTTCGGCGGTCTATAGAAGGTTTTCGGTCCGAGGCGTTTTCCTGTTAGAAACAAGCCGGCGATTTGGTTACTGGTATCTGGAATATGTTTAAGTGGAGAAGCACTTTCCATATCTGCTAAATAGTGGCAGCAGTGGATGTCAGAAGGAAGGTGAATACCCCGTTCCCTTAATCGTTGACAACGAAACAGTTGTACTATTATCCGACCATGACGAACAAAAAAAAGCACGTCTAAAAAACAACAATGCTGCTGCAGGTGAGGGAACTCCGGCTGAGCTATTCAAATAAGATGGCGAGGAGCTGGTATGATGTATATATCTGCTCCTATGCAAAATATGGTCGGATTAATGTGGAACTAGTCTCCTATATATCAATTGTAAAAAGATGAAGCCCCCACTAACTAGCTGCTAGCACCTTATCAGTTTGACTTTTAATCTGGAAAGTCAACGATCGACCAGAAGCCTTGGAAAAGATCTGTGAAAAGAGAATTGACACACACCACCTCTTTATCGATTTTAAAGTACGCCTAAAGGAAATGCCCATATGTTGCGTTGCCTGAACTTGGAATAGCTTTAAAACGAATACGGCTATGTAAAATGTAGCAATATGAACAGTTTGGATAAAATTGGCACGGACTTCTTAAAATAATTTGATAAGAAACTACTGCTTGCTACCTCGTGACTCGGTGACTTCTTCTTGTATGACTCATTTCACCTGATGCTAGAAACGATTTTTCGAGCAAAGATTTCTCCACCTTAGTTCTGCCTTTCCTAGATTGCCTAGCGAAGCGAAGATAATGTTATTGACATCCATCTCACGGCTGATCGCTAAAATGTTTTTAATTAATAGGAACAAGCGTCTGCCATATTTTCGAATTGAATTTTGAAGCTCCAGAACACATTCTATGCGAATGCGCAGTTCTGTCAAAATGAAAACTTGTACCTCTAGGTAGTGCTACCATATTAGTGATATGGAGATACTAAAATTTATCAAAACCCACGCCAGAGGTCGGACAACATTGTAATCAAATAATAATAATAAAAACATTTTGTGGTAGTAGAGGACTTCGTTTATTTGGGAATCAGCATTAACACCGATAATATCATATTAAAGCTTGGAATTCAATGAAGAATCTCTCTTGCCGACAAGTGCTACTTTCGTTTAAGTAAGAAATTGAGTATTAAAGCCCTCTCTCGGCGAACAAAAACTACGCTTTATACCTAAGTCTCTCATCATGCCTGTCCGATTGTATGGCGCTGAGATTTGAGCGATGGTAACATCCGATAAGGTTGCCTTACAGTGTTCGAGAGAAATATTCTGCGAAAAATGTATGAGCTTTTGTACCTCTAGGATGGCGAAGAGCTGTATGTGCTTTACGGCGGCAGTCAGTACCTATACTGAGGAGATGAGAGCCAGCATTTTCTTCCGGCTACAGGATCATTGTAGCGTATTTCAAGCTGAAATTCTGGCTACTAGGGAAAACCTGTGGATCTTAAAGAAAAGTGTCTTCACTACAAAAGAAATAAATATATACTCAGATAATCAATCGGCCATGAAACTACTACAATCTCCTAATATTAACTCGAAAACAGTAAAAGAATGTATCGACATTTTAACAGAACTAGCGCAATACTGTACAATAAACCTGCTCTGGGTACCGGGTCACAGAGACACAGAAGATAACTGCAAAATAGATGATCTAGCGAGGTTGTGTAACACATTATCGATTCAATCCGATAAAGCGAACACACCTATACCTCTAGCAATTATACCCCCATCGAATCTGCCAACGTGCTATGGACTCAGTCCCTGACCTGTGCAACAAGTAGCATGACGTGACCAAAATGGAAGGACGTGAGAAATCTTTTTGGATTATAACAGGGCATTGCCTTATAGGCGGGCATCCCAGCAGACTGTAAGGATTCTATAATGATTACTGTAGAAGCTGTAATGACTTTGAAGAAGAAGAGGCTGTAGAATACTCTCTATGCGGATGCATGGCTCTGGGTAGAAAAAAGGTTTAATATTCTGGTATGAACCTTTTTGAATAATTTGGCAGAATTAGCCAATTTAAAACTAACAAAAATTGTTAAATACATTAAAACCACAGGTTGTCTCAATCAGGACAGTGTAGAGTAGGGCAGGTCGATTTAAAAATCGCTCATTGCTCTATGAAAATCGTATTCTAGGGATCAAAATAAGAAACTTTGCGAAGGAACCATACCTCTAAAACGAATTCTGATGCCCACCAATTTGGGTCGAACGAAAAATCCCACTTTGACCCATTTAGAGTGCTCCAATCGAGCCCAAATGTATGACCGGCCCCCACTAACTTTGGACGGCCGATCCACCCATGCCAGTGGCACACCCCCTGGAACTCCCTTGGGGGGTTCCCCATACAATGATTTGAAAATATCACCATTTTTGGCCTTTACATGAGAAAAGAAACTAAAAAGTTCGACTCAAATTGATGGACATCAGAATTCGTTTTAGAGGTATGGTTCCTTCGGCAAAGTTTCTTATTTTGATCCCTAGAATATGATTTTCACTGAGAAATGGGCGATTTTTTTGCCTCACCACAAAAGACACTAAAAGTTCGACCCAAATTGGGGGACATCAGAATTCGTTTTAGAGGTATGGTTCCTTCGGCAAAGTTTCTTATTTTGATCCCTAGAATATGATTTTCACAGAGCAATGGGCGATTTTTTTGCCTCCCCACAAATCGACCCGGCCTAGTGTAGAGTGAGGAGGGGGAACAGCCCTGTTGGTATCAAAATGAGCCTACAGTAGGTGCGTCAATTGCCAACCACTATACTTACGGTGGCATAGACCTAATGCTGCGATTATAGATCGAGCGGCTCTGCTGACTTGGTCAACTCGTCCGATGCCGTATCTGCTGGTGGTAGTACAGAAAGAGGGAGGAAATGAGGCACTTAACGGAGGTACTTGAAAGAACGAGTGGAGAAGGACTTGGCTTCACTTGGTGGCGTATATATATGCCTCTTATTTTATTATAGATCTACCAAATTTGCACTCCTGCACATCGTCACATGATTATTGGTTCAGGAACACATCACCAGTCAATTGAGTATGGGCTACCGTAAGTTATTTATTGTTTAAAATGGGTGTTCTGCAATAAATCCTCATCTCTCGTTTATATACTTTATATGATATGAAGTAATTTTTCCCAAGGTTGGTATTCCAGTATAAAAGCTAAGAAATATGGTACGTGACTCACACTTAGCATCGCATTAGTTGCACTTGCGTACAAAAAATAGTACAGCTTAGTTTCATTTCATTTTTTTCATTTATTGCCCAAAATCATTTTAACATAGGAGTTTACAAAGTTATGATAAAATTGGATTATTTAGCATTATCCTAACATACATTTGTATTTATCTAAATAAGTTTTAAAATTATGCCAAAGACATTCCAAATAATAATGATAACCTATTGTATAATCAAAAGAAAAAAATAAGTACAGCTTAGTTAAGAAACATTTTGGGGGCCTCAGTCACCTCAAAACAGCGCAAGGTTTTTATGAGAAGAACAATTTGAGGTCTTCTATTCCGTTATCTGAATATTTCATGCTTGAAATATCCAGCGACCTACTAGCGATCGGATTACTGGACGATGTGCCGCGCATAAGCTAATAGCATTAAATTAAGAACTCCACAGTAATTTTCTTAATATATTACATGCACTCTTTCCTTTTTGCTTGCACTCCCTCTTCCTTTACGATGACATGGTACCAACACCTATCCCCCCATCAGTCATTGCGACACTCGCAATGGTTGCTTCCGCTAACTGCCAACAATTTAACGAAAAAGGGTGATGTTAATTGAAATGATTCAACAGCTCAGCTCAACTCACACTCAACTCTAAAGGAAGCCGTCCGTGTCGCTTTGACATAAGCTCTGCATGTTGATACAAAATACACACACACACAACTGCTTTCAGGTATGTGGCGAATATATGTATGTATGCAACTACAAATACATATATAAGTGCAATTCAAAATGCAAATGTGTGCATTACTTTTGCGGTTAGCATCATAATCGTCGAGGGCGTAAATACGTGGTTTAGAAAATGGAATGCAATATGTGGTCGAAAAGCGGAGCCTCCCAAAAGAATCCATTTAAACCATCTCACACTGCCGCACCAACACACTCGATTAAGTCTATATAGCGTTGTGGCTGCACAGAGCATGGAGTGTAAGTACTTAGGGCTGCACTTGTTCCATTGTATTTGGTGTGGCGTGCGTCCGTCTCATACACACGTCAGCGAGTATACGGGAGAAGTGCTATCGCTCAGGTGTGTATGAGCGACAGTATAAACATGAACGAAGGGAATTCACGAGCTGTAAAGCATTTCTTCTTAATGGTTTTCCATACTCATATCTACGTGTTCACATGCATAGGTGTATGTATTCTTGTGAGTGTACACTAAAGTTGAATGCACATTGGCGGGTGTGCTGAGTGTTACATCACGTCCAACTTTAGTTAGTTCATCTATGTAGCAGCTGTTCGGTGAGAGTGTTGATGTTGGGTAAGTGTACTTAGAATTGAAAAGTTTTTGTGGCTCAGGTACTTGCAGTGGCTTTAGATGGTGCTGCTAGAGTGGTGGCGCAACTGCAGTTGGTACTGGCGTGGTGCCTAAGGTATTAGCAGTTGAACTAAGTGTATTTATGTAATACTCGCTTGAGGAAAAGTAATTTCCAGTTGCAGTTGGATTAGCTGCGGGAAAATATTATTGTTGATGGGATTTCGGATGGGGATATGCATAATCGTGCGTTATCTCTTCTTTTTTTCTTGATTGGCGCGATAACATAGCCCGAGTTCAACAAAGCGCACTAGCCGTTTCTTTCTCATGCTAATCGGCGACGGTTGGACACACGAAGTGAAGCGAAGTGCTTCCCCACTTGATTTTGTCAACGCGGAGGAGGCATTTTTCTTCCTTTGCCACCACCAACTCGTACCGCATTGAATAATTTCGGAGGCGGAGCCTTTGTACCCATTCGGACGACGTAATCCAGCTAACGAAGCCACTAGATCTTTATTCGCTACGCTATGTCTATATGTCTACGTCGTCATAAAACTTATACAGCTCATTGTTCCATCGCGAGTATTCTACGCTTTCGCTAGCGTGCAAAAGTTCTAAAATTTTCCGCAGAATCTTTCTGTCAAACACTCCAAGGCATGCCTAATCGGATATTGCCATCTTCCACGCTTCTGCGCTATGCGTTAGGACGGGCACGATGAGAGCTTTGTAGAATGTTAATTTTGTTCGTCGAGAGAAAACTTTACTACATAATTGCCTACTTAGTCCAAAGTGGCACTCGTTTTTTAATGCTGACATTATTATCGGTGCTAGTGCTGGTTCCTAGATAAACAAAGTTTATTAGAACCTCGAAATCATAACTATCAGCAGTGATATGGTTGACGATACGCGAGAGCGCCGACTGTTTGTTTGATGACAGGAGGTACTTCGTTTTGTCCTCGTTCATCACCTTCTTTACAGTTTGGAAAAGTCAGAACTAACCGCGCTGTTGTTAAGGCCGACACTATCAATAACATCACCATACGCTCTGTGCCTGAGCAGCTAAGTTCTGCGGTTTGCACGATCTTCTCCAGCATTAGGTTAAAGAAGTCATACGACAGCGAGTTACCCTGTCTGAAATGAGAATTTGTTATCAAAGGGCTCGGAGAGGTCCTTCCCGATTCTGACGGCGCAGCTGAATAGCTCTGTATATCTATATATCTACGTCTTATATAATATAATAAAGGCCAAAAAATGTATGTAAGTTAATAACAATGCAAAGGGATCTCCGATTTCCACAGGTTTTTTGCATTTGGAAGCTTACCTCTTCTGAAAAGGAAAGAGTAATAACTGTATTAGTTGAAGTTGAAAGCTTTGAGCATTTTTCGCAAGATGCCTTTGGGGAGCCATGATTCACGGTGTGTACATTGCGTTGCTCCATTGCGAATAGTTATGTGTACATACAAGGAATGGCCTTGATGGTCTTTCATGTCTGGTGGCTAATTTCGTTCTCGAAAAAGTAATAAGGGAATCGGGCGCAACCATAGATGGAATCATATTTTTCAAACCGATACAAATCCTGGCATATGCAGATGGTTTGGAGTGTATAGCAGCATTCCTTGGTGGCCCTTATAAAAATTGATATTAGCGACAAGAAGAACGGGACTCTCACTAAATACAGACAAGGCGAAGGCAATGGTGTCATCCCCACAGGGCAAGCAGTGCAGAACTTCGGCCAGGGTCTTAAAATAGGTACCCACATTTTTGAAAGTGTTCAAGAATTCAAATATCTCAGTATCACAATCGGCAATAAAAACAACATATCGACTGAAATTAATCAAAGAGAATACTTGCCGCGAACCGGTGCTACTTTGTTACAAAGGCATCTGATATGTCGCATTCTTCGAAGGCCATCGAAAACCACAATTTATCGTACCACTACTTATATATTCTAGTGAAACTTGGACACTAAGCAAGGCCGATAATAAAAATCCAACGTTTTTGAGCGTAAAATCCTACGAGAAATATTTGGTGCTATTTGCGAAAACGGCATTTGGAGAATACGATTGAATCACGAGCTTCAAAGGCTGCATAAACACCGAACATCACGACAATAAAGCTTAGCCGTCTACGATGGGCTGGTCACATTATACCTAATACAAATAAAAGCAGACGTAGCATCGACGAAGAAAATCCTACTGGGTACGTGCAGAAGAACCACATCAGGGGTAGTCAAGTCCTGTAAATCCAGGCTGAACTATGTCGGTAGATATAATAGCCTTATGCTAACATGGGTCCCGGGACACGTGGGTATCGCGGGTAACGAGACCTCTGACTCCTTAGCTAAGATGAGCTCTGAGGCCAACTTCTTTGGCCCAGAGCCCGTTTTGCCACTCCCTTCTGCGGCCATCACAGCCACGGTTAGCAAATGGGTAACTACCACCCACAAGCGAGCCTGGCAGGCTGAGAGAGGCTGCAGATGGACTAAAGTGATGTTACCTGTTATGTCCAATCGACTGTCGCAAACCCTTCTGTCATTAAGCAGAGGGGAGTGCAGACGGGTGGTTGGACTGATGACGGGCCACTTTCTGTGGGCGAAGCACATGGAAAGGTTGGGCATCTCAGACAGTGTACTCTGTCCAGCTTGTGAAGAGGAGGATGAGACGGCGGACCACTTCCTGTGTGTCTGCCCCGCCTTCGCTCGAATCAGGTTTGAGGTCTTTGGCACTGATGTGTTAAGAAACAACCATCTTGGCTCCTTGACACCACAAGATCTACTTAGATTTCTTCGGAAATCGGGTAGATTTAAAGAAAATCAAAAGGGAATCCAAGTGTAGTACAATGGATTTAATTAATGTCTGAAAGCTGCACTTGTCCCGACAAAAAAAAAAAAAAAAAAACGTGCAGGAGAAATAGAGGTAAAGGAAGACCAAACTTTGATGGTTGGATGACGTTGTAAGAAAACTCAAGGGAGGTATAATCGAGCTGGAGACAAATGTTACAGCAAGCCAAGACCGGACCGGGTTGTTGAGCTAAAAATGAAAATTTAATAATGAAATACTCAGTACTTTAATAAGGTACTTTTGATACTTGAGTCTTTCATGCAAGTACTCAAGTGGGTATCAAGAAAGCGGTTAAAGTATTTACCTGTTTTTCTTGCAAAAACTTTTGTTTTGAAAATACATGAATCATGCGGTACTAGTTTAGTAATACTTGTACATCGGAGCTGGAAAAACAATTCGGCTAAATAGGGTTCCATAGAACTATTGCAAAGCTACAACTTTGACCCATAGCTTCAAACATATTCACTTTAGGAACCTGTTGCTTATTCTATTGCAATTCAAAAGATTAGATACCTTGTTACTGCACAGAGGTCCCATGCTTGGGCAAAAAAAAAAGAGAAAAAAAGATCTTGACAAAATTTCAAGGCCAGTTTCGATCTTGAAGAATAATCCCCCAGAAGAATGGCAAAGTTTCTTAAAGGAAAATTTTCAACCCTTTATAAAATATCAAAAAGGTTTCTCTGTGGAAGTATTGAGTACTTCCATCCGATATTTTTCATAGATACTTTTAACGAATGCAAGTGTCGAGTACATGGCATACATCGCTCCGGATTATACTGAATGGCACGGAAGATTAGCCAAAGAAAGAAAAAAGATGCAAATCCAGTATTTCTAATTTTGCTAATTGCATCGTTGAAGCTTAGGTTACGTCAAGGGCATGGGCCTGATGACCCATTTGCGTTCTGGCAGAAAGGAAAAATAGATAAAGTATTCAACACTACCCACTTCCTCGTTCCTAGAACTGCGACAGAAGTCATTAGAGGAGAACCCGTTACGACTTCTGCGTGTTAATACCCGGAGATGATAGCCACCCCTCTACTAAAAGAAAATGGGTGTAGAGTGATAAGGCTCTTAGTGGTATTATCATTCCCATCTAGTTACTTCGCAAGTGAGCTTCGGGGTCCATCTATTGTGGGCTTGCGTAATGCAGACCGAACTGAATCAGTTTGTCTTACACTTCTGTTAGGTATTTGCACGAGCTCTTCCGCCTATTTGTGGTGTCCGTCTTCATGTCCTTTTACAAATGAAGTTTCAGCCGACTCAAAATGGCAAATAGCTTTTTATGAGGAGCTTTTTCATGCCAGAATACACTCAAAGGTTTGCCATTCCTGCCGAAGGGCGACCGCTATTAGAAAAAAAACTAACACTAATCAACATGAGATGGGTAACGTTTTAAAAAGATTTGGTCAGAAAGGACGAGGATTGAGCGCTGGTTGTACAATGCCAGCTAACAGTGCAAAAAACAGAAGCAGCTTAGTTGAGTAAAAAGAGGAAATGTCGTGAGTTTCAATATGCAGTCTAAACCGGTGCTCGCACATGATCAAAGGACCAAAAGTTGGAACAGCAAATTGCGTCACTTAACGAAGGCAGTGAAGATGGATCTTGCTTCTAATGACCGCTGGACATACGAACTCATTTCTAATCTTACTAAGTGGTTACGACAGTATCCAGAAGAGTTTGAAAACGCGCGACATATACGCTTCTACTGTCCAAGGTTCGCAAAAGAACGGGAAGAGTTAGCCACTATCTTTGGAACACGTCCAAGTGAGACAAATTTAACTGGCAGTAGTGCCATTCAAAACATTGTTGGGATGCTACATGCAGGTTTGCCAATAAAGTTGTTTCTGTTGTTTTTGGCAGGTAGAGCTAAATAATATTAACGCTTGGGTCGCATCTAATCACACCGAACTTACCGACTACTACGGCATCAATCAAAATGTTTTTAACATTTTTATGCTCCCTTTTCCAAAACAAAAAATTAGATAAGAAGAAGGCCACTGTCTCCTAGGTCGACATGAGTAAAGAGTGAATTTGCCGCACTTGGATTATTGCAGAAGATGTAAGAACGAGTAAGGAGAAGAGTTTGGCAGACGTCTTCTTTGCGTGGCATGCCACTAGATTTAGATATTTTGGCTCATCGTTCGCCGATGACCTTAGGGTTATAAGTGTCCTATTTGAGTAGCATGCCACTGTGGTATCACAATGGATCGGCAATGATCTAAATAGTCTACTACTAAATACTACTCATTATCGCTCTTCAAAAAAAGATTAAAGCACATTTTGGTTCTATCTACCTGCACGCATCTGTACGCACTAGATGTGTGCTGCAGTTTCCGTAATCAATCTCAGTCCGAGCTATTAGTGTAACTTAAGAAGGTTTTATTTGTATGGGAGAACTTTCTGATAAAATTTCATTTTAGGTTACCTTTGGATGCATAAAATCACTTTTTCAAGAAGGTCTGCTAAGTTCATATATGTTCACTTATTTTATTTAATGTTGTTGGTACATTTGCTTTATAAAATGGTTGATGCCATTCTTTTATTTAATCCGAAGCGCTCAAGCATTTTGTAAACATGTTGATTACTCGCAAACGAAGCAAATGACATTCGACATCATTAAATTTATTTTTATAAGAGTTCCCAATAATATGAGGACAGTATTTTACTAGAAAGCATACGCGCACATTTACATCCGAGTATATACATAAATATTCATGTATACTAATACAAAACGTATTCATATAATCACCCGGCTATACGCCTGACACGGCAATGATTACTAGCGAGATGGCAGCTTATAAACAACGTTTTAGGGTCGAGGACTCGACTGCCAAGTAGTTAACAACAGTAAAATGAAAAAGTAATCGGAGTGAAAAAGGAAAACAACCGGAAGTTCAGCCAGCACCTCAGCATGTCCGCTGCTAAGCGAAGTATAATCTCGATTTTACAGTCTTTTTTACGGCGCTAAGCAGTGTGCGAGTGAGGTAGCCGAGTTGGGAATTTGTCTGTCTGTGCAGCATTCCACTTATAATGTATGTGTGTGTATGTGTGTTATTGACGCTTTTTTATGTTTTCAACTCATTTGTTCAGCGTAAAAGCGTACTTTTCATAGTTTAAAAGCGGCAAAACAAACATTATCATGACACCCATACTACAGGGTGTTCCATCTGTATGAGACGCATGAGAAATTTTAATAACTTTATCAAATGTTGCCCGACTTGCTTCTGCTATAGCGTTTTAGAAAGGAAGTAACACTTCGAATATCTGAACTCAGCCTCATGATTGATGAGACAAATTTCACGCTCAGCGGAGAGCTGAATAAACAAAATTGTCGGACCACTGGAAATCCTCGAATCGTGCATTAACAACCTCTGCATACCATTTTTTCGAGAATGACGAGGGCCGTGTCATAACTGTTAATGGCTTCCGATATCGGTGTATGATCATCGAATTTTTGGACCCATTCGTTGCGGAAAATCAGTTGGAGGATTATTGGTGTCTCTGTATTCTTGAGCTCATAGAATGGAAACTTTGGTCGCATTTTCCCTTTCTTCCGTCGAAGCGTAGGCTCAAATGAGCGAGATGCTGAAAAATCTGAGCGGATTATTGTGGAGTGAACGATAGTACTTAGCAACGAGATCCCTCTCCCACTACCTATCCAACAGTGAATTTGCGCTTCTTTACAAAACAGCTGTAGTAGACGTTGCAAGATCGAGTGTTCTTCTTGCCTTATTCCGTCCATCGCATCTCTTGAATGCAGTGCTAAAAGGGTTTGCTCTTGCGAGGACTTCAAACAGCTGGGTAGAGGCACCTTACCTATTAAGGGACCGGACATTTCAGGTGGTTAGGTGCTAGTTCTCAAATCATAGTCCTTAGTTCATTTGCAGTGGACGTCATGAGGGTAGACAGTTATCATCCAACGCTTTGCTTGCTTTTTTATTGAGGGATAATTTTTACGTGGCGATTCCCAAAATCAGCGCATAACCAAATATTCCATGTTGATTCGTCTTCTTACATTACTCGCTCTCAAACGTATGCTCGGAAGCTACCTAGAGGATGCTTGTGCGAAGCCTGGAAGTGGGCCGCTTGAACCGTATATAGAATAATCATCCTGGCCACTCCCAAGTGATTTGCGATTAGGAGCTTCTCTTGCGTGGACTTTTACATATGGAACCATCCTCCTTTACTGCCCATTTACTTTCGCCTTTTTTCTCTTCTGCTGCTGCCACGGCCTGGAAGGGCGAAATTTTGTATTCTATGTAGGGATGGCCTCCCCGCTCGTCCGAGTTTAAAGTGAAAGGTCTACACTAATAAACCTCAAACGTTCGTCTTTGCGAAGGCTAATATTTGCAAGAAAATCGACGCCATAACCTCAGCTCCAAAATATTGGAGAAAATGCAAAAAAAAAAAGAATTCTAGTATGCGTCACTGGAAATTGACCCTAACTTCTTGGTATTGCTTCAGGCCATCATTGACGCAAAATTAATCATCTAATTTGGTTTTTGAATAACTTTTTGACTAAATAAAAAAAAAATGATTTTGAGACTGAGTAAATGATTTTGAAGATTTTCATCTCTCTTTATTTTGACCTTTTCGTGATCCACTGCTAGTATGTTTGTATATTGCAGCTATCTTTAAGTAGTTCCCAAGTGTCAAATATGATTGCCGTACGCAGTCATTTGCAAAAATTATAAATCTTCCGATAGGGGGATTATTTTTGCGCCACCTTTTATTATATCAAATAAAACTTTAAACAGAGAAAATCGAAATTATTGAAACGCTCACTAAATTATTCATTGTTCTTGTGCACCAAATGTAGATGGAACACCCTGTACTTGCACACTCACCTCACACCAACCGCCAGCAGGCTTTTAGTTGTGATGCTGTGTGTTTGCGCCAGCAATCCTGACACCCATTTAGCCTTTGAATTGCAAATCTGTTGTACTTTCGAGTCTTAACACACATGTCCATGAACAGACGTACGAGATGTTGAGTATTTATATGTGTGTGTGTGAGTATACGTACATTTAATTGAGAATTTAAAATGATTTGTTTACTTTTTGAGCTTTTGTTGAAATTTCGCCTTCAGCTGTTTTTCGTATGTGTGCATAGGACATGTGTACAAAGGCGCCAGCACTCACACACAAGCATACGTATAATTGTATGGATACATTCCCCAGCAACTTACAGTCATTTGTTAGGTAGTGCGCCTATAAGCTCACTATGTCTGACAATTTTGCTCTGTGTTTGCGTCATTTCTAATGAGCTCGCATTTCCCTCGTAGCCGTTAGTGTTGCTGCTTTTACATATGTACATGCACACATACATATATATTGTACATCCATACACATACTTATGCATGTACACATGCTGCATGCATACATATATAATTGTTATTGTTTTGGCTCCTATTGTAGCTGTTGCTCCCGTTTTTCGTCCTGTTGTGTGCAAGTTGGTTGATGTCTGTTTCTGTTGACTCCACCGCTGGCTGTTGTTGCCGTTTTTGCGAATAGCTTCAATTGATGCGCAAAGCTGAAGTCATTCGTTCACCTCTCTTGGCACTCGTCTACACGTGTGTATGTGTAAAAATATGTTTATGCGTGAGCGCTTACGAGCGTAGGAATGTGTTTTGTTGCTTGTGTGCTGGTGGTTGCTCCTATTTGTTCACTTTTGTTTTCCTCAAATTGTCTGTCAACAAATTTGACATTTGATGTGCGTCGCCGAAGCATTTTAGCCGCTTAAGCATTTTTTTGTTTTCTATTATTAATTTTTTCATGACTTTACATGCCTTTGTTGACAGCTTTCTCGTGCCAAGATATGTTATTTGGGATGCGTGTGCTAATATACGTATTATGAGCGTATGTATGTAAATGTGGCATCGAGTCGTTATTGATAATGTCTTCACTTGTTTTTCTAATGCGTGCCATTTATTTTTATTGAAGAAGAAGTTTATAGGGAAAATAATGTAATTTGTTATATGAGATAGCTGCTATTGAATTAAATTTTTTTTGTTTACGTAAGCAGGGTTAATTGGTTTAGCGGAACGTGCGAGATAGTCTTAAGATTACAAATGAGTCACCTTTTATTAGTTCGTAATTATTTATTTATTATTTTGTAGTATCATTTTTCTACTTATGCGGACAAAATTGGTGAAACTCGGAATGACGTTATGCTGACAGCTTTCGCTTCGAAATTATTAAAATCCCTTCTATATGCAAGGATTTTCTTCAAAATTCTAGGAGTTTGAGCAGAAAACCTTGCTAATAGGCTTAAAATCTTTATTGAATGTTTGGTCGATATCCTCTTGTTGTTTTTTTATTTATTCAATAAAGTCAATGAACAAAGTTGCTACTGATTACTTAACTTAAAGCCAAAACAACCAAAGTAGATTATAAAGAAATAGTTATCCAAATATTAGGTTGGGGAATTAGTTCGTAGCGTTTTTACCGAAGAATTTTATTTAAACAAAAAACAATAATTATTAACCTTATTGATGGTAAGGAATTATATATTTGCCGTTGCTGTTTACAACCTCTTCTCACCTCTCAACAAATTTGTTGATGCCGTTCCGCTAAAAATCACCTGGTCTTGTGTTGAGCCAGTTTTTAAGGACCTCTTTGAATGTAACCATTCATATGATTTGACAGGGAGCGGAAAAGATGTTAATCGGTCGGTGCAAGGACCGGAGAATACGACGAATGCTGAAGGACCTTCCCTTCGAGCTCGTGGAGTGCAGCTTTGACGACTTGTGCAACATGTGGCCTGGAGTTGTCGTGAAGGAGCACGGTTTGACCATGTCGATCAGGCCTTTTCAGTCCAATAGCCTAATTCACCCGGTGTAGCTGGGCAATGTAGAGTTCCTTGCTGACCGTGGTATTCTTTTTGAGTATTTCCCAGGGTTCTACGCCTTCCCAGTCTCATCAAACATATATCTTCTTCTTGGATGACTTTCGATCTTGGCGTATCTCCTGGCACCATTTCTAATCTCTCGTGACGGTTTGGTACAAAAATCGTTCTTTATTGCTCTGCGGGCGGGATGCTGAGAAGGAATTTGAAAGCGTTTTTTTCGTTGAGATCGTGAGGCTCCCAGGCTACCAGTTTTTCGGTAAATCCCATTGAATTAAGGTGATTGAGAATAGTTTTATGATCGCAGTTAATTTTTCCCTCCAAATCGACGTCAAAGTCGCCATTTTTGAACTTTGCAAAAGATTTTCGTGCGCTAAACTTGCCTATGAAACCTTCTCCATATATAAAGGGTTTTCCAATAACAGGTGTTATCTATCGCTATCGAGAGATGATTAACGATTTTTTATGGCCGGAATTCGATGGTATTGATCTGGACAACGTTTATTTTCAACAAGACGGCGCTACGTGCCACACAAGCAACGAAACCATTGATCTTTTACGGGAAAACTTTCCGGACCGTGTTATCTCTCGAAGAGGTGATCACAATTGGCTACCGAGATCTTGTGATTTAACACTTATGACTTTTTTCTTTGGGGCCACGTGAAAGAGAAGGTCTACGCCAACAGCCCAGGGTCCACTCAAAGATGGAATTCGTGAGGCTATCGAGGACATAGAGCAGCCACTTTGCAATTCGGTTATGGAAAATTTCATGAAAAGGATATTGTCTTGTAAGCGTGGTCGTGGTGGTCATTTGCTTGATGTTATTTTCCACTATTAACCGCATACCTTCCTCTTTATAATGAAATAAACATCAGATCAATTACAATATATTACAAAATAGCATTTTTCTTTGAATATCAAAATAGCACCTCTTATTGGAAAACCCTATATATGTATATATAAATATAATTGGCGCGTACACCCTTCTTGGGTGTTTGGCTGAGCTCCTCCTCCTTTTTGTGGGTGCGTCTTGATGTTGTTCCTCAAATAGAGGGACCTACAGTGTCAATTCGACTCCGAACAGCAAATATTTTTTATGAGGAAATATGCTCGCAAGCTAGTCCGCTATTAGAAAAAACTGTTTCTTCATTTTGATCTTTCATCGAAATTCGAGATTTGCTCGCTACCTTTTCCATACACGTCGTAAATGTCTCGGATGCTCCAATCTCTATGAAAAGCAAAAGAGAGCAGATGTCAAAAATGTTGATTATTGTCTCTTGTGCATTCCATTCGCAAGCCTCTAAACTAATAAGAAATTAAATAACTCAAAAAGAGTTTTGTAAAATCGCAATGAACTAACAATAAATTAACAATATAAAAAAAAAAAACTGGGAAAGCTTTACGGCAAGCATGGAACACGACCCATCTAGTGCTCGGAAAAAAACGTCGAGAACATGTTGAGGAATTTAAATTTAAATTTTAATGTAATATATTTCTATGATAGCTAACGACTTGAGCTTCCATGTAGCTTCCTAAAATTGAATTTTCCATCGATTTGTAAATGTAACCTTTTAAAAAAGATCCTCAAACAGGACGGAAAAACCCACTCAGACGAAGGTTTTAAAAAAGGTGTCCAATGGATGGTTAATATATAGATGTCGGTAGCCAGGACGAGAAGTACGACAATATATAAACAGCCGCTGGGGTGTATGCTCGCACTATATGGAGGGAGTATCGAACAGGTTATGAAATTTTGCTACTTGGGTACCATAATTACATCACCGAAACAATTAAGAGCTCACACGAATAAAGCAGCATGAATCTCTGATTATGCGATGTAATATGATGAAATAAGCATCTAAGCTTAAAAGGCAAATTCCGAATTTATAAAATATGCATTCAACCAGTACTCATCTATGCCGCTGAAACCCGAAGAAGAAGAAAAGGAAAACGAAGAAGAAATTATCAGATAAAAAATTACTGTTTTCAATGTATCAAAAGGCAGAATATAACAAAGAATCTTTAGTTAATGAGAAGTCAAGGCAGACCCAATTTGAGAACTCGCAGAGTGTACGCTATAAGGGATAAATCCTTGCATAATTAATCGTGACTTTATCTGGATAATAGGGATTGAAATTACGTAGAGTTCTCTGTGGCACAAGAAATTTGATGTTTTGCAACAAAGACGGCCTGTCGACAGTCCCATTAATTATATTAAAAATGAAAGAAAGCGAAAGAATATTTTTCCTCGTTTCAAAAAGTTGGGGACTAATACGAGTATGAATAATTGTAGGGAGGTATAGGACTAGTAGTCTATTTATAGAAAACTGGGAATATGGTTTCCATATAAACGCTGCATATTTCAGTCTAGACCGAAAAAAGGCTGAAAGCAGTAGTTTTAGAGTATATTTTAAATAAAGTAGTAATAAAATTGATGTGGCTATTAAAAGAATAATTGGAATCGAATAAACGAATCCCAAGGTCTTTAATTTCCTTAACAGACTGTGAACAGATTGTAATCGAAATACAGTAAGAATTCTGGTTAATATTACAATTTTTGTTTAAAGTAATATGAAATCATCCCTTAGTGAGAGGTGATCCTTTTGACACCAAAAATCAGTTTATCTATCTCTGTTCGAAAGTTTGCCGCATCGGTTTCTTTACCTACCGCGGATAATATTTTTAAGTCGTCAGCATATTATAAAAATCTGGAAAAAGAAAAACAGTCCCCTATATATCATTAATAACAAAACATTTCATTAATGAATAAAAGAAAAAGTAAAGGACCCAAAATACTGCCTTGTGGAACGCTTGAAGCGGCAGTAAAAGATCCTGAAGAAAAACCGTTAAGAGTAACCGCGCAACAACGATTGCTTAGGTAAGTTCTCAACCATTGTGGGAAAACGGATTGAAAGCCCAGTTTAGGAGGTTTAATATTATAATATAATTAGAAATTTATCGCATGCTTTTGAAAAATTTGTATAAATGTAATCTACTTGAGATCCTGCTGGAAGTGGCTTTGCACAAAATTCACTAAACACTGCTGGATTAGAAATTGCGGAGCATCCGGTGATGCGTCTTGATTTTTTCCACCATTATATGCCACCTGCGAATAGCAGTTGAATGTTTTTTTAAGAGGAGCTTTTTCATAGCAGAAGCTTTTTCATGTCCGAGGGTTCGAATCTGGACACCTCTGAATGGTAGTAATGCAATGGTAGGCGACCGCTATTAGGCAACGACTGCTTAGAAAAGGATCCCATAGGCCCAAATTGGTTTATGCTCCTGCCTATATAAATGAATTTTATTGTATCTGGATAAGGCTGATTGTGGCGTGAGCGTTCCATCTAAGCTTGGTATCTATGTAGTGTCCTACTTAAATATTTGGCGGTGTTGTAGTATGGGATTTGCACGCCGTTAATGTGCAGTAGCAGATATTTGTTTTTTTTCTGTGCGAAGTCTAAATGAACCGATTATGTTTCGTTAAGTTTTATGCGCCATTTAGTGGCCTACTCGGAGACTTTATTTAAATAATTTGAAGTTTTTCGATTGAGTCAATCTGAGTTTCTTCAACCGACAAGATGGCTGTGTCGTCAATAAAAGTTGCTGTGGAGCAATTTCTGTCATTACGCCAGCACGCTGCCCTCTGGAATGCTAGCTTTTATTTCCTAAAGTTCGGAACTTGTGCTTTCGTATTTTATTCGAAAAACACGATCCGGTAGGTACAATTTTAGAATATTATAATATTGTGTTGGTAGAAGCGCATTTATTTTGTTGTGGAGCTAACCGTGATAAATTTTTTCAAAGGCGCTAAACACGTCCAGACAGAGAGCAGAGCACACCTTTTTTTTCTCAAAGGCGCTTTCAATGATACGAGTAATTCTGTAGAGTAAATCAGTGGTAGAGTATTTTGTGCGAAAACCAAATTCATTTGCTGGTATATATTGAGAAGTTTGGCTAAAAGCTTTTCCATCAGCTTTGATATAATTTTTAGGAGCGAGTTTTCCAATATATAGAGATGTGTTGCAATTCGAATGTGACGTTCATTATTTCAGTAAACTTAGATATTCTGCACTGAGGAAGTTGTTTTAGAATTTCAGCAGTAATAAGATCGTACCCGGGCGATTTGTTTTGAGTTTAGCTCATTTATTTCACCAATCAATTCGGAATCCGTAACAAGGAGAATTTCTGCATCAGCTTCCGAGTTAAGTGGCGGCATTCCGGCTGCGCTCGATGTGTCATACCTATGGCATAAAGATGCCTTCGAGGTACTCAGCAAAAACATTAATTTTTCTTTACTGCTCATGGCCCAAGAACTGTCTTCTTTTTTGATTGGTGTCTGTGAAAAGTTTTTTGGGCATTTCCAGAGCGAGTACTTAGTGCGTTCGTTTGATAAGCCCTTTAGATACGTACTTAAAGATATGTTTTTTAGATCTTTGATCTTCTTGGAAATTTCTTTCGTAGTTTCATTTAGCCGTTTTTTGTCGGATGGAGATCTTGTTTGCTATCATCGTCTACGTACTTCGCGTTTTTCTGCGACCACATCTTTAGTATCTTTGGTATATTTATAAGCTGAAGTGACAAATTTTTCTTCCACTTCACATTTTGGTTAAAGCCAACTATAATTTTTTTTGCTTTTGTGGAATTTAATAGAATATTCAGTAGCTTTGATTTAGATTTTGATCTCCTAAGTTATAGTTTGCCTCAATGCTTGTATACTCTTAGTCATACGAGTACAATCTGAGTTAAGTCAAATTTCGAATCGAAAGTTTAGATAATCATAGACTCAGTTATATCGGTTATAGACTCATTGATATCGCTATTGATATTGATACCGATATTGAATAGATTTATTCAGAAGTCTTCTACTGGTATTGATACAGGTATAATAATAACAATTGATATTGATTTGTGCACTGATACTGGTGTTATTTGAGAAATGGGACTATGAGATGGTAGTAGAGTGGGTTCCTTTCCTAGGAGCTTACTAGCCACGAATACTTTTAAATACTTCACTTTCACATACTAACTTTTCTCGACTTATTTCAAACAGCCATAGCCAAAATTTTGCTTTAGTTCGAATTATAAGGGAGCACGCAACTTGCTTCAGTTAATTTTTTTTATTTTTTGTAAAATGTACCACTCAAATATAACATCTCCAAAACTGAAGAGTCATCCAAAATAAATATAATACAAACTAATAAGATTCTTTTCTCTTTGTTTTAGAAATTCTCTGAATGCATTAATTGAAAGCCCAACAAAGGTAAAGAGACGGCAGCGCACTCAACGAATCAAAAACCGAGCTGAGTAGTAACCACTAAAAGCAAACCAAAGACAGACGGAATACTTACATATGAGCAACGATGTGTGTGTGGTTGTTGACAGTATTCAAGGCAAAAGGTAAGCTACATACATATATGAATATAATGCCAACTTGATCAAAAAGTTCCAGAAACAACTGTCAGGTGACGCTATAAGGCAACTGATATTTTGTTAGGTTATCACAGCTAAGATGAACAAAGTTTTATCGCCATTGCTTGACGTTGTAAAAGTTACGCCGTCTCACAGTGCGGCCGATTCCCGAAAAGCTGGCCAAAACTCAAAAAATTAAGTAATTGATTCAAAATTTCTTACTCGGGGGTTGTCGGGGTCGCTGATTACGAATTTGATCTTAAAATTTTGAAAATCCACCCCCTTCCACCCCTATTGGCCACCCCCTCACGTGAAATAGCGTATATTCAAGAACATAATCAAGATGCATGTAAATTTGTATGTTTTCGGGGTCGCAAGGTAGCAAGTGGTAGCAGCTGAATCTTGTTTTATTCAGTAACCATTACTTTTTTGAGTAACCTTTAATAGGTTTCAAAGCAGCATATGACGGCGTTGTATTACAATACTATACAGTTTGAAAACTCAAATTTTATAAAAAAAATTGCAAAAAATGTATCTACGTATTGCTGCAGCTAAAAATTTTGTGTCGAGGTATTGATATGTACTAAAGATTTCTCGTATTTTACTAACCTTCCGAAGATGATTCCATTTGGTTTTGTTCAATTTACTTCATTACAAAATCTTTCAAATGTGTACAACTTTCACTATTCATCGACAGTAATACGATGCTCAAACGAAGGCCACGTTGCGACTGAAAATACAGAGGATACTTAGGGTACAGGACGTTGCTATGAACGGTTTTCACTACTCAAGGCATTACTGTAGCCAACCCAAAGACAAAAAAACTCTATCTAGAAACTTTTTTTTTCGACTTTTGGCCAGCTTTTTGGGAATCGGCCGCACTGTGCGTCTTGAGTAAATCTACCTCTGAGGAAGTTTCCGATTTTTTATAGTTTTAAAAATGGATTTGAATTTCCAACTACGAGTTTGTATTAAATTTTGAGTTTTTAAATTGCGTCAATGGTTTGAAAACCTTAGAAATTTTGGAAACTGTTTCGGAATTGATACTCTAAAGAAACCAGCCGGAATGAACGAGTGACCTGAACGTTTCAGAAGAGATTGTGAGTCTATCGAGGATGATGAATGTAGAGACGGGCCGTCGACATCGAAAACTTATGAAAGCATCAATGAAGTTAAAGAAAAGTTGATCAACAACCGCAAAACAAACAGGTAAAATGTACAAGGTTCGCGCCGTGTTGTTGCAAGTTGGTTTCAAATTTCACGCAAAAAAGTACCGCGTTGATTCCGCATATCGCCAACACTCATCAAACGCATCATTACTGGAAACGAAACGTGGGTTTATGAGTACAAAACGCAATCCAGATGTCCGGCGCGTGAGTGGAGAGTTCCGATTGAACCAAGACCAAAAAAACTTCATCGTTTTCAGTCAAAAAAAAAAGCGGTGCACACAGTTTTAATGGATTACAATGGTATTGTACACCACGAAGTTTTGTCAGAAGATCAGATAGTTAATAAAGACTATTATTTGAGCGTTTTAAGACGTTTATATGAAGCAATTCGCCAAAAACAAAACAACTGGTAGATTTTGCACCGCGAGAACTCACCGTCGCACAGTGCCGTTAGTATCCGTGAATTTTGGACTAAGAACGCTAACAGTCATTGAACAGCCACCGAATTTCCCTGATGTGGTTCCCTGCGAATTTTTTCTGTTTAAGGAGTCAAAAAACCACTATAGCGGGAAGTGGGTAATGGAAGATTCGAATACTGCTGTGACGGTTATACCGAAAATAGAATTCCACGAATATTTTGAGAGCTGGATGAAACGATGACATAAGTGCGTTGCTGCTGATGGGGAGTACTTTGAAGGCTATGAATACAATAATATCACTTGTAAAAATAAACTAACCTAATATTTTGAACTTTGTGAATATATTCCGGGAACTTTTTGATCAAGGTGGCATATATAACCGTACTCCTACTTCAATATATATACATATATTGCCCACATAAATATATTTGTTCATTCATCAGCAAGTAAGTACACACCCACAGTCAAGTCGCTCTATGTCACATCACGTCTGCCTGCCAAGCCAAATTTCCATTGCCGGTTTCCCAACGCACTTGTTGACATTAATAACAACTTGAGCTCAATTTCATATTACATGCATTCACTCACATAAATATGCGCATACGCTCCGACAATAAAAATAAAAACGCATGTGGGCGGAAAAATAGCAACATAAAAAAGTGAATGCGAAAATTGTGTGGCTGCCACATGCATCATCTGCCAGTTGCTGCTGCACAAGTACATAGGTGCATGCGGCAAATGGCATACCACCATTCACTGGCTGCAGCTGCTTATGTGGAATTCATGCCCAAGCATACTCGTATACAAGGCACTCGAGTCAAACTTGGAGTGGCACTAATTTTTGTGTTAACTCGTACTTGAGTGGCAGGCTGTTTTGGAGTGTAGTGCATGTCTGCGGCACAACACAAACATATTACCGAAAATGCAACAAACAATAAGACTTGTGCAAAAGTAACAAAATAAAACATAGGGAAACACAATAAAATTAAAAATAAACGCTTTAATTTATAAAAATTGTGGCATGAATTCATGCATTGCTATTTGTAGTGGCAACATTCAGCAAGTTACTCGTAACTAGCAAGTGGAAATTCTGCAACAATTTCACTTTGTCTGCTTCACTATCTTATCTGTGTATGTATGTATGTATAGACTAGGGTGAGTTCCAAAGGAAAATCAGATTTTTTATAAATATTTGTTATTGGACCATCTACAAAATATAAGGCCCGAAATATAAGGGAAGGTAGATTCTTCATTTACATAATTACCGAATCATTTGGAGGAAGAGAAGACGTTGGTCAACCAAAGCTTGAGCTCACCGGAATTAATTCTTATTTATTTATTTATTTAGTTATTTATTTGTAGTTATATTTCATAATTTGCTTTTTTTTTAATAAACATTTGAGTTCCAACGTTTAGCCTGAATCCCAATTAACCTTTTGGGGTCCTTTCCTACACCTGCCGTCCAAAGTTATTTTCATGGTTTCTTGATTAAATAACCTCAAATGAAATATTTAATTTTAGAGATCTTTAGTTCCCAGACTTATAAACCAAATATTGAAAGCTGCTTATAAGCAGAGAAATTTCGATTTGTTCGGCCCCTAAATTGCAATTCGGCTTTGAGAAAAATAGAGCAAAACTTTTTGGTACATTTTTTTGCTTAAAAGTTGTATCACCTTTTAGTTTTTGTAACATTTTTTGAATACTGATGTCAAAACCCAATTTTGTTTTTTGATTGCTTTCATATATCATATGCGTGATGGAGGAGCTAGTGAGCAATTTTGCTTTCTTTTTAATAAAAATACTGGATTTTAAAAAACCCATTAGTAATTTATTACTTGCGCCCTTTGAAATGTTCGGTTCCGTTTCGGTTCGGCTTCGGCTGAAATTGACAGAAGTTTGGCTTGGTTCGGTTCGGCTTCGGCTAAAATTGACTGAAGTTTGGCTTGGTTCGGTTCGACCTTAAAAAGCGATGTTCTGCAGTTCTCTACTTATTAGCAGCTTTTATTAACAAACAAATATTAAATTGTAATGGTGAAATATTTATGAATTGTTGCAAGTCCTACTGTTGAGAACATAGACGCCCACTTAATAGAGCTGTAAGAAAAAAAACCAAAATTTTGTTAAAATTTGTTATATATTTATCATATTTTATATTACCTTTTTGCACTCACCTAATTTTAGATATCATTTTATACTCAACTCAATATTGTAAAATACCCCAAGCTGGCAGGTAGGCTTGCAACTGGCAGCAAAAGTAAGTTCGTCGCAATCTCATCGCCAAATATGTATCGTAATAAAAATATGTATGCTTGGTGCTACTTTGATGTTGTTGATTTGTGATATTTTTTTAAGCCAAAGGTTTTCCGCTAATTTAATAGACTATCAGTTTTTCAAAATGCTAATAAATTTGTTCGTAGATTACCACTTACCCTCAAGGAAAGAGTGGGTATGGGACGATGTAAGACAGGGCAAGTCCACGTGTTTACACAGAGGACTCAAAGCTCGAAGATAGATGGACAGAGGTGTAAATTCCGAATATTTAATGATATCCTTCAGCTTTCGGCTTCCCGACTATTGCAATGTTTTCCAGGCTGAATTGATGGCAATGATAAAAGCCGTGACACTGGTACAGTGCAATGCGTTACCTGGAGATGGTCATAATTGTGGAGATCGTGCGGGTTTTTCGATCCTCAGATATAGGAGTTTTGCCTGTCAAGATAGTCGCCGAGATGGGAATGTGCTTTGTCAGAAAATATCGACCTACATATTTGTACATTTTGAGTTGGTCTACGGCTCAAGCAAGGAAGTCAATTGGACTCTGTAAGCAAGTAATGAGTGGTATTGGTGCAAAATTTTTATTAGACTGATTCGTGAAATGTTGAGTTAGTTAGATCGAAGGCGTATCGATGTTTCAGGTCTAAGTCGCCACACTCTTCAGCATCGGCAGCCACATTCCCGTCAGTGCGCACCGAACCGTGGGGAGTACCGTGAGTGTTGCACTAAAAAATTAATTTTATTGTAACCACAAAATGTCAGTTGCAAACCATCCCATTGCAATAGTGTTTTCCGTCCCTGTCCATTAACCGACCGAATTTTCTGATGGGAATGAATCAGCTGTTCACCACTCGTCAACTGTTACCCGCTGCCATTCTGTTTCAGACCTGAAGCACAAATTTGCGTACGCCAGACGTGGGGGTGTCTCATTTTGGCTTTATATATTGGCTTTGGAAATAAGTTTGGAAATTTCGCTGAAGCATAAATCCTTTCATTCCGTTATGCGGAGGAGGGATATTGACATTATGCCAAAATTTCTAGAGGGAAAGAACTATTACCGTCCAAATAATAAATTATTAAAAAATAATTGTGCACAATCTCTGCAATGATTACTTAAAGAAACCCTCCATACCACAGGATTACGTAAGAAAGTTAGTCTATTCATGGTGATTGTGAGCCAGTGTAATAGTTGATGAACTCCTCTCTATCATATTTCTAATAATCGGTTCTGCTCTGGTAGTGATGGGGCCACATTGGCGTTGCCTAATTTAAAATTCACACGGTAGTGATTTTATATACAACTTTCGATGTTATTTGGGGCACAGAGCTGCACAATGGAAATTTTCCGACAAATTTTGTTCATAAATCCTAGAGAAAGTAATTCTTGACCGATTTTAATAATTTTCAAATGCTTGTAAATGATTGTGAAAGAGAATGTCTAGGCCTGAATTTCAATTATTAAATCAAAAAACACCCTTGAATAGGGAAAATTCAGAAAAACCTTAAAAATAAAAAATTAGAAAAACTTAACAAACGAAAAATTATACATATGTATTCAAATTCGGTTTGGTATTTTTTTAGGTTAAATTAAAATTAAATCAGAAACTAAAAAAAAAATTGATACATATGTGTTTGAGGTTGTTGAGTTCTAATTTGTTGTCAGTTTGTCCTTGTCGTGGGTCAAATGTAAGGTCAGTTCAATGTAAGGTTAGAATATTCATTTGAAACATTTCAAAATATTATTATATTTTTTTCCTGAGTTTGAATTTGTTGTCAGTTTATCCTTGCGAGATTAAATTGAAGATGGGTTCAAGGTCTAACATAGAATATTTACTAGGAAATTTTCACAGAAATCACAATCGAAGTCATGTTGGCCTTGATTTACTTATCTACCCTGAATTGTTGTCATTAGGAAGTATTGTGAGTTAAAAATTTATTTTATTTGTCGCTTTATTTATCTTTATTTTTTAACATTTTTCATAAGTTATGTTTTGGAAATGAAAAGCAAAGCTATATTAAATAAAGAAAAAAAAATTGATCGAAAAAGTTGCATAAAATTTTGTATAAAAAATGGAATTAAGTGCTCAGAAACACTTGAAATGTTGACGGTGGCATACGGTGAGAATTTTCTGAGTCAAGAAAACGTTTACAAGTGGTACATGTTTTTCGCAGAAGGTCGAGAAGATGTGAATGAAGACGCTCGCTCTGGACGCCCCAGCCCGTCAACAACCGATGAAAGTGAAAAAAATTGTTATGGAGAATCGTGGAATCACAATTAGATAAGTTGCTGATGCTGTCGGCATATCGGTTGGCTGCCATGCAATCTTTTGGGAAATTTTGGGCATGAAGCGTGTGGCAGCGAAGTTCGTTCCAAAATTACTGAATTTTGTCCAAAAACCATCGTCGGATGAGCTTCGCTCAGGAATTGTTGAATGGCGACAACGATGATCCAGATTTGCTCAAAAAGGTCATAACCGGTGACGAATCATGGTCCCAATGGAAGAGTCCAGGAGAGCCAAGAGTCGATAGCAGAAAATCGCTGAACCCGCAAAACATTTGTCTTATTTGTGCCTCTTACAAATAAACTAAACAGGCTCTATTGCTAAAACTGTAAACATATATCTTCGATACGAGTGTAGCAACATAAAAAAGTAATAATCGAAAGTCGAATGTACGTAGCCCTCGAAAATTGAAAATTCGCCTTATTATCGGAACATACCTCGTATTTCCATTGTATAAATATTTATATTCAGCAAAATATATTTGTTATCTTCCCAAGGATCGGTAATACTATCCTAGTGAATTAGTGAAAAAGTTCAGTTCGGATTTAATTTCAATCATTGCTGGACCTCACTTCCCCGCGTACGCAGTGTTATGAGAAAATTGTTTCAAATAAAGAAGCCTGTATCTTTAGTCATTAGTTCCAAATGGGGGTGTGATGGGGCAACAGATCCTAGCCCATACAAGCAGAAATTTGAAGATGATTTGTTTAGTATTTTTATGGCATCGCTTGTCCCATTAACAATAGAAGTAGAAACCTCCTAAAATAATGATCGCATCCGGGCGCAACAAGATATTGTCACCCGATTGGATTTGAATACGCGAACGAAATGACAGCAGAAAACTTGTGTCATAAAATCCCCACTGCCTGACGGTCCAACTTTATAAGCAGCACGTTGAAGACAGTCTGTCATTCCAGGCATTGTTCTTGCGCTATTACCACGCGCCTTTTGCTTCAAAAATTTGCATCGCTAAGGCACTTGATAACAACTTTTAAAATTGTACTAGAAGAATTATCACCCTTTCGGTAGTGGAATTATTGAATAGAATTAATGTAATTCTTCATCGATAAACTTCAAGGCTCGAAGCTGTAAAGTAACAACGAATGCCACAAAAAGGCGTTAAATTTAAAACAGGCCATGGGACCACCAATAATGCACAATTGCTGCAAATTTTACCATTAACCATTGTTTACCACTATCAAACCACAACCCTACCACAGCACCCCACACCACCTAATACGTTCAGCTGCATGCCACTTTACCACATCCAACTAGACTTAGTCAATACCCTCCGCCACTACTATCTGGTTAACCGCAAAATCCAAGCCATTTCATATTTGGCATTTATGAACATACACACACACACACATACATATCCGTTGATGTCTCATATAGTCATTGCAGCTACTGCTAATGTTGTTGTTTTTGTGCTTTTGTTTTCATTATAGGTACCGCACATAAATCATCGCTGCTGCTACCATTGTTGGCGCTACTGCTGGTCGTGCTGCCGCTGCCACCAGCCGCCAAAGCCACAAGCGGCTTACGCGTGCCCACTTTCATGCAGGAGCCGCCGCCACGTCTGCTTTTCAGCAATGACACCGGCACACAGATCAGCTGTATGGCGCACGGTAATCCGCCGCCGGTGGTTTCGTGGGTGCTCAAGGACGGCACGATGGCGACGCAAGTGCCGGGACTCAGGTAAGTGGAAAAATGGCGGAGGAAAAGGAAAATTGGCGCACGTGTGATGAGCCAAGGGAATTCAGGCATCGGTGTATGCGTCAAGTATGCCGAGTGCGGATTAACTCGATTAAGGGTCACATTGTTGCGGCTTCCGCTACAACGTATGAGAGAGGGGAGGGGAGAGTGAGAAAGAGGTGTAGCGATAGCGCAGCTAAGACTGAGAGAGTGCTTTAAATGAAATGAGTGGGATTAGGTATTAGAAAGCACGTGAAGAAAGAGAAGTGTGCTTAGAAGTGCTTATAGTAATTTTCTGGGATTGTGTGCAAGGCTGTGTGTTTGTCTGTGTTTGCAAGCGCTATCGGTGCAAAGTTTGTGGCAAGTGCTGTTACCGACGTGGGAGGAGATTTGCTACAAACTTCTATTTAACAACTTCAAAACTTCAACTTTATATTAGCTACGCCAGTGTTTGCTTGCCTATTTGTTATTGTTTTTATTGCTGTTGTTGGTTGTCATCAAAAAGCTTTCATAATTAAGATATAATAAATTATATTGCTGTGGTTTTTGGCGACGTTTTTTTCCCCCCACATCCAACACTTTGCTTGCCATTGCCTTTGCTTTGCGCTTTTTGTTGTTGCAGTTAGTGTATAGTTTTTAATTAGCGTTGCAAAACTTTGTTGCCACTTTGACTAAATACATAAAAACACGCAAACACTGGCACGTGACGCACGTACAGTCGCACATTAGTGCAGACAGTTGTAAATAAGTACGTGGCATAACTTGCACTCGCCCGCACGCATACACACACACATACGCTTACAAATTTCTACTTGTAGCATGTGGCAAGTTTTTGCTATTTGTTACTCCAGTTGCTCCACTTGCGGCTATGACAGCAACACTCGAGTTATAGTCATAGCTGTAGTTGTAGTTGTTTTATTTTTTTCTGTGGTATTATCTGTGACACTCCGAGTGTGCACTATGCCGTTGTAGTTGTAGTGGTGGGTGGACAGTGTTTTGCGGTTACTTCGCTAGCTGCTTACCATTTGCTGCGTGTACGCTGCTTCCTTTGTGTCCACTTGCAAGTAAGTACACTTGTGTGTACAATAATAGCAGCGGGAAATATAAAAAAATTTAGACTAATTCTCTGTATTTTATAAACATTTTGACAACAGACTGTCTTTTTCGACTCTGGAGTAAATTTAATTAATTTTCTATAATAGTTTGAGCTTGCGGATAGCTTCCTAAAATTTAATTTTCTATCGATTTATGGATATAACCTTTTAAAAAGGATGCTTGAACAGGACGAAAAAAAACCAGACTCGGATGCCCAGCCGAAGGTTTTAAAAAGGTGTCTAATGGAAGGTTAAGCTCAAAAATTTATATAAAATTTCGAAATATTCAAAAAATCTCAATAAGAAATTTCAACACTGCAATTGTAAGAAAAAATTCGTGTATGCAGTTTGATAACTCATTGTATGGAAGACAAGGCTAACACCGTACCAAAAAAAAATCAACACTTAGGTTAGTGGAATTGGTTGTCATACGACGCACCTAGGTCCTTGTGAAACCATCGTAGCTATCCCATCCTTACTCCATTTGGTTCTATTTAAACCATCTTGCGGACTTTATAAACCGAGTTAAAAATATAATTGACGTGTACTCTTTTGTTAAGTGTTTGACCGAGCTCCTCCACCTATTTGTGGCGTGCGTTTTGATGTTGTCCCACCAATGAAGGGGCCTACAGTTTTAAGCAGACTCTGAACGGCAAATGGTCTTTACTATATGAGGAGCTTTTTCATTGCAGAAACACTTTTAGAGGGCCGCCGACGAATGACCGTTGTTACAAAAACAATTTTCTTTATTTCTTTCAATCACAGATATTCGAACCCACGTACTCCGAATGGTAGCCAAACATCAACCAATTTGACTATGGCGCCTGCCGTTAGTTGGTCTAGCTAATTGTATATATGCAACATCCTTGATGCAAAAAAAGCGAATGAATTCAACCAGAGCCATGCACCAGCATAGAAGTTGTTCAACTGTCTCTTCCCTTTCTACATCCTGACAGCGTCTGCGAAAATCGAAATATGGTGCCCCAATTCTATTGGCATGTGTTCCTATAAGACAGTGCCCAAATAGGACTCCTACTAATAGTTTTAAGCCTTTCTTATTAAATTTAAGTGGACTGTTAGTGCGACCTATATTATATTCTGGCCATGCCTGCCTACCAGTGCTGCATATAGGTATAGTATTGTATGTAACTGCCTCCAGCGATTGCTGGCAATACTTAAGGTGTATCTATCTATTTGCAGCTTACAAGTTGCCAAGGGCATAGGTATATCAACTTTGTCTTAAGTACTTTGGAGCGTAGTGACCACTCTAACTTATCCGTCTTATAGTTACTGGCACCCAGAGTGGAGTTATAGAGAAAAACTGTGCGAGTGTTCTTAATTCTTCATAATACTTTACCACTGTTTTCGAAGAGTGTTTCCATGATTGAGGCGGCTTCAGAGTTGCCTGACTATCGGAGTATTTGTAGATATTTCTGACTGTATTTGCGTCTTTATTTATTCTCAATTTATCCTTGGGAAGTTATACCCTCCCAGTAGGGATTTCCCTGGCGTAGCCCCAAAGTTAGCAAACCTCCTTTAGGCCTAGCTCTTCACTCCTAAGTGTCTCCTTGATGGTGCGTTGTCCCGTGTCAAGGAGGAGCTCCGATCATATTAAAGGCGTGGCCGCAGCCTCTCTCGCCAATGCGTTCAATATTTCTTTCCCAATTAAACCCCTGTGTCCTGGGACCCAAATTAGCCGTATGCGATTGTGCGTTCCTTTGGACTAAGTAGACAACTGAGCAGTAAAGTCCTTTTTCGACGAGCTAAACTAACACATCATGCCCGTCCTAAGGAATGGCGCAGAAGCGTGGACGATGACAACATTCGATGAAACGACATAGCGCAGCGAATAAAGATTCAGCGGCTATGTTGCCAGCCAATGTCGTCCGAATGGATAAAAACGCTCCGGCTCTGAAAGTATTCGATGCGGTGCCAGCAAGTGGTAGTAGAGGAAGAGAAAGGCCTCTTTTGCGTTGTAAAGATCAGGTACAGAAGGGCTTGGCTTCACTGGCGCCGGTTAGCACGAAAAAGAAACAACTGGCGCGCATTGTTAAACTCGTCCAAAATCGCTTTAGCGGTTATCGCGCCAATTAAGAAGAAGATTGTGCGTTCTTAGTAGAATAAGTTTCCCGTTACATTCAAGGGCCAGTGACAATTTGATCTCACAGAACAATAGGGTCATGAGTGCCGCTAGACTGTCACTCAAAATGGCAATTCTCTGCACATAGGCACATGGTTCAGATCTTCGCTTGGAAGATGTTTTGAAAACTGCCCATTGGCACAGAGCGCTTGGGCCGTAAACTCTAGTGCCTATGCCTTCTGCGGTCTTCGTGAAGTGTAGACTCCTGTAGTTTCTTTTTTAAGCAAAGATGATTCTCGCAAGCGGCAATAAATGCAACATTACATTTATCGCTGATGTTGGTGTTGTTCTCAGAACTCCGCTAATACAAAGGCTAGATGCTGTTTGAATGCTGTCTCACTATCATTTTTGATTGAAGTTTTCTTCTCAATAGTTGGCCACCAGACTGGATCTCCGTAGGTCATAATTGGTTTTACGATAGCTGTATAAAGCCAGTGAACTATTTTGGGGAATATACTCCATTTTAAGGCTGCTGTTCTTTTACAGGAGTATGTAGCAGTAGCAGTCTTTTTTACTCTATCCTGAACGTTGAGCTTCCAAGAAAGTTTTTATCTAAGATTAAGTAAAGATATCTAGCACTATCACCGACTGACAGAACGAACGGTTCAATGTCGGTAGACGGAAGGGAGTTCTTACTAGTTCTATTTCTAGTTTCTTACTAGTTCTGGTTTCGTCACATTAAGGCCTAAACCACAGATTTGGCCCAGGTAGGTAGGTAATTGCAATGGTTGAGGTGCCAGTCTGGCACTCCCGAAGTAGCACTAAAGCGCCGTTTTGATGCCATAATATGGAACACTGCCTGCGAAAAATTACATAACTAAAAGGAAGAATAATCATCTACAGCTATCCAGTGTTGTTGATGTAGTGGACGAGATTTATGGGATTTAGGCTTCTACAATGGGAGTTAAGGGCTAATCTAGCTTTTCTGCGTGTGTGTTGATCGTCAATGACCGGTACCAAATTGAATGGCGTGGAGTCTCCAGAACTTTCTGAGTCCTCCATCTATTGCACTGGGGCCAAAGAGTTTTCAAAATATCACACGTAAAAATGGAACTCCATCGCCTTCTCGCTTTCCTGAGAAATAAGCTGTGCAATTCCCCTTTAAGGAGAGTTAGAGGGATGCCAGTGACCGGGTTGAGACCTCTGAGACCAATTCGGTTGACCTTTTCCTGGCAAGCTCATCAGCAATTTCATTTCTCTCTATGTTTCTGTGCCCCATGGCGTCGTCAGAACATTAATAGCGGCTTGACTATCGAAGAGCAATGTTAATATTATCCTTCGCTCCCTCGTTTCCCAAGCATTTTGCAAGCAGAAGTACCAGCTTCGTTGCAGGGGTTTCCCTCGTTCCAATCCCACCTAGTTGGAAAGATTGCCCTGGCACGACCCTCAAACTCTAGTCTGTGGATAAAGAGATCTGCATGAAGTTATGCGGTGTTAACTGCTTAAAAATGTCACCATGATCCTTGAGAGATTTCCTGCAGAGGCCACCTTCTTTAACCTGTTTGTACTTTGAGCAGCGATGAAAATAACGTGAAAGTTGTGATGCGATGATGTTATTACCCTTCCAAAGAGCTTCCCATCAAACCAGGCATCCATACGTTAAATTTGGCGAAACCATCATATTGTACATCCAAAGAAAATGCATAAGACCGTAAAAATAAATATCAATACTTTAAGCTGGCTTAATACAGGGTGAGCCCATGTAAAATTTGCTTTTTGAATCGGCTATAAAAAAAAACTTCTCAATATTTTTTCAAAGTTTTTTTTTTATTTTGAAGATTGAACATTGTCATTTATGAATGAAAAATAATGTCTTTCAAATGACTGCCACGACTGGCTTTACAGTAGGCCATTCGATCAACCCAATTTTTAAGCACATTTTCGATTGTTTGGCATTGTTAAAGCATCAATCGTCTCTGGATGGTTCGCATAGCATTTGTCCTTAACGGCTCCCCACAAAAAATAGTCCAACAGGGACTCGTTGTGGATGCATTTGCTTCTGTGCTTGCTGCAGTAACGTGTGGAAGTGAGCTTCATCAGAAAAGAAGAAGAAGACTCACCACTTTGGAAATAGGTTTTCAATATTTCCCAATTTTGTTCAAGCGTATAGCGTCCCATTTCTTAAATGTCAAACCTTTAAGTAAATTATGAACACATTTGACATATCATTTGTGTTACCATTCTCAAAAAAATAGGTTGTTCAAAAAGCAAACGCTATATGGCCCACCCGTATTACAATAGAATTTAATGCGCTAGAAAGCTGCAGACTAGAAATTTTTCTAAAGATTCAGACTAAAATATTTAAAATTTTGATGCTAAGTTGCAGAATTTTTTTGAATTTTGTACAAAGGTCGAAACTTTAAGTTACATGCTTTGTTGTAGCATTTAATCTCTTATAAAAAATTAAAAAATTAATAATAAAAAAAATGTACAAAAAAAAATAATTTAAATAATTACATAAATAAATTTTTTTATATGTCCCGCTGCTATTATTGTGAACACAAATGTAAGCATTGCGTTTACTAACTCATGCAAAATTGCTTGCCACGCTGACTACCAGCAATAGCCATGCGACTACCAGCAGCTGCCACCTTTGCCGCCAAGCTGCTTCAGCGCCTTTGCTGTTGTGGCAACTATTTCCTTTTTTGCTATTACCTCTCTGTATTGCATTAGTTTTATATGTATACGTATGTGTATGCGTTTGTGCATATATCCTTGCATGACCGCAGCCAGTAGCGTGCAACAAGTTTTATGCTTTACATGCCACAAGTGCGCTTTGCATAATTTTTATTGTGTAAACACAATTTTGTTGTCATTACTTGTGCAACAGTGGCTATTGCCACTTGTGCCGTCACTTGTTTGGACTCCCTACTCGCCCTCCACACCCTCACTCGCTCATACGTTTACACTTTAGTTGCCAACATTTTGTTACAGTGCCCATTTGCCATTGCACATACACATACATGCATATATTAGTTGCGGATGTGGTTGGTGGACTGGACGTGCTGATGGTCAGACCACTGCCTCAATAACAATGTGGTTTCTTTGTTTTGCCGCTGTTATCATTTTTCTACATAAATACTGTCGCATATTCAAATGATACACATACACACATACATGTGTACATGGGTATGAGAGCAAATACGGTTTGCAGCAATTTAAATGGTTTTGCGGTCAGTTGTGGCAATAAAGATGTGCTTTCGCTTTATTGTAAATTCGAGTTTAATATGAAAAATAATTACGTACCACAGCTCAAGAAAAATGTTGGCCACACCTTTTCAGTGGCTTCCAAGCTTTATACTCGTATGAGTAGTCGACAAGAATTCAGATTATTTCGATGGAGCGGAAGCAACATGAAATGTAGAAGTGATGTTAATGGTCTGTGGCAGATTTGCGATTAATCTAATAAGAACACGGTAGTGTGTCTAGCACACCTTCCGTATTGGTTAGAAATGATGATATTGTCGGCATATTCCCATATACATCTTTACTGCACTTTGCACCAGAAAGTGTGAAGCTGATTCTTGTTTATATTCGCGATTTGCTGACCGCTAAAGTGTGTGCATTTTTCCAGGGAACCAACTGAATTTTATAATACAATTTTCTAGAAAAATTTATTTTTTTGACTTTTATTTTGTTTAAAAAAAATTACTGTCATTTTTTTGGGCGCAATAACGAAAACTCTGAATGAAAGACCCTGACCCATGTAGTAAAACCTCAGAATCGCTTGCATTCTTTGGCCAAATTTCTTTGCTATGGCCATTTCACATTTGTAAATGTAGAATACATTTAAAAAAAGAGTTAGAATACATATCGGAGAATATGTTGTCAAGGCGAATATACCCAATACAATGTTTAAATTAAGGGGAGAAATGCCTGTAAACGGCCATACTTTCCCTGATTTTCATTAAAATTATTTAAAATGAAGAAGTCAATATATTTTTTTCAAAATTGGCATACAGTTTATTTATACAATACATTAAAATAATATAACATTTTTTTTATTTTAATCATTTAAAATGGCGGATGTACACTCAATTCTTCCAGAAAGTCGCAGCGGGGCTTCTCAATCGGCGGGCATTTTAGCATCGGCGTCAGTGACCTGAATACAAAAAACCAAAAGTTTTTTTGTTTATTAATGTCACAATTTTTATATGAATTAAAAAAAATGGGGGGGGAAATTCGCGGAATAAAATGCTTAAAAAAATGAATTTTTGGGCGAATTTTCCTACTATTTTTGCTTCGAAGAATTTATTTTGCCAAACAATTTTCGGAAACTTGTATTCACGTAGGAAGTAATATCATAAAAAACATGTGTGCAAAATTTCAGGGAGATCGGTAAATAACTTATCGTGTACGCCAATTCGAAAAATATAGTTTTGAGAAAAACGCGTCTAAAGTTTGAATACAACGTAACTATACCTCTCCCAGCGCTCGAACGCAAAGAATAGAGTCGTCACAGTTGACGATCTATAATATAAGAAATACTTAAATTTACGTTCTAAAATTTTTTTGACATATTCTTAAAGGATTATATTAACATTTTATGAAAAAAAATTTTTTTTTTCTCGAAATTTTACAGGTATCTGCCCCCTTAAGCTGAGAACTTCCGTTTTTCTCACATTTTGGTACACACAGCAGTAGCAAAAGCTGTTAATTGTGACTTGCACATTTCAATTTTACTTTTTAAATAAAATGATTCTGTTTTATTCGAAGATTATTTGCACTTAGACTACTTTTCATAAAACAAAGTAACCGATTTATTTTTTTTGCATTTTTCAAGGGAATATCCTATTTTTTGTACAAAGGCCCACCTTTGCGCAAAAATAAAATAATTTGCATTATACAAATTTCCTTTTTTACTGATGTGAAATAGGAAACACTTAGTGCAAAGTCTTAAACACAATCTTTCCTCAAGCAGCTAATTTTAAATGTCAGAGCGTGGCTAAGATTTTATTAATGATTCTTATTATTTGCTATTTACTCATTTATTTTTATTATTTACTATATTATCGACTTATTCTGCAAGTAAAAGCAGAATAAAAATTCGCTCCTTGAACTAAAATTTAAAGAAAACTGGATGTACAAGCAAAAACTTTAAACTTTAAACTTTTTTTTTGTGAAATAGTCCTTAAAATCGAGTATCTCGAAAATAGTCAAGCCCCGGAAAGCATGTCCTTTAACCAAATTAATCATAAATACTCCTTCTTCCTCTTGATTGGCGCTTCTTGCTAAGCGCTTAAGCTATTTTGTCCAAGTTTAAAAGAGCGCGCCAGTCGTTTTTTCTCGTGCTAACCGGCGCCAGTTGGACACACCATATGAAGCGAAGTCTTTCTCCACCTGATCTTTCCGACGCAAAGGAGCTCTTCCTCTTTCTTTTCCTCTGCTAGCTGGTCGTATCGAATACTTTCAGAGCTGTATCGTTTGTAGTCATTCTCTCTGGATCTTTATTCGTTGCACTATGTCTATGTCGCTGTAAAGCTAATACAGCTCATTGTTACTCGCCGTCGTCAACGTGCAAAGGTACAACAATCTCATACATTCTGAGGGACACCTCATCGAATGTCTTCATCGTCCAAGCTTCTACTTTATACAAAAAGTGAGCATTACGAGAAAAACTCAACTTTTCAATTGATTACTTAGTCCTAATTAGTAAGAAATTAGCTGAAAAATGATGTCCTTAAATGTCTAAGAGGACTTTGCCGGTAATCCTGTAAAGGGTGGTTAAATTTCAAGGGCCGATGTTGAATGGGAACCACACCTAAACGTCAGCGACACCGTTGGACTTCTTTCATTGCTATTAATTCAAGAGCAAAAGGATGAGATAATTCGGCACATTAACGTCATAGAATTTCAATTATGCCTCAGCGTCATTGAAAATTTGGACCACGGGTGGAGGTGTGCCGCCGAGGCCGCGGTGGCCATTTGGACAATATTTTATTCTATACGTAATTGAGCTATACCAATATTATCGTAATGAAGAGAAATAACAATAATTTCTTAAAAGAATTGTATTTTATTCAAAATCAACACCGGCCCTTAAAACTTAACCACACTTTATAATCCTGAGAGAAGAATTATGCCCGTGTGTACAAATCTATATGCCGCTGGCCCAAGGTATAATAGCCACGACCATTTCATGTGGAGATTGTGAAAAAAATTAGAAAATGATATATGTATTGAGCGGCTTCGCCTTATTTGGGGTGAATATTTTTAAGGGGCTAGAATTTTGAAAAAACCCATTTTTTCATATTTTCAAAGTTTAGACATTTAAGAATATGTCATTAAGAGGATTTTTGAAAATTTCTATTGTTTTATGAGCTATAGCCTTTTTGGTGACACGGCATCGATTCCGAGCTGTCTTGTCTGAAAACTTTATATGTTTTTTTCTCGAAACTAAATTTTTGAAAGCGTTTGACATGATATCTCAAGTTCTACTGAACCGATTCACTTGAAATTTCGTGCGAGTCTTCTCAATACATATCTCGATCTTACAAACTATTATTTTAACGAAATACAAAATTTTAGTATTTTTAAAAAATTCAGAAATGTCCAAAAAAGTAGGAGAAAAGTGTACTAGTATGATAGCGGCATTCATTCAGAAAACTTGCAATCATGGCAAGTTAAGCGAGCCATTTTGTTTCGGACCCCCACTTCAAAACAACTTATAAAATTTAACTTTTTTACTTTTTTATGTATTGTTGAAAGATAAATGTGTGGTAAAAAATGGATAGTAAAAACATTTTTCGTTTTTTATTTACGAGTATAGTGCCCGCAAAAACACCTCAAATGCATGCCTCTACACTAGAATACCCCCTTCAAATCAAGCTCGATAAAATTTGGTATAAAGGGTAAAGGGTTTTCCAATAACAAGTATTACAGGTGAATGGATTGCCCTAACGAGAGATGATTAACGATTTTTTATAGCCGGAATTGGATGGTATTGATCTGGACAGCGTTTATTTTCAACAAGATAGCGCTACGTGCCACACAAGCAACGAAACTATTGATCTTTTACAGGAAAAGTTTCCGGATCGTGTTATCTCTCGAAGAGGTGATTACTGATTTGACACTTTGTGACTTTTTTCTTTGGGGCCACGTGAAAGAGAGGTCTGCGCCAACAGCCCAGGGTCGATTCAAGACCTCAAAGATGGAACTCGTTAGGCTATCGAGGATATAGGGCAGCCACTTTGCAATTCGGTTATAGAAAATTTCATGAAAAGCATATTGTCCTGTAAGCGTGGTCGTGGTGGTCATTTGCCTGATGGTATTTTCCACTATTAACGGAATATCTTCCTCTTTATAATGAAATAAACATCCGATGACTTATATTAAAAAATAGAATTTTTCTTTGAATATCAAAATAATACCGCTTATTAAAAAACCTTTTATTATATATTACAATGGGTTACATCAAACTGTAGCGGCTTACTTGCGCACGTGGATATGCAACAAATTTTAGTACATTTATCAGAGAATGTTAACATTAACATTAACATTCTCTGCATTTATAGTATTTTACAGATTCTCTTTTAATAAAATGTTAATTTTGCTAAGTTATGTTAAGGCTGCCGTAGCCGAATGGGTTGGTGCGTGAGGAGGAGCTCGGCGAAACACCTAACAGAAGTGCACGCGCCAATTATTATTTCATTTTCTGTGTTGTGTTAAGATTACATTACGTATGTTAACTTTCCGATGTTATGTTAAGATTACATTGCAATTTCATATGTTAACTGCACATTAAATTTTTGATACCTTTTATTATATTACATATTTTCTAACATAATTTGTATTTAGTTTAACTATAATCTCTTCGATTGGATTCAGAAAACTGAAGAAATTCGTACTGTGACTAATAAATTGTACCCGTCGTGTACTTAAATTTTTAGACAGTTTATTTTATTGGTCAATGTGTTTAAGCTTAAGATGCGATAAGCTTAGATGCAATTATACAGCATTGACTCTTGTCGCTCGTTTAGTTAGTTCACAGGTATAATCTCTTTATAGATCAAGTACTTCCTGAGAAAGCTAAAATTGGAATGTTGCACAGGGCTAGAAAATTCCCCTTTTCTGAGTCCGATTGTTATTAAGTCATTATCGAGATGCACATATTTAGAAAGCTGTCACTGCCACATACAGCTTGCTCACGATCACTAAGGTATGATTTTATTAAGGTGTGGTTCTAGATTCCTAAATGATGTATTTTAGGTAAATTGATAGCCGTGAGAGAATCATGTTGCCATATCATTTTATTCCTTCCTTCCTAATATATAAAACCATGCGGAATAGATTTTTCGTACAAACGTAAAACATATCGAAGCTCGTGAACTGTCGAATATAAACTCTAAGCAAGCGAATAAGCAAAGCAAAACATTTGTAACAAAGACGATGGAATATATCGATTCTGATGACGTGTTCAGTAGCAGCCTCTAAATTTCTATGAAAACTAAAGCTTAGATTAGCTTTGGGTAACATACCTCTAAGACAGCGATTATGCTGGAATTTCGTTTGGCGAACACCGTGCAATTGTTGTTGCAACGCACATGAAGAGAGAGAGTTCGCCGACTCTCACAGAGTCTACGGTTTTAAAGCTCCAGAAATATTTCCCTAAATGTTACTGTTTTTCTTATAACAATTCTTTAGTCTTCTATCTGAAATATGAAATTTTTTGCATACTCGTTTATATATATATATATAATTGGCGCGTACACCCTCTTTGGGTGTTTGGCCGAGCTCCTCCGAGTGGTAGTCACGCACCAACCCATTCGGCTACGGCGGCCGCTCGTTTACGTGTGCATATTTCGGTATCCATTTTTAATGATTTTTGTAACTCCTCATACTATTTCAGAAAATGGAGGGTTTTATGCCTCCTCCGAACGGCAAACGTTTTTCATGAAGAGATTTCTCTTGGCAGAAATACTCTCGGAGGTTTGCCATTGCCTGTCAAGGGGTGCACGATATTAAAAAAAACCTTTTCCACAATTTGGTATTTCATGCCCGGATTTTCGAACCTTGGCACTACCGAATGGTGATTACGCACCAAGCTATTCGGCTACAGCGGCTATGACTCCATGACTAGTTCTGCTAGTACATACACGTTCTTCAATTGGTTTTGCCAATAGGAAAGAAAACTAATACTCAAATTAAATTTCAGTTTACCAGAATACAACCCTGTAGCAAATCAACCTCACACCACATTTCGTGCTCGCCAAAAAAATGTCCGCTAGCCTCACGATGGCTCAAGGTCCGAAAACTTTCGTTCTGAATCTATCAATTTGCGGTCGTGCTTTTTCGCAGATTCAAAAGTAATTGTTATTTACGTCTGTCAACCTTTGGATATAAAATTTGCTATTCTACCAATCCACATAACCCAATTCAAAGTAAACAAAAATTTTGCCAATTCCAAAATTTTTGAAATGAAAATTTCCAGTTTTTTAATATATTCCAAAAATTTGCGTTTTTACGAAGTTTCACTACAAAAAAAAAAAAAAAATATTTTAGAAATATAACAACCAAACAATACTTGCGAAGAAAAATAAATAACCAACTTTGGTTAGAATTAAGAAAGAAAGCGTCAGCACAGGTTAATTTGCTTACCAGTTTTTTAATTAACCCACAGTCATAATGGTGAAAAGAATTCAGAAGGTGTGGACAACATCACACCGTTAACCGGCTCCCGCGAATTTGAAGGAATCAGCTGATCTACTGGCAATCTAGTGGTAATGCAGTTTTGTGGTGGTGCAAAATGCCCAATTCTGCTGGTAATCTATAATCCGTGAAACGCCTTTAAGTAAGCTTCAATGGAACCATTGGCGGCGTTTGAATTTTTCATTTCAAGGAAAAGCTCTTATTTCCTCAACTTAACCTTGAAATGAGTGTGTAGAATTAAGTTTTTGATAACAATGAAAATGAAAATTAAGATAATAAGCTCTCATTTGCTGACCATTTAAAAAACAAACAAAAATAAAGCAATGGAAGACCCACACATTCGTACAGCTCAAATACTCTTGATTGAGATATTTTTACTTTCAACTGTCACTATGATCTATGCACAGACAGCATCACGCTTGCGAACAAGGGTACATACTCATATGAGAATATCTTCGTCAAAAGCTGTCAAAAACACTTTCAAATACAGTTACCACTGTACCCGCATGCGGCAGCCTCCATCAGCTAGCAATTCTATCAGCCAAACATTTGCCACCTTCTCATTCTCCATCTCTTCTACTTTGCTCTGTTAAATAGATCCGCCAACAACAAGCAGACATCCAACATATCCATCGGTGACGTTTTAATGTCCTTAATAGTCATGACAGCATAAATCATTTAACCCCTCCACATACTTCAAATAAACCACTCGACATTTCAACTCCACATTTTTACGGGGCACTGGCTGGCACCCCCACGATCCTACAACCCCACCATCAATGCACGTGCCTCCCCTTACGCTTTGCTCTCCACACACATATCGCAAACAGTCAAGCACTCGCGCTGCTATTAACCATTGTGTGTACGAAAGCATGCATGTGTGTGGTATGCGTGTAAGCAAGTGTGTATGGTTGCTGCACGTAACATTCCCTTATCGCCCGTCCGCCTTCGTGCTTGCGTGACAGCCACTCCTTGTACGCAGCAACAGTCAGACACTCGGTTCATTGTTCTGTATTGTCGGTTATTCATGTTTTCTGTCAAATGAATGTTGCGTTCTCTTTTCTTGCTGGCAATGCTTTCTATTTTCCTCTTTACATTTTTTGCTTTTTCTTGCCAAGAAAAGTAAGCAATCCTTTTTATAGCTGCGCGCCGAGTGTGAATTTATGTGTGTCTGTGCATTTTTTATATCATTTTTTTGTGTCATACCGCAATATCAAAACCTCAACATTGATTTTGACAGGCGTCTCTGTGCTTCTTTCCCCCCACACACTTTTCTATTATATAATATTTTTCTTTCTATTTTTAGTCTATCATTCCTAAGTAAAAATGCTCAGCACATTCACGCAGTAAATCCGTGCTTTAGTATCTTCACAGCAGCAACTCTGCATACTTACAAAAACAAAAACTCCTTCACTTTTAAAGTTTATTTGTGTTGCAATGCGGCGGGAAAGTGTTGTCAAATATATATGCGCATGATATCTATGTATCCTCTGTGGAAGCAACACTTAAGATTTGAAACTTTTGTCTGAATCACGCACGCAGTTGCAGAAGGACTTCTAATGTTGCGGCATGTGTGTGCGCTTGTGTTTTGCTTTCTTTTTGGCTTCTTTCATTCACAAATGTGTGCATTGAAATCTCAGCGATTTTAGAATACAAATGTACTTATGTATATCTATGTAGGTGAGTATGTGTGTATGTATTTGAAATCGTGGAAAAGTTTTTTTCTAAAATTATCCGTCGTTTGTGGAAAATGGGGTAGAATGCAAGTGAGAATGGTGCAGACACACCCATAAATGCATTTTGTTACGTATGTGTGAGTCAACAGTATAACGGCACTTTAATTTATCCCTATGCAATTCAACTTTGCTGCAATGTTTTAAAAACATTATTTGGAAAAAAAACTGTACAAAATATTACACGAGTTACAAAAGGAAGCGTAACTCGTGTAATATTTTGTACAATTTTTTTTTAAATAATGCTTTTGAAACATTGCACTATAGCGCTTATGAAGGTTTCAAATGATATCAGACTTAACATTCACAACAAACTAGAACCTTTTTAACGCTTCTGGACCATTCCAAAGCTTTTGACACTGTTGATTACGAACTAATTGGTTTGAAACTTAAAAGATTTTTAAATTTTTTAGCGCCAACATTGAGATTAAACTTTAAAATCATACCTTGTTTTTTTGTTTTTTGTTGTGACAGACTAGCAAGTACAACACTCAGACACAATTAAGTTATTGTACTACACTCGGGTTTCCTTTTTAATTTTCTTTAAATCTACCCGACCTCCGAAGAAATCTGAGTAGATCTTGTGGTGACAAGCAGCCAAGGTGGTCGATTCTTAACACATCAGCGCCGAAGACCTCAAGCCTGTTTCGATCGAAGGCCGGGAAGACGCACAGGAAGTGGTTCGCCGTCTCATTCTGCTCTCCACATGCTGAGTGCACTGTCTGCGCCTCGCCCATAGAAAGTGGCCCGTCATCAGTCCAACCAACTGCCTATAGTGCATTTTGCTTAATGACAGGAGGATCTGCGATAGTCGGTCGGACATGACACGTAACATCAGTTTTATCCATCTGCAGTCTTTCTCAGCGTGTCTGGCTCGCCTGTAGGTTAGAGTAACCCATTTGCAAACTGTGACTTTTATGGCTGCAGAAGGGAGTGGCATAACGGGCTCCAGACCAAGGAAGTTACCTATTCTAGCTAAAGAGTTAGAGATCTCGATACCTACGATAGCCACGTGACCCGGCACCCATGTTAGCATCAGGATATTATGTATCTTACCATAATTCAACCTGGATTTGCAGTACTCAACTACCCTTGAACTAGTTGGAGGGCTGTCTAAGGTCATGAGCGCAGCTTTGCTGTCGCTGCAGACACATTTAGATCTGCCTCTCCATCTGTTCTCCACAACAAAGTTCATCGCTTATTGAACAGCATACACCTCCGCTTAAAACACAAATACGTGCATTTCAAGAGCAGAGTGTAATTTTGTTCCATTGGATACCACGTAGACTCCAGAGCCGGAACCGTGCTCGTCCCTGGAGCCATCCGTGAAAATGCGTGAGCAGTTTTTGCCGGGCTCATTTGAGTTTGACCACAATTGAGCCTCGGGCAGCACCACTCTGTATCTCTTTTCAAGTACGACTCTTGGTCTCATGGAGTCAAGAGGCATGGAAATAATCGTTGGATCGAAGTCCTTGCCTTCTATGTTTCCCAATGCCGGACAGGGGCCCTACCAGTTCCCATTGTATTTCAGCCGGCAGATGGCCTTCAAGGCCTCTCCTTGGATGGAAAGATCAAGTGATATACCAGATCAGATCATCTAATGCTGGGCCTGAAGTAGCTCCGGTGCAACATATGACCCCAGTGCGTTGTAGTCTTGATAAGGTCCCCTTGACCTCCAAGAGAGGGAGTCTACTCATCCAGACCACTGACGCAGAAGGCCGTCATTGCTTTAGATATATTCCAAAGTAATTTACTATCACGGATTACTCCAAGATATTTGATTTTTTTGGATAGCTGGATTGTGACTCCTTTTAGCTTAGATCGAACGAGGCCAATAAGCTTCCTCCTTCTGGTAAAGAGGACAATACCAATCTTGATGGGGTTTGCCGTTAGCCCATTCACACAGCGCCAAGTGCCAATAATATCCAGAGTTTTCTACACTTTTCTGCAGTTGTTCATAAGCGGTCTGGTTACCAAACAGGCAATGTCGTCCGCATATAGTTGTGCGTAGAGTCCCGCGTCATTTAAGTTGTTGATCGATCACCATGCACCGTATCAATTGGGGGCAGCCTCTATTATCCCCAGATGACACCAGCAGATCTTGCTCTACTCGCCCCATGACGAGTCTTTGGGCCAGCATCGCACTAGTCCAATTTAGTAGCATTCGGTCTATGCATCATCGGTTTTTACAAAAAGGCATTCAAATTTGACAACTACTATTAGGTGAGACTGAACAATTCTATTGTATTATAAAATGTGTCTACAGGGCAAAGAATAACTTGGAATAACTTTTAATAGAAATCTGACTTGAAATATTCACATCTATACTGCAATAGCAAAGTCTTCACCTCAGTGAAAATTTGACTGCTTTTAGCAAAAACGTTTTTAGTACCAACGTTACTTTATGGTTATGTTTAATGCCCTTCATAATAATATTGCGAGATACGTTTATTTACTACTATAAATTGCTATCTTCTTTATATTTTCCCTTTTCTCTTCTCTGCTATTTTTATACCATCGCAATTTCAATGTTCTTTATATTTTATTATATATTCTAATGATTCCCTCTGCTAGCTCCATTTACTCGTACATTACCTTACTCATAAGTTCAAACAGTGCAAAATAACTTTGGTTTTGTATTTGATAAACAAATAACTAAATAAATAAAAATAAAACCTAAAAGGGTAACCATAAAAACGTGATCGGAGATAGGCCTAAGCTATATTTTTTTATAAAAAAAATTACATCTTCATCAATAAAATAAGAAAATCAAATTCCCGGTCTTTGTTTTTGCCTTAGGACTTGCAGTATTTTTTGTTCTACACCCATAAAGACCGGAAGCCTTTTATTTTTTACGATTCGGGAAGTTTCAATAACAATAACACTATGATTCCTTTTTTGTACTTTTTGCAAGAAAGTTAATTACATTTTTCTAGAACTTAACTGGGCACTTTCATCGAAATCTAAATGGAATTATTAATTGTAAGTAATTTTGTTCTGACGGGAGTTATAATTTAATCTTTTTTATGAAGTTCCAACGCCCTATGTATCACGCCTCCTTTTCCAGCTATGCTATTATCATGTAATGTCTAGGAGAAAAGAAAATCAGCAATTTTTTGGAAGTATACAGGGAACATACAAAGCAAAAACCGCAAGCTGTGATAAATCTGAGCATTACATGATTTCCATAAATTTGTCGCTTACAGCACTTTCTAGTGGCTCAAACAAAGTCGTACAAATTTGTGCAAGCGCACTTAATTTTAGGTCATTAATATATATATATATAAATAATATATATATATACATTTCGAATATAACTCAAATCGGAAAATCCAAAACGCTTTTTGGAACATTTCGATCAATTCTCATCCTTGCCCGTTATTTTTTCTGTACATATTTGCTCGGAGGTAATTAAGGTAATCGAGAATGAGCCAAGCGGAGGGAAGTGCACTGCTGTGCAATATCTCAACTACAGCACCGCCTAGCATGCACAGTTTCTCCAAACGTTTCTTTATAATTAGTTTAGACATTGAATCATTCATATGATTTTTGGGAATACGTGATACAATTTTTCCAAACATTTCTTTTCACATAAATATCAACCCTAATATATGATTTTTTCGGAAAATCTCGATCACAGCGCCACCAGTCTAGATAAACTTATAAACCTTTTCAGGTGCACTCAAAACAGTTCACTAAAATTTCATTGCAATCGGAGGAGCGGTTCACGAGTGAGGAGCGGTTGACGAGTCCCTAAACTACAAATAAAAGAGTAAAAGCAAATACATATATAAGAAGATGCGCTCGTTTCCAGCTGCTATTAATTGGTATTCATATTTAAAATCTTTTTGATTTTTTCATTTTAATGCCGTAAAAATTGGTTCAACTAAATTCAAAATAAAAATGTTCACTAACCGAGAACAGTTATATATTTTTTGTTTCACAGGACAATGGCTTTGAAGCTAAGATATTTTTTTAAATTGTTCGCCTATCAAATATCCATCAGTTGTCTAAAGTAGATAAGCTGAAAAATTGCAGTCAAAAGCCATTAATTTATGATAGTATTTTTTTTTAATACAACGAAAACAAAAATGAATTCCTGCAATTTAGTATTATCAATTGTTCACATCGCCAAAAATTGTCTATAACACATACTTATACATGGGTATGCAACATACAAACAATAGGTGCGAGTATTACTCAATATCTAGTGGAACGAATGTTAAGTACGGAATTGCTGGCTTTTCTGCAAATACGCACTAGTCTCAAAATACTTGAAGAGGAAACAAAAGTAAGGTGTACGAACATTTGGCGCTCACTTATGACCAACACAAAAATCGAATTCGTTTAGCAAAAGACTAAAAATAAAATGCCGAATTTGTTTTTAAACTGTCATAGTCAGTTAGTAGGGACTTTCAATCAGTGGATATGTAAATTCGGTTAAAAATGTCGATGCCCTTTTGGAGGGCAAAATATATTTGCTCAACTGATGAATATATGCTTTCGGTGTTTTTTAGCTGAATGAGAACTATCGATATTGATAACTATGGTTCGACAGCTGAGACAGCTGAGAAAGTCAAAATATGTTGACATTTCTGTTCAGTAAAGTTTTTTGCAAGCCATCATGAATCGTTTAATACCAAAGCAACGCTTCCAAATTGCGGAAATTTACTAAAAAAATAACTCCGTTACCGAATTTAATTCAGTTGAAGAAGACGGCGAAATGTTTATTGGTCGTCGTCCTTAACTTATTGATCTCTGTCCTTCGACTACGTGCAAAATTTACGTCAAAGAGTTTGCCTATAAAATACAACTCGTGCAAGAATTGAAGCCAAATAGCCATCGCTTGCGTCGCAGTTTTGCTGATTGGTCTCATTTAGATTTATTGGAGAAAGTTGTGAAAAATTGAATCGAATGAACCATGTAATTCGTAGAAACAGCGGATATATCTGGCATACGAGGGGTGTTCAAAAAGTATTGCGAATTTTGAATTTTCGCAGGTTACGTATATTCGAATTTCGACTTTTTTGTGGCGATATGCTGGTACTCATGTCTCTCACTCATGCCGACGAGTTCGGTCATTTTGAATGTTCAGTTAATTGTTGACAGCTGCTTTGCTTGCACGTGTTTCGGCTCGTCTTTGATTTTTACCTAATCAAAAAGATGGATCAAAGAATCTGTATCAAATTTTGTTTGAAAAACGAAATTAAGTGCGGGGATGCATTCCGAATGTTGACTGTGTTATACGGAGAAGCTACTTTGGACAAAAGCACCGTTTATCGGTGGTACAAAATGTTCTCAGAAGAGCGAGAAGATCTGTACGACGAAAAGCGTGGCGGACGCCCGAGCTCTTTAACAACAGACGATAAATCTGATGAAGTGAAAAAAATGTTATTGGCCAATCGTCGAATCACCATTAGTAAAGTTGCTGAGGACCCAGACATATCGATTGGCTCGTACAATCGATTTTTATAAATGATTTAGAGATGAGACGGGTCGCCGAAAAATTCGTACAAAAACTGCTCAATTTCGACCAAAAGCGGCATCGCATGAACATTGCTAATTAGATGTTGGACTCTGTCCGCGACGACCCAAATTTGCTCCAGAGGGTCATAACTGTGGAAGAACAAAAATTGGCTTTTGCATAACGATAACGTCCCTGCTCACACATCGTTGCTTGTGCACAACTTTTTGGCCAAAAACAACACACTAATGATGCCACAGCCACCGTATTCTCCAGATACGGCCCCCTGTGACTTTTTCTTGTTCCCGAAACTGGGCCTTGAAAGGACGATGCTACGCTACGATTGACGAGATAAAGACTGCATCGAAGGAGGAGCTGAACAAGACAAAAAAAAAAAAAATGATTTTTTGAAGTGCTTTGAAAAAACGTTGGCACAAGTGCTTAGTATCTCATGGGGATTACTTTGAAGGGGGCAAAATAAATGTTAATGAATAAACAAATATTTTTTGAAAAAAACACAAAGTTCGCGATACTTTTTAAATACACTTCGGCATAAATGCCATAAAATTATTTTCCAGACTATAATAAAAAATATGCATTCCCAAAATATTTTTTTTATAATCGCCTTAAATTCTGAAGCACTTAAAAAACACAAACATTTTGATGAACAATTTTTTATAAACTGATAATTTGTCAAAAAAGATGGTTTTTACATTAACAATCATTAGAAACAAATTTCAAGTTACAGCTTACGCTTTTCTACTAACAGAATTTCGGCAATTGTTGCGGAATTTTGTATATAAAATTTATTTATCCCAATCACAAATATTCCCATGGATTGTCTCGCGAATGTATTTCTTCCCAAGAAAAATTTCTCCAATTCTAAACTCTCAAGGTCAAGAGTTCTTCTCGAAAAATTGGGAGTAAGAAATTCGAATTTCAAAACGGCTAAATTTTGCATTTTTGACTGTTGTAGGTGGTGTGAACAACATCAAGACGCACACCACAAATAGGAGGAGGAGTTCGGCCAAACACCTAACAGAAGTGTACGCGCCAATTATTTTTTATTTTTAAGTGGTGTGAATACCATAGTTCGCAAATGTGAGCAGTTTGAAGTAAAATAGAAAAAAGTGGGGAAAAAGTACATGAAAGAAATTTTTAAACAACTCATAATATAGGCTGCCGGATAGTTGCAGATGAAAAAACAGCTAAATTAGATCGTCAGATAAAGGCACAAGAAGCTTTAAGAAGACATAATCCCGATAAAGCAAACTCACTGGAATTGTCGGAATCCTCATGCTCATAGTGGGTAAATGTATGTAAAACAGAATACATATAAGAGAAATGTGTGCTGCGCTACACATAGCATAGCATTTAAAATGCTCTCAATTCTAAGCAAAGAAGTAGGAACAAAATGTGTTGCCTTATTTAGCGGCTCAGAAATAATAACATTGACCTCACCACAATACTTAGCAGCCTCCTAAAGTATAAAAAACAGAAAGACAGACAGTCTATATAACCAGCTGCAAAAGGGTAACCCGTTTATAGAAATTCAAATAATTTTAATAAAAAATCAACAAAAAATGTGTTCCGCCACTTATAATTTTTGTATTATTGCTCTTAGTTATATATTAATACTAAATAAAACTCTTTCAGGAAAATATTAATGATATTGCTAAAAAGTTCATGTTCGCTGCCACTTAACTTGTGGGTCCCAAAACACACACAATTAAAAATTTATTTATTTTTAATAATATATGAACTGACTTATTTGGAATTAATTTTAAGTTGACAGTGACTTTATTATACGCGTTTGTGTTTGGGCATTACAAAAGTTATAGGCTCTGGTTTCAACTTTTCGCACATAAAACAAATGATAATAATGGAGAGCTGGACTTGAGAGCAGCAAGCTAATTTCTACTGCATATACATAACCCAAAATTATTATAAATGCATTACAAGTCTTGACTTTTTACGTATTTAGTTTTAAATTTTTTATTTAAGTAATATAGTTTATGCACATATTGTTCTTTCTTTAATAAATATAATATTAGTTCAAGTTTCAAACTTTGTGAAAGACTTTTAAAAATCGAAAAATATCCATCTAAATTTCAAAATTTTGAATGAGAATTATGGGAAAAAATGGAGTACGTAGCTTTATAGGCCATTAAATTTGGGTATGACAAAGTGCAAGTTCGAAGTAAAAATGTCATGTCAACTTAAAGTCTAGAGTGTAGTGGGGCACAGGATGTAAAAATAAGCAGCCGATATGTCAACTGTAAAGGATAATTAATTGAACATTCAAAGAAGCTTTTACTCAAAAATTTGTGCTTAATGAAATTTTCATAAAGTAATTTGAGCGCAAAAAAAAGGAAGGGAGGCGTATTATCCGAAAGAAGAAACGAGAGGCTGAAATGTGGGAGTGCGAGGAGCTTGAGATACTGGCCAATAGGAACAACGCCCGAAAATTCTACCAGAAAGTTCGGCGGCTTATAGAAGGTTTTAAGACCGGGGCGTTTTCCTGTAAAAACAAAGACGGCGAACTGGTGACTGACATCCAGAGCAATCTTAAATTATGGAGGGAACACTTCTCACACAGAGAATGTGAAGATCCCGATACCCCAATCGTCGACGACGGAATTGACGTTCTGCTACCTGACCATGACGAGGTGAGAATAGCGATAATGCGGCTAAAGAACAACAAACCGCGGGCGCTGACGGATTGCCGGCTGAGCTATTCAAAGGAGGAGCGGCGAGGAGCTGGTAAGGTTCATGCATCAGTTTCTATGTAAAATATAGTCGGATGATAGCATACCTGCCAATTGGAATTTAGGTGTGCTCTGCCCAATCCATAAGAAGGGCGATCCTGCAATCTGTGCCAATTACTGCGAGATTAGTCTTCTAAATATCGCCTATAAGGTTCTACCGAGCGTATTGTGTGAATGGGGGAAGCCATCCGTCAACCAACTGATTGGACCTTATCAGTGTGGTGTACGAATACAAAACGAAGTAGCTCCTGTTATCAAACGAACAGTCGACGCACTCGCATGTTGGCATCCACGTCACGTTGACAGTTATAATTTCGAGGTTGTAAAAGACTTCGTCAGTCAGTCTTGAAATCCAACGTAGAATCTCTCTTGCCAACAAGTGCTACTTTGGACTAAGTAGGCAACTTAACAGTGAAGTTCTTTCTCGACGAACAAAACTAACACTCTACAAGACTCTCATCATGCCCGTCCAAACGTATGGCACAGAAGCTTGGACGATGGCAACATCCGATGGAGCGACGCTTGGAGTGTTCGAGAAAAAGATTTTGCGTAAGATTTTTGGACCTTTGTACTTTGGCAGCGGCGAATAGCGCAGACGATGGAACGATGAGCTGTATGAGCTTTACGGCAACATAGACATAACGCAGCGAATAAAGACCCAGCGGCTACGTTGGCTGGGTCATGTCGTCCGAATGGATACAAACGCTCCGGCTTTGAAAGTATTCAATGCGGTACCAGCTGGTGCTAGCAGAGGAAGAGGGCGGCCTCCTCTGCGTTAGAAAGGAGGGGAAGATCAGGTGGAGAAGGACTTGGCTTCACTTGGTGTGTCCAATTGGCGCCGGTTAGCACGAGAAAGAAACGACTAGCGCGCTTTGTTAAACTCGCGCCAATTAAGAAGAAGAAGAAGAATTTGAGCATTTTTGCTGAAAATACTTTTGTTCCCGTAGCAAGATGGGATGTTTATTACTAGTATGGCATAAATAAATAAGAAATCTGCCGTGCGGTGTCGGCTTAAAACTGGAGATCCTTCCATTTGTGGAACAACGCCAAGACCCATTCCACAAAAAGGGTTAGGAGCTCGGCCAAAGTGCAGATTATATAAATAAATGGCATAAAATAATTATAGAATTTTTACAGTGCGAAATTTTTGAAAAATAATTGGCACTACCTGGGTCATTTCCAGCACATAACGGGTGATTAGATTCGGGGTACTTTTCGAATATGGTTTTTTCGTTATGGGTCTACATAAAAAGAATAAAGATTGACCAATGAATTTAAATTTCTGTTGTTTTATATCAATTTAAAATCCATTACTCCTAAATTGATCCCCCTTTACACATTGTTTCTATGAAAAAGTGACAGGAAACAAACTAGTCATGGATTCAAATTCACCAGCGGTATCCCATTTCGAAATTAGTGGATTTCATTGTGGCGAACAAGTTAAATTTCACTTCTTTCTTCTTCACTTCACTTTATCTCACCACCGCCTGGATGAGTTTTTTCAATTTATCTGGCGAGTTTATGAATTTATGGCAGTCAATAACTCAACACTTGGGTGTTTATTGTTAAATGGAATTCATTTACCATATTTAATGTTTCGTAGATATGTATGTGTGTACACATACATACAAATAAGAGTGCGAATCTTTAATATTTGCTCAATATCACTGCGGGCAACAGCGAGCAAACAAACCTATTTACATCTACACATTGAACAAAGTTGAAAGTGTTCATGCAATGCGCTTGTGAAACATGGACACGTACGGCTTCATATATATTTAAGTATGTATGCATGCATGTGTGAGAGCTTAGATAATTTTCTACTTATATATTTTAAACAACTGGGACTTATAACGCGACTGCGGACATGCATTTCTATATATCTGATACGATATTAGTATGCATTTGTGTGTTGTTTGTATTTGTGGTTGTTTTAGATGTATCTGTGTATATTGTATATGTATATGAACAGTTAGCCAAATAAAGCTCAAAAGTTCATAAATATGTATATATGCGCTTGTATAAATATATGTGTGTGTGTGTGCATGGTCAGAAAATGAAATGTCATTTGCGCAACGTGTTGGCAATTTGTGGCAAAAATGCAGCGTACTAGCAAAATTGAAAAATTTTTGTGGTTGCCGTTTGGTTGTTCGCTTTTTCATACATTTTGTGGTATGATATGCATATCCCGTTAAATATTTGCAAAATTAGCACTGAGAGTAGTGAAAGAGAAGAAAATTTATTAGTGACATATGCTGCTGATCTAAATGAACCCATGCATTTTTGAGTTTTCGAAAGCCCACAATTGACCAACAATTATTTAAACAATTTTTAATTAAGAAATGAAGTTAATTAAAGAGCTCCGAATAGGCAAATGATTTATAAAAAAATGTTTAATTTGTGATATTATTTTTTTTTTGCCTACAGAATTGTCTTCATTCTACCAAAATATTTTAATTAATTTAAAGCAGTAGAAAAACAAAAGTACCGGAAATTGTTCAATAAAACGAAAAATAATTATTTAATCATCAACATTTATTTGTCGCCTCCAAAATAAGCTCCATTCGTAGCAATACACCCATGCTAACAGGTGGCGCTAAAGTAATCCTCCTATCAGAAAATGCTATAAATTTTGCGATTGGCCCCTAATGTGAGTTCTGTTTTGACATTTGTGTAGTAAACACATGCGCAATACACGTTAATCAACAATGTTACGCTACACTGCTCCAGAACGCGGAATATTGCTGACTATTTATTTGACCAATAATCGGTCGGTGACTTTGGCACAACGTGAATTTCGTCGCAGCCTACTGGTGAAACACTGCGTCATTTAGCCGCTCGCCTCGAAGAGATTGGCACAACACGAGATGCTGCCAGGCGTGGCAAACCCCGGATTAGCCGTTCTGCAGAGAATATTGCTGCTGTAGCCGAGGATGTCATGGAAGCGCCGTCGACATCGACCTGATTTGACCGCTCCAGACTTCTTTTTGTGGGGCTTTTTGAAGTCGTGGGTTTATGTCAACAAGCCTCAGACTCTTGCAGCTCTTAAAGACAATATCCGTTAAGAATGTGAGGACCTATTACCGGAAGTTTTGGCAAAAGTGATGGAAATGCCATAAAAAGGGCTCAAATGGCAATCAACTGTGGCGGCGGCCATTTACATGACATCATATTCTCGACTTGATGTAAAAAAAATTAAATGACCAAATAAAAATAATCCTCAAGAAGAATCAAAGATTTTAATTTTTTTTTAAATTACAGCTAAAAAACATCGCAAGGTTACTTTTGCGCCACCTTGTATTAGTGCAGTCATCAAAGCACCTTTTAAACGCGTTTGAAGAGATCTTCTTTAGCTCCTTCAGCGAAATGTCCTTAATGGCCGCTGTCGACTCAAAGCGGAGTCCGCGGAGTGACAATTTAAGTTTTGGGAAAAGTCACAAAAAGTCAAAAGTTGTCGAGTTTTTCGTCAAAAAAGTGTACACCATATGAACCTTGTGAGACGGTGCGTTATCATGGTGCAAGATCCATGAGTTTTATTTCCACAAATTGGGTCGTTGCCTACGCAGATTCTCTCTCAAACGACGCATAACTCCCAAATAATATTCCGAGTGCACAACACCATGATAATCAAAGAAAATGTGTAGGATGACTTTCACTTTTGCCCGACTTTGGCGTAGGTTTTCGGGTTTCGGCTCATGTGGATAGCGCCATTTAGGAGCCTGTTGATTGGTTTGTATGTCAAACTCATATACCCACGTCTCATCACCTGTTATGATGCGTTGGTTAAACTTTGGGTCCGAATACACTTGCTCAAGCATGTCTTCAGCCACCTTTTTCCGATGAGTTTGAATGAATTTGAAGGAAATTCAACTATCTTGGAACAAGTCGAGCAGCCACGCGTCTCATGCCCACTCGATGGTGTAAAATGTTGCGAATTGATTTGTGAGACACGCTAAGGTACTTCCGACGTGCTACCTCCCTCAAACTTAAATGATGCATTTCCAGCACAATTTCCTTGACTTTGTAGACGTTTTTATGCGTTGACGACGCACGACTTCTCGCCTACTGCAAAAGCCTTATACTATTCGTAGATCCGCGTTTTTGACAAAGCACACTCTCCATATCCTTCTTTCTGCAAATTTTCAATGATTCGGCACACGAAATCTAGTTCAAAATACAAAATTTAAGACAATTCCTTGTTCGATATTTTTTAATATAGTGAAAATCGCAGAGCACACCTGCGGTTGATTGATATAATTAAATGCCTAAAACAAGCTTATTGACAGATCGCGCTCAAACTCTGCGACACTATAGAAGACAGTTGTACCCACATTCCGACAAAAAAAAAATTTTGACATACGTGTAACGCGCGCTTCCTAAATGAACAGTTCCCGGTATTTTTTTGACCGAATGTAAAATTTAAATAGAAAAACTAGTATAACATTAAAATTAGAAGATCTAAGGTTGACAATTTTCAAATCAACTACCCCTTAAGGGGGGAAACTGATTTAGGAGGCCAAAATTTTGGTGTTTTTCGAGAACTTTTTGAACAGAGAAGGAATAATCAGAAATTGTTTAAGTTTAGATACAATTTTAAATATATATTTAGATACAATTTTAAATTTTTTTGAAGCTATTTTCGCGGGAGATAGTGGCGTTAGAGCGTGTTGTCCATGGACGATCGCCATCCGAGTGTCTTGCTGGTGGGAATTCCTGAAGTTGCAATTTTTCTCTGAAATCAACAGCAATTTATTTTTATTAACAACATATTTCCTAAGAATACGAACCTAATTGTGGTAAAAAAATATTGAAAATTGCATGCTTTTGAGGAGCTTGAACACAAAGTACTTTTTTATACCATATTTTTTCATCTATTTTGCTTAAAAATCCATATTTTAAATAATAATATAGTTCCAGAATTAGGTTCATATAGATTAGGATTGAATAAAAAAAATTCCGAAAAATTTTAGAACGATTGGTCGGTAACTTTTTAAGCTAGAATTCCCACCAGTTGAAAAAAGTAGTTTCGAGAAAAACGTCATTCTAACTAACGCGCGAGTTACGTACCATCACTCCACCACCCTATCTATTTATTTCTCTTTTTTGAGTTGTGACAGTATTGTCTGGCATTTAATGAAATTGGAATCATACACCAAACTATTTAAATGCCAAGATACTAAGATTTCACAAATAAAGGTTCCCACCAAAATATTTGCTTAGCATGCAATATTACACCGACACGTTTTTCGCTCAATGCAGTTATGCTCTCAATAAGCATAAGGTACTGCATAAAGTGAGCGCAAAACAGGTGTCATTAGAATTAAGGAAATTGTAAAAAGTTAGTCTGTAGATTCACAGCAACCAAGAAGGTTGAATTTGTTTAAAGAATAAAACCGTGAAAAATAAAAATTAAATTTAGTGTTTCAATTTAAGTCCAAAGACTTAAAATACATTAGAAAATAAAAATTAAATTTAGTGTTTCAATTTAAGTCCAAAGACTTAAAATACTTTAGTCGCGCTAAGGTGCGGAACCGATGGGCAGTCACTTAAGTGCTCATAGAATCGGGAATAATGCGAATTTCGCTTTAACATTTTTACCACATATTCTTGAGTAGTTACCATATACTAACGATTTATGCAATAAAAAGGAATCGATTTTTTGATCGATCTAAACCGGTTTCCGCCCTTAATAAATTTTCTCCCTAAGAACTCGACAGTAATATTTTCTTGGATCAGTTAACTTTCTAACATAAAAAAAACACCTGCCATTCTACCTATCAACAGTTGTTCGACCGACTAGGCGGCTGATATTTTTTATATACCAAAGTAGTAGTATCGAAGTAAGCTGAAGAATTTGCATTTTCAGTAAACGATGGCTATAGTACAACTATTTCTCACGGACTACTTTCTCGCTCATCATTACTGACAATTACAGTACGGGGTGCGCCAGAGCTTTCTTCACCATCGCGCTCAGTACGACTCGGTTCATTGCGTCGCTTCTCCTAGCATTTATAAGGCGTAAATCTGCATCTACATCGACTGCCCATCTTTTTGGCGGTCTTTTAAGTATTTTACTGCTGTCGTCCACTCTGAGTAGTTGCCCATCGCAGCCGCTGAGCTTTTACTGGATTTTGTAAGATTAATTAGTTTCCCTTACTGGTACTACTTTCTTACTACGCAAACATATTTAACCCCGAACTACATGGTTTGATTTCTGCACTAACAATTGCTAAAGAGTCTAGCAAAAATACGCCATCTGCACTGACAGCCACGCGGTTTCCCGGCTGCAGACGAAAAGTTTCATATAAACGATGATTTACTATGTCATATCCAAAATAAAAGAAAAAATAAAACTAAGGTTGACTTCAGCACATTCTGCTATCCTAGGCAATGAAAGTGCCGATGATGCTGCAAAGCCTCAATTCATGCCTTCACTTCCATATGCATTTTTGCTTAAATCTTTGTCCCATCCACTCTTTGTGCAACTCTATTAAATTATGAATAGTGATTAAATGCTTTTATTTATTATATGGACTATTTTTTAGTTTTTTTAAGATACAAGGACTAGATCGATTCTAATTAAAAATGATAGAAAATAATCAAAGGAAGGCCTTCTCTGTGTTGGAAAGATCGGAAGAAGGATTTGGCTGAAGTTGATGTGTCCAACTGGCGGCGGTTAGCACGAGAAAGAAACGACTTGAGCGCTTTTTTATTTTTAAACTCGGCCAAAATCGCTTAAGCCGCTATCGCGCCAATTGAAAAGAAAAAGAAGAAGAATCTTGTTTAGATTAAATTAAGAAAAATAATTAGTAATAAATAAATTTTCCGTAATAAATTGAATCCACCGCCATTTAGCTCGTACCATTTTGCAAAAGTAATTTTGAAATATTATGAGAATCTCACTATTTATGAGACAAATAGGAATACCATTTGAGAGAATAGGTTTTCCAAAATTAATTTTTTTACTCAAAATTTGTAACAAAAAAATATAGTATATTCCAAAAAATGTATGAAAATCGAAGATTCTTCAATTTAAAAAATTCTGTATTTTCAACAATTATTCAACTCTTTCAAAAATAAAATTATTTACCGACATTTTTAAGTTTTTTCAAATAAAATGTTTTTTTAACTGCATATTATTCTTAGAAAAATGTAAGAAACAACCGAAGATATATGTATAAGGAAGCCTTCATATCAAAATTTTCAATAGCTATTAAATATTTCAAAAACTAAAATTTTTCCTGAGAATTTTTACCAAAAAAATTAACTTTTTGTTTAGATAAATTTTTTTAATAGTATATTTTACTCTAAAAAATTTATGAAAACGTTAGAAACAACCTTTAACAACCGTTTTCAATAACTATAAAAGTTTTTAAGAAAACAAAATTTTTGCTAAGAGCTTTCAACAAACCAAAAAGTTTACGAATATTTTATTTTAAAAAATTAAATTAAAATTAGTTCAGAAAATAAAATTTCTCCTGAAAATTTTCCGCAAAAAAATGAACATTTTTTTTTTCTGTATAAACATTTTCTACAATTATTAAATTTTTTCCGCAAATTTTTCAATACAATTTTTTTAAGTATATTTTAGTAAAAACAATGTATGAAAATCTTAGAAAAACCCACTTTAAAAAGTGCTATATCAAAATTTTTAACAATTGTTAAATTTTTTCAGAAAATAAAATCTTTCTCGAGAATTTTCAACAAAAAAAATAAATTTTTTTTTTCATATAAAATATCATTTTTAATACGCAAAACTGCGAAGATGTTTCACAGTAAAAAGTTCTACATCAAAATTTTTAACAATTTTTTGAGAAAATAAAATTTTTCCCGAAAACTTTCAACAAAAAAAAAAAAAATAATTAAAAAAAAAAACCGAGGATTTTTCACTTTAAAAAGTGCTTTACCAAAATTTTTAACAATTGTTACATTTTTTCAGAAAATAAAATCTTTCTCGAAAATTTTCAACAAAAAAAACTAATTTCCTTTTTCATATGAAATATCTTTTTTAATACGCAAAACTGCGAAAATTTTAGAAACAACCGAAGATTTTTCACAATAAAAAGTTCTACATCAAAATTTTTAACAATTTTTTGAGAAAATAAAATTTTTACCGAAAACTTTGACAAAAAAAAATAATTTTTTTTTCAGATAATGTATTCTAAAAGTTGTGTTTATTCTAAAAAATTTGTGAAAATATCATATTGATATTAAACATATCACTTTGAAAGTGCTCTATATCAATTAAAAAAAAAAATTCCCGAAAATAAAAAAAATTGGTTATTCTAAGAAATACAACTTTTTTGAAAGTATGTGTATGTTTGAGTATGTTTCATTCTAATATTTTATTCAAAAAATAAAAATTATTCCCGAAAATTTAAGACAAAAATGTATTTAAATAATTAAAAATAATTTGTTTGAAAGTATATTTTACTCTAAAAAATGTATGAAAAATCCAGAAACCACCGAAGTTTTTTCATTTCAAAAAGTTGTATAAAAAATTTTTTAAAATTATTGAATTTTTAAAAATATTAAATTTCTTTCCCAACAAACATTTTAAACATTTCGATTCTTTTCAGGTAAAATTTTTTTATATATTATATATTAGTATTTTTTTTCTAAAAAAATTTGTTAGGGGCAAGCGAACATATATAAAATAAAGGCTCCTTATCCAAAATTTTTTCAATTATAATATTAAATTTAAATGAAAAGTATTTCAATTTACCTCTAATTTGCAGAAAAATTTGCGACAATGTCCAAAATACTCGTACTTGGCCCACCTGACATGGAATCATTCTGAAAAGATATGACCTTCTCTTTGGTAGCAAAAAGCATCAAAACAGAATAAAATAACAATCTTGCTTTCGATTTGAAAACGACTTCTGTTATGGCATATCTTGATGTGAGAGGAGCCTTCGCATGCGAACTGAGAATTTCCTGGTTGGCCGAGCATTTCTCTTTTTTACGTATGAAATTCATCGTATAATTTTTTATTAAACAAAATTCCCTACAAATCACTCCTCGCATTTGCGAGCAAAATAAATAAGTTTAGTCAAATTAATTAAAATAAAGAAATGTCGGTAAATCTGTCTATTCGCTGCCTTTATGCGCTAAACATGTCAAATGGGCTAATGGAATTGGAAGAAGCGCCTTCTTTTTTAAATTTCTCTTCTGCTTTTATAATGTTGCACTGCACGGATTTCATAGGCATAAGCAAAAATGTTGCTGTCAAACAACCAAAGTGACAGCTCATTACATGCGATAAACTTTCATGCCATGAGCTCTGCGATATACTTCAAGAAGTCGACGGTGAGCGGTCTCCATTTGCGTTATATCGTATGAGATGATTATCATGCGATCAGTGTGCGCATATCGAAACAGGGGGCTATACCACTTTTATCATCTTCATTCTGGCTGCTTACTTCTATCCTGATGGTGGCCAATGATAACATCGGATTGCTGAATGTACCTGCATTTACAGTTATTATTATTATCTACATCATCCTGCGTCTCACTTGCACTTATCTGCATTTATTTGTCAGACACCAAATGGTATACTTTAAAATATATTAACATTTGCATGCATACATTTGCATGAATCCCGTATATGTATTTGTGCATATGAGAACGAGCAGAGAACAAGTGTTTACAACGGTAATAAGAACATTTCCTGGCGCTTGCTTTTGTCACTTTTATGCGAATTTCCGCATATACTTCATTATACTAACACACAAAAAACTATATCTTGCTACATTTTAAATTTGATTTACCTTTGTTGTTGTTATCTTACAGGAAAATTACTGGCAACGGCACATTGTATTTCCCACCGTTTTTGGCGCAATACTATCGCACAGATGTGCACGAGGCAACGTATCGCTGTCGAGCGGCCAACGAAGCTGGCACTGTGCTGAGCCGGAATGTACAGGTGCAAGCTGGTGAGTGCAAGCACATTCAATTTCACACATACATGCACATATATAATATATACATAAATATAAATACACTTATAAGTGCATACAGCAACACTCACATAGATATACTATATGTAGAAAAAAAGGAAATATCCTGATTATACTTAAATAGGTTTTTGAGTTTGTAATAAAATTGTGGAAAGTGCAATGCCAGACACAGACAGAATTTGTTGACGGCAAAGTTCAACTTGCACAACGCTACAGCTAAATAAGAAAAGAACAAAATAACTATATTAGATTGTGCCCACATGAGCATATGTGCTTACGTTCTTATGTGCATTTCTATTTAAGGATATGGGAAACGAGCTCATGCAACCACAGACAGTTAGACTGAATTACGAATACGCCAAAAACCATGTATACATAAAACCGCATATTGATGGGTGCCTTGGCGATATAGTAACACATACATACCTATCTACGTATACATGTTAGAGGGAGTATATAACTTAAAGAGGTATGCTTTGTGCATGTTTGAAGTAAAATGTAAATTTTCGCTTTTTAAATAAATTTTTTTACTATGAAAATAAGGGCACTCCCAGGATTTTGCCCTTGTCAAATATTAATTTTATGCAGAAAATAAAGCAGCAGCCCTTCTGAGTGGACGCTCGACCCTATTATTTAGTTTTTAGAAAAATTATTTTCGGTGCAGACCATTGGAGCATTTGAATCAAAGTCTCTTTGTATTCCCGGAAGAGTTCTTCAAATTTCTGAGTGCTCCAATCTGAAATATTTTCATAAGAAGCATGCATTAAGTCTGATTTCGTTGAATTAGCTCGGAAGTAGTCCCTGGAAATATGCAATCAGCCTGCAAAAGCTTTCAGAAAAATCAACATCTCGATACTTAAAAATAGAGGTGTTTAAGGGGGGAAACCAGTTTAGATCGATCAAAATCTCTATTTTTTTTAATGCATAAATCGTTAGTATAACAACTCAAGAATATGTGGTAAAAATGTTAAAGCGAAATTCGCATTATTCCCGATTCCATGAGCACTTAAGTGACTGCCCGTCAGTTCCGCACCGTAGCGCGCGTTAGTTAGAACCACGTTTTTCGCGAAACTACTTTTTTTCAACTGGTAGGAAAAGTTACCGACCAATCGTTCTAAAATTTTTGAGAATTTGTTTTTTATTCAATTCTATTCTATATGAACCTAATTCTGGGATTATATTATTATTTAAAATATGGGTGTTTAAGCAAAATAGATGAAAAAATATGGTATAAAAAACTACTTTGTGTTCAAGCGCCTCAAAAGCATGCAATTTTTAATATTTTTTTACCACATTTAGGTTCATATTCTTAGGAAATATTATATGTTGTTAATAAACAAAAAAATTGCTGTTGATTTCAGAGAAAAATTGCAACTTCAGGAATTCCCACCAGCAATTCCCCACCAGCAAGACACTCGGATGGCGATCGTCCATTGACAACACGCTCTAACGCCACTATCTCCCGCGAAAATAGCTTCAAAAAAATTTAAAAGTGTACCAAAAAATATAAATAAAACATCCTCTAAACTTAAACAATTTCTGATTAAACCTTCTTTGTTCAAAAAATTCTCGAAAAACACCAAAATTTTGGTCTCCTAAGCCCGTTTTCCCCCTTAAAAGAAATCAATTATCTTATTTTTTTATTTTGCACAAATGGTTTAAAGTTGTTTTATAGTCGATCTTCAGCTCCTTTGCCATGCTACGACTACTTCGATTATTTCTATGATATTATCGAAATTTGTTTAACATAAAAAAAGCCTGAACGGAATAGACGAAACCAAAATTGCACGCAATTAGCGGGTAGCATAAAAACCAATCACAATTTCAACGGCCTGGCTTGCATTTTCGGCTTTATCGAAGAAAAATTGTACTGAATTTTATCTTTGTTGACCTCCATTGTTAAAACCCATCATAACTGAATGGAACAAACAAAAAACAGAAAAAGGATTCTTTTAGTGTGAGATGTCACCTTGTTTGTTAATGCTCGTTGTCAAGGTGAGGCAAAACCTCGGAAAGTATCGATCACTACAGCCACCTAACGAGGAAATATTGGATTTCTTCGAACTAAAATTTGGTGGGATGGTTGGAATAGAAAGTGGAAAACTTAAGCTCTTCGGTAAATTCCACTTTAAATCGCATTACAAGAGAACAATTTTGTAAAGATTTTTTTTTTGATAATTTTCAATGAAACTCTATATAACACGTAAGACTTTTTAAAAATATTGAAGAGCTTATTAGCTGATCTACTGTTGTGGGTTGTGCCATAACTGTTCATTGTTTCTCTTAAAGTATATTTTCGATCGTGTATTTCCGATAAAGAATCTCTCAATTTTTTTTAAATTCAGGACTGTTGGTTGGTGAATACATTGAAATTGAAATAATATTTATAGAGACTCGCCACCTGCTGTCAAAAACATGGAGGCGCTCATCCCGAGCATAAGTGCATGAAAAGGGAGCTCTGTTAAACACCCAACAAAAGGTGTAAACGCTAAAGGTGTAACTTATAAACAATTTAGTGAATTTCTTAATTCCATATTTTCGTTTTCACAGCAATGAGTAGCTCGTTTGAATAATTTTGCATGTTTAATTGATTTTGCGCCTTGGGACTTTTACATTTTTAGAAAAATAAAATACTTTGCCAGACGAATTTTTGACTAACCTCAACATTTTCAAAGAACCACGTTCAATTTGCCCAACGCTAGACGAATTAAGACCACGGAATTTATTGAAACTGTCAAACTTGACAATTAGTTATATGGCCACGCATTTTGAATCGGTATAAGGTGAGAAGAGATAGATACAGTACACACTCAATCCATTCACAGCTTATACCTACATAGTCTCGCTAAGAAGTCTGGTTACATTTGCCAAAAGATCGGGATTGTGTAAGGAAATACTTATTTGTATCGTAAATACAATTGGCTAATTGGCGCTTATACCTCTTATTTTTGAGTATTTGAACGAGCTTCTGGAGGGACTTACAATTTTATGCTGTCTCCGAACGCAAATTGTTTTTTAGGAGAAGCTTTTTTATGTCAGAAATACACTGGGAGGTTTGCCGTTTAAATGTAAGAAGCATGAAATTCAAGGGAATAATAATTCAAAATATTTCTAAACTTGCATTTTCACAGTTTTCATTACTGCAATGTAAGTTTGGAACGAATTTTACCCACATAGAATTTGACGAAAACTAAGGTTAGCCACAAAATATATGAAAGTGCATTCTTATTGCTGTAAATAATCTTGTATAACTAAAAATATGTTTTCAAAACTCAATAATTCGATTTAGGACTCTGAAGCAAGTTGACTAGAAGTCCAAGTCAAGAAGAAAATCGACGAACTTTCAACGCAAACCGAAGAACAGAACCCGAATGTGCCATTGACGAGCTAGTAGCCATTAAGCGAACGCAGTATGGAGTGGGACTAAAGTTAAAGCCGAAATATCTGGGTCCATATAAAATCGTGAAGAAGATGAGACGTGGGCGATACACTGTGGAAAAGATTGGCGATCACGAAGGTCCAGGTCGAACTACGGCAGTGGCTGAGTTCATGAAAAGATGGGATCCCTCATTCGGGCCGAATGTAGGAAATGACGGACACGATGAACAGACATAATAGGAGACAGAGCGCACAGTGTATGACCGGACTAATACGGACAACAATGTAATGCAACAAAAAGACCGAAATTACCATACCGCGAACATACCCATCGAAGACGTTGACGATACGAACGACAGGATAGATAGAACATAGTGGCTTGATGAAATTTAAGTAGAAATGAATGATCAAAAAGTGCCGCCAAGGCGCAGTGCACCATGAATGAGTACCTTCCATCGGGCCAGACAGTGAATAAAGAATATTATTTATCCGTTTTGAAGCATTTGAGAGATGCTGTACATATCAAACGGTCAGAAATGTGGGCAAACACCAAGTAAATACGATCTTGCAAGCACCATATTCATCTGATATGGCCCCGTGCGACCTCTTTTTGCTTCCCAAGTTGAAGTTACTACTTCGTGGAAGAAAATTTCAGTCGATAGTGGAGATCAAAGAGAATGCGACGAAGGAGCTGAAGGCCAGCCCGTCGTCGGCCTACCAGGGGTGTATGGAGGACTGAGTTGAACATTGGCACATGTGTGTTGCTTTAGACGGGTCATATTTTGAAGGTGATAAAATAAATCTGCCTAAAATTTAACTCTGTTTTGTTTTATTTGAACATTCCCAGTACTTTCTGATCATAGGGTAGTTCAAACTGCTCATCGCTCTTTTTAGAACGATAGGAAGAACTGGAAAGTGCCTACCTATTGTAATTATTTATTTAATAGTAAACAAATTTAGTACTAAGTACCATCAAAAGCATTTGCGTCTCAGTTTTGTTGAATTTTTCTTCTGTGATGGAACTCAAACGTAATAGGGTGATTGCGTTATATTTGGCTGGGAAATCCCAACCAGCCATTATTCGTGAGCTCAGCTACCTCAAAGTGAATAAAATGTTTCTGCATCGCACTATAAAACGTTACAATGATACTGGTAGCATTGCAAAACGCTATGAAGGTGTACCAAAAAACCCCAACAACGCCAGAAATGGTTCGGAAAGTGAAGGCTCGACTTGAACGAAATCCACGTCGAAGTGGAAGAAAAATGGCCAAAGAACTGAAAATATCGCAAGACAGCATTCGACGCATATTGAAAAATGAGCTCAAGGACAAGGCTTACAAGTTCCAAAAAGCACACGATCTTTCACCCCAGCAAACAAAAGTTCGGTGCGACAGAGTAAAGGAGTTGTTACGCTTGCACGAACGTGGCGAATTTCCTAACATTGTGTTTTCTGTTGAAAACTTTTCTGTTGAAAGCAATTTCCCAATTGAGAGGTTCATAAACACTCAAAACTATCGTGTTTACTTGACCGAACGCTCATACGAGAATTTGAGCCTACGTATGGTCACTCGAAGCAATTTTCCATCGCAAGTAACGGTTTGGGCCGCAATGACCGCTGATGGACGCTCTCCAATCGTTTTTAACGAGCCTGGTGTCAAAGGACTTTCCAACAGGACCAAAGCTCGTGTGAACCAAGAATGGTTAAAAAATCATTTTCCATATTTCATTTCGTCCACACAATGGCTTTCGAATTCGCCAGACGCAAATCCGATGGACTATTCCATCTGGTCCATTTTGGAGAGCAAGATGAGGACTAAAAAATATGCCAGTAATCGCTGAAAAAAGCGATTATACGAGAATAGGCCAAAATACCTCAAGATCACATTCGTGCAGCATGCAACGCATATTTTGACCGTTTGAAGGCTATAGTCAAGGCAAAAGGTGGTCATATCGAGCTAAAGTGAATATACATATGTTAAAATTGTAATCATTTTTGAAGAATTTTGTCTTTGAAATCAATAAAAACTAATTTCACAAGTGTTTTGAATAGGTAACACTTCTTATCGTTCACCCTGTAGTACCAGCTTTGAAAGTTTTTAATGTATTAAGATTTTGATTGGGCGGTATATTTTGGTAAAAAAATCTGACTGGATAGAACTACCAACATTTAAAACTGTCGACATCTACTTCATCCACAAAAAAGATGCTCTCTCGAAATGCCTGGTACTCCTGTAGTTAGAGGGTCTGAAGAATATCTGACAAGAGATCCTCCAGCGCTGCTTAGATTTGCTGAAAGCGTTGACATCCTACGTAATACCTACTTTAGATCTTAATAGAGTTCAGTCTCCGCCTGGTATCGCTAGGGACAAAAAGGTCTATGGGTCTAACCGTAATGCCAGCCAGGTTAACCTAACCTAACCGGATACATCAGCAGATTCTTGCTTTCTTTTGCAACAAAATTTTCCTGCCTTCGATTCAGTGGCAGTAGTGGCAAGTGACACCGTAAGCCCTGAATGAACGTATCCACTATATATATATATAATTGGCGCGTACACCCCTTTAGGGTGTTTGGCCGAGCTCCTCCTCCTACTTGTGGTGTGCGCCTTGATGTTGTTCCACAAATGGAGGGACCTACAGTTTCAAGCCGGCTCCGAACAGCAGATATTTATTATGAGGAGCTTTTTTATGGCAGAAATAAACTCAGAGGTTTGCCATTGCCTGCCGAGGGGCGACCGCTATTAGAAAAATGTTTTTCTTAATTTTGGTCGTTCACCGAGACTCGAACCAACGTGCTCTCTGTGAACTGCGGATTGTAGTCACGCACCAACCCATTCGGCTACGGCGGCCGCCATAGACGTAGCCACTAGCGGTTATTAATTTGAATGTACCATTCGCTAGGGCCGCAATTTAAAATCCGTCTATTGAAGAAGATTGAAAATAGATTTGGAGATATTCCAAGACAAAAATTTTATCCACTTCCAGGTTTGGACATTTTATTAACTGCAGAAAAGCTTGTACGAATGACAAGTGTGAATATGGGCCATAAGAAGTGATCGATTTGATTTTGCTTTCGATAATCAGTTGCCAGAAAAGTGACTCTGGAGGTATTGCGACAATGTTGAAAGTGGCGCCATGCTTTTCCCCATAATGCTATCAAAAATTGAGAAAAATTTAGTGGAATCAATGACCTCCTTCATATGGGTTCGTTAACGATAAGAAGTAAAAGAAAATCCAAAAATTTTAAAATGGGTACAGTTCTTTGTCATCTGCAGCAGTCAAATACGTTTGAGTAATTCTGTCAGTACTGCATTTGCCATATTGTAATTTTTCTTCAAAACGTGTTCGCTATTGCCATATGCGCGTATGTAGTATATGCACATGCATATGTACATAGGTATGTACATACACTCCCTCAGGCAGTTTGAGTTTTCTGCTTCGTGAGCTTCAATAGGATTAACTACTTCTTTACCATTTATATGTATGTACGCTCTAAAATGCATGCAGTTTGTCTTCATAGAAACTTACGTCTGCCACAAATACGAAATTGACTAATAACACTGTTAGTTTACTTCTATTTTTATGGCTTGTGTTTTGGGTGGGTGGTTTCAGTGCATGTCATGCAGCTTCAGGTTGCAGGGTGAAACATTGCAAGTGGTTTAAAAAATAATTTCGGTTCTGTTTGTTGAGGGAAATTTATCGTATTTTATAAGTACATATTGGTATATATTAGGGTGGGTCGATTTTTTCCTACATAAAATTGTAAGACGCAAAGTTCTCTATAGTCAATATCGATCCCTCTAATTTTAAAAAAAGCTACCTGTAATTAAGAAATAGCTAATGTGAAGAGTAATAAAGGGACCCTCAAAAGACGCGCTGTTATTTTAAAATAAAAAATATTAAAATTTAGATTCTTCCACGTCTACAGCCTGCCATACAGGAAATCCGCCAAAAAGTCGATCCATTAATGCCTAATTATTGAGAGTAAAGTTGAGATATCGATGTGGAAGGCTGTTCACCAACACTTTGCGCTACAGCAGCAATATTCTCAGCAAAACGTCTAGTATGTGGTCTGCCAGTCCTTTTTGTATCCTCATCAGCTAATGGTATTTGAAAGAAAAACATTGCGAAAAATATATGGACCGGTAAGACCGGAAGACGGTACCTTTCGAATTAGATATAATCATGAGCTGGTACTACGAGGGGTGCCTTTTATATTTCGGGATTAGAGAACAAAAACAAATTTTAATCATCGAAAATCATTTTATTGTTTTTCAAAATATTATCCATGAAGATCTATACACTTTTGCATGCGTTTGAACCAATTGTCGAAGCACTTTTGCCACTCTGAATGAGGTACCTCCAAAACATGCATTCTGAATGCCGCAACCGCTTCTTCAGGTGTCGAAAAACGTTGACCTATCAGTTTGTTTTTTACGTACGGAAATAAAAAGAAGTCATTCGGTGCCAAGTCAGAACTATACGGCGGATGACCCATTAATTCGATGTTTTGGGTGCTCAAAAATGCAGTTGTTTGAGCCGATGTGTGAGAGCTCGCATTGTCCTGGTGAAGAGTGATCCGTCTTTGGCGATAGGTTTTCCTAATTTCTTGGAAGACAACTGGCAAAAAAATGCTTGTGTACCACTCAGAATTTACTGTTCTGCATTGTTCTAGTAGTACGGTTGCGACATGTCCAGTTTTTCTGAAAAAACAGGCGACCATTTGCTTGGAAATGCTTCGTGCGCGAACAACTTTTGTTGGATTTGGCTCATCTTGAAACACCCATACAGTCGACTGCTGTTTAATTTCGAGCTCATACGCATAAATCCATGATTCATAACCTGTCACGATGTCATAGACGTGTTTCGAAGCCCTGCGATCGTATTTTTTGAGCATTTCCTTCGACCAATCGACACGAGCCTTTTTTTGAGAACAAATTTTTTTGACAGTCAAATGTTTATGCAATATTGAATGTATGCTGGTCCCACTAATGTCTAAGATTGTCTCAATCTCACGATAGGTCACATGACGATCTTGCAATATCAGTTCGCGCACAGCATCAATGGTTTTCGGAACAACAACTGACGACCTTCACGAAATTGGTCTTGGAGTGAACTACGACTACGATTGAATTCACCATACCATCGATAAACACTGGTCCTTGATGGAGCTTCATCGCCAAAAAATGAATTAAGTTCATCCATGCAATGTTGCTGAGTTAATCCACGTCGAAAGTTGTAAAAAATAATCGCACGAAAATGTTCACGATTGAATTCCATTTTTGGACCGAGATGAATCTTTTAAGTTACTGTAAACAACACAAATAGCGCTGGTATTTCAAAACGTTCTGAGTACGTAAAAGCCCAAAAATGTCAAACTTTGCGATACAGCTGTCAGTTGCCAGATTGCAACACCAGAGTTGCCAAATCCTGCCAAGTAAAAGGCACCCCTCGTATTAGCAAAAAACGAAATCGCTGTAAGATTTATAAAATGTCAGAGGATAAGATGACCTGGGCACTTGTTTAGAATGCCCAAGAACTTTGCACAAAAATCCCCAAAAAGTTATTTATAATATTTTTGTGCGAATAATTAATTTCGGTTTTACAATTAACAACGTACCTATATACATGGTTTTAGATCCTTTTTTATTTTTCATTGTCATTGCCGTAACTTGCTCTCTATTTTCATATTGAGCTATCTTTAGCTTAATAAAAAATGGGTTTAAAATTTACTTTAGACCTTTTTTCTTCTAATTTTATGTCGAAAAAAATTGTTCCATATAAAGTGATTCACCCTAATATTCATATATGTATATATGAAAATTTTCATGCATGTTGATTTCTTTTCACGTCCGTTGATCTACTCTTTGTGCTGTTTTCGAATGCTTTCAAATATTTTCTAATGCCTTTGCGAGTTTCATTCTTGCACCATTCTTTATTTCACCTATTACTTTTTAGTCTCGTACGAGTTTACCAAACTTGATGGATGACCTATAATGATTTCCACTTTATATTTTAGTATGCCCATGATTTCTGCTTTATAGTTATTTGTAAATCAGTTTAAATCAGATGGGAGGTGCATCCTAATATTTTAGGCTAGTAAGAAAACTCGGCTCAAATATGTATTAAAATATTCTTTTATTTTTTTTGTGCAAATGTATGACATAAAACGTGTGGTGACATTGACTAGGCTGACATGGGAAAATATTTTATTTTGATTTCATTCACATTTAATTTTAATCATTTTCATAAAGCGCTGCTGGCGAATTTGCCATTGTTCGAAAGAATACTGAAAGTCCTTTTCTATCAACTCAAGTCTTTTTCCTTCAGAATATGTGTCGCATTCTCTTTCATAGGTTCATCGGACTCCCAAGTACTTTAGGTTTTCTATACTCAAATGCGCAGGAAGATGCTTCGATGGTTATAGAATATTTAGCATTTGTTAGCACTCGACGTTTGTAGAAAGTTGGATTTCAGAAACTAGTATACAACAATAATACACTAGCAGAAAAAATTAAGGGATCCGAAAAAAAAATTCCCAATATTTAGCAAGCTTTCAAATGGTTGTAAATCAGTTCGAAGTGGTTGTTACGAATAGAAAAAATCGATTTGATTCTTCAAGTCTTTAGTTTTGAGATCCTTAGAAGAACAAATTTTCAAAGCAATGGGTACGTGGAATTCCATTAAGGAGCGCGCAAAAGTAGTTTCTTCCATTATATTCAGCGGATAACTTTGTTACTCATAACCCGATACTATCCCTTTTCGCTGAGATATTGGCCCTTGAATCGAAAGGAATCATTTTGTTTTCAACCATCGATAACTCATCAACCAATGATCGTACGGAAAAGTGAAGTACGACTTCAAAGGCTTGAATAAATTTTCTTCAAGAATGCAGCTATGTAAAAAATGGCTCTGAACTTGGAAACATTTTCTTGATACCTTAACTTTTACCACTAGTGTATAATAAAAATTATGACAAAAGCTCTTATATTGTTGGAATGAAATGAAAGTTATTATTTTTCAAGTCACCTTTGCTACTCAGAAGGAGCTGTTTAAATACTTGAATGACTTCTTCAGGCGTTGAAAAACGTGAATCTCGCAGTTTATTTTTGATGTCGGTAACAAAAAGGAATCACCAGGTGTTAAATCAGCGCTGTAAGGCTGTTAATTCGATCTTTTGAGTGCTCAAAAACTCCTTTGTGTGCGCCGATACGTGACTGCTCGCATTTTCTTGTTGAAGGATGTTTCGCATTCGGGGGTTGGTTCATCTTATATCTCCGAAAACTTCTGGCAACAAAATGGAGGTTTACCACCCAGAATTGACTATTTTAAGTTTATCTAGTAGTATACGTGTAACATGACCAGATTTTCAGAAGAAAAAAACAGGTGATCATTTACCTTAAGTTGGTTCTTCTACGAAAGACTTTTGTTGGATTAAGCACGTCTTGATTGCTGTTTTCTTTCCAGCTCATATGCATAGATCCCCTGATTTGCAACCTGCTAGAATGTCATAGATGTGCTTTGAACCACCGCGGCTGAATTTCTTCAACATTTCTTTAAACCAATGGGCAGAGACATTTTTCAAACTATATGGTTTTCAACGCCACCATAGCCGAATGGGTTGCTGCGTGACTACCATTCGGAATTCACAGAGAGAACGTTGGTTCGAATCTCGGTGAAACACCAAAATTAAGAAAAACATGTTTCTAACAGCGGTCATCTCTCAGTAGGCAATGGCAAATCTCCGAGTGTATTTCTGCCATGAAAAAGCTCCTCATAAAAAATATCTGCCATTCGGAGCTTGAAACTGAAGGTCCCTCTATTTGTGGAACAACACCAAGACGCATACCCAAACACTCAAAAAGAGTGTACGCGCCAATTATATATAGTTATATGGTTTTCAATAAGAACAAATTTTCTTGACGACCAAATATTCGTACAAAGTTTGACTTGGCTTGTATTCGATCAGATAATATTATATTTAAGGCGGATCTAAATGTAGTGGAGTGTAATACGTGCACCAAACTTGGGTAAGTTTTATTAATCTTCATCAGCTTTTCAAAATATTTTACGTTTCATTTTCGACAATGCCGCATGCGTCTAAGTGTTTTCACTATATAAAGAGTAGTAATTTGGTAAAGGGTAAGGCACCATTTATTTTTCCTTGTTCACTCCTCTCGGGAGCATACGACCGTGATTGTCCTGCCGCTACCAGTTCTAAGTAGTGGAAATGCCCACCTGCCGTTGTTTAGGAACAACGCCTTCTTCCTGCTTGGAGGGCCATCTGTGTTTCACATTTTTCTGGCAGAAGGATCGCACAGATAGTTGAGGACTTCGCTAAATTTGGTGTGTCCTCTTGCTGGCGCCACTGATGCAATGTCTAACTGTTTGTGAAAGATGTGAAAGTCATTTTTATTTTAATTCATCAGTATTTGATAATTTTTCCCATTCATATTCCCTCAAGAGAGGTTGGCGGTGTGCAACATTTGGAAGCAGGCTATGACAAATATGCTTATAGATGGCTCGAAGCTAGATGGAAGGATAGTGGGAGTTGCAAGGAGTTCCTCATCAAGCTCAAATTTAGGCTTCCGGACAACTGTAGTATTTTCCCAGCGAAGATAGCAGGAATTAAAGAAGCAGTGGTTTGGTGTTTACTTTTTTAATTATAATAAGGGAGGAAAATATCTACTCTGATGGCCAGGTGGCAATTAGGGCCTCGGGCTCGTTGTTTGTGCGTTCGAAATTAGTCGGAGAATGCCGAACAGCTCACCCGACTGCACCCGAATATTTCGATATTAGGCTCTGCTGGGTTCCCGGTGCAGTGGCATAGAGGGAAGCTGCTGCGCCGATAAGTTGGCTAGGCAGGGGACCTTGGAGACGGTTTCATTGCGAAATGAGAGAACTGGCTTTCCTTTAGAGTAAACCACAAAAATTTAAATAAGGAATTCTGGAGATTTTTTGAGGTATTTACTCACATTATTTGCTACTATTCAAACTTTCGAAAATTTTAACTTCCCCTTCATTGACATGCGTAAGTGCAGATATCAGGTATTTTTAAAGTGATTGAGAACTTATTAAACAGAAATATTGTTGGAATTAATTTTTTTTGTTATAATCTGATATAATTACATGACACTTTATTTTTTGAATATTTTTCCCGGAATATGGACGTCTCGGTAGCGGCCTCGGTAGTCTAGCGTAAGTGCACTAGCCTGCCATCCCAGAGGTTGTGGGTTCGAATCCCATGTAAAACACGGTCCTCGCGGTTTTCCAAACTTACCTACTTTCCTCGTTTCCAAAACAAAAAAAAATGTATTCCTCAACCCCAACAACATTATTCTTCCAACCCTTACTCCCGCACAAAAAGTCTGCGCATTTTTTGCATTGTGGCTGCTAAAACAAGCAAAAAAAATAAAGCAAAGGACACATTTACACATTGCATTACACACCAAATTTAGCGAAGTCCTCAACCATCTGTGTGATCCTTCTGCCAGAAATATTTGACACAGAGATGGCGCTTCAAGCGGTAAGAAGGCGTCGTTCCTAAGCAACGACAGATGGGCATTCCCACCACTTAGAACTGGTAGCGGGAGGCTACTCACCTACCCGGTCAGAAAGCAAATAGTTAAGAAACCAACGCAAACTGAGTTTTGTCGAAGCCCTTCTCCCTCACGTGGACCCAAAGAAAAAAGTCACAAGGTGTCAAATCACAAGATCTCGATGGCTAATTGTGATCAGCCCTTCGAGAGATAACACGGTCCGGAAACGTTTCCCGTAAAAGATCAATGGTTTCGTTGCTTGTGTGGCACGTAGCGCTGTCTTGTTGAAATTAAACGTTGTCCAGATCAGTACCATCCAATTCCGGCCGTAAAAAATCGTTAATCATCTCTCGATAACGCAATCCTATTCAAAATAACACTTGTTATTGGAAAACCCTCTATGTAAATATATTTGTTTGCAGAGCTGTTCGATGACACAAGTTGGATTGTAGCCTTCTTTAGAATAGGCATCACACGCACTGCATTACCCAATTAAAGGGTATAATCAACAGCCTTGCATTAGGCAAAGAAAACTAAGCAAAATCACAGAAATCAATTTGCTGAAATATGTGCAGATATAGGCAATGTGTATATATTTCCTTCAGCCCCCGCATAAGGCGTGATACGAGTTTGCATGGAAATGACTCAAAATCCCCCAACAAGACGTTACATTCTCTTTGCTCTGTCAAATGTTTGTACAAAACAAAAAAAAGAAAAGCTGTCTCTGCGCTTTGCTTTTAAATTGAAATTTCTATTTCTGCCAACAGGCAGATTTGTTTATACACCGTATTTTGTGCTTGTTGTTGCAATGACACAATTTTTATGGCATATCGTAAGGCGAAACTCACAAACATCATTTCCACAAGTATTAGTTGGTAAAAGGTTACATTGTAAAGCTGGTTGCTGTTGGCTGCTGTCACCTTGCTGGCTTTGCAGTGAGCAGCAAAAGAAGTTGACATCAAAGCCGCGTGAAAAGTAATAATTTCCACCCAGCACAGCCACAGGCAAAATTAATCAAGATTTTCACGCGCAACACTGCTGCTGCGGATAACAAACGAAGTTGTGTGGTTTTCCAGTGGTGCCGACACTACATATAGACCTATTAACAATAAAAGGCGACGAGCGAAGATTGCAAAATATATAATGATCCGATACAAAAATGCAAGTAAATTGTAACAAACACATCCACACACACATAAGCACATACATAGGCAGACAAGTTGATTGCACTTGCAAAGCCATTTACGTTCATTTATCATGCACTTTTATGTGCCGCAGCAATGAGTGATAAAAAAAATACGTCTACAACAACAATTAAAACCATAAAATATTTTCAGTGGGCAGAGCTTTTTTTGCCTATTTTCGATGCGGCCGTAAATACTCTTAAATGCAGTGATACTTCGCTGATAAGTGCATTTTCTTTTTTTCATTTATTTTTCTTTTAACTTTTTTTTTCATTTAACTCGGTTTTTATTTATATTGTTCCTTCCCATGTCAATTTTAATTTACTGCTGAAAAATCTGCTTCACACTCGTACTTCATTTATTTGACTTTTATTGACAGCGAATGCAAAAAGTAGAGTTGGTAAAAAACGGGCAAACAAAAGATTTATCCCAAATAGTTCTTTTTTTATTTTATTTACGCCTGCCACTTCGTTTTTTTTTAGTGTTGCGAACCGGCATTTGTGTGCTGTGACGGTGGCATGGCTAGAGGTAGCGAGCGGAGGGCTTCATGTGTGTGATTTTCTTACAAATTCATTCTATATTTATTATTTGAGCTGATGGCTGCAACATTTAACTTCCAACATTCGCTTAACTGCTGAATTATTTGCAATGGTTTCATTTCATGTTTAAATACACTGCAATAAAAACTTGTTACGGAATCTACTTGCCGAAAAAAATCTATGCGTAATCGAGTAAATATACATTTTTTCACATTAATCTATACAACAGCTAGCCAAGTGTTGTCCTGAGTGTAAATTTCATAAGTTTCAATTTTTGGTCACTCACTTTAACTCTCCAGCTGTTCAGCTACTCCATTACAAGATTTAACGGCCTTTGTACGTTTTTTGATGCTCTCTGCAGGACATCCCTTTCGGTATACAAGGTGTGTTCAAAAAATAAGGTGACCCTTCAAATTTCGCTGGCTACATACGTTCTACTTTCGATTGTTATTTTTTGTTATTGGTACACTCGTCTCGAAGATATGTTCACCGTTTTCATATAGCCTGATTAGTTTGTTTGTGGGAGCCATAAATGAGACAAATGTTTTGCGTGTTCGGCAATTTTCTGCTATTGACAAAAGTTGATCTAAGAAGTTACATCAAATTTTGTGTAAAAAGGGAGCGAAGTGCTCAAAAACACTTGAAATGTTGTCAGAGGCATACGGTGAGAGTGCTCTGAGTCGAAAGAATAATTACTAGTAGTACGAGCTTTTCACAGAAGGTAGAGAAGATGTGGATGATGACACTCGCTCTGGACGTCCCAGCACATCAACAATCGATGCAAAATGTTGAGAAAGTGCAGAAAATTGTTATGGAGAATCGTTGAATCACAATTAGAGAAGTTGCTGAGTAAGTCGGCATATCGGCATATCGGTTGGCTCATACCATGCAATCTTTCTGGGAAATTGTGGGCATGAAGCGTGCAGTTGCAAAGTTCGTTCTAAAATTGCTCAATTTGGACCAAAAACAATGTCGCATGAGCATCGTTCAAGAATTGTGGAATGACGGCTTCGATGATTCAAATTTGATTAAAAGGGTCGTAACTGCATGGCGTAGTGCATCAGGAGTTCTTACCACAAGGACGTACGGTAAATAAAGAGTATTGCCTTGAAGTTATGTGCCGTTTGCGTGAAGCAATACAAAAAAAAAACGCCCGCAATTATGGGAAAAAAGTGCATGGCTTTTGCATCATGATAGTGCACTTGCTCACACATCTTTGCTTGTGAAATATTATGTGGCCAAAAACCTACACCGTTATCATGCTTTAGCCACCGTCCTCACCAGATTTGGCCCCCTGCGAGTTTTTCTTGTACCCAAGATTGAAGGGACCGATAAAAGGACGACGTTTTGCTAGCATTGCGGATATACTAGCCGAATCGCTGAGAGAGCTCAAGGACAAATGAAAAAGTGCTTGTCAGAACTTCTTCGAGGATTGGAAAAGACGCTGGCACAAGTGTATTATATCTGAGGGAGACTACTTTGAAGGAGATAAAATAGGAGTTCGTGAATAAATAAATATTTTTTGAGAGAAATGAATATCCACCTTCCCGTAGTGGATTGTAGTTGATTGATTTTGTGTCACTGCCAATCTTGATTATCTATAGAACTTGATTGCATTGCCGTCGCACATAGGGGTATTTGAACAATCTAAGGGGCCAAAAGTATTTTTTGGGTTTAACGTGTGGTAATGGATGTTTCTGAATAAAACCAACTAAAATAATGAACTTAAAACATTTATTGAATGAAATATAATATGAGAATGAAGAAAGATTTACAAGATCAAACATAAAAAAATATAAACAATTAAAAAAAGCATCTAATCAAATGGTATTATCTAGATTTTCTTCATCGCAACGTGAAGAAAATTCTAGGTTTGGATCGGCAGGCATGAGCATTTCCAATGTTTCTGGCAGAAATGATTGGGATTTTCTTCTTTTTATTTGCCTCCTAGAGCTCATTAAGGGGTCCGAGCTTAAAAGGAGGCGGTTAAAAATATCCCTGTTGCAATTTTCTCTAGTAAATTTTCGGGCAAAATCTAGCCGGTAAGAGCGGAAATGCTTATTTCGGGCTTCTGCAGCCTCTTCAGAGAGCTGGCCAATTGGTAACAAAGCACTTTTTATTATAACAGCTCCATGAATAAGTATTTTGTGCATTGTGGGTGTCATGGGATGCCACGGATAAAGATCCACATATAATCGAGCAGTTTCTGTTGCATAAATATCATATTTTTCAGGATTAATTTTATGACCACTAGAAATTGTTTCTAGAATAACTTTCAGTCTATATATTAATTCGTAGCTGATGCCTGTTATATCGGATGCTAATTGAGGATTGTCGAAAAATCTTCGGCTTGTGTTACCGTCATTGGTATTACCGAAATTCGCCTTTGGCATATCTATTAACAATCCCGTTTCTTGGCGAAACCTGTCCTGGATCTCTTGTTTTCTCTCTTTCTCGAGTCTTTTTTCAGTTTCTCTTTTTCTTGCTCTATATTTTTCTATATTTTATAAGCCAAAGGGAGAATGCTCTCAAATATTCTTATCCTGGCATGTAATACCGAAAGGCCGAATTGAATAGCCTCGAAATTAACATCTATTGTTTTATCCAAATTGTTGAAATCCTTTGAGGTTGTGCCGCAAATGTAGCAACGACTTGTTGATGTGGTTCCTGTGGCAGCATTACAGACCTTTCCGTCAACCATTGTCATTATAAATTCGTGTTTCCGACAAAATCGAGGAGAAGATGGTGTTGGATTTTCCCATATAGTCTTTTCCATGTTTTGGCCGCATACTAATTTTACAGGAACAAAGTAGCTTTGAAAAATGTTCGTATCTGAATCCGTATCATTTTCAATCTTTTGTTTGAACTGGGTCTGTTGGGACCCGTCGCAACCCCATTTACAAATTAATTTAAGCGTCTCACATTCTTGGACCTTCAATGTTGTTAGTACCTCTTCCAGGTAGTCCGATAATCGTCTAACGATAAGGTCGACCAAAGGTTGCAATTCGGCTTCCGCACCCGTACTATTTACAGTGCAAGATTCTGGTGGCGGATAACACTTCTTTTTTTCTTTTTGTAAAAGACTATAACAAGGAAAGAATTTCTTATTTGTTCTTCATATTGTCTCGTATTGGTCTCGTGTTAGATCTGCATCGATGAACATTTGCATTGCTTCCTGGACAGATAAGGGGCAAATTTTATCTTTTGATGACTTTGTTCGATAATAGGCCTTTTTATATTTGGTTTCGCGAGTTGGCGAAGTAATGATTTCTTTTAGCACATTCGAAGCATCTCGTTTTCCTGACTTTCTTAATTCTACTTGCGCAGCATGCACGATAAGGTTTTGATCAAAATTAGAGCGCATTTCCTCAGTTTTTCTTCTTTTACTTCTTTCGCTCAGATCTGCAAAAGATTTACTCGGTCGTCCTGTTCGATTTGAAGGACTGTCAGCAACAACGGGAATGGCGAAGGTTCCGTTCAGCGAAGATTCATTACTTTTTAGGAATACCGCTTCTTTATAATGAGCTTTAGTCCATCGATTTTTAAATTCTGATTTGAAATGTGCAAAATTGCTTTTCAACGTCTCAATTTGATTGTCAGAGAATCCTTTAATAGACATAAACTGATCTTTCAGGAAATTTAGCCTTGCCTCTATGTTGGGTAAATTTTCATTGTTCATGAGGTCAAACAAGTACTTTCTAGTCACAATCCTCATTCGCGATGTTCCCATTGAACCTAACACAAATAAATATTTCGCTTAATCCCTTGTAATGGAAAATACCTTTTTCATAAAATTTTACCAACAACATTCAAAGTACTAAAATACCGTTTATCCGGACTTATCCGGATCAAATTCTTTGATGGATTGTCAAAACAAGGTACATACTAAACAATTACAATCGAATCTTAACCGGATCTATCTCGATAGTATTACTTATTGACTAACAAATATTATTTAAAGAAAAAAAAAAAATAGTTTGAGAAGGTGTGTACTTATAGGGTTGAAAAGTTAACTTTAATACTGGAAAATTATAAAGATTCTAATTTATTTCATTCATTACTAACCTGATGCTTCAGAATCCATAACTCTTTACTCCGCTGTTGAACACAAAAACATAAAATTTCACTTTTAAAGTTTGGGTTTTGCAAGAGTGCCGAGAACAGATAACGTACACGAGGTGATACGCGAGGGTGCGCGGGAGGGGCTGGCTTTTGTTCTCAGAAGGGTCAGGTACCTCAGGAAGCCATTTTTGTAAATGTATTTATTGTTTTGTTAAATGGACTTTTGGCCCCGTAGATCTTTCAAATACCTGTATGTGCGTCGTCGAACCAAAAAACGATTCGACGTCAATTCGGATTATAGTCTTGTAGAAGGTTTACAAACGTATCGTATTTAACAAGTTGAGAGTTTAAAATGATAATAGAACAAAAACATTGTTGGACTGAATTTTTTTCTTGTCATAATCTGGTAGATAATTTCATGGCATTTATTTTTTGAATATGATATCCGGCATACTATATAACTGCAGTGGGCAGGAGTAACATAGTCCATACAATTAGTACGATTTTTGGCTACTTTTTCCATTAGCTGCATAAAGATTATCGATATTGATTACTATGGTTTGACAGCTGAGAATAGTAAACTGTGTTCAGATTTATGTTCAGTAGCAAGTCATCATGAAACGTTTAACGGCAGAACAACAGTTCCAAATTGTGGAAATTTGCTTTGAAAAAAACGTAAATTTGTTCTCGAAGTTCATAAAACGAAGTGTTGAAGACGATGCCGTAATGTCGGTTATCGATGTACGACTACATGGAATATTTGACGTAAGTATCTTGTCTTACTTGGCCATAAAATATAGCTCGTGCTATGTTTTTTGATATGTTTGCTGATGTTTTTTCGATGAGATTTATCGATATATTCCGGTGTATAGTATAAAATAACCGATTTTTTTGTTGCACCGATTGTAATCGTTTTACTTAAGTTAAAATCTTCAGGTGGCAGAAAAATGAAATATACAGTAGTTTTTGTTTTGATGCGCCTTTTTTTTATGCGGTTTTTAAATAGTGCGGTTTTTAAAAAATTAAAAATGCATGTCGACCTATCGGGAATTGTACATATAAACAAGATTCTAAACCAGCTAAGCAAAAAGTCATCACACATTATATCAAAAATGCTAACCTTACAAGTATGGAACCGCCTGCATCACCATCCAGATCAGACGTGTACATTTCCTCAAGTGACGGAAGTGATTTTACGCCAAGTCCTAAACGAATGCGCAACATGCGGGTATTGTCTGATTCTATTTCTGACGATATAAATTTATTTTTCGATTCTGACGTTTCTTAAATAAAAAATTATACAAAAATACAATATTTTGTTTATGCGATTTTATTTAATTATTTCAGATTCATGCGGTCTATGGAACGTACCTATAGTTATAATATATTATATATATATTTACTTGCTCCGTTGATGCCAATGCATTCAGTTCTCTGAACTCGTCCCAGTTTAGTGATATTATAGTCCTTCCGACGAGCTTCCAACCAAACCAAGGATCCAAACGTTAAAACCACTGCGTTGTACGTCCATAGCACGAACTGTGGCTTGAGCCCCCATTTTTTGCTGAACATAGATTTGCAGGAGTAGAAGGCTATATTGGCCTTCTTTATCCGATTTTCAATGTGTAGCTCCTAATGGAGTTTGGAGTCAAGTATCACTCTAACATAATATATATATTTTTTGATGAGAGCGGGACAACGTGGTTGTTTAATTTGGGAAGTCGAAAGGGTGGAGGATTAAATTTTCTGGTCTATAGCACCAGCTCAGTTTTGTCAGAGTTGACTCGGAGGCTGCAAGTGACAGCCCAGCGATTGAGTACAGTCAGTGTTGACCTTTCCAAAATCTCAACGATGACTGAGGGAAACAACATCAAAAATGCAAATTTTGGTTAACACAATTTTCTAATAACAAACGAAACGAAATGTATTTTGATAATCGGTGTAACGATATTCGATAACATTCATATTATTGATATAAAATGCAAAAATGATTTTTTATTCCTTTATTGATAAAATTAACATTAATGTGCAGGCCTGCCCCGGACTAGTCATGGTTCTATACTCGTATTCACTAGAAAATAACCATTTCGTTACTAGTGGATTTTCACTCAGTGCTACCACATTGACATAGCTATTCATTCATACACATACATATGTATATGTGCATATGCACAATTATATCGCCATTCACAATTCACATTCCCAATATCATTCCAATTCAGTGTCATTCTCACATTTGTTATTTTTCTTACTTTTTTCCATGCAGTTGTGCGCCGGCAGTTTCATGTGCACGTGGAAAACACTGAAGTCTATTTGGGAAATTCAGCGTTGATTAAGTGCGCCATTCCGGACTATGTGCGGCCATATGTTAAGGTGACCAGCTGGCATCGCGGCGAGGAGATATTGCTACCTGATTTATCTGATGTTGGTGAGTACCAGGCGACACATGCGCGCCCAAATCCATGTGTGTACATACTGACATACCTACGTGTGTATATGTATATGCAAATTCATTTTTACTTGCTCGGATGTTTTCTTGTTTTTTATTTGGCATTTTTAACATTTTTTTTGTGTTCCTTTCTTCGACCCGTCAGCTTTCATTTTGCTTACCGCTGCAGTTTTTGGCGGAATTTTTAAGTTTTCGTTTTGTTGCCTGTCGCGCATAGTTTACTTTTGATGTAATGGTTGACACAGTTATACTTGCAACTATCAGTGGTGCGTGTGCGTGTGTACTTGTGCTTGCCCTGAATGTGGGATAACCGACTCTGCAAGTTTGCCAGGTGAATTATTTGTTGAAATATTTGTTCCATACATTCGTCAGTGAGTCAGTCAGGTGATGGCATTGTCGGTTTATTGAACCCTCAAATATTTGCGATGTAACAAGTGGTGTGAGGCGAGGCGTCCAATAACTTTTTATACACACTGTTTACTTCTGCTGACAACGGCGTATGTAAAACTTAACATGCCTTGATTTATTATTATTAATTCTATATATGAAATTCAACCTGAAAGGCTTGCCTTGATTTATTATTATTAATTCTATATATGAAATTCAACCTGAAAATACGCATAGAAGAGTCTCAATAGGAACGAAGTCGTACTTTTTTAACGAACGCAGGTTTTTGTTTTTCAAATAAATCAAACAAATAAGGCGATACCCAGATAATGTGCGAAAATTCGAACTTCTGCTTTCTGTTGCTATATATTTTTACATTTTCTGCTGTTTATATATCTCCATATCTCCTAAGGGATTACTCCGTTGATTGCCATGAAATCGCGCTGACAACCTCATTTTATTACACGCGAACATTTAACAGCCGCTATCATTAAAAATAAACAAATGAAAATAAAAATAGTCAAAACAGGAAAGTTTAAAATAAGAACAAATTCCGTTATTGGAAATGAAAGCTGCCTTTATTTAGGCACTCCTCTATGAAAGCAAAGAATTGTGATAATAAAATAAAAAGTTCACCACATTTAAAGAAAAGTTTAATTGTTGGGTATATTTTTAAAATTTTTGCTGAATTTCAATTTGAACACAGTTTTTAAATTTGGACCGGAGGACGCGGTCGGCCTAAGAATACTTAGAGAAGGTCGATGTTGCACGCACTAGCAGATGCCGACATCACATGGAACTGCGCAAAAACAACAGTCACAACCGTGTACGTTGAAGAGTTTTGTTGAGATCCTATGCTCTCCAGCGGAGTGAACAATAAAAAAAATGTCAGATTGCAATTCAACTGAAACGCCAGCATTCGATATGGCGAAGTAAATTATAAATTTATCAGCATAAAGGAGAAAATTCCAAAAGTGAAAACATGAACTTGCATCATTAATAAAAATTGCAAAGAGAAGAACACCAGACGATACCTGAAAAGGTCGGCAAACTGTTTTTCCCAGTGCAAATGAGCAGGTATTACCAAATAAATATGATGCTACCCAAGTGAGGAAGGTGGAATGGATTCCAAAATATGCTATGAAAAACCCTATAAAATCCTTCGAAAACTCAGTGTAGATGGGATCTACTTGATAGCCTTAGAGCTATCGATACAATCTTCGTTAAAAATAGCAAGGTTTGAATCAGGCTTATGAGCCCAATACGGTGGAGGTAGTCAAATTTTCATTTTTTTCTTTACATTTTCTTAAAGTATAATATCTTAAAAATATTGTGTTAAAATTTGAAATGAATTCGGTAAATACTTTTCGAGATATTCACCAATTAACAAAGGGCGCTCGGGCGCTCCGGAGCGTGCGTTTGCTAAAAAAATGGATGCTGCACGTCTGAAAGTGGCAGATAAGCGCGCTAACCATAGCACTCGAGAAGGTTGAACGCTACGTAGGTAACAGCAAATCGATATTTTGGAAGCTGCTATGACTGCTGAAAAACTATTATACGCCCCAGGAATAGATGATACAGTGTAAGTAGATAATTAAATAATTCGTATAATGCGTTTTTCTCAAAACTATGTTTTTTGAACTGGTGATCACTGTAACTTAAGAACGGCTTGGTAGATTTCAATTAAATTTTTACTGCTTTTGAAAAACATAAAAAACTCGTGCCTGATCGAAGAATTAATTGCCAGTTTTTTTCTCGAAAATCTGAAAGGCGGCCATATTGTTAATTTTTGAAAAAAGCTTCGATCAGGCACAAGGTTATCTATTAATAAAACTAATTTCTCTTGTCCGATTGATTTTAGATGAATCTCCAAGGACTTGTGATGACCACCCCAAGGGACTTTTGGAGAAGCGGGCTCCACACAAACAGCGATAACTTTTTTATTTTATTTTTATATATTTTTTTTTAATTTATATTTTTTTTGTTGAAATTTTGCTAAAGTTTAGTCGAAAAATGATGTATTAATGCTAAGTTTTTATTTTTGTAAAATAAAGCAATTGACTAGCAAAAAAAGATATTAAAAATCACCTTTTTTTCGGGCCAGCTTTTTCTTAACAATAGTCCCAAATAATTTCGAAATTGTTGTCAACTTTGTAATAGGTCTATAGTTTGTGACATCATTCGTTTTACCTGTTTTAAAAAGGTTGGAGTTATGGGAACTATTTTCCGATTCTGAAGAAATAATCCAGCAGATAGCGATTTATTAAATATTAGCATTAATGCCTTTGTAAGCGAGAAGCAGTTTTTGAGGAAAACAGGTGAAAGACCATCAGCATCGGCTATGCATAGAGGGAGATAGTTGCAATCGCTTTTTGAACATCACCTTCTGTCACGGCTATCTTTTGTTGAAGCTATGAAAAGCACCATATCCACCTGCAGGTGAGTAGAGGCAATCCGCAAGGAGGTGTTCTCTCACCATTTCTCTGGGTTGTTGTTGTAAATGACTTGCTGGAGGAGCTGGTGAAAGGGGGCTGCAGGGTAATTGCCTACGCGGATGACGTGGTACTCATTCAACAATTCCTGAGCGATGCACATGATACGTTTTTTTGGACAAAATTCATTAATTGTCGAACGAACTTCGTTACCACACGCTCATGCCCGAAATTCCCCAGAAAGATTGCATGGTATGAGCCAACCGATATGCCAACTTCCTCAGCAACTTCTCTAATTGGGATTCGACGATTCTGCATAACAATTTTCTTCACTTTCTCAACATTTTCATCGGTTGTTGATGTGCACTTAATTCCATTTTTTACACACAATTTGATGTAACTTCTTTCATCCATTTTTTTCGATAGCAGAAAACCGCCGAACACGCAAAACACTTGTCTTATTTATGCCTGTCACAAGCAAACTAATCATGCTAAAACCGTAAATATATCTTCGAGACGAGTGTACCAACATAAAAAAGTAATAATCTATAGTCGAATGATGTCGAAATAGAAAATTCACCTAATTTTTTGAACACACCTCTTATTGCTTAATACTTAAACCGGAAACCCTTGATGATTTGTTTCCTGGTTTTATGTACCTTCGAGATGGAACTAATGTATGTATCTGACGATAATAGCAAATGAGTCAATAAGTTTTTATTGGATCGTACTATTCCACTGTTTCAAGTATGAGAATATCGATATTTTCTTAAATTTTTGTTTCAACTTTCTAAGGCTTCTTCAGATAATAAACCTGCCAAAACATGTCAAAACAAATAGTTAAACAAATAAATAAATAAATAAATAGCAAAGGAAATATTATCTGCTGGTAAATCAAAGAACTTATTTACATCGCATCTGAACTAGATATGTACCAAATATAAATGCTGAGGTACAAGTCTCTTGTTTTGATTATAAAATTAGTAGGTTTTTATTTCTTTTCCACGTACGAGGACTTTCAGCAGCAGAAAAATATAGTAAATTAAAGATTTATCCAGAAGCGTAATTTCTGAATCTGTCTGGAAACTCTCTCTTTTTACACCATTCTTGAAATATTTCACATAACTTGGGTATATTTTATTCAATTTGGACTTCTCAAAATATATTTAAACGAAAATCTTTTTAAACACTTCTGTTTGCCATCCATTTCACTTTTCTAACAGTTGGCAACCCTCTTTTAAAACGTGAAATATATTCCAATTGCTCGAAATATTAAATAATTGGCGCGTACACTTCTGTTAGGCATTTGGCCGAGCTGCTCCTCCAATTTGTGGCAAGCGTCTTGATGTTGCTTCATAAATGGACCGACCTACAGTTTTCAGGCTAATATTTGTTATGAGGAGCTTTTTCATGGCAGGAATACACTCGGAGATTTGCCATTGCCTGCCGAGGGACGACCGCTATTAAAAAAAAAAAACTTTTTTCTTTTTGGTATTTCACGAAAATTAGAACCTATGTTCTCCGAATTCCGAATGGTAATCACGCACTAACCCATTCGGCTACGGCGGCCGCCAAATGTTAGTCAGAGTTATAACGATACAAGTGTAAAATTTCATCGAAATCTGTCCTTTTAATGTTAGGAAGTGAAAAGGAATCTCTGATGTTTTCGGTTTTTTATTTAATCAAATTTGAAATCCTCCTGTACCACCAAATCGAGTTCCAACTGCCAAAAATAAAGCTTTGTTGGACATCACTATCACATATTAAAATGTAGATAAGCTAAATGAAATATCAGGTCAGTCCATAAGTTCGTGCGTATTTTACCCATAAAATTCACTTTTGTACGATTTTTGCATACAAAAAATTACTCGTCGAATATAACGGAACTATTTATATTTTCTTTGATATGTTGTGCATTCAACAAGTGATTTTAATCGCGGATAGAAGCACGTGTTATTAAAAAATAAAATGGAATCTTCGAACGCTTATAAGAGGAATATTTTGTACAGGGTGGCTAATGAATTTTGCTACATTAAGAAACTCAAATAACTTTTTTTTTAGTGTATGGAATTCATTTATTTTTTTTTTCAAGTTGAAGGTCATTAAATTTTATTAAATGTAACTTAACTAGTTTTAAAAATAATTGAATTTAAATGCCCCCCATGCTCGTTGACACAAGTGCGGCATCTTAGTAAAAAGTTGTTCATTGCTGCTTTGAGAGTTGCGACAGGAATAGCCGCAATTGTTGCCCGAATGGATTGTTTTAGTTCATCCAAATTTGTTGGCTTTGTTTTATAAACTTCTTGTTTACATAAACCCCACAAGAAAAAGTCAGGTGCAGTAAGGTCAGGCGACCTGGGGGGCCAACGAAATTCGGAGTTTCTTGAAATCAGTTTATTGGGAAATTTTCGTCGCAACTCTGTCATAACAGTCTGGGCTATGTGAGACGTTGCCCCATCTTGTTGAAAGCACACAGAGTTGAAAGGAATTCTCTTTCGGCGTAGTTCTGGATAGAAAAATTCTTTCAGCATTTTCAAATAACGGTCTCCAGTAACCGTAACGGTGTGACCATTTTCTTCAAAAAAATAAGGCCCGACAATACAGCGTGAAGAAACCGCACACCACACTGTCACGGGAAGAGGATGCAATTCCGTCTCGTGGAGTATCTGTGGGTTAAAAGTACTCCATATTCGACAATTTTGTTTGTTCACATTGCCGTTTAAATCGAAATGGGCCTCATCAGACATGAAAAGGCAGTTTAACATGTTTTGGTCTTATTCCACCATTTGCAGGATCTTCTGGCAAAATTCCAAGCGAATCGGCAAGTCTGCTGCATTCAGTTTGTTAACCATTTGAATTTTGTAGGGAAATAAGTCTAAATCTTTGTGCATTATTGTTTGCAAAGACTGTCGGCTGACACCAAGTTGAGCAGATAAGCTTCTTGTTGAAACCCTTGGATTGCTTTGTATAGCTGCAGCTACAGCAGCGATCGTTTCCTCCGTCCGAACTGGTGGGTTTCGATGATAAGGCCTTCTTGCGACTGTTCCTTGCTCAGCAAAATTATTCACCAGTCTCATTATGGTCCATCTGCTCGGGGGATCGCCGCCAAACATCCGCCTGTACTCTCTCTGTACCAAAACTACGGACTCCAGTGCGTGATAGCGGCGGACTATCCAAATTCTTGTTTGCGTGTCCCAGTTATCCATTTTAATAAATTTTAAGATCAATCTGCAAATTAAAACAAAAATGGAACAGATAACTTAAAAAGAAAAAAAGTTATTCAATTTTTTTTGGTAGCGGCTTTCATCAGCCACCCTGTATTTTTTTTGTAAGGACTGCGCAGAAGTGGTTTTCAAAATTCCGAAGTGGTAACTGCAAAGTGGAGGGTGCCCCGCGCGCTGGTCGTCCTGAAGTCTTTAACTCCAACGCCTTGCTCGAACTCGTGGAAGCTCAGCCAAATTTGACAGTCGATATGATAGCTCAGAGGTTAAATTCATCGCATGGAACAGTTCACAGGCACCTGGTTCAGTTGGGAAAGGTTTCAAAGCTGGGAAATGGGTTCCGCATAGACTTTCCGTCGCCAACCTTCAGCAAAGAGTGAATGTGTGTTCTCAGCTGCTGCAACGGCTTGAAAATGAAAGTGTTTTGAACCGTATCGTTACTGGTGATGAAAAATGGGTCCTTTACAATAATCCTGTTCGCAAACGACAATGTTTAGATAAAGATGAAACACTAGAAGCGACCCCAATAGATGGCCTTCACCCCAAGAAGATTCTTCTGTCTAATTGGTGGGATATGGCCGGTATTGTTTATTAGGAACTTCTGGAACCAAACTAGACGATAACTGCTGATTATTATTCCCATCAGCTATCAAACCTGAATGAGGCACTTAAAGAAATCGACAGTCTTTATTGAATAGACGCAAAGTTTTGTTTCACCACGACAACGCAAGACCTCATACCGCAAGGCAAACATTAGGCAAGCTGAACGAGCTCGGGTGGGAGCTAATGCCGCATCCACCTTACTCTCCGGATATTGCACCTTGATTATCACAAAGTAGGTTAGAATCTTTTCTTAGTCGCAGTTTTAGCTTTCAAATGATACCAAAAATTCCAAATTCTAAGACTTTCGATTTTTGAGTTGTTGTTCACGTTCGGAGCACACAGCCGTACAAAAATGTTGCTGGCGTCATGTTGGCAACATATTGTCAATATGTTGCGAGATTTTCGCAAGTTCAACAGAGTATAACTTAAGCGTTAAATTATTGTAAAATTTCAGGAAAATTTCATGGCCAAGAATTTCGTATGAACTTTGACAATGTTTTTTGAATAACTTTTTTACAAAATAAAAGCCAAATTCTTTTTAGTGCTGGGAATCTTTATTTAGACCTTTACGCCCTCCATTGCTTGTCTTTTTGTTCGAGTATATAACAGCTGTCCAGTTTACAAGTGTCTAAAAATGATTGACGCACGACGCCATTTACAAAAATTATAAACGATCCTAAAGAGTCATTAATTTTGTGCCACCTTGTTTATATGCAGGTAATTTTGTTTTATTTTTCACAATCGTACAGCGCTTGTTTTTGCATTGTCTGTGAGTGCCTGCTTATCCGCTACGCAAAATTTATGCTTGAAAGTCCTTCCGGCGCTTGTTCCAATATACCGCCGTACTTACCTACGTTCAGCAACTGAAAATTTTGGCTGTTGTCTATGCCTTTTTGAACAGCTGTCATGCTCGTGTTGTATTTGTTGTTACTCTGTATGACTTGTCGATACCGTAACTGTGCATCGGTGATTGTGACTGCCGGTAGCGTACATGAAATGCATTCGTGTCCTTGCTTTCTGGTGAATTGAGGCGGAAATATGTTGGAGTTGACATTTATTGGGAAATGTTTTTATGCTGTGGGAATATTCTCAAGCGGACACTGTTAAACGTATCTATGCGTGTGTGTGTATGTAGGCACATATGCATTTGTGTTCATTCAATATTGCATTTTGGGAAAAATCAGTGCCTGTTTCATTCAGGTTTATCATGTTGGGTCGCTGTTGCTGCTGCTGTTCTGGATTTATCACCAGCATTGGTCAGCAGTGTAAATAAAGTTGTGATTTTTTTTTTCATTTACATCTGCATCTATAGCGCGCATGTGTATATGTAATTACAGTGGGGAGCAAAACTAAGTTAATGTTTGTACTTTGTGCACTGCTGAGCGTATGAGGGTGGGATAATATAAGAAAACTATATTGGAAAATGGTTTAGACTTTCGTTGCTTTTTCGATTTTTAACAAAAGAGTTGATAATAAAATACAAAAAAAATTTACGCATTCTAAAAAAAAAAACAAGTTAATTGGAAAAAACTTGCATGTACTCAATTTTGTACCTTGCAGAATCTGTGGGGCTATGGAGCTTTTTGACAAACTTTTCAACAAAATTAAAGAACCTCTGCACTTTCTCCGCATGGTTTCGTTCAAGATTTCATTGGAATACTTTGATATTCCTGCTGTCCAAGCCGCCAGTTTATTATTGTTTCAACAGACTTTCCCCGATTCTAAGCTACTCCTCAATCAGATTGAAGTAGGCTCTAGCGTTTTGTAAAAATTTGAAGTTTTGTTCAGCCGGCCTATCTCTAACAATTTTACTCGTGTGCGAGAAATTGCCATCCTGTTGAAATACGATTTTCTGTTCCAGATAAGTGCTCAGATCTGCTAATTCTGCGCATAATTTCTACGTACAAACAAAGAGGCAGGTCTCGACGATATAACACATCCAACTTCGCCATACATGAATCTTCCATCGATATACGAATACAGTGCAGATATTGAAGCGCGAATAAAGAAAGCACAGATAGCATTCAGCTAGTTTAGCTCCAAACGGCGCACGTCACAGATAACTAGGAATACCAAATGACGGATATTTGAGGCTAGCGTAAAGTTGGTTCTCCTTTACGCTTGTGAAATGTGGAATCTGTCGCAAAAAGAGCCGCAAGAGCTTCAAACTTTAGTTAACTACTGTCTGCGTAAAATCATGCGCATGTTTTTGCTGAATACCGTTCAAGTACTTTACCTCGAAGCAGAAACCTATTGTAAGGAAAACTACCAAAGGGGAATGGAACTGGCTTGGTCTGACCACACCAGAACTGCAGTTGTATGGAACTTGCAGGGTAGCCACTGCAGAGGAAGACCGTCTAACACATAGAGAAGGATTATTGAGGCGGAGCTGGAAAAGGCGAATATGGAGTGAAGTTAAAATACCAGCCCAAAATCGTGATCAATGGAAACAGTTTGTTGAGTCCGTATATTATATACAGGAATAAAAGGATCAAATGTACATATATAATTATATATATATGATTGTAACTGTTGCTTCATAATCATCATAAACTCCTAGATTTCCAGTGTGGAACATAGGATCACAACGAATTTCTTCCATTCGGGTCTGTCTAAGCTGCATGGTACCGGTTTCTGACTCCAGCAGTCGTTTCCGGTGGGTTCCATTCAATGGCGGCCCTTGTTAAGTCGCCATTTCCTCAGCGTAGACCATGCCTAATCCAGCCTCATTTGATCTTTCGGATTTCCAATAGTATTTGTTTCTGTTGGGTCAGCATTCAAGATAATACAGGGTGGCTGATGAAAGCCGCTACCAAAAAAAAATTGAATAACTTTTTTTCTTTTTAAGTTATCTGTTCCATTTTTGTTTTAATTTGCAGATTGATCTTAAAATTTATTAAAATGGATAACTGGGACACGCAAACAAGAATTTGGATAGTCCGCCGCTATCACGCACTGGAGTCCGTAGTTTTGGTACAGAGAGAGTACAGGCGGATGTTTGGCGGCGATCCCCCGAGCAGATGGACCATAATGAGACTGGTGAATAATTTTGCTGAGCAAGGAACAGTCGCAAGAAGGCCTTATCATCGAAACCCACCAGTTCGGACGGAGGAAACGATCGCTGCTGTAGCTGCAGCTATACAAAGCAATCCAAGGGTTTCAAAAAGAAGCTTATCTGCTCAACTTGGTGTCAGCCGACAGTCTTTGCAAACAATAATGCACAAAGATTTAGACTCATTTCCCTACAAAATTCAAATGGTTAACAAACTGAATGCAGCAGACTTGCCGATTCGCTTGGAATTTTGCCAGAAGATCCTGCAAATGGTGGAAGAAGACCAAAACATGTTAAACTGCCTTTTCATGTCTGATGAGGCCCATTTCGATTTAAACGGCAATGTGAACAAACAAAATTGTCGAATATGGAGTACTTCTAACCCACAGATACTCCACGAGACGGAATTGCATCCTCTTCGCGTGACAGTGTGGTGTGCGGTTTCTTCACGCTGTATTGTCGGGCCTTATTTTTTTGAAGAAAATGGTCACACCGCTACGGTTACTGGAGCCCGTTATTTGAAAATGCTGAAAGAATTTTTCTATCCAGAACTACGCCGAAAGAGAATTCCTTTCAACTCTGTGTGCTTTCAACAAGATGGGGCAACGTCTCACATAGCCCAGACTGTTATGACAGAGTTGCGACGAAAATTTCCCAATAAACTGATTTCAAGAAACTCCGAATTTCGTTGGCCCCCCAGGTCGCCTGACCTTACTGCACCTGACTTTTTCTTGTGGGGTTTATGTAAACAAGAAGTTTATAAAACAAAGCCAACAAATTTGGATGAACTAAAACAATCCATTCGGGCAACAATTGCGGCTATTCCTGTCGCAACTCTCAAAGCAGCAATGAACAACTTTTTACTAAGATGCCGAACTTGTGTCAACGAGCATGGGGGGCATTTAAATTCAATTATTTTTAAAACTAGTTAAGCTACATTTAATAAAATTTAATGACCTTCAACTTGAAAAAAAAATAAATGAATTCCATACACTAAAAAAAAAGTTATTTGAGTTTCTTAATGTAGCAAAATTCATCAGCCACCCTGTATTTGGCCAGAATATTTTGAGAATTTTTCGAAGGCAAAAACTTGTGATAAGCTTGTGACAGCCGACGTCGCATTACACGTTTCACAATCATAAAGTAAAGTCGACTTTACATTGGGATTAGAAATGCGCAGTTTTGTGCGCCGTGAAATTTGTGATGCGTGATATCATCGCTCCAACCTCCAGGTACCGATATAACGCTGGCTAAATGGCAAACAAATTATATATCTTCGAGATCGATACCATCAATTGAGCAATTTTGCATATTTTCTGTGTTTACGCGCATGACTTTGGTTTTCTGGATATTGATCTTCCGGTCGGCTTTCTCAGCTGCTTCTCGCACTGCTTGAATTTTCGCTACTTTGTCAAGATAGTTGTTTGGCAGAAGACAGATGTCATCTGCACAATCAAGATTTGCTAACCGCCTTTGCAGTCCTCAGGTAATACCACTTCCATATGATGAGGCGGTTTACAAGACACCGCCCATAACAAAGTTAAAGAGAAGTGGCGAGGGAACACATCCTTGTCGTACACGTGCTAATATTTTGATTTTGTCACCCAGAAGTTTCTCATGCACTATCCAAAAGCTAGCGTCCGCGTAAAGTGCTTCGACGAGTTGAATAAATTTCGATGGGACCCCTTTGCACTCGAGGGCGTTACGAATTACGTCGTGATGTAAAGTATCGAACGTTTTTTGAAAGTATATAAATACGAGACAGAGCGGGGTTCCCCATTCACCTGACTGTTCAACGATAACTCGGATATTGTTGATGTGCCTATTCCTGTCTGAGATAATTGACGCTTACGTGCTGTTTTTTTGGGTGATGGGCCGAGCTCCTCCTCCTATTTGTGGCGTACGTATGGAAACTTGCCAGCAATTTTTTGTGGTGACGCAACCTGGACTTAGTTGGCGAACTGCCAATGTAGTGCATTCAGTTTTGCATTTTTGTAGTGCATTTTTGTTTGTGTGTGTTTTTCGCTGTTCTCAAACCGAATGATTTAATTGTGAAATTCACTTGAGCGGATACAAAAGCTCATGAAAATTATAGTTTATTGTCAGGTAGAGAATTGAAATCACTTTTATCGGGTGAATCAAAAAGTATTACGCTTATTAAGGGGAAACACAGTTGTCCAAATAGTTGTGATATAGTACATGGGCTGAAAAGTCCTGGCCGTAACAAAGAAAACACTTTTTTGTTTTGTTCAAAATTAGTATTATTCGTCAATGTAAGTTCCATCAAGAACAACGCAATCATTCCAGCGCCACTCTAGCACTTCAATATTATTTTTGTGGTTTCACCGTTTGATCCCAGTTCAGCGATAATCTCTTCATTCGAGTGAAATTTCGTACCGGCGAGCATTTTTTTTAGGTCTGCGAACAACCAGTAGTCGCTGGGAACCAAATTTGGTGAAAGTAGTGGATGTGGGAGCAATGCGAGGTTCAATTAATGTAGTTTTGCCATTTTTTGTCATGTTCTTGTGTTTGGTCACCAGTGAGCAAACGCGGCACCCACATTGAACATAGCTTTCTCATAGTCAATGCTCACGCAATATAAAGCCAACTCGTACTTTTGATATCTTTACGATATCAGCTAACTCACGCAACTTCCCTTTAGGATCATTCAAAACGATTTTGTGGATTTTTTGATGTTTTTTGCTGTTTTGGATGTCCACTGCATTGTGCATCATCATTGCTTCGTTTGAACGGTATTTCTTTCCATGGAGAAGCAGTGTAAAATTAAAACTCGAAATTCAAGAAGCGCCACTCTTAGCACCATCATTCACGGGCTAAAGAATAGAATATCAGGAAATTTGAAAATCTGTTTTTTTAAGATTAGTAACATTTTAGTAACATTAGAGTTCATTGAAGTAGCGCGAAAAAATCTCAAAAAAAAAAAACCAGAGCGTTCTGGCCTTTAAAACCACTTTTAGTTAGAAGTAAATTTAGACTTTTCACAGCAAATGCGTAGTCTTTTTGAAGATTTGTTTTCCTCTACAAAATAGTGTTAACCACCTCTGGTATTCAACATTTGGGCACTACATATTTAACATTCCCTTTTTTATTTCTTACGAATTTTCTTAAACGCCGCAGTGAAAATACCAAAATAAAATATTGTATTACTTCAACTTTTACAGCTGGACGCTATGTGGTGCTTTCCTCCTATGGCGATCTCTATATACGCTCTGTGCGCACCGAAGACAGCTTGGTTAAGTTCTCCTGCCTGGTTACTAATACACTGAATGGCGAGAAGCAGCGCAGTGATGCTATAATGTTGCAGGTGAAAGGTATGCAAATAAAATATTATGCAAATTGGCTAAAATGTATGTAAATTTGTTCCATTAGAAAGCAAATGTTGGCATAGAAATACTTGCATATATACTTAATATACCAATACATTTACATACAAAAATGTGTATATGAAAGAAAAATTGCTATAGCTAGAATTAAAATTTGTTGGTGCCTTCACATTACCCGAATATATCTTTTGCAGAGCTAAGCAAAAATCTTGCGCCGCGCACCACCCAGAAGCCGGTCATGGAAATACATGTGGAACGTGGCAATGATGTCCATTTGCAATGCAACATCCAGGGGAATCCTTTTCCCATATTTACGTAAGTTGTTAACAATTTTGTGCCATACTTAGTGCGTTTACTCATATCTATATTTACGTACAGAAATAGGTTGCAATATGCATGTTTTTGTTTTTTTGGGTTTTCCCCAAGTAAGAATAAAGTAGCTTTAAATTTAATTTCTCTATAAATTTAAACCCATTTTTATTTCTTAAAAAGAACGAAAAATATTATTACATATGAAATTATTAATTATTGAGTATTTGGCTCGAACAGTTTAATTTTTTTATTATAAAAAAATTAGTAACAAAACACATGGGGTGAGTTATAAGATTCCTTGACACACACAAATGAGAGGGGCCACTTGTGATAACTTTTGACACTTTCGCCAATTTTTTCTATTTTCAATATTATAATTAAATTTTGATAATAAATACGGGTAGCCGTACCAATACCCATATTTTCGTATAGGACATGCTATGTCCCCTTTTCGCGGCAGAATTGTGCAAAAAAATAGTGCACCTAAAATTTTACGAAAAAATAAAATTTACGCCTTTTTTGCTGATTTTACAGCTGCCTTTGACAAAGTACCCAGAAAACTGCTTATTTACCAACTAAGTGGCATGGGGATACACAGGGCCTGGGGATACATTCCAAAATTGTTAACTTAATTGAACAAATATATCTTTAGACAAGACCTGAAATATGGACAGTTGAAGAATATTCAGATGATTTTGAAACGTTCTCAGGGGTAAGGCAAGAGTGTCTGATGTCTTCTTTACTTTTTTGCGCTATATTTAAATGAATTGCACGAAGATTTGAGTAGTGATTTGAAAGTTGACGATCCAAATATACGGTTGGTTCTCTTTACCATTGATATATGTAGTCATTTTGGTGGATGAAATAAATACCCTTCAAAAAAAAAAAAAATAATAATCGAGAGGTTTACTGTGAAAAATTGAACACGGAGGTTAGCTTAGCCAAATCGGCAATAATAATTTTTCCTCGAGGTGGCGAATTATCGAAAAAATAAAAATGACAATGTAAGGTAGGCAGGTTAGATGGCAAGAGCACTACAGGTACACTTCAAGTAGTACTTACGTGCCGTTTTGAAACCATAATGTGGACCACTATCTGCGAAAAAATGTAGGGAAGAGAAAATCATCTACATCCATCCAGTGCTGTTGATATAGTGGAGGAGAGAAAAAGGATCTAGGCTAGAGAATTTCCTCAAGCGCCTAGCCGCCAGAGTCGGACATTTGCAAAGAAAGTGCTCAACAGTCTCTTTCTCTGCAGGATCCCCACAGATTCTGCAATAGGGGTTGTACGGAAGTCCAAGCTTCTCCGCATATTTACCGATCACCCAGTAACCAGTGAACACCGCAATGAGTTTGTAAATTGAATAGCGGAGAGTTCCCATAATTTTAAGCATTCTGTTCCTATCGTATTGAGGTCATAGTGGCTTTGAAATAGCACTTGTTGAGACAGACCTCCATCTGTCTTGCGCTTTTTTAAAGCGAATAAAATTTAGCAGTTTCCCTTTAACGATGGTCAAGCGGACTTCGATGTCTGAGAAGGAGACAATTGAACCGCTTCTGTCGACCTCTTCCTGGCCAGTTCATTGGAAATTTCATTTCCCTCTATATTTCTGTACCCAGGAACCCAGATAAGGGAAATGTTTCCTGCACGTTCGAAACGTTTGAGTTCCTCCTTACAGGAGTTAACCAAAAGAGAGCTGCAATATGGCGACGACAGGGCCTTGATCGCAGCTTGACTATCGAAAAAAATATTAATGTCTCCCTCCCAGCAGCGATCCCTAAGCATTTGGCATGCTTGCAGGATCGCGAAGCAGTCTGCTTGAAAAACGCTGCTCGTTTCCGGCAGTTTAAAGGAGCCTGAAATATTGGATGAATTAGAGAAAACGGGGTTAGAAAAACACAATTGGGCAGAAAAATGAGAAAATGTTCTAAATTGTATTAACACTACTAACAGAAATAAATGTGGAATAGAGAACTAAGGAGTACGGACAGAATATATAAAATAAAGAACTGGACCATAGGGTAGGCCAAAGGTATTTTAGAGATGACATAGAATAATTTGAAATTTAAAAAGATCGTGTTCATGTTCAAAATGGTGTAAGTGGTTTTCAGTTTCAATTTTATTACTGCTGCTTTAAAGTATAGATAACACTGTGTGACAAAAAAAAACAAATTAAATATACTTTTATGGAGACCTAGCACAACTTGTGGCTATAGAAAAACTAAACAAAATGGTATAGGAGAAATTTCCAATACACCCCCAAAATCTCGTTTTATGGCCATAAAACCGTGTTTCAGTAGGTTGATGTGAAGAATCACTCCTAACTTCGCCAATTTCCATCCGATTTCGAATTTGTTTTTTTAGTTCGAAAGAACGAAAACAAGCCTTTTTGACAGTGTGTTGACAACTTTTCTGAAATGACAACTGACGAGACTGTAGGCGGAAGTATTTGGAATTTTTTTATTTTTTCTCTATTTTTTCAACTTTGACATAATTTTTACGATATTATCCGATATTGAGGATTTTTTTTAGTACACTACTGTTATAGTAAATTTAATTTTGCGTCGAATGAGCTATACTTGACTGTAATTGAATCAAAATTAATAGAGTTGTGTGAGTTTTCAGATTTTATTTTTTCTTTTACTAATTTGGTATGTAGGTATAACTTACGCTAAATGGGAATAAGGAAGTGTTTTGATGCGTTATTATAGATACGTAATGTTTATTGGAGTATATATGTACTGTACTGCATACAACAGAACTGGTTAAAACTTACGAAAATATCTGACATATTATCACACACTTTTTTTTTGAATAGAAATATGAAAAAGTTCCCAAGTGTACCAAAGTTCACACTGTACATTGATTAACAAAAGAAGTTTGTTATTATAATTTAACCTTATTAAAACGTTAAAGTTTTATTGTTTGCTTCATTGAAATTCAAGAGATATAAATCAAAACGTTGCCAGAAAAGTCGAATTTCTCAATATTCTCCGATTATGTGGCATCATCAGCCTTATCATAAACCAGATGATTGTTATTTTTATAAAACGGATGTAAACGGTCATCATTATAAAGCTCGAAAGCACATAAAGTATGCTGATGTTGCAACTGTTAAGAACCCCGTAGTCTTGGACGATATGATTGACTCAACTGCAGCTCATGAACTGAAGGAAGTTCAACTCATTGCTGATGATGATCAAACTGATAACAATAAACCTGATGATGAAGAGTACTTTCCGTCTGGTTCTAAGTCTTCAGTACGACACATTGTATCAAATTCCGATTTTCAGGATCTTTCTCGTGATTTACTTCTATCGGGAAGACAATCTGAAACGCTCGCTTCTAGATTTAAACAATGGAATTTAGCTGATGACGACTTCAGATGAATGATGATGATCGAATTTCTTACAGAGAAGTATTCAAAACTGATGAAGAGAATGACAAATGTACCGTACCATACTAAATTCCAAAGGGCCGTTTCCAATGCATTTTTAAGTTTGGAACCAGTTCCGTTGTGTACTGCACCGTACCGCACCGTACCATACCGTACAGTGCTGCACTGCACAATACTCCAATAAATATTATGTGTTTATAATGACACTTGTTATCATTTTCATGCTTCGATGCCTACATACCAAATTAGTAAAAAAAATAAAATAAAATCTTACAACTCACACAACTCTATTAATTTTAATTCAATTACAGTCAAATATAGCTCATTCGACGCAAAATTAAATTTACTATAACAGTAGTGTACTAAAAAAAATCCTCAATATCGGATAATATCGTAAAAATTATGTCAAAGTTGAAAAAATAGAGAAAAAATCCAAAAATTCCAAATACTTCCGCCTACAGTCTCGTCAGTTGTCATTTCAGAAAAATTGTCAACAGACTGTCAAAAAGGCTTGTTTTTGTTCTTTCGAACTAAAAAAACAAATTCGAAATCGGATGGAAATTGGCGAAGTTAGGAGTGATTCTTCACATCAACCTACTGAAAAACGGTTTTATGGCCATAAAACGAGATTTTGGGGGTGTATTGGAAATTTCTCCTATATCATTTTTCTTAGTTTTACTATACCTACAAGTTGTACTGGGTCTCCATAAAAGTATAAAATCACAGTCGCACAGTGTAATTTATTATAGATGAATAGTTTTGTAAATAAATATCTACCTAATTTTCCCGGCAGTTGGCATTTAAGGTCATTGCCGTTTATTCACTAAAATTAAGTAAAAACTATAATAAATAGTTTTGTTAGGTTAAGTTAGGTTAGCCTGGTTGGCAACAAGCCACGCATAGACCTTTTGGTCCCTAGCGATACCAGATGGAGACCGACCTCTATGAATACCGAAAGTAGACATCATGTAGGACGTCAGCACTTTTGGCGAATCTAAGCAGCGCTGGGAGATCCGCTTTTGAGACGTCCTCCAGATCCTCATGTTCCCAGGCATTTTAAACGTGTTTTTAATAATGCCGGACAAATGCACAAAATATGTTCTAGAGTTTCCTCAACATCCTCTCTGCATTTCCTGCATTTGTCCGTGTTACCAAATCCCTATCTTCTATGCATGTGCAGCCAATAGATTATGACCTGCTAGCATACCTATGATAGTTCTGTATTCCTTTCGCGAGAGCGTAAGTACGAATTGAGTAAGTTTTTTGTCGTTAGTTCTACACATGACTTTTGCTGTGTTGCATGTGGTCAGGTTAGTCCACCTAGCTTCCACTTGCCTTTTCATGTGGTCGTCCATTTCATTGTATATTGTGTTTAGCGGTCTCGGTATGTCGTTCTCTTGTTCAAATGGTAGTCTCACAGCACTTTTTGCTATCTCATCTACTATTTCGTTCCCTATAATGCCTTTGTGACCAGGTACCCAGTAGATATGCAGCCTACTGTTTCCGGCTAGCCTTTTTATGGCCTCCCTGCTCCGTCGAACATTTTTGGGCTTAATAAAATATGAGCTTATTGCTCTTATTGCTGCTTGACTATCCACGTATATATTAATTGTTGAGTTCTTTCTTGTTCTAGTGTAGGCTAGCTCCGCGGCTTTCCCAACAGCAAAAACTTCCGTTTGGAAAATACTGCTGTGATCTGACAGCTTGATAGGCTGCCTTATCCCTAGTTTTGAGCAGTAAATACTCGCTCCCACTCCATCTGAAGTTTTCGAGCCGTCTGTATAGATGTAAAAAATTCTATGGCTAGGCTTCATGCCTTTGTGCCATCCCTCCTCTTCAATTGTAGTGCGAAACCTTCTCTCCCTATTGAGCTGTGACCGAAGGTTCTGCAGGTGAATACTCCAGCGGCTACAAACCTCTCGCAGATTTCACTGCCATATTTTCCGCTATAAGGTCAATAGGTGGCATGATGGGAATCATTTCCAGCGCCGCCGTTGGAATGGTTTCCATCGCTCCTGTTATGCACAGAGCAGCGAGTCGTTGAATCCTTTCCAGTGGTATTAGGTATGTCAATAGTTTTGTTACATTTTTTAAGAAAAATAAATGAATCTATCTATTTATCTACAATATCTATCTACCTATTGTACAAAAATATTTTTAGTAGTTACTTATTTTTAGATAAATTGCTTAAATATTTTTTTGTAAAAATTATTTCTTGTGTAAAAAATATTTATTTATAAAAATATAGATCAAACTACAATAAAAATCATATAACTTAGAGCTTTGAACTTTGTACAAAATTTTTCTTCTTCTTCCACTTTATTTATGATTAGATAAATAAATAATTTGCGCCTAGACTTCAGTTAGGTGTTTGGCCGAGCTCCTCCTCCTATTTGTGGTGTGAGTCTTGATGTTGCTCCACAAATGGAGGGACCCACAGTTGCAAGCCGACTCCGAATGGGAGATATTTTTATGAGGAGCTTTTTCATGGCAGAAATACACTCAGAGGTTTGGCATTGCCTGCCGAGGGGCGACCGCTATTAGAAAAATGTTTTTATTAATTTTGCTTTCACCGAGATTCGAACCGACGTTCTCTCTGTGAATTCCGAATGGTAATCACGCACCAACCCATTCGGCTACGGCGAATTGTTCTTGTTATTTGCTACGAAATTTCTTTTAATAATAGAAATTTATACACTAAAATATACAGTTCTTATTATTATACGAACAATTTTATAGTAAACAATTTAATACATATCACAATTCAATAATTTTGCGATTCAGACGTCCAGTACTCAGGCCATCGTTTCGGTGGTCTTCCAGGAGGTCTATTGGCTATTGCTTTATTCTCCATTGCGATTCTGGCTATACGGTCAGGTTCCATTCTCTTAACATGTTTTTGGCACTCTTTCCGACGTCTTCGACTTCATTTGCAGATATGTTGAACATCACATAATTAACGGATCTCTTCGTTTCTGATATGATCAAGTCTTGTGCTGTGTTGTGCTCATATCTGTGTTGTTTCAACTGTATATGTCATGATAGGGCGGACACATGCTTTGTATATACCTGTTTGACTCCTAAAACTCATGGTATTATTTCTCCACACTGTATTTCTCAAGTACCCGGAAATTCGTGCTGCTTTTGTTGCTTGCGTTTTGAACTCCTACGCCAAATCCCTATGCGATGTTATTGTCGATCTCAAGTAATCAAAACTCATGACTTGCTTTGCTCGTATGCGACCAGTTTACACCTCAACGGCTGTTTCGACACGATCATGGCTTTTGGCTTGGTGTCGGAGATTTGCATTCTAAGATGAGCTGCCGATTGCTCGAAAATATACAATAGTCTTTACGCATTATCTTCCATATCTGCCAAAATCACAGCTTCATCATCATCTGTTAACATTCTTGATTTCATTTGCATCCATATTATATCCATTTATCGGCGCTGATTTTACAGTGGTGATGATCTCATCCGTAATGATATTAAATAGACGGGAGCTTAAACTGTCACCATGCCTGATGCCTGTAGTTATAGGTATTTTTGTTGATTTTTCATTATTTATATTTATGGAGGTACTATTATTTTTGTTAATGTTCTTAACAAGTTTTATTATTCTGTTATCAATTTTACGTTTTCTTAATAGGTTAAGGACATCTGGTACCCATATTTTGTCAAATCCTTTCGTGAAATCTATAAATTCAAATATACAAGACTTTTAAGTAAATATTTTTCGAAAAATTTTATGTGTGCAGCTTTGCAGCTTATTTAATTTTTGTGTATTGGACTGAAAGTGGTTCGAAATTCGAATTGATTTTTGACATTTTTTCATTGATGTATCATGCCGTTTCTTTCAAACAAAATATGCAAATGCTTGCATTTTTTAACATGGAAAAAAACGCATAACACCGTTAAGAAAAAAATTAAAAAAAATATTTATTAAACTAAAATTATTTTAATCAAAAACCAAACTGAAAATAAAATAATAATATTAAAAATAAATATATATTACATGAATTTTTTCCATAAATTCTCGTTAAAAGGAAATTCCAAATATTTTTAAAAACTTTGTGCCAAGTGTGAAATTTTTAATAATATATAGGGTGATCAATCATGAGGTGCTTTTTTCAATAGTTAAAAAAAAACAAAAATGTAAATTATGTTCAAAACCTTTATTTATCATTTGAAAGGACATTCTTTGACATTTACTTTTTGAATATGACTTCATTCAAATGTTGGCCGCAACTACGCTTAAGGTGGTCCATTCTGAAGGTCCAATTTTCAAACACTCGTTCGAGCATTTCGACTGGTATGTCGTGAATAACACGCGTAATGTTGGCTTCCAGAGCTTCAATCGTAGCTGGTTTATCAGCATAGACCTTGGAATTCACGAATCCCCAAAGAAAAAAGTCCAAATGTGTGATATCACAAGATCTTGGTGGCCAACTCACAGGTCCTAAACGTGAAATCAGCTGCTCTCCGAAATGACTTCTCAATAAAGTCATTGTTTCACGAGCTGTATGGCAAGTGGCTTGTCACAGAACGCTGATTTTTATAATACAGTTGAACAATTTGTAGACGTTGTTGCGGTGTGAGTCTTTCCATGATGAAATGCCAAACGCTGTTCAACAAATCTACGATGACAGTTTGCCACAACTCGCGCGCGATCTGTAAAAAAAACGCAAATGAAAAAAACTCCTCTTAATTGATCACCCTATATGTATGTTTTATTGTACAGTAAACTTAAAAAAAAAAAACAAACAAAAAATTTATAAAAATTAATAAACAGTCAAAATGCTACAATAATCCGGCTGCTATTGCTGTGAACGCAGTTGTGTGTAGTCATGTCTAAATCCGGTATTTTTGTATTAAAGAAGCCTTCTTCTTCTTCTTAATTGGCGCGATAACCGCTTACGCGATTTTGGCCGAGTTTAACAAAGCGCGCCAGTCGTTTCTTTCTCGTGCTAACCGGCGCCAATTGGACACACCAAGTGAAGCCAAGTCCTTCTCCACCTGATCTTTCCAACGCAGAGGAGGCCTTCCTCTTCCTCTACTACCACCAGCTGGTACCGCATCGAATACTTTCAAAGCCGGAGCGTTTGTATCCATTCGGACGACATGACCCAGCCAACGTAGCCGCTGGATCTTTATTCGCTGCGCTATGTCTATGTCGTCGTAAAGCTCATACAGCTCATCGTTCCATCGTCTGCGATATTCGCCGTTGCCAACGTGCAAAGGTCCAAAAATCTTACGCAGAATCTTTCTTTCGAACACTCCAAGCGTCGCTTCATCGGATGTTGACATCGTCCAAGCTTCTGCGCCATACGTCAGGACGGGCATGATGAGAGTCTTGTAGAGTGTTAGTTTTGTTCGTCGAGAGAGGACTTTACTGCTCAATTGCCTACTTAGTCCAAAGTAGCACTTGTTGGCAAGAGAGATTCTACGTTGGATTTCAAGGCTGACATTGTTATCGGTGTTAATGCTGGTTCCTAAATAGACGAAGTCCTTTACAACCTCGAATTTATAACTGTCTACAGTGACGTGGGTGCCGATACGCGAGTGCGCCGACTGTTTGTTTGAAGACAGGAGGTACTTCGTTTTGTCCCTCGGGTTTGGTGGTGAACGAGGACAAAACGAAATTAAAGAAGCCGCTTTTGGCAATACCTGGGCTTGAAACGTAGAGGTTGGCATTTGTGCTTTCAACATCATCATTAGTCTCACAGTATTTGGCGGACTACAGCTTCCGCAGCTACATTCCTTTATTCAACTCGATTATTAGTCAGCTCCTTCTAATTGGCAACGTTTATTGTTCTTTCTTTTGAGCGATCTACCTCTGCTTCTTTTTCCCACCGGTGTTATGTGATATGTTCTGCTAGTAGCTTTTTTGGCCTTCTGCTAATATGACCCAGCCGTCTTATTCGGGGGCTCTTATATATCTTACTGCATTTTCTCTTTCTAGAATTATATCGAACTCTTCGTTATTTCTTGTTCGATATGCGCCATCTGACAATACATTTTTCTGAGTTATTTTTCTATTAAAATTTGTGTTATGTGTGATGCTTTAAGAGTCCATACCTCGTAACCGTACGTAAAAATTGGCCTGATTAACGACTTATACGGAGGATGGTTCCATATGTAGAAGTCCACGCAAGTGAGGAAAGTTACTGATCGTCTTTCACTTGGGAGTGGCCAGGACGATTCTTCTGCATATGGTTCAAGCAGCTCACAACTCCCGGGATTAGCCCAAGTATCCTTTGGGTAGCTTCCGAACACCCGTTCGGGAGTGAGCTAAAGTGAAAAGGTGAAACATTCCAGGATAGCTGGTTGTGCGCTGGGCTTGGGACCCGCCACTTAAAGAATGTTCGACGTCGAAAAGGTGCAATCACAACCAACAGCCAGAAGATACGCCACGCGACTCTCACTCCTGCTCTCAGAGAGTACTGCCCAAGAAACCGGCATGCACGAGCAATGGAGCACCATTTCTCGTTCTCTACGTACCGCCGCCGAGGAAGAAATCGGATTCCGGCGAACACGAAAAAACAATTGGTACGACGAGGAATGTCATGCTGCCGCAGAAAGAAAGGATGCCGCCTATAGAGCCACGCTGCGATCGGGCGCAACGCGAGCCATGTGGGATCGCTACAGAGAGCTGAAAAAGGAAGAGAGAAAGGACAGAAGAAACGAGAGGCCGAAATACGTGAGTATGCTATGCTAAATATGGTCGGATGACAGCATGCCTGCCGATTGGAATTTAAGTGTGCTCTGCTCAATCCATAAGAAGGGCGATCCTGCAATCTATGCCAATTACTGCGAGATTAGTCTTCTAAATATCGCGTTTAAGGTTCTACCGAGCGTATTGTGTGAAAGGCTGAAACCCACCGTCAACCAACTGATTGAACCTTATCAGTGTGGCTTTAGACCTGAAAAGTCTACCATCGACCAAATATTCACAATACGCCAAATCTTGGAAAAGACCCATGAAAGGTGAATCGACACACACCATCTTTTCGTCGACTTCAAAGCTGCATTCGATAGTACGAAAAGGAGTTACTTGTATGCTGCGATGTTTGAATTTGGTATCCCCGTAAAACTAATAGCGCTATGCAAGATGACGTTGCTCAACACCAGCAGCGCCGTCAGAATTGGGAAGGACCTCTCCGAGCCGTTTGATACCAAACGAGGTTTCAGACAGGGTGAACCGCTGTCGTGTGACTTCTTTAACCTGATGTTGGAGAGCATCATACGAGCCGTAGAAGTTAATCGCTCAGGCACAATTTTTTATAAGAGCGTACAATTGCTGGCGTATGCCGACGATATTGACATCATCGGCCTTAACAACCGCGCTGTTAGTTCTGCCTTCTCCAAACTGGATAAAGAGGCAAAGCGAATGGGACTGATGGTGAACGAGAACAAATCGAAGTACCTCCTGTCATCAAACAAATAGTCGGTGCACTCGCCTGTCGGCACCCACGCCAGTGTTGACAGTTATAATTTTGAGGTTGTAAAAGACTTCGTATACTTAGGAACCAGCATTAACACCGATAAAAATGTCGGCATTGAAATTCAACGTAGAATCTCTCTTGCCAACAAATGCTACTTTGGACTAAGTACGCAATTGAGTAGTAAAGTCCTCTCTCGACGAACAAAACTAACACTCTTCAAAACTCTCATCATGCCCGTCCTAACGTATGGCGCAGAAGCGTGGACGATGACAGCATTCGATGAAGCGACGCTTGGAGTGTTTGAGAGAAAGATTCTGCGTAAGATTCTGTGGCGAATATCGCAGGCGATGGAATGATGAGCTGTATGAGCTTTACGACGACATAGACATGGCGCAGCGAATAAAGGTCCAGTGGCTACGTTGGCTGGGTCATGTCGTCCGAATGGATGCAAACGCTCCGGCTCTGAAAATATTCGATGCGGTACTAGCTGGTGGTAGTAAGGGAAGAGGAAGGCTTCCTCTGCGTTGGAAAGATCAGATGGAGAAGGACTTGGTTTCACTTGGTGTGTCCAATTGGCGTCGGTTAGCACAAGAAAGAAACGACTGGCGCGCTTTGTTAAACTCGGCCAAAATCGCGTAAGTGGTTATCGCGCCAATTAAGAAGAAGAAGAACGACTTATACACGCAAAGCTTTTGCACTCTTTTTAACAGTTGCGATTTCAAGAGTTTGATATGTAGGTAGAATTGTTGATTGCAGAGTTTATTCGGTCACTTATGGCCACAGATGTATCGGCATTGCTGTTGTTGATTATGCCTAGGTCCTTGTATTGATTTACCCTATCTCGGCATAGCATTCTTCCGTTGGAGGAAAATGTTGTTTAAATAAGCATTATATCGAATAGTGAAGCTGTCTTAAGGATTTTAAGTTTGACTATGATAAGATTAGGGCTTATGAATAACTACGAAACTCTTCTGCGTCAACCGATATGTTGATATGTTGCGAAGCAGGAAGAGTTGATGGAATTACGCTGTGTGTCGTATGACTTTGTACAGGGGAAAACAAAAGACAAAATGTAGAGCTATCATGCAAATTGAAAGGAGACATGAATTCTAAATATATATCCATAATTTCTGCTCAGAGCAAAAAGTAATGTCTCAGACCATACTAAAGCTTATACTCTTCATCCAAAGCCATGTGCGAAGCATCCTTTGGTTAAAAGTACTCCCAACCACATTTGTGATTCAATCAAGAAGGTCTAAAATCTTTCATTGCCCAATAAATCGTACCTTGCAATGTGAGATGTCTTCCTACTAAGCAAGGATCATCAGATGCAATGGTCCATATATTTGTACTTTCCAACGATTCAGATCTTAATCAATAATATACTCGTGTATAAGTATTTAAGCGTAAATCACATCTTCGAAGCAATAATTCAGCACCGGTGCATATGTACTGAAAAGGCCATTATATTTACTTTAGTTGCTTGGTTTTAGTACTTTTCCGCTGCTGAAGGCAGTTATTGGATTTTATGCTCCCATAATGGCGCACCAAATGTGAAAACTGCACAGATATTTACTCCCTTATGCGGCTTATATATACAGTTATGTAACTACATACATAGGTATATTTTATTATACAATAACATAATATGCTTGCCACAGCCAAAATGACATTTGAGCAACAGTAGTGTTACCACATACACACTTAACTACCCCTTAATGCGGGTGGCCTATTTATTCTGTGAATCACAACCATGTGCCCTATCGGCCCAGTGGTCATGCACAACGCATGAATGAGGCTACTAAAACGTGGATAGTATAATATGATAACAGATAAATGTTTATACTAATAGGCTGTTTGAGCTTGCTGCTTGTTTGTTGCAGACGTAAAAATAATGCTGGGCCTTTGAGAGTTTCATTTGCCTGGCATACGTACGAGTTACTATTAGTGCCTAACTTCAATTGCTAGCCTATATTGCGCAGATCTTCAGCGTTAATTATACTTAGCATTTGTTTATGTTTGTCTTGAGACTATTTGGGGTGCAGATGGATAGTGCCATAAAAGATGTACAACCAGCAGCACATTTCGTTTATTGCCATCCGACATTTCAACTTAAATGTTGTAGAAAAAAAAGAAAAAAAAAAAACAGAATGAAATTATATGCCTTATGTTAGAGATGCCACCTCCATCTCCATCATTAAAATTTCAATTGTTTATACCCACCCGAAAATAGCAATTTCTGACTTTACCCGAAAGTTATTTGTAAGATTGAAAAGATACGCCAAGCAAACACACAAAAAAAATATTATAAATAAATTGTATCTTCCAATTCACAGTTCACGTCTTACCGCACTAGCGCTTCCTCCAATTTTCTATTTTTCGCTACCTTGCTTTCTTATCATGCCCGCATCTATGTGTGACAGGCAGCACATTTCGAAATCAATAAATGCTGCTTAAGCATAATCTGCCAGAGATTTGTGTGCATGCAAAGATATGCCACCGTAGCAAAAATACTTCGCCATTCGAAGCACGTGCGCAACGCAATTTAATGCTATGTAAACTCAACTAAAGCGAAGGCACACACAAAAGCTGTAGCAAAAATGATTATAGTACATTTTCAGTTATTCGTAGGGGCGTATGAGTGACTACAAATGCAATGCCATATTGTCGGTTTGCAGAAAAGGTTGGCTCATACGCACTATCGGCCTAATAATGGCGTGCATATGGGCGTGTTTTTTTTATCCTAATCCTGCAGGTGGCAGTCAATGTAGACCCTAGTAATCCCCAGTTTTACTTTATTTTGTTTCTTTCTGTTTGGGACTTTTATTTTTCATATACACTTTTGGTAGGCAGTACTTCAGTCGTAAAACGCAAATTGTTTAATAATCAACTTTGTTCTATGTGGCAACGAGATCCGCAGCGTTCATGGCGCTTAGTGCCTTAGCCTTTGTTTCAGCGTTGCTTTAGTGTGTATGACTGTGTGTACAGAACACTACCGATTTTGCCGCCTTTTCACATTAAATGACTGACGTTTTTGACTTAACTGGTGTTTTAGGCTGCGTAAAGGTTCATAGACGTTTTTCGCCTATATGTACGTCCGCACGGTTATCAGTAGCTTTATCTGACAGTGATTGATTATTTGTGATGTAGGTTGCTCATACGCCATGTAGGTATATTAATTTTCAGTGCTTGAACCTATTGTTTTTGTGGGTTGGTTTTTTCGCTTTTGAGTGGATTATCCAGTTGAGAGTTAGGAGCTCATGTTAAGCCGATATTTGCTTAAAATTTAAATTGAGTTAAGTAAATCAAATGAAATTGTTCGTTTCCTTTCAAATGTAAATTGAAGTAATCAAAATTTAATTCAATTATACCAAAGTTTCGATCAATTACTTTTCAGGTCAAATACATGCAAAACACATTTATTTTATGAAAATTTTACGTTTATTAAATTGTTATTTTTCTTGCACTCAGTTCAAACGAATTGATTATTTTTATTGTGTAACACTGTGCAACAAATTTAAACTTTTTTTACCACACTGAGAAAAGCAATATGTGACCCATTGATTTTGATTATTTTTATTGTATAACACTGTGTTACAAATTAGAACTTTTTTTCCCGCACACTGAGAAAAGCAATATATGATCGATTAATTATTGCTTATTGTTTATAGCTTATTAATTCTCCTTTTTGCATAACACTGTGTAACAATTTTGATTTTTTTTTAGATACATGAGAAAAACGAATGTGAGCGATACTAGATTTAAATTGTAGTAAATTGTCCTTTATTGTACAATTCTTTATTCCACATATCTCTTTTTTATAGGACTTAAAATTTTAGTGAGGAACCTCAAATGAAGAGAAATTTGTAAAAATCATTCCACTTTCCTTTTCGAAACAAGTGAAAAAAGTCAAAAAGACTGTTTATCTACACTTGCGTGTACCTACACCTACACACAACGCACATTTTGATAGATGAGGCTGAAGCGCCTTTTTCTTTAAAAATGTCAAAAATGTATACGCAGAAAGAAGTGCACAGGGACTTGCCGTTTGCATGCTTTTTCAAGTTTCTTTAAATCCTTAAAATTAGCAGACTATTAAAAGTTGTTTTTTTCTTGTGCTGGTGCAAAACTAAAAATTCTATTCCTAACACTCTCACTAGCACAGAACCCTAGTATTGGACACGAATCGACTTTCCCATGTGTCGGGGCATTGTTACACGAGTTTACTATACAAATTTATTTGCATCAAAGAGCTTTCTACTGATTACGACAGTCGAGGTTTGAATACTCTTACTGCAAAAAAGTTGAAATATAATTTTTATTGAAATTTCATTGAGATGTTATACAGTAAAAGATAAAACAGTAACATTTCATTTGGTTGATTTCAAAATAATTACAGTTATTTGTTTATGCTTTTGTTTTGCATAGATGCTTAGCACAGCCTGTTCAAAAATTACCCGGAATTTCAAGTTAAAAAGAGCTGCTAAATTTCTTCGAATTCAACTGAAATAAATTCACAAAATATTAGCCAGCTATTATAGGAATATATATATGAGCATATTACATATATCTATATCATTACTTAATCCTGCCATAAGTTCTGTTACAATTTGAGTCCTTTGTACAGGGACCGCCATATAACTTTACGGAATTAAAAATGCTATAAAAAAGAAACTACTCAATATTTTTCCAAACTGTTTTTTTTGTTTTGAAGTACAATCCTTCCGGTTAATGATGGAACACAACTTCATTCATATGGCTCTTGGCTTGGACTTTGTACGGCGTCATACCAAGATCTTTACGCAAAATTCGTCCCAATGATGTCTCCGAAATGTCCAATTGTTGAGAACGACGGTGAGTTGATGTTCCTGGTGATTCACGAACACTCTCGGCCACAGCAGCAATATTTTCGGGTGTACGCACGGTTTTTGGTCGGTCACGCGTTGGTTTGTCAATAAGCAAATCTGTTTCTCTTACTTTTTTTGCAAAGTAACGCACATACGCTTCATTCGGTGCTTTTCTTCTTCCCATTGGCGTACGTAATTTCCGTACACATTCTGCAACATTACCATGATTTTCAAAGTAATGTCGCAATATTTCCCAGCGTTTTTTGAGCGTATACACAACCATTTTCGTTCAGCGGAAGAATAAAACTAATTTTCTGTCAAATCAGATGACAGCTAAGTGTTACCATTTTTCAAATAATACCTAGTTCAAGTCCGTAACGATAGATGGCGGGCCCTATAGATATGAAAATATAACACTTTTTTTATGAAGTTATAGTTTTTTTGAAACATTAAATATTAAGAGAAAATTTTAAATTTTAATTCAAAATGGTCATCATTTGGTTTTACATAAGCCTTCAAACATTTAGGCCGTGAAGCTAATGATTCATGTACGGTTTCTGTGGATATTGACGTCGCTGCTCGAACCAATTATTGTCTGTGAAGTTTTCGACAAGCCATGTTCTCCAATTGTGATCATAAACTGTAGTTCAATCTTCAGTGGCTGTGAATGCAGGAATATTTCTTTTAGCCACGCCTTGATGGTTTTTGCTTTGTGGGCTGTAGAGGAATCTTACTGGAAGATCCAACGCTCTCCACAGAAAAGAATACTGCTCAACTGCTTCATCGCCCCTTTTAAGACATCCCCCTGGAAATGAAGAGATGTAACGCCTTTACAAGACACTCCCCACCAAACCATTACGGAGGCTGGATGGTGGCCACGCTGAACCCTTGGAGCAACAATTTTGCGCCTTTAGAAGTTTTGGCTTAGATTTTTGTCGTTTTGCTGTACAGTGAAAATTTTCTCATCTGTGAAAAGAATATTTGCATTGCAAGAAGCTACTTGCATTCGTCAAATCGAATATTCTTTAAGCGCTTTGCCAAAAGATGACCAGTTGAGCGACGGAGATCCTCTAATTAGTCTTAATATAGGTCTGGTCGATACCTTCATTCTAAGGGGATTTCTGCGAATTCTTTCTCGAGCGGCTTTTATGGCTGTAGTGGTTTGAATCAGACAAGAACGACCACTTTTTTTCGGTCTGTCATTTCAGACGTTTGGGAAAAACGATTGATGTGCGGTGAAAAAACATTCTCGAAATGTTAAGTTTTTTCAGCAGTTCTTAAATCACACTTTTGATTTTCCTTAGCTCCCTACTCAATTGTTAACAAGCGAAATTTGCCACAAAACTAAGTATAATTTGTGAGTAGATAATGTATACGAACAAAAGCAAAAAATATCGAAACTTTTGGTGAGGGGGCGATTAAGCATAACTCTTGAACAAAAGTGATTACGCCCAAGTTGAAAAAGTTGAATTTCAATTGTTATTTAATGCTTTTTTTAAATATTAATTACAAATTAATTTTCGCCAAAAGTTATGCAAATCGAGCGATTTAGCCGAATAATATCGAATTTTTAGCGCTTGACTCGTGTATTTTGGGTTATAATTTTTTTTCAAGACGATTATAATTGTAGTATATGGGCACGAAAATTTCGGAAAGTTTTAAGACGCGTAATTCTATAATAATTTTTTCAGCTACTACTTTAGTTTTACATGTTCTGAAAACACGCTTAATGAGAGGCAATGTGAGTTCGCTGGTAATAAGAACTCTATATAAAACCTTATTGGTGAATAATAGTTAACCAGAATTACTCGTCAACTATGCACGATAGTTATCTCGAATTTCTTAAACTTTTCCATTCATTCTTGACTGATGTCCATATCTCGTAAAGGATCACTTTTCAATTCCTTTCTATTTCATCTCAAAAACACCACAACTTTTATATTGCCGCATTTTTCGCTCATAAGCTTATTTTACTTTAAAAACCCTTGCCATACATTTGCATTTTCCCTACATTATTATTGCAACGAATACTTAGTTATATATACATACAAACATCTGTGTGTATGTATGTTTAATTTACTTGATTGGAAGTTCATTTTCATGTCAAGCACTCGAGTGCAGCAACTTCATTGCCAATGTCAACGTTGATGGGTGAATGAGTGGGCTAATACATAAAACTTGCACGCAGTTATCGAAAATAAATACTAAAAAATACAGGCATTAAGGGAGTCCCATACGATCAGGCATTTGATCAGAATGATAAATGATTTTATTTGAAAAGTTTTTTCGTGTCAGAAATGAAACAATGTTTTAATCATTTGGTGTTGGCTGAGGAGCTACCGATAAAATCCATTAAAAAATAAACTTAAGGTACTGACCCAATGCAGTAATCCTTTGCTTGCCTGCGAGAGAAACAAAGCGGCTATTTGGCTTACTTTCATACATTACAGTACATTTCTATTATCTTTTGTCAATCGTCGATGCATTTTATAATATGTTGCCTTTGACTCGAATTACCACTTGCATAGGCAAATGAAAATATAAACAGGAATGTCCAAATCGATTTTTTTTGGTAGATCTTCCAATTCCTTAGCCAAACTAAGTCGTTTTCAAATTAAATTCCATGTATATGCACAACTGATCGCAAAATGTGGACAAATAATAGATTTAAAAATGTTTTAAGCTTAATGTTTTAAGAAAATTTTCTTATAAAATAGCATTCACCCTGCAAAAATTTTATTTATCTACATGAAAACATCGTGTATTTTATACTAATAAAAACCAACAATAATTTGCCATGTATGCATTTCTTGTTTCAATAATTACATGGGAATTAATCTTTCAAAGAAATTTCGGCACCATTTTTTGGTTTAAATTCAACTGGAGTTGAATTGTTTAATGGATATTTTGTTTTAAAAATAGACTCTTAAGCCGGCCATACACATACAGTTTCAACTGATAGTTTAAACTGAACAGTTTAAACCGTCAGTTGAAACTGTACACTGTTGAAGCAAACACACATACAGTTCAATTCTTCAGTTTTGGCAATGGATTCGAAGAAGCAAGACGATAATAACAGATTTCTTCGTAGCACCAGGTTCAATTTCGTCCAATTTTTTTGCTAATTTGGTATATGCATCATCTCTTTTCATACGGTCATGATAATCATGACTCTTTACTTGCCAAAGACAAGGTTCCGATCGATACATTTCAATAAAATCGCTAATTATTTGATTAGGTTTATTACGCGCCATCTTAACTACGCGAAAATTATACTTTTAAAAAGGAATACCACAGAATACAACACACCTCCTCTTAATTGAACTGAGAAATGTACAGCGAACCCCCACACACGTAATAATCAGTTTAAACTTTCAGTTTAAAAAATTGAAAATTTCATCTGTCTCAGTTCAACTGTAGAGTTGAATTGAACTGAAACTGAAATATCCACACACGTGGATGTTAGACTGTACAGTTGAATTGTACAGTTTAAACTATCAGTTGAAACTGTATGTGTGTGGCCGGCCTTAAAAGGAATATAGAAAGAGAATAGAAATATAGGAGTATATTCTAGAATAAATTTGAATTGGTTGAAAAATAAATTCTATAACTGCCTGTTGGTGACCCTGGGTGACCCTCGAACTTTTAGGGCTATTTTCAATCTGCGAGTACCATTGTGAGCAATCTGGGTATAATCATAATCAGATAAAGAAAAAAATTGCTCTTAACAAATATATGTATGCATGTATGTGCATACTAGTATAACCTATGACAAATTCAACGCTCATTATTCACGGTATGGTATAGTCTGAATATGTTTTTCAGTGCTGCTCATTTTCTTTATACAACAAAATCTCGTGCATTTATTTTATGGAGAAAATACGAACACAGTCAGGAATAAAATGAGTAAAAAATTATTGAAACTTTTTAGCTAATACAATTCCATAGGCCATAACACTGCATACCGAAAATTGTTCTGGAAACCACAAATAAAGCTCGTGAAGTTTTTCTAATTCTTTATAAAATTTTAAATGTCGATTTGTAAGGTTTTTATTAGACAAGAAGCGATATAGAAGGTGGCGCAAAATTAATCACTTTGCCGGAAGATTTATAACTTTTGAAAATAGTGCCGTCGTACGTCAATCATATTCGACTATTGTGAAGTAGACAACTGCAATATACAAACAAATAGGCAATGGGGTGCGTAAAGGTCAAAATAAAGATTTTTAACACTCGAAATCATTATTGGTCTTATTTGGTGAAAAAGTTATTCATAAACAAATTTGAACGATTAATTGGATGATATAATTGGCGCTGAAACCCTTTGTTGGGAGTTTGATCGAGCTCCACCTCTTATTTGTGGTGTGCGTCTTGTTGGTTTCCCCAAACAGAGGGAGCTACACTTTTATGCCGCCTCCGAACTGAAGATGGTTTTTTTATTAAAGGCTTTTTCATGGCCTTGAGTGGCGACCGCTATCATCTAATATTAGTCAAAACTGATTGAAGTTGAGCATGAATGTGCATGGTTCCTTTACAACATTCAATACGCACATAGTTTTTGTTTTAAAATATAGTAAGTGCAGGTTGACTTAGTAAGACTGTCTTTGCTTTTTTTATCGTTGGTTCAGTCTATGTGATTTTTGCATGAAATAATATACAATATCCGTTAAATGTCCACCCCAATTTCCTTGGCCACACGGGATGTACATAACACAATTTTCCCAGACCTTTAGATATAGTTTCGGCTGTATACTATTTAAAACGCATATGATTTCGTTCTTTAGCTCTAGCATCGTCTTGAGCGTATTTGCAAAGTCCATACATTTGCGCAGTTCCAGAGAAAGATGTCCTGTTGTGTCAAATTGAAAGATCTCGGCGACAGTTTGTCCTGTCAGTTGGTCTCTAGGCTTCTGTTTCTCCGTCAATTCAATTTTGTATTCATATGAAAATAGATCATGGCGGCCGCTGCAACCGAATGGTTTAGTGCGGTAGTGCACGATTTTGAAGCTCTGGCTCCGAATTGCCAAATGTTACAAAAAATTCTGTCTTATAGTGGTTGCCCTTCGGCAGACAAACCTCTATTTCTGCTATGGAAAAGCTCCTCATAGAAAACCATTTGCCGTTCGGAAGCGGCATAAAAATACATGTCACAAATAAGAACAGGAGCTCAGTCAAACACAGAAAAACTCCAATTATGTACTCGTATATATAATAGTTAAAATCCATTGAACGATGCTGCGGGAAGGGTTTAATTGTTGTGCAAAACGTCGAATTGTTTTTTGTGGAGGTGGCAAAAAGCACTGAAAGCCGAAAAGTTTAGGGGAGTCTCAAACTAAAAACCGACCCCAAACTCGCGCGGAACAACTGGAAAGTGTTACTTCATAGGAAGGGGAGGGGCCTAATGCCTCTTCATGAAAATCTGTGCAACGCAGCTTGCTAATTACAATTTTTGTCATATTACTGACAGCGAACTAATGAACTTCTGACTCAAGCATAATATCCACTTAGTTACTAACCATTATTTGCTTCCCAACTCTAACAGTTCTTTCCTTTCGAACTCAAAAGAAGGGCAGACGAAGAAAATATGTCTGGACATTCAACTAAGTTGTCACAAACATTGCAGTACGGGTCGTCCTTATAAAATCCATGCAGATAAGATTTAAAGCATCCATGCCTAGAAGTCTATTTGTCAATATTATCGATTTATCGATTTGAAGATATTCGAAATCAATCGACACGCCCATCATCCGTTCATAGAGTTCTTCCGATCCTCTTGCCACACACGGATGTTTGGCTCCCGTTAAGTCTTTCGGTTGGCCAGCTATGCTGGATTGACTCGGTGGATTTTTATCTCAGCGAACTCGAATGCTGGCAGCTCAACTGGTAGCATACCCGCAATTACTAGTATAGCAACCTCCGATGTGGTGCGGAATGTGCAGCATTACTTGAGGGCATATAACCGGCGAAAAGTTGTGGTTGTCGCGATTTTTCGCACACTTGGTTTCTCAGCAGCAAAATTTTGTGGCAGAACTGACTCAGTTTTTTTGAATTTGTGCAGGAGAGGGCTGATCGCTAGCTTAGACTATTTAGTTACCATTTTCATCAGTCGTTTGAATCACCTTCACGCGTTGTTCAACTAAGTATCGCTCAAAGACTAAGTTTATCAAAGTCTGTAGTACCAATTAACTGAATCCTTTTTTTAATTGCATATTGCAAATAATTGCTGTCAAAGACCTGCATCACTCTTGAGTCACCCTGTATATGCGTGCTGTTGCTGCGTGCGTGATAAACTTTACTTAATGATATAGTTTACATGAACATTTATTGTGAGTTGTAAATTTATTATAATAAATCACTATAAAAATGGCAGTGGTGTAAAATACTTTCGAACACACCAACACATCGTTCCATAAGCAATGGTGCAACAACGTATTTATGTATGTAAGAGGCATACAGATAAATGCATATTAACTTCGTTAAACAAATGGCTCACGGGTGATGCGCAGTCAGCGCAAACTGAGAAAGGCCGTAGTTGTTGTTGCACATTTAAGGTTGTAGAACAACTGTTGAGCTGACAATGTAGAAAGTAATTCATTGTCATGGTTGCAGCTGAGGCGCACACATCCAGTCGTATATGCACGTGCTCAGGCGCAGGCATGCACGCACACAATATCACGGATATTGGTTGAGTTATTTCAGGCATTTTCTCTGCTGCTGCTTCAAACACTCACACAAACTCACTTATCCATAGGTATGCACAGAGAATCTGATACATCTTTGACTGCATACCCGCTGGATGCCCATTTCGTTTACTCTTTCTCTTTCGCTGTTTCTTTTTTCTTTGGTTTTTTTCCTGGTTGTTTTCCTTTTTTTCGTTTTTTGACTATCTTTCACTTATGACTGCTTATACGCTTTTCTATTTGCAGGTGGTACCGCGTCTCGGATTCATCAGCATTATATCCGATTCCATCTTCACAGCGTGTGATATTGTCACGCACGCTGTTGCTCATCAAAAATGCTGACGAACGTGATGCTGGCAAATGGGTAAGTGAGCATAGTAGCGCCTTTTGGCAAAATATGTTTGTGGGTGGCGGGAGTGAGGGTAAAAAATAAGTGGGAGTGCTTGCAGAAGTTATGAATAACTTCTTTGTCGGAAATCAAATGTGTCGCTACTGAAATTGCAAGTTGCGTACTTTATTATATAATAATATCCATTCCATAACTGCAACAGTCTCACTCGTATAAACACTCGCAACGCTAAAATCGAGTTATAAATGCCATTAGCGACAACTTGCCGCGTAAATTGAAAATTTAAAGTGCCGGAGTTGCTGTGTAGTCGAATTATACTTTTTTGCCAAGCTCTTATTTCACTCTATATCTTCCTTTCCATTTCGCCAAATCAACTTGTCTCTAATTTTCATGCATTTTATTTATTTCTTCTTTTTTTTTGTTAATTTTCCAGGTCTGCCAAGCAGCGAATCAATTCGGCGAGCAGCGCATAGAAATCCGCCTGCTTGTGAATTCGTATGTGTCGGTGCATATTTTGCCGCAAGTACAAATTGTCAATTCGGGTGGAATGGCAATTTTCAATTGTTCGACGACGGGTTCAGCGATCGACGGCATCGAGTGGCTGCATAATGGCATGCCACTGCAGGGGAACAGTGCGCTTAGCAGCGGTCGCGAGAAGTAAGTGGAAATATGTTTGCGCAAAAAACTTTTATATGGATTTTTGTAGATATGTAACATAGGTTAAGGCGGGCCAATTTTTGTGGTTGGCAATTCTCATAAGAAATTCTACTTGCACCTAATGCAAGAAAAAATTGACCCATAATAGGATTTTGTGTGAATATCATCTGAAAACAAAACCGATAAAGCCGAATAGAACGCAAAACTAACTCCAAAATTTATTAAAATTACAGTAAATGTAAAAGGCGATCAATTTCAAGGTACCGGATTTAAAATTGAAACAAAACAACAAAAATTCAAATTGATTGGGCAATATTTTTTATTTTTGTTTATTTATTTCATGACATTTATTTTTTAATCCCTTTGAAATGTTGCCTTAAAATGCGCCGTAATTCGGTCATCCGTAAACACCAATTTTGAATGACTTGCTGGAGGAGTTCGGTCGGTAGCTCGTGAATAACTTTAGTAATTTTAGCTTCAAATGCCTCAATCGAAGTTGATTCATCCACAAAGTATTTAGACTTTACACACCCTCACAAATAAAAGTCCAAATGTGGGATATCAGACGAGCTTGGTGGTTCAAGACGCAGTAAATCCATTGTTTCACGTGCTGCATGGCAAGTAGTACCGCCCTTTTGGAACCAAATGTTGTGGAGATCACGGGCTTCAATTTCTCGGCATCAAATTGTCATTTATTATGGCTTGTCTCATCTTTGAAGAATGTGGGTCGATGCTGAACCTAAAGCCCTCACCAATTGTTTGTTTTCAATAGATGTAGGGGCTGTTCCTGAAATGCTTCGGGTTGCTTTTCAGACCAAATATGGCAATTTTGCGTATTGACGTAGTCATTAAGCCAAAAAATGTTGCTCATCGCTGAACACCATAAGGTGGCCTTTGCGCGCGATGAACACTTTTCATAGGCCGTCGGTTTTCGTAATGCCATTGTACGATTTGCAAACGTTGTTGAGGCGTAAGTCTTTCCGTGATGAAATGTTAAGGAGTACTGAAAAAATTATGTATATAGTTTGACAGTAGTCTCCCGTCCATCACGTGATCTGTCCAAAAAAACCCTATTCGAAAAAATACCTCCAATCTGATCAACCTTCATGTACTATGTCCCCCGTTGCATAATAATAAACTCGCCAAAGTTTTATTTATATTTTTTATTATTTTAGATAAAATATGTTTCCATGCAATGTTTGCAAGTGCGGGTTAAGAGAAAAATCTCACTTAACAAGCAACAAAATTAACATAATTTTTATTAAACAAGAAGAGAGTAGACAAGATTACTGTTGCAAAATTATAAAAGCACAGTACTGTTATTAGGAAATGTAGAAATTTTAGGATGGTTTGCCATTTTATAATATATCACAATTTACAGAAATGGCAAAAAGAAAAAATTTTGTTGTTTACTTCCGAAACAAAAATATCGGGAAATAGGTCGTCTAATAGGAGGAGGTGATTGGGTCATGCGGAAATAAAAAACAAAAGAGGAAAATTAAGGAGCTAAAAATAATCAGGGTGGATGAAAACAAATTTTAAACACCCGTTAAGTGCGAAAATTTATTCGCGTGTGTAATTCGCGAAACTGCGTAAGAGAAAATACAGATTTAGTGTCTCATATTTTTTCACTTTATAAGAGCAGGAGCAAAATAATTCTGCAATTAGCTTAATTATATTAATAAATATATGATAAATAGTTATTATTTTTCCTTTTTCTATTTATCCTGTGTATGAAAATCAGTAAGAAACGGTGTAACTCGAATACCTTGTGGGAATATCGCATTCTTTTCCGAGTAAATCGAAAATCGTGCAGCCCAAGTACCTTCTATCTCGAGTGATACCTGTATTAAGTTCTCTAAAATGAAGCCAGCTGAAATACTTTGCGCTGACCGCAAAATGAGACGGAAAACCTTTGCTCTTTATAATATAGGCCGTTTTGGAATCTTGTAATTTAAAATAAATACAACAACTTTTCACAAGTGTAAAAGTTTTCCAAATTTTACCAGTTTTTTAACGTTATCTTTTCTGTTGAAAAAAAATTTAACATAAATGGGTCAGATGGATTTAACAAGTATTGGAGTGATTTGCGTCTTGAGCCAAGATATTTTGGCGGTGGATCTCTAATGGCGTGGAGGGCAGTGCATTAGGGTGGGTCGATGTAAAAATCGCTCATTGCTCTGTGAAAATCGTATTCTAGGGATTAAAATAAGAAACTTTGCCGAAGGAACCATACCTTTAAAACGAATTCTGATGTCCCCCAATTTGGGTCGAACCAAAAATCCCACTTTGACCCATTTAGAGTGCTCCAATCGAGTCCAAATGTATGACCGACCCCCCCTAACTTTGGATGGCCGATCCACCCATGCCAGTGGCAGACCCCCTGGAACTCCCCTGGGGGTTCCCCATACAATCATTTCAAAATATCACTATTTTTGGCCTTTACATGAGAAAAGAAACTAAAAAGTTCGACTCAAATTGGGGGACATCAGAATTCGTTTCAGAGGTATGGTTTCTTCGGCAAAGTTTCTTATTTTGATCCCTAGAATATGATTTTCACAGAGCGATGGGCGATTTTTTTGCTTCCCCACAAAAGACACTAAAAGTTCGACCCAAATTGGGGGACATCAGAATTCGTTTTAGAGGTATGGTTCCTTCGGCAAAGTTTCTTATTTTGATCCCTAGAATATGATTTTCACAGAGCAATGGGCGATTTTTTTGCCTCCCCACAAATCGACCTGGCCTAATATACATATATAATTGGCGCGTACACCTTTTCCGTGTGTTTGGCCGAAGCTCCTCCTCCTATTTGTGGTGTGCGTCTTGATGTTGTTCCACAAATTGAGGGACCTACAGTTCAACCCGACTCCGAACGGCCGATATTTTTATGAGGAGCTTTTTCATGGCAGAAATACACTCGAAGGTTTGCCATTGCCTGCCGAGGGGCGACCGCTATTAGAAAATACTTTTCCTGCATTTGGGTCACCGAGATTCGAACCAATGAACCAAGATTCTGAAATCCGAATGGTAGTCACGCACCAACCCATGCGGCGAAGAGTATTTTGGTTCCAAGGACAAACAAATTTTTGAGCAGGAAATTAAAAATGTGCCTAAACGTTGGGAGAACATTGTAAATAATGAAGGGAAATATATTATTGATTAATAAATACTTTAGACATCTTTTTTATTAATTTAAAACCACCTTTAAAAAACGCACGAACTTATGGACTGACCTGATATTTATACTACTAAATATTCATTAAAAAAATTTCCCTAGCTTTAACCTTAGCTGATATAATACTGTACCTATCTAGTCTTTCGACTACTATTGAGCTTTTGCCATACCCTCATACGATTTACAATTCACTAATTGGCACTAAAATAATCCTACCGGAAAATTCAGACTAAAGTAGTCACCGCCAATTAGTAAATCCTCCCTAATTCTTCCCTTATATTTAAAACTTATTACACACACCTATATAATACGAGGGACGGCTGATAATGCTACAACCTAAGGTACTTGGCGTTTGCCTTATCACCTCATCACTGATAAAGCTATTTGAATGAATCTATGTTAGTATTGTCCGGTTCATTAACAATTATCCGTGGAGTAAGCCACAGCACTATGTCAATGGAAACTCTAGCAATTTGGAGCAACGCTGTGCTATTAAATTCTTTACTAAAAGTTTTCTTAATTTTCTTTCAATAATCGGTTCTTGAAGATTCTGCGCCATCATTTACGCTAGTACAAAAAATAAGTTTGACTATCCCAGTCCGGTTCACATAGCGACGTTAGTGCGACCGAAAAATATTTAAAAAAAGAAAATCGAAAAATTAGTAGTGGTCGGTCGAGGTTTTAAGTTGTGGCAAATAACAATAGGTTAATAAAGGATGAGTTGGAAATACTATATTTTATATGAAAACCTCCACATGAAAGAATGAGTGTGGGCTGAGTGCCGTGAGTCCTCACATCGCTCAACAAGCAGCAATGATTGAAACGTTGTTAATATTTTTTGGTGTTGTGTCAGGTCGTTGAAATATGTAAAAAAGCAGCTCAAACGGCGGCCAAACCACGACTAAGCGCAGGAAGGTTTAACTGTGTATTTGGTGGGTCTTGAAAGCAATTATTTGTTATGAGTTGCTCCCGGTCAAACACTAAATTCAGATTTCTATTGCCAACATCTAGATCCTTTGAAGCTAGCGATTGACTACAAACGGCCAGCATTGGCCAACAGAAGGGGAGTTGTGTTTCATCAGGGCAACGCAAGGCCACACACGTCTTGACTTACAAAGAACTTTGGGTGCTTAGAGGGAAAGTTTTAATGCATACACCATATAGTGCGGACCTGACACCAAGCGATGGGCACCTCTTTCTCTCAGTGCAAAACTTTCTGAGAGATGAGAAATTGGTATCCAGAGAATATTGTGAAAATCGATTACTAGAGTTTTTCGCCAATAAGGAGACTTCTATGAGGGAGGTATTATGAAGCTACCTTTAAAATGGCAATAAATTATACAACAAAACGGTGTACATTTGACCCGAGTCAGAAAATCCGAAACATCTTAAATAAAATTTTGAATTTTACGCAAAAATAATGGATATCTTTTTCCCCATACTAACTAATATATTGTCACTATTGATGAAACCTGGATTCGCCAGTGTAATGCACAATCAAAAGGTGAAAGAGGCTACAAAAATACTTCAAATTGGAAAAGTTGGCTAGCCTTTCCTGGTATATCGAGCGAATTTTATTGATTCGTTACTTGGCTCAGAAACAGCAGCGCCGCTATTAGAACTACACTTTTTGATGCTCTGAACACTCTTTTCTTTTTACCACGCTTATACCTGCTGCTCGGCTGGCCATAACTAAACAATGGCGCGATTTAGGTGTTAGACATTCCGCTATAACACTCGGTCTGCTTTTAACAAATCGTGTTGACTATTGTTTGGATGAACCATATTTTAATAGGTTATTTAGTACCAAAATTCCAGCTAGACGTGAATGGGTTGATAATATACCTGGACGGAAAAACTGGGTACGGTTCTTTACGGATGGCTCAAAGATTGACAATAAAGTTGGCTTTGGCGTTTACTGTAAGCGTTTCTGCTCGCCCCCTTCATCAATGTAACTTACTTCACATTGGTGGTTAGGCAAAAATATAACAACCTTTCGAGAAACCCATATTTATTCTGATAGCTAAGTGGCGACTAAATCTATTGGTTGGACTGTCACTATTCCATTCTTCCTCGCAAATTTCGGACAGCTCTTAGTGAGATAGCGGAATAATTTCTCATCTATGTGGTATGGGTGCCAGGGCATGGTGACATACAGGGGGATTGTGAGGCAGACAAATATGCGAGAGAGAGGGCACTTCCTCTCGTTTCTCCCTTGGTATGGAAATTGAAGGTATACTCGTACTCTTCTCAATCTAAAGCTACAAATTACGTGATAAAAGTATTATTGCCACGACGCGATGGGTTGATAGTCTGACATGTATCACTACAAAAAGAATTTGTCCAAAATCTGACGTCAGCCACTAGATTTAGATACTTTGGCTCATCGCTCCTGAATCATACCCATGCCTATATAGATATACATAAGTGTTACCCAGATTAATGGGTTTGCATTTAAAACAAATAGTTTAACGCAAAGTAGCAGTTTGCTACTGTTGCATCACAATGGATCGGCAACAGACTAAGTGAGTTGGCGAAATCTTTCCTGGTGCGATAAAAATAGGTTTAAAAAACTCATAACCCTCATCAAGGATAAACTGAGAATGCTCATGGACATTCTCACAGGCTAATGCAGACTGCGTAGTCATCTGCACATGATCGCGATTTGGTCTACGGGCTCTTGTCGTTTCTGCGATCAATCTTAGGAAACTTCAATGCAGCAGCGCTATAGCGCGGATAAGGTTAAGACATCTTGGCCAACTACAGCCAGAAGACGGACACGTATGGTACATTCAATCTAGCCAAACTCTATCCTGAGGGCTGGATGAGGTACTGTGATGAGTAGAGGGCGGAGGACCATGAGGTCCAATTGCAAGGTTCATAAAGCATCTATTTATCTTTCTAAAGACCGACTGCCACTTCCACCTACTTATTTACCTACTTGGTTCAAGGCGGGGGGAAATGAACTATAATGAAACTCGCTAATCTACTAAACCAGGACCGCGAGGCTGTCGTACAGAAAATGTGACGACTTTTTGCACGGGCAGTGATTTCGACAACGTGATTGCCCATGCTCTGGTTACGAGGAATACCAAGAAGAAGAATACCAACTCGCACACCACACATAGAAGCTGCGAGAAAACACAGAAATTAACCATCCATTCTACAATTTGGTGCTGGTTATCAGGAATATTTTCCTTTTCTTTGAAATTAAAAGGAGGAGTTACGCGGAAGAAGATTTTCTAACGAAAGTGAGATTAAGACGGCCGCAGAAGACCATTTTGAAGAGAAATTCAAAGACATTTTTATCAGAATTTATATTCATAATGTGAGAGGTGTGAAATGTGCAATTTTACACTAAAAAATTAAAAATTAAAAAAAGTATAAAATATATTAGCACTTCCCATTCACTAAGTACCTTAGGTCTCAAACTTATCAGCCTCTCCTCGTACATAAAAAATTAAATTCACACATTAATGCATTTAGAACGAAAGTTCATATTGTTATTTTTATTATTTTTTTGCATACACACATACAAATATATGTATTACACAGGTTACCAAAGCTGAGGTTTTTACACTTCCGCAAAACTTGTATTGAAATTTTGTTGCGGGTGTTGAGTTGCTTGTTGCTATGGTATTAGTCACTTGTAACAACAGCATGCAGACTCATGTACTATACGTATATGTGTATGTACATCATTTTGATTTTTCACATTTTGCAATTTTGAAAAATGACATTGTTCTGAAGCAGACAGTTGAAATGAAACAAAATAAAGGAAATAAAATACAAAATCAGAGTCATCACTAATTGGTTTGTTTATTTGTTTGCGGTCATGAACTTCAGTTGAGCTATGGCATCGATGAGTCGAAAGGTTTTGTACTGCAGCGAACCGCAGGCAGAAAAATTAATATGGAAAAATATTTCTAAATAACTGATGTATGTGTGTGTGTGTATTGAAATTGAAATAATGGTAATATTTTGTGGTTTCATCAATGATTGGCTGCTGAAGCGCAATGAGTTGGTTTCATGGTGAAACTTCTGATTTTGCTGACGGGAGCCGTGGAAAAATTGAATAATTGTATTGTCTAAAGATTTAGTGATGTTTCGGCTTCCAATTTCAGGCTTAGGCCAAATGATTTAGCAATTTTTAGAAATAGCTAAAATTATTATTTAGCTTTCAAAGTGATTTTAATGAGAAAACTGCCAGAACAAAATTATTTGGAGGACGAATTGAAGTGGGATTTGGAACTGCAAAGAAAAGTGTTTCGAGCTAAAGCGGTCTTCGTATGCTATACGTTACTGATTACCTTCAGTTCGACTTCAACTCTAAATGGGCGATTTTGCAAATATCAGTGTGGGGAAAAAGAAGTCCATTATTTTCTCGGTAGACGGCTGTAGTGATCAATATCTCGTAAAGTATTGATTAAACAATTTAAAATTCATGCTCGTTATCGAGTTTGTCAAGGTGATATAATATTTCAAGCTAAAGAATTATTTTCCTGTTTTTGTGTGTGTTCCATCCAGTTGTGAACTACAGGGTGTTAACAATGGAAGTCAACAAAGAGAGAATTCGGTGCATTTTACAGCTTTTCTTTGATAAAGGCGACAATGCAAGCCAGGCCGCTGAAATTGTGAATGGTGGTTGTGGTGTTCCGTTTAGGCATTTTTAATTTAAAAAAATGTCGAAATCAATATCACAGAATAATCGAAGTGGACCATCATGTTAGTAGTCGTAGCATCGCCCAGGAGCTGAAAATCGATCACAAGAAAATTTTAAACAATTAGCGCGAACATTTTATTCAAAAGTAATACATATCTTTTTCGCCAAACCATATTTAATAAATGAAGAATGCACTGCAATGCGATATGCAGTATAGCGCAGATGCCGCAAATCCTAAATGCGATGAAACAGCAGGTTAGGCATGCCGCCACTTGCTTCTTGTAAGATTTTGATTACTGAATTATCCTTAAACGAAGTATTGGGATGTTCGAAAAGTAATTTTTATCCTTAAACGAAGTGTTCGAAAAGTAATTTTGTTTTTTCCCGACAGAGGATTTAATTGTATTTTTTCACAGCTAACTTCACACTTAAATCGCATTGTCATTATATATTTTGACAGCTGATATAGCAAGGCTTGCGTGTGAATAAGTCCAATTGATTTTACGCAGTAGTTTTTAGTCGGTGCCCTTTTAAATAAGGAGAGCAATAAGCAGCATTTTCGTCATATTTTACTTTTTTACTATAGAAAAGGTAAAATTGCTGTTCAAGCTAGAAAGAAATTAACCGATATGTATGGAGAAGGTGTGTTGACAATACATCAGTGGCAGTACTGGTTCTGGAAGGCCGGTTAAAGCTGATAAAGATGCAATAAAGGCATTAGTTGATGCAAACCTGTGAGGTTTATTTTAGGGAGAGGTTAAATTTATCGATTTCAACTGTTTATGACCACCTGAAAAGCCTGGGCTTAACCTCGATGCTCGATATATGGGTTCCACATGTCCTCACGGAGAGAAATTTATGTCGTTTATGCTTCACTCCTCAAACGTCACGAAAATGATCTATTTTTGAAGCGCATCATTACTGGGTACGAAAAGAAGTCATGGAGCAGAAAAGATAAACCGGCTCGAAGCATTTCAAATCCGATATCCTTCAAAAAGGGTAATGCTGTCTGTTTGATGAGATTTTAAAGGAGTCCCTTTTTTTGAGCTTTTACAGGATAACACAACAATTAATTCGAAAGTCTACTGTCATCAACTGGATAAACTGAATGGTGCACTTCAACAGAAAAGGCCAGAATTAATCAACAGAAAAGGTGTAGTGCTGCACCATGATAGTGCGAGACCTCATACAAGTTTGGTTATTCGCCAAAAGCTTTTTCAGCTTTGATGGGATGTACTGCCACACACACCATATTCTCCAGACCTGGCCCCTTCGGATTATTATTTGTTCCGGTCACTGCAAAATTTTTTGGACGGTAAAACCTTTACCTCAAATGAACACGTCAAAAATCACCTGGATCAGTTTTTTGCCAGGAAAGACCAAAAAGTTTATGAGTGTGGAATCAAGCTACTATCTGAAAGATGGCAAAAGATGTTGAATCAGAATGGCCAATATATAATTTGATTAAATATTTATTCATTATACGAAGATCGTCTTTCATTTTCACCACAAAAAAACGAAATTACTTCCCGAAGCACCCAATAGATATGTGGAGGAAATACAAATACATGTAGAACATGAATAAATTACCAGAACTACTCACGTTTTATGGGAGCGAAGTGTGCATAACTATAGACCCCATGCGAGTAGACTCAACGAACGCTCAGGGTCATACATAAACACTTTTGTAGAAGTTTTCTTGACGAGAAAGAGCCAAAAGACCATACAGTATCTACACTGTCATCAATGATCCCAGATTCACAGTTCTGACTGTACATAAGCCGGAAGAGCGAGTGAGAGTGTGCGTGCAACAAGAGAAGGCTACAAAAAGGGATTTCTGCATCGTTACTAAAATGGCAGGAGCGTTGGGGAAACTCTACAAAAGGAAGGTGACCTATACGCTAATCCCAAATTTTGAAAATTGGTTAAATTGAAGCTATGGTGAGTTGGACTTCAGGCAAACACGATCCCTGACAGGTTATGGGTGCTACCAGAAGTACATTGCTTTCGGGTAGGCATGAGCCACCTGTATGCCCAGTATGCCATGAAGAAGAGGGTGCAAGGCACATGTTTTTTGCACGCCCACCATTTGCGACTAGCAGGGTGGGCCATGCAAAATTTGCTTTTTGAATCGGCTATAAAAAAAAAACTAATCAATATTTTTTCAAATTTTTTCTTTTATTTTGAAGACTGAACATTGTCATTTATGAATGAAAAATAATATCGTTCAAATGACTGCCACGACTGGCTTTACAGTAGGCCTTTCGATCAACCTAATTCTTAAGCACATTTTCGATTGTTTGGGATCCAATTTCATGAATGGCAGCTTCGATTTCGTGTTTTAAAGCATCAATCGTCTCTAGATGCTTTGCATAGCATTTGTCCTTAACGGCTCCCCACAAAAAATAATCCAACGGGCCGAAATCACAGCTCCGAGGCGGCCAATTGATATCGGAATTTCGGCTGATTACTCGGTTTTCAAAAACGGTAGCCAAAAGTTCGAGTGTAACTTTGGCAGTGCGACAAGTTGCACCGTCCTGTTGAAACCAAATGTCGTCCATCTCATCCTCTTCAATTTCTGGAAACAAAAACTCGTTGCGCATGTCACGGTAACGCTCGCTATTTACTGTAACCGTGGAAGAAGAAGAAGACTCACCACTTTGGAAATAGATTTTCAATATTTCCCAATTTTGTTCAAACGTATAGCGTCCCATTTCGTAAATGTCAAACCTTTAAGTAAATTATGAACACATTTGACATGTCATTTGTGTTACCATTCTCAAAAAAATAGGTGGTTCTAAAAGCAAACGCTATATGGCCCACCCTGTAGTTGGTGGGTTGGTGCGAGAATGCCATTTCGAGTAAGTATAGGGTTTTTCAGTAAGAGCGCTTCAACTTTTGAACTTTTTTGAATAAAACCCAAACGGTTTGACTTTTTTAACTATTTTTTTTTTATTATCGAGTTTGAACATATACATTTAAGTATGAAATTCGATTTCTTTTGCATGACCACCGCGTGCACGTTTTACGAAGTCCAATCGTTGAGCCCAATTTTCGACCACTCTTTTGCATAAATCGGCCGAAATTCCAGCAATTTCGCGTTCAATATTGGCTCTGAGCTCACAAATCGTCGCTGGCTTGTTACTGTAGACCAATGAACTCACATAACCCCAAAACGGGACGGCTTGTTAAATGGACCGTAAAATGGTAGCAGCAACAGAACGATTATTTTCATAAAAAATTTGCACGATTTGCAATCGTTGCTCAAGTGTGTAGCGTTCCATGATGAAATGTATACTAATGAAGTTTACAAATGACAAGCGAAAAATAAAAAATATTGCGTCGTTCGCCCTCCCTATCGGAAAAAAGTTGAAGCGCACCTATTGAACAACCCTATAGGTTCGAATATCCGTGCATGAAACATCAAATTGAAGAAAAAGTTTTTTCTAATAGCAATCGCTTCTCGGCAGGCAATGGTAAGCCTCCGTGTGTATTTCTGCGATAAAAAAATATCTGCCGCTCGGAGACGCTTTAAAATTGTAGGTCCCTACATTTGTGGAACAAAATAAAGATGCACCCCCACAAACAGCAGGAGGATTATTTATCTTTTATTGGATATATATCGAATAACCTCCTCTTCTGATGATGCGTACTCTACTACGATGCTTTCCACATCATTAGTTTTAATTCGTATGCCTAGCCATTGAAATCTATTACAAGCAAAAATATTTCAATTTTCAAAAAATGGTATTGAGTAATTTTACATTAACAAACAAAAACTATGTAACATGAAGTTAAAAAGTTTAGAGCAAAAAATTGCCACAACAATTTTTTTATTTTGAAATTAATGCCGTAGGTGGCCGATGAGTCAATGATTCGTTTACCATAAAACACTTATTTTCGTATAAAATGCAAATGGGTCATATTGAATATAAGTCTTCGGTATATCCCTTTGTGCTCTTAAGTTAATATTAAATTTTTACGGCAAACATTTATTTTTTTGCCCATTTTTCAGGTAAAAAAAAATAATTTTTTTGGATAATAATAAAAAAATGTCGACTCAACAGAAATTACTTCGAAAGGGGTTCGTTATGTTGATTCGCAGGTGATTTGAACCAAATCAGCATAATTTTAAAGCTGTTAGACAAGAAAAATTTTATATTAAGCATAATTTTATATTCACACAAAAGTAGGAAAATGAATGAAAGAAGGAAAATTAAATGAAGGCGCATACCTAACCAAGTGAAAGCTCACGGCGGGTAGAAACTGGTTACAAAATCATTAGTTTTCAAAATATCTGCATCACTTCAAAAGTCAAAGATTGTTATTTATTTTTCTGGTCTTGGACACTTCTAGTGTTGTCAGGCGTTATTTAATGTTTTAATTGGAAAGTTTGATATATTTTACCATAAGCGTACACAGAACGTTTTGAAGTGTGAGCCCTATTAGTATTGTTTACGGGGTTTTAAAATGTCGTATTAGATATTACACTGACTGGGTGCTAAAATGATTACAGCGGCGTGCTTCTTAAATGGTGGTATTGCCGATCTGAAATATATATGAAAATGAAAAATCGGCTACGTGGACTTATTCAATGTGATCCCGGAATAGCTTAATTTGTCACTTTCACTTGAGAGCTTTGCAGTATTCCTCTATACATACGAGGTGTGTTGAAAAAGTATTGCGAATTTTGAATTTTCGCAGGTTACGTATATTCGAATTTCGATTTTTTTGTGGCAATATGTTGGTACTCCTGTATCTCACTCATGCCGACGAGTTCGTCCATTTTGAATGGTCAATTAATTGTTGACAGCTGCTTTGCTTGCACGTGTTTCGGATCGTCTTCGATTTTAACGAAAAACGAAATTAAGTGCGCGGATGCATTCCGATTGTTGACTGTGTCATACGGAGAAGTTACTTTGGACCAAAGCAACGTTTAGCGGTGGTACAAAATGTTCTCAGAAGGCCCAGAAGGTGTAAACGATGATGTCCGGCGACGTGCCGGCCGCACGAGCACTTCAACAACAGACGAAAAAATTGATGAAGTGAAGAAAATGATATTGGCCAATCGTCGAATCACCGTTAGAGAAGTCGCTGAGGACCTAGATATATGAATTGCCAGGTGCCATTCGATTTTTTTTAACGATTTGGGCATGAGACGGGTCGTCGAAAAATTCGTACCAAAAATGCTCAATTTCGACCAAAAGCAGCATCGAATGAACATTGCTAATGAGATGTTGGACTCTGTCCGCGACGACCCAAATATGCTCCAGAGGGTCATAACTGGTGACGAATCGTTTGTTGTTGTTTATGGTTATGACGTGGAAACCAAAGCTCAATCATCTCAATGGAAGCTGCCGCACGAACCAAGACCGAAGAAAGCGCGGCAATGTCGGTCCAATGTAAAAGTTTTGCTTACCGTTTGTTTCGATTGCAGAGGAGTTGTGCATCTTGAGTTCTTGCATGCAAGTTATGCGCAATTTGAGGGAAGCAATCCGCCAAAAACGCCCGGATTTGTGGAAGAACAACATTTGGCTCTTGCATTACGATAACGCCCCTGCTCACACACCGTTGCTTGTGCGCGACTTTTTGGCCAAAAACAACCCACTAATAATGCCACAGCCACCGTATTCCCCAGATCTGATATCTGACTTTTTCTTGTTCCCAAAACTGAAGAGGCCCATGATAAAGACGGCATCGAAGGAGGAGCTGAACAAGATAAAAAAGAAATGATTTTTTGAAGTGCTTCGAAGATTGGAAACAAACTTTGGGGACTAATTTGAAGGGGGAAAAATAGATATTAATGTGTAAATAAATAATTTTTGAAAAAAAACACAAAATTCTCGAACCTTTTTGAACATACCTTGTACACAGGGTTACCAGTAATCGTCTTAGTTACTTGACAGAGCGCACCAATCGTTTCTTTCTCCTGCTAACCGGCGCCAGTTGGAAACAAGGAAGTGAGGTCAAGTCCCTCTCCACCTGACCTTTCTAATGCAGAGGAGGCCTACCTCTTTATCTGGTATCACCAGCTCGTATCGCATCGAATACTTTCAAAACCGGAGCTAAATATCCATTCACACGACATGACCCAACCAACGGAGCCGTTGGATCTTTAGTTGCTGCGCTATGTCTATGCTGTCACAAACTCATAGAGCTCATTGTTGCATCGCCTACGACACTCGCCGTCACCAACGTGCAAAGGTCCAAAAATCTGCCTCGAAATCTTTTTTTAAATAGTCCAAGCTGCTGTGCCATACGCGAGGACGTTCCAGGATGATTCCATATTTGGAAATCCACACAAATCACGCAAGTAGGGAAAGTCCCTGATCGCCATTCACTTGGGAGTGGTCAGGACGATCCTTCTGCATATGGTCCAAACAGCTCCTAAGTTTCAGGCGAAGTATCTTATGAGTAGCTTCTGAGCATCCATTCGTGAGCGAGCTAATGTTGGGAAGTTGAAGAAGCCCAGCATATCTGGTTGTACGTAGGGAGTGGGACCCGCCACGTAAAAAAATTGTTTGTGCATTCCTCACTTTTTTTCTCGGTGACCCCGTATATGTTTACTTATCGAAAACTTGACACTGGGTTATGAGCGAAAAACTGCAAAGCTCCAACAAAATTTGCTTTTGCACACATATACACACGCGACCAAAAATTTGATGGTTTGCATATTTGGTTTCACTAAAGTTTTTCACTTTTGTCACAAATGGCCAACGCAGTCATTCGTTAGCTCAGCAGATGTTGGCTGCATGCCCAAAACGCAAAAAAAAATATCAAAAAATGTGCGAGAAGGGCCAACTCAGCATCAGATTTACAAAACAAGCTGAATTTTTTTATGATTATGCTAATCAAATAAATAATAAATTCCAAACGAATGGTTTGGCAGTGTTGACTAGAATGAAGCTATGGAAATTGTGTGGAATTGTGAGCACACACAAACATATTCTAAAAGTTATAGCTGCGTAGATACATACATACATGGATAAGTAAACGAGTTATTTTTCCTACAAATAGATAAATGTCGAAGGATGTGCATTTGTAATGGGGCCTTAAATAGGAGCATAGTTATAAAATTTAAAGAACTGATCCGAAGCCTAAGATTGCCGACAGGTTTAAGAGAGAGAAAAGATGATTGTCCGTCAATGAAAACAGCAGCCCTAACGAAATTAGATGAACTTTCTCTCAATACTACGAAGACAAGAATACAATAAATTTTGAATGAAGATTCGAATTAAATGGACTGGCTCAACAGAAGCTTACTCCACGCCACAAAGAAGCTGTACTCGAATTCGCCGATAATCATAAGTTCTGTGATAATGAATGGAAATCCATAATTTTTACATACATACACACATAAATGGCGCGTACACCTTTTATTTGGTGTTCGGCAGAGCTCCTCTTCCTATTTGTGGTTTGCGTCTTGATGTTGTTGCACAAAGGCATTGACCTACAGTTTTAAGCCGGCTTCGAACGGCAAAGATTTTTCATGAGGATAATTTTCATGGCAGAAATATACTCGAAGGCTTGCCATTGCCTGCCGAGGGGCGACCGCTATTAGAAAAACCATTTCAATTTGGTGTTATATGCAAAGAATGGTAGTCACGCACCAACCCATTCGGCTACGGCGTCCGCCATTATTGTTAGCGATGTGGAGAATTTAATCTCAACGAGCATTATGGTTGTCAGAAGTATTGAAGAGATATTCACGAGCCCCGAAAAACGCGTCACTTCCGAAAATTCCACGGTGGCTTTTATGATCCGCGGAAAGACCCCAATTTGCTTTGTTTCGCATAAGATGAACGCAGAAACTTACTTAGAGGTTTTAAACAGTGTTTTATTGAATTTTTGCCGAAAAGTTTCACGGTGAGTCTTGGACGTATCAACAGGACAATACCTTAATCCACAGTGCTGCGCGTACAAGGGAGATCTTCTCGTCGAAAAATATTCCTATGCTGAAGTGGCTCGCAGTTAGTCCATACCAAATACTAGGTTCGGGAAAAAGTTTGTAGCATTTTTACCGGATTTTTTATTGAAAAACAACATAACAATAATTACATTAATAAGTTAATGAATTTTATGTTGCTGCTGCTGTTTACAACCTCTTCTCACCTCTCGACCAAGTTTTTGATGCCGTTCCGCTAAAAATCGCCTGGTCTGGTGACAAAGAAGTTGTTGTCTTCACTCTGACACATCGCAAATGTCCCGGGGTACTTCGGCAGTTTTTTGACATTAATGAGAATAAGAGAAGAAAGAGCAGGTGTCGAAAATATTGATTTTTGCCATTTTTAAGCCTCAAAACTAATAAAAAATTAAATAACTCAAAAATAGAATTAACGCAATTTTGTAGATCCGAAAGAGTTCTATTGAATGAATACTTCACTTTTGCCAAATAGTAAACAAATCGTTGTAAAATAAAAGAAAATATAAAAACACTATTAACTTATTCCCCAACCCAATATAATGGGAAACCTCTGCAGTCTTAGGAAGCAGGCGGACGCAAGTTTATTAGTGTGCTTCAGTCACTCGTAAATTCGACGAGGACTAGTATCAGTTACATTAAGCAATTGTTTTGTTCAGTGCCCCATATATGTAGCTATTTCGCTTAGTGTAGTATAGGCTATACTGAATGAGTTGAAGCCAACACTTCGAGCCAGTATTAGAATTCCTTTTAGCAGTGACTGCAAACATCTCAATCTGATATGCTTCAATGGTTTTTTTTTTGTTTTTTTTGAAGTAGGTTTAAAAGCCCCCATAAAACGAAAATCTAAGAAAAAATCGAAAAACAATATATCTATAAAAAATAGTTAATACAAAAAAAATTAATTATTTCATAATTGGTTGTTATTCCCTGACCAATTATGAAGAGAAACTGAGTTATCCGGTTAAAATATATTCATTTTCCAGGTTTTTACATGAAATCTACGAAAAAGTATTTTTTTCCCATGCAAAATACATGGGATATTTCAAAGCCCCGGCGGCACCATTAAATATGGTCTGATTAAAAAAAAAAAAATACGGGTCTTTTTATTTTTCATTCTTTACTATTTTGGGGGGCGGCAGCATACACATTTTTTTTGGACCACCCTAATATACATACACACATAAATGGCGCTTACACCTTTTATTTGGTGCTCGGCCGAGCTCCTCTTTCTACTTGTGGTTTGCGTCTTGATGTTGTTGCACAAAGGCATTGACCTACAGTTTTAAGCCGGCTTCAAATGGCAAGATTTTTCATGAGAATATTTTTCATGGCAGAAATACACTCGGAGGTGTGGCATTTTGCCTGCTGAGGGGCGACCGCTATTAGAAAAACCTTTTCAATTTGGTGTTATTTGCAAGGAATGGTAGTCACCCACCAACCCATTCGGCTACGGCGTTCGCCATTATTAGCGATGGGGAGAATTTAATCTCAACGGGCCTTATGGTTGTCAGAAGTATTGAAGAGATATTCACGAGCCCCGAAAAACGCGTCACTTCCGAAACTTCCACGGCGGCTTTTATGATCCGCGGAAAAACCCCAATTTGCTTTATTTCGCATAAGATGAACGCAGAAAATTACTTAGAGGTTTTGAACACTGTTTCATTGAATTTTTGCCGAAAAGTTTCACGGTGAGTCTTGGACGTATCAACAGGACAATGCTTCAATCCACAGTGCTGCGCGTACAAGGGAGATCTTTTCGTCGAAAAATATTCCTATGCTGAAGTGGGTCGCAGTTAGTCCATACCAAATACTAGGTTGGGGAAAAAGTTCGTAGCATTTTTAACGGATTTTTTATTGAAAACAAAAAACAAGAATTACATCAATATGTTAATGAATTATATATTCGCCGTTGCTGGTTACAACCTCTTCCCACCTCTCGATCAAGTTGTTGATGCCGTTCCGCTAAAAATCGCCTGGTCTGGTGTCAAAGAAGTTGTTGTCTCCATCTCTGACACGTCGCAAATGTCCCGGGGTACTTCGGCAGCTTTTTGACATTCATGAAAATAAGATAATAAAGAGCAGGTGTCGAAAATATTGATTTTTGCCATTTTTAAGCCTCAAAACTAATAAAAATTAAATAACTCAAAAATAGAATTAACGCAATTTTGTAGATCCGAAAGAGTTCTATTGAAAGAATACTTAACTTTTGCCAAATAGTAAACAAATCGTTGTAAAATAAAAGAAAATATAAACACGCTATTAACTTATTCCCCAACCCAATATAATGGGAAACCTCTGTAGCATTCTTAGGTAGCAGACGGACGCAAGTTTATTAGCCTATTGCACCTTAAAAAAACTATTAAATGGCCAAACTCGACCTTAATGTGCTTCAGTCACTCGTACATTCGACGAGGACTAGTATCAGTTACATTAAACAATTGTTTTGTTCAGTGTCCCATATAGCTATTTCGCTTAGTGTAGTATAGGCTATACTGAATGAGTTGAAGTCAACACTTCGAGTCGGTATTGGAATTCGCTTTAGCAGTGACTGCAAACATCTCAATCTGATATGCTTCAATGGTTTTTTTTTTGTTTTTTTTGAAGTAGGTTTAAAAGGTCAAGATTTAAGATACATCTCACAAGTGTCGTCACACCAATGGTTCTCCCTCGGCTATTTCCGCCCTGGAACCCCATCAGTATAACATCTGGGCAGATCCGCGTTTATGTCCGAGGATACAACAGGTACCTGCGGCCGGGTTCCTCTCCTGCAGGTATATAAAGGATACACGCCATCGATAGTCCCAGTTACTCCCATTGTGTCTATAGGTGGTTCCAAAGTAAAGAAGACATCGGAAAAGTTGCAGTAATGTTATATTAACCCACAACCGTTTTGTTTTCTGTACAATATTCTATTGAGTGTTTCACTAAAAAGTCTGCGCTTGTCGTCGATTCGTCAGAAACTGTCCGCCTTCTCTGCTGCTGTACCTGTGCCTGCATAACTTTGCGCTCCCAATCAATCTGGCGGAGTTGCGTCATGAAATTACCTGCGAACGCTTGGGCTACCTCCCGTTTACCGCTGGTTGCGCACACATCTCGTATGAGGGTGCTGGGGGATGGTTCATAACCCAGGGCTTATTCGAGAATAGCTCGTTCCTCTCCGAAGCGGTTGCAATAAAAAAAAGTCACGTGTCTGCGTTTTCGACAGTGCTTGGGGCAATTTGGACAGAAAAGGCTGTCTGCCAGCTTAAAACGCAGAGCGACTGCGAAAAGTGATAGTCGGTGTCTCCATGATTTCTCATTAACCACTCATCAACACGTGGTATGAGTTTGTAGGTCCAACGTCCGCTTTGTGACTGATCCCAATGCTCCTGTCACCGGCCTATTGTCAGCAGCCGCTCATTTGCTTTTTGTATTGGTGTGGGCCGTGCTTCTTGGACGTATAGAGCCAATTCATTTCATCTGCCAAGAGGCCCAGAGGTATCTTTTTTTTTTAAGGTATTACGCAGATTGCATCGTCAGACACCGTTCTGCACGCGCAAGCTATACGCAGCGCACCTTGCCTGTATGTCTGGGTGACTTCCCGTAGTTTAGACTTTTTGATCCCCGTCCAGTTAGGTGCTGCATAGAAAATTATGAAGTCAGCAACAAATCACAGTAGTCACCTGCAATTCCCCTTGGGCCTTCCCATATTAAAGAGGAGTCGCGTCAGGGCACCATTGACAGAAGGCGCCTTGGAACTTACATTTATTAAATTCTGCGTGAACCAAAGTTTGTGTTCTGGATCTCAAGACATTTGATCGCCTTTTTCGAGTTTATCCAGTGTTTACCTATACTTTAGTTAAAAATGAGTGAAGTCACTTGATTTTTTGTCAGGAATTAGGAATCACTCAGTTCACATGGGGTCGATTTGCTGTAAAGATCTTGGCGTGTATCACCTGCAAGTCCAATTTTACCCAAGTAGCTTAAGCTTTCTTATCACTTGGAGCGCTGAAATTTCGTCAAATGGGCTTTGAAAAAGTTTTGTAATGCTCCTATTGAAAACCCCTGTATGTGGATTACTGAAAATTTGTGTGCTTAGTGCGCAGATACTGGCACACACAGCGGTCAGTTGACATGTTTGCTATCTTCTAAGCAAACAATATGTTACCTATACCAAAAGCAGACAGTTGAACACACACGTGCATATGCATGTGTGCACATGTATTTAAATGTGTGGACATATGTGTATACAACTATGCAAATTCTAAACATATGCGTCCTTTCTATTATCCTTAACTCACATACGTGCATGCTCACATACAGTCAATATATTTGAATAAGGAGAAGGAAGTTGATTTCACAATCACGACTATGATACCGCAAATGATGCACATATATATGAATACCTACATATATATATAGGTATATATGCCAACAAACCTTTTTGTTTGATTCTAATTTAATATGAAAGAGCTTTCTCAAATCTTCAAAGTTAATTTTCAATAGTATTTTGAACTTGAAAGATAGTTTTCTACTTTGAGATTTTCATAAATATCAAGTGTTTTAGTTTTTATTGGAAAATAGTGCATTGTTGCAGCGCAGTGCCGTATGCTATGAAAAATCAGCAAGTACTCCAATGGATCCTGTCTCCACACTGTGATCTGGAACTTCCCGTGTTCTTCTTGTACCAAGGTTTGGCGATATGTGTTCGTGAATCGGAAGCGACGGAATGCCGAAAAAAATATCTTCTTGAACAATCGATCCAACTATCAAGGTGTCACTCAATGCAATTTTTGTCGATGGCCGACTTGAAGCGTCAAAAACTATGCGTAATTTGGTAGTTGTGCTCTGCGGTCTTTAGGGGGCGTAAGGGTTTCAGCGGAAAAAACACAATTTTTGGGAATTTATTTCTTAAATATGGATTTAGCAAATTTATTAAAACCTTTTGTACATTATTAAGCATACTTTTAACTATATTTTGTAATTTTTTCATGCGGAAATACTTAAAAATAAGCCGGTGACAGACCATGTCCGGGAACGTCTGGAAATAAAAACTTTTTGCAGTGATCACAGTATCTCGGTCGGAAATTATCAGAAACCAAAACCAATTCAAATTTAGTCAAAGTATCATTAAATCTTCCCCCCAACGTTGTCCGCTTATGTTTTTCTTCGTTTAAAATTTTTTGGCGGCGGTTAAACTTCTATATTCAACGAAAATTTCCGCCATTTTGTGGGAGGGAAACTCCCTTCATGTCAAAAAAAAAATATAAACTAAGCGTTGGGGTGAGGCATTTTATATGAAGAAAATGTGTGCCAAGTTTGAAATGAATCGGTCAAGTAGTTTTTAAATGGCAGTGATTACCGACTTTCAAAAAGTAGTTTTGAGAAAAACGCGTTTACCTACTTGTCAGCCGCGCTGCCTTCCCGAACGCTCGTACCTGTCAGAGCTAAGACGCGAGACTAATTGGAGTTACAAAAGTTTTCCTCAGATCGGCTTAAAATTTTGGCAATATATTCTTGAAATGTTAAACAATAAGATAAGATACAAAAAAATCGAATTTTTGAAAATGCAAACCCTTACCCCTCCCTTAACAGACATTGGTGCGGAATAAAAAAGGGTGGCTCACTCGGAAGCACTTATTCGTGCTTTTTACTCCGTATTATTATATCACTGGACTTTGATACGCACCTCGTAGGTGAGTCAGTATTCGCCTTGTAAGAGCTGCTTATTTCCCGAGGATGTGATCTGGTGTTTCATCACCCAGCTTGTAAAAATAACCAACGTTTGATTCTTTTAATCCTAGTTTCCTACAATGACAAGGAAGACTACCAATTCCAGTAGAGTATCCAGTGAGAGTTCATTAGTCGCGTCTATTCAGATTTAAGAGCTTACTAAACACTCATCTAAAAGGAATATAAATTCCTTTTGCCTACCTTTCTCATGAACATTTCTCACTCTGACCTCAAAGGGTTTTCTCCGCAATTGTCACCAAACGAAATATTTTTTTTTATAATTTTAATTAATTTCATATTTCACTCAATCATTATCATCAGGCAGTGTTACAGGCTGGGGTGAGCTTTAGCTTCATTCACAATTTTCTTCCAGGCGTCACGATGTTTTTTGTCTGTTTTCCTTCAGTTGTTTGTATGCATATTTTTCAGGTCAATGATGACTTGGTGTAGCCAGTGCACTTTTGGGAGTCCCCCTGCTTTCGAAACCAGCGGATTGTAAGTCGTCAAGGTTGTTTGCGGGCGGTCATTGCTGAACTTCTTCGAAACAATAGCTTCCAATAATTATATTTTCCAGTCGGTGTTCCCTTTCGCATCGGGAAAGCTTCACGTACTTCGTTTTACTTTAATTTATATTCAGACCGCCATTGTTAGCACTTTGTTTGATACCCTCGAAGATTTCGGAAAGGTATTCTTTATTGCGAGCTGGAATAGCTATCTCCTGGGTGTACGCGATTGTAAGGCCTGATATAAAAAAAGCTTTGCCTATTTTACTTTTATTTTAAAATGTAATAACAAGTTGAAGACCGACGGGGATAAAATATCACCTTACTTGAAATTGCCTGCATGAAATTTTAAAATGATAGAAGTTTCCTTCAATTATTTAGGTTCTAATTAACTATATACCTTCTGCTCAAATATGAACGAGACGTTATCAATAAAACGGTCCGCGGATGACATATGGCAAAAATAAATTTTTCGTTTTTTGGTAGGACTGTTACAAGCTTACATGGCAAATTTCAGCGTGATATGTCACATAGTTTGTTTTCTGTGCTACTGTAAATAAGTCAAGCTCCCCAAAAGGATTTTTCCAATTGGTATGAAATGAAATAATCTTTTTTTTCCAATGCAAAAAAAAACTAAAAATAAATAGACAAATTTATGTTCTAAAATAGCAGCAAACTTGTGATTTATTATATACTTTTTTTTAAATAAAATTTTTCTCCTCTAAAGGCTTTAATGATTTCTCAAATATACCTCAACTCAGCGCCAAAGCTCAGTTGAGGAATGAGTATTGAGAAAATGTTTAATTTCATATGATGAGGATAGGGCTTATCAAGCATTGGAAAATACTTTTTCTTATGTTTACTGGGATGTGACTATGCAGAAGTTTGAATGTATGCGAGTGCTTCTAGCAAAATTTTTATTGTCATTTGCAGCATTCGCTTCCTCACGAAGACGTCGTTGGTGGTGCAAAATGTGGGACGACGGGATCGCGGTGTCTATCAGTGCTTGGTGGAGAATAGCAGAGCTAGTGCGCAGGCTATGGCCGAATTGAAATTGGGCGGTGAGTATGATGAAACCAAAAAGAAGAGGAAGAAAATAATATTAAATAAATATTAAATGTCACCTTCTTTAAACTATCAAATTTTGAAAATTATAAATACCGAAATCTACTAGTAAACTTTTATATCTGTACAACTGCTCGCCATTTCTTCTTCTTACAGACACTGTGCCCGAATTGATTTACACCTTTATTGAGCAAAATGTGCGGCCGGGCCCATTAATATCGCTTAAGTGCTCGGCCAGTGGTTCGCCACCACCGCAAGTAAGTGCCTCACATGCCACAGATTTCCACTACGTGCACACGCAGTTGCAGTTGCAGTTGCTTGTTGCATGTTGGTTGTTTGTAGTATTTTACTGGCGCTCTTAAATTCCTGATAACATATGCATGTGTATGTGTGCACTTGTGCATATGCATTGCTACCCCGCTAAGTGATTATTATTGGTGCTTTTGTTTTTTCCCCCATTTTTCACACAGTTCACCTGGTTTTTGGACTCTCAGCCGATAATGGATGTTTCGCTGCACCATCGCTTCGCCATCGGCCAGTTTGTCGATATGTCTGGCGACGTGATCAGTCACTTGAATATTTCGCATGCCCGTCCAGACGATGGCGGCCTCTATAAGTGCATTGCCACCAACTCGATGGGCAGTGTAGTGCATTCGGCGCGGTTGAATGTTTATGGTGAGTGATGATAAGACCAACCATTTGCATATATTTTCAATGCGCCACCAGGTACATACACATGTAAATACTTGCATATATACACATATAGTATTTACTTTTATGCGGAAACGAGTAGTTGTTATAAGAATTATTAATTGCTTTAAATGGAAAATAATGTTGCTCTAATTGACGTCTATGAAAAATAAAGTTAGCCAGTTTGTAGACTGAATAAACGAAATAAATAAAAAATAAGTGGTAGATATTGAATAGCAGGAAATAATGACCAACGTGAAGCTTAAGGTAAAGAAATTTGTTAAATAAGCAGCGAAGTAACAGGAATTTTAGTCAGAAAAGGCGCAAAGAAGGACTGAAATAGGTGAGACCATGCTTTCTTCTTTTTTTGAGGGCAAATTAATCGAAAAAATAATTCTCAAATAAAAGGTAATTAAGGGGTTACATACGTCCAGCAGCACCAAAAATGCGCTAAAAGAAAACTTTTTTTAGAAGGCACAACAAAAGAAATAAATATACAAAAATATTATAAATTGTTTATTAGTACTTCGACTTTATAAAAAAATTTGCTTAAAATTTTTCTTTACAAAAATTAGTATATATGAAATCACGTGACCCATAGGTAGGTAGGTTAGATGGCAAGAGTATCACAGATACACTACAAGTAGCACTTACGTGCCGTTTTGATACCATAATGTGGACCACTACCTGTAAAAGGTTTTAGGGAAGAGAAAAAAAAACCGTCTACAGCCATCCAGTGCTGTTGATGTAGCGGAGGAGAGAAAAGGGATCTAGGCTGGAGAATTTCTTTAAGTCATCCCCAAAGGGCACGCTAAGGAATCTCAAGCGCCTAGCCTCCAGAGTCGGACATTTGCAGAGAAAGGGTTCAACAGTCTCTTTCTCTGTAGGACCCCCACAGATTCTGCAATAGGGGTTGCACGGAGTTCCAAGCTTCTCCGCATGAGTACCGATCACCCAGTGACCAGTGAACACCGCAATGAGTTTGGAAATTGAATGGCGGGGGATTCCCATAGCCTTAAGCGTTCTGTTTCTATCGTATTGAGGCCATAGTGTTTTTTAAATAGCACATGATGAGACAGACCTCCATCTGTCTTGCGCTTTTTTTAGAAAGAAATTGTGTAGTTTACTTTTAACGACGGCCAAGGGGATACCGATGTCTGAGAAGGGGACAGCTGGAACCGGTTCTGCCGATCCCTTCCTGGTAAGCTCATCGGCAATTTCATTTCCCTCTATATTTCCTCTATATTCCTGTGCCCAGGAACCCAGATAAAGGAAATGTTTCCTGTAAGTTCGAGACGTTTGAGTTCCTCCTTACAGGAGTTCACGAGAAGAGAGCTGCAATACGGCGACGACAGTGCCTTGATCGCAGCTGGACTATCGGAAAAAATATTAATGTCTCCCTCCCAGCAGAGATCCCCAAGCATTTTGCATGCCTGCAGGATTGCGAAGACCTCTGCTTGAAAAACGCTGCTTGTTTCCGGCAGTTTAGAGGAGACTGAAATGCTGGCTGACTTAGAGTAAACCCCCGCTCCCACTCCAGACTCCATTTTGGTTCCGTCAGTGAAAACAGATGTATCTATATCCATACCGACTTTCCCCTCTTTCCAATCTTGCGTGCTCGGAAAGATAGCCCTAGCACAACCCTCAAAGCACAGTTTGCGGATGGAGAGGTCAGTGCGAATAACAGAGAAGGAAGGGGAGATCTGCTTCAGGATGCTACTATGTCCTACAGGAAGTTGTCTCCAAAGGCCAATCTCCTTCAGCCTAAAAGCACTCTGAGCATCAATGGATTTAACCTGTAGATCCACAGGAAGAAAGTGCAGAATAACGTTGAGCGCAGCTGTGGGGCATGTTCTACAAGCACCAGTGATGCCCACACATGCAGTTCTCTGCACTGTCTCTAGTTTAGTGGTGTTGTAACTCTTCTGAAGAGCTACCCACCAAACTAGGCAACCGTATGTCTAAATTGGCAGAACTACTAAGTTGTACATCCAAAGTACGAAACGTGGCTTGAGATCCAATCTTTTGCCGAACATAGATTTACAGGCGTAGAAGGCAACATTGGCCTTCTTAACTCGATTTTCTATGTGTAGCTTCCAGCTTGGGGTCAAGTATTACACCAAGATCTATTAAACCGAAATATAAGATGGAGTCTTCACGGTTAGGAGTAACGGTACAAGCACCAGTTGCAATGCAGCTGCTGTTCATCTAGCATGGCAACCATCTTTTATTATTGTGTTATGGTGAAATGCATTTAGAACGGTGAATCATCGCCCGCCACGTTTCTTGTGCACTTCAAGGAATTTCCGCTTACTCCCAATCGCTAAATACTAGTGAAGCATCCGTGCAGGGATCGGTAATATGTAAAAAAAGGACAAATACAGTTACAATAGTTAACTGTCGAAACTTAAAAGTGTAACCAGACTTAATTTTGCATTAAATGTTTGATACAGTAAAAAGATGTTTGTACATTAGTAATCACAAGAAATAATGCATAGTTAAAAAAAAAACATATTGTTCTACGTGTATATCAAGGTCACCTTCTCGAGCTTCTCAAAATAACCCTTGTTTTTTAGATTAAGATTTTACTAAAATGACTTATTGTTAAGAAAAAACATTGGAATAAATTTGGAGTAAAAAAACAGATTGTAAGAAATATGTACAGCCCCGGCAAAAAATAGGGTACCTTTGTTGTGCATTTTGGCAAATTTAGACTATTCATTAATTATCTCTTAATTTGAATTATTATTTTATTGATATTATTTTTAATATTTTTTTAATTTAATTAATTTCCCATTTCACTAAAAGGTTTCCTTAAATTATTTAGATTAAAAATTAAGTATATAAAATAGAATAAAATAATTATTTTCCAATTGATCTCAAAGGGATTTTCCAATGGGTATCAAGTCAAATAATATTTTGGTTATTTCGTAATTTTAATTAGTTTCTTGTTTATATGAACTTATAACTATTATTTTTATACAAAAACCATATTATTATTTTTTTATTCTATTATAAATTAATTCACAGAAATATTATAACGCACGAGCAACTAAGGCTATCGGCTTAATACCAATTAATCCAAATTTCAAACTATCTACAAGATTTATAAGCTATACAATATATAATACACGAATTTTTATACAAATTTCCAAATTTTTAATTATAATAAAAAATTAGGGGTGTTTTTATATTCCTTATTAAATTTTATTATAATAAAGCGAAAGCCTGAAGTGGCTCAAAATTCTTGATTTGTGGTATTTCTTCGTATTTTCATCACATAAAAATATCGTTAATTTGTAATTTAGGGGCTCATGGCGATGTAGCAATATTGATGACCATGATCGTATGGATGAAAACCTTACATGGGCACAGGTTCAGATAAAAGTTAAAAATTGAAATCAATCCGGTACTTTGCGCCAAGTGATCGGCGCGATATCAATGAATTATCATCATCATCATAAATATTTTTAAATGGTGATGAAAATTTGTCCATTTCACTGTGAAATTTTGGATTGATGGTTTTTTGTTAAGCTAGGAAGTATACCCAAAAATAAAAAAATAATAATAATGAATAGTAAAAACAAAGAAAAATAAACGAAGCTCATCAAAAGGTTGAGAAACTATATTTTTCCCTGGCATGTATGTGTATAAGAAAAACATTTGCAAAATTTTTGCCTCCCTATAAAACAAAAATATCTCGACAAAATTGAAATGTGAACTATACAATGCTCAGTGTAGTTGTAGCCTTCGTTCCTTTCAGAGATATTTCCTATTTTGCCGGAAATTATTACATAAACCATTAGGGAAGTTGTTCTGAAAATTTCCATGAACTTTGTATATTCTGCCAGTGTAAGTTATGTAGTCGCCCTTTTGAAGCCACCACTACGGAATATGTCAAAAAGTCCAAAACATCGTTCTATATGATCGAAACGTGAACTTTTAAAATAAAATAGAAAACATGTAAACATTTAAATTCTTCCATGTTTCACTATTTCCATTCAAAAAACGACTCTCAACAATCATATTTCAAAAATGACATCATTTAAATGCTCAGGTAAAATCCGCCAATTCATGAGAGACCCTCAATTGTTGAGAACGTTGAGACATCGATGTTAAAGGTTATTCTGCAACTCTTTGGGCTACAGTAACAATATTCGTCCACTTTTTATTCCGTTAATCCTTTTTCTATCCTCGATAGAAACACTAGTCTTTGAATTACCCACTCATTGGGATGATTATTTGCTCTTCAAAAATCACGATTTTTGCGAGTTGTTGTTCTTACAGTTGCTGTTCTTTTTAAGTCACCTCATAATAATAATAATGATAATCGTATTTTATCATCACGATAAATTTTTATCTCTAGTTCTCAACTTAGCAACGAAGTATGTATTTATTAGAAAGTAGGCTAAAAATCCTCCAAGAAATATACTTCAAATCAAGGCGAATCTACTAAAGGTGGTGTTGGTAAATCAGCTGAGTTGTTTTTTTCTTTCGCCGTGTCCATGTGGCTGTCAGTTAAGAATGAAACAAGGCGAATTCGATACTTGTTTTCAAGTTTCTCAATACTTTGCTTTGACAACCAAACATACAGAACAGTGTTGTTGGTCTAGTGCCACCACCTTTAATGAATGCGCCTTGGTTCAAATTTTATAATTTTTTGTAAGACATATGAATATTTCAGCCGCTTCTTGCGAGCAGACATTTCAAAAAATATTCTGAAACACATTTTGGGTTACTCTGTTCATCAGCATTTCAAAGAAACGCCAGTGGGGGATTACTTCTTCTTTAATTCTTCCCGAGGCTTTAATTTATTTTAATTCTTCCGAGGTTTTATTTCCAAATTTAAATCTTTTTGCACGCTGCAGTCCCTGTGAGACTTTGAACATTTCTTCCATATCGGCAAAATACAATTATTTACGTTGTATAATTCAATAGAATTGTGTTCAGCAAAACGTTCTCTATTCGCGTCACTAACTTTTCCTATGCACTTTTCAATATTTGCTGTATCTTAAATTATTCCTCCTTTTACAGCCATTTAAGCCAGCACATCCGCATTCCTTATCTCTAACAACTCAAAGCTCCATCTAATCAACACTCTAGTATAAAAAATCCACATTTTGTGGTTAGTCTGCTACTGTTGCGAATGTTAAAGAGGGGAAAAAACTATTAATGAAAGAACTTTGCTGCAAGAAAACAATTTCAAGTGCAGCAGAAAATCAATTTCCTCCGTTTCCTCATTATCAATTGTATGTGCTGGCATACAAAGAAAAAAAAAAAGAGGAAGCAAAAGCTATTCGTTCGCTATTACCATCCTCTCACACTGGAGCCACTTTCATTCTAACTTTATTGTTACAGTTACTCCATAACATACTCCCTCGCACTGCTGCTCATACACATACACACACGTCCACATACACTTTTAAAGTTTTTCTCGTACCATTGCTGCTCATCGTACTGCGACGACCATGACTGTGGCTGCAGCATTGTGATGCTGTCATTGTTATCAGCGGTGAGTAGTTAAAAGGGGAATAATGATAGCGAAGAAGCGCCGTTGACAATGGCAACTAGAATGTCAGCGTCAATGTTGACTGTGTGGGGAAGACAGCGGTGATAACAGAACTGACGGCACTAACAGGAACGATGGCAGTGACATCGGTATAATAACTCAGTACTGACAACAGTACGAGTATCAACGGATCGCTTTTATGTACTCCTATTTGATGTAGCTGCTCGCGGAGTAGAAATTGCGGTAAACCCTCTCATTGTATATACTCGAACTGGCATTTGTAACTGTGTGCAGAGTAGTTGGTACTTATTGGCAAACACTTTCTAAACTCTAATAAGGGCAACAGTTTTCCGCTGTCATTTATTTATATGTACGTATGTTTGTTTGGATGAATCTTTCACCTCGCCTTTGGCCTTTTTATATTGCGACAAAATCCTGCCCATTGCTCAATATGCTTCATTATATTCTATGAGCACTACGCTGTGTTGGGTTGGTGGCTTTTATCAACTATTTCGTAGCTTTTGTTTTTATTACCTTATTTTGTTGGTGTTGTTGCTCCCCTGCTGCAAGAGTATTTGTTGCGAACCTAACTAACGAACATTGATTGGAAATATTATTGGGCCCATGTCTACACGAAAATGGAATAGAATGTCATAAAATTGCCGGAGAGCAACAAAATTTGAAAAGTGACGAGCTTTCAACAAGCAGACTGGTATATTTAGATACTTGCTTAACCCGAAATATATTTACTATATATAGATGTAATATATATATTTACAAGTGTGCTATGCGGCAAAAGTACATTTGTATATAAAAATTTGTATGAATTCATGTATGTATATTTATATGTATGCTATGGCACAAAACTACCGAAATACCGTAATCGCAGAGTTGGATGTTGAGCAAAAAATGCTGAGCTCGCAAAAACAAAAGGCAATAAAAATAAAACAAAAATCACCAAAAACAAAGGGAGGACAAATTTTGTGTGGATATTACATTTGATCTTTGATAATGTGCATAAGTATGAGTATACTCCCATGTATTCATCCCAGTTGGAAACGATTACGTGTAGTCAGGCATGTATCGACCTCGGCCTTAGGCACTACACATTCTAGAATGCATATTTTTCTGTCGGCGATGTCCTAGGAAAGCCATGTGTCCGTTTTTACATACCAAGGAAAGTTAGATAACGATGTTTAAATATACATTCCCTTTGCCTATTTGTAATCTCATTTTCGTTTACCTTCTCCCTCTCTCTCTGTCTTATGGTTTCTCTACAAATCACATTCCTTCCCTACAGGGAAAAGTCATGGTGAAAAGAATTGAGAATGGGTGGCCAACAGACCGTTATCCAGCTCTCATCGAATTTGAAGAAATCAGCTGAACTGCCGGGGAAACAGGGGATGTGACAGCGAAGAACTAAGATTAGTGATCTACGAAAAAACGACAAGTGTATAAATATGTGTTTGGAGTGAGTGAATATATGTGAAATTATCGTGTAGAATTCGTCTGCCGAATCCGAATCCGCCTGACGTGGCAGACGAAGTTCCCCTCTCAATTTTCTTTTTCACCATAGTTATGGATCAAATTTGGAAAATGTACAATATCATCTTTAGGGAAGAGTAATAGTTGTGAACTACGAGTGGAATACTGCCAGTTCACTATTCAACTGAACTACTTCGTATTACAGCATTTTTCGATCCTAGCATGCGATATTTTTTAAACGGTGATGCTGCTAATGAAATCCTAATTATCTAGCCATGCTTCAGTAAACTACCAATTCATATTATTAAAAAAAAATTCTAGTCAAATATGTTTCCAAAATAATCACCTTTAGACCAGTTGAATATAAAAATCAATTCCATTTCACTTCTTCATATTTTTCTTAAAACTATATGAAACTTCTTTCAGGTACATTTATTGGCTAAATATTCAAAAGTTAGACCAAACTGACACTATAAGTGAATCAAAAAAACCATGGTACATGCACAAAGAAGGGACAGTCTTTGCATCTGCGAGGCCCTTAGGACCACACCCACAGAGGCATTAAGCATTATTCTTAAGCTATTACCAATAGAGCAATTCGGCAAGCAAATAGTTGCCAAGGCAGCTCTCAGATTAAGAAAAATCGGTCTACTCAGAAAAAACCAGAGAGGACACTCTTCAATTTTTCACCCCTGCATTCCTGTTGCAACGGATTTCTGTAAGACCAAGGAAATCAACTTAGATAAATCCTCCGTCACAGTATTTCCTTCCAAAGAGGAATGGGATAACGGGCTTATTGTTAAGAAAAATGATATTAACACCTATACAGATGGCTCAAAACTAGACAACTGAGTAGGTGGAGGGGTTTACTTCGACAAACTCAGAGTTAGCCAATCATTTCGCCTACCTGATCATTGCAGTTTATTTCAGGCGGAAGTCGTTGCCATAAAAGAGGAACTTACGGTAATAAAAACAAGAGTATTATCCACAAATGAAGTCTTCATATACTCGGACAGTCAAGCAGCAATAAAAGCGCTAGAATCTAAAACACATACGACTAAAATAGTCATAGAATGTTTTAAACTTCTAAATGACGTATCAAAATACTACAAAGTACACCTTATTTGGATGCTAGGCCACAGGAATACAGCAGGGAACTGCGAGACAGTTAAACTACTTGCTCGAACCGGTACAACGCTCGGCCTCCAAGGGGATAAGACGCTGATACCTATGCCTATAGCTACTTGTAAACTACTTATAGATAAAGAAACCATCAATAAGTTATATACAGCTTGTTAAGATTTAACAGAGAAGCTATAAGAAAAATGATTGGGGTATTAACTGGTCATTGTTTAATAGGCAGACACGCTAGAAGGTTAGGACTCCCGTACTGCGATTTCTGTAGAAGCTGTCTTAATACAGAAGAAGAGGAAACAGTCAGACACCTTTTATGTGAGTGTGAAAGTTTAGCTCCAAGGAGGCTCCGCACTCTTGATATGGCATTTTTAACTGATGTTGCGGACATTTTTTTCCTTGTTCACTCCACTCGGGAGCATTGGGCCTCGACAAGACTCAGTCTTGCGTTGGTTTCGTTAATCTAATTTGCTTTCTGACAATGTAGGGGATTAGCCTGCCGCTATCCGTAACGGACATAGCGCATCTAAACTAACGAAGCTTTGCTCGTTTATTAAAGCTACCGGATGGCTTGAAAAGGAACCTATAGGGTAAGGATAAATTCCAGTGGTATCAAAATGGACCTATGAAAGGTGTAAGTGCGTCATTGCGAGAGCCACATCCATTAAAATGCGAACCCATAAAAAAGTAATCACAAATAAAAATAAAAAAATCATAGGGAAAGAGAAAATTAAAGTATGCCACTTTCGGAGGATTAATAAATTAATGGTAGTTAAATTTAGTAAATGGTGCGAAATGATTTTTGCAATTTTTTTTTATATGATTTATTTTGTTTTATAAAACGTTTCCACCGACGCGTACTTCTGGGTTTGCTGTCACTAGTGTGAAAATTACGCAACGTGATAACGTAGATGATGGAACGCCTTTCGCCTTAGCGGTTATGTGTTATTCTTTCTTTTCTTATCTATAATAAAAACAGTATCAACCGATTTGCAGACACATTGATCATTTTGCTACTGGTAGAATGATGAAATAGTCTGATTTCTTCTAGAATCCAGAATCTTTCTGTATTATATAGTTTGGCTTTTCCCTACAGGGCATCTTTGAAGCTAGTAAGTCAATTGTTAAATGCGTTAAAATATGGTTGCCTCAGCATGTTCTCATAAACGCATTATTTTTGTTCAAAAAATCATTTTCTTGTTTCATACCAAGGTGATACATTACGAAATTTCTGACTGGGATACATACCATAAGAATATGTGCATGCTACATTTTTCGACATATGCGTATTGCATATGAATTCGTACGTATCGTAGGCATCCCTTAGGGCAAGATATACTTACGAGACTAGTAAACAAGCGTACTGTTTGCATTTTCCTAAGAAAAATCGATAAAGATTTCTGCTAATTGGCATTCAGAGTACACTGGAGATATGAAAATAATACTTTTGAATAGACGATAAATTTGACGTCAGTATGCCAGTGTTCATCCTGCTGCTGGCCAGGATCATGTGCGAACAGCTTAAAAACCCCTGAGGGCGATTTTACCGATTAAGCTAATCAAGGCTGACAGCTGGCAGTAATTTTGCATTTTATATCGCCATTGCTTTCTGATTAACTGGGACCCATTGCCAACAAGCTAATTGCGTTTTACCCTGAGGCGGCTTATCTGGCAGATCCACCATAATTTAGCCATCATTTTTCAGTACCTCAAATTCTAAATAAATACTTTAGACACACAAAGAATTTATTATCTTTTTGAGGCTCTTTTTGGCGCGCTATTTGCAAAAATACTTATACCCTTCAAATTGTCGGATGACTGGTTGCGCGGAGGTTTAGTTACTATGCCAGAAAAGGGAGACTTAAGTGAGTGCCGAAACTATAGGAGAATGAAGTTGTTATCTATCCCGTCGAAAGTTTTTACAATACATATAAAACAAAAAGCTCGACACCGCTGTGCGCAGGCAAAAGGCAGGGTTCCGGCTAAACTGTTCTTGTGTCGATCAAATCAACGCGTTAAGGTTAGGGGTAGTCAGAGGCCCGAAAAAATGATGATTTTCAATAATTTGTTTTTGCTAGTCAATTGCTAGTCAAACAAAATAAAAACATAGCATTAATACATCATGATTCGACTTGACTTTAGCAAAATTAAGAAAAAAAAAATTAATAATTGTAAAAGTTATCGCTGCTTGTGTGGAGCCCGTTTCTCCAGAAGTCCCTTGCTGTGATCATCACAAGTCCTTGGAGATTCATCTAAAATCAATCGGACAAGAGAAAGTGGTTTTATTAATAGATAATCTTGTGCCTGATCGAAGCTTTTTTTTTTCAAAATTAACGATATGGCGGCCTCAGGAAATATTTTTCAGATTTTCAAAAAAAAAGCTGCCAATAAATTGTTTAAAAAAATCCTAATTATTCAAAAAAAAAAAATCCTTCGATCAGGTACGAGCTTTGTGGTTTTTGTTTTTATGTTTTTTATGTTATTGAAATCTACCAAGCGGTTTTTAAGTTACGTTGCTCACCAGTTCAAAAAACATAGTTTTGAGAAAAACGCATTGAAAGTTTTCCTATCGATTTATGTAGAGTTGTACGAATTATTTAATTACTTACACTGTATCATCTATTCCTGTAGCATATAACAGTTCTTTAGCCGTCATAGCAGCTTCCGAAATATCGATTTGTTGTTGCCTACGTAGTATTCTACCTTCTCGAGTGTTATCGAACGCTCTGGAGCGCCCGAACGCCCTTTGTTAATTGTTCAGTAACTCGAAAAGTATTTGTCGGATTCACTTCAAATTTTCACTCAATATTTTTAAGATATTAACTTGAAGAAAATGGTGAGAAAAAATTCCAATTTTTTTAAAATTCTGACTACCGGTCGGCAGAATGCGGAACGGCTTTAAATCTCGCTAGATTACCGCTTTCGACAGCTTTCATTGAAAGTGCATATGAAACGACCTTTATCGTGGAGGTGTTGGGTCGAAAGTCATCAAGCTAATTAAAGCCCAATGTGTCAGCTTCAAATGTAGGGTTCAACGTAATGGAAGCCTGTCGTCCACCTTCACCTCCATATCTGGGTGTTCGGCAAGGTTGCCTGTTTTTTCCTGTGCTATTCCTAATCATGCTGGATGATATGCTTTCCAGATCTATAGACGAATGCCGCAGAGGCATACAAGAATTCCAGCGAGCACCTTGAAAACTTAGATTACGCCAATGACATCTGTCTATTGTCAGCAAAGCATTTCGACATGTAAAAGAAGCTCGACGGTGGTGAAAGAATCAAAGAAAGTCGTTCTGAAGATTAATGCCAGAAAAAATAAATCGCTTAAAGCAAATGTCGCAGAGCCAGGCAGTAGTTTTGACGTGGCGAATACCAGCATTCAAAACACCAACCACTTCATCTAAGTGTAATTTCTGCAGACGGAGATGCAGCAAACGACATCCAAAGCAGAATAGTAAAAGCTGGCCGCGTGTTTGCTCAGCTGAACAAGATATGCAATACTACATCGATTTCAATACATACAAAGTTGCGTATTTTCAACTTAAATGTAAAACCGGGTCTTTTGTACGGCTGTAAGTTCTGGCTCATGACAATACCGTTAACAAATTTTTAAGACGTTTATTACGGATTTGGTGGTCCAAAAGAATCAGCAACAAAGAGCTTTGGGCGAATTGTAAGCAGCTAACCATTCAGGTCGAAATAAAGAAGATGAAGTGGAGACGGATTGGCCATACTCTTCGAAAATAACCCACAGCAATATGCCGATAAGCACTCGAATGGAATCCGGAAAGTAGTAGGAAAGAACACTCGAGCAAGAACTTAAGGCTGCAAGGAAATATTTTAAAGAAGTCAAGGACATCGCGAAGGATGGCAACTATTGGAAGCATAGGGCCTCTTGCCCCTCAACAGGAACTGAGAGAATATAAAACAGTACAACAAAAAAAAAAAAAGTTACAATAATTTTGACAATGGTTTCTAGCAGATTGAATATCGAAATCTATATATATATAAATGAAATGATGTTCGTTTGTACGCATTTTTTTGGGCCAATACGAGGCCAATTTTATTCGTTCTTTTTTCATATTATAGGGATCCACTAGGGGAAGGTTTTTAGCAAAAAAAAATTTCTTTTAAATATTTTCTTCATATAAAAAAAAGAAAAAATCAAAATATTGTACAAAACAAAACTTGCTCGATTCTTAGATTAAAGTAAGTTTCGAATCGACATTCATTTTATGTGTACAACTTTTTTTGAATTTTTCGTTATTGTATACAGAAATTTCAAATGATTCGAATGAAATTTTTTTTTTTTTTTTATTTCTTCCATAAAATATTACACCTGTCGTTAGACAATAAGTAATTTGATTTACAAAAAGATGGAATGAGAGTGATATTGAAGGGCCAATGCCCCCAAGCTCATTTAGAAGAAATATATACATATTATTTAAAAACAAGTGGTTAACAAACAATGACATATACGATTAGTTGACAATTGATTACAAGGATTTTGCAAGACCTGTTGGTGTTTGACGGTTAAGCCGACTTTGGGTAGATTTTTCTTTATTTGGTAGTCTTCTCATCATAGGATTTGTATGCGTTAATAGTCTATTTATGTGTCTTTTGCTAGCGCTTTGTATTGTTTCATCAATAGTATCGATGTCAAGGTCGCGATGAATATCTGCGTTAGGTATGTACGAAGGTGCATTAGTTAAGGTTTTAAGTATTTATGAAAATAATGTTTCAATTCAATTGAGCAATGCTTTCTTTGACCAATTCTATATGGAAATGAATGCGTTTGCAAACGATGTTTTCGGCTATGAACAAATGTTGGAATAGAATGAAAAAGGAAAGAAACGCGAAATGATAAAAAAATTCTTGGAAAATTTAAAATGAATGGTGCTTCATTGGAAAAATTCAAAGGTAATAAGAACATACACAAGATAAAGTTAGAATTCGAATTTTTAGATTTATTTTGTTTATTTCTCATTTTTTCAGAAGTACACCACACAACAACTCATTCCAACTCTGATTTTGAAATCCAGTTGGAATTGGTGATCGATAATTTTGTCACTATAATGGTCAATGGAAATTTGCGTGTATCAGACCCTGCATATTATTTACCATATCAACTTTTTATGGAACATATGGACCAAATGAACACAAAAAAATAATTTAGTTTTGTTTTGATTTTTTGCAACATTTTGGTTTTCAGTTAATACAATAAAAACAATACTGTTTTTTCGTGAACACAAAATTCTAAATTTATTACGTTGTTTGTTTAGAATTTTTTTAGAAAAAAAGTAAATTTTTTGGTTTTGAGGAAATTTGTTTATTGTTGCTATTTGTGAAAGCGTAGATATTTGTTAGTATTTGACTATAATCCTAAAAGTTAATGGAATACCACTATGACACATAGAAAACATTTTTTCAAAGGGGTGTTTTTTGAAAATTATAAAAAAATTGTTTTCAAAAATTTTGAAGAAATAAAGTAAAATAAAAAAATTTCGAAAGCATGAAATTTTTTCAAAACCAAATTTTCCTCAAAAAGATAAAAGAAATTTCTTCAAAGAGGTGTTTTTCTAAAATTACAAAAAAAAAGAAATTCAAAAATTTTAAACAAATAAAATAAAATAAAACTTTTTCAAGGGTATGAAATTTTTTCAAAACAAAATTTTCTGAAAACCAAACAAAATTAAAAAAAAAATAGTGTTTTCAAAGCATTTCATATTCCACTATTAATAGAGAATGCATTTTTTCGAGGGGGTGTTTTTCAAAGCGGAAAAAAATCTTTTTTAACAAATCAATTTAATCTTTTACAAAAGTATGAAATTTTTTCAAGAACAAAATTTTCTCAAAAACGTTAAATTAAAAAAAAAAATAGTTTTTTCAAAATATTTAATTTTCAGCGATTAATTGAGAAGAAATTTGTCAGAGCGAAGTGTTTTTCAAAACTTCAAAAAACACTTTTTAACCAAAAAAAATAAACCTTTTTTCAAAAACAACAGGAATGATAACATTGCCTAACAATTTCTGCACTTTTGCACAGTCTAAAGAGGCATTGATACAGAGTGTATTTCCAAACATAGTTCAACATTACAAAAACCATGATTGACTCAGCGAAAGAGCAATTTTAGCTGGGAAAAATAAGGACGTCAATGATATAAATTCAGCTATTTTAGATCAAATACCTGGTGACATAGTTGCGTATAAGTGAATGGACACTATTACTGATCAAGATGAGGTCGTAAATTATCCAACTGAATTCTTAAACTCACTCGATTTGCCAGGCTTACCACCTCATAATTTACGATTAAAAATTGGAGCACCGATTATTATGCTGCGCAATAGTAATGTGCCCCGACTTTGCAACGGTACCAGACTCGCTGTGAAGAAGCTAATGGGTAACGTTATCGAAGCAACAATTTTGAAAGGGAAGTACAAAGGAGAAGACATTTTGATACCCTGAATTCCACTGATTCCGGCGGATTTATCATTTGATTTCAAACGTTTGCAGTTCCCTATTCGCCTTGCCTTCGCTATGAGAATTAATAAGGCGCAAGGACAGTCTCTACAAATGTGCGGTATTAATTTAGAATACCCAATTTTTTCTCATGGACAATTGTATGTAGCTTGCTCACGAGTTGGCAAACCATCGTCATTATTCACGCGAAAGATGAAAAAACCAAAAACGTTGTCTACCAAAAAGTGTTACAATAAAGTTCGAATGAAATTGTATCAAAGAATTTGCTTTGTTTTGTATTAATTTTATTCTCTTTCAGCAAATCATTGAATTTATCGTCTAGCGAAGCGGGCGGGGGTACGCTAGTAATATTATAAAGGGCCTTTACAAAGACGCACTTAGATGTAGGTTTAAAATAAAACATGTAAAAAAACTCTTTCAGACTCTTTCAGGTTTCACTATTTTTATTCAAAATACGGCTCTTAACAATTATATGTGAAAAGTTACATAATTCAAGTGTTCTCGCAGAGCACGTCTACAGCTTATCATACGAGAAATCCACCAAAAAGTCGCTATATGAATGCCTAATTCTTGAGAACGTCGAGATTTCGATGCTGGAGGTTGTTTAGCAACAGTTTGCATAGCAGTGATACTCTCAACTAAATCAGTTTTTGGTCTGCCTTCCCTTTTGTATCCTCGACAGAACCAGTTTGCTCAATATTTTTCACAAACCTTGGAATTGTCGACTCATTCGGATGATTATTTCCACCAAAAAAATTACGAATTTTGCGATTTGTTGTTCTAGAAGATCGACTATTTCCATAAAAAGTTTCAATAATTTTAACGCGTTGTTCTATCGTGTAAAATTGTACATCTGGCTACTTTAGAAATTTCAAGATGACATTAGAAACAGGTATCCTCTAAAAATTATTCGTTACTGACATCTAGGCGTCATTTTTGAGAAGCTTTATGTCAAAATTTAATTTTTTGCCAAAGCTTTCACTCTTGTGGAAGATTCCCCGTGCAAATTGCCTTGCTTTTTTTAGGTATTTGATTTATTTGTGGGGAATAGAAAATAGTGCATATTTTCCGAATGTGCCAGACCTTTATCAAAAATTACATTAGATCCATGCAGTTTTTTCGGATTTGAATTTTTACCAAATAGCTTTTTCAATCATGTATTTTATCTTTGTCTACCTCCATTTTGGATTGTAAAACACAATTAGTTTCATCCAACACAGTGGTGCTAAACAAACTTTTTTGGGAGCGAAAAGTCCCCTTTTCCACCACAGCTTTCGCCACAAAAGAAAAAATCGAAAAACGAATAATATGGTTCATCAAATGTTAGTAAAATAAGCGCAAGTTTTAAGCGTTGTTTTTTTTTTTTGCTGACGGATTTGTGGGTTTTTTATATACTAAGTGAAATTTTTGAAAAAAAACTAGCTTTAATTATTTTTGCACCGATCAGGCGCATTTTTTTCCAAAAGAAATTCGTTTTGTACGGAATAAAAGTGCAAAAAGCTATCAGCAAAAAAAAAAAAATTATTTTCAATTCAACATGATTTTTTAGCCGCTTAAGCTTTCAATAGTTCTACTACATACCCAGAAGTTCTCTAAATACAGGATGTGCCATCTTTATTTGGTTTACTTATTTACAATTTATGAAACCTCTTTTTTGAACACAATATCAATCAAGTGGTCACTTTTATTACCAATCACAAACTGGTATCTTTTTTTTGCGTTTGTCATCACCTTGTCAAGCATTTCGGGTTTTATAGCGTCGACTTAGGCACGAACGTTTGCCTTAAGTTGGTCAATAGTCTGCGGCTTGTGGGCGTAAACCTTACTTTTCAGATAACCCCATAAAAAGAAGTTCGGGGGAGTTAAGTCAGGTGACCAGGGGGGCTTTTTGACACTAGAAATCTCGGGGATTTTCGTTGCAGAAATTCAATTGTTGCATTCACAGTTTGGCATTACGCACCGTCTTGTTGAAACCAGAAACCGTCTGAACCTTTCTCACGCATTTGCGGGCCGATATAATGAGCCAACATCCATCGAAATCGGTTTCCATCGACCGTTTCGTTTTCTCAGTAAAAATGTGGCCCAGTGATGGTTTTGGCGCAAATTCCGGCCCAACCAGTTACTTTCCGGTCATGCAATCGCGTTTCATGGATCTCGTGCCTCGTCAGTCATTAAAACTTGCTTCCAAAAATTGGGTTCAGTGTCAACCATTCGAGCGATTGTTTGGCCGTATTCCAAGCGACGTGAATGGTGTGTCAGCAATATTATTTGTGTCAATTGCACTTTATACGGAAAAAAATTTAAATCATCCTTTAAAATGCGTCGCATCGTGGTTTCATGGACACCAAAATGCTAAGCGCGACGACGATACCACACAGTTGGCTCTTGGGCAACGCTCTCCCTCACTGCTTCAACAAGTTCATTGGAACGTCTTGATCGTTAATGAACGGTATGTTGACGATCTCCTAATGTCCCGCGCTCAAAAAAAATTTGACACCAAACGACGAAAAGTTTTGTCAGACGGTGCCTGTTTGCCGCGAAATTTTTTGCGATATACGCGTTGAGTTAGAACAATAGAGCGACTATTTTCGATATATAGCGTCACTATTTCAGCGCCTTGTTCCGCTGTAAAGCGATACATGGTTGATATTGTATTCAATTGACGTATCGAAAACTGGTATGTTTAAGTCGATCGGTTGGTAAATGACAAAGATGGCGCACCCTGTATTTAGTGGAAAAAGTTCAAAATCTAGGTGAAAATTTGTTGAATTTTTCTAAATTTAATACAGAGTGTGAAAATTTGATTTACATGGTTTTGGATAACCTATGAATAATTTCAAAACAAAAATACCAAAAAAATATCTACATTGTAAGTACTAAAAAAAACCCTATACACTCTGTTATACTCGAACAACCAATCTTTGTATTTCTCAAACCACAAAATAAATTAAACAAATTGCACATCTTTGTGTCTTTTAAAATAGAATGCCCGAATTCCTTGTGGAAAAAGGCGCTTGACCGGTGCAAAGAAAAAAAAATTTAACTCTAGCTTTTATCAATTTCATTAGAATATTAAAAGAACCCAGAAGAGAAATTTTCAACTTACAAGTCTCACCTCGGTCCATTTTATGAATGAGCAACGATAAAAATCTAAAAACGATCTTCGAAACAAATCCACAAGGCGAAAAAAGAAGAGGCCGGCCGAGAAAACGAAAACGCCTAGATGACATCGAAGGCGCCTTTGGAGCTATGGGTATATTTGATATCAAATGAATATTGCGCTAGCACCTGGAGTTAGAGCGATCCCAAAACCAAACTATACACTATACCAGAGACATCATATCTATCAGTCAGTTTGCTACCGACAATATCAGAAATTTCACTTCTTTTAAGTATCATATTTGCAGCTATTTAAATGTAAAGGGTGATTTTTTAAGAGCTATAGGAAAGTTTTTCAAAAACAGAAAAATGCATGCAATTTTTATTTAAATCGATAGTACTGTCCATATAATTTAATGTTTGAAGATCATTTCATGCAAATGTTGACCGCGACTGCGTTTCAAATGGTCCATCCGCTTAGTCCAATTTTGGCATACTCTTTCCAATATTTCGGCCGGTATCTCACATATAAATGCTTTAATGTTGTCTTCCAATGCGTTAATTGAAGCAAGCTTGTCTGAATAGACATGAGCTTTAACATAGCCCCACAAAAAATAATCTAAAGGCGTGATATCGCACGATCTGGATGGCCAATTAACAGGTCCCGAACGTGAAATAAAATGTTCACCGAACGCGCCTCTCAACAAGTCCATTGTTCCGCGTGCTGTGTGGTATGTGGCACCGTCTTGCTGAAACCACATGTCATGTAAGTCAAGCTCTTGCATTTTGGGTAAAAAAAAGTTGGATATCATTTCACGGTAGCGCTCACCATTCACAGTTACGTTATGATTCGCAGCCTCTTTGAAGAAGTACGTTCCAATGATACCTCCAGCCCATAAACCGCACCAAACTGTGATCTTTTCTGGATACATTGGTATCTTGCAATTCTTCTGGCGGATCTTCACTCCAAAATCGACAATTTTGCTTATTTACGTACCCATTGAACCAAAAATGAGCTTCGTCGCTGAGCACAATTTTTCGATAAAAAAGTGGATCTTCGGCCAACTTTCCAAGAGCCCATTCACCAAAAACTCTGCGTTGCGGGAGGTCGTTCGGCTTCAATTCTTGCACCAGTTGTATTTTGAAAATCTTCACACCTAAATCCTTTCGCAAAATTTTCCACGTTATTGAGTAACAGAGGCCCAATTTCTGCGAATAGCTGCGATATTTTCTTCAGTTCGCTCTCTACGTAAGCGTGTTGGTGGTTTGATGTCCAATAATGTAAATTTGGTTCTAAATTTAGTCACAATAGCTCCAATAGCCGCTTCAGTGGATCGATTAAACTAACCATAAAATGGAAGAAGCGCGCGATAAACTTTCTTAACGGAACACGCATTTTTATAATAAAATTCAATGATTTGCAAGCGTTGTTCGTTTGTAAGACGATTCATGGTTGAATTATAGACCAAACTGAAGATGTTTGACAGTGAAACAAAACACGAAACGTGCGTCAGCTGTTTAAACCAACTGTTTAAAAAGATAATAGCTAAAAAATCCCTCGTTTGTCTTTCAAGGATATTCAAAGATACATTTTAAAATTTTATTTTCTGTAATTTTTTCTGCATAAAAGTTTTAACCTGGAACCTTTTTCCAATTGCCAGGGCTTTTTTCCTTCATTGGATACTCATTTTGCTATACTGCGTGAAGTTTAAAATATATTTTCGATGCTCTTGGTGAATAGAGCTGCGGCATGCGAAAAATCGATTTTATCGAAAATTCACCAACTCTGGTGGTGATAGATAACAACACAGTAGATATGCCGCTGAACCGAAACCTGCACCTTAACCCATTGCTAAAATATTACTATACTTTTCGACCACCAACAGTGAGATTGGACTTATGTGGCAGCAGTTGTTTGCAATTTTTAATAATAAATAATAATTTGACCTTCATATCCCACATAAAAACGACTGCAAATCAGTATGTGAATAAAATATTATTCGATTTTCAACAAGCTCGACCGCAGCACATACGCCAACTGTCAGTTTATTTGCTTAAACGACACAACAGGCAGCCACTTGTAACATGGCGAGAGTACTTCAGTAGAAACCAACTAAATATGATATGCAAAACCAAAATCAAAACAAAAAAACAACAAGAATACGGGAAGTCGGAAAAACTGAAAAGAGCAACATTTACGAATAACGCCGTTTTGTAATGGGGTGCCCTATAGCGATTTAACAATTTATAGTTAAAAGCAAACTATCTTTAAATTTTCTTTGTAATTTGGTGGTGTATAGTGGAAAATTTCAATACCAGGACGTTTAGAAAATTTTTAAAAATTACTGCGAAATAACTTTTTGAAACTCGAAGCTGTAAAAGCGCTTATCTGTATATTTCGTCATAATAAGTAATCGGCCAGCTGAACAGCTATTAGTCCTATAACTCTTGGGCTGAAAAGTCCCGGGTATAACACAAAGATGACACTATTTTTACTGCACACACCTCTTTTTCAATTAGCACTAACTTTCAAAAGGCAGCTGTTAACATTTTATGGTATTCCATTCATTTGGTCGAGAGTTATTGTCCTAACAGTGACGCTACTTTTGTTATTTTCGAAACAAAAAGAATTTCGTGTTTTAATTTTATACTGCTTCTTGATGGGCAAAAGTGTTCGAAGCAATGGCTTGAAAAGTTTTATGGGGACTCCGCTCCATCAGAAGAAACATCATAGCGATGGTTTGCTGACTTCAAACGGGGTCGTAGAGACACCGATGATGCACAACGCAGTGGGCGACCAAATGAGGCAGTAACACCAGAAAACATAAAAAAAATCCACAAAATCGTTTTGAACGATCGAAAGGTAAAGTTGCTTGGGGTTGGGTTTATACTGTATGAGCATTTGACTATGAGAAAGCTCTGTTCGAAGTGGGTGCCGCGTTTGCTCACTGTTGACCAAAAATAATAAAGTGAAGGTGTTGATGATTCTGAGCAGTGTTTGACCTACATGAATTGTACTTCGAATTGCTCCCACATCCACCGTATTCGCCAGATTTGGCTCCCAGCGACTACTGGCTGTTCGCAGACCTAAAAAAATGATCGCCGGTACGAAATTTCGCTCGAATGAAGAGGTTATCGCTGAAACGGAGGCCTATTTTGAGGCAAAACATAAATCGTTCTACAAAAGTGGTATTGAAATGCTAAAGATGCGCTGGAATGATTGAGTTGTTCTTGGCGGAAATTACGTCGATGAATAAAGCTAATTTTGAACAAAACAAAAAAGTGTTTTCTTTGTTAGGCCCGGGACTTTTCAGCCCATGTGATAATGAAACAATTTTTGAGTTGACGTACTCCCTATTGGTTCATCCTGTGCCAGTTTGGTACCGGAAATATCGCCGGTATGGTTATTTGTAACAGAATAACAGAAATCCACGTCATGTGGTCCCTTGCATAATCGAGGCGGCGTTCCTTCCGTTTGGATTTCGCGGCTGCTACATTTGCCATTTTTTAATTTTGCTGTTGGAAGGGCGGAATTTGAAGTTTTTGTGGCTTTCTTTGATATGAAAAACATCGCAGTTCTGCCTTTGTAGTTCTTACTAGAGGAGGCATCTCGTTTTTAAAGATCTATTACGTTTGGACTTCGGCCAATCTTTTTGGCAATTTGGCGATTAGAAAGTCCCTCTGAGGTCAAGATTTCGATATCTCCCATTTCGTGATCTGTTGATCCTTTTGACTAACCCATTTTATTAGAATTATGAAGTTTTCGAACCACACAATGAATGTTTGATAAAGAATCCCTTTTCACAGCTTTAATGCCCAAATAATGTAGGCTAATTGAACGCCTTTATTGAAGTGAACCAATATATCAAGCGCAGCTGTGCAGGTGCTGAAGTTTTACTACTGCGAAATACAGTTATATGGAATAATGTTGATGTATATTTATTTTCGCGCTACGATTTTCGATTTGCGAATGCTTTAATAACCGTTTTTTTCTCTTCACAAAATGATTGCCTCTAATCAAGTGAACCGCACTGTATCTTGAAGTCATCTGCATTTCGTAGATATTTAGATGATGAGAAACACGAACCCATCTCATTGTTGAATGAAATAATTGAGAAACGCCAGACGAAGCGCTAAATGTCGAAGAGAAGCGAAGATTCCTTAATTTAGCTATTTAAACACTATGGAAGACCCTATCAAATGCTTTTGAAAAATCAGTACAAATTGTGTTAACTTGATGACTTGCTCGAAGGGTAACAAGCTTCCAATCTTAGGGTTTTTACTGAAGACTGCGTAAAAACCCCAAGATTGGAAGCTATTGATTCTGCTGTTGTGCTATCACATCTTGAAGGGAATTTTAGCTCGATATCTCCACTACCCTGTGTTTGATTTATATTATAAATAGTAAATACAATTTTATTTAAACACAATTTGTATTGAACACCCGTTTACATTAGAGCATATAGCATATCGAACTGTCTGAAACTTCCACTCACACAAGCTCCCAAATCAAAGCAGACTATGCATTTTTATACTCACATTTCAAATCGATTCCAATATTGCATAGTCGGCAAGCACCGCCTCGCTTATTTTTTCCTCATTTGCCGCATGAATGCAAACTTCATTCAATTTTGTTCATTTTTTCCTTCATTTTCACCGGTGACAGTCTGCGGCGACTGTGCGGCAATAGTGTGCGCGTATAGAAATCCACAATTCGATAGCGGCAGCGAATAGTGAAGCACATCCTCGTTCTGTTGCGCATCGTTGCATTTCACTGGCATAAATACAAGTTGGTACAAAGTTGTATTGCAACTTCATTTTTATTATCTACTATTTTAATGTGCAAATATATTCGGATGTACTTAGTGATATCGCACACATACAAAGCCAAATGCAACGTATAGTTATGTGGTAGACATCACAGAGCTGTTCTGCTGGTTTCTTGTTGACCGTGAAGGGAATAAATTCTTTTATTCAGCTCTTTATGTGCGCTTTATTGCTCTGATACGGCATTGAACAAACACCACAAAGCACAAAATATGCTAGTCATTGTGTGGGCTGCAAAATGTTTGCTATGCTCATCGAGCCATACCGACTATTTAGTAAATGGGTGTCCTCAGTCAGCTAAGTACTGCTGGGCGGTAAGTGGCTTTGTCAATCAGTCAGAATAGATATCAGAATTTCTTTCTTCAAATGCTATGGCAAAAAGCCAACAATGGCTATTTTTGAAGTGATATAAAAATATTATTATTGTTGTCATTTGTACATATAAATAAATATATGAACATATATATAAGTACATATGTATAATTGGCACGCACATCAATCGTCTGCAAGTTAGAAGCAGAATGTGCATACCCACACCTTTATGTCAATATGATGAAGCTTATCTACATATATATATAAAATTCAAATTATGTATGTATCTATAGATCGACTTGCGTCCTAAACGCATAAACCGATCGTAACCAAATTTGAAACACGAACTGGATACCTTACCGGGATAGTCATGGGCTAAAAAATATTTTGATATATATATATAGGGCGCGTGGCACCTCCCATACAAATGGAATTTTTAACAGTCCGTATTTCTGGAAGTATTTACGTTAGACTACTGAAATTTGGTAAAGGGTTATGTGACATTAATCTTTACCACATCCAGAAAAACTGCGTATAACGAAAAAGGGGGCATGGCACCTCCCATACAACTGGAGTTTTTTATAAACGGTATCTCTGGAAGTATTTAGGCTAGACCAATGAAATTTGGGAAGGGGTTATATGAGGTTAATCCCTAACACCTCCAAGAAACCTGAGAAAAACGAAAAATGGGGCTTGGCACCTCCCATATAAATGCAATTTTTCATTGTCCGTATCTCCGGAAGTATTTGGGCTAGACAACTGAAATTTGGTCAGAGATTATATAAGGTTAATACCTAACACCTGCATGAAAACTGGTGATAGCTAGAAATGGGGCGTGACACCTCCTATACAAATGGGATTTTTCATACTGCGTCCAGTGTTAGCATTTATGGTAGAATACTAAAAATTGGTAAAAAGTTTAATGAAGTTAGTATTTAGTACTCCTAGAAAAAATATGAGCTTAGAGAAAAATGGGGGTTAGACTATTTGATATAGAAACGAATTTATATTATCAACGATAGAGGTATTGCTGAATTGAATGCATTCTCTTATTGGTAAAGCTTTATCGGTAAGTAAACAGTCCAGCAATCTAAGCGAAATATCAATTTTATTTAAAATGTTTTAAAAACTACGCCATACCTAGATAATAATGCCGGTTTAGCTACATTAATATTACACTCAAAGCTATATGATTACGTATGTAAGCTAGAATAGCTTTATTTTGAAATTAAATATGAAATAATCCAAATTAATAAAATAGCAAATCACACACATTAAATTGAAGTGCAAGTTTAACTAGCGGAAAATATTGACAGTGTACACCACAAGTTATAAAATCATCGTTTAATCGCCATCACTGTAAATATGTAAAAAAAAAAAAACAGCTGCTGCATTCCATTGTAATACCTATATTCGCAAAAAGCTTTTAGAAAGGGGGCGATGATAATTATGCTGCGTAATTTGGATCCTCCACGTTTATGCAATAGCACAAGGCTAATCATCACGAAACGTTTACCGAATGTTATAGAAGCTATGGTTTTATCAGGAAATTTTGAAAACCACAAAGTTTTCATACCAAGAATTCCAATAATACCGACGGATATACCTTTCAATTTTAAACGCCTCCAATTTCCTATTAGACTGGCTTTCGTAATGTCCATAAATAAAGCTCAGGGGCAATCATTAGCTGTAGCAGGAGTCAATCTAAGCAACTCATGTTTTACCCATGGCCAATTATATGTAGCCTGCTCCAGAGTTGGCGCACCGAAAAACCTTTTTATTTATACTCAAAATAATATAACAAAAAATGTCGTATATCCGATCGTTTTAAATAATACCTAAACTGACTTAAAAAAGTTAAAGTTGTTTTATATACATTGCATTCTTTTTGATAGAAATGTGGGGTGAAACCCACGGGTATAAGCTAGTTGTACATAAATTTAAGAATACACACAGAAAATTTAATATCGTTTCGGTGAATATTGGTAGGCGAAAAAGTCTTTTAAATATGTACCATTTTGGTCGACCACCTTTTGCCATTTTTCCCCTAGATACATTATTCCATCAGTGTAAAACTTTTGTGGTTTCTCGGCGAAAAACTGCGATAAGTAATTTTCACAGGCTTCTCTTGAAGCCAACTTTACTCCATTAAGGGAGTTTTGCATTCACCGAAACAAATGGTAGTCCGATGGTGCAAGGTCAGGGCTATATGGTGGATGCATCAAAACTTCCCAGCCAAGCTCTCCCAGTTTTTGCCGAGTCATCAAAGATGTGTGTGGCCTAGCGTTGTCTTGATGGAAGACGACGCCCTTTCTGCTGATCAGTTCTGACCGTTGTTTTTTGATTGCTTGCTTCAATCTCATCAGTTGTTGACAGTAAAGTGTAGAATCAATCGTTTGAGCAGGCTGGAGCAGCTCATTGTGGATGATTCCTTTCCAATCCCACCAACCACACAGCATAACCTTTCGAGGCGTCAATCTTGGCTTTGCGACCATTTGTTGAGCTTCACCACCCTTGCACCATGATCTTTTTCGCATGTGTCGTATTTGATCCACTTTTCGTCTCCTGTTACCATTCGTTTCAGAAATGGTTCGATTTCATTTCGCTTCAGCAAAGAATCGCAGATGTTAATTCGGTCCATTAAATTTTTCACAGACAATTCATGTGGTACCCAAACATCGAGCTTCTTTTTGTAACCAACCTTTTTGAAATGGTTCAAAACCGTTTGATGATGAATGTTTAGTGCCTTGGCGATGTCATGGCAGCTTATGTGACGGTCTTGGTCAATCTTTTCCATAATTTCATCGACTTTTTCAATGATAGGTCGACCGGAGCGAGGTGCATTTTTCACATCGGAATTTCCAGAACGGAAGCGAGCGAACCATTGTTGTGCTACACGAATTGATACAGCATCGTCTCCGTAAACTTCAAAAATTTCACTGGTGACTTGCGTGGCATTCTTCCCTTTTTATACGAAAAATTGAAAATATAGCGAATTTCCTCATTATTTTCACTCATTTTTGAAGAGCTATAACTTTTTTTCAACTTCTCCAAATTTAATTTTGTTTTGGTTAAATAAAGCTTAAAATATCACCTTTCTAACACTATATGACATGACACAATGTGATTCGTAGCACTGGAGATAGATGACTCCAACGACATCTATTGACAAAATACATAAAGACTTTTGCGACTACCCAATATTTTCGAAGTTACACGCAAATTTGAAAAGGCGTTTCAAATGGCTTGAAAGTACAAGGGCGGAGCGACAGCGCGTTTTTCTCAAAATGGTGTTTTCAAAATCGGTGGCCAACATTACTCGAAAGTGGCTAAACTGATTAGTCGCAAATTTTAACAAAAACTGCTTAAATATTTCGTATTTTTTAGTAATTAATCGAAGATTTTTTCTCACCTATAAATATTTTTTTTATAAACAATTCGAGGCCGAAAATTTGGTCAAAAATCTATTTTTTTTTTTGAGAAACCGCTATTTTGGCAAACAAATTTATTTTGCTTATTCCTTCGATTATTTACTAAATTTAACATAACTTTATCGAAATCTGTGTGGTTTTTTAAATTCAGAGGATTTAATTCAGAGATATAGTGGTTACGTTTTGAAGTCTTTTTTTAGAGGAGCTCTCGGAGATCAGCTGTAGCTCCTTTTCAAATAAATATTTTTACTAATACTAAGTCTTGAAATACATTTAAAATGTAACGTAATATGTTTACAAATTTTTAGATTAATAAATTTAAAAGTTTTCTCAGAAAAAATGCTGGAAAATTCGTTTTTTTACGGCCTTGTATGGTAACTGTATGTCACCCCTTAAACGAAGCTTGCTTTCATGGCGAAGGTGCATTTAAAGATTTTGCATTGCCTGTTGAGAGAAAAAGATGTGAATAGTTTTCTCGGTACATGGGTGTGGTGATTGATATCTCGTAAAGTATGGATCAAACAATTTAAAGTCTGTGCTCGTTGTACACCTGACATTTCACACATTTTTCGTTCACATGTCAGGCATTTTTGATGTTAAAGAAAATGTCGATGAAATCACAGAAGTAATTTAAGATGAGCGGCGGTAGTCGTAGCATTGTCGGCCTTAAACGAGTTTTAAACTTTTTCCGCAAAAATTTTACGCCTGGATTTCTTCTTGCCTAAACTAATATGTATTTGGAAGATTAAAATCACCACTTTCACGTACGTAATTTAACTGATTATGGAATATTGTCCGTATGGAATATTGTTCGTATGAGCCCTATAAATATAATATCAAAACTACTGCCAGGAGGGACTTATGATGCCAGCTAAAAAAATAACACACAGCTGAGTAATCCTTAATACAATCCCTAATCCACATAATTGGTCTAAGATTAAATCAGCATTACTTAACGTAACGTGAAAAGCACTAAGATACAGTAGCCTGGAAGCAAGTCGGATGTCCAAATTATCGCCTGATCTACAAAATCTCTAGTATACTTAAACTCTTTTAAAAACTGGTTCATGATTTGATTCTCTTCAAAATTTCAGATATCATATCGCTGTGGGTGGATCTATTATTACGAATTTAAGTTTATTCACAAATTTTGTTTTAAAACAATTTTAAACAGGCCAACAATGCGATGTTATATTCAACGACTTTTCGAAAGCGTTCGACAGAGTCAGCCATAGTAACTGGTTTAAAAAAGCTGGGTTCAATTGGTCTTCACCCTAGCTTACTTAAGTGGTTTGCACTTTATCTCACTGATAGAACTCAATTCGTTCGTATAAACAATATAAAAGCTGATGCAATCAAAGTTCCTCAGGTGCACCTCAAGGTAGCCATCTCGGGCCACTATTGTTCTTAATATTTGTTGATGATATTCCAGACGCTTTTCTGACATCTCGTTGTCTGATATATGCAGACGAGACATCAAGAGGACTTAACCAGATTGGATGCTTAGTGTGATGATAGTTCCTTACCTCTTAATGCTGGTAAATGCCGGCACTTGTCCTTCAGTAGACCCAAAGTTGCGAATCATTTGGATTACAAGTTGGGCACTACCACCTTCACAAAAATTTATGAAAGGAAAGATTTTTGGGGTCATATTTACCCTATGATCAGAAAGTACCGGGAATGTTTAAATAAAACAAAACAGAGTTAAATTTTAGGCAAACTTATTTCATCTTCTTCACAATATTACCCGTCTGAAGCAACACACATGTACCAACGTTTAACTCAGTCCTCGATGCAACCCTGGTAGGCCGACGACGGGATGGCCTTCAGCTTCTTCGTCGCATTCTCTTTGATCTCCTCTATCGACTGAAATCTACTTCCTCGAAGTGATAACTTCAACTTGGGAAACAAAACGAAGTCCCCGGGGCCATATCAGGTGAATATGGTGCTTGCAGTTTGGTCAAATAATCTAGCACAATTTGGGCTCGGTGCGATGGCGAGTTATCATCATGCAAAATCCACGCTCCAAAACGGATAAATAATATTCTTTGTTGACTGCCTGGCCCGATGGAAGGTACTCATGGTGCACTACTCTTTAGCAATCAAAGAAAACAGTAAACATCACCTTCCCGGTACGTTTTGATCATAGCGTACGTCGAAAATGCCATTTTCTGAACATATAGATTTTATGTTTGCCAAATCTAGATGTAGTTCCAAAATCTTGCTGTGCCGGAAAATTTGTATTTTTCTGTTGCTAGATCAAACCTTGAATATTTCGGCATTATCTGGCATCCATTCTTTATGGGTTCATGTTTAAGAATTGAGAAGATTCAGAAATTTTTAACTAGATTTCCAATATTCTCCCTTCGTTGCTGTTGCTGTTCTCTTATAGTTTGCTTGCATATAAAAGTATATGCCTTTTATTAGCATTGCATTAGAAATGCGAAGAGAAACCTCATGGGAAGAGTTTATAAGGACATAGCCACGAATCATATCAAATGCCACTTCTTACTGGAGCTGATGCTTTTCAATTGTCCTACTCGTAATCTTAAACTCAGCAATATGCTAGATTTACCTAATTACAAGACCAATTTTAGTCGTAATAAACCACTTACACGTTGTATAAGGCAGTCTAACCAATTTTGTAAAAATTTAGACACATCCTCTGATTCCTGAGATACTTTCGAGTCACAACTTAATGTGGAGATATCTTTTTTGAATTGTATTGAATTTGCGAGTAATGTATCTCGCCGTATTGTTTACCATATATTCAATTTAAGCTTAAGTATTCATAATCTATTTGAGTTGCACTTTAGTTGATGAAAAATAAATAAATAAATAACGCCGAACTGCAATAAGAATTCCTCCGGCACGAGTAAGACCTGTTCTGTTAACATCAAGATCTTTGCGGAATACGTTAAATAATCAAGGATTAAGGAAAGGTATTCGCTATCAAAGAAGCTTGAATTCAGCCATGTTTACGCAAAAATGATTATGTCAAATTCTGAGCCTGCTCTACGAACACAAATGCCGTCCAACTTGTTACGTACACCTCCCATATTTTGGAAGTAAATGATCAGATTCTTGGATGTTGACTTAGATGTGCCAGAGTTTTTTTTTGTTTTTGTGGTTCCTCTCTTTAAAAATATTTAAGCGGTCAAAGCTCCACATTTGCAGGCCATAGAGCTCGATTTAAGATCTTGTCGTGCAAATAAGCGTTACCAATCAATTTTAAATTCACCTTTCTTTCTTTATGACCTTGAAGCCTTATTTTTATTTATTCCAGCATTTTTAGCGACGAAAGGCAATATATCTTCCTCAGCGATATTAGGCTTAAAAGAAGAGAATTGTAATCATCTTCTTGAAGCAAATATATCTAAATCTTTGCTACCACTCAGCCCAATAACAACGTTACGCTCAGCTTTTTGATTTTTAAATAAATAAATGAATAATTGCCGCGTACACTTCTGTTAGGTGTTCGGCTGAGCTCCTTCTCTTTTTTGTGGTGTGCGTTTTGTTTTTCCTCAAATGAAGGGACCTACAGTTCCAAACCCACTCCAAATGGCAGATATTTTTTATGTGGATCTTTTTAATGGCAGAAATACACTCGGAGGCTTACCTTTGCTTGCCGAGGGGCGACCGCTATTAGAAAAAAACTTTTTCTTCATTTTGGTGTTTCACTGAGATTCGAACCTACGTCCCCTCTGAATTCTTGTGATGTGAAGGGTGCGATAGAAAGAATGACGCTGAGAACATATTTATGTAAGGGGTTAGGGGTAGTCAGAGGCTCAAAAAAATTATACTTTTTAAAATAATTTTTGTTTTTGTTAATCAATTGTTTTATTTTACATAAATAAAAACATGGCATTCATCATGTTTTGACTTGACTCTAGCTAAATTAAAAAAAAAAAACAAAAATTAATAATTGTGAAAGTTATCGCTGTTTGTGTGGAGCCCGTTTCTCCAGAAGTCCCTTGCTGTGATCATCACAAGTCCTTGGAGATTCATGTAAAATCAATCGGACAAGAGAAATTAGTTTTATTAATGTTGTGCCTGATTGACGTTTTTTTTTTTCAAAATTAAAAATATGGCGGCCTCAGAAAATATTTTTGAGATTTTCGGGAAAAAAACTGACAATTAATTCTTAAAACAAATCGAAATTTTTGAAAGAAAAAAATCCTTCTATCACGGACGAGCTTTTTATGGTTTTCAAAAGCAAATTTTATTGAAATCTACCAAGCGGTTTTTAAGTTACAGTGATCACCAGTTCAAAAAACATAGTTTCGAGAAAAACGCATTTAAAGTTTTGCTATCGATTACCGGAGCGCCCGAACGCTCTCTGTTAATTGTTGAATAACACAAAAGGTGTTTGTCTGATTCAATTCAAATTTTCACACAATATTTTTTAGATAGGTATTATACTGAAAGAAAATGCAAAACAAAAATTTGAAAATTCTGAATAACCCCAACCCCGTAAGTCAATATCAAGTTGAGTTATTGATTTCCTTGTGTTTATTACTTGATTCTTAAGTTCTTAGATTAAACCTTTTTTTTAATTCTTGAATTCACATCCACTTTTTATGGTGTTTTCAAAAACAGTTTGTCAGCTTTTACTTAAAAAATTACTATCAAAAGCCTGCTTTTTTCCGAACAGTTTTTCGTTGTAGCTCGCTGTTGTGCAGTAGCTTTAACGCGAGGAAACTTGTGCGTGTGTGTGCTCTTACGTTGTTGGTAGTTTATTGGTGGTTTCAACTAATATTTATATATTAACTTGCATGAGCACCTGCATAAATATACATTTCGGTCTAATTAAATGCATTTAGCACCAGACATAATTTAATGAATCCATGTAATACAGGCCTACGGCAAAACTTTAATCCAATTTTCTCACTAAAATTATGCTTGCATTTTTATTCCTCAGCATATCTAATTACTGTTATAGTCGGACATCAAATCCTGTTAGTCAATCTAATTTTCATCATTACACAAATTTTCTGTAATTAAAAACGTGGCAATGCATTAATAAAATAATGATTAACTTCACGCACAATTCACCCTTATGAGGCTGTCAAGAGAAGTGCATACATTAGCGATAACACAAAATATATAGCGCAATCGAAAATACACTCACGCACACACGCACACGCATGAGTGACCTTAATAAGACACAGCTAACAGTAAATTGTATATTACTGCAAAGTCCATTATGCGCCGGACTGAGCGGCGGGGTGCAATTGTTTATGCATGAGCCATTATTTGAGTGCTTGTGTGTGCGTGTGTGCATGTGTAGAAATTGCATAATGACCATATATTTGCATATAAGCATACAGTGGAGCCCTTAGGCAAATACATACCAACATACACACACATACTAGATCCATATTTCGTGGAAAGCGAGTGCGTGTGCGTAGCATTAATAATTTATTACTGTTGAATCCTGCTGCATATGATTTAAGCTTCATTGTGCACACGCACACACTTACAAGAATATTGCGAACATACACATGCGTACATAGGAATGTGCATGCTTGCGTAAGTAAACTAATTGCAAATTTCGCATTATTTGTGTTTGCATTTGTGCTTATGCGTGTTAGTGTGTGTGTGTGTGCTAATCTGCTGGGGACATATAGAAATTTTGCGCAAATTATTTGTATGCGTCCTCTTGCAATGAATGTAAATTAGTAGAACGCCTTGCGCCTTAATTTATGCAACAAAACAAATGTCATATGACAAGCAATGGACTCAATGCTAAGTCAACTTGGCGTTGGCATTCGACGTTAAGCTTTTGACATTTTTGCCTAATGCAGATATGGCAAGTATAGATACATACAGCATCCTACTTAGCGGTTCTTTCGAGTGTATATCATCTAATAAGCCAGAAATAAATGTAACCACATTTATTGTTTATTGAGTAACATTGTTGTTGAGTAACACTGTGTCAGAGAGGGTGCTGAGGCAGAAGAACGTATGCAGATTTATTTCTTTTCATATTCCATGGTTACCCATTCGAAAACAGAGAAAGAGATAAGTGTTAGAATATAATTCTTCTTTGGAAACCAATAGCTCACTTTTTATCTGCTTGGGTTCACTGGTAGTGCATTATCCAATTGTTGCAGTTATGGCAATTCAAAAGTAAAATAGCATAAATAATTGACGTTTACACTTCTGTTAGGTGTTTGGCCAAGCCCCTGCTCCTATTTGTGGCGTACGCCTTGATATTGTTCCACAAATCGAGGGACCTACAGTTTAGAGCCGACTCCGAACGGCAGATGATTTTTATGCGGAGCTTCTTCATGGCAGAAATACATGAGGAGCTTACCATTGCTTAGAAAAAAGTTGTTCTATCATTTTGATGTTTCATGCACGGAGCTTCGAACCTTCGCACTCCGAAATGGTTGTCTCCCACCAACTCACTCGGCTACGGCGGTAATTAAGTTACGAAAATTTGCCAATAAAACACAAAAAAATAAAGTTATGAACAAAAGTGTGTTATAAACCTTTACAAACCTTTACCTTCTCTAAATACGAGAGCTGTCTTTTATATTTTGGGTCCAATAAGGAAAATATAGTAAAATAATAATGAAAATGGCATTTTTTGTATGGTTTTCAAAAGAGGTATTATTATTTGAAGTCAATATATTTCTGCGATCTCTTCAACCCAATTTAAAAGCATCTTTTCCAGTTAGAAAGGGATAACTCCTAAATGAGCTGTTTAATGACTTGAACAGATTCTTCGGGCTCTAAAAAACGTTGATTTCGCATTTTATTTTTAATCTTCGGGAACAGAAAGAATTAATTAGGTGCCAGATCAGGGTTGTAAGATGAATGATCAAATAATTCGTTTTTTTGAGTGCTCAAAAACTCTGTTGAGTGAGCCGATACTTGGATGCGAGAAAGGATGGCTCGTCTTCAGCGGTTAGATTTCCTTAATTCTGCGAAAACTTCTGACAAACAAATGGTTGTGCACCACTCAGAATTTACTGTTTTAAGTTTCTTTAGAGATGGATTTTCGGCATGACCAGGTTTTCCTGAAAACAAGCGTCAATTTGCTTTGAGGTGCGTCTTCAGTGAACAAATTTTGCTGGATTAAGCTCATTTTGGAACACCTAAATTGATTCGTCACCTGTTGCGATGTAATAGCTCTACTTTAACCCCTTCGCGCCGGAGTTTTGTTTTCGGTACTGGAATACTTCTTGCACGCATACTCAAAAAAGACGAAAAATATTATATAATAGAAAAAATATGTTCTGCATACTTAAAAAGTCCTTAATTCCTTGCATTATCCTAGGACATATTGTCCCAATAAGGATTTATATTGGGACAATTTAATAAACCGTCGAATTTAGTTTTAAAAAATTTATTTGAAAAATTTAGTATTTTTGTGTTTTATTACAGAAAAAGTATTTACTTATGGTACGAGGGAAAACATTTGAAACAAAGTGCATTGTTGCATCCAGGGCAAACGTGATTTCTTCTCGTTTCTTTTTGCAGGGAAGTGCATCGGAAGCAACGACGTCGAGAACTACCTTTTAATGGTAAATGATCACCTATATTCAAGAGCTCGGTACGTGGGCGTTTAGATGGTCGTCCACCAGTTCGCCGAGTTTTTAACTCCTTGTGCTTGGTTCCTTCCGCAATAAGGGACTCTGCTAATGGGACTATGAACTGTATCCGTGTTGATTTCTTACGGTTCAGATGGTTATGCACAATCCAAGCATTAACAGTTGGAAGCATCAGAATCTTGAAAAAAAAACCTTTTTCCTCCACTTTTGGGACTTCCGGTTGATATCGTATACCGCTGCTTTCTGATCAGCTATATCTACGCCCCCCATCAAACGATTATAGTCCACAATAGCTAAGGGGCAGGTAACTTTTTTCTTCTTACCGTCCTTTTGCTTCCTATCTACTTCTCCTATGCTCGGTTTGTGACAGTTGGGGACAACAAGTACTTCTTTCGAGTCCATCCAACGAGTAGCTAGTAGACCATCCCAGTTTATTTGGAACTGGCTTTGCCCACGTTCTAGTCGCGACCCGAACTCCGGTGTTTCTTTTCGATTTCTCATATATGTACCAATAGCAGGAAATGGAATGGATTTCATCAATGTTATTGATGTGAAAAATCGATCGAATGCAACAGCCACATCATTATCACGGATAGTACCTGCTAATTTCAAAACCACTCTTTCTCCAAGAGTTCCAGAAAGATTAGTGGTGACATCTTTACCAGTGTATACATTCAAATCGTATGTATATCCTGTTTTTGCATCACATCGCAACCAAATTTTAACACCGCGTTTAATTGGTTTCATAGGCATGTACTGCTTTAGACTGGACCTACCTTTGAATTTTGCTATACATTCATCGATTGATTGAAAAGGACTATCACTTCGTATTCGCATGAATTTTTCTTTCATACATGAAACGACTTCGGAAATATAGTAATCTTTTGGAGCATTATCAGGTTTGTCACAATCATTTAAATATAGTTTAGAAAGAAAGTAGAGTGAATCGATCGCGAGAAATACTTTGCTTTATCATTTCGTTTTCCATTGATGCGTGTTTGCTCCAATAAACATGTAATGATGGTTGTAGTGCATAATCATAGCCACGCCTAAAAACACCATTATTTCATGTTCATCGGATAATGCTCTATTAGTTTTCTTCTCCTTATTAAGTTTTTTTAGTCGCTGATTTGTGCATTGTGCAATAAAAATACACAAACTTTTTGGAAAAAGTTCTCTTAATACACGGAACTCGGTAGGCCCTCTGGGAAAATCTACCAGAACTTGAGAATCTTTTTCTAATGACATTCGAAATTTGAGTTCGAAAAATCCATCTTCTATGATGTTAGCCCAGGTGGCAATGGCAGGTGCTTCACTCACCTCATTCTCGCATAATTCTTCTTCCTCATCCACATCGCATGTCATCGGCAGCGTATTCTTCGTCGGATTCGGAAAGCATCACTCTCACCTTCATAAGTATTATCTCCATCTGCTTTGCTGTTCCCAGAGTTTGACGATGGTTTGTAGCTACTCTCAGATGGGCTAAAATCTTTCTCTTCAGAGATTTCATATAAAATATCTGCAACCACTTCCACAGTGTACTTTTTCTTCGACATCTGGGAAAAACCATATTGGTACAAATAAGTCCCATGTAAAATGCAAGCTGGGACAATAGATCCCAAGACATACAAAATTATATGCTACTCACCTTTACTGATATTCTAAGAATGTATTAAATGCAATATAGGGAGAATTCTAAGTGCACTATGTATTTACTGATTCGATGCTAACGCAATGACGATCGCGGAACATATGTTTTTGACATCGTTTGTCTTGCCATATCGTCAAAATTTCTCAACACGAGCTTGTTAACTGGATCAGTGGTGCCACGTATATTATAATTACGATTTTTTTTGGGATTTTTTTTATAAACAGTTAAGATGGAAGTTTTATTGAATAAAAAAACTAATAAATAACTTTGTACGAGGCTGGGACATATTGTCCCAGTAGGCGAGAAAGGGTTAAATCATGGCGGCTGAATCTATACAACATTTCTTTACACCAATCAACAGCAATCTCTTTTTGCGCAATTGTCGAATTATGCGGTATCCAGTGAGAACAAATCTTCTTGATGGCCATGCGATCGTGGCACGTATCGAGGTAATATTTAGTATCTCTTGGATGAACACACACCAAGTTTCAGCTAGATCTGTCAATTTATTTGAATTTGGCATTCGTTTTAATAGAGGAAGTCGAGTGATTGTCCATTTCCATCGTAACAACACACCAGCTAATAGCTCAGCAGTTTGCAAAATTGGTGGAAAAAGCGTTTGAACTCGTTCTAGGCCTAAAAGGAGACTATGTCGAAAAATAAAAAAAGGCTTTCCCCGAACAATTAAGTAATTTTTATTTTTGCATGGACTTTCCAAAGGACACTTGTATGTCGCGATATATCATATGATGAGTTTTCGCTATCAATTGATGTAGAGCATCGATTGTTTTTGACACAACACTCGTTTTTGGATGGATTTCACAAAATTCAGCGTGCAACGATTTACGGCCACGTTGGTTAAGTGTAGCGCCTCAGTGCAAGAAGTCGAAGGTAGTTGATCAATTCACTCCTGCCATGATAATCCATGTCTAAAATACAGTAATAAATCATCGCACAAAAATTTTGACGAGTTAATTCCTCTGAAGAAAGAGGAAATCTTATATGAAAGTTTCTGCTAAAAAACACCAAAATTTTCTATACAAATATCGAATTACAGCTTATCACACGTAATGTTGCAAAAGAGCAAAATACATAAGCAGCCCTCGCTTACGATTTTTGCTTCCACGATTGGAAGCACACATTCAGCATCGCATTTTTTTACTTACCGCTTTGGAAGGCTGGTGACGGGCGACTGAGATCCGCAGAAAGAAATGGCCATGGATCGGTCTCACCCAAATAGGCTCTGCGTTGTTTTTTTTGTTTTGGTGGGGGAGATAGGGTTCAAAATGCCTTCACACTTATAGCGACCGTCGTCTACTGCGCTGAGTGGAGTGGCCACTTAACCAGTCCCTCCTCTTCTTTTGGGGAGACACCCTTCACGGGACTACTTTTTGCATTACTTCGAGAAGGCGCCCATAAAAAATAAATTCTATTCACCCACGTCTGGGTCCACCATATTTCTAGTCAGTTTCATGCTATAAGTCCGCCTTCTTGTGTCTCTACGTCAAGTAGTACGTCATTGTGAATTAATCACTCAAGTTGGAGACACATTACGATTTTTGCTGTGAAAGCTCGAACTGGTTCCCTCTTCCCGCTGGTAGAGCACATAGGTCTGGAGAGGGCATTTAAGGCTATTGGATTGATCTCTTTCTTCATTGAAGCGGTTAAACTACAAAATTACTAGCTCCTCACTCTCCATCATGTTGGGGCAGTCTGGACAGAAAGGGGTGTCTTCCAGCTGAAACCGATGCATGCAGTGTCCGCTCGGCAATTTTGTGAGGTGGTAGTCTACGTCTCAGTGTTTTTTTCATCGCTGCTGCTATCGTCTAATTGTCAGCGCCCGTTCTGAGGGTTTGGGCCCCAATGTAGGCTGAGCCTCTTGCGTGTTGTAAAGTCTGCTCATTTCCCCTGCCAGCAGATCCAAAGGAGAATTTCCTGCAATGACACAGATTGCGTCGTCTAATACGATTTTATACGCACCGCTACTCACAGCGCGCTTCGCCGGGGTATTTGTGACCTCCTGAACCATAGTAGTTTTCGCCGCTGCCCAGATAGTTGTCACATACAAGATGATAGAATCAACAACCGTTGACAATAGGCGCCTTCGATTGCCTTGGGGCTCTCCTATATTAGGGAGAATTCGAGCTAAAGCACCATTGGCGCCTGGAAATGCTCTGTGATGGAGCCCCTTTCAACAGGCAGAACGAAAAGTAGGCAAATCACGAGCTACCTGCCGCCGTTCAATGGAGGCGGAAATGAGGTCTTGGAATAAGAATAATACTTGAAATGAACTTAGAACCCTTGCACAAAACCATGTTCGATGGCGAAGAGGTGTGTTTGACACCCTATGCTCCAACTAGGAGTTAGATGATCTTATATATATATATATTTGGAAGATAGCACACCGGGTTTTATTGAGAACGTTGAAACTGATTTGAATGTGTCTAAGTGCCTTAATGCCGTGAGGCAGTGAATCACTGTAGGATTCTCCAGACTGACAAAACTAATTCTGAAATTGTGAAGCGGAATGGCGTGAAAGCAAAAAGAAACTCAATATGAACTCATTTCTGATTGCTTGATGTGCTTTTGGGGGTACATCATAGAAACCGAACCATTAAATTTTTACACTCCACACCACACTTAGAAATAAGTATTTTAGCTTTGCAATATGCAACAAAAACAAAAAAACATGTACACTTTAGTATACTTAAATAGCAAAATAAAATATAAGCAAATATGGAAAGAAACTAATATCCCATTATTTGCATACTTTTATATTGTAATTTTTTCACATCCTTTTTTCTCTTCTTCCAATCCACAGGTCCGCCATACGTACGCGCCATTGGCCCCATAAAAGCTGTCGCCGGCGAAGACATAATTGTACATTGTCCATTTTCCGGTTATCCAATCGAACAAATTAGATGGGAGAAAGGACGTCAGGAATTGACATCAAGTAAGACAAATTGCCATTGTACGTGCACAATTCCGTGTCGTACATCCCTATAAAAACATTGCGAAATTCCAGAAATACGAGCATTCCAAAGCGCAATCACACAATGCTCCAAATGCAATGGCAAATGTGATGGAGTGCGGGAGGGGTAAACGAAGCAAAACATTAAAGCGGTACAATAACGCATTAACGCTGCTGGATTTGTTCCTCTTTGTTTGCTCACTGCTTCACTCCGCGCTCCATCACTCTCCACACAGCTGCGCTTTTGTTAGTTTGGCATTTATGTGCGATAACATTTTCCCATGCGATTGGTTCAGCATCCGTTGCCATAACTTTATGTCCACTTCAGTAGTTTGTTTTTGTTTTAATTCCACTTTATTTGTCAGCTGGATTTTAGCACGAACTATTTATATTCCTCACACACATACAAGCATATATTTGTTGGTTGTGTTGCTTTACCTTTAGTCTATTGCTCTGTACTCTTGTATGTATGTCTGTATGTATCGTATATCACATTTTCTATTTGCAGATTCGCATTACTCGTTGCCACCAGTACTGCAGGGCGGCTATCTTGTCATCAAGAATGTCGAACCGACCCGGGATCAAGGCATGTACACGTGCATTGTGCGGAGTCGGGCTGGCGAAGAGGCTCGTCGTGATATGCAGTTGAATGTGAATAGTAAGTAAACACATAGCCGTGCATAGTAGTAGTGGTGGCCGGTTAAGCTTATGCTAGGGAATGTGATGCAAATCGTGATTTATGCTTTTTCAGTCCAAGTAAACTGGCGTACCGTGCGAGGCACTTCAGTGCGTAATGCAAAGTAGAAAAAAGTTTTTGATTTTTTAATTGCATTGTGAAACAGGTGGCTTTTTGTTTGAAGTTCAAATAAAAATAAAACTCACGTGCATTGGTAACACTAGTTTACAGCAAAAGAAGAAGAAAACAAACAATAACCAGACCAAGCACGCGTCGTAGCGTTTTTTCTTAAGCCTTTTATTAAATAAAAAACAATAATTATATGGATAAGTTAATCAATTATTGTAAATATTCGCCAATGTAGTATGATTATAAGTCGGATATGCCTTAACATTAATATTCATAAACATTTTGTTTTGGCTTTTATTTTATTGTCCACTTATGCATTCACTGTGCTGTGCCGTTTAAATAAAGTATCATATTTTTTAAAAGGTTCATTACACTTGAAAGTAAACGCAAACATAGCTAACGTAATTATTTTATGCGCGGCGCGTGAATGCTAGAATCATATTACACAAGTAAACACCGAAAATTTGTTATTGGCTTGCATTGATAAAAGTTACTATAAAAACGCTTGTAATTAGTATGTAAGACACAAGAAAGAAAATAATCGTTCGCCAAGCTGGATGCCTAGCTTGGAACAACAAATAAATAAATATAACAAACAAATAAATAATAAACTTTCTTTACATGGAGATCCTGCCAGCTTGAGCATTAATTTTGCTAAGCTATAAAATGCAAGTTTCTTGCACAAACAAGATCCTGCCAGCTTGAGCATTAATTTTGCTAAGCTATAAAATGCAAGTTTCTTGCACAAACAAAGTGCAAAATATTGCATGAGTGCTGACGATATCTGCACCAAAAAATTGCAATATATTTGCAAGTGCCCTAAAAAAGCACAAAATATTAAGTCCTGACGTGATCAGCCAAAACGATCCGTCAGCTGCGGAAGGAAGATGAACAACCCAGCTCAAGGGCCGCAACCAATCTCCTTGGAGGTGTACAACAAAAAACCAAAAGAGGTTTCCATCCAAAAGAGGGAAATCAGCATACTCATCAGGGAGGTAAACCAGCAGCCACCACCATACTGGGAAAAAGCCAGCGCAATCTGGGAGCGCATAACCAAACTGGAATTCCTGCTCCAGCAGAGGAAAGAATGTAAGTAAAATACTGTGCATGATTGAATGCAGACAGTTAGAGTCTGTAAGCGTTAACCACTCGAGACAAAAATAATTTTCATTTACATAAATTAAAGTTAAGCAACTTTGGCTTCTGTTTGCCTTATAAAAAAAATTTGACTGTAAAAATTACTCATAAGGTCATTTTTATAATATGTTAAATATAATATGCTTACTTAATAAATGAATTAACTTGAAAAAAAAAATTCGTAAATCCAATGTAAAAACAAAATTTTTCAAAATGTTTATACACACATTGTCGTTAAAAAAAAAAAAAAAAAAAAAAAAAAAAAAAAAAAAAATAATAATAATAATAATAATAATAATAATATATATATATAAATAAATAAATATGTAATGTAAAAAACAAAATTATATATCCTTACATTATAAATTATTTGATTTACGGTATAAGGCCCCCAATAGCTAATTTTTTTATCAAAAGTTGATAAACCCAATGCCAATGTAGTAAACGAAGTAGTCGTTAACACTGGCTTAAATTTAGTAGAAATTTCCTTAATTATAATCACGGTAATAACCCTATTAATTAGCATTAAAATTATATGCTACGCATAATAAAAAAAAAAATCGAAGAAAAGATAATCACGTCGCGGACGCTTTGTCTCGCATTACAATCAATGACTTAAAGGAAATAAATGAAAAGAATCAAAATTTATACAAAATAGTGACTAGATCAATGTCGAAAAATAACAACAGTCCAACTACACAGCAGCACATTAAAACATATGATAAGCCCAAAATATATGTCCCAATTAATAACACTGACGTCAGGAAATACAATAAATTAAAGATTACACCCACGCGATGTTACATCAAACGAGGAAAATCTATAATGGCATATATAAAAATTGATGACTTATTTGTTAATGGGAAAATTGACTTAGGACAATTCTTCTCTAGGCTCGACGAAGTGGCCGACAAATATGGCATTAATAATTTACAAGTGGCACCTAGCGAGAAAATTTTCGAATTTGTCTCGATAAATGATTTTAAAAATAAGGGCAATATGATATTAAATAAAGTAAAAGTAGCGCTACTGAATGAGGTGACCCAGATCAATGATGCTAAAACTGTAATGGACATTCTAAAAAGATACCACGATGACCCTATAGAAGGCGGTCATTGCGGAATTTTCAGAACACTTATGAAAATTAAAAGACATTACTTCTGGAATAAAATGTCAAAAGATGTTGCTAAGTACGTAAAAACTTGCGAAAAATGCCAAAAAATCAAAATAACAAAGCATTTAAAAAGCCCAATGACTATAACACCAACACCTACAGGTACATTTGATACAGTTATGGTAGACACAATAGGCCCACTACCTACAACAATTAATGGCAATACTTATGCAGTCACAATAATATGCGACATGACAAAATATTTAGTCACGATACCCATCCAAGACAAAAACGCCAAGACAGTGGCGAAAGCAATATTTGAAAAGTTTATTCTTACCTACGGTCCAATGAAGACGTTCATTTCGGACATGGGTACAGAATACAAAAATTCAATACTAACAGAGCTATGTGAATTGCTAAAAATAGAGAAAATCAATTCAACTGCTTACCACCACCAAACACTAGGAGTAATAGAAAGATCACATAAAACTTTCAATCAATACATAAGATCTTACATATCGATTGACAAAAACGACTGGGATGAGTGGCTACAATACTTCACATACTGTTTTAACACCACTCCTTCTACAGTACATGACTATTGTCCGTATGAATTAGTTTTTGGAAAAACACCAAACATGTTTCAGCAGTTCAAAAATGTAGACCAAATTACTCCATTATATAACATAGATAACTACGCTAGAGAAGTAAGATTTAGGCTAGAAGTAGCACATAAAAGAGCTCGCAATATGATAGACATAGCTAAAATTAAGCAAAAAACATTTTATGATAAAAATAGTTTAGATCACAATTTTAGCATAGGCAATTTAGTTTTACTTAGGAATGAAGTGGCCCATAAACTGGAACCCCAATATTGTGGGCCTTATACCATTAAAGCAATAGATGATAAAAATAATGTTACTATAGTCGATAAGTTATCTTTAAAAGAACAAATAGTTCACAAAAATAGGCTTAAGATTTATCAACAATAAGTAGTTTTAAAGACCGGTCTAAACTTAGAAAATTAATACAATATATACATATAAATAAAATTAAGATTATGTACATATTTTATTTTAACAATTCAATGTAAAAGAATGTTCATACAAAAAAGGTTGTATGAGCATTCTTCCGAAGAAGGGAGGTGTAGTATGATTATAAGTCGGATATGCCTTAACATTAATATTCATAAACATTTTGTTTTGGCTTTTATTTTATTGCCCACTTATGCATTCACTGTGCTGTGCCGTTTAAATAAAGTATCATATTTTTTAAAAGGTTCATTACACTTGAAAGTAAACGCAAACATAGCTAACGTAATTATTTTATGCGCGGCGCGTGAATGCTAGAATCATATTACACAAGTAAACACCGAAAATTTGTTATTGGCTTGCATTGATAAAAGTTACTATAAAAGCGCTTGTAATTAGTATGTAAGACACAAGAAAGAAAATAATCGTTCGCCAAGCTGGATGCCTAGCTTGGAACAACAAATAAATAAATATAACAAACAAATAAATAATAATTTGCTGATGCCGTTCCGCAAAAAATCGCCTGGTCTGGTGTCAAAGAAGTTGTTGAGCCAGTTTTTAAGGAAGTTTTTAAGGACATCTTTGTTATCGAAGATATGGTGTGGCAGGGAGCGAAAAAGTTGGGAATCAGTTCTTGCAAGGTCTGGAGAATATGGAAAATGCTGAAGGACCTCCAATTTGAGCTCTTGGAGTGCGGCTTTGACGACTTGTGCAACATGGGGTCTGGCGTTGTCGTTAAAGAGTATGGTTTGACCATGTTCATCTGGTCTTTTCTGTCGAATATCCTCATTTGCACGGTGTAGTTGGGCAATGAGTATTTCCTAGTACTCCATACCCTCCCTGTCCCACCAAACATATATCATGACCTCCTTTGGCTGAAGAATTCGAATTCAGAAAGCACGTCCCGCAGCCATTGACGTCAAAGTCACCACTTTTGAACTTTGGAAATCATTTTCGTGTTCTAGACTTATCTATGACACTTTCTCCATACCCGTCGTAAATGTCCTGGGCTGCTTTGACCTCGATGAAAAGGAAACAAGAGCAGGTGTCGAAAATGTTTTTTTTTTGCCTCCTGTGTATTCCATTTGCAAGTCTCTAAACTAATAAGAAATTAAATAAATCAAAAACACAAACAATAGAGGTTTGTAGAGCAGAAAGAATTCTCTCTAATGAATACTTACCCTTCGCCAAGCAGCAAGCAAATCGTTGCAAAATAAAAGAAAATATAAGAAACGCCATGAACTTATTCCCCAACCAATATTAATCAGGCACTCTGAGTACAGTTTCAAAAATGTTTAAGCCGTCTACATTTATTTGTGAATGATATACCGGTTGATTTCGTAACATAGCATTGTGTAATGTACGCAGGTCACCTAAAAATATGCAGTCCCATAGAAAATGTATGAACGCTTTGAATGTCAGTGTACATATTTCTTTCGTCAGCTGTCAAGTGAAAATTGATTATGGTATCATTACAGATTAAGACCGCTACTCTCATTAAAATTTATGAAGAGAAAGATGAATTTCGGGACCTTTCCACAATCAAAATTTTTCAAGTGGGATTATATCTATTCTCGCTCCACTTAAATGTAGGGAAGGTCCATCAATGCTTTACTAGTTATGCCATCCACTCTACTTAATTATTTGCTTATTTCAAGAAGTCAAGATTTCAGACTCACTACTGAAACTTTAGAGCAACGGAAATAAATATATACATATATATATAATATTAAATTAAATACCAACGTGCATCTAACTAACTGAATGACAGAATTCAGTAGCATAGAAAATTAATCAATTTGGGATTCAGAAAACTAGAAAGTAAGAATTGGAGATCTCATTGAAATCACGAAAAGCAAGTTAAATTGGAGCATTACGAGAACAATTTGTATTGCACTTATGTATTTAAATAGAAAGGAAGAGCTTTGCAACGAATTCTGGGGGGTGTAAAAAAATTCATACTTTAAAGCAGAAATGGGCAATAGATGTAAGCATTCATTACATTGAAAACAGACCGGACAGCAAGATTAAATTTTTTACTTTCTAAACGCTGCAAGCTAACTAAAAGCAACCATCGTATGTAAGATGGGATAAGATCAGAAAATGTTACTGATCTTAGTACAAATTTCAGAGACACCTTTTGCACACGTTCGAGCCTATCGTTTAAAAATTTTTGGTATGGCCTCCAAATAAACGTGCCGTATTTCTACATAGAATATATAAGTATCTGTGAAAATTTAGGTATTCTGTCGTACAAAGTTTAAGACAGAATATGATTTTTATAAGATGAAAGGTTTGGTTCAGTATGTTATTTGAATGGTTAGAAATTTGTTTGGTCTCAGGTTTGCATGAGTCGGAATTTAAATCTACGAGGAAGATTTAGTAAGCTTGAGTATTAGGCTCCACATATTCTTATTTGCATACTTTTTAGAGTGCAAAGTGCTAAAGTTTTTAATGAGAAATTAAGACTTTACATATATATTTTTGGAAATACCGACATTTTAATTATAACGGGTGATCAATTAAGAGGAGTTTTTTTCATTTGCGTTTTTTTACAGATCGCGAGCGAGTTGTGGCAAACTGTCATCGTGGGTTTGTTGAACAGCGTTTGGCATTTCATCATGGAAAGACTCACACCGCAACAACGTCTACAAATTGTTCAACTGTATTATGAAAATCATCGTTCTGTGACAAATGTTTTTCGTGCGCTTAGACCGCATTATGGTCAACATAATCGGCATGCCTTAAACACTATTCGACATACCATCAACAAATTTGAATCCGAATATTCATTGGTGGATAATTCTCGACCGAATAGACCACGTCCAGCAAGAAGCATTGAGAATATAGCGGCAGTAGCAGAGAGTGTACGTGAAAACCGCGATGAATCGATTCGGCACCGTTCTCAGCAACTTGGACTGTCGTATGGAACAACTTGGTCAATTTTACGGAAGGATCTTCATTTAAAAGCATACAAATACAGCTCGTACAAGAACTAAAGCCAAATGACCTTCCTGCACGTCACCGTTTTGCTGATTGGGCTCTTGAAAAGATTGAAGAAGATCCGCTGTTTTCGAGCAAAATTTTGTTCAGCGATCAGGCGCATTTCTGGCTCAATGGTTACGTCAATAAGCAAAATTGCCGTATTTGGGATGAAGAGTAACCAGAACAGGTTCAAGAGCTACCTTTACACCCAGAGAAAACAACGGTCTGGTGTGGTTTATGGGCTGGTGGAATCATCGGTCCATATTTTTTCAAAAATGATGATGGCCGCAACGTAACTGTGAATGGTGCTCGCTACCGTACCATGATATCGGACTTTTTGCTACCTGAAATTGAATCTAATGATCTCTACGACATTTGGTTTCAACAAGACGGAGCCACTTGCCATACAGCTCGTGAAACAATGACTTTATTGAGAAGTCATTTCGGAGAACAGCTGATTTCACGTTTAGGACCTGTGAGTTGGCCACCAAGATCTTGTGATATCACACCTTTGGACTTTTTTCTTTGGGGATTCGTGAAGTCCAAGGTCTATGCTGATAAACCAGCTACGATTGAAGCTCTGGAAGCCAACATTACGCGTGTTATTCACGACATACCAGTCGAAATGCTCGAACGAGTGATTGAAAATTGGACCTTCAGAATGAACCACCTTAAGCGTAGTTGCGGCCAACATTTGAATGAAGTCATATTCAAAAAGTAAATGTCAAAGAATGTCCTTTCAAATGATAAATAAAGGTTTTGAACATAATTTACATTTTTGTTTTTTTTTAACTATTGAAAAAAGCACCTCATGATTGATCACCCGTTAGAAGCTTTTGATTTTGAGATTTGATGCAAATTAATAGTATTTGTCAATGAGAACCCATAAGACAGCATACATAAAGGAAAACCAGCTCATACGTGGAGAAGGCAGCTGGACATCGAAATGGAGAATTTTTAGCTAAGTTGGGAAGAGAGCAGAACTCATGTAAGCGACAGAACAGCTTGGAAAAAACTTGTTGGCCCTTTGCTCTTGAACGGAGCAATAGGGACTTATATATAATATATATATATATATATAAATGCGGTTAAGGACGGGTAACTAAGATTAAAAACAGTAGTAGTCCTTTACCTGCCTGCCGGGTAAAGGACGGGTAACTGCTTTACCGCATTTGAGGTCAGAAAAGAGTAAGGGTAACTCCATTTTACAAAATTATTTATTCTCAGCGAACTAGTAGATATATTATATATTCTGAAAAGAAACCAAATCAAACCATAAACATTTCTTCGAGATTCTCAATATAAGCGCCAACTAGTGGAGAAAGAAATGAATTCTGCACTACTACTCCAGTGTATATGTATGTAAAAATCCCAGGAGAAAATGTTTAAAAAATATATTTCGTTAGCCTATTAATCAACTAATTCAAAATGTATAGTTCTGCATTTTGTCTTGAAAGTCAAGTTTCTATCAACTATACAACAGCAAATATCGCTCATACGCACCGACGTTCCAATAAAAACACAAGTATTTAAGTATTTATAAAAGAACATAATCCATATTAACACTAGTTGAAAATACAATTGTTAAGTTAAATTTCATTGTATGTAATGAAATGCCCCTTAAAAGTTTCTATTAATTTCTTTGACTATTTATCTTCAAGGATTTGTAGCCACTCTAACCTACCATTACTACCAAATTAATGTTGCACGAAATTGAAATTGCGGCTCATTCGATATTTCCGCTTTGTAATCTTTCTATTGTCAAAATATTTTAACTTCGTATTCCCTCCTTTTACTCTACTCTTCTCTAGGTCCACCTGTCATTGAGCCATTCAAGTTTCCAAAGAATCTGCAAGAGGGTGGACGCGCTCAAATAACTTGTGCTGTTTCATCTGGTGATATGCCAATCTATTTTAGCTGGAAGAAGGACGACATGTCTATACCAACAAGTTTACAGGTGAGTTTATCAATCTTAAAGCACGTGAACTCTTGAATGCCAATGGAGAGTAAAGTTAAAAGAAAAAGCTAAACGTGTAAATGCAGCAAGTTGAAAAGAGTCAGTTAAAAGTTATTTGCTACCAGACAATCAAAAGAAGCTGTGTGTATACCTAGCTAACTTTGTGTGTGCATATATAAGAGTGTGCGTGTGTATGGGGATGAAATTTCGAAACAAAGTGTCAAAGTTGTTTTAAGCGCTAAATTAACAAGCAAACTATACCAAGTGCTTACATGGGCACACCTCGGGGATACTTTTCACACACACGTGCACATACACACTTACCTCACTACTGCAGTTGCATATGCTTTTCACATATTTCCCATCGCATATTCACTTGACATTTTAATTTTGTTGCTGTCCTTCCACTATTTCTTTTTTCAATTTCGCAGATTACCGAGAAAAAGGAGGAATTCTATTCGCTTTTGGTGTTCAAGGATATCAGCGCAAAGCACAGCGGTAAATATACCTGCTATGCGAGCAATGCAGCTGCCAAGGTGAACTACACCGCCGAATTGCAAGTGCGAGGTAAGCAACTGTGCGAAGAGTAGTTAGAAGCGGTAGTTGTTACATGAAGCGACACTCTCATGGGTTTGCAAAGAAGAAGAAAAAACAACCAAGAGTACAAACACACGAATGAAAAAAGAAAAAATAGGAGACTGGTTTTCGGAATTGTATGGCAGCAGCGCTATTTATATCAGTTGCTCCAAGATAAAGTTTTCAGTATCACTTTGATGGAGTTTTAGTGATACTGATTTTCACATCCTAGCAGATGATTTCTGAAATGGATCTTAAAGGTTAAGGTTTTGCCAACATATTTGCTACGTCTGAAAATATTGGCCAGATTTGTTACAATTGGCATATTAAAACATGTTTTTGGGTTTACTATTTCTGTTATTGTTATTTAATTCAAAATATCTTTAAACGTAGATATGTATAATTTTTTTGCTAAACGGAATGCTAGGACGTTGGTCATATGTTAGTGTTACCTTAAACAGCCAACTTTTTTTGTCAGTTGTAGAAATATTTACATTAGACCAGCCTGGTGAAAGTCACTGCCTGATGAGACCAGGTCACTCTGAATACATGAAAATAAGACGGCTTGAAAATTTTATTTTTTATCAAACTATTAAATGCAAAGCAATTCAAAGCATCTGGGCAACTGAAACACTACCGCTAGACTAAATGCTGGGTATAGGTATTGCTGAAAATCCCAAAGAAAGGTGCGCCTTCTGAATATGGTAACTGTAAGGGGATCATGCTGTTATGCGTAACACTCAAAGTGCTCATTAATAACATTCTTAGCCGAATTCGCGAAAAATTGTATGGCACTTCACTTAGACAATAAGTTGGCTTTTTGCCGATAAAATCGTTTGTGCACCAAATTGCCACCCTTCGGCTCATTGCTGAACGGATTGTGGAAATGCAAGAAACTCCTTTCTTTGTCTTCTTTCACTTTGAGAAGGATTTTGACTGGTTGCAGCATCATAGTATATGGAGTTCACTCCGTCATAAAGGAGTTCCAGATAAATTGGTAAACTTAATACAGTCTGCGTATACTGGTTGTCAGCGTACAGTGCTGCATGATGGGGCCGTATCCGACTCAAATGAACGAGTTGCAGGAGTGAGGTAAGGCTGCATTCTGTCGCCACTCTTATTTGTAGTCGTAAACGATGATGTGCTAAAATATGGCCTTGCCGCTCAGCCTGGAAGAGGCATCTTCTGAAACCGTATCAGTATGGAATATCTAGATGACCTCGAATATGCTGATGACATTGCTTTACTGTCACAACAACGGGGACATATATAACGCAAACTAGATGATTTAGCTACCTACGCAGATCGCAGATTGAAAAGACGAAGTCTATGGCCTTTATTGGCAATTGACTAACACATTCACAATTTACAGACAACCCATCGAAAGTGTAAACAAATTTGTCTACTTAGGTAGCTAAATCTCCTGAAAACCAGGTCAGCCTTCGCTATGCTTAAAAGCATACGGTAACATTTAAGCAGCTAATCGCCAGAGCAAACCTAAGGGTTTTCAATTCGAATATGAAGTCTGTACTGCTATATGGCTGGAAAACGTAGTCCGCAGCAGTTTTAATAACAACAAAGTTGCAAAATTTTATAAACCGCTGTTTAGGAGTTATACTGCGCATATGGTGACCAGATAATTGGATTTCTAATGACGAGCTCCTTACTTGAAGTGAACAAAGGCTGGTTGAGATTGAAATACGCGAACGGAAGTGGATATGGATAGACCATAGAATCCGTAAACCTGCGACTGACATAAGCAGAATGTCTCTAGACTGGAATCCGCAAGGCTCGCGCCGAAGAGGACGACCGAAAGCAACGTAGAGACGAAGCCTGTATGACGAATTCACGATACTTAACGACTTGCCCAATTGGCTGCAGATAAAGTCCAAAGCTGCAAATCGACTCCAATGGAATATATTTGTATCGGCATATACATTGTAATATTATAATACACACACAAGTAAGTGAATTAAGGATCTTCAAGACATGGACAATACTATGCAACCACAAGAGCACTATTTGCCTGTACAAGACTTTTTGGAAAAACAAGATTAAAGACCTTAGCACACTTTCGGCATAATTCTAAACTTTAGCCGATTGATACTTTTAAGATCTTATTGATGAACGTTCGGCCTGGGGAAATAATTCTATCACTTTCAAATCAGGCTCTCAGATATGATTCACTGGTGGACGGAATTAGAAGATGGTAGGATGATCCCAACATGAAGTCGGTAGCTCTGTATGGATGTGAAACATGGAACTTAACAGCAAGCATATCACAATCATTGCAATCCTTCTTAAAGCGTTGCCTACGAAAGATAATGCGGATATTCTGGCCTGATATTATAAGCAACGACGATCTTTGGGCGGCTATCGGCCAAACACCAGATCACATAGATTATGCGTCGCAAGTGGAAATGGATCGGACACACATTGCACAAACCACGGGATGACATGGGTTGGTGCGTGACTATCATTCGGAATTGATAAAGAGGACGTTGGTTCGAATCTCGGTGAAACACCAAAATTAAGAAAAATATTTTCTAATAGCGGTCGCCCTTCGGCAGGCAATGGCAAACCTCCGAGTATATTTCTGTCATGGAAAGGCTCCACATAAAAATATCTGCCGTTCGTTCACACCACAAATAGGAGGAGGAGCTCGGCCAAACACCCATAAAGGGTGTACGCGCCAAGTATATATATATATATGTTTCATCTAGGAACTATGGAAAAAAATATATATAGAATAGGGGCGGGAACCAATGGTCTTAAATTAAAAAAATCAAATCCAATGGGTTTTTGCCGAACACTCTTCCCGGCCAAAATACATGTCATCCAGATATGTGTGAGGGAATGTCTTCGTAAGAAAATGAGAGGAACCCACTCTTACCTATTTTCGTATAATCCGGCGGCTTTGAAAGCTTTTCCATCAACTGAAATCTTCTCAAAAATAGTAAATGATTGTCTCAACCTTCCTAATACGTTAGGGACGTTGGGACATTATTAGGTTGGGTTTCTAGATATGTGGGATATGAGAAAAAAGAAATAGCTGATCTTCTGGTTAAGAAATGGACAAACATGTCTCTAATTGAAACTGAAACGTTTTGTGGACTTAAAAAGGCCACGCTAGTGAATTTCTTGGGAAGTAGGAGGAGAAGAATTTCGTTGAACACTGGCGAAATGTTATCGGTCAGCGACAAGCGAAATAATTTCTAACGCCACTTTCCCTCAGCAGAGTAGACTTAAGACAACTACCTGGTTCCTGTAGCCTGAGTTATCACTTAAACAAAATTGGTCTCTCTGATATCTGAGAGATCAGCTGTTGAGATTCTGCGAAATGGACACTGAAAATTTAGAACTCATTCTTGGTTATTGTCGTACTTGCTGATATTGTCGTACATTCATATAAATTGTGGGACAATGAAAAAAAAAGTGCGCATTAGTCTAATAATAATAAATTACACAAAAACATAAACATTTTCAAATGACGGAAATAAATACATGGCCACGCGTGAGGCACACTTCATTAGGGGAAAAAGCCTGCACAGGACTAACATCGCAAACAAACTATTTTCAAACCTAATTTATATACAGGGTTTGATTGAAAAGTAATGAGCCTTATTTTTTTAAGCAGTTTTATTAAACCTTTTGGCTTATACAACTAATATTCTACAAGATAGGACCCTTGAGCGGAAATACACCGCTGGTAGCGGTCCTTCCACTGCAGGAAACATTTTTTAAACTCATCCGCCGGAATCGCGTTCAATTCGGCTGTCACAGTTTTTTGGATTGCCTCGATGGAGTCGAAACGCCTCCCCTTCAGCTTTCTTTTCAGGCGCGGGAACAAGAAGAAGTCCGGAGGGGACAGGTCTGGGCTGTAGGGAGGGTGGGGAAGCACCGGAACCCCCATCTTGGCCAATGCAGAGGTGCAGAGGAAGGCGGTGTGCGCCGGCGCATTGTCGTGATGAAGGGCCCAATTGTTGACGAGGTCGGGCCGAACCCGGGCGACGCGGTTTTTCAGCCGAAAGAGCACTTCTTTCTAAAATGCCGCGCTTACAGTGCTTCCTGCAGGTACAAACTCCTTGTGGAGGATGCCTCGAGAGTCGAAAAAGATAATCAGCTGCATTTTCGCCACTGCAAAATCCTAACACACTTTTAAAACAGCTTTCACGCGCGGAGCGATGTTGACTGCACCGCTGTTGCCAGCGAACTGGGACCGATTTCTAATGGAAGGGGAAGGTGCAACGATCATTTTCCCCCACCAGTCGATTCGGTTGATCGCTTGGCAGACGATCCGCGCGGGAAGGCTCATTACTTTTCAATCAAACCCTGTATGAGGTTCTCCAAGATTTTTATTTTCATATTTGCAAGATAATTATTTTGAATACAACAATTTCAGTACTGTTTGCTTTTATTTCCCAAACTATTTAATGTAAGAATATTATACCCTATGATCAAAAAGTACCGGGAATGTTTAATTTAAACGAACCGCGCACGTGGGAACCGGTCCATATTTTTTTCTTATGTTGGTAGGACTGTAAGACACACATCATCTGTTAGATCATTGGTGTCTGCCTGGCCGGCCGGAAATGTGGGCAAACAATTCTTGGATTTGGATTATTTGACCAAACACCAAGTAAATACCGTCGTGCAAGCATCGTATTTACCTGATATGGCCCCGTGCAACTTCTTTTTGTTTCCCAAGTTGAATTACTGAGAGAAGAGAATGCGACGAAGAAGCTGAAGGCCGCCCCTTCGTCGGCCTACCAGGGGTGTATGGAGGACTGGGTTAAACGTTGGCACATGTGTGTTGCTTCAGACGGGTCATATTTTGAAGGAAATAAAATAAATTTGCCTGAAATTTAACTCTGTTTGGTTTTCTTTAAATATCCCCGGTACTTTCTGGGGATATTACCTTGATCAAATGGTTCCCGGAACAACCGCCAGCTGACGCTCTAAGTCAACTAAGTGCTGAGTCTTGCCATTTATTTATCAGGTTGGCATATTTGTGCTTAACATTCCCACCCATTTTATGTCCATGCTAAATCTACCCCAGCACGTGTTTGCGATTTATTACAGTTTTAAAAGTGGATTTGAACTTGCAATGACGAATTGGTATTACATTTTGTTTTAAAAATGAATTCAATGGTGCGAGAACCTTAGAAATGTTGGAAAACTGTTTCGGTAATGATTTTCTAAAGAAAGCAGCCGTTTATGAGTGTCATGAATGTTTCAGAAGAGATCATTAGTCCATCGGAGATGACGAACGTAGTGGCAGGCCGTCAACATCGAAAACTGATGAAAACATAAATAAAGTGAAAGAAAAGTTTATCAATAACCGCAAATTAACTATCAGAGAACTGGCAGAGGACCTGAAAATTGCTTATGAAACCATTCAGGATATTGAAATTCTGATTTGGGCTTGTGCGTATTATTGCTGCAAAGCTGCTCTCAATTACCTGAGTTTCATGTAAAAAAGTGACAGCGTTGATGTCGCCAAAGACATGATTTCCAAGGCTGAACACGATCCAACGTTTGTCAAATGCAGCATTACTGAAGACAAGACGGGGATTACGACTGGCCAACCTGACATCAGGCCAATGAGTGGATAGCTCCAAATGAACCAAGGCAAAAAACCACGTCGTTTTCAGTCAAAAATAAAGAGAGTGATGCACACGGTGTTTATGGTTTACAGCGGTATTGTACACCACGATTTTTTGCCAGAAAAGCATTCAGCAATTCGTCAAAAAAGAGAGGATTGTAGGAAAACAACTCGTAGATTTTGGACCATGATAACGCACCCTTCTACAGGGCCGTCCTTATCCATGAATTTTTGACTACGAATGAACCGACTACCATTCATAATAGCCATCTTACTCACCACATATAGCTCCAAGCAATTTTTTTCTGTTTGTGCGAGCCAAAAAATCTTTACAGCCGAGAGGAAATAAAGGAAAAATCGGAAACGACTCTGATGGCTATACCAAAAATAGAGTTCCAGAATTGCTTCGAAGGCTCTGTCAAACGCTGGCATAAGTTGCAGTTGTGAAAGCGTAAAGGAGTGAGGAGTAAATTTGTATTTTGAATTTTCTGAAAATATTCCTAAGTACATTCCGGCAACTTTTTTACCAAGATGGTAGTCTTATGAATAGCTATTTATACTCACTCTCTTAGCAGTGTTATTTTTCTAATATATACTTGTGTATGCAACATCGAAATCTATTATATTGCACCTAACTTGCCTAGACTTGAGATTTTCAAAAAAAAAAAAAAATACAAAGTTTATAGATACGCATGACTATTATGTCAATAAAATGATGCATTATCTATTTTTAAATTTAGTATCTATTTCATTTGCTCTCTACTGAAATATCAACCAAATCAAAAACAAGAAAAAATGTATTTGACGACTAATCGACTGACTCTCTACGAAAATTAATCACATCACTAGTCTATTATTGATAAGAGCGCTACTTAACTGCATTTATCTCAACTGGGTTCACACTTGCTTAGTTGCCGTCGTTTTTGTGTTTGTGCGATTGCGACGCTTTTACTTTGAAATAAATCACGTTGGCAACAAATACAGAAAGAGCTACTGTTAGAAAAGAAATTCTAGACCGCAAGTCTGCTATGGGAAAACTCTCAAGCAGAGCAAACAATCCGACAACCCAGTCGAGCCGTCGAGCAAACAGATTTTTCTTTTTCTATCCACATAGTCGCTTTGCTGTTAATTTTGTTGTTTACTTTTCTATTTTATATCTTTGCAACAACGATATTGCGCTGCCAAACGCCGCTCATCACCGCTCAACACTTCCTATCGCACATTCGCCACGTACGTTATCGCATTTCCCGCGCTTGCCGCTTCGTTTACTTCGCTGCTTGACTGTGCCTGTGCCTGTGCCTGCGCCTGGGTGCATGTGTGCGTGCTTTCCGTTCAATGCGCTACAACTGGTGGCCACCTCTTGGCCCGACTGCGACTTACGTTTATTTAGTTGCGCCACGTTGGGCGCTAGAGCCAATGGACACGGCCATCATGCTTGGCAATACAATATCGATAAATTGCGAGGCGGAAGGATATCCGATTCCAACGATTACCTGGTTCAAAGGACAGGGTGAGTAGCGTATAGAAATATAAAAACAAAAAAAAAACAGAACAAAAACAAATTACCACTGCAAATAAGACTAGCAATACATAGGAGTGGTTGGTAGTAGTGCAGTTGTGCGAGTATTTCAACGCCATTATACGTGCACTGCTCGCTGTATTTCAGAGTCTCTGGCGGATGTTTCTTGCGAAAGTTTACTCTGGCTTGGAATGAAAAACAAAAATCAAACGGAATGAAAAATGCTGCTTTGAACGAGCAAAAGAGGCAAAAGCGTTGGTAGTAAATTTAATCCTGAAATGCGAGTTCATTAAAGTTTTATAGACGGCAACTTTGGGTTCGTAAGTTAAATTAGGGTCCGGTACGATGCGGATGGTTAGGTGGGCACAGTGAGAGCACATTAAAAGGATAAAGCTGCTGAAAAAAATGCGAAAGGAAAATAAGTAAATGAGGGATAAAAATGTTAGCGAATGAAAGAAGCAAAGCAAATAAATTAATGCCAGAAATGTTAGAATATTAATTAAGCCATTTTGGCATTGATGGGCAATTATACAGGCGGCAGCTGGTAGAGTTGCTTTTATTCCAGAAAGTACGTAGAAAATGAGGAAATACATAAAATTGTAGAAAAAAGAAAAGGCATACACAGAAAAGTCCAAATTTGCTACGTTCCTTCTGCTCAATATCCTTTAAATTATTACAGGCAAAATGTCGCAGGACTTTAAGCCGCTCAGCATGCGCAACAACTCGCTGGTACTAAATCTCGCCACAGACATTGATGAGGGCTACTACATGTGTCAGGCCACAAATGACATTGGCGCCGGTCTGAAGAAAATCATACGCATCAATGTGAATGGTAAGTAAACACTCTTCTCAGTCCCAAAATAAAAAACAAAAATCGCACCATATTGAATTCCGAGTTTTACCTCTTTCTATCCACTTTAGAACCCGCTCGCTTCGAGCAAGCCGCCCGCAATGTCTCATCGCGCCGCAACGATCCCGTTAGTCTCGAGTGTCAAGCTAAAGGTGACGAACCCATCGCCATCTCGTGGACACACAACAACGGCCGCATTGACCTGAATAATTTCCGTTTTAGCATTGCGGAAATGAAAACGGAAAAGGGTGTCGACTCCCAACTGACCATCGCCCGCTCGGATCGTCACGATTCGGGCATTTATCGTTGCATTGCGGAGAATCCATACGGACGCGCCGAACTCGTCATTTTCCTGGCGGTACAAGAGCGCCCCGACACACCGTCCACTCTGGAGGTGTTCGAGGTGGGCTCGCGCACCGTCAAGTTGTCGTGGCGGCGCCCATTTGACGGCAATTCGCCAGTGCTTAGTTATTTGGTGCAATATCAACCGTTGAAGTATATGCAATCACATACCGCGCTTGGCATGTCCGGTGGCAATTGGAGTGGTTCGAACATCATAAATGTAACTCTGCCATCGACGAGTATTAGCCGTAGGTACGTAGGCACACTAATGCAAGTACGAGCACATGTCCATACCAAATGCATTTCGTTATTCCCGCACAATGTGTTTGGGCTTTGTTAATATGCTTCCTCTTCTCTTCGTTTTTCATCATACCGACAGCTATGACAGCGATTTGCGGGAAAGTGCTATTGTTGCTGGCTTGACGCCGGCAACCACTTTCCTCATTCGCATGCAAGCAATCAACGAAATCGAGCGCAGTCCATTCACCGATCCGATTGTGCTAAAAACGCAAGAAGAGGCACCGACTGAAGCGCCCTCGAATGTGCAAGTGCAGACTGGTGGCGAGAGCGAACTGATTGTGACATGGCAGGTGAGTAATAGTATAAGTGTGTGTCAGCGGATATGGTGGCGGATGTGGTCGCTTGTACAAGGAGAGTAGTTTCTGGAGCTAACAAGTGGTCACTCTATTAGTTCGTTGATATTGGGATGGAAGTTTTTAAGAAATATTTAATATTTTGAAAGGATTGAAAAAGTGATGAGGCTGGCTGCAGCTTAAAGGCGTAAAACGTTAGCTTCGTAGGCACACAGCCGAAATAAAACACCTCTCAAGGTTTCTATGTTTACATACTAAGCGGTACAAAATTTATAACTCTTTCAAATGCCGGCGAACATCACTCATACTCATATTTGACACTTATGAACTAGACAGGTCAAAATATAGGTTTCCGTCACAGAAAATGTTGTTTTTTATGAAATATTTCTTGGAATCATGTTTTTGGTTAGTAAAATGATTGATCCGGATTCCACATAGATGGCGCTAGTCAAAAATTTATGAATTTTCAAATTGTGCTGGGTTTTTTATGATTTGGTCATTTTTTACATCCACAAGTTATGACGACCATCGGCCGGTGTTCATCCGTTACTTCCAATTGACGCGTTACGACTTTAGTGCCCTCTGTGGGCAGAATACATCAAGGAATGGAATAAGTTTGTTATTTTAATTACGACTCCTCTTAACGTAGAACAGCTTAACTTCCGCTTGTATTTCTGTCGTCCAATAGCTTTTCATAAAAATAGTCTGCTACTCGGCGATGACATACAACTGTAAGCGCATCTATTTGTAGGCCAAAAGCAAATTGGAAGATATGTTTTTCCAAAAAGTGTCTTATTACAAAAGACTTGGATATTTTAAAGGAAAACAAAAAGTTACTTTCTTGAAAGATGTTTATTTGGGAAGTGGTTTCTTATGAGGCTTATCTGCCATACTTCATCGGAGTATCAGTCGTCCTCATTTATAGGACACATTTTCTAGAACCATTCTAGAACCATTTCTGGGCTTGTGCACAAACTCGCAATGTCGCGAGTTACTTCTGGCCATGGTTTGATCGACCAAGCTCGAGGGAACTTCTAAGGCTAACAAAGCTTTAGCTCTCGCAATTCGTTATTATTCTTACCGGATGTTGTCCGTTAGGTATTAATGCAGTGGTTAAAATTTTCTGAAAAAGCTGTCTAGAGGATGATATGAAATCATCTCAGCACCTTCTCCTCAGCTGTCTTGCTCGCACCGGGCTAAGATTGACGCGAATACAGCAGATATATTAGATATCACATATCTGGTGAATTTCATCAGCACATTCAATCTGTTAGATACCGTTTGATCGTCATCCACCTCTAGATTAAAACAGTGGTTCGGTTCTTCTCCAATGTTTCCTCTGTATAATATCACAATAAACGAATTTTTTTCTTCTTTTCTCCAAGTGAGCTTTTACATGACCAGCCATTTAGCTTAACTTTTACTCCGAAGTACGGTACGAGAAATTGCTTTTATGATCGATTTGGCTCAAAATAGGATTCTTTTTGTTTGGCGAAACATTCCCAGATTGTCTGAGAGAAGGAAAACATGTATCTAGCAAAGAACCATTAGTTGTAATCAAATATTCTATAGCATTTCGTGCTATTTAACCGATCGTAAATAAATAATACAGGGTCCGGCACTCGAAGTGTAACCAATTAAAATGGCCATAAATTTTGTTTGGAAAATTACTTTTATTCAATTCATACTAAAAAATGTGTGAAAGTTATTATTATTTTTGTATTAAAAATAAGAATCAATTTACTTTTGCTCGATATGACCACCTTTTGTCTTGACTATTGCCTTGAGACGGTCCAGAAACGAATCGCAAGCTGCCCGAATGTGACTTGCGGGTATTTTGGACCACTCGCGAACAATGGCTTTTTTCAGCGTCTCGAGACTGGTGAATCTTTTAGTTCGAACTTTGCTCTCCAAAATGACCCAAAGAGAACAATCCTTCGGATTTGCGTCTGGTGAATTTGAGAGCCATTGCGTGGACGTTATGAAGTTCGAAACGTTAGTTATTCTAGGTTCACCCGAGCTTTGTGAGCTTTAGCCATCTTTGCCGAGTCTTGCTGAAACGTCCATGGTCTGCCACGGAAATACTTGTCTGCCCACGGCTTCAAAGCAACCTCCCGAATATTTTTCCGATAATATCTTCATATACCTTGACGCCAGACTCGATGAAAACGATTGGAGAGCGTCCATCTGCGGATGCAGCAGCCCAAACCATTCCCTATGGCGGAACGGTTGGTCAAATAAACCCTATCGTTTTGAAAGTTTGGGACTGATCAATTTTCTCGTCAGAAAACACAATGTTCGGAAATTGACCGCTTTCGGCCAAGCGAAGCAATTCCTTCGTTCTCTCAAGTCTGACGGCTTGTACGTTTCCGTAGTTTTTTTTTTCTAAAATGTGAACAGATCGATATTTTTCCTTTTATTTTTCCTCTTCTAATTTCTCTTTAGAAATGTCCAAAGCCTTAGACGTTAGATGTTAAACACATGTTTTTATATAATTTTTTTGGCGGATCTAACAATGTGGAAAATATTCAAAAAATGTATCGTTTTGCTTTGGAAATCGTTACTCAATTCGCTAAGCAGGAATTTGCAAATTAGCGGATCCAATATAGCAGATTTTTATAAATACATCGGATTTGCTTGAAACTCGTTACCCGGAGGTGTTTGACGCCACTGAATACAAATATTATATGACGTAAAATTTTTAGAATAGAAAATTGCGAATCCAACCGGTATCCGAAATACACTTTTGGGATTATTGCCTGCCGAGTCGGGCCACCAGTAGCGAATAGCTTTCCTATCATTTGATGTGTATTACCTAAAATAGACTTCGAATTTGTATTTACTGTATGATAATAGCCTGACACAAGTCCACTACGAAATGTAAAAATTGCAAAGACCTCGTACTGAGATAAATTTTACCTACTACAAATTCTTTTTACTCGATCCTAAACTTCAATGGAGTTGTACGCAAATTTATTTTTAAACTCATTACTGCCTTCACTCACGCTGCTAAGCAAATTTTCTTAAAAGCTTCCTTATTGATTATCCACTCTTGGCCAAGTGCCCCAATAAATATAAAGTAACGCAATTAACCTCATTCTTGTGCGGCCAACCACAGCGTTAGCAAAAAAAAAACTCGTATTTCCATTCGCTCCTCCGCCCACACACTTCTTTCACTCAATCCCTACGAGCACAATCATCACCTGTATTTAACATCTTGCGGCTTTTTATCGATATAAATAATTCAACACACTACAACATTGACTGATTTATGTGCAAATGAAAGGAAAATACTCAAGTACACTCACCGAATACACACACACACACACACATGCATGTACTTCGATCCAACCCTCTTTGTCTTTGTTGCAAAGTTGCATCCCACACTCCCCGTGCTTTGCTCAAGCGAAACTGGAGTAGCTTTCTGTCCTAAATAACATCACTTTCTCGACAGCGCGACGTTTTCTTGGCATATAATAAACATTTATATGGGCCACTCATCACTCGCAGTACAGCGAGTGTTGTTTGTGTGCAACAACAATTTATACTTGCACTCATACCTACTACATACCTTAGGTAAAATTTCTCTTGTTCTTGTTTTCTTTTCTTTATATCTTCACAGATACCGTCACGTGAATCTTGGAACGGTGAACTTATTGGGTACACCGTTAACTGCAGCGAGGAAAAACAGAACATCAACTACATTAGCGTTGTCAATAATTCACTCAAGTCTGTGATTGTAAGTGGTTGGGCGACCACAAAGGCAACTATTCGCGGTTTGCGCAAATATACCAGGTACGCGGTGACGGTGCGGGCGCTTAACAGCTTCGGTTCGGGACCATGGAGTGCAGCCATCTTTGGGACAACCGCTGAGGGTGGTGAGTAGTTGAAAATGAGTTTGATTGTTGTTTTTCTTTGCCATATTTTTTGTTTTATTTGTGACACTTGGAGCTGCTGTTTATATAGCCACTTTGTGTCTTTCAGGTTTTAGTTTAGCGTGTATCCGATTGTGTGTGTGAATGTGTGTATGAATGCACTCCCTGTAGGAAAGACCGGAAAAAGAAATAATGGTATTGAATTATCCTTCATATTTTGTGATACATTTCGGTATTCACTTGAGCTGTACTAATTAAATAGGAAGACCAAATATTGGCAGAAATATATTAAGGTTTCGATGAAATTTTTTTTTTAGAATATTTTTTTTCTTAGAAGTCTTAATGACTTAATTCAGGAATTCCCCAATTGCGCTTAATGACGTTCCTAATGCACAATTTTTTTATACTTTTTTTTTATTTCAGAAATCTGTATAGAAATCTAATAGCCTAAACAAGCGGCAGAGTTAATCGGGATTCAAGACTTACTTCGGAGTTATATTAGGAATTAAGTGCAATTAATGCGAATTGGCAACTACACTAAATTCTTACAATTTAAGCAAATTAGGGGTATTTTCGATAGCAGCATTGCAGAAAAATGACAGTTAATATCTATTGTGAATGAAAAATAACGAAACTTTTAAAGAGAAGAACAGGAAAGACTGCACACGCTCGAAATTACATTAATTGATTTGATATTTCAAGCAGTTTGAAAAATGAAAAATTTTTTTTAAATAAACATTTTTTTCATAGTATCAAGACAGCTAATACCCGTTTTTGTTACATATGGACCATATTTTACTGACAAAGCTATCCAATAAGCAAATCGACTGCTCACTCATCCGCGCAACAAACGTCTGTCGAATTACAATTTTAAACTGCGTCTGTAATCCCGATTAATCCCGCCGTCTGTTTAGGCTATAACTTCGTCTGTGGATGGCGTGGTCGATTTACCGCAATGAATGTAACTATAAGAATAAATTAAAATTTTTAGAACAGCAGCGTTGCTTAAGTAAAAGGGGTTGAATACATATTTAGATTCACTGAATTAGGAAGTGGTCCCTCATCCGCCTTACTCTCTACTAATTGCTTTTTCCATTTTCTCTCTTACGAAGTAGTCAAAAAATGTATTAATTTACGGATCGTTTCAAAAGCTGAAGGGTTCGGCTGGTAATAGGGTAAATCACAGACAGTATTTTGAAAAGTTAATATATAATCACTTTTTTTTAAACCGCGGCTTACATTTTGAAGAAAAATCGAAGAATGGAAAAATATAAAACAGATGAGGATAACAGAGAATTTTAAGTCTTGAGATTCATTTGTTACCATTAAGCAAACTAGTCCTACGGGAAATGTAAACGTTTAAATTCATAAGGCTTGTTTTCAGCGATCACGAGAAATATTGAAATCAATTCATCCTCCTCTTTTAATTATTATCCAAATATACCGTTATTCTTAAAAGTAATACAAAATGCTAGACATGCCCCTATAAGTAACAACGATCTGTACGAGAGATATATAATTCAACCGATAGCGAATTTGATAAAGCTGAGAAAGTGGAGGTCGATTATGCACAAGTCTCGCAGGGACACAAATAAAATCTGTCGTCAAGCCCTAGATTTGAACCCGCAAGGTGCTCGCAAGGTTGGTCCTCCTTGGAACGAAATTACGCTTTTGGTGCACCCAGAACCAGATAGAGGTATTTTATTGCGGCCCTATACTTCAATGGGAGAAATCGATGACAATAATACCTACCAGTGAAGTATTTTATAACTTGTTTTGTGATATTTTGCAGGTAAACTTTAAAAATGTTTCTGGAAATAGAAATTATAAGAAAGAGTACTCAAACACCTGTTCGATGCTCATTACTCGAGAATTTTCACGCATAACTTCGAGTAGATCGAGTTTTGTCGAGTAGATCGCACTGTTTTTAAGTTTGACAAATTGTTTTTAAACAGTGCTAACGCCTCTGAATGCACCATCTCCATAATTTCAAAAATGATATAGGGTTATCCGCACCGCTTACCAATTTGGAAAAAAAACATTTTTTTTTTTGAATTTTGGTCATGGAGGCAAACTAAGATGAAGTGGACTGACTCTTCAACCATTTCACCAACCCACCTACCTAAGATATAATTCTTGTTGACAGGCACAATAATGTTAATTGAAAAATATGATAAAAAGACAGTATACAGAAAACAGCACAATTTTTTCATAAACTAAGAAAATAAAACGAGGATGTAAATTGATGATATATTCACTGTGTATTATGTATCCGTTCTTGAACTTCAATCTTAGGAAGAGAGACTTGTAATTGATGCAAAGAGTTCCATGCAATTATCTGTTTCTTTCTTCATTTTCAACAAAAAATTGCTTAATAATTATATCGGAACCCCTTGATGCTTTGTTTTCTTTATTTTAAGTTCTTTTAAGTTCCTTCGAGGTTAAACTAATAAATCTGTCGATAATAGCTTGAGGTCTTTTTTTTTATTATAAAAGAGGTTAAATACTTTGTTTAAGTGGAGATTTAGCTTTCAGATGATAATAAAATGTCCAAGTTCCAAGACTTTTGATTTTTGCATTTTTGGCCATATGCGGAGCACTGTGCGCCGTTGGAAAACTAAAGAAATTCTGATAAATAAAATGAAATATTTTTGCTTAGCTGCTCAAATTGGTCAAAAGTTCAAAAATTTTGAAAACAAATTCGAGAAGTTCGAATAGTAAACGTTCATGCGAGTATAGAGCTACCGCACTGGTCGATAGCCGGGTGTCTGCAGCTCTAATCTAGTACACATATTGGGAATTTTTGGAAAAACCTTGGCGACAGCAAGATTTATGCAAGCATAAATTTTCGCATATGGGTAAATGCAGGTAACCCAGGGGGTTCAAACTCCCTCCGAAATTTTGATACCAAAAAGGATGCCACTTCTTCAAGAAAGAAAAAAAAGTGTGGGTCGAAACATAAAAATTATATAGTTTGCCTTCATAACTTGACAGCAGCGATAACACTGTGTGACGATGGTGTAATGCGTTCGCATTTAAGATATAATAACAAAGTTAAGCTGGAAATCCAGAAGAAGTTAATGGTTTTATTTAAACTACCAAACCAGGCTTACGATTTCTGAAATCCTCGTTTTTGCGCATAACTGTATATACCACTCACTTTCAGATTCGTTAGTCGCAATCTAAAAGATAGACTTTTAAAACATAAAGCATAAACGAAGAACGTATACAAGGAAGGGAAACAGTATTGCCAGAAAAGTGTAAAAAAATTTTGAAATTTTAAAATTTACATAGGTTGATGAAGGGAAAATCGGTATGCTTTAAAATTAGACTACAAAGTGCTATTAAACAAAGTCGCACAAATTTAATCACCCTATCGGAAGATTTATACATACATACATATTTGATACTTGTGAATAAGGTAGACAACTGCGGTATACAAACAGACAAACAATGGGGTCTGTAAAGGCCAAAATCAAGATTTTAGTCACAGCAAATAATTTGTTTATGTAGTCAAAAAGTTATTCAAAAACTAGGTTGAATGATTAATTTTCCGCCACTATATACAATATCTTTCTAAAGCCAATATTGATGTATGGTTTACAGCTCTGGGACACTACCTGTCCTACTAACATTGATGTCATACAAAGGGTACAATCCAAGGTACTAAGAAGAATATCACTAGAAGTGCGTGGTACGTCTAAAAACCGAGTATACACAGATATCTTCAAACACCGCTGACAGATTATGTAATTAAAAACAGCAGAGAAATTGCAGACACACCAGAACCCACTTGCCGCTGCTCTCGCACAAACAAGCGGTATATCACGTCTTCGACGAAAAGATCGCCCCGCGCAAGTTAGGGATACTTAGAGCACACACAACAGTCTATGTTTTATTACATATCATATATTTGGGTGTTTGACTTAGCTTCTCCACCTATTTGTGGTGTGCGTCTTAGTGCTGCTACTCAGGGACCTATAGTTTTGAGCCGACACCGAATCACAAATTATTTTCCTTATGAGAAGCTTTTTCATCTCAGAAATTCACTTGAAGGCTTGCCATTGCCTAGCGAGGATCGACCGCCACTAGAAAAACATTTTTTTTATCATTTGGTGTTTCGTGTTTGAGGTTTTGAATCCGTGCTCTACCGAATGGTAGCCAAGCACCAACCTATTCAAACTCTAGCAGCCACCGTAGGATTTACAAGCAGCTAAATTAGGTTAAGATTCAAAAACTGTTAGATTTAAGTTTTGTTATAAGCGATTCAATAAATAAAATCATGTATTAAAAAAACAAAAAGGTAAACTGTTTAGTATTTTGTTAAAATTGTTTATTAAAATTCCAAACTGTCTTAACTTTGGGTCTAGATTTAAAAAAAAAAAAATTATGTTTTTGAGGACTGCTCTTTTTTTACTTATTCATGTTTTTCCAGCGGGGTTTGCCTGAATGTTTGTTTGTAAGTGTTGTGTTTGTGTGTGTTTGCTTTCAGCTTTAAGTGCCCATCCGAGTAGCAGCTGCAAAAAATGTGAGCTTAATGTGCTTAGGTGCATTAAGGAGAGTAGTCTTTGTCGAAGCTACAGTCTATGTATTTGCTCAAGTAAGGGCACATAAAAACACGAAAGAATTCTGAATTTGTGCCCTTTTAAGAGCAACCACCGTCCTACTCCTTAACCGCAACTCCCTTAGTCATTTGCTCCACACTATCCTTTACATGCCAAACTGATTCTCTGATTCTCTTCTGTGTTGTCTAACTATATGAAATTTTAACTACTTACTTCATCTCAAAATGTAGCAAATGACTACTCGTTACTACAACTTTTAATGTGTATAAGTATATTTAACTTTTCTTTTTTTTTACCAACTTTTCTTTTAGTGCCTGAAGCACCACCGCAACATGTCAACTGTACTGCATTGTCGTCACAGAGTCTGAAGATATCCTGGCTGGAGCCACCATTGCAATTTCATGGTGGCATAATTCAGGGCTATAAAATTTTATATCGCCCAATTGTGAATCAAAGTGAGTTCGAATACCTACCACAAATACTTGCCACCAATACACCAACACTCTTGTTGCACTACAAACCCCTTTTTATTCGATATGCGAATGCGATAGTGGCGCATTTGCAGCGCCATTTTACTGGCTTCGCTAGCAGTCGGTGTTAATATGCAGCACTCAGAAGTGGCTATGATTTGCGCATGCAGCAGTTCACATCGCGTTCCAAATGCACTGTTGTGTAGCATAAGAAAACATAGTATCTATTTATGCACAAACACATACACGTGCATTTATCAATGCATGTGCAGATACTGTAAAACACACGTGCATACCTATACTCGTAAATAACTTTTTGCAATGAAAGGGGGGATTTAATTTAGTATTTGATTTTATAAATAAGTTTTGACAATCAAATTTTCTATGCTCGATATCCCTGCATAAATAATATTTTATGGGTAAAAAAAAAATAATGAAAAATGTTTGCCATTTTCCCCACGGTTCGCAATAAGTTATTAAAGAATAAATTGCACTTGAAGGATTTCTTGGAGAAAACTTGCAGACCCCTTTAAAACTTCTTCTTTTTTCTTTATAAGCAATTCGTTACCGAATCTAAGCGATCATGTATAAAATAAAATACATCAAATCCAATGCATAAACTATTTAGAATACATAAAATTAGATGGTTAAAAAAGAATGTTTACAATAAAACGTGCAAATACAACTCTCTAATTTTTTTACCCTTTTTGAAAAAATATGTCTGTGCTAACACAAAAAGACGACCAATATTTTGAGCCCCAATCTATGAACGTATATTCGTATGATAACTTCCTTTTTCCCATGCCTCCTCTTCATTCAGTCTTTCCTGGTACTACAAGGAGATTACACTTATAATTTCAACATATACTGTCCAGTTAGGCTATTTTTCCACGTTTCATGCATCTTAGAAGCTCTCTTTTGCTATTAACTCTTCGAAGTACTTCAGAATTGTAGATTCGGCCGGTCCATCAAATTTTCAGCAGTCTTCTTAGCACCCACATTTCGCATGTTTATATGCGCTTCATATTAGTAACTTTTATCGTCCAAATTTCCAAGCCATGTACCAAACTGGTCAAACAGAGCATCTCACAAAGCGTATTTTCAGATTTAAATTAAAATCATGGTTTCTTAGAACACAGCTGTATTTATAAAAATCAGCACTAGCCATTTCTAAGCGGCATTTAATTTCCATTGATTTATCTCATTTATCATTAATAAAGCGGCCAAGATATTTAAATTTTAACCCGTTAAATCGGCATACTAGTTATTACTCGTCATTGTGAAATTGTTGTAGACATTCCAACGACTGATCGACTTCTCTCCCGGACATTTTTAAACCATATATTTGGCTTTGTTTCGTCACACTATTGACCAATCTTTGGACTCCATCCAAGCTGTCCGATATTAAAGATAAATAGAAAAAAACCATAACATCTCAGGCGCTTCAGTGTATTTAATTTTGTTTGGAAGATATTTTGATCGAACAACCCGCTATTCCTGTCTTGTGTCTTCTGCCCTTAACATACGATTTATACCGACGGGTGAGACCCTCAGAAGCATTAAGCTTCCTCGCAAGGATTGATTTTGAAGGGTTCATGTCAATGATTGCTTGCATTTGTTGCATCAATTCCGCAGAGCGGACACTGTCAAAACATTATTCGTGTTTTTTGCGTTTTGCAACAGATTCTTCATCGCCGCCTGATGCTTTCGATTCACGGCGAACCTTATGAACGAATGAATGGGCGCACTTAAGAAAATTAGAGATTTCGAAATCGGTGTGATTTGCACATAGAGCGACGATAACTGCATGTCTCTTCATTTCTTGAGTTATGTTGTAGTCTTCCAAGTCTTGTTTGAGAAAGAACTCAAAGAAAAATAATGGTTTCGGAAAGTTATAGCCACATACATACATGCTTATCCTCAACTACCGTTTGGTCAAGTTCCTGCTCCTAAATGTGTGTTGTGCATGTTGATGTTGTTCCACAAGTGGAAGAACTTACAGTTTTAAACCGGCTCCGAACGGCAGATGGTTTTTAAGCGGAGCTTTTCCATAGCCGAAATACACTCGCTGAAGAAAATACCATTATCTACCGTTGGTCCACCGCTATTAGAGCAATATGTTTGTTATGTCATTTTAGTGCTTCGTCGCCACGGTGGTTTTTGAATCCAGATATTATCAAATAGTGATGATGCGTGAACCAACACATTCGTGATTAAGCAACAAAATCCCAGTGATTACTGAAGTCCGGCTTCGCAGCGTTTTGCCCATCATGACGACAAATATAATACACGAAGAAAGAGGTGTTACTTGTGGTCTACGCGGTAATATTAGCGACCGTGACTATGCAGACGATATCTGTCTGCTTACACTTAGCTTTACTGTCATGACCGCAAAAATTCAATGCCTTGCAGAAGTGGCAGCCCGCTATGGCCTCAAAATCAATATTACGAGTAATAAGACCAAAACACTACAAATCAACGCAACGAATAACAGCTGTTTCGCAATAAATAATCAGCCTGTCGACGATCTCAACTCCTTCTGCTACATGGATAGCATTGTTACCCCCTATAGTGGATCTGGAGCTGATGTTAATCACTGGCTTCAGAAAGCAAGATAGGCTTTTGGGTGACTTCAACCAGCTTGGTTGTCTTTCTTTTTTTCAACATGCATCAAACTAAAAATGTACTTCTGGACGGCTGTAAGTCGTAGAACATGTGCTCGCAACGTATTCGTTTTCTGGCCAGAAGTCGTTATGAATAACATACTATGCGAGGTAACGCAACAAGAGGTTCTAATCGCTGAAGTTAGGAGAATGAAATGGCGATGAATTCGCCACGTCCTGCGTAGGCCAATGGGTGATGTAATGAAAATGGCCTTCGAATGGAATTCGCAGGACAGCATCACCAAGACGCCCAGCACATACCTGAACAAAATTGTGGAAGTTTTATTAAAAAATATCATTTCACTGTTTTCTGAGGCATCGCATTACGTCCCTTAAAAGCTGGTGCCACATACTTTCTTTGTTATAAATACGAGTATCTACAAGTTAAAGTGAATCTAAAAATATTCACTCGTGCTCAAACTTTTTCAGCCCCTTAATCAACCTCCCTTCTCCGCTGCTGATATTGGTGCAGCACCTCTACAGTTTTTTTACGCTGTTCAATTCGAATTTCGTTATCAAGTCTGTTATTTTTTTCTCAACCATTTCGTGTTAGTTTTACAGTTATTACACTTGACCATCTGCTCTTCCGCGTTTAAGGGTGTGTGCTGGTGTTTTTGCATTTTAAGCAGCTTTAACGCCAATATGCTTTTTACTTTTATTATTATTGGATTTTGAAATTGTAACCTTTTAGTTTTTGTATCAATGGGAAAAATATAATAATAATATGGCAAAGCAATTAAAATTTAATTGCTGCAGTTAGGAGCAAGGCAAAAAACATTTTTAGCATAAACTACAGGCTTATATTAGCTATGGCGCAATGTATCAACGAATTTTTTAACATATACGTACATGTGTTCATATCCACCCATCGGCTGTGAAGCATATCAAATTTTATATCAAGAAAAAACTTAATATCAAATTTATGATATAATATTAATGAGTATTTTAATGGCCCATTAAATCTACTACACAGGGTTTTCCAATAGAAATGAGCCAAAGTTAACAGACTGTGACGGCCATAGTGTTTTATTGGCGTCTGTCAAATCTGATTTTTATTATGTCGTCATTGATGCCATATCTTCATGCGTTACACAGTTGAGCAACTCATAAAATGATACAACTATTTTATGAACGATTTGCGCGTTTGGCTATGTCTCGCGGAGTTGGCGGGAATTTTCCCACAAGATCGCGCGAAGTGACCTTACTAGAGTTTTCACTGAAATAAATAGTTTCTGTAGTCGAAATTGACTGTTGTTCTCAACGTTAACATTAACTCGGTTGAGTGATTACTCAAATTCAGCGAGATATATTCAGAGGGGCAAAAAAGAATTTGTTACTCTTTGATAGATGACACCGTACTAAGCGGCTCCGGCCTATTGAAGGATATTATATTCCAAATAAAAAAAGTGTTATATTTCGTTAATGTTTCTCACACATCCATTTAGACCAATTCATATTGGAAAACCCTGTATAAATGGTAATATTAGTATTAATTTTTTATGTACTTCTAAAACTTTGCATTCAGCTGATTAATGTTTACTAATTATCACTAACTGAGCGGGAGTGGCTAATGCTATAAATGCGAGTACATGTCTATCTGTATATTAAATATCTACAGTGTAATCATGTTTATTCTAAATAAATTATTGAACGTAGAGCTACTCCGAATAAACTAGCTAAGCGGTGCACCACGAATGTTATTTGAGTTTTTGGACAGAAAGGAATTCGCGGTTGAGCTGGCTAGAAGAGGAACTGATCTGAAATTAGTGAATCCTGCTGAATATGTGGACATATCCTTATTCCCAAACAAGTGCCAAATTCGGTCAGTCTACACCGAGTAAGCCGACATTACATAGGCTACGGAGTCCACTTGTGAGATAATCAGGCAGATTTGGCCTAGAAGAAATGAGCACATAACTAGATCCCTTACTAATTTAGACCCACCTTCCATTTGGGCCGTGATTGGTATCATTATCATACGTGGGAAGCGCATGGGGTTTCTCTGAAATGACTTCCGTCACAGCTGTAGGAACGAGAAGGTGACGGAGAGTGTTAAACACTTCTTTTGCTACTCCTCCGCTCTTGTCAAATCATTGTGATATGTTTCTTAATTCGCTGTATGTTTCTTAATTCCTTGGATGTCTAACCGAATCGGAATCGGCCACCATCTAAAGTATTTTATTGTATATTCAAGAAACGAAGTGGTTTTGCCACATTGAGAATTAGAGGGGGAACTTGAGTCCAAACTAGTTGTACTGTATTCTGTGTATACTCTTCACCCGTATGTGGTGTGGCAACCCCCGTAACATGACCCAACTTATCCTAATCGACACAAGAAGAAAGTATTTCATGCTAATAATGTAGATTTCTATATATTGGGATACTTTTGCTTGTAATTTTTCATTCTTCTTCATTATTGACGCGATAACCGCTTACGTGATTTTATCCGAGTTTAACAAAACGCTTTCCTTTTCCTCTGCTACCACCGGGTAGATGGTGATACCACATCGAATACTTTCAGAGCCGGAACGTTTGTATTCACTCGGACGATATGACCAAGCCAACGTAGCCGTTGGATATTTATTCGCTGCGTTATGACTATGTCGTCCTAAAATTCATACAGCTCATTGTTTCATCGCCTGCCAACGTGCGAAGATCCAAAAATCTTTCGCAGAATCTTTTTCTTAAACGCCTCATTGGGTGTTGTCACCGCCCAAGCTTCTGTGCCATACGATAGGACGGGCATCATGGAAAAAATGTTAGATTTGTTCGTCGAGGGCTTTACTACTCAATTATCTGCTTAGTCCTGGCAATTTGCGACAAAACAGAGTGAACAAGGGCTTCCTGATGACTGCGAAAGATGAGATAAAAGCTTACCACTACGTCGGAAGATGTTCAGTGGCATTAGTTACCCCTTTTATTTAACTAATTAAAATGGTTCGCATTATTATACATATTCTCCGACTTTGACACGTGAAATAATATAAAGAAATTAAAAAAAAATCACCCGTTCGATATTTGGCGTGTTGAGGTGGCTACTTTTCGAAAGTTGAAAAATAGAAAGCACAGCATAGTCTTGCTGTTTTTAATGAATTCTGTATGTATTCGTTGTCGAAAGGACTAGAAATCGACTGTATTTATATAGGTTTCATTATGGCAATTGACTGAGTCTCGCATAAAATTGTAACTAAAAAGTTAGATCGCTTTGGCTTCCACTCCACTCCACTCTGCGATGGCTTAAGTCATCTGTTACGGATAGATGTTGCGTTGTATCTAACGATGGTGTATTGTCAAAGCTCTTCATTGCTACTTTAGGTCTTCCTAAGGAATAATCTTATTGTTGTACTTTTTATCAACGACATTAGGAAATTTAATATTTCTTACTTTAAGGTTTTGCTCTATGCTGATGATTTGGAAATCTTCTCAACCATTAAGCATTCATGATCTTAAACTTCAATATGATTTGTACAATCTACACAAAGGTATGTGAGGTCTCGTCTCTCCCTAAATATAGAAAAATGTTTGCAACCAGAAATTACGAAATTTAGAGTTGATTGCGAAATCCTTATGTACGAGTATATCATTTTTTCATACCTTCTGGTATGTTTCCTCTTCATTAAATTTGCTTGTTTCGACAGAGAAACTTTACGAGCTATTCTGCCAGTTCTCGCTGATACTACTTATTTCAGCTGCAATGGCCTTTGATGATTTAAAAGAATGCCTCTTGGCAGGAGCCATAAATCAATTATCAGTAGTGGAACTCGTTTTCCTTTTTCTACCACGTTGTTTGTAGATTTTTTGGGATTTGAGGAATTTCAATAAAATTTTTGGACCGTCCAAGTGACTTAGCAATAAATTTGTACGATTTTTTTCTGTTTTCGAAGATTGACTACAAGACTCCGCTCCTCAACTGTGCAATGCTGCGCTGGACCCATTTTTGAAAGAAATTCATATTAATTTAAACAACATAAAAGTTGTTAGATAAACTCTCTTATTCGCTAATTACCTTACATTCAATATTTTTCACTTAATTAGTTAATATGCAAGAGTTACCATAAAGTACCTTTTTTAGTGGTCACGCAAACTTACACTTTATGAAAATAACCATATCTTTGCAACCAATAACTCAACTTAATTTAGCGGGTATTTTAAATTCACAACGAAGCAGTGATACCCTTTGTAAAAAACGCGAAACTTCAACAATAGCTTTACATTTTACCGAGTGGCACAAGAAAATCGATAGATTAAGGCAGCTTATCTAAGTGTTCGATATCTTCTAAAAACACGCACTTACATACTAAATATATTACATAACACATAAACAATTTTATCCGGACATATACATGTTTCTCCCAAATCATCTGCCTTAACCTCTTTTCACCGATTTTACAGTTGACTTCCCCGCCAAACTGGAAGTGAAGCGTACATCTAATCTGGAAACCTACTTGCACACTTTGCACAAGGCAACTAATTACTCGCTACGCGTTTTGGCCTACACAGCGACTGGTGATGGTGCAGCCAGTCAACCGTTATATTGTCAAACTGAGGATGATGTCCCGGATGCGCCAGCATCCATTAAGGCGGCTGCTTTAACGGCAGATTCGATATTGATTTCATGGTTGCCACCGAAAAATCGCAATGGCATCATTTCCCATTACACGGTTTATTCACGTGAGGCTGGACGTAAAGGACAAGCGAAATGTGAGTGGAAAAATAGTGTACTTATATATTCATAATATTAAATTTGGAAAACGAGTTGGTGGTAATTATAAAGAAATGCCATATCATGGGGCTTGAGGCTACACTAAGAGTAATAGAGAGTAATAAATCGCAAGCGGCAAGTTTTTCTCTAATGTTTTTATACGCGAATGTACATTATTTATTTAGATTTTTCTGGGATTTTGGGATACAAAGTTTATATAAATATTTGAATGGCAAAAACTTAGGCCGACTCTTATATCGAACTCGTTTTAGGTGTAGTGATAAATTGGTTCAAAACGTTATTAATCGTGCGTTTCATGACGCAGTGACTTTTTTAACTATTTGTTAAATGAAAAATATTTTAAATTCATATTATTACCTTTAGTTATTTTTTTTTTCTACATCATCAATCTGAAAACTAAGGTAGTTTAAAGCCTAATAATTGGTATAAGTTTTGTTTTGTTCATCCGTTTATGGCTTATTTGCTAGGTGTCAAAGTGGTGGGTATGGAAATCCGGATTCTTGTCTAGCGATAAATTATAGCTAAATTTTGATGGAATTTAATAGGCTTTAAATTTGGCTTTGTGTCACTTAGGTTAGGTTAGCCAGGTTGCTTGTCTAAGACAAGTCACTCGGTGGCCCTAAGGCCCATTGTGATACCTGCATTTGATTTCCATCCCTTAACTAAGTTGGTTAAACCATTTAGATAATTTTAAGAAGGTCACTTAGTTCATATATACCCACATATTAATATAATTTTTACTATATGTTGTACATATTTTCTTTCTGAATTTTTTTTTTAACAGCTATCGCATACTGGTATGTACATTAGGGCGGGTTCAATTTTTTATCTATCATACTTTGTTGCGGCGACTGAAGTATTCTAAACACAGCAGGACTAGAGTGCTTCTTAGTTTTTAATTTTCGAAGTGTAGCCGCCTCAACTAGCCATTTGCATCTATCAGCCAAATAACGAATATGTGATTTTTTTACATTTCTTAGATTAAGTTTAGGGGTATCAAAGTTTAAAAATGATATGGTAGCATAGCTCTAAATTGGACTTTGAGCCTCCTTATTTTCCATTTTAGTTATTAATATTAGATAAATATCTTCTAATTTTTTTTTTGTCACATTTTTTGGAAGTAACGTATGCGTGTGATTTCTTAGTACTAGAAATTCATTTGCGATGTTGATTTTGCTCATACCTTTTTGCTAGAGAGCGTAGGGTTGAGGGTCAATTCAAGCTTTTTAATACTTGAGTAAGCTATTTTCCCATTTAAAAGTAAGAAAAATCCGAGACAAAGTCGGTCATAGCTTTTAAGAACAAATTAAGGGATCACGGTGGTCTAGAAATTTCAAAAATCGTTTTTTTGCTTTTTCGATATTTCGAAAGTATAGGTTTTTAAGAATATACTGTGAAATGTTCATGCAGAAATTCCCAATAGTATAGCTTCTACAGCCCATTTACTAGGTAGAGGACGGTCCGCGCGCCCCTGTACCTCAAACTTTAAACGCATTTATCTCGTTTTCGTAATTATTTCGTTTTTTTTTATTAAAAAACGGAAAAACCCCCGCTTTTTAGAGCGTCAAATTCAAAACACCGCCATTTTGTCAATTTTTTTTTTATTTTAGTAGCGGGTCATAGGTACAGTCATACTGATTACTATTTTTTTTGGTTTTTGTGTTTCAGATTAATAGAAGAGCCAAAGTGGACAGCACCGTCCAATTTTTCGAGAGGGTCAACTTCAGCGCCATTTTTAAAATTAAAAAAAAAAATAAATAAATAATTGGCGCGTACACTTCTGTTAGGTGTTTGGTCGAGCTCTTTCTCCTATTTGTGGTGTGCGTCTTGATGTTGTTCCACAAATGGAGGGACCTACAGTTTCAAGCCGACTCCGAACGGCAGATATTTTTATGAGGAGCTTTTTCATGACAGAAATACACTCGGAGGTTTGCCATTGCCTGCTGAGGGGCCACCGCTATTAGAAAAATGTTTTTTTTTTATACATTTTGCTTTCACCAAGATTCGCACCAACGACCTATCTGTGAATTCCGAATGGTAATCACGCACCAACCCATTCGGCTACGGCGAATTAAAATTATTAATATTAAAAAAAAATGTCTTTTAAGTTTTGTATGCAAAAAAGTTAAATTAAAAGCCTAACAAATTTAAATATCGTTTTTCGTTTTTTTATTGTGAAAAAAAAATTCTGAAAGTACCCTAAATTTTCGGGCTCTAGACCACCGTGACCCCTTAACCAGCCCTAATGTTCATTCATAAAATTAAGTCTAACATATTTTTCTGGTGTGCGGATATCCAATAAAAATTGCGTGGATTTTTTAGTATTCGGAATTTAGTATGCACTATAGTATATAATTTTTTTACGTTCGAGTAGGTAAGTTTTATAGTAAGTTTAGGTAGGTAAGTTTTATAGTAAGAGTACCACCGGTACACTACAAGTAGCAGGGATTTTCGAAAAATTAGAGAAATTAAAGGCAAAGAAACCCTCTACAGCCATACAATGCTGTTGATGTAGAGGGAGGAAATAAAAGGGATCTAGGCTGGAGAACTGCCACAGGCTATCCCAAAAAGGCACACTAAGGAACCTAAAGCACCTAGCCGCTAGACCCTGCAAAGAAAGTCCCTTTCTGGTATATACAGGTTAAATTTAAAATCTAGTTTTTCTTGTCGAAAATAGCATACTTTATTATGCAAGGTGGCGCAAAATTAATCATCCTATCAGAAGCCAAATGGCGTCGAACTACAGCTGTGAACTAGACCGCTGAAATACACAATAGATAAACTTGGAGCTCTTAAGACAAATTTTCCAGAATTTTTTCTAAGAAAACTTTTAAATTTATTGATCTAAAAATTTGTACACATATTCTGTTATCTTTTATCTGTATTTAAAGATTTAGTGTTAGTAGAAATATTTATTTGGAAAGGAGCTTCAGCTGATCTCCGGGAGCTCTTCTCAAAAAAGACGTTTTGCGGTGACCACTTTATCTCTGAACTGGATCCTATGAAGATTTCGTTAAAGTAATGTTAAATCTAGTAATCAATCGATGGAATAGGAAAAATAATTTTTTTTGACAAAATGGCGGTTTCTCAAAAAAAAAATTCATTTTTGACAAAAATTTCGGCATTAAATTGTTTATAAAAAATATATTTATCGGGGTATTTTAGTAATTAATCGAAGATTTTTTCTCACCGATAAAAATATTTTTTTATAAAGAATGATTTATAAATTTTTTATAACGGTGAGAAAAATCTTCGATTAATTACTGAAAAATATATTTAAGAAGCTTGTGTTAAAATTTGAGACTACTCGGTTTAGCCGAAAAAGTAATGTTTTGAGAAAAACGCGCTGCCGCTCCGGCCTTGTACTTTCAAGCACTCTGAAACGCTTTTTCAAATTTGCGTGTAACTTCGAAAATATTCACCGGAACGATATAAAATTTTCTTAAATAAATATATGTATGTATGTATATTAAGATCGATAAAAATCGATATTTTGAAAATTCTAGCTGTATATAACCCCTTAAGATTTCCATCACGTGAAATCATTTTTTTCTTATTTAGTAAAAAAGTAATTGGATGCTTAATTTTGCGCCACCTTATACAAGAAGTTGAAAATATTGATGATTCATAAAAAATAGGAATCAATTCAAATTGCAAATTTTGTTGAATACATTTTATGCCTGGTAAACCACAATAATAATTTTAATAAATTAAATCTGAAAATCCGCATTTCGTTAATTAAAACTGTATTTCATCATTTTCACATTGCCCATTTCACATACAATTACCGCTGATTAAATCGTACGAATTAATTTATGCTAAAAATAATTAAATTACTTTCCTTTTCATCCTTTTCATATTGGCAACCAAAAAAATATATAAAACAAACAAAACCTGATCAATAAAAAATGTCAACGCACTGCAAAAACTTCTGCTGTGTCCCAATACACTTTTGACTCGTTTGCCTTTGCATGTTCACCGCCCGCGGCTGCTTTTCGATTTCCGACTCTGTGCATCTATGCTCGCTTAACCGTCTTTTGAACAGCTCATATGGTGCGCGTCGATGAGAATGGCTATCCAGTGACGTATGAGGCACGCGGCCTTGCAGAAAACCAAATGTACGAATTCTGGGTTTCCGCTTCGACCTCGGTCGGCGAGGGAGAGCCGACGTCTGTGGTTGCGCAGGCCACAAATACGCGTGGTAAGTCAATGTGTGTGTACGCGCGGGTGAATGCGTGTGTGTTCATTTCGACCACTAGCCGCCTGATTGATGGCTTTGTAAGTATGTTAAAGCGCGAAAGCAGCAACAGCAAGAACAGCCACAACAGCAACAGCAGCGACAATCGCAGCTGCTATCGAAAATTAAAATCAGCTTTAAAATATTATATTACTTACTATGGCATTGATACCGATTTAAAAATGAAAAAAGTGAAACGCACGTAATTCGCTTTAATTCATTTTGGGTAAAATCAACACCGGAGTGATTATTTTCGTTTTTATTTAATTGGTCGCCAATGTCATCGGACTTATTGTTTGTGTGTTGCACCACTACAACGCATTTTTTGAGCTTAATTAAATCACCGGCTAGTGAAATCGAGATGGGCTTTTAATTTTCACACTTAACCAATGCATAATTAAATTTCAATTGTACTCCATTGCATATGAATTGCTATGTGTGTATGTGCCATGTGTATGTATGTATGTATGTATGTATGGATGCCCTCATATGTTAAGCATAGATGGAAAATGGATATATTTATATGTAGAAGTATGTACATCTGTGTGGAAATGGTTGTAGTTGTTTCATGTACATTGTTATTGTTGTTGGTATTTTATTTCCAATTTAAACACTTGTTTTTTTGCACTTCCAGCTCCTGCACGTATCGCTTCATTTGGCCAATTGGTGCGCAAAGCAGTTGGCACTGGATTGATTTTAGAATGTTTAGCCGTGGGGAATCCGACACCGCGCGCCAGGTGGTTGACAAGGGATCGACCTGTTACCTTTAGTCCCTTTTATGAAGTTACCAATGAGGGCAATTTAAAAATACACCGTGAGTATAAGAAAAATGTGTGTGTGGTCTTAATGATGTTGATACTGTCGCAAGTTTCACTATAAAAAACCTACGCGAAACAAATTTTAAAGCCATTTATCACTTCATTTTGCATGATTTCTTACCATTGCTCTGTTTTGTGCTGGAAATCCATAAGTCTCTATAAATAACTGTTCCGCTAATCTATAGACATCTCAGGGATTCAGATGAGTTTGTTAGTTATCGGCTTGAAAATTAGATGAAAACTGATTTTATGTAGGCAATTAAGTAGTAAAGTCCTCTCTCGACGAACAAAACTAACACTCTAAAAGGCTCTCATCATGCTCGCCCTAAAGTATGGCGCAGAAGATTGGACGATGACAATATTCAATGAGGCGTCCTTTGGAGTGTTTGAGAGAAAGATTCTGTGGACGATTTTTGTACCTTTACACGTTGGTGACAGCGAGTACCGCAGGCGAAGGAACAATGAGCTGCATGCTTTACGACGACTTCGTTGGATGTGGCATGCCGTCTAAATGGAAAGATATGCTCCAGCTCTGAAAGTATTCGATGCGGTCGGTACCAACTGGTGGTAGCAGAGGAAGAGGAAGGCCCCCTCCGCATTGAAAAGGAGAAGAAAGACTTGGCTTCACTTGGTGTGTCCAACTGGCGCCGGTTAGCACGAAAAAGAAACGACTTGAGCGTTTTTTTAAACTCGGCCAAAATCGCGTAAGCGGTTGTCGCGCCAATTGAAAAGAAGAAGAAGGATAACATTTTAAAATTATAGTATTAAATTTTCCAGAATTCTTCAACTTATAACCCCACATGCATTTCAGTAAGCAAAGTTAGGTTAGCTCTGTGTATCGGCGAATGCGTTCTGACCGAGGCCAAGGTTCGGTGTTGCTACGATCATCCATCTGTAGTGCTTGGCATGGAATTTTAGCTCGGTGGCACATATGGGACTAATAATAATCTCAGACCCATGATGGATCCCATGACGTTCTGAGTGACGTTCTGGCCCTCACGATCTTCAGCTTTAGAATTTCGACTAGATTTGTCGTGTTTCCTTATAAATAAATTCTGGCGATCAGCTTTTGTTTGACTGACTGAGAAGATAGACACTAGTTGAGGTTGCGAGAAAATTTGAAAAGGACCTCTGCAGCGCTTAAATGAGACCTTTTGCCACTGATTCACTTTCTACTACTTTTAGCAAAGTTCAGACAATTTGTTTAAATGAATGTACTAGCAATGCCTTTTTTTAATTTTCGCGATCCCAAAATTTTCGGGATGCCGCTATTATGATCTCGGACTCTCGGGACTAATCGCCGAATTCAAATATTCGTTACTTTGCAACAACTTTGGTCGAAAAAAATTACGTCAATATTGTTTATGAGGCTCTCTTACTATATAAGAAATAATAAATAAATGGTTTTTAAATATGACTAAAGTGAGAAATATTTGCTTGGTAACAAAACATAAGACGATTATTAAATTCATAAATTTAATGAGAGATGAATTGATGGCAATTGATGAATAATGAAAGCCGCACCACTGGTTTAGTGTGATGCGATACTTGGAGATAATATCTACATTTTCACTGAAAGCCAGGCGACGATAAAATCCCTCACAAAGCAGTAGACGATCTGCAAGGTAGCCATGAAATACCGCACGTCTCTTAATAAGATCGCGGAGTCATTTCACCCCATTGACATAGGTATACCCTTGCAAACATGTAAGCTACTCATCGTTGAGGAATTCGTAAGAGCAGTGAATGAAAGCTGGCGTAATGAATCCACTTGCAGAATCGCTCGACAATTGTGGCCGACTCTCAATACTACACGCACAGAATCTCTGCTAAGTCAAAATAAGCTTAGCTAAGTCTTAGCACACTGATCTCAGTTATAACGGGGCATTGCCTAATTGGCAGGCACGCTCAGAGGATGAGTGTGAAAATACATGACTTCTGTAGAAGCTGCCTAGATGAGGAAGAGGGAGAGACTATCTCGTACATTCTGTCTCATTGTCTTGGTTTCATCAGGTTTATAAGTACACAATTTTTTAATGAATTAGAAGATTCCAATTCAGCAGAAATCAGGAATGTTCTAAAATTTTTTAAATGTACTCACTGGTTTTAGGAGGTATAGTGAGAAGTTCCCCACGCATCATCACAATGGGCTATGAATCTGAGTATGTCCTACAGGACAACCAGTTCAACCTATTCTAATCTAAATTTATACGCATTTGATAATATCTTAGCGTTTACGTATCTGGTTAAAAACGAAAAACGTGAAAACGGAATTGTGTTCTGAGATAGTTTTGTGCCTTACAAACCTCTGTATTATTTATTTATACCTTATTTTAATATTATTTGCTACACCACGTAGTTTTTAGTCTTTGGACGAGTTTGAACATCTAAAACTCATCTGATTTATAGCACAAAAGTGTTGCAAACGCAGGGATTTCCCATGCTGCTGTTTTAATATAAAAGTGATTTTTTTGTCTCCACTTCACATGCTTAGTAGGAAATTGCAGACCCCCAAATTTTTGGGGCTTAAAAAGATTGATATCTCTAGACTGTTATAGCCAAGAGAATCAAAACCAAAACACCTTTTTGGAATGGATGCATGTGGAGCAGCTATTTTGCATAAGATGGAGGAACTTAAATTTTCTGTGACAAAACGTAGAGAATTTTGGAGCGGTGAAATCTTGTTTCCCGTTTTCATCACCGGATTGAGTCTGGCTGCATTACATTTTTTCTAGAGTTTCCCAAAATAGAGCTACAGGTAGAAAGCAAAGAAAGATCTTGCGAGCTTTTGCTGGTGATGGGCTTAAAAGCCCGTGAATCGCATACACACATACTCTTGCATCTTGTTGAGTTGATATCTTATTGTAAAGGAATGCTAATAATGCACGACCGAGTGAACTCTTTTGTTTATAGCGAATTTCCAGAAATAGTACCTAACGTTGCTTTGCCAGGTGAGATTTCTACAGTCTCAGCTTTTCACCATTTTAGTTCATTTCACATGGATTTTAGTTCCTCGCACTGACTATAACAAACTTTGCATAATTGGCATACCGAACAACAGAACTTCGACCAGATGCTACAATACCAAATGCAATCTCTTCAGGCTAACTCATTTCTCTGCCCTCACCAGCGGGTGTCTACCAAAATATTTCAGTGACCAGAATGATTGAAACAGTTCGAAATTTCTATCCACGTTTATTTCGCGATTTTCACAAAATGATTACCGCGCCATGCAAAAGTTTCGCACATATTTAGAATCCTACACACATACAAAAACATATAGCTACTAAATGTGGCCCTAAAATATTCAAATCTAATAACCTTTCAGTTTTGTAAATTAAAATCCGCTTCCCATCAAATGCCCTTCAATTTCATTTATTATTCGGACAATGCGCTTATTTCCGCCTGTTTTCGTTCGTAACCCACTTCGGTAGCTTGTGAATACTGGCGCATATTTTTGCCTAGTCAAGTGGACGTAAGCGCTCAGTTGAGCAGTGCCGTGTCGAATTCCAATTATCTGTGAAATAAAAATGCAATTTTCCATGCAGCTGCACACATTCGCAACCTTTTCTATTTAAATTTATTTTTCGTTACATGGCACAACCACAACGCAACGCAACGACGTCATACAACACAATAACAAATACGTACAAATAATATTACATACGTTGGTTGAATAAATTGAATGGCCAATGGCAACCCCGAAACCGAACTGGTCAACAGGCGTGGAGGGCAGTCTGTCCGGAAATTACACTTGCACAGCGAATAATCTGTTCGGAAGCGATGAGATTCAATATCAAGTGATTGCCATGAAGCCACCCGCCGCCCCACAAATAATCGTACAATATGCATCTGCCGATAGCATACGTGTCAGCTGGGATCCGCCGGACGATGGTGGTGCCCCATTACAGGGCTACACCATCTCATATCGCATCACAGGCGAAACATGGGCACAGACCGAACTAATGCCGGAGAATAACGCTTACACGCTAACTGGCTTGAAGTGTGGCAATCAGTATATCATCAAGATGTCGGCGCATAATATTGTTGGTGACGGGGTGTCCAGTGAGGAAATTAACGTCTGGACCAAGGGCAAAGGTAAGCGAACTCTGCGGGAGTGCGGGTGAGTAGAAAGGTGGATGAGAGGCTAAAAATGTGTATGAGTGAATGATTGTTGCGGTGACATACTAAATGATTGACTGCGTCTACAGGAGGCTTCTAGTACTTTAATGAATAAGGAAAAGAATGATGAATTTTATGAGAAATGATTGGAAAAGTTTACTTTTTGAAATGTCTTGGAAACATTTTATCATTTAATACCTAAGCTACTAATACTCATGAAAATCAAGCAGTCGAAAGCAGACCGAAAATATAGCTCCCATTATTGACGAAATGGTTCACCTCTAACTAAGGCATCATCCCAGTCGGGGATCGGTATGACCCTTGCAGTAATACACTTTTATGCAATACACTTTTATTGGCTTCGCCGATGTGAACACATCGCCTATACTTACCACTTTATACTAATGGGGATAGTTTAATATTTTTTTATTATATTAAATATTTAGCAGTGAGGCATAAACGAATCAAAAACTAGATTTTTGTATACTGGAAAAGTTTTAAATAAATGTAAATCTGCTATATCGATCGGTAGTTACACTTTTGTGGGGGTGGCTTTGCTCTAGTGTGTTGCATCTATCTGTGGAGCCAACATCCAAACAAGAAGTTAGTGGCGAGGCTAAACGTAGCCCTTTTTTCGCTCTACAAGGCTCTTGGTTCCTCATTTTTTCTAAGCCAATGAAACCGAAACTCTATAAAATAAATAACTAGGCCTTGCGTTACTTATGCTTCTGAAACTTGGGGGACATATTAAGTGGATGAAGAAAAGCTTAACATGTTTGAGCGAAAAATCCTATAACGCATCTTTAGACCGATGCGGAAATAACGACTTCCAAATTGCCGGCTACATTAAGCTTCAGCGTTTTAAGTTGGCTGGACATGTTCTGAAGATGGGCCCCAATGAAATTTCAGGAAAGATCAACAATAGTAAGCAATTGATGACGACGCCAAGACCTTCAACTGTGTCAATCTGCGGTTTCCTGGGGCCCCTTTTTATAAGACACAAATAACGTAATGAACCTTTGCACTGAAAAACTGGAGGATGTCTGCAAAGACTCGAGACCCTTGGTCGAAGCTAAGCTTACCCATTGTTGAATAAATAAACTGCAATTTGCCCACATCACCAGTTGCCACACACCCCTACACCATCACCCCACAACCACCATATTTCCCTGTTGGAAATCAATTTTCTTTATTCAACGCTATAACAGATTTCTTCCACACAATTTTCCTCCCTTTGATAACAAAAATGCAAAATTTGCTTCCATTTGCAAAAATTACGTTTTCCCCTAAATTCTGGGTGCTTGTGCACAGGCCCGTTTGTGAAAGCAATGCGTTTTTGCCCATGTACTAGGAAAATAAATGACTTGTTATTAGCAACTTTTCCGTAACAACTCTTCCGTATGACTCTTCTGCCAGTTGAAGTACTAATATTTATTTAAAACTTATTTCTTATTTCATCTTTCTCTTTTGAAGCAGTTACCTTTGCATTTTCTTCATAAGCTTCATATTTCCTCATATTGCCCTTTTCTCTTTCTATTATTGGTCTTGAAGTTATAATTCCGTTATTTCCGTAGCTTCGAATTCCTCTCCGGACTGTTGTCGGACTTTCTATTCGCCGATATTTTTGCTTTCTTTACACAATTTTGTTAAGATCTTCCTCTCGTCAATGTCAATTTCTTTTATTTTAGCTTCCATTGGCCACACAGAATTCTATTAATATTGACCAATAAACTTATTAAATAAAAATAATAATTTCCTAACAAAAAATATGGTCCGATTATTCCACTGCTTGAGAAGGCACACCAAACCAACACTTTGTTTATGTGAAATGATGTTTTAGTAGTGGGTTCATTCCTATAATTGGTTCCTATAGATGAGCGGCAATTTTGATTACCTACACTTCCAAATGCAAATAGGCTTCATTACTCCAAAATATAATGATTGTGGTAGGAAATTACTCCAACATTGTCACGCAGAAATGTTTAAGCAAATTTTGAAGCAGTGAAGTCTTTGATCTTTCTTTGGAAGTCCCAGGGCAGCCCCTCTCTTGCGCATGGACTTATTTAAACTTCAGCAATTGCAATATTGTGCTCGAATTCTTGGTCCACTTGAATAGAGGCACTAACCGGTAAGAAAAAATAATAACAAAAAAAAATTTTTTTTTTACATTTATTAATAAAAGCTGAATAGAGTGTGTTACTTTATTTGCCACTTTGCTTATAAATTACTTCGTAAATATGTTGATGAATGGATTTGTAAAAACTCTTCATATAACCTAATGAAATTTCTGACCGGACCATTTTAATGGTTCGAATTAAAGCATTTTTGTCTTCGAATTGTTGCCCATTTTCATAAACCTTACGAGCACGCCATCCCCATAGATTTTCAAAATGTTTAGATCGGCCCATCCAGATTGAACTTCTTTTCGTTATAAAATGCTCATTTTTTCTATTTACCGGGGTCGTTATTTGTAACAGCACTCCAAACCATGTGGTTCCTTGCAAAATCGAGGTGGCGTTTTTTGCGAAATTTATTCATACTGTATATATATATATATATATATACATATCTAATTTTTTATGCCTAAGATGTGGCGCTTTTAGAGTAGCCCTTCGAACGATGGATTTCACGACTGCTACATTTGCCGTTTCTTAAATTTTGTTGTTGGAAGGGCGGAATTTGATGCATCCATATAGTTTTTCCGGTTTCCTTTGTTATCAAAGACATCGCAGTTCAGTATTTCTTACCATAGGACGCACTTCGTTTGTAAAGATCCATTACGTTTGGACTCCGGCTAATCTTTTTGCCAATCTGGCACTTAGAAAGTCCCTCTGAGGTCATGATATCGACATGTCCCATTTCGCGATCTGTTAAACCTTTTTATTTTCCTATTTTATTAGAATTACGAAGTTTTCGAGCCACAAAATGAATGCTTAAAAAACAATCCCTTTTCACAGTTCTCATGTGCAAATAATGTAGGCTAACTCAGTTCTTTTATACAAGTGAACCAATACATCAAGCGTAGTATTGCAGGTGCTCAAGTTTTACTGTTGCGAAATACCGTTAGATGGAATACTATTTTCATACATGGCTATTATCGAGCAAAGTACAGTCTTCACTTGAATTACCTCAAACCCTTGTGTTACTAGATCAAAAGCGGTTGGTTCAATAACTATTTCTTTCCTTAAAAATTATTGCCTCTAATAAAAACCGGATCCTGTAAACTACCATGTTTTGCGTAGCAGATTCTGCATAAGATTTTTGGACTTTTGCACGTTGGCAACGGCGAATATCGCAGGCGATGGAACGATGAGCTGTATGAGCTTTACGACAACATAGTCATAGCACAGCGAATGAAGATCCAGTGGCTACGTTGGCTTGGTCATGTCGTCCGAATGGATACAAACGCTCCGGCTCTGAAAGTATTCGATGCGGTACCAGCTGGTGGTAGCAGAGGAAGAGGAAGGCCTCCTCTGCGTTGGAAAGATCAGGTGGAGAGGGACTTGGCTTCACCTGGTGTGTCCAACTGGCGCCAGTTAGCATGAGAAATAAACAACTGGCGCGCTTAATAAACTCGGCCAAAATCGCGTAAGCGGTTAACGCGCCAATTAAGAAGAAGAGAATAAGAGAATAAAAACCGGATACGCAGATTTACATAGCAGATGTTTTCATTTCATTTATTTCAGATTTACTCCACTTATATGTATGACATATATTTTTATTTAATTTAATTATATAGAATACGTAAGTACGTATGTAAATATATTAAATATTAAAAGCAGGCATTCATATTTACATTCTACTTATATAAAAAAATTCATTTTTTTGTAAATAACATTAATTATTTACTTACATATATTTTGTTAAAATAATAGGCTGTCAACATAATTCAGGAATATTGCGGTTGTAGACCCATGCCAACACATCAGCAACAATTTAGGTTAATGGGATTATAAACAGCACTCAAAATTTTGTACTCATTTGGTGGGTAATAATGAGCGATAGTGGTAGAATTTTTGATTACTACTGTTTGCATTGAATTTGGGTGTACGAATGCGATGTTTGCGATGTTGGGGTGTTGCGATATTTATACACTCAATCATATCCATCACTGCATGCAAGAACCCGACAAGAAGATGAGTTGTGGTGGATCAATCCAATACTGCATTATTTTCAAGTGAACCCTAAGTCATAAAAACGGCAAGTCCTGCAATTCTTTTGTGTATGCTAAATAATAAACCTCAAACACTTGACTCGCTGAAAGCTAATATTCGCGAGTTAATCAACGCCGTAACCTTTCTGAGGCGGTTACTCTAAAATGTTTCGGAAAATGCAGAAAAAAGGACCCAAATGTGCGCCATATTCTCAATATTGTTTTCGGTTATTGACGCAATATAATATCAAATGAAATTTTAACCGGTGGCAATCGAATGCAATAAATTTTTTACTAAATTATGATTGAAAGCTATTATATTTCTTACCAACTGACATATTCAGTTAAGGTTGGCTTAAACTAAAGAAATATTATATTAATTGAGCTGCCTATTTAAAAATCACGAAAAAAAGAAAATATATAGGCTTGGCCAAAAGTAATAGGCACCCTACTAAAATACATGTAATTTCACTCAATACTCACTGTTGAGCATAGGTGAGTCAGCACTATGATATAAGGTTGTATGGCTGCTGATGGTGTCGGCGAAATATTCAATTGCGAAGGTCGCATAGGTAGTCAAATGTACTTTGAATTAAAAACTGTACTTTTGCCTCGTTTAACGCCGACAATAATTTAGATGGAGTTCAATTCTAACAAGACAAGGTCCTTTGCCACCAATCAGCGACTCTGAAGCGTCCGCTTAGAGACAATAACATTGTTTTTTAGATTGGCTAGCGTAGTTTCCAGATCTCAACCCCATAGATCCATTGTGGGCTACTTTAAAACGTAGGATAAAGGCAAACAGCAAAACATTGCAATTAGTCCTGAAAATTTGCTTTAACTCACGAGTGAAGCGCCATAAGTACAGCCAAATGTGCAAAGCTAGTCCACAGCACGCCTCAGAGAATAGCTGCTGCTAACAAAGTAAAGAGTGGACCTAATAAATGTCCATCTTCTTACCACTCATTTCTTTTATTTGTACTGATTTATTAATAAGACATCATTATTTTACTTTTTAAAACGTAAAACTCAGTAACTAATGGGGTGCCTAATACTTTTGGCCGAGTCTTTATATACACCTACATATATCCTGTATCCTGTGCATCCTTTCACAATACGTTTTTTAATGATTTTTGTGGCTTAGGTCTCGAACTACGTTAGAAAAAAATAGCATCAATACCGAATGAGTTTTTTTTAAGTTTTTTGTCTAGTGTAATCGATTTTCCATGCCATTCTGAGAAATGCATAAGCCTCTGTCTATCGCGATACCGTTAAGATGTTATAAGCGAGCAAAAGTAGAATAATTCGTTTAAAATTTCAAATTCTTTTATTTTCGTAGGTTTCATTTAATCTATTTTTATTCAAAACTAACAATTATGTGTGTCTGAAAAATGACATTATTTAAATGTCCATCTTGAGCACGTCTACGAAAAATCCGCCAAGCAGTCAATTTATAGAAGTCTAATTGTTGAGAACGTGGAAATATCGATATTGGAGATTGAAGGCTGTTTAGCAACACTTTGCGCTACAGCAGCAATATTTTCAACAGAACGTCTAGTTTTTGGTCTGCGAATCATTTTTCTATCCTCAACCGAACCAGTTTCTTGAAATTTTTTTACCAACCTTTGAACTATCGACTTATTCGGACGATTATTTCCAACCAGACAAATTATGAATTTTCCGATACATTTTTCTTAAATATGAATTTTCATTACAAGTTTCAAAAAATTTAAGGAGTTGTGCTATCGGGTAAAATTGTACATCCGCCTACTTGACAAATGTCAAAGGTGACATAAAAAATTTGTTTGATTGTGGGTAAAATCCCTCTGTGCAATTATATCCGAGCACGTGAACTAAAAACCAACAAGAACCCAAAAGTTGGAACAAAAAATTGCGTCACTTAATGAATGGCAGCGAAGATGTGATCTTGCTCCTAATGACCTCTGGACAACCCTAATCAACCCTAATTTTGCTACGTGGTTACGAAGAAGACACGGTGAAGTGGATTACTTCCTCACTCAGATGCTGAGCGGACACAGCTGCTTCCAGTATTATCTGCACAGATTTGGTATCCTTGCTTCACCAGACTGTCCTGCCTGCCCCAACGCGCGACACGTACGCTTCTACTGACCAAGGATCGCAAAAGAACGTGAGGAGTTAGCCACGATATTTGGGAGACAGGCAAATTAGACCCCAGTAGTGCAATTCAAAACATTGTTGGGATGCTACATGCAGGCTTGCCAAGCAAGTGTTGCTTACGCTACGTAAGCAGAACGAAGAAAGGCGAACAATAAAGTTAGTTCTGCAGCGGAAGCTCGAGCTAAATAATATCAATGCCCTGGGCCACGTCTGATCACACTGAACTTTACGACAAGTGCTGAATTCAACAAGAAATATTGTTCCAGAGGAGGTCGACTCAGACGTGCCGACGACAATTACGGACGTTTGAGTTAACGACTCACGACCATATCGTACGCAGACAAGACGGTAATGCACATGACATTATCGCACCCTATTATTATTATCGCACCCCATTATCGCATCATAAGTACAGCACCTGAACACAAGCTTCTTTTGTGGCTGATAGACACAATCACGGCTCTACCCTCGATGTATTGCAAATGCGGTACCGGGGTGGAAGTCAACCGAAGAGGGGAGGTTTATTTAAGTGGTAGCATACTCCGTATATCATTGGCGCGATGGCATCAATCAAAATGTTTCTTAAACAAAAGAAAAAAAGACTGAACGTTACTTTTAAAAGACCCTTTAGTTGTGGGGCAACTACTTTGTCACTTACGCAACTAAACTTATTAATCTTTAATATTTCTCCCGTTTCATTACAGCCTCACAGGCACCGAATGGCAACGAGCTGATCGCCACCAATACGTCCTGCGTAAATTTGAAATTGTCAATATGGAACAATGGAGGCTGCCCCATTCATCATTTCTCCATTGAACATCGTCCGTTGGGTAAGTAAATTTGTGACATGAGCGAGTGGGCGGTACAGGGCGACATGCAAATATTTGTGCGTGAATTTGTACTTGGATATGTATGCAAAACATTTGTTCGTGTGAATATAATATTTGTGAAATAGAGTGTTATTGTGCGTGTATCTCTTCCTATGCGCATGCATTGCACTGCTACTCTTTGCTGTAATTCATGTTGTTGCATTGATTCGACAACCGCCGCACGATTGCGGTTCACACGTAAACTGCTTTGTATGCAGAATTTTGTAATTGAATATTTTTATCACCAGCTTTTGACGTTCACGGTGCGCTGCCAATAACAACAAAAACTAAATATGTACTACAAAAGCCGATCCTACAAACAAATGCCCAGAGGGTCGGAGCATCGGTTGGTCAACGGGCCGTTCTGCGGTCGAGTAGTTGCCAGCCATTTCGGGCGTCACTACTGCGGTTGCGGTTTTGGAGTTTATTGAACGGACATTTTCTATTTAAAATCGCATATCCGCTATGCAAAATTCAATGTGCGTGCATGTGTGTGTGTACGTTTAAGTGCGATGCGACAAGTTTTAATTGCTATATACTTGTGCTTATTATACCTGTATAAGTGTGTGTGTGTATGTACTAGGGATGCAATTGTTGGGAACTCGGGATTTTGGGGTTTCGCTGGTCCCGAAAACCCCTCTAAGCCAAAAAATTGTAAGCATCGAATTGAACGAATTAAAAACTGGCTTATTAAAAAATTCGACTACAAAAACAGCTTTTTAATTTCCAAGAAACGAGGGGTAATTTCCTTATTGAGACTTGAAATAGACGAATTTACATAGTAAGTACGGGCTCACTTAGAGCCCAAAATAATAAAACGTAAAAAATTTCTTTTAAGTAAGACTTTAGTTTCGAAAATTATTCAAAACGAGCGTCGAACGATTTTGTCAAATGCTTTCTCTTTTCTAATGAATCTTAATAGCACACAAACACATATGAGCTGAAGCGCCACCTCTCACTACAATTAAGAAAGTACTTGAAACTTTGATTCTAAAATTACAGTCTAAGCATTCTTTTGCAGAAGCCTTATATGAATGCATCCACGATTGACGCAATGTTAATACCAAACGAAACGGAAAAACTGAAAAATTAAAATAAAATGAAAAAAAGTCTATTAAGTCAACCTACGTAAACTTCTTTAAATCGAACAACTTATAATTTATCCGACGCGCTGATAAAAGTAAAGGGTGGTTAAATTTCAAAGGCCGATGTTGAATGTGAACCACACCTAAATGTTAAGTTTTTCTACATTTCATTTATATTAATATTTTTCAATTTCAGACTAATTCAATTTGAATGATGGAAAGATACACAATCGAGCAATGCGTTAAAGTTATTCGGGCTTATTATGAAAACGGGCGTTCAAATCAAAATGCATATTGCGCATTTCGTGATTTTTTTGGTCAATTTAATCGTCCAAATGTGCGTACAATCAGAAAAATTGTGCAAAAGTTTGAGCAAACCGGGTCTGTAGGAGATGTGAAAACACCAGTGCATGCTCGTACAGCGCGTACTGCAGAAAATATTACTGCTGTTCGCGATAGTGTGGTTGAAGATCCGTCCACCTCAACTCGTCGTCGTGCGCAACAATTCCACCTCTCACGCTCGTCGTTGAAGAACATTATGCATAAATACTTGCATTTGCACGTTTACAAGGTGCAATTAACTCAAGAACTAAAGCCATTTGACCATTTCAAGCCTCGTCAATGGTCAGAATGGTAGCAGGCAATGGCAACAGTGAATGACCAATTTTCGAAGAAAATCATCTTCAGTGATGAGGCACATTTTCACCTCAGTGGATTCGTCAATAAGCAGAATTGCCGCATTTGGGCGAATGATAATCCAAGGGTGATTGCCGAAAAACCAATGTACCCACAAAGAGTGACTGTTTGGTGCGGTTTATGGGCCGCGGCATCATTGGGCCCTAGTTTTTCCAAAATGAGGCCGGTCAGGCAGTTACTGTGAATAGTGTTCGCTATCGTGAGATAATAACGAACTTTTTATGGCCCGAATTGGAAGATATGGATGTGGACGATATGTGGTTTCAACAGGACGGTGCCACTTGTCACACAGCTAACGAAACAATGACTCTTTTGCGCGAAAAATTTGATGGCCGAATAATCTCATGTCAATTGGCCACCAAGATCATGTGATTTGACACTGTTGGACTTATTTTTTTGGGGTTATTTGAAAGAAAAGGTGTACGTCGCTGTCGTAAGCCAGCAACAATTCAAGAGCTAAAGGATGAGATAATTCGGCACATTAACGGCATAGAACCTCAATTATGCCTCAGCGTCATTGAAAATTTGGACCATCGGATGGAGGTGTGCCGCCGAGGCCGCGGCGGCCATTTGGCCAATATTTTGTTCCATACGTAATTGAGCCATACCAATATTATCATAATAAAGAGAAATTACAATAATTAAAAAAAATGTATTCTATTCAAAATCAACACCGGGTTTGAAACTTAACCACCCTTTAGTAGAAGTATTTTGCAAAGGCGGAGATAGTAGTCATTATCTTCCAATGACTACATTTTTTCATTTCCGCCAACAAGCGTTGAGGCAAAAAAAGATATTTCTGACACTATTTTTATTCAAATAGTTTTGAAAAATATATTTTTTTATTATAATTAATACTACAAATATTTTAATAAGTGGCACCAAATAATCACCCTATTGGAAGATTTATAGTTTTTGGCGTCGTACAAATGACATCGTACGTCAAACATATATGATAGTTGTGAACTAGACAACTGCGGTATATAAACACACAAGAATTTCAGCACTTAAAATTATTATTTTGTGAAAAAGTTATTTAAAATCGAAATTGGACGATTAATTTTGCGCCACTGTACATATTTTAGTTAAGTTTCTTGTTATTATTTGAAAATAAATACTCTAAATACTTCATTTGATTCAAAAACATTTTCACTAAGCTGATTTATATTTATGTACTTGTGTATGCAATTTCGTAAAAAAAAGAAAGAAAAACAAGATAAATATTCATCATCTTTTAGCATTACCGTTGTTTGTAAGCTGTTTATCTGTTTCAAGTAGCGTCCACGATGCAGCTTCGTAGCATAAGACTGGTCTAGTGATAGTTTTGAACGTTTCGTTAGTGACGCGTAAGACCTGTTGCTAGAACTCTCTCTCTCATCGATGGTGAAGCTTGCTGAGTAGGCAATACTCGGTTTAAAGCATAAGTAGGTAAAAGATTCAACGAATATATTCAAAAGAATATGGATAAATTTTCAATTTGATGTTGATTTGAGTTTGATATTGGCTTCGGTGGTTTTAAGGCCAATTCTACCAGTCGCGAGTTCAATATCAGCAAAGGTTTCGGATAGAGCGTGAATGTTTTTGCTGGCAATCACTGCTTTGGCCACCGAGATCTTGTGATTTAACATCTTGTGGCTTTTTTCTTTTGAGCAACGTGAAAGAAAGGTCTAGGCCAACATCCCAGGGTCGATTCAAGACCTCAAAGATGGAATTCGTGAGGCTATCGAGGACATAGGGCAGCCACTTTGCAATTCGGTTATGGAAATTTTCATGAAAAGGATATTGTCCTGTAAGTGTGGTCGTGGGGGTCATTTGCCTGATGTTATTTTTCACTATTAACGGCACACCTTCATCTTTATAATGAAATAAACATCCGATCATTTATGATATTAAAAAAACATTTTTCTTTGAATATCAAAATAACACTTCATATTGGAAACCCCATATTATATCACCAGTTTTTTATACATTACTTACTTCACCGATTGCATAGAAAAGTATAAGGTTGAAGATTGTAGATGAAAGCATATCCTCCTATCTAATCTATCCCTATCCCTATCCTATCTTACATTCTGAAATTAGTCACATTGAAATATTGCTTCAGATTCGCTGATATTGGAGTTTGAATTGCAGTCCGCGAAAACCTCTTTTGTTTTGTCACGTGCGAATGTCTTCGTTTTATGTCATTTTTATGAAAACGAAAAATTGTGCCCATGCCACTTTTTCTTCTTTTATAGGACTAATTAAAAGCTATAAGCTAAGCCTATTATCAAAATTAAAAAAAAAAGCTTCAGACACCTTTTTCCAGTGAGATTATCGTACACAATCGTCACATTCGATTTTGGAAATGCCCATATTTGATTTTTAATATCAGTTTATTTTAAAATGTAAATGGATCTAATTCGTGATAGGTTCCTCTATAGATTTTTGTTCGTATTGAAAAAGGTTGAATTTCAGGATCCTGAGATTACTTCAAAAATATCCCGTAATACCGGGATCAATATTTTTCGCTAATACTGCCATGCCTAGTATGCAGGTATTTGCATTTAATCTGGTATTAGTGTCTGTGAGCCAAAGCGTGTGTTTAAATGAGATTTGTTGAATCGCATAATTTGCTTCATTTTCAGCTTCACAGATATAAATTAATCTCTTAAAGCGTATAAACATTCCACCCAAATTATATTAGCAAGCCTGTTGTTTTTAGTATCACTTTGAAATTTAAATACACAATAAAGTAAATAAAAAAAATACACAATTTATTCTGCATAAATAAGTGGCTTCATTACAACGATATATTTAAACATTTACATAGAGAAAATATATAATTTTAAATAAAAACAAAATGTAAAGAAGTTTACAGCGTGCGACAGGTGATTCTATATCAATATTTTGAGCAGTGTTGACTTTTTCTGTTTTATTCATTTATTTATTTTTTTTTTTCTTTTTTGGTGGAGTATTTTTCTTCTATAAAAGTATAGTTCATTATTTAACAAGTATCATATAAATTAAATTTTCAAATGTTATTGTATAATTGTATAAATACCCTAAACTTTCCCCACCTTATTTAGGCTTTTTAATTGTGATTTCTAAATTTGTTTGCACCTGGATCAGAATTGTTACTTGCATTTATCTGCTGCCCAAAAAATATTACATTGTGGTCATTGAATAATAATTACAAAGTGGCGCAAAATTAATCACCCTAACGGAAGATTTATAAATTTTGCAAATGGCATCTTCCGTCAATCATATTTGACACTTGCGAAATAGACAGCTGCAGTAAACAAACAGACCAGCAAAGGCGCACGCAAGGATGAAAATAAATATTTCCGGCACCCGGCATATCTTTTTTTTAGTTGTGAAAAAGTTATTCAAAAGCAAAATTTGATGATTGATTTTGTGCCACCTTGTAGCTGAACCCTCATATCGAATAGATTTTATTAGGGGGGAGTTTAAATTAAATAAGCCTTTCCAAATCCTTCTATCAAATTTAGAAGGAGTGACATTTCTTCGGATTTTGGGACAAACTCATTTTGAAACACAGATTGGATAATAAGTAATATTAAGTTATATTACCGGTGCTAGTGTGGGTTAAAAATCAGATTTTCGAAATGTGAACAAGCTTATATATTAAACAAATTTCGACCTACTTTAAAAAAAATGTTTTTTTTTGTAAAGATTATTAAACGCTCTTTCTTGATATGCATAGTTATATACATTTTGTGTATAAAATTTGAAAGCAACACTTTTGAAAGAAAAATATATATTGTATATTTTTTATAGGAAATAAATTTAACAAAAAAAAAAAAAAAATTACTAATTAGTAATACTCTTGAGTGCTTTATTAATATAAAAGAGATTGTATATCTTGCTATGCAGAAAGTAAAAAATATGGCGTTGATTTTTTATACACCGCAGATTTTTGTTACACATAAAGTGTTTTAGTTTTTCTAGTTTTTAAAAAAAATATTGCAGAATATGTTAGGTTAGGTATATCTGAATAGGCTGATCTGAATAGATCTCACATAGACCTCAAGGATCCGCAGTGTTACCAATGTTATTGGAGTCGTATTAAACATTGTTCGTGATACTTGTCGTGGCGAGTTTTAATACGCATTTTAAATTTTTGTCAGCAATATCCTTCAGAGATGAAAAGTATGCCGATTCCAAACAGTTCTAACGAGTTCTGCTTAAAGCAGGTCAGTTGCAAAGGGGGTGTTCTAACGTACTCCTTTCTTCTTCTAAAATAAAGTTAGTTGTTTATGTCGGCTTTCTAAATAGACTGTGCTTCCAGAGTTAATTCCTCGTCAAGCTCCGTCTTCAAAACTGAGAACGAGGGATATATGTACCTATGTTCGACGTACTCATCCTAGGCAAGCACGTGCCTTCATTCGTAAGATCGCCAACTCTCTCATTTCCCTCTATTCCCTTGTGCCCTTTTGTTGATTCTTTTTTTGAGAGGAGGGGAAGCATCAAAAGCCTGTGGTCGAAGCCGTGGTGGTGGTATGGGGCTTTAACCCATTAAGCCCCTCATGTTCGACAATACCGCCTGCCGCAACTCCACAATTAAGTAGTGCGCCGGAAGACCGTTGGGAGCATTTGTATACTCAATCGTTCGTTATCGTCAGTTCTGTTCGATATTCCGTATTGTCATGCGAATTACTTTCTTCTATGCAACCTCCATTCAACAAGTCGGAGCTGTTTCATTATAATCGCTGCGACAGCCCCTGTTATATCCCACTTTTATTTACTTTCGCTCTTATGTTGGGCAGGATTGTTCTCCTTCGGATATTCATTAAAAGCAGAACAAAGCGTTTGTCGTACGTTTTCGAACCGCGAGCAATGAAACACAACATGCGACGTACTTTCTCGTTCTTCTGAGCTTTGAGGGCAATAAGGATCTTCTTCGATTTTGAACCTGTGCAGGTATTCTTTGAAGCATCCATGACCAGTAAGAAGCTTTGTTTTATCGTTGTATCGTAATCAACTTCACCTTGTTTTCTGTTTATTCACGCCACAACCTCAGGAATAAGTTTTCAATTCCAGCGACCACTTTCATACTCTTCCCATCGCCGCTTGTTTTTGCTCTTTCTTCCTGTTTTGCTGCACTCGACGGCCTATGCGCGCTGTCGCTATACAACCGGGCGATTTCATCCGCGAAAAGATCGCGTCAATTGATGCAGTTCGCTCTGCACTAGCCACTCTCTTTCATTGTGCTCTAGGTCGGGTCGATTTAAAAATCGCTCATTGCTCTGTGAAAATTGTATTCTAGGGATCAAAAATAAGAACCTTTGCCGAAGGAACCATACCTCTAAAACGAATTCTGGTGTCCCCCAATTTCAAAATATACCAATTTTTGGCCTCTACATGAAAAAATCAGCTAAATGGCTATGTTTTTTCTTTATTTTTATTTATTTATAATAATATTTACTATTTATTTATAATACGAGTAATATCTATTTTTTCTCTTAAGAAATTTATTTAGTCAGAACATATGTAAATGAAAAAATTAATTTAAGTGAGTTATAGAAAATAAACTAAAAAGTTCGACCCAAATTGGGGGACATCAGAATTCGTTTTAGAGGTATGGTTCCTTCGGCAAAGTTTCTTATTTTGATCCCTAGAATATGATTTTCACAGAGCAATGGGCGATTTTTTTGCCTCCCCACAAATCGACCCGGCCTATTTTGCTCGGTGCTCAGTAAATTATGACCTGTCTATTCTCGCAGAGGTTGTCCATTTTGGATCTACAGTGTTGCACGTATTTCGAGCCATTGCTTCAATAGCAGTTTCACTATCGATTAAGGTGTTTGTGCGAGTGTCGAGGGGAGTAAATTCAAACGCCAATTCAGCTGTTTTAGCTACAGCATAGATCTCAGCTTGAAATATACTGTAGCATATTATGAATAGTGTCCATCATGTTTTTTTCTTGGTAATGATGTGAAGTAGTAAAAGCTCGTTAATTTAAAATTTTATCAAGCACACATTTTCAACTTTAAACTGTTATGGTTTGGTTAGAATTTTATTATTTTTTGTTTATTGTTTATTGTATATTAATTATTTTAATTTTATTGTTATTTATTTAGTCTTATTTCTAATTTTTTGCGATATATTTTTAATGATTTTTTTTAGCTAAGAATAGAAAAAAATCTGAGACTTCAAGTAGCATTTATATATTATATATATAAAAAGTCGGGACTCAAGCAAAAAACAATTGTTTTTTAAATAATCTTGAAAATCGAATATCACGAAAATGGTTGGCTCATCGAAATATAAATTACCTAAATAATATTGTCCTTAAGTTTCTGGGACTACTTTCTCTGCATATTTAATTTTATTAAAATTTCTATAGAATAAAAAAGTTCTTGCTTTGCGTTTTCCTACAAATTTCTGTGTTGCTATATGTGCTGCTTAACGTTTCAAATGAATTGCCTCATTTAATAGATAGAGTTTGTTTTTGTAAATTAATTTTGCAGTTTGTAATAAAAATAATCAAAATTAATTTACCATGTAATAATACTTATTACACAAACAAGCAAATATTTGCGACTGCTGCGAAAATACACATTTCTGATTGCAACTTTGCGTAATAAATATTTGCTTCAAAGAGAATATTTTTAGTCTTATTTTAGGCTATCATTTCATAGGCATATTTAAACAAACTTATATTTTATGACTTTTTTGCGTTGCAAGTGGAAAGCATGCGAATATTTTAAAGTGCAACATTAGCAAAATTGGCCACAATGATTGTAATAGCAATAACATTTCACATGCCGCTTGGTGAGCCGAGAGCCAATGCAACTCCCTTGAAAGCCAATCAATTTCGAATATTAAACGCATCGCAATGCACACACACACACACACACGCACGCACATAAATTAGTTGTATAGGCATTTGTAAGTATGTATGCATAAGTATGTATTTCATGCACGCGCGTGGGCAACTGTGAGCGCATTGCATAAAATATCAATACAACAAATTGCTCTGCCATGGCCCTCAGCCATTTTACGGCAATGCTAAACCGCCTGTCGTCTGTCGACCGTACTTCCATCGAATTTGTACACACACACCAACGCAAACAAATAGGTATGATATTTACATTCCCACTGTACTTTTGCTGCACTGCACTGCACCGCTTCACTTTGTCATATTATCTAAATATGTATGTATATATATATATATGTATGTGTGTATATGTGCTTACGTGCATATGTATGGTATGTTAGGCACACTGGTGCTTTGTGTGCGCCGCAAGCAATCAACATTTCCATTTAACATTTTTACACAGGGGACATCCGTTGGACGGTCGTCACATCCGACATCTCGAATGCCGAAGAAAATCGTGAAAATTTAATATTTTGCGATTTCCTGCCAGCCAAGTGGTATCAGCTGCGCGTTTCGGCCACAAACGATGCTGGCAAAACCACCGAGCACTATCACTTTGCCACCACCAACCTGGATGGAGTGACAATACCACCGCCTCAGGTTTTCCCATCGGAAAATGATTTGATGAACAATCTGATAAATGCAACGAATCCTACCAACGGTGATTGGTTTTCAACATTAATCGTCATCGTAATCATCACCGTTGCCATCATTACCATGTAAGTACCATAAAGAATACAAAAACAAAAAAAAGAACTAGATAAAATGTCAGAGAAGAGTGCCGCGTGGGCATGGGGAGGAATGCGGTCAAAGGAGCGCTGGATTATGCGAATATTGCAGCCGCTGGTGATACACCGGTGAATTAATGAAGCAAATCGCAGTTTAGCGTGAACTTTCATTCAGCCTTTGGCAATGGTTCGTTTGGCCCTTATTTTTCATTTGCTTTTGGTTCTGTCTCTATTTTAATATTTCGTACTCCTGGCGAAAATGTGTGGTAGAAAAATGGGAAAATGATGTGGGAAAAACAGAAAAAAAATGAAATAAAAATTATGTATTACAAAAAGCTCTTAGAGACATTACTAATTAACAGGAGCCTTAATTAGGAAATTAATTTCTGGGATTTTTTGTTGAATTATTGATATTTGCGTAACTGGGTATAGGGGTTTTCATTAAGGGCATTCGAATTTTGAAAACAAAAAATAAAATAAACTGCTTAAATGATATGGCCGCAGCTGTTTATTTTAAGTAATTTCATGTTTCTTTGGTACCAGACCCTGTGACTAAATGGCAGCGCATCAAAACTTTGGCTGATTTTTACTGTTCTCTTATAATATAATAATGCACATTCCAAATTGGCAGAAATGTTGAAGTGCAATCATTTTGTAGCAGGGTGTATGGGTGGACTTTAATTTGGTATGAATGGAAGCCGTAGATCCACTGTCGGTAGCACTTTCCATTGGACAACATTTAGATGGCATCTTAGCATTGTTCAGAAATTTCACGTAGCCCCAATAGTCGAGTCTTCAATGCCGCCTCCAGGCTAATGGACGAAGCTCTCGAAACCCTCATCCACTAAATTAAATTTGCTTGTTTACTATGGAAGTGAACTTGTGCCACTCGAAAAGTCTTTTTCATGACCGCCATATGAACGCCTTATCGATCATCAATGAGCGCCAGTGAACGAAACTACTTGTACCGGGAAAACATCCATACCACACAGAGGATTTTTTTGTTGAGTATATAGACAGCTGGTTTATATCCCATGGGTTTCTATTACTCCAAATCCGGCTTGTTGCTATTTAAGCAGCCACTTGGCCAGAAATGAGCCTCTTCACTGCCGGAGATTTTCTTTTCGGATAGAATATTGATTTTGATGTGAAATTTCAACAATTTTAATGCAGAGTTGAATCCTATGGCGTTCTCATCATCATCAGTTCCTGTTTCTCCCATTGGAGCATAGGGCCTCGATAAAATATCTCCATTTTGTTTTGTTCTTAGCCGGTAGCTTAATTTCGTTCTACGTCTTTCCAGGCTCTTCGATTTCACTCTGACCCGTTCTCCTCCGTGACATTTTTGGGCGACCAACTTTGCGATCACCTTGTGGATTCCAGACCAAGGCTTGTCGAAAAATTTCACTTGCGTCTTTGCGAAGCGTACGACGAATCCGCCTCCATTTTCTTAGCTTTATCAAATCAGCTATAGATTGAATTTCGCACCTCACGTACAGCTCGTCATTGCTTATGGTCTTGATCCCCTGCATACTCATCTGTTTACGCAGCTTTGAATTTTGTTCGCATTTCACATGTTTGTAAGCCAGGTTTTTGAGCCATACAAGAGAACCGACCATACATTTTGATAGATAAGAGGCAGATATCATCGGCGTAAGCGAGATCTTCAAGGTGCTCAATGAACTTCCAATAAATACCTCTCCTTTTCCCTCGATGTAGCTTCTCATGATATCCTCAATCACAATCAGGAATAATAAGGGAGACAAAAGGCATTTTTGTCGTACTCCATTACTGGTGGATATACTTTCGGACGCGTAACCATTTGCATTGGGATATTCCGAGCGTGTAGCGTATTCTATATGCTGTTACGAGATATGCTATCAAAAGCTGCGCTGTAGTCTACAAACGCTAGTTGGAGAGTTGTCTGCCATTATTGTGCTTGCTGTACAATGATACGCAGAATGCGCGATAACCGCTTACTTACAAAGGTCCAAAAACCTTTCGCAGAATCTTTCTCTCGAACACACCACGCCTCATAGGAAGTTGTCTTCGTCTAAGCTTCTACGTCATATGTTAAGACGGAGATGATGAGAGTCTCATAGAGTGCTAGTTTTGTTCGTCGAGAGGACTTTACTACTCAATTGCCTACTTAGTTCAAAGTAGCACTTATTGGCAAGAAAGATTCTACGTTGGATCTGTTGCTTCTAAGTTCTGTTTGCAGTTTCCCCAAATAGACGCCCAAATGGACATTATTGACAGCAGCATTATTCCCCTATAATCTTTCTTTGGCAGCACCACCAGGATGCCTTGTAATCAATCATCGGGAAGCTTCTCTTCATCCCAGATAGCATTAAAAATAGGTTGAAGAAGATCTGCAGTCTGCTCTGGGTAAGCCTAAAAAACCGCTGCTGGAAGACTAGTGCAGCAGGGCCCCTTGTTGCTTTTTAGGGATTTTATAGTGGTGAGTATCTCTTGTTTGGTTGGCGGAGAAGAAGATGTATTGGACAAGGAGGAGGAATTATGGCATGAAGGTTCCAACATCGGCTCATCTAAGCCACTTTCTTGATTTAGAATGTCACTGAAATGTGCTCTCCAGCGCTGCGTTAGCTCGTTGTCAGATGTTAGTAGTCTACCATCTTTTCGCATGTTGTTAGGTTTTGCCATTTTGAATTTACTATTCTAATAATTTCCCTAGATCTTGGCCAAAAAATGTAGCATATAACCCTGAGACTTTTCTCGATAAACTTCTGAAGGCGTCTGCTTGTGCGCTCAGAGATAAGTCAGGTCTCAGATCCACTTAGGAGGACAGATTTTACGCGGATCTTGAACATTTCAAGTTTGGTTCTTAGTGACAGTGTACGAAAGCACCACAGTCCGTTTAGCTTATGGAACGCAGCCAGTGCTTTATGAATACGTACTGCCACATTAGATTGATGATGGCATTTTCGCTTGTAATAAATTCAAAACGCAATGTGTTTGTTGTTTGTATTCTCATAAATTTGATTTGGGTGACGTCTCTTTTAAGACCTTCTTCTTCTTCTTAATTGGCACTATAACCGCTTACGCGATTTTGGCCAAGTTGAGCAAAGCGCGCCAGTCGTTTCTTTCTCGTGCTAACCGGCGCCAGTTGCACACACCAAGTGAAGCCATGTCCTTCTCCACCTGATCTTTCCAACGCAGAGGAAGCCTTCCTCTTCCTCTGCTACCACCAGCTGGTACCGCATCAAATACTTTCAGAGCCGGAGCGTTTGTATCCATTCGGTCGATATGACCCAGCCAGCCTAGCCGCTGGATCTTTATTCGCTGTGCTATGTCTATGTCGTCGTAAAGCTCATACAGCTCTTTTAAGACCGACTCTCATTTATTTCGAGTTGACGAAGTTTTGCATCAGCTAATGTGTTGGTCATAAAACAAATATCATTAGGATAATGGAGGTCGCTTAAATATAATTTTACCTCCATTGCAGTGCTTCTAGAACTTCTATATTTGTAAAGACATACCAATAAATGGTACCAAGATAATTATGTGAATGTGATCCCTTAAAACGTGCCCCCTGCTCCATCTTATGTAAATATTTTGGGCGATGTGAAAGCCAAGTTGAAGAAAGGTGAACGCTTTTTAAAGAAAAATGATTTTAAGTTATTAAATGGAACAAATATGCTACCTGAGCAGGTGTTTAAAGGCTACGGAAGTCCATTACACTCAAACATTTTTGTACAACAAGGATATGTTTCAATTCATTTTAACAAATTCCAAAATCTGTTCATCATTTTAATCAAGCGTTTTCAAGCGTACATAGTTGGTTTGTAAAGTTTTGGTCCCTACACTTCGATTTTAAACGAGCTCGAATAGGGAAGGCTCTTGTGTGATTTTTTATGAGCAGCATCAACTACGACTGATGAATCACTTCAGCTTCACATATAAGCACTTATCTGCGAATCTTTAGTTTTTACGCAGCTGTGATATTTTAAACCGCATATAAAAACTTCTAACCCTCGTCCAAATTCAGTTGTGTGGCAGAAGATAAATGTTAAAATAGATGAAAATAGCCATCCAAGCATACTCGTACATTTGCTTTTTGCTTCCATCTCGCAGACTCCCTTTCTCAATGAGCGCAGATGGCGTGTTAATAGACTCGAAGTAGAAGTTTTTCTAAACTGACAGTGAGCAAAACAATTTAATTGCCCCAGCGTTGAAATCACGTTTTTCATTTACACTTTATTACACTTCCTTTTTTTATTACTTCGCTTTATGTATTTGATTCTTCCATTTCTCTTCGCCATCCACTCTTTTTACGCTCGCATCCTGCGTTATCCGCTGATGACATGCGACATCTCAGCGCTTTAACAATTAAACATCGTCGTACGCTGTGTGGTCCCATAGCCGAGGGCTATGAGTCGCGTACACTGCCCGGTGAATACAAAGAAGACCACGACAATCGACGCAATCAGCAAGTGTACAGCGCCTCGCCAGTGAAAACTGTGGATAAAGGAAACGAGTCAGGTGAGTTGACGTGCTGCTGCAGGTGAGGTGGCAGAAAATCTGAAATGAACATTTGAACGCCATGACACGCAACGTGCAGTGTTTAGCACGCACGGGCACATATTACTCGAGCTGTAATCGAGTAGGAGTAATTAAATATTTTTTTCTCTCTAATAGTGGCTAACAGTATTTTCCGTTGTCTATTTTGCTCTTATTTTCGATGCTTGTTTTGCAGAAATGTATGAGATTTCGCCTTATGCCACATTTAGCGTGAACGGTGGCCGCACTGGCGCTGGTGCTGGCTCGTCCTCGAAGGCACCCTTACGAGGAGGCGTCTCCGCCTCACCAATGGATTATACCATGCAATTCAAGACATTCGGGCATCCGGAGGGCGACAATCTCAATGCAACAGCTTATCCTTTGCTGCCGGCAAGCTCTGGATTCGGGCATGTCAAGTCGAAATCCAGCTGGCATAAGCAACGCTACTACAACACAGATGGTAGGGCATTACTTTTTTCACCTACTAAACACCTTTTACCGTTTCAATTCAACTAAGTACATTTTATATACTTTGCCTCAACTATGCTTCACTACCCCCTCAGATGAATCGACGCTCAGCAAATCGATGACTATGGTGGCCGGAGCACAATCGGGGCATTCCAAGAAGAGCGCACGCAATGATGGTAGCCGCGGCAGCAAGAGTACCAGCAGCAGCAGTGGTGGTGGTGGCGGTAGCGGCAGTGGAGTTGTGGGCGGGACTGGTGGTGTGGTCGTGGCTGGGACACATTGTGAATCCGAGTCGGACACGAGCATAAGTCCCAGCACTGAGTTCTCCAATATGCCAACGTACAGAGTTCCTTGTAAGTCGACGCGCAGCAGCGATGAGCGCGCAGCTGCAGGTGCGTATGGGTGGGGCGCGCATGCTAGTAAGCCTGTCGCTCGCTATTTATACCCTCTTGCAGATATGTTTCGACCTGACTCGAGCACAGAGTCCAACAATGAGCAGGGCTCACCGGTGGAGCGCCGTATAAGCGGGCCGCGGCAGCTGGGAGGTGCGCCCGGTGGTGGTGGTGGTGGTGGGAACAGTGGTGCCGATAAGCGGGGACATCGCAGTCGAAAGCAGCAACAACTGCAAATGCAACAACAACAGCAGCAACAAGCAAAGGAGCACCAGACGCTGGATCGAAGAATATGCCCTGGAAGTAACAACAGGTAGTTCAGGTACCTAAACCCCAAAATCCACCAAAGAAAAATTGATTTGGATTAATTGAAAATGAGTGGGGTCAAGGGAAGCGTATATTAAGAGATTGTGATTTGTGGGAAGGATTAAATTACTTGATATGAGGGAAGTAGGAGGTAATAAGCAAACAATTTTTGTTAAAATGCAAAATTCGAAATTGAAACTGCAACTTATATAAACTTTTTGGTAACACTTTTGGCTCTAAAACCAGCTTTATGTTTAAAATAAGTACTACATTTTTGAATTTTATGTACAGTTCTTACTTTTTCTTCTAATTTTTTATCTAACAGTACTGGTTTTTAATTGCCTTTTAATTGTCTTTTTCACTTTCCTCTTCATCGCATTTTACACAGTTTAGACAGTGAGGTTAACTCGGATACGGGCACCTACTTGGCGGCGACCATAGCCGCTGTGGCTGCTGGCGATCTGGGTTTTCGTCCACCGTCGGGTTTTACTGATTCGCGCGAATTCAGCGAGGCTGAATGCGATCGCGAGCAACGTGCATTGGACTTGGAGGTGCAACGTGTTATGGAAAACACCGACGGACAATTGGCCAAGATGGATAGGGAGGAATTGACCTCACTGCTAGCAAGGTAAGCAAAGAGGTTGGAGAAATTTTGAAAAATATTTATTTTCACATATTGAGAGACGGTTTATTGCCACATTGTAAGAATCGAATGCAGGACCTTCAGTTAGCATGCCACGTACAAGCAATAATGGCCACAGCAGGCCGGCTCTCATTTTAAAAACTTGAAGATTTGCCAAGGCAAATCTCAAAGAATTATTCAGTAGAATTCGAAGGTCTTAGAAATTAGGTATTTTTTTCTGCTAAAAATAATATTTTCTTTTTGATACAATTGTTTATATTTTATAAGATAAGAAGTGCTGTTCTGAAAATACATGACCCATCAATGACAAAAGTACCAGTCGGATGGAGCTATAAGTATGTGGTGAAAAAATTGCTTGTGGCAGTGCTTTGCAGCGGTGGTGGTGCATAGTCAGCAAGGTGTATTAAATAAGGTGTCGTTCGTAAGGTCAACGTTCAAAGATATGAGTCAAAATTTGACCACTGACAAATTGAATTACACTTTGTGAAATATATTTTGATTGCTATTTTGCTACAAGATGGCACAAAATTAATCACTCTAAAGGAAGATTTAAAACTTCTGCAAATAGCGTCGTAAGTCAATCACATTCCACACTTGCCGTATACAAGGAGGCAAGCAATGAAGCGCGTATTAGATAAAGTAAAGATTGCATTACGCAAAATCGTATTTTTGGCATTGGATAATAAATTTTGCGTCGCTTTGTATTTGAAAGCAGAGTAGGATTCAATTCGATTAATTCTAGAAGCCAGTACCAGATTACAAATTTAGAAAAATTAGTTATTTAAGTATATTGTACTCTTTTTATTATTTCCATCACGAACTACAATCTGTTAATACATATTAACAATCAGTAGTTGGTGTGAGTAGTTGGAATTAAAATGTGTCTTCCCTTTGCAAGAGAGCATTGGCTATACTGATATTTACAAGGTGAAGTCAAAAATAAACAATACTGGTGTCATAAAAATATTTTTGATGGCGCCATCTTTTTAATGAGTTAGTGCGTTGCGTCCCTAGCTAACTTCCAGAGAAAGCTTGGGGGCATTCGGTTCAGTGGAAGCGAAGTCATTGCGTCTAAAGTGTCAGTATGTTTGCGTCATTGCTACAAAAATGAGTTTCGAACAAAGATCTAATATCAAATTTTGTTTTAAAATCGGTGAAACGTTTACCGAAACATTTGAATTGATGAAAGAAGTTGATGGCGATGATTGTCTATCTCATACCAGATTTCATAAGTGGTTTACACGTTTCAGATATGGTTGTGAGGACATAAATGGCAATGAACAAATCAGTAATCACCGAAAACTGCTCGAAATTGTTCGTAAATTTATCAAACAATGAACCGATATCATCGTTGAAATTCATGGAATCGGAATTGAATATCTCTAAAACTTCACTTTATTACATTTTAGCTGATGATTGGGGCTTACGAAAGATCTGTGCACGTTTCACTCTGCATAAGTTAACTGAGTTCTAAAAATTGCTCAGAATTCAACAATCGAAAGACCTCATTAAAGAGGCGAGGAAAAACGAGAACTTCCCCAACAACATTGTATGATAGCTGGTGATAAAACGTGTTGTTTTCAACATGAACCATAAACTAAGCGTCAAAGTGCCGAATGGAAGGCCCCATACGAGTCAACACCGAAAAAATCGCCTTTGGGGAAGTCAAAAATCAAGTCGGTGTTCATTTGTTTTTTTACGATTCCAAAGAAATTGTCCACAAGAAGTTCGTGCCAACAACCCAAACCGTCAATGCAACTTTCTATCTTGGCGTTTTGAAGCATTTGTTGCATCGCATTCGCTGAATTCGCCCTGAATACCGCGAAGGAGGAAGCTAGCGCTTATTGTATGATAATGCTCAATCTCATCCACTCTTGTCACTGATTTTTGACTAGAAATCGCATTTTAACCATCAATCACTCACCGTATTCACGTGTTATGACTCCATAAAAGTAAAACGTTTTGCGTCTGTAGAAGCCATTCAAAAGACTTGTAGTGACATCCTGAAGGACATTCCGGTCGATGACTTGAAACACTCTTTCGAAAAGCTTTTAGATCGCGCAAAACAGTGTATCGAGGCCGGAGAGGACTATTTTTAATAAATAAACTCGAAGTCATCAGAACAAAGCTCGTGTTGTTTCTATTTCAGCTCAGTCTTGTTTATTTTGGACTTCACTTTGTAGTTATATATTACATTTTTCTAATATGGATTTCTATATGTTAAATTTATGTTAAAATGCGAGGAAGATTTGCAGGTGCTTGGCGTTTTAGTCTCTTTTTTAGGGTTTTATACTCTAGTAGTTGTAAGAAATGTTTACTGCTGCTTCTCTTTACTGTTTCAGTAACTGTGTCTATGCCGAAGTCGTGGTCAATATCGTTATTTCTTATGAACCAATCAGTGTTTGTGATTATTCTTAGTATCTTAGATTGACTTTTCTGTATAATTTGTAGGTTTGATTTACTGACAGTCCCCACATTTCTAGTCCGTATGTCCTTTCATTCCTATTATTGATTTATATATTATTTGCTTATTAAATAAAGTTAAGTTAGATTGTTTTCTTAGTAGCCAGTACAGTTATTGGAATTGGTTTTTCATCAAATTTCTCTTGTAATTTGAGTGCACAAATCTTGATATAACTATAATAACACAAAAAAAAACAGGATGTTGTGAGAAACTTGCAATGTTGTGCACTCAAAGTTGCTAGTAGAGCAGTAAGAATCATATAAAAATCATACAAATCATTCACTGCCGGATCTCGTAGGCACTCAAAGTGTAGCTCATTAAAAATACCAGTTTTTAGTTTGGAAAATTACTTTTATTAAATTCAAAGTAAAAAATTCGTGAAAATAATACAAAATTAAGAATCAATTTACTTTTGCTCGATATGACCACCTTTTGCCGTGACTGTGGCCTTGTGATGAATGTGACTTGCAGGTATTTTGTCTCACTCGCGGACAATGGCTTTTTTCAGCCCCTCAAGGCTGGTGAATTTTTTAGATCGAACCGTGCTCTCCAAAATGGTCCAAAGAGAAGAATCCATCGGATTCACGTCTGGTGAATTTGAGAGCCATTGTGTGGACGTATGATGTTCGGAACGTTGTTTTTTAGACATTCTTGGCTCATTCTTGACAGACTCGATGACAACGATTGGAGAGCGCCAATCTGAAGTTACAGCGACCCTAACCATTACCTGTGGCGGGTGCTGCTTCCTGGTGGCCAATCGATGACTCAAATTCTCATATAAACGGTCGGTCAAATAAACCCTATCATTTTGGGAGTTTACGAATTACTCAATTTAACCGCTTCAGCCAAGCGAAGCAAATCCTTCGCTCTCTCAAGTCTGACTTGTTACTGCTTTGGTGTGAGATCCTGCGCCTTTTAGATCTTGTAAGGCTTGACTTTGAATACATTTTTCAGTATGCGGTGGATGCGACTATCAGATGGTTTCAGTTCTTTCGCCATTTGATTGGGACTGTGTGGGGAATTTCCCTCAAGTTGCTGCTTTACTCTTTGAACCATTTCACGTGACGCTGCAGCCTTTTGATGACCACCTCCATGACGTTTCGCGACGCTACCAGTTTTATTGTAATGAGTAATGGTGCGATAAACAAAAACTTTATTTACTTTAAAGTGCTCGAGCTCACGACCAATCGCTGGTTGTGATTTTCCAGCCAAGTATAATACAATCGCACTATATGAATGCCTAATTTTTGAGAAACGCTATTAATATGTGATTATTTAAGTAATTAGTAAGTAATTAAATTTCGTTGAAATTTCTTTTTTATCCTTTGTGTCCTTCTCACACGCAGGTATCACGAGAAAAAGGAGCAGGAGCGCCAAGAATATACCATTCATGTTTAATGTTTATTACTTAGAAGTTATTTGAATTCACTGCCGAGCTAGTGAGCACCCGTACAGCATTTTACTCAAACGTGCATTGCGAGATTAGGCACTCCAACTGACTAAAAAGAACAAAAAACAAAAATATTAAAAAAAAGGAAAACCCACACACATCAACTCTAATAGGCAACAAATGCATTTAAACCAAAAGGACTGCTATGCTACTAATTAAATGTAACTAAAATAAATGCGCCAATGTGGCAACACTGTAATTGATTTTAATTATGTCAGTTCTCAGTGTATGGTATTTATGATAAATATATGTATGTAAATTAGCAAAAACACACACATATGCATGCATGTAAGTCAACATGCATAAGTGTGCGTGTACAGATTGAATTGGAAATGAGAGTCTCATATATCGAGCAAGCGAGTATAGTTACGGCAAAGAAAACAAACAAGCAAACAAAAATATACACTCACACAGATACAGTCAAATACGATAGATAAACAGACAAGAGAATTGGAAGGAAAAAAATTATAAATTTAATTAATTTATACGAGTCTACTAATTTCGAACTGAATATAATTAACATTTTATAAATGCAAAATAAGTTTGTGATATACATAAATACATACACATAAGCCGATGTGCTCGTATATAATAATAGTTGGATGTCGATGTGCATGTGTTTGGATACTTTCTGAGTACTAATGTTGCAGCAAAACCAACAACAAGTGGGCGTGCATTGCTTTTGGGGGAGGGATGAAATTACTGCATCGCAATGAGAGTTTAAATTTATGTTGAATAGAGATGAACTAAAATTAAAATAAACACAGAACATATTGAAAATACTTTAAAAGAGTTAGATAACAGTGAGGGTATATTAAATCTAACTAAAACATTACAAATTCCAAATATTTGAATCGGACTGAGAAATTAGGAAAATTGAAAAGTGAGTTTGCGTTGAAATGTGAATTCTACGTACGAGTGTTTAAAAAGAAAAGAAAACTCAATTCCGATTTACGTCAAAAATTCACAGTCATATTTGATAATAATAGTATGGCCTAATAAAGTCCCGAGATTTTTTTGTTTAAAATTAGTTTTATTTATCAACGTAATTTCCAACAAGAACAACACAATCATTCCAGCGCCGCTCAAACATTTCAATACCACTTTTGTAGAAAGATTTATCTTTTGTCTCAAAATAGGCCTAAGTTTTAGCGATAACATTTTCAATCGAGCGAAATCTCTTACCCGCGAGCATTTTCTAGGTCTGCGAACAGCCAGTTGTCGCTGAGAGCCAAATCTGGCGAATACGGTGGATATGGGAGCAATTCGAAGCATAATTCATGTAGGCCAAACACTGCTCAGAATCATCAACACCTTCACATCATTATTTTTGGTCAACAGTGAGCAAACGCGGCACCCACTTCGAACAGAGCTTTCTCATAGTCAAATATTCATGCAATATAAAGCCAACAGGTTCTTTTGATATCTTTACGATGTCAGCTAACTCACACATCGTTCAAAACGATTTTGTGGTATTTGTTGACGGTTTCTGGTCACTCGAACGGTATTTTTTCATCAAGAAGCAGTCATCCATTGGTTTGAAAATAGCAAAACAAGAGTCACTGTTAGGACAATAACTCACGAACTATTGAACGGAATATCATGAAACTTTAACAGCTGTCTTTGGAGATTAGTACTAACTGAAAAAGAGGTGTGTGCAATAAAAATAGTGTCATCTGTGTGTTATCCTCTTAGTCTTAGTTGGAGCATAAAGTGTCAACAACGCCTTTACGGATTACTCAATTTGAAAAATTTTCTCGTCAAAAAACATAATGTTTGGAAATTGACCGCTACAGCCAAGTGAAGCAACTCCTTTGCTCTCTCAAGTCCGACTTGTTCCAGCTTTGGTGTGAGATCATACGCCTTTTAGATCTTGTGAGGCTTACCTTTGAATACATTTTTCAGTATGCGGTGGATGCTACGTTCAGATGTTTTCAGTTCTTTCGCCGTTTGATTGGCACTTCGTCGGAGATTTCGCTCAAGTTGCTTCTTTGCTTTTTGAACCATTTCACTTGACGTTGCAGCCTTTTGATGTACACCTCCATGACGTATCGCAATGCTACCAGTTTTATTGTAATGAGTAATGGTGCGATAAACTCGTGGTTTTCGCCCTCGGACGTAGTTTTGTGCAAGGGCTTTAAGACCATTCCAGATCGTATTCAACGACCTCATTTCATCCTTCGTTGAACGGTGTAGGTGGTTCGTGGTCTGCATATATTTCACCTTTTCTGCTGAAAGGGCCACTTCCGCAGTACCTGTTTGGCAATGTTGTCGTCACTCTTCATCAGGGTGAGGTGGATCCACTGACATTCCCTTTTGCAGATTTCAGTCGCCTCATCAGATTGATTTGCCTTCCTCTGTAATTCGGTGTTAGATATAGTTCGAGGCCAGAAAATTCGCATTATGAGATGCAGGCAGAAATTAATGATCGTTTGGGGACGCTTTGTGATCGTTGCAGTGACCTTCCACGTTGTATAGCAGAGCGGATGCGTTGAAAATTCATAGTGCGAGCCAGAGCGAGCCAAGAGTGCTGAACGACGCTTTGACTTTATTAACTCCGTTTTAAACGTCAGTCTAACTTCCTCCAACGGTGATCATATATTCCAAGTTGCAAAATTTATTCGCGTTTTCAAACACTTGCGCATTCACTCTTAACCCTCCGCTGGACACCTTTTTAAAACCTTTGGTTGGACAACCGGGTCTGGCCTTTTTTTCGTCTTGTTTGTGGATTCTTTTTAAAAGGTTATATCCATAAATCGATATGAAATTGAATTTTAGAAAGCTACCTGGAAGCTCAAGTCATTAGATATAACCAAAATATGTGAAGTTCAATTCAAAAATATGTGAATAATGAAAAAACCAGTATGGCCAAACCTGAGTGCCTAACGGAGGGTAAAGGAGTCTGATGAGGAGCAGTTAAAGCAGTTAAACGCTTTGTCCTTTCCTACTTTGATTTTAAGTCCTGAGTCATTGATTTTAGTTCAAAAAGGTATTCAGGGGCAGATAAATGACCCATTCTCTAACTCTATTATATGCACACATGTATTATATATTTTATTTTATTTTTCTGAGTTCACTCAGGTCAGCGCAAACTCAAATTCAATAACACAAAATTAATCAGTATACACTACAAATAAAAAAAAAATATATATATATATATAAATAATAATACATTTAAGTCTAAAGATTATAGGAATAGCTTAAGAAACCGATAAACTGAATTTACAAATGTAATTTACTGTTAGTATGATATTAAACACAAATTATAATAAATTAACTATTAATTAGATAATCACCAATAAAATTGTACGATACCATAGATAATAATGTAAAAATTAAAGTATTAAATAAAATAAAATTAATTGAAATTAACACTAAAATATTAAAAAAAATAAACAAAATCTACATTTCACTAAATTAAAAAATTTGTATGGAATTTCTATAAGGCTATAAAAGGATATTGCTGAGGTAAGTAACTTTCAGTACGCCTAATATATGTAATGTACGATCCATAAGCGCCGCATAAAGTGTCCTTAGATTTTCCACAAGTGCCAACAGGTGTAATCTGGCCGTGAATGCTGTGCTGTGCAAACAACTAAAAGTTACTTATTCGCTGGAGCTGGAAATTAATTTCGAAAAGCCGGTGATTGGGTCGCATAAAACAATTTATAACGAGCTCTTGCTGGGAATAATTTATATTAAAGCTTTTAGCAGAGTGTGTTTAACAAGTGCATATATTTACAATATTGGAAAAAATATAAATAAAATTAAATAATTTTATTAATAATTTTATAAAATGGGATATATTTCAAAACAATTAGGAATGTGCAGTGCAGCAAGACATTTCTTACATTCCCATACAGTTTTACTGCGTTTATTCTGTTTCACGCATATCTGACATCTTCGTTGAGGCTTCTCCTGCAAACGCAGCGGGGTCTTATCTAAAGAAGTCCTTTTGCGTGTTGGGTATTCAGCAATATTAACGTTTTGTAGAATTTATTATGCAATGCTCAGCTGAAATCTTGAAAAGCTTGAAAGCTGGAATTTGTTTTACTTTTAGAAATAATTAACATTATTTTTTACAGTTAATTTAGCAGGCGTGCATTGCACGTCATTGTCAGTCGAGAGCAAATAACAATTCGACGTGCATTCCACGTCATTGCCAGCGCAAGAGATTAAAGTTGACATTAATTTGGCGTAGACTTAATGTTAATCTCAAGTTTGACAACGATTCGGGAACACGAGGAAAAAGGTTTGCACTACTTATTCATGGTGAAAAGAATTCAGAAGGTGTGGCCAACACTAGACAGTTAACCGGCCCTTGCTTTGCAGAAATCAGAAGATTTGCTGTGGTAACCGGGGTTATGATAGTGATTTGATTACGACAAAGGTCGGCAACAGCTAAGATTGTGTTGCTTATATACGACAAATTCAACGTAGCCTCTACTCATGCTACTTCTTTGACATCTGAATGTAAACTGATTGGGCGAGCTTAAGAATATGTTGGAAATGAGCGATGGCGAGACACCCGAAGTTACTCTCCCAATTTTGTTCCGGATGGCGAAACCTTGTAATCTATCATCCCTGCCACTTATCTACCGACTTCAGATTTATGGCAATACTGATTATTGAAAGAAAATTTCTTATTAGTATTCTTTCATATATAAATTTACTTCGTTCAATTATGCAATGGTTCTAAAAAGTGAATAAGAATTGTTAATAAAGGGTTCTCCAATAACAGATGTTACAGGTGGATGGATTGCGCTATCGAGATATGATTAACGAGTTTTTATGGCCGGAATTGGATGGTATTCATCTGGATAACGTTTATTTTCAACAAGAAGGCGCTGTGTGCCACACAAGCAACGAAACCATTAATTGTTTACGGGAAAACTTTCCGGACCGTGTTATCTCTCGAAGAGGTGATCACAATTGACCACCGAGATCTTGTGATTTAACATCTTGTGACTTTTTTCTTTGGAGCCACGTGAAAGAGAAGATCTACGCCAACAGCCCAGGGTCGATTCAAGACCTCAAAGATGGAATTCGTGAGGCTATCGATGACATAGGGCAGCCACTTTGCAATTCGGTTATGGAAAATTTCATGAAAAGCATATTGTCCCGTAAACGTGGTCGTGGTGGTCCTTTGCCTGATGTTATTTTCCACTATTAACGGCACACCTTCCTCTTTATAATGAAATAAACACCCGATGATTTATGATATTGTAAAAACATTTTTCTTTGAATATCAAAAAATCACCACTGTTTGGGAAAACCCTATACAAAAAAGAAAAACAACTAAAAATTACTGACTATTACATTTATATTTACACATATATTAATTTTCGTAAATTCGTAATTTTCGTAAAAGCCAGCCATTTTCCGAAAAATGTCTAGAAATGAAATTTGAAAAGTAGGTTCGGTTGGATTTAACTTGGTTGATTTTGTAGATCGCACATAGACCAAAAATAGATCCATAGTGATACCAAGTGTTTGTATGGAGAGTTAAAGGACTTTATATTTTGCCTTTAATACACAGTTTTGATAGTTTAAGAAGGCTGCTAATTTTTCGATCTGCCACACTTTCTAAGGTCGATGCAGAACCTAAGCAGTCTATTCGTGTTTTGCTAAGTGCAGGGCAGTGGTAGATTAATTATTAATTTTTGAAACTGCTCTTATATAAAACTACTTTCATGCCATTCTACAGCCCATACTTATTCTTTCAAATCCATTTTCTGACCGTCACAGTACGAGGATTGCTATTTATACTTCTGGTCGTGAATACTTCTAGTGTTGTTAGCCGCCATCGGACGTAGTTTACCATAAATGCACTCAGAACGTTTTCATCTATGAGCCACTCATGCTATTTACAGGGGCTGGAAAAAATTTTCTCGCCAAAAAAATGAAATTTAACCATGAGTGTTCTCTTGCAATTATTTCCACATTTTTCGCCTTAGATTAATAAGAACAATAGGATGAACAAAAATTATTATACGGCGGGCAAGCAGCTTTCTTTAGTACTGGAAAAATTTATAAAATACAATTCTTGTGGTCGCTATGAAATCATGCTATGCTATACCTGTGCTGTATGCGAAAGGATTATTCAAAATCGTCCAATCGTCCCTATATTTACGAAATACGGGCTCATTCATGTGGCTGCCTCGGCTAACTTAGCATTAACACATCCTGAGGACCAATTTTCCAGTTTTAAAAAAACCTTCGTAAAGGTTTCTGGCTCTATTTTACCCTAAGGGCCTGAAGGGTTAATGGATTATTCGTATAACATAGGGTTTTAAGGCACTTCACAGAAAAGAGTCTAACAGCCTCAAACTGCACCTCCGCAGTAGCCAATTCGCATCGCGGCTGATAAAACTATTACCGAATATGGCGCGCAAAAGATTAATTGTGGCATCTGTTGTGTGGCACAGCGCGCCAACCTACTGAAACCAAAGATCATTCAAATCGATGTACTCAATTTTTGGCAATAAAAAACAGCCGCCGAGATAAAAATACGCTCCGTAAAAAAAAAAAAGTAATTTTGACTTATTTTCATTTATGGGCTGCACAACATAGGTATTGAAAAGAAGCTTGCAATATTTCTAAATTTTCTTTAAACGTAGATGATTAATTTCTTTTTCATATGAAAGTATATACATAGGATAAGTTCTCTCACATAGCTAATTGAAAATTTCAGTTTCTTCCTCACAGTGCAATTTCTAATCTGTCAAAAAATCTCTGCCCGTATATGAAACAATTTTAAATAATGCAATGCTCTTCATACAGCCGCTGCTGGACAGAATATCCAATTTTCTATGTCAATAGGAAACTAAATTTCTCTCCAGAAATCAGACAAGCAATAAACAATTTTGATAACAAGCCGGAGAAGAATGCTTTTGAATTCGTTTGCCTGCAACGGCTTTAGCTGGAAATTAATAAACAAAATGAATGGAACAGTCTAAACGGAAAATATTGCATACTGACATATGCATAAATACATACATATATACATATGCATAAGCATACCACTACATTTTATAGGCTACAGTCTACATTTAAAAGGTGTTCAATTTGGGTGTAACGGATTTTTAATTGAAATAAGTCAACGAAAATTCAAATTGATTGGCCAATCTTCATTATTTTTGTGTAGAACCATTCAAGATATTTATTTTTTAAAGATAATCACTTTCAAACGCTGAACGCAATCCCGCTGTAATTCGGTCACCCGTAAACACCAAATTTGAATGACTCTCTGGAGAGCGAGTCGGTCGGTATCTCGTGAATCACTTTAGTAATGTTGGATTCCAATACCTCCATCGAAACTGGTTTATCCACAAAGCAATTAGACTTTAAAAACCACCACAAATAAAAGGCCAAATGTGCGATATCACACGATTTCGTGGTCAACCCACTAATCCGAGGCGAGAGAGAGGTTCCTCACCGAAACGACGACGCAGTAACTCCATTATTTTGCGGACTGTAGCGCCATCTTGTTAGAACCAAATGTTGTGAAAATCACGGACTTCAATTTCCGGCATCAAAATGTTGTTTATCATGGCACAAGAGCGTTCGAAATTCACTGTGACATTGGCGCCAGCTTTGTCTTTGAAGGAAAATGGGTCGAGGATTCCTCCAGCCCATGTGCCGCTTTAAATGATTGTTTTCAATGGATGTAATGGCTGTTCTTGAATGGTTTCGGTTTGTTCTGCAGCACATTAAGCCAAAAATGGGCCTCATCGCTGAATACCATAAAATGGTCCGAGCGCGCGATGCACATTTTTCACAGAGCGTCGATTGTCGTAACACAATCGTATGATTTGTAAACGTTGTTGAGGCGTAAGTCTTTGCATGATGAAATGTCAATGAATAGTGAAAAAAATGATGTCAAAAACCCCCTATTGGAAATAGTACCTCCAATGGGTCACCCTTTACAATGCGTGAAAAAAACTATAGCACAGTGGCTTAGAGGCAAATTTTCAGAATTTATTTGGTTCTTATTTAATTTTACTATTTTTTTATGATAATTTAGTTCGTTTTACCATAAAAATCGTATAACTCCACGTTTCAAACTTGTGGAAATTCAAGAAAAAATTCAACAAATTTTCATAAAAATTTAAAAAATGTTAATAAGTTTTTTTGAAAAATTTCAAATATGCAGTTTTATAGTGCATTAATTTTGGTGGCATAAGTGCAAGCTTGAAGTGGTTTAAAAATCTCATTGATTTTAGACAACTTTTTTTTTTTGTTGGCGGTCTTATGCATTTGCTCCATATTCGTTACATGCTCAACATTTTTTTTTTTGCATACGGAAGGAACCTTCATTAACTCACACTTTGTTATACCAAAAGCAATGGGCAATAAAACCACATACTCGAGAATTTTCTAAATCCTTTTCAATTTAATTCTTATTAAAAGGCTTAGAAATTTGTGAAATGTTTCTAGTTTGAATTTGCACAAAGTCTGTATCTTGGATTAATATAGTTTTTTGTTGGCAAATTGAACTATATTTTCATACAAAAACTGTTAGAATTACATGGGAAACAGGTAAATTGTCAATATGTAATTGTAAATAAGCCATTGTGCTATAGTTTTTCAACGCAGTATGCAACAGAATAAACGCAGTGTAAAAAAAAAAATAAAATTCAATTTCTTGCATTCTTCATTCTCACAGTAAACTGCTTGCGTATCTCCTAGTAAGCATAGTTGTGATTGTTGTTGGTAGTGTAAATTTTGCATTCTGCTTTCGATTTTCCCACTCGATATGATTTTTCTACTGATTTTCCTACCATTCATTCAATTTTCATTCGGCCCATTTATTTCGAAATTAATTACTGAGCAGAATCGTACTATAATTTTGGACAGCTTTGAGTAGCATAGCATAGTTTTAGCTCCGTACTTGCAAACAGGCGTAGATAAATGTGCACCACTTGTTTGAGTGTATGTGCTTACATATATGTATAACTTCTTATGTAGATGTGACTGTAGGAAATTCAAAATTGTATCTGCTTTCAGCGCTGTTTACACTCAATAAAAGATGTGTATTATAAGCATACATACATACGTACATACATAAGGACATGTGTAGCAACTCGCACTAAGTGGATTTCCACTGAAATTTGCATGGAGCTAAAATTTTTCATACTCCCATCGAATGGTGCGCAATAAACAGAAAAAGGAAACTAATTTAAATTTCATGTTTTCAACCAAATGCCGAAGGAAATCTCAGGTTTTTAATTTGTTTCTTATTTCTGAAAACCCATTGGGTGGATTTGCATAATTTATCTATATATAGTAAAGCAGTTTGGACAAGCCCAGGCAAATAGGTGCGTCCGTTGCGTAGGAGCAGTATGCGTATGGTTATATATATGGATGCTTATATCAGGGTGGACTCTTTTTATGCTTATCACTTAAATCGGTGACTGCCTCCAATTTATAAAAGAGGCAATAAGCGTCTAAACTCTTTGAATGTGTTGTCAAAGACAAGTTATATTTTAGGGTATAACGTCTGATTAGTCCTAGGCAGCATGGTTTTGTAGTTGCAAGGCCTACATTATCTACCTTAACAGTTCTTTCTGAAGATTGCCACGCATGCTTCCCGTACCAAATTCACGCGAGATACACACGAACCTAATTGGCATTTCTCGGTTCTTATTCGACATTCCCTGACTGGATTCGATCCTATTTAATAAAGAGGTGCAACACAGTACAGGGTGGGCGTTTTGCGTTTGCTTTTTGAACCACCTATTTTTTTGAGAATGGTAACACAAATGACATGTCAAATGTGTTCATAATTGACTTAAAGGTTTGACATTTATGAAATGGGACGCTATACGCTTGAACAAAATTGGAAAATATTGAAAACCTATTTCCAAAGTGGTGAGTCTTCTTCTTCTTCCGCGGTTACAGTAAACAGCGAGCGTTACCGTGACATGCTCAACGAGTTTTTGTTTCCAAAAATTGAAGAGGATGACATGGACGATATTTGGTTTCAACAGGACGGTGCAACTTGTCACACTGCCAAAGTTAGACTCGAACTTTTGGCTACTGTTTTTGAAAACCGAATAATCAGCTGAAATTCCGATATCAATTGGCCGCCTCGGAGCTGTGATTTAAGTCCGTTGGACTAGTTTTTTTAAGGAGCCGTTAAGGACAAATGATATGCGAACCATCCAGAGACGATTGATGCTTTAAAACACGAAATCGAAGTTGCCATTTATGAAATTGGAGCGCAAACAATCGAAAATGTGCTTAAAAATTGGGTTGATGGAATGGCCTACTGTAAAGCCAGTCGTGGCAGTTATTTGAACGATATTATTTTTCATTCATATATGACAATGTCCAATCTTCAAAATAAATAAAAAAGTTTGAAAAAAAATTGATTAGTTGTTTTTTATAGCCGATTCAAAAAGCAAATTTTACAAGGCCTACCCTATAGTTATCGATGGGGTATCTTTGAAACAGTTTACTGCCACCACTGGTGTACCTCATGGTGGTATTATATTTTAGCGCCTTTGATATTTGTTTTGTTTATTACTGATATCTTTTCGTATTTTTCCTTTGGTACTTCTGTTCTCTATGTTGTGCTCTAAAAGTTTATGCTGAAATAAGAAATTCTAGTGATTATGCCGTCCCACAGTCTGAGCTGAATAATTGAATCGTCTTAATATGCTTGTCTTTGTAGAACATCACTCGCCGCATTTCACTGACCCAAATTCGGTATAGTGTTGAGAAAAAATGCGACGTGGTACACAAATTATGCATCTCTACATATAGGTAGTTTGTACTATCTTCATCTTATAAACCAGATATAAAAAGTGGATAGTCGTGGTTTGTGTATCGTAATTAGTTCTATCTGAGAAGGAATTTCGCTATCTTTTCATGAAACACTTGTTTTGCGGGAGCCGCAGTTTGCCAATTCATCAGCCAGTTTAATGAGCCTTGAACCCCACAGCGTCACGAGCACCCACATAAGTTCAAGAGAGTTTGAACTCAACTTAAATTTCTAAAGGCAACAGATACTATCAATTCATCAATTAATGATAGGTCAATTAACAGTACATAGATTATATGGTTTAGATTAAGTATGCTCCGTTTTGTTTGATAATCCGTTTCTGAAACTAATATCATAACATTCTCGTATTTTCTGACAATTTTGCTCACCTCTGGTCGATCGCCTGCTTCACTGTGGTTAGTTCTTGACAGTAAACGCTGGAATAAGGTATTTGGCTCAAAGGGAACAGCCCATAAGGGATCATTCCCTTCCAATTCCGCCAAATGCAAAACTGAAAAAAATGGCGCGTACACATCTGTTAGGTGTTTGACCGAGCTCTTCCTCCCATTTGCTGACTTCGAACGGCAGATGGTTTTTTATGAAGAGTGATGGTGATTGTATGGGACGACTCATCGTAATCAGACTACGATCTATTTCGGCTGTTCTTCTCATATGTGACACATTTTTTATCGCTAGTTATCATAGGCCTCAATATTGACTTTCTTCTATTTCCGCAAAGAACCGCAGGTCAGTTCGTGAGAAACCCTTAAATCGAGGTTTTTCATGATATTGATCTTGACGCTCAGTGTCAATTTATAGATAATGCAATAAGTGCTCACATATCAGTCCAGCTTCGCATCGATATTTTCGCCATTGACCAGCCAGAGCATGTTTCATCTTCGACTTCATCCACCATGCAACCGATGGAGTCTCCGCCGTGAGTTCCAGCGGAGAATAACTTTTGTTGGCAAACGCTACTTTTGGCTCGGTAGGTAATTGGAAAGCAAAGACTTCTCTCGACGCATGAAAAAAACGCTCTATTAATCACTCTTCCTCCTGGTTTTGCTATATGGCGCTGAGTCCGATGAGCGGTTATTAGAGGTTTTCGAGAGAAAAGTTCTTCGCAAAATCTATGGTCCAATTTGTATGAATGATGCATAGCGAATAAGATGGAACCACAAGCTGTACGAGCTATACATAGACGTAGATATCGGTGTAGTGTAGCGCATTAAAATTCAGCGGCTGCGCTGGCTAGGTCCCGTTGAGCGAATGGACAATAATGTCTCAGAAAAGAAGGTCCTCTTTTCGAAATGTCCTGGTGGAACTCGCACAAAAAAGAACTCATCTACGTTGGAAAGACCACGTCGACGACGACATGACCGCCTTTGGTGTTTTTAACTGGCGTCAACATGCGCAATTCAGAGGCGATTGGCACAACATTTCGGTAGCGGCCAAGACCGACCATCGGTTGTAGTTCCGGCTAAGTAAGTAAGTAACTAAGATCAGGTCGTTCTTTGTATTATTGCATATCAATTTGCTTCTAAAAAATGTCTTCAAAGTTTTGTTTGAGCCGTGGTGATTGAGCTCCTAACTGTCAAACCCGAAAATTGACAGCAAAAGTGCCCAAGAGTCTCCTTATATTCTGCAATGAAGTTTATGTGGTAAACCTTGCCGTGGAGACCACAGGAGTTCCTGAGACTTGCGTCTATTGTACTGGGACCAAAGCGTTTTCCAAAGAAGAAGGAAGAAATGGAACTCCATCTCTTCTGTCCTTTCCTGAGAAATAAGTTGAACAGTTCCCTTTAACAACATTCAGCGGGATGCCAATGACCGAGTAGGGTGTCTCTGCGATTATTCAGTCGAGCCCTTCTTGCAAGCTCGTCAGCAATTTCATTTCTCTACATGCTCCGATGTCCTCGAACACAGATCAGAGGAATGTTATCTGCACACCCAAGAGATTTGATTTCCTACTCCTCCATCGGAGTTGAGTAATTTAGATCTGCACCATGGCGCCGTCAGAGCTTTGAACGCGGATTGACTACCTGAGAAAATGTTAATATCTCCCTCACTTTCACGTTCCCAGGCATTTTGCATACCTGCAGGATCGCAAACACTTCTGCCTGAAAAACATAGTAGTATTCGGCAATTTTAAGGAAATAGATAAATTGACTGATTTAGAGAGGACCCCTGCTCCGACTCCCGATTCCTTCTTAGAGCCGCCAGTGAAGACAGAGTTACCAGCTTCCGTACAGATTTTCCTCTCGTTCCAATCCTGCATACTTGGAAAGATTGCCCTAGCACGACCCTCAAACTCCAGTTTGCGGATAGAGAGATCTGCCTTAAATGCTACCATGCCCCTTGAAAGATTGTCTCCAGAGGCTAACCTTCTTTAACCTGATTATACTCTGCGCAGCGATGGAAATAACGTAAAAGTCAATGTGACGTAAGAACAAATTGACATTCAGGCCCAGCCGACTGAGGCCAGTTCTAAATGCTTCAGTGATGTCAATACAGGCAGTCCTTTGCACCTTCCCCAGTTTAGTAATATTATGGCCATCCCGAAGAGCTTCTCACCAAACCAGGCATACATATGTTAAAATTGGCAGAACCACGACGTTCTACATCCAAAGCACGACCTGTGGAGTGAGTCCCCATTTTTTCCGAACATAAATTTGCTGGAATAGAAGGCTATACTGGCCTTCTTTACTAGATTTTCCATGTGTAACTTCCAATGAGTTTGGAGTCAAATATCCCACCAAGATACCTAACTTCCGATGAAAGCGGGAGAATGCGGCTGTTTAATTTGGGAGGTCTAAAGTTTGGAGGTTTATATTTTTTGGTAAATAGCGATGGTAGTGGGAGATAATCTAAATTCAGAAAAGTGTTTTTCTCATTGAGTCGACAACTATCCCGAATAGCCGTTTTTAGCCAATTAAAATAGTGAAATGTATCACCCTTATACATAGCATGCAAGTACATATACACAGGTATGTGCACGCATATCGGTAGAAATGCATCTGCATGCATCAAATCACATTTGCATTCATTTTCCCCAGAATACATTTGCCGCATTTTAGGCTATCGAGCACAATACCAACAAGCCAGTGCTAAGTGAACATTGGCCGAATGAGTGAAACAGAAGCAGATGGGGTTGTAGAGGGCTCGAAATTTTGGAGCGCTGGGAATCTGTGCGTAGGCCATATGAAATGACCGCAGGCGCTTGTGGTCAATGCATTTGATGCGGTAATAATGAAGCATACATTCAGGCAAAGACGCATACGTGCACACATAAGCGCACATTCAAACAATTATACATTTGCATGTCGCGTCACATAGTGAAACCTACAACTGCTATTTGTATTCGCATGTGCGGCTCATTCACTCAGTTATGCAAAAGTGTATTTCTGGGCAGGTGTATGCGTGCTTATATATGTATGTATGTGTATAGCTGCCGTAGGCAAATGGATTTGTGTGCGCAAGCCATTTGGTAGTTCACGGGTGCGAAGCTCACTGCAAACGTGTAAAATCAAATGATACAAAAAGTTTTTTTCTAATGGTGGTTGTCGCTCATTGCTGCTCAATGGTAAAGTTGCTGCAGATGTTTCTGCTATGCAACAGCTCTTCACCAAGAAAATGTGACTTTCGGAGGTGCCATAAAACTGTGGGTCTCTCCATTTGTAAGACAGTCGACATTAAGCAGAACATTAGAAAGTTTCAATTGGAAATTGGAGTAGAAACTTGGCCAATCATTTAAAAAAGGAAAGAAATTCGGCACTGAATTTTGTTGCGTATGCATATCGAGCCTTAACTGCGAAATTAACGTAAACGCCAAAGAGCAAATGACAGATTTTTTTTTCTTTTTTTCTAATCCGTTTTAGGTAATTTTAAATGTAGTATTAGCCCGGTTAAATGCAAGGCATAAACTCATATTTAACTTAATTAAACATAATTTGTAGGCAACCATAGTGGCTGGCTCGCTCTTTCTTTGCCTTGTCCTTATTTGGGATTGGCCTTCCTTGTCGTCATACGCCAGGTGCCTCTGTTCTTGATCGTCACATGATCATGGTGCTGCTCTCTTATGTTCCTTTGTGTTGTATTTAGTTAGCTCGGTTGTGGTCTTCTTCTAGTTATTGCTGGCTTAGTTATGTTCATGGCGAGTTTGACGATGTGGTCTTCGTCTCTACGCGTTATGTGTCCGTACCATCTTAGCCTGCCTTCTCTCTTTTTCTCCTACATTGGTGCCATTTTGATATCTTCTGATACCTTGATGTTTTTCACTTTTTCCACATGCGTTATTCCTGTTGCCCAGCGAAGCACTTTCATTTCCGCCACACGAATATTCTGGTTGTGCTTAGCTTGCAACAATTCCGTCCAGTAAAGCTTTACTGGTCTTACGCATATTTCGTACACCTTTCTCTTAATCGTTATCGGCATTTTCCTGTCACATAAGAAGCCGTCAGGCTGCACCACTTCAACCACACCGCATTAACTCTGTATATCACATCTTCGTCTATGTTTCCATTTTCGCTCAGGATCGATCCTAGATACTGGAAACTTGTTGTAGCCAATAACAGGCTGCCCATTAATACAGGGGGCCTCCCGTTGGTTAGTTTTCGCCTCTCCAAACGGTAGGTGCATGCATTCGGTTTTCTTCACATTTATGCGTATTCCATTTTTTGTCAATATTTCATTCCAAGAGTTAAATTTTCTCTCCAGCCAAGCGAGGTTCTCACTAATTAAGAATATATCACCCGCTTAAAGAATATTTCATAGCAGTTTGTCTTGCACTTTAGCTGCGAGATGATCCATAACAATGTTTAAAATCAATGGGCTGGTGCACACCGACCATCACTGGGAGTTTTTGCGTGAGTCCGCCAGGTGTACGAACTTGCGCGGTGGTTTCGTGGTACTTGTCGTGAAACAGGTTAGTGTATTTTTCTGGTATTCATTTGGCATTTAAAGACAGTCATCCTATTTATCTAGGCACCCTACCGAAGACCTTTCCTAGATCTTCAAAAATCATGTGCAGACTTTTCTTCCTACAGCGGTATTTCTCCGTTAGCACTCTAATTGCCTGTATTTCATCTGTTATTGACTATCCGCATTGGTTTTGTATTATTTCTGCCAAGTTTTTAATGCTATCATTTACAGCCCTTTTCCATATCTTAAGGGTATTCGATGTAAGTTTGACCCCCCGATAGTCTTCACATTTTGTACATCTCCTTTGCCTTTATATATTGGTATCAAGTAGCTATTTTTCCATGCAATCGGAATATGGGCTTTTTCTTATATAATATTTTGGCAAACAGAGCCTTTAGCCATTTTACTCCCTCCATACCACATTGATTCCACACTTCTGCCGGTATCTGATCGAGTCCACAGCTTTGGTTGTTTCTCATTATGTTGATAGCAAGCGATGTTTCCACTTCTTCAATTTCCTTGATTGGCCCTAAGACTGGGCTACCTAATTCTAAAGGTTTATGACCATTTTCCTCGTTCAACAGTTTGTTGTAGTATTCTGTCCAGCGAGCTTTGATGCTTGGCAGGCTGCTAGACAAAAATGCGGCGTATAAGATAACTGAATTTCACCAACATTGCATTTTGCTTTGGAAAACTCATTTTATTTTCCCCGTAGTACACATTCTTCTTCTTAATTGGCGCTATAACCGCTTACGCGATTTTGGCCGAGTTTAACAAAGCGCGCCAGTCGTTTCTTTCTCGTGATAACCGGCGCCAATTGGCAAGTTCTTCTCCACCTGATCTTTCCAACGTAAAGGAGGCCTTCCTCTTCCTCTGCTACCACCAGCTGGTACCGTATTGAATACTTTCAAAGCCAGAGCGTTTGTATCCATTCGGACGACATGACCCAGCCAGCGTAGCCTCTGGATCTTTATTCGCTGCGCTATGTCTATGTCGTCGTAAAGCTCATACAGCTCATCGTTCCATCGCCTGCGATATTCGCCGCAGAATCTTACGCAGAATCTTTCTCTCAAACACTCCAAGCGTCGCTTCATCGAATGCTGTCATCGTCCACGCTTCTGCGCCATACGGGCATGAAGAGAGTCTTGTAGAGTTTTAGTTTTGTTCGTCGAAAGAGGACTTTACTGTTCCGTTGCCTACTTAGTCCAAAGTAGCACTTGTTGGCAAGATAGATTCTACGTTGGATTTCCAGGCTGACATTGTTATCGGTGTTAATCCTTGTTCCTAAATAAACCAAGTATGCTTTCATCCGACCATATTTTGCATAGCAGCTAATGCATGCACCTTACCAGCTCCTCGCCGCCATGTTTGAATAGCTCAGCCGGCAGTCCGTCGGCGCCAGCTGCTTTGTTGTTCTTTAGCCACGTTATTGGTATTCTCACGTCGTCATGGTCGGGTAGCGGAACGTCAATTTCGTCGCCGACGATTGGGGTATCGGAATCTTCACATTTTCTGTAACATGCGCAGCTATCACTATTTAGCAGGTTCGAGAAGTGTTCCCTCCATAACTTAAGTATAATCTGGATGTCAGTTACCAGTTAAAATTAATAATCTAGTAAAAATATACACGGACCGGTTGACAAAAAACACTGAACGAACATTTAACATATTTATCTCGATATTCGACGACGAAAATGTAAATGGATTGGACAAACACTACGGAAGTCTCATGGAGATATTGCGAAAGCAGCTTGAGACTGGTGCCCGCAAAGAAGTCGAAGCCGCAGAAGACTATCCACCACGTGGAGACGATTAGTTGAAACAGAAGCGCTTCAAGCAGGCCGTTCATGGCGACAAATCAAATTTCTAGCATTGAATAAACCTAATTTAAGCTTTTTTTACGGCCTATATTCCACCTTGGAACCACGGAAAATATGTCTATATGTACACATACATACACAGGCTCTTGTAAAATCTTAGAATAAAATCTATAAAAAAATTGTGAAGCGCCTTCTCAAGTTCTGAAATAGTAACGAATTACAAAACCAAAACAAAAAATGAGTTGCCTGTTCGTATTTACGCTGAATGCATGTCAAAGTTCACTTCCCATAATACCCAGATTTAATGAAGCAGAATTCAGAAAAATATGCATATCTGAAGGCGTAGACAAAAATTACGTTCTCGCCTATTTTACAGCTGATCGTAAACTCCCAATCCTCTTTTAGTCTATATTGTCAGTTCTTCAGCTGTTAAATTTACATTTATGCATTGCCACTGCTTACCTCGATGTCGCTTACGTTAATTTTACGGTTAGGGCTCGATATGCAAATCTTCACATGCGTTCGGTCGCACACACAAATTTACACCCAGATGCACTTGTCTGAATTTCAATTTATGTACGAGTATGCAGTGTATTCTCCCTGCAAGTGGCTTTTTCCCTAGCGTAGAATCATTTTAGTACGGATAGCCGAATTTAATAGAAGAAATCATACTAGTTCGTCATTGACTAGAATAAAACCAGTAGTAAAATTATATACAATAAATATTTGTCTGCAAATTAGTAGATTCTTTTAAATTCAAATTTAATATTTAAAACCCTCTAATCAAATACATTATTTTATTAGTTTATGTTTTAATGAAGTCTGCTGGAGAACCTTACAAACCATTTATAATTTAACAGAGAGAAGAAACTTGCTTTAAGCCTGGCTAAAGTTCAATTAAAATCTATATGGAGCGCATAATTACTAAAGGGTGAACAATTAAGAGGTATCGGATTTTAAATTGAAATAAAATCTCGAAAATTCAAATTGATTGGGCAATCTTTATTATTTTTGTTTATTTATTTCATGACATTTATTTTGTAAAGATAGTCCCTTTCAAATATTGACCGCAATCCCGCTGTAATTCGGCCAACCATAAACACCAATTTAGAATGACTCGTTGGAGGGCTTCGATCGGTATCTCGTGAATAACTTCAGTAATGTTGGCGTCCAATGCCTCAATCGAAATTGGTTTATCCACAAAACATTTATACCTTACATGTCTCGACAAATAAAAGTCCAAATACGTGATATCACACGAACTTGGTGGCCAATCCACGGGTCCGAGAGAAGAGATAAATTAGTTACTACAAAATGACTACGTAGAAATTCCATTCTTTCACGGGCTGTATGGAAAGTAGCGTCGTCTTGTTGGAACCAAATGTTGAGGAGATCACGCTATTCAATTTCCGGCAGCACGGCATCAAAAAGTCGTTTATCATGACGCAATAGCGTTCGCCATTCATAATTACGTTGGTGCTAGCCTCGTCTTTGAAGAAAAATGGGCCGACGCCCAATATGTCGTTCCAAAAGGTTGTTTTCAATGGATATAATGGCTATTCCTGCATGGCATTGGGTTGCTCTGTAGCATAAATACGACAATTTTGCTAATTGGCGTTGTCATTAAGCAAAAATGGGCCTCATCGCTGAACACCATAAGTTGGTCTGAGCGCGCGATGCACATTTTTCACAGCGTCGATTTTCGTAATGCAATTGTACATTTTGTAAACGTGGTTGAGGCCTAAGTCTTTCCATGATGAAATGTCAATAAATACTGAAAAATTATGTATTTAGTTTCACAGTAGTCACGCGTGATCCGTCAAAAACACCTTGTTGGAAAAAGTACCTCCAACCTGATCACCCCTTACTTCAGTAATGTTGGTGCTGGTAGAGCAGAAAAATAATTACTGAAAGATTGGTGCGGAAAGCTTCTAGGTCGATTAAATGGTGAAAAATCAAATTAAGGTGCTGGGTACTATCTTCGAACACAAAAAAGCACGTTGTGTAGAATTATCATCAAGATTATCTTTAGCAAATTCCTACAAGCAAAATTCAAACAAGCAGATTCCTTCCTCCGCATTCTATCAGCAAAAATCTTAAAAACGTGTTTAGCACCGATATAACAAGGGAATACTACTGTGGGCAAAAAGTAAGGTGAATTTGGTTGTAAAATGAAAAATCTTTAGGTATTCTTGTAAATCAATTTCATCGCCTTCAAAATAATCCCCTCCCGATGAAATACACTTATGCCAACGATTTTTCCAATCCCCGAAACATGCCAAATAGTCCATTTCCGGTATAATCATCAGAACCTTCTTCGATTCAGCTTTTATCTCCTCAATCGACTCGAAACGCGTTCCCCGGAGTCGTCTCTTGAGTTTTGGGAATAGCCAGAAGTCACACGGAGCCAAATCAGGCGAATACGGTGGTTGCCGTGCGTGGTACTTTTGGCGAAATGGTCACGAAGAACGAGTGCAGTATGAGACGGTGCATTATCGTGATGCAAAAACCAAGAGTTGTTGGCCCATAATTCTGGTCTTTTTAGACGAATTTCTTCACGTAAACGACGCATAACGCTCAAATAATATTCCTTATTAACAGTTTGGCCAGGTGGAAGGAATTCATAGTGCACCACACCACGAAAATCGAAAAAACTGTCATCATGACCTTTATTTTTGAACGACTTTGACGTGCTCTTTTCGGTCTAGCCTCGCCTTTAGCACGATATTCGCTTGATTGGTCGGTTGTTTCAGGGTCGTAAGCATAAATCCAAGTCTCATCTCCCGTAATAATGCATTTGAGCTTGTCCTGATAGTCTGAAAGCATTGTTTCACACACATCAACGCGACGACTTTTTTCCAAGAAATTGAGAGTTTTCGATACCAAACGAGGCCCAAATGGTCTTTCAAAATGGTTTTGACAGATCCTTCTCATATAGTCCGATCATATTAGTAAGGTCTTTAACAACCAACCGACGATTTTTGAGCACTAACTCCTTCACTTTATTGACGTGTTGGTCATCTGTTGACGTCGATAGTCGTCCGGAGCGCTCCAAGTCATCAACACTTTCTCGACCCTCTTTGAAGTCTTTGTACCACTTATAAACATTTTTCTGCTACATGGTCGAATCACCAAATGCCTTCTGCAACATGCTAAAGGTTTTCGCAGCCGAAATTTCTCTCCGCAAATAAAAGTTGATGGCACTTCTCTGCTCAATCAAATCAGTCATTGTAAAAATCGAAAAATGCGCTCTTGGTCGTTTGGTAAGCACAAGCGTAAATATATTACTGATAACGACATTCACATGAAAGTTGGCCAAGATGTTATTAACAGTGCTGTCAACTCAGGAAAAAAATAACTAGAGCGAAATATTAATCCCGTGAAGTTTGACAAATAAATTCACCTTCCTTTTTGCCCACAGTAGTACAACATTAACGGGATCTACGGAAATAAGAGCCTGTTGGGGCATACAAATTTCTATGTGTTTTTTTGTATTGGGTATGGGAATAAGTTTCCGTCTTTTCTAAGCCAAAGTTACGAATTATTTAAACAATTAAATAATTCACATGACATCATGTGAAGTATGTACCATTGGAACCTAAAACTTTACACCATCTTTCAGCCAGCATACGGACTCCTCTGATGAAAAATTCGAGCTCTTTTGACTTCATCCATACATTGAGCTAGTTTGCGATGATCTCGTAAGAAGTGAACTGCTCTCCAATAAGAGCTGACTCCATTGATCGGAACAGAAGGTAATCCAAAGGTGCAATGTCTGGTGGGGCAAGATTTCCCAATTCAGTTCATCTAAATTTTTCGATCGCCACTGATGGTTTCAGATGGTTTAAGTAGTTCATAGATGACACCCTTCTGATCCCACCAGATGCACAACATAACCTTTGAAGCATGAATACTTTTTTTCGCTGTCGATGGACCTTATTCATCTGGTTCATCTGGCAGCCTCCGACATTTTCGACGCTTAGGGTTATCAAAATAGATCCATTTTACATCGCCGATGGAGAGAACCTTTTCGTTTCTGCCGCTCAAGAAGCATCTCACATATCACCAAACGTCTCTCGATATCTCTCTCCTTTAACTGATGTGGTACCCAGTTACTTATTTTCTGGATCACTCCCATCGCGTGCAAGCGTTTACCGACGGTTGATCTTTAACATATCATCAAGGATTCGACATGCGTCTTCATCTAATAATTTTTTCTGTGCCTCTTCGCGATCTTTATCACTCACGTCGAAATTACCACTTTGAAAACGTCGAAACCACTCCTTATAAGTTATATTTGATGGAGCGTGATTACCATAAATATTGATCAATATATGACACGTTTTAGCTGCACTTTTCTTTAAAAGGTAGTAATGAGGCATGACCTCCAGCAAATGCTGTCGGGATGAACGAAGACATTTTTGAAGTCAGATAAAAAAGGATCTTTACGCTTCAAACGAATGTCAACTACTGCGTTCGAAACCCCACATATACACCTTCAAATCACCAGTATATTTCTAGAGCGAACACAAAAATAATATCAGCAGCGACACCTCTGTGAAACTTATTCCCATACCCAATATTTTCTTTTTGTATTTTTTTTTCAGAACCTAATTAGCTTTACTGGCGCCGCTGAGCTAGAAATGTTATTGGGAAAGTCACTTGAATTTATTAAAAAATGAGTTTCGCCAAAAAAGTTCATCGCAGAAAAAGGCACGCGGAAACCGGACCCATAAAATATTGTCACTATGCATGAATATTCACGAAACGACTATTAACAATACCGTACGAATGAGGTGCTAAAACAAGAAATGAATGCCAGATGACAGGAATAGAGGAGGCAAGTTTTTGTGGCAGCATAGTTTTTGTCCTTTAATTTCGCAATCCAGTGTTCGGACTCAAAGGAGTCGTTTTATTGGAGAAAAAATTAGCAGCATGAGTTCGAAATTTAGTTAGGATTAATTTTCTTTATATTTCTAAAGTGAATAGCTTAAATTATATTCCTACGTTCGTTTTTTTTTAAGAATTTGTTTTAATTTTTTAGGATTTACTCATACCCTAAGTTTCATGCAATTTTTGAATGTTTAGCCAATTACTGAACTTGAAAGAAGTTTCATTTACACTTTTAATATGAAATAGAATATTTTGAGGTGTTGGAATGGAACGGAATGGTTTTTTTATTATTAATTTATTTATTTTTAACTGGTCTAAAACTGATGTTTTAGAAAGAAATTGCATTCGAGTTTTTTTCGGCTAGTATGAACTAATCTTTTGATTGGAATTTTGGTAATGCATGGCCGGACAATTGACATCTAATATGGGAAAAGATGGAACACGAACTGGCTAAGCTGAAAAGTGAAACGGTAGTATTCTAATTTACAACGAGTATTTTCCCCTGCAGGTCTGCTACTAGACGCAAACCAGTCGTTTGATGTGCTTCGCAGCCTATGGCATACCTCAGTTGTGCGCTCCCTGTCGTTCTTTCTTTCATTTGGAAATCGGCTTTGGGTTTTGCTGTACTGCTCTTTATTAATGTTAATGTTTTCATTGTTTTTGGCTCAACTACAGCAGCTCTAAGTTCTCTAGTGAAAGCAATGGTCGTATACTTAATTGCTGTTGTTTTACAGCTAAACGCCGTAGTTGCTTTTGTAATATTTTTGTTGTAGCTGTTATCGGTGCTCTATTGACAATACATGGTGATTTGGTAAAGCTGAAATGAAATTTCCCATTAATAAGTTTAGTTTCACATGCATGCGGACAGCTGGCCACTCCATCTGCACAATTGCTTTTACAAGTCGAAAGAGAGTTAGTACACATATACAGAGGCATATACGCATGAGAATATATCCCTTTACGTGTACATGAGCAATGACAGTGTACTTGCAAATAATGTTCCCAATCAAATTTGTTTATAAGCAATAATGTTTTGAGGTGTAGCAGCAGGATTAACTAAATTGAAGTTTGGTTTTTATTAAGCAAATAATGAAGCCCTAAATTCGGACCGGACGGAACTTTAATTTTAACTTGAGTTTGTGGAAAAGTTCATCTTTACTAATGTCCACAAAGAGAGAGGAGAGAGTACTCCTCTTACTCCCTACCACTTATTAATGGACAAACTCTCTCAATATCTCTCAGCCCAACGTACTTAGAGGTAATCTTGGACTCCAAACTTGGCTGGAAAATGAATATTGAAGAACGGGTACGGGAAGTGGAAATAGCTCTTATTATTATTATTTGTCTGTATGACTGTAAACGTGAGCTTGTGGGGGGGAGATGGGGCCTTGAGCCCAAGTATACTTTATAGTTGTATAAGGCGGTTATGCGACCAGTTTTATTATATGGATCGCTATGGATCGCACCAAACGTGCCAAGCTCTAGGGAGAGATTACAATATTAAATTACTTGGCAGAGTACAAAGATCAGCCTGTGGAATTACAGTCGGTGCAATTCGATCATGCTCTAGGCAAGCTCTTAATGCACTCACACATGTTATTCTGCTAGATCTACATATCAAGAAGATGGTAACTTTTAGGTTAAATGAAGTGGCTAGGCTTGTTGGTCTATTATTGCGACAAAATCAGTACACCACGAAGAGGACTACTGAGTTTTTTCGTCCGTAGGAATTTCGCCACTCTTTTTCATCTCGTGAGGAATGGAGTACAGGACTTTCACTAAACGACTTCGACACTGCAGGTCTATAAAAATGGTTTAAAAATGGATTGTAGTGTTGGATCTGATATATATTCTAATAGTCCTAGCATCTTCCTAATACTTGCAGTGTTTTCCAGGTGGAAGTATTAGTAATAAGGGAAGCTTATAGGTTACGAATCTCAGACTTCTCTTTCAAGTGCAATGTCGCTATTCTTTGGATAGCTAAGCTGCAATCCAGGCATTGGATTCAGTTACAAAACCCTTAAAACTGTTGGAATAAAGCAGGAATAGCTTTATCAACTTGAGCGTAAATCATAAAGTTACCTTAATCTGTATTCCAATCGGTATTCACACCACTGGATGTAATCACGTATGCAATCTCCTTAAAATACCTACGAATCACGGATTGTAGATGGAGGGATCAGACGACATGCAAAGTCAACAGATCGTTATGGCCCACCTATAACCCCAAACAAACGTCAACATTGATATATATGAAACGAAGGGATGCCTGCAGACTCACGGCAGTCATAACTGGCCTCTGGCCCATAGGTGAGCAAGCAGCTAAAACGAGCATCACTTACAAATCATACTGTCATATCATCTTAATCAACCGAAGAAAAAGAAAATTAGCTTCCTCTCTGTAAGTGCGCTGCCCTACGAAAGGCGAGGTTGTTAACCCTTGCCAAGCCGCTTTTTGAAAACCTCGAAGAGCTGGCCGTTATAGACGTAAACAACCTTAAAAGGTTTCTCAATTACATATTCTGAATATAGTCGTGTAGGAATAACTTTTTGGTAGCGAGGATGTGGCAACAAAATGGTGCGGAAGCGCTAATATGATTCTTACTGAATTACCGCTTAAACCTGCCAGCCAAGCCTGTTTGCGGGTAATCTCTTGTAGCCTTTAATAGAGTTTATTGTTCCTCCTTATTCTGAACTGAATTTTCTAGATTTCTGCATCGATACAATCCTCTTTAGGATACGTCCTTTTAAGATAGCTCATACTTGATTGCCTCATAGGCTGTATTGTCGAGAGATGTGTTCAAAAATTATCGCGAATTTTGTGTTTTTTCAAAAATTATTTATTTATTCATTAATATCTATTTTGTCCCTTTCAAAGTAATCCCCATGGGATATTATGCACTTGGGCCAACGTTTTTCCCAATCTTCGAAGTACTTCAAAAATCATTTTTTTTTATCCTGTTCAGCTCCTCTTTCGATACCGCCTTTATCTCATCAATTGTAGCGTAGCGTCGTCCTTTCATGGGCCTCTTCAGTTTCGGGAGCTGGGGAAAGACGGTGGCTGTGGCGTTATAAGTGTGTTGTTTTTGGCCAAAAAGTTGCGCTTAAGCAACGATGTGTGAGCAGGGGCGTTATCGTGAAGCAAGAGCCAATTTTTGGTCTTCCGGGCGTTTCTTACGGATTGCTTCCCGCAAATTGCACATAACTTGCAGGTAATATTCCTTATTAACCGTTTTACCCTGTGGCAGGAACTCATGATGTACAAAGCCCCTGCAATCAAAGAAAACGGTAAGCAAAACTTTTACATTGGACCGACATTGTCGCGCTTTTTTCGGTCTTGGTTCGTGCGGCAGCTTCCATTGAGATGATTGAGCTTTGGTTTCCACGTCATAACCATAAACAACAACAAACGATTCGTCACCAGTTATGACCCTCTGAAGCAAATTTGGGTCGTCGCGGACAGAGTCCAACATCTCATTAGCAAGGTTCATGCGATGCTACTTTTGGTCGAAATTGAGCAGATTTGGTACGAATTTTGCTGCGACTCGTCTCATGCCCAAATCATTGAAAAAATCGAATGGCACGAGCCAATTCGATACTGATGATTCGATACCATTTTTTTCACTTCATCAATTTTATCGTCTGTTGTTGAAGTGCTCGGGCGTCCGGCACGCTTTTCGTCGTTCACATCTTCTCGGCCTTCTGAGAACATTTTGTACCACCGATAAACATTGCTTTGGTCCAAAGTAGCTTCTCCGTACGACACAGTCAACATTCGGAATGCATCCCCGCACTTAATTTCGTTTTTCAAACAAAATTTGATACAGATTCTTGGATCCATCTTTTTGAATAGGTAAAAATCGAACACGAGCCGAAACACGTGCAAGCAAAGCAGCTGTCAACAATTAACTGAACATTCAAAACGGCCGAACTCGTCGGCATAAGTGAGATACAGGAGTACTAACATATCACCACAAAAAAATCGAAATTTGAATATACATAACCTGCGAAAAAAATTCGCGATATTTTTTGAGCACACCTCGGATATCTTCTGAAAAGTTGGGTAAATGTTACGGCGAAGCAAGGTTTTAGTTGTTTTTAAGGTACGGCTATGGCGAAAATTTGGATGATTTCAAAACCTATTGGAAGTAGTTAAAAAATAGTGAACTTCATATCAGAGCCTTCATATCCATGAACCCTTTTAATAAAAACGAAATTATATTAAACTTTGTACGCATCCCCTTTCCTTCTCTTGCATGAACAGTGGAAAATCTAATTATTACCAAACAATTTTCTTGCTTTCAAGTTAATGCTGCTTGCACGCAGTACTGACCCATTTTACTTATCGCATGTCCCCACATAGCAGACATCGTACTGTACTGCAACAACCTGCGTATTTATAGGCTGTCTGCCGAAAAGCATTTCCATTTCGTCTACTCTGCCCTTACGTTGGGTCTACTGTTCATTTTTGTTGTTGTTGTTGACAGTAGTTATCATCAATGTTACTGACGGAAATATCGATTTTGGTTTAGGTTCTAAAATGTGAGCGTAGCTACCTGGCGTTTGTATGAATGTGTGAGTATACACACACATATACGTGAGTGGCTACAGGTAGAGAATTGGTAGAAAATTGAATTGCGCACATACCATATTTCGGGATTAGTGCCTACAACCATACATAAGCATGTACACACCTACTCGGAGACAGTTGAATTTTGCAACTGGCACTGTATTTGTGATATCACGTACACACATTCACACACATTCAATGTTCGGACAAATTGGGCACAACCGAACTGAAGTTGCGGTTATTTGCTTCGAATCGAATGCATTGCGATTTGAAAACTTTCGAAAGCGGCACGTTAATGGCGTGGTGCGGTGGTGAATTTAGAAACAACGGTACTACATGCCAGGCCAATGGATACATGGATCGATGGGAATCGCAGAGAATTGCTCTATTTGCCTATATGCTTGCACATATTTGAGCAGCACGTGGAATCATGTTTATGTACAGGCGTATGTGTACGTATACGACACATACATTTGCAAACGCGCCCATCTCGCAAGCACATACCTACTAGGTTGTTTAATAAGTTTTGCGGTTCAATAAGGAAAACACAATTTTATGGCTTCAAATACATTTTATTATTATTCAGTATAGTCTCTCTGAGTATCGCATGGAGTTTCACAAGACATCTCTCTCACAAACTCACTGACATGCAAGCAATAGCCCGCCTTACGCTGTCACGCACTGTCAGACTGGTGGTCAACATCGCCAAGACAAAGGCTATGAGAGAGAACCACAATAAAGCAATACCTATAATGGTTGATGGAATTTTCCGGTGGAATTTGTAGAAAGCTTCTGCTACTTCGGCTGCGCTATAACTAACACGACGGAGCAGATGAAGATCTCAACTGCAGGCTAAGCCGGGCAAGAGCGGCGTTCGGGCGCTCGCTGGGCGAGCTCGCAATCCTCTAGGCGCACTAAACTGCAAATATTCGGCTTATGTGTGAAGTCAGTATTGTTGTAAGGAAGTGAAACATGGCTGATCCCCAACACCATCACACAGGGGCTACAATTTTTCGTCAACAAATGCCTTCGCATCAACTGTAGAATATTCTGGCCGAACACCATCACACACACGACACGCTGTGGAGACAACAAATGAGGAATCCATCCTAAGACAAAGTGGCGATGGATAGGTCACACACTTACAAAACCACCAGATGGGATCACGAGAAGGGCACTGGACCGCAACCCACAAGAGAGCAGAGATCGCAGTCGGCCGAAGATGCGTAAGCTAGCAAATGCCGACATCACATTGGACGGCGCAAAAACAACAGCCCAAAATCGGATGCAATGGAAGAGTCTTGTCGATGGCCAAAGCTCCAGAGCGGAGTGCACAAGAATATAACAAAATAGTCTTCTTGGACATCAATACACTTGTTCCAACGAAATTCCAGTTTATGAATTTCAACCCTGAAGTGAAAATCTGGAAGGACTCCAAAACACGCTTCCACAGCTGTATGGCTTCATCATTTGATGAAAAACTCTTTACACGAATGGATTTTTTTAGGCCTGGAAACAGATGAAAGTCGCTAGTGACAAGTCTCGCGAATACGGTGGATGCTCTAACAATTCCAATTTTAACTCATTGATTTTAGCCATTGCCAAAATACGGTGCATTGTCCTGATGAGAAAGACGATGCAATTTTTTGCTAACTGTATATTTTTTCTTGAGTTTTTTACTTCAGCTGGATAAAAGGTTACAATAATATTATTTATTACTTTGCCAGTTTGCAAATAATCCACAAACAAAATTCCTTTCGTATCCCAAAAAATGTATGCTAACACATGCTTGGTCGATTTCCTTACACGAACTCGTTTCGAACCAGGTTCGCACCACTCTATAATCTCTTGCTTTGGTGTAGAATCTTGATGATAGACTCACGTCTTATCCATACGGACGAGTTGATGCACAAAATCCACTTTATCCTTTCGAAAGCGCTCTAAATGTTGCTGAGAAAGTCGCATTCGAATGTGTTTTTGTGCACACAGCTTTCTGAAACCCAATGCTTTAGTCAAAATATTACTTACACTCCCCAATGAGTTGCCTAGGGCTTCTACGAAATCTCTTTCAGTCACTCAATGATTTTCCAATACCTTATTTTTCCAATATGCAGTTTTTTTTCTCCTATTTCTGGTATAGTTGTTGCTTTTGGATGTCTTTGACTTAGAAAATACTGTGACTCATCGATACTAAATGGAATGAATGAAATGAAACTTCACTAGCATAACGAAAAAAGACACACCAAATTTAGGCTAGGAGCGACGCCCTCTCTTATCAAACCGCAAAACGTATTGAACAACCTCGTACGCCAACAACCTGTATATGGCCAACATTTGGACATAAATTTCAATGACTTTTGAAGTTAAATCATTTGTGGTTGGTCCTGTAGATTTTGAAAATGCACAGAAATAAGGCGAAGAGAAATTCTAGTGGATAAAAAAAGCTTTGTGTGTCACAAGTTTCACTAAATAGAAGGCTGAAAGAATTAGCGTTCGTTTCTGGTAATTTATGTGAAGAGTTTTCTTTTCTGGACTAATGAAAATTAGAGCTTTATAGAGCAGGAAATGCATTAAGATGGGATCGGAATAGTGTCTCTCTACTTTCTGCTTATCTTAAACTAGCGCTCTTAGAAAATTTTAATACATACATTTGCACTTTAAATTGGAGAAACAGTGTCAATTTAAGGAAAATTCCCGTACTTGTGCAAGCAAAAGCAGCGCAAAAGCAGCGCAAAATAAGCGAAATCACCTCTAGCCAAGCAAATTTCAACCAACTATTTTCTACTAAGCCCCTGAAAAGGTGACCCAATTTGATGGCAAATTCGGTAGCATCAGCAAAATCCTTTTCCCGAAATAAGTCTGCAGGCGTGAAAGTGCAGTCCATTTGTAATGAATGTGGCAACGTCAAGCGGATGATAAATGTGAGCGCCAAAAAGATAGGCTGAGATAGATGATTGGAGAGTAATGGAAGTCGATGGCAAAGATAACGGAGGCGATGATGATGATGATGATGATGGTGATTCTCTTGCTGGTTGATGTTGATTTTTGCTTTGTCATGTTGATGAGCGGCTTGCGAGTTGAATGGATTTTGGGCTATATTTGCGCTTATTCGTCAATGCAGTTTACTCAATTCATATGCAAACACAAACATAAATGGAAGTATACCCAGCCGCAAATACACACACACTTATGCAGTACGCTGATATTACACATATTGGGGTCAATAGAGTTGAGGGTGCGGGTGATGCAATGCCAGAAAGGGTTGCACTGTGACACACTTTCGTCGCACAGATTCCAATCAGCCGGTGGGCAGGCATTGTCAACATGCAACAATGCAAACGTTTGCACTTACTGACCAAGTAAATGATGAAGAACTGATTGAATTAGCAAAGACCGTGTGGGCGAGCTGCAGGGTTAATGTTGCTATGCCGCACCCAATAGTTTCAATTTTATCGGGGTCATATCGTCTAGTAAGAATCTTCATATCAATGCAATACCAATAATAAGTAGTTAAGTGCAGTCGAGTATTGATTGAATGCTTGTGGCTAGATTGATTGCATTAATTTATTTTATAATTTAAATTATGTTCCTGATTTTATCATACAATAATTTTGTTCGGCCTAAAAGATCATAGATCAACATGGAGTAGGATGTTTTGTTGGAAGTTAATACTACTCGTATTGCAAACAAAAATCTCCACACAGATCAAGATATTCCAAATGGATGAAGAAATCGGTTTCTAACAGGACTAAAACTTGAAAAAAGTTCAGAGTACTTTTTGCGGAAGGAGGCAAAATCTTTCAGTAGGCCAATGCAACACTGTGCTCCGATTCAAATACTTTCATCAATTTGGCAACGAGGCATCAATGAGGACACCTTTTGTCCAAATGACGGCTACGACGTTATCGAAGCAACCAAAAGTTTACAGCCTATACCCAGATACACATTACTCCAGCTACACTAAAAGAAGTTGTCAAAGAAATCAATAAAATTAAGTTCAAAACAGTCTCCTAGTTTTGATTTAATAACCGCTGAAGTGCTACGAAATCTCCCAATGAGCTGCGTAATTTACTTGACCAGTTTACTTAATAAATGCTTTAACTTGATATACCCTATGATCAGAAAGTACCGGGAATGTTTAAATAAAACAAAGCAGACTTAAATTTCAGCCAAATTTATTATATCTCCTTCAAAATATGACCCGTCTAAAGCAGCACACATGTACTAACGTTTAACTCAGTCCTCCATGCACCCCTGGTAGGCCGACGACGGGATGGCCTTCAGCTTCTTCGTCGCATTCTCTTTGATCTCCTCTATCGACTGAAATCTACTTCCTCGAAGTGATAACTTCAACTTGGGAAACAAAACGAAGTCGCACGGGGCCATATCAGGTGAATACGGTGCTTACACGAAGGTATTTACTTGGAATTTGGTGAAATAATCCAGCACTATTTGGACTCGGTGCGATGGCGAGTTATCATCATGCAAAATCCACGCTTCAAAACGGATAAATAATATTCTTTGTTGACTGCCTGGCCCGATGGAAGGTACTCATGGTGCACTACGCCTTGGCAATCGAAGAAAACAGTCAACATCACCTTCCCGGTACTTTTTGATTATAGGGTATGTGCCAATATACTGGAAATTCGCAGAAGTTATAATAATAGACATATAGGTCAATATCGCTGCTACCAGTAATGCCAAAATTATTTGGAAAAATACTATTGGCGCGGCTACTGCCACTTATCGAAAACAATAACTTGATTCCCTTTCATCAATTTGGTTTCAGAAAAATCACCAAACAATCGACCAAATTCATCGCGTTGTATATTAAGCACCCTCGAAAACACGATGAAGATAAGAAGGCATGCTCCGCCGTTTTTCGTGACGTGTCTCAAGCATTTCACAAGGTATTGCAATTAGGGTTACCTCAAAAGAGGAACTCGATGCTGCCGGAGGATTCAACGAGGTGCTTTCGTCACATCTCGATAACAGGTACCTCTGTGTTACACGAAAATTCCTAGTCTGCTTTAGAAAAATAAACACTGAAGTACCACATGGGATCATCTTGAGGCCTCTGCTGTATCTCCTCTACACAAGAGACCTAGGCATCGGCAGACAAAATATGGAACTTAAAACGGCGCTACTTGCAGTGCACGATAAATTGAAGGTGTTGATACTAAGCTTCAAGATGCTGTCAACCAGATTGCTTGCTAAGCCAAAGAGTGTATGACTAAACCAAACAAGGACGGATTTGCGCCTACATAGTATGGAAAGCGCACGTAAAAAAGAAATGTGACGAGCTCGATTTGAAACTCAAAAAATTGTATTACCTAATTGGTTCGTGCTCTAAAATGTCAACATTTAACAAATCACTTATCTACAAACAAAATTTAAATCCCGTCTGGACCTTTGGCATCTAATTATGAGGATGTGCAAGCAAAAAGTACATAACTTCCATTGAATGTCTGCAGAATAAGATTCTTCGAATCTTCACCGTGATCTTGGCATGTAAACTGTCACTGAGGTGATGAAACAATTTACCACAGCTCACAAACATTGTCTACAAAACCATGTCGACGTGGCTGCATCCAGCTTACTTCAGCAACACAAAGTCGGCTAAACCGCGTAAAAGTTGAAGACCTCATGCAAAGCATTATTTGTTTTTCGTACATTATAACGTCTCTGTAAAGGGTATAAGGTGCGTTAGCGAAACAAAAAAAATCACCTTATTGACTGGCACTACAACCATTTAAGTTATTACATCAAGTTCTATTTAATCTAGATGTTCCTTGCCTCAAGTTGGGAATTATTGGAAGCCAATTCTTTCAGTAAATTTTCCGCCTTCCGGGAAAATTTCAGAATATAAGCAGCAGGAACATTCTTGATTTCATTCGGATCCATTTGATCTTGATGAAAGATGTGCAGTCTTGTCTTTGTCAAGGCATTAAAGATTCCAAATATGCGCTGTGGTTTCATCATCCTCCAGACAGAGTCGTCGACCCGGTTTCATTTCCAATGTGAATTTATGAGAGAAGGTATTTTATAGTGACCTGTCAGAAACCAACTATTTTCCTTATGCCTACATAGCGCATATTATACAGTTATCTTTTGTATTTAAAAGGTCTTATTAGGCTTTTGGCTCGACGAAGTTCTTGTGTCACTTCGCAATAAGTAATTCCTTAAGTAATCCCCCAACTACTATATTTACCATGCAATTAGCTTCTGCCCAGTGGACAATATGGTTCTGGGCTTTGAAAATCTGCAGCTTACCCCGCTCTAGCGAGCTCATCAGCAATTTCATTGCCTAATATTCTAAAGTGAACCGAAGTCCAGCAAAGTAGAATTTAATTTTTTGCACTAATATTTTATTAAGAGCGTTTTTAACTTATCAGCTATGTGGTACACACAAATGTACAATAACAACAACGACGTGATCCCAATATCTATCTGGTTCAATTCAATGGTCCGTTCTGTTCGGTTTGCGCTTCATCATTAGCTTGGCAGCACAGTCTATGGTAATTGGTAGCACTGACAAGTGAATGTATACATGAATTTATATGCAGTAAATTGGAAAGATATTTCCAGAGATAAATTTAGCTACGCTGTGAAACATAAGATCATATTCACCCATAAAATTTTAATTGATTAGCTCTTGAAAAACTGTAAGACGCCAATTTTTAGTTGAAATATCTCGGAATTTTGAGATAGTAAATAATTTCGCTAATTAATCGACCTGCTTGCTGACAACATGACCCTGATATCTTGGTACCCAGCAAGAAGGTGTTCCTCAACGAATATATTTGTTATTGTGTGAGTCTGTGGAGCACATAGGCTTGGCCGGCTGTGCGTTTCGAAGTAGTGCCACCTCATAGGCATTCTCTGCCGCAAATTCATATACCAAGATCTCCGCTTGAAATACTGTGGGATAAATCATCTAATCAGTATTGATCCTTTAAACTTTAGCCCAGTGGCACTCTTACTAGGACATGGGTGTATACATGTATATGAATACCAGACTGCCGACTCAGAATGTGTTATGAATTACTTGGTGTTGTTGTTGTTATTGTAGCAGCATAAACATTCTGCTGCAGTGACAGTCCTTGGTCGAGTATAAATACCGGTAGTTCCGGTAATGAGAACCTACTGCCATGGGCCCGATGTCCTGTCTCCCAAAGCGTCTGATCTAAAGTAGATATCACGAAATTTCTGGACGTCTTAAGCGCAGCAGTCAACGCATCACGCATTTGCACTCCAGAATTACCTATGAATCTCATAACTATTCCCCTAACGGACTGTGAAATTGCCGATTCTTTGGTCAAAAATATGGCTAAGTCTTAATGATATTGCGGTAGGCTCCTTCTCAACCATGATAGTGAAGAGAGGTATTCCTATCAAAGCACTGAGCGCGCCTATCGCCTCTGTAATGCCAATTGCAGCAATTTATTTAATTTCGCTTTTAAAGTCCTTTGCCTAGTTTTAGGAAGTATAGGTGACTATTACTATGCAAGCAAATAATCGTAAGTCATTTTGGACGATTTAACCTGTCCTTTAACAAAAAAAAAGGTGTGCAGGCGAAAACGACTTTTGTTGCCTTGTTGCTAACGACATCTAAGTGAGTATTCCATGTGAGGATCCTGTTTAGCAGCAAACACAAATATATGGCTTCCATAGAAAAAACTGATATTTGCACTTACTTGGGTCGGTTCGAATATGGAAATTTCCTCTTTCGCGTGAATGGTACGATGATTGTCTTTTGTGGGTACTTAGAAAGTCCTTCATTGTCGCCCCTTTTCATACCGGGAAGTTGTTATTGAAGTTAAGTATTTACAAAAACTCTGAAAGCTCAACAAATTATGTTTAATTAAAATTAAAATTATTTGCTATGTCCACTGATCAACTGATGTCTACGGCCGCCGTAGCCGAATGGTTGGTGCGTGACTACCATTTCGAATTCAGAGCGAAGGTAAGTTCGAATCTCAGTGAAAGATGAAAATGAAAGAAATTTTTTTTCTAATAGCGGTCGCCCCTCGGCAACGATAAACCTCCGATTGTATTTCTGCCATGAAAAGAGATCCTCATACAAAAATATCTGCCGTTCGGAGTCGGCTTGAAACTGTAGGTCCCTCCATTTACGGAACAACATCAAGACGCACACATCAAATAGGAGGAGGAGCTCGGCCAAACACCCAAAAAAGAGGGTACGCTGATCGCTGACTAAACATAATACAATTTTTGTTTTATGGTTGCGTTAGAAAACCAATATTCTATTTAATTCCTTTGTCTAAATTTGTGATTAATATTAAATTAAAATTCACAAAGCCGAGAGCTGACAATGACATTGTTGCAACAAAGTTATACTCTGCTGATGGGCACTTGAAAATAATTATGTTGATGAGCGGCATTATTCCTACGCACCTGCATGGCTGTGTGTGTGCATGTGCACACATCTTTCTACAGTACTTAAATGCACCCGACAGCTACAAAGATGCATATTTTTTAATTATAGATATTCTTTACAAGTACCATCCTTCCCATCTGTCGGACTAGGTATGTGAATATACCCTCGTATGCTTTGGCCTAATGAAGTCGATCAACGTGATTATCCAGCGCATTTTCTTCATTATCCAATGAAAAAGCAAAAACAGAAACAATCAATGACTACATTTAATTGGGAAAGTGACAATAATTAAAACAACATTCCACCTCGATGATGATGACGGTGTAAATTGAATTTTCAAATTAATCTCACCAGAAAAAAGGGCATTCGACTTACAAATTCACAAATCGTTATGAAAGAAGCAATAACAAAAATTCGGGTTTGTAAATATTTACTACATTAGGACGGTCTCAAAAAATAAATTTCCCAAGAAAGTAGAGAAAAAATAAAAATAAATATGATTATAATGTTATTTTTGTTTTGTTTTGTTGTTTTTTTATACTTCGGGATTTCAGAGCTAAAATAAGTAATGGTTTTTTTTTTTATTAGTAAAGTAAAGTAATTAAATATTTTTCAATAAAAATTAAAATAGCAGATTAAATAGTTGAATATTAACCCTTTAATGCATAAATTGAGCCGTTTTCTTTGAAGTCCATATTGTGTTACATGGAAAGTCCATTTTATATTATATGGAGATATTCAAGGGCTTGCATTTGAATGTTCTCAAAAATATTGGAATATGTTAAAGCACTGATTTTATGTTTTCTTAATATTAAATTGATTTAAATTTATAATGTAATCATTTTTTAAGTGTGATTAACAAAAATGTATACTTTTAATGTCTTCATAAGGACTTACACCGCCTTCAAAGTCAGCAAAGTAAAAAATTTGAAAGTGGTGTAAGTCCATTTTGACAAAAAATTAGTTAATGATAAAAACAATGAAAATTGTAGCACATTTTTTGGAAAAGTTTATAAATAAAAAGTTGATAACTAATTTTTTGTCAAAATGGACTTAGGTTAGGTTGAAACGGTTGCCCTGTGTCTCTCATAGCCCATTGTGATGCTGCGTGGGGAGTTTGTTCCTATCTCTCCTAAAACATGTTTCCAACTCTTCAACTCTCCAACTTGTTCACCCAGAATAGTAAAAATGCGTCTGGATAGAGCAGGACAGTGGCACAGTAGGTGCGAGATTGTCTCGTCCTCATCGAGATAACTTCTACAGAAGTCATGTGTTTGCACACCCATTCTTTGGGCGTGTCTACCTATTAGGCAGTGCCCCGTTATGACTGAGATCAATGTGCTAAGACTGTGTTTATTTTGGCTTAGCAGAGATTCTGTGCGTTTAGCATTAAGAGTCGGCCACAAAAAAGGACTTACACCACTTTCAAAGAAAACGGCTCAATTAATAAAGCGTTAAAAAATTGTTTCACGGAGGAAATAGCTTTATTTAATTATTTGTACGACATATTAAAAGAAAAATATTGAAAAAGTTTTATATTTTGGATTTTTGTTTTTGCGGAACCATATAAAAAACTGATTGGCAAGTATGGACAGCAGTTGAAAAGGGGAAAAATTATAATCCGAAAGATGAATACATCGACTCCATGAAAACATTTTTTTTTTTTTGAAAAATTACTTCAGTTTTACTCTTTTTTTGAAAATCACTCGTACTTGGACTTTACTTTTTCACCGACTTGCACAAAAGTGAGCTTATTTCAGAAAGTCTACCAGACAATTTTTTTTACGTTTTATTATTGCTGACTATATATGTATTTGATGGATTAAAATAGTTTGAATTATTTTAAAAAAATCATTTTCGAAATAATATTGAATCAAAAATTCATTACCATATATGGGATCATAAGCGGTAAAGATTTAAAATTTTTTTTTTTAATTATTGATTAATTTTTTACCCCTGAAGAAATTTGGTTTTCGAGCCATCCTAATATACAAATATGGGCATTTCCATCAGAAGGTTCACCAAAGTTGAAAGTTAATAAAATTGCATTGTTTTAGTATAGTTTCTTAGAGCAAAGGTGGTGCAAAATTAATCATCCTAGCGGAGAATTTATAAGTTTTTGCAAATGACATCGTACGTCAATCATATTTGACTCTTGCGAAATAGAGAGCTGCAGCACACAAACAAGGAAGCAATGGAGCGCCTAAACCTCTGCTGATTCCAAAAAATTTGTACTAATATAAAATATCATCATGGAAAAAACAGTCACGTGCGACATGTCCCGTGCGCCAGTGATTCGAATTTAATTAAAAAAAAGCATAAACAATTTTAACCGGTGATACTAAATTAAAAAGGTTTAATGCTTGCGTCAAAACAGTGCTGCTTTATGGCTCCGAAACTTGGTTTTTAACGGTTTATATTACACAGAAGTTGCATTCTGAGACAAATTTAAAAAATATGGTGGTCGAGAACAAATAGCAACAACAACCAATTGACGAAGCAATTATGAAAATTAAGTATGATTAGATCGGCCACTACTTACGCAAACCTTTGAACGAAATAACGCATGCCGCCTTGGAACGAAACACGCAAGGAAGAAGAAATAGGGGTCGACCAGAAACAACATGGAAAAGGACAATCAACTGAGAGACGAGCAAATCATTCAGCGAACTAAGAGCTTTATCACGCGATAGAAATAATTGGACATCTTTTGTGACCAGACTCAGTTCCTGAATAAATATGTACACATGTGTTTATATTTTTTAAGCATATCAATAATAAATAATAATAATAAATATTTTATGCTCAGCATTCCAAAATTCATCATCTTTTAGCATTACCGCTTTTTGTAAGCTTTGGCCTGCTGCCCGTGGAACCTCCAAGCATCTCGTTCTTTACCCCAAGTTTGGTGTTATCTTTCCTCCTCCTCTAGTTTTGAAGATTGTGAATGAGAGCGCTTCCCCCTGTCTTACTCTTACATTGCAACATGGAAATTTTGCATCTTCTTCTTCTCCTTGCTTGACACGATAACCGTTTAAGCGATCTTGACCGAAATATTGCCTCAAACCGGCGTTTGAATTATTGGCCGCGACAACCACTTCAGTTTTTGTCCCGTGCGAATGCTTTCACTTTTGTAATTATCTTCAAAATTAAAAATTTCCCAAAATCAACTTTAACACCAATTATAGGTCTAACTAATAGCTATAAGTTACGCATATTAAGAAAATTAAAAGAAAAATATGATTTTAGATGACAATTTTTCTCAGTTTGAATATCCGACACGATGGAAATGCCCATATACGAATACAAGAATATCCGCACGCGCTTTTGCTCATTTGGCAAAGTGAATTGAGAGTAGACAACAGCATCAAGCGACTTCACCAACTTCATACCACCACGACGACAACAACACTCAACTTTATAATTGCATCATAAACACTTCATTAAAATATTAAAATTATTATCTAAATTGCTGGCGAACGCCCAATGCGCATTAGCGGCTGCCATCTGCTACAGCTTTGCTGGCTTTGCATCTGTTGTTCAACACTCGACTGCAGCTGCCGCAAATGAAAAAAAAAATACTCACAAAGTCATATAGAACAAAATGCAAGGAAGAAAGTGGAGGGAGAAACACAAATCGCAACTGCCGTAAAACACTTTTGTCATTAAACTTCAACCACCACAATGCGAGGCAAACGATGCGGCAAACAGGATGCCCAAGATCGTCGTCGTCGTCGTCATCCGCACCATCAGCAGTCAAAAGTACACACACACACACACATCCCACACATGAAAATATATTTATACATACATACGGGTTGCACATTAATAAGAGTGCATATAAATTTGCAAGCAATTCATATGAGTTTGTGGCACTCACTCCTACACACCCGCACGCTCATACGTATTTACATATCCACATATTTACACATGCATTTATCCACATATGTATGTACGAATGTGCGTTCTACGCGGAGAAAGCCAACTTTGCATAATCAGAAACTGAAAAGCATCTAAAAAAATTGTATACACATCCATTTGCACTAAGCAGTGGGTGTGTGTGTGTGTGGATTGAAGGAAGTGCAGAGTGATGACAGTTGCACTTAACCCGCAGGTTCACTTAAAATAGTAAGTACAATAGAACAAATTGCAAATAAAATATGGGCATCAACAAGCCCACTTTTCAGGATCTTCTTCTTTTTGATTGGCGCGATAAACGCTTTCGACATTTTGGCCGAGTTGAACAAAGCGCGCCAGTTGTTTTCTTTCTTATGCTAACGGCGGCCAGTTGAATACACCAAGTGAAGCCAGGTCCTTCTCTACCTGATGTTTCTAAAGCAGAGAAGGCCTTCCTCTTCCCCTGCTACCCCCAGCTAGTACCGCATCGAATACTTTCACAAACGGAGCGTTCGTATACATTCGGACGATATGACCCAGCCAACGAAACCGTTGGATCTTCATTCGCTGTGCTATGTCTATGGCGTCGTAAAGCTCATACGGCTCATCGTTCCATCGTCTGTGATACTCTCAGTCACTAACGTGCAAGGGTGATGTCAATTGGACATCTTAGAGCTAAGATTCGACGCCGTTTGAAATTTTTTTCGGAGATGCCATGAAAGACCGATATTATGTGAACCATTTATTAACGATTCTGGGCCCTAAGGCGAATATCGAGCAAGCCATTCGTGAGATAGGGTTAAAAACTCTCACCAATACCTTGAATTTGAGTTAAAAAGGATGATCTACTACGAAACCAGCCACAGTAGCCATTGAAATAAAGTCGTGTTTCATAAATAATGGAAATGTTTGGTCTGTAATATAACTCTGAAAAATTGATGTTTGTATAATTTTTTTCAATTCCTCAACTAAACCCATCATATGGATTATCCTTGACTATCAAACGCTTGGACTTTGGTAATATTTTCAAGACTATCACGAGATCAAACGCCAAAAGTTGATCAACACGAAGCAAATTATACTTTGTTTTACGATTTCAATGGCAAGGTCTACAAAATTTCGTTTCCTGTTCCCTTAGGCCCAGTTTTTGACGCACAATAATAGCTAGGCTGATATGAGTAAATTTCGCTTGATATGGACCAAAGGAATGGCTCCTGCTTTTTCTTTTTACTTGAGCTATAATTCTACCCACTGAATTTGATTATTATTTTCTTATTCGCACCACCCGCGTATATTTTCCCCCAACCCACGAATACTCAAACATATTGTCGAGCAGCTTAAATTTGGAAGAACTGTTATGCGAAGCCACAACTACTGCAGTCCGCGATACGGCCGTACCAGTGCTTGTAGCTTAAGAGTCTTTTTTTTGGAAAAAGCAAAGCCTTGTTTTCAGCTATTTAATAGGCACAAAACTATAGGTATTGGTGGCTTCAAAAAAATTTACACTTTTTTTTTATTGCACGGTCGCCGTAATGTTGCCTCTTCTGTTCTTTCGAAGTCTCAGAATCTTAATAAATTTTGGCGAATTTTGTGTTTTATTTCATTTTTTTATGAATTACCTTACAGGGCGTCTTCAATCATAGAAGTATATTTCGCAATCGATATATACAGGGTGTACAGTATTACTGACTATAAAAGCTTTTAGGTAGCATTCTGTGGTAATGCGACGGAAATTTAGTTGTAAAATTATTAAATGACAAGTAATTCATTTTCAAGGCCAACTTTATTGCCCCGCTGATAAAGGCCATAAACCTTAAGGAGCTCGGCAAAGCAAGTTCAAGTTCAAACAAACATCACTTCTAAAACGGTAAACTCAAAATTTAAAATTGAAATTAAATTTAGGCAACTGTCGAAACAAGTCTAAATAATTGCAGGTTAATTTTTTTCAATAAACACCTTAACAAGGGAGAAAATATTTTTCTTTTTTAACTCTATTTATATATTTTTTTAAATTTTTTTCTTGTGTTTTTTAATTTTTTTATTTTAATATTTTATTTATATTTTGTTTCATATACTTTTATTCTCTTGTTAATACTTCATTTTACATTTTTCGTATCTTTTTTACATTTTTTTTTATATTTTTCCTATTTTTTGAATATTTTTTAACATATTTTTTATTTCTTATTTTATTTTATTTTTATTGTTTTATACTTTTAATCTTGTTTTATGTTTTTTATTTTTGTTTTTATATATTTTAAACTTTTTCTTAAATATATTTTATATATTTTTTTTATACTTCTTTTTACATTTTTGATATCTTTTTTTATATTTCTCATATTTTTTTAATATTTTTTTATCAATATATTTGTATATTTTGTCATATTTTATTTTTCTATTTTTTTCTTGTTGTTTTGTATTTTTTATATTTTTTAAATATTTTTTCATCTCACTTTTTGTTATATATAATATAGTTTTTTGTTTTTAAATATTTTTATTTTTTAAGTAGTTTGCTTTTTTTATATTTTTCCATATTTTTATATATTTTTGCCTTTTTCTACTTTTTGTAATTTGTTTTGTATTTTGTTTTATACGCTTTTTTTTAAATTTCTGTTTTTACAATTGTTTTTTATATTTTATTTTATATTTTTCATATTTCTTTAAATATTTTTTTTTTTTTTATACATTGTTTATGTGTTTTTATATTTTCTTTTTTATTTTTTCATTTTTTTTATAGCTTTTTCTATACTTTTCTACCTTTTTCATTTTTTTTACTTTGCTCCCTCGTTTAGACTGTCTCATAAAAGACAAAAACAATTTTGATCACTATTTAATAGATTATTTTATTGGCTTTCGAATGAACCTCGTGCACATAAAATTTTTACGTCCAAATATTTAGCCTTTTTTATACCCACCTTTTTAGTGGGGCAAGACAAAATAAAAATGGCTGCCATTTCTAGGTCATTCGAGTTGGACCTCAACTTTTGAGTTGCTTTCGTAATGGGACTAATCACAGAATGTAACTTTTAAGTCTTTGAGGTCGGTAACAAAACACCCTGTACGTATACAGCTAGCCTCAAGGAAAGTATAAGCCATATAGAGAAAATGTTCAAGGCCGTCAACCGAAACATTTTCAAAAATCAGCGCGAATTTTGAGGTACTTCAGACTAGCGCTTTATAGTACGAAAATTCAATGGGCTATAAAGTCCCATCCTTGAAATTTTTCTAGAAGCTCTAAATGAATTTGCCAAATTTGTAAAACTTTTGTATGCAAATCAGTTTCTTTGCTTAAATATGATAGTGAACTTAATACCGGCTTTCATAGCTTTCTGTCCCACTGTGCGGGGCCCGCCAACAACTAATAAAATTGACAAATTCAACTTTTATTCAGTTGAAAAAGTTTCAAGCTTAGCTTCATAGCTTTATTTTGAAGAAGCATGCCCTTGAGCTACTGGGCACGTTAAGGGTTAAGAGTTGCGGTTGTGTTTGGTGTTAATGGTGCTACTACTTTGTGGCAAGCGCCACAAATTGTCCTGCCAGTGGAAGTTCTCTGTAAAGTTGCAACTGCGTATATAATGGAAGAGATCTGACAATGAAAATACCTAGCGAATGAATGCTGAAGTGCATTTTCGTGCACACATCTGCCATGAATGTACGTGTGTATGTATGTATGCCAGAATTTAAGTAGGCGCACGTATATGTATGTGTGAGTGCATTAAATATAGGTTTCGCATGGAATGAGTAAGTAAAGTTGTAGACTAGAAGTGCAATTCACATGAGACTCACTCAAATTAAGTGCTTTTGCATAGCTTAAGAATGGTGAAAAGGATACCGGATGCAACAGGATGCGGGCGAGTAGGCTACAAAACGACAGGAAACGGCATATGCCGGCACAGTGAATAGACAATCATATACATTGTTGTTGTGGCTTTGCAATTCGCTTAAAATATACGTATGTGTGTGTAATTATGTCTACTTAAATGCATGCATACTGGTGCTCGTACATTGCAACATGTGGTAAGCAGCATCAAATAATGTTTCGCATTAACACAATACCACTTTTCTTCTTCTATTAGTGGTTCACTTCTAAAATTGGTTCATAAGATATGAGTGCGAGCGGAAGTTGCAGCAGAATTTTTGGCATGCTTGTGAGCACTCTTAAGAGCATAAAAAACTATGTACGCCGAAGTGTGGTTTATTAAAATGAAATGTTTTAATATTTAGCAAAATATTTAATGGAAAATGGATTATGAAAGTTATGCATATCTAATAAGCTTCTTTACTAAAAATCAACATTAATGGTAGAGAGAAAGTTTTTAGCGCCAAAAAATTATATTAATGATCATCTCTGCGACTAAACTATATTACTTGTGCAAGATGGCTCAAAATTAACCACACTATGGGCAGCTTTTTTGCGACGACATAGACAAAACGCAGCGAGTAAAGTTGGCTGGGTCATGTCGTCCGAAAGTATTGGATGCGGTACCAGCTGGTTGTAGCAGAGGAAGAGGAAGGCCCCCTCTGCGTTGGAAAGATCAGGTGAAGAAGGATTTGTCTTCACTTGGTGTGTCCAACTGGCACCGATTAGCACGAGAAAGAAACGAATTTTTAAACTCGGCCAAAATCGCGTAAGCGGTTATCGCGCCAATTAAGAAGAAGATTGGGAGTTTTCTAATTTTTGTAAATGACGTCGTATGTCAATCATATTTAAGTTGGAGTTTAAAATTATTTTTTTACTTAATGCAAAAGTTATTTAAAAACAAAAATGATGATTAATTTTGCGCCATGTTGTATACAAATTAATTTTAGATAAGTAGGTCCTGCATTCATTAAATATACAAGGCTTTTTATTTATTTTTTCAACAGTTTGTTTGTTTGTACTCAAGTCAACAAATTTCGCTTGATATTTCAGTACGCCGCACAATCGGGATTTTTCGATCAATTTTGTTCAAAAATTCTTCAATTTGATTCTGCAAGAGCAAATGGATAATGAGTTCGGATTCAGCAACCGCAAAAACGTGAATATTATTTTTTTTTTATTTCTCAGGTAAACATTCTAGGTTTCTCCCTCAAAAAAAATTGTTTTTAAGTTTTTAGGTAGTTAGGGGATGATTTCACCCATTACAAGGGGTTGGAAATTCGAGTACTTGCTCCAATGTATTATCTGAATTGGAATACATATAATTTTTTGTTTTTACAATTGTTCTGAATTTTTCTTAAAAGTACCCCTATTTATTTTCATCATTTAATAAAACAAACAATTATCAAAATCGGTCGAAAATTGGATCATATAACCATTTTTGAACAAAATGGGACAAAAAATATCCACTGCGCGCCGACCGTTGTGGCCGAATAGGTTGATACGTGACGTAAAAGATCAATCGTTTGGAGCCGAATTAAAACTGTAGGTCTCTCCATTTGTGAAACAACATCAAAATTGCAGCCTCAAATAGGGCGAGGAGCTCGGTTAAATACCTAAAAAGGGTGTAAGCGCCAATTATACCTACATATACATATATTATATATATATACATATTTCAACACTTTGATTCATTCGCATTAGGGGTATTCAAACCGATCTCCGTACCTGGTTATTCGTTACTCGCGAGTTTTTTCCCGAGCATTTTATTTTTGTGCAACTATCTTCTTACCACATTTTTCAGCGACAGTGTAAGAAAAGATGCATAGGCGTTTAAGATAAAAAATAAGCTAAAAGGAATGTTTCATGTTAAAAATTGCAACGACTAATAGGTAGGTAGGTAGGTAGGTAAGATGGCAAGAGTACCCCAGGTACACTACAAGTAGCACTTACGTGCCGTTTTGATACCTTAAAGTGGACCACTACCTGTGAAAGGATTAAGGGAGGAGATAAGACCGTCTACAGCCATCCAGTGCTGTTGATGTAGCGGGGGAGAGAAAAGGGATCTAGGCTGGAGAATTTCATCAAGTCATCCCCAAAGGGGACGCTGAGGAATCTCAAGCGCCTAGCCGCCAAAGCCGGACATCTGCAGAGAAAGTGTTCCACAGTCTCTTTCTCTGCAGGATCCCCACAGCTTCTGCAATGGGGGTTGTACGGAATTCCAAGCTTCTCCGCGTGAGTGCCGATCACCCAGTGGCCAGTGATCACCGCAATGAGTTTGGAAATTGAATGGCGGGGAGTTCCCATCACCTTAAGCGTTCTGTTTATATCGTATTGAGGCCATAGTGCTTTTGAAATGGCACACGATGAGACAGACCTCCATCTGTCTTACGCTTTTCTTAGAAAGAAGTTGTTTAGTTTCCCTTTAACGACAGCCAAGGGGATACCGATGTCTGAGAAGAGGGCAGCTGGATTTGGTTCTGCCGCCCCCTTCCTGGCAAGCTCATCGACAATTTCATTTCCCTCTATATTCCTGTGCCCAGGAACCCAGATGGGGGAAATGTTTCCTGCACGTTCGAGACGTTTAAGTTCCTCCTTGCAGGAGTTCACGAGAAGAGAGCTGCAATACGGCGACGATTGCAGCTTGGCTATCGGAAAAAATTTTAATGTCTCCCTCCCAACAGCGATCCCGAAGCATTTTGCATGCCTGCAGGATCGCGAAGACCTCTGCTTGAAAGACGCTGCTTGTCTCCGGCAGTTTATAGGAGAGCGAAATGCTGGCTGATTTGGAGTAGACCCCCGCTCCCACTCCAGACTCCATTTTGGATCCGTCAGTGAAAACAGAGGCATCTATATCCATACCGACTTTCCCCTCTTTCCAATCTTGCCTGCTCGGAAAGATAGCCCTAGCACAACCCTCAAAGCACAGTTTGCGGATGGAGAGGTCGGTGCGAATATCAGAGAAGGAAGGGGAGATCTGCTTCAAGATGCTGCTATGCCCTACAGGGAGTTGTCTCCAAAGGCCAAACTCCTTCAGTCTAATAGCACTCTGAGCAGCAATGGATTTAACCTGCAGATCCACAGGAATTAAGTGGAGAATAACGTTGAGCGCAGCGGTGGGACATGTCCTACAGGCACCAGTGATGCCTACACATGCAGTTCTCTGCACTCTCTCTATTTTAGTGAAGTTGTAGCCCTTCTGAAGAGCTAACCACCAAACTAGGCAACCGTATGTCAAAATTGGCAGAACCACTAAGTTGTACATCCAAAGTACGACACGTGGCTTGAGGCCCCATTTCTTAGCCTTCTTTCTACGTGCGGCTTCCAGTGGAGTTTGGTTTCAAGTATTACACCAAGATACTTGACTTCCGATGAAAGTGTAAGACACTGGTTGTTAAGTCTAGGAAGCTTAAAAGGTGGGGGCTTGTATTTTCTGGTGAATAGCATCAACTCCGTTTTGTCAGAGTTGACTCTGAGACCGCAACTGGCGGCCCATCTGCTGAGTGTAGCCAGTGCACCTTCCAGAATTTCAGCCATTACTGATGGGAAGGGACCTGAGACCATCAGGACCAAGTCATCGGCATATGCTACCACCTTTACCCCCCAAGAAAGTCTGGTTTCACAGTGCTCTCGGATGTGACAGTCGATCACTCTTTCAAACACCTTGAGAATAAAGGAGGTAAGACTTATAGGTCTGAAGTCCTTGGCCAGGACGTGGCCCCTCCTTCCTGCCTTAGGAATGAAGACCACTTTGGTTTTCTTCCAGCTAGCAGGAACGTGGTTCAGCGAGATACACGCCGAGAAGATCTTTTGAAGAACGGGAACCACCACGTTCTTAGTCTTCTGAAGCATTACTGGCATGATACCATCGATGCCTGGAGATTTGAAAGGGGAAAAACTCTCGATTGCCCAGTTTATTCTGTTGACGGGCAAGACCGGTGTCAGGGACATCACAGGTAACCCCTCCTGCCGGTTCGCGTCTTCGTTACAGACCGGATCAATAGAGTTTTCCGGGAAATGGGCATCAAGAAGGATTTTTAAGGATTCGCCTGCAGATTCAGCCCACTCCCCGTTCTCTCTTTTGACAAGAGTTTTACAGGAGTGGTCCTTGGATAGGATCCTGCTGAGTCTAGCCGAGTCTCTTACGGATTCGATGGATTCGCAGTACTCTTTCCAAGAGTTGCGCTTCGCATCTCTATTGGCTTTCTTATAAGCTTTCAAGATTTCCCGGAAATCTTCAAAGTTCCTTATTTGGTAACATTTGTTGAAGAATCTCCTAACCTTCTCTTTCAAGTCGGTCAGCGTCTTGCTCCACCAGGGAGGAAACTCTTTCTTGCTAAAGGATACTGGACAGGCCACTTTGAAGGCAGTCTGATAGGACCCTTCTAGGTGTCTAACTTGCGTGTCCAGTTGTTCCTTAGTGGAAGTCAAGAACTTACTCCTATTCAGCTTCTTCCAGAAAACCCTGTGGAAAAGAGACCAGTCTGTTCGTTTAGGGTTCCTGCGGAATCGATTTCGTAGAGGATCAATTTTCAACTAATAGTTTTCAACTATTTCCATGAACACACAAATTCTGCACCTCCAAATCCAACGTGCAAGCTGCTGAAGTCGGTAGATTTTCCATATTTCTGTGGGTACTACTTGAAAACATCATTCCTGGCGGGGTTTAAATTCATGTGTTTAGATATATATTAGCTAGAAAAACGGGTAGTAAATCTATAAGTTACAATCCTAAGAAAAATTTGGTGAACTCGGGGTTAGATGACCAGATACTTAATAGCATGAAGCTGCTTCTAATGTGAAGAACAGATGCCTTTTGCAGCCGCTAGCTAGGAATCGGACGCTGCGAACTCAGGGAGGGCTTTAAATTGTATATGTCAAAGTAGCACTACCGAAGTTTTCCCTTTCGTCAGCCCTGAGCATGCCTCCCACGTGAATTGGATAGCTCGTCCTCAGCTATGCTGCCTCAGGTTACCGGGGTGTACCACGTGGAGGGGAGAGTAGGAAATGAGGTTATAGAATGCTGATAGCCACTTCTTAGATTTCTAAAACCCCTTGACACCTCTTGCAGCGTGAGCTGGATCCTTTCGGGACAAAAGTTATCGATGATGATGAAGATAAATAGTTTAGAAATTAATGCCTTAACAGAGCTTTCGGAAATTGTAGGAATTTCACGGTTTTGTATTTATTTTTCTTATACCAAAGTGAAGGAGCTAAGTATATGAGAAACTGAAAATAAATTAATTTGGAGTACAAATGCGGTATACTGGTACTTGTGGTACGTAGTTATACTTACGCGGCACTACTCAAACTCGATTTTTGTGTCCACGTTCATGCAACCTGAGCAATGTGAACAACCTGTGTAGGTATATGTGAGACGAAGTAGCAAGCTCGTTTGGAGGCATAGGTCACGGCAAAAACGAAGGAGTTTTAGTGGGCGCTGCGACGCACTCGACCTAAGGGTTCGCTAAAGTAAGTAGCATCTGACCAACAATACCTATGTCTGGCTTGAAGAAGGCGGCTCGCTTTATAAATCTGTATATAAAACAAAATTCGGCGTACTGCCGTCTCCATACAACTTTGTTTCTGTGAACAATTATAATTTTGAAGTAGTATGAGACCTCGTTTATTTGGGAAGCAGCATTAATACCAATAATAATGTCAGCCTTGAAATCCAATGGAGAATCTATCGCGCCAACATATGATTCTTTTGAGTAAGTCGCTAATTGAGTAGTAAAGTCCTCGCTCATCATGACGTCCTATTGTATGACGCAGAAGTTTGAACAATAACAATATTCTATGAAGCCACTATTGAAGTGTTCTTGTTGAAGATTCTGCGGAAGATATTTGACCCTTTGCACTTTGGTGACGTCATGACTCATGAATTTTAAGGTAACATAGACACAGAGTAGTGAATAAATACCGAGGCGTTTCCGTTGCTATGTACTTATGATATCATTATAATAGACACAAATGACCCGCTCTGAAAGTATTATGCTGGTCGTCATAAAAAGAGATAATTCCTCATTTACGTTAGAGAGTCCACGACACTCGAGCAAGCTGTGTGTCACAGTTTTCTGGCAGAAGGATCACATAGATGGTTGAGGACTTCGCTAAATTGGTTTGCCTGCGCTATTACCATGTTCGCCCGCTTCCTCTTACTGGCGCCACTGATGCAATATATGAATGTGTCTTTTTCTTTGTTTTTGCTTGTTATAGCAGCCACAATGTAAGTAATACGCTGACTTTTGAGCGGGAGTAAGGATTGGAAGGATAAGGTTTTTGCGTTTGAGGAATGAATTTTTTTTTCGCTTCTCGGCCTTATGGCTAAGATCAAAGTCAGCTTAACATCTGATATATCCTTCATCGGAGGAAAACAAATAGACTTGCTCCACCTCTGTCAAGGGTTGGCCCGGCATTGCAGTACTGTGAAGAAGATAAAGAGAAAGAATACATAGGCGTATGACACGCACTTTCTTTATTTGGTGTTTGTTGGAGCTTCTTCAATTTGTAGTCTGTATTCTAAAGGTCTCCTATAAGTACAAATGGCGGTACTTATCATTTTATGCCGACTTCAAACTTCTGATTCATGATATGATTGGGTTTTTTGGAATTTGGTTGAAAATCTTGTCTCTCAACTTTTCCGCTTTTGGCTTACAAGTTGCCAAAATATATCGCTTGTATTTTTAAGAGCTTGAAAACTTAGAATGGTATTAAAAAAACATTACTATTATAATAAATGTTTTGTTTATTATAATTTGGTGGATAATTTCATAGCATTTATTTATTCAATATGATATAGTCATTCGATCAGTCCAACTTCTTACTTCTTCTTCTTAATTGGCGCGATAACCGCTTACGCGATTTTGGCCGAGATTAACAAAGCGCGCCAGTCGTTTCTTTCTCGTGCTAACCGGCGCCAATTGGACACACCAAGTGAAGCCAAGTCCTTCTCCACCTGATCTTTCCAACGCAGAGGAGGCCTTCCTCTTCCTCTGCTACCACCAGCTGGTACCGCATCGAATACTTTCAAAGCCGGAGCGTTTGTATCCATTCGGACGACATGACCCAGCCAACGAAGCCGCTGGATCTTTATTCGCTGCGCTATGCCTATGTCGTCGTAAAGCTCATACAGCTCATCGTTCCATCGTCTGCGATATTCGCCGTTGCCAACGTGCAAAGGTCCAAAAATCTTACGCAGAATCTTTCTCTCGAACACTCCAAGCGTCGCTTCATCGGATGTTGTCATCGTCCAAGCTTCTGCGCCATACGTTAGGACGGGCATGATGAGAGTCTTGTAGAGTGTTAATTTTGTTCGTCGAGAGAGGACTTTACTGCTCAATTGCCTACTTAGTCCAAAGTAGCACTTGTTGGCAAGAGAGATTCTACGTTGGATTTCAAGGCTGACATTGTTATCGGTGTTAATGCTGGTTCCTAAATAAACGAAGTCTTTTACAACCTCAAAATTATAACTGTCAACAGTGACGTGGGTGCCGATACGCGAGTGCGCCGACTGTTTGTTTGAAGACAGGAGGTACTTCGTTTTGTCCTCGTTCACCACCAAACCCATTCGCTTTGCCTCTTTATCCAGTTTGGAGAAAGCAGAACTAACAGCGCGGTTGTTAAGGCCGATGATGTCAATATCATCGGCATACGCCAGCAATTGTACGCTCTTATAAAAAATTGTGCCTGAGCGATTAAGTTCTGCGGCTCGTACGATGCTCTCCAACATCAGGTTAAAGAAGTCACACGACAGCGAGTCACCCTGTCTGAAACCTCGCTTGGTATCAAACGGCTCGGAGAGGTCCTTCCCAATTCTGACGGCGCTGCTGGTGTTGAGCAACGTCATCTTACATAGCCGTATTAGTTTTGCGGGGATACCAAATTCAGACATAGCGGCATACAGGTAACTCCTTTCCGTACTGTCGAATGCAGCTTTGAAGTCGACGAAAAGATGGTGTGTGTCGATTCTCCTTTCATGGGTCTTTTCCAAGATTTGGCGTATTGTGAATAGTTGGTCGATGGTAGACTTTCCAGGTCTGAAGCCACACTGATAAGGTCCAATCAGTTGGTTGATGGTGGGCTTCAGCCTTTCACACAATACGCTCGCTAGAACCTTATAGGCGATATTTAGAAGACTAATCCCGCGGTAATTGGCACAGATTGCAGGATCACCCTTCTTATGGATTGGGCAGAGCACACTTAAATTCCAATCGGCAGGCATGCTTTCATCCGACCATATTCTGCATAGGAGCTGATGCATGCACCTTACCAGCTCCTTGCCGCCATGTTTGAATAGCTCAGCCGGCAGTCCGTCGGCGCCCGCGGCTTTGTTGTTCTTTAGCCGTGATATTGCTATTCTCACCTCGTCATGGTCGGGTAACGGAACGACAACTCCGTCGTCAACGATTGGGGTATCGGGATCTTCACATTCTCTATGACATGCGCAGCTGTCACCGTTTAACAGGTTCGAGAAGTGTTCCCTCCATAATTTAAGATTGCTCTGTACGTCAGTCACCAGATCGCCGTCTTTGTTCTTACAGGACAACGCCCCGGTCTTAAAACCTTCTGTAAGCCGCCGAACTTTCTGGTAAAATTTTCGGGCGTTGTTCCTATTGGCCAGCATCTCAAGCTCCTCGCACTCACGTATATCGGCCTCTCGTTTCTTCTGTCGGATAATACGTCTCTCTTCCTTTTTTAGCTCTCTGTAGCGATCCCACATGGCTCGCGTTGCGCCCGATCGCAGCGTGGCTCTATAGGCGGCATCTTTTCTTTCGGCGGCAGCATGACATTCCTCGTCGTACCAATTGTTTTTTCGGGCTCGCCGGAATCCGATTTCTTCTTCGGCGGCGGTACGTAGGGAACGAGAAATGTTGCTCCATTGCTCGCGCATGCCGGTGTGTTGGGCAGTGCTCTCCGAGAGCAGGAGTGAGAGTCGAGTGGCGAATCTTCTGGCTGTCTGTTGTGATTGCAGCTTTTCGATGTCGAACATTCTTTGCGTAGGTAGATGTACGTTTTTTGCTGCACAGAGGCGTGTGCGCAGTTTGGCTGCAACAAGGTAATGATCCGAGTCGATATTGGGTCCTCGGATCGTACGTACATCTAATACACTAGAAGCGTGTCTTCCATCTATCACAACATGATCGATCTGGTTTCGCGTTTTTCGATCTGGAGACAGCCAGGTAGCTTGGTGAATCTTCTTATGCTGGAATCTGGTGCTACAGACTACCATGTTTCGGGCCCCGGCGAAGTCGATCAGCCTCTGTCCGTTACCGGATGTTTCGTTGTGCAGGCTGAATTTTCCGACTGTGGGACCAAAAATTCCCTCCTTGCCCACCCTGGCGTTGAAGTCGCCAAGCACGATTTTTATGTCGTGGCGGGGGCAGCGCTCATAGGAACGTTCCAAGCGCTCATAGAAAGAATCCTTGGTCGCATCGTCCTTCTCTTCCGTCGGGGCGTGGGCGCAAATTAGCGAGATGTTGAAAAATCGCGCTTTGATGCGGATTGTTGCGAGACGCTCGTCCACCGGAGTGAACGACAGTACTTGGCGACGAAGTCTCTCTCCCACAACAAATCCGACACCGGATTTGCGCTCCTTTACATGGCAGCTGTAGTAGACGTCGCAAGGTCCTATGTTTTTCTTACCTTGCCCCGTCCATCGCATCTCTTGGATGGCAGTGATGTCAGCCTTTACTCTCACGAGGACATCAACCAGCCGGGCAGAGGCACCTTCCCCATTAAGGGACCGGACATTCCAGGTGCATGCCCTCAAATCGTATTCCTTATTTCGTTTGCAGGGGTCGTCATCAGTGTTGGAAGTTCTCATCCGAGGCTTTGTTGCTGTTTTCATTGGGGGGGCTTTTTAAGTGGCGGGTCCCAAACCCAGCGCACAACCAGCTATGCTGGGATGCTTCGCCTTCTCACTTTAGCTCACTCCCGAACGGGTGTTCGGAAGCTAACCAGAGGATACGTGGGCTAATCCCGGACGTTGTGAGCTGCTTGAACCATATGTAGAAGAATCGTCCTGGCCACTTCCAAGTGAATGGCGATCAGTAACTTTCCCCACTTGCGTGGACTTCTACACATGGAACCATCCTCCTCCTTCTTACTACTCTTCCAATAAATCTGGCGGTCAATGCCGACTTGAATATTTCAGTAAATACCGGATGATTTTTTAGCTATTATCTTTTTAAACAGTTGACGCACGTTTCGTGTTTTGTTTCACTGTCAAACATCTTCAGTTTGGTCTATAATTTAACTATGAATCGTCTTACAAACGAACAACGCTTGCAAATTATTGAATTTTATTATAAAAATGCGTGTTCTGTTCAGAAAGTTTATCGCGCGCTTTTTCCATTTTATGGTCAGTTTAATCGACCCACTGAAGCGGCTATTCGAGCTATTGTGACTAAATTTAGAACCAAATTTACATTATTGGATATCAAACCACCAACACGCTTACGTAGAGTGCGAACTGAACAAAATATCGCAGCTGTATCGGCCAGTGTTAATGATGACCATCAATTATCGATTCGTCGCCGTTCGCAGCAATTTGGCCTCTGTTACTCAACAATGTGGAAAATTTTGAGAAAGGATTTAGGTGCCTAGGTGAAGCCTTTCAAAATACAGCTGGTGCAAGAATTGAAGCCGAACGACCTACCGCAACGCAGAATTTTTGGTGAATGGGCTCTTGGAAAGTTGGCCGAAGATCCGCTTTTTATCGAAAAATTGTGTTCAGCGACGAAGCTCATTTTTGGATCAATGGGTACGTAAATAAGCAGAATTGTCGACTTTGGAGTTAAGATCAGCCAAAAGAATTGCAAGAGCTCCAATGTATCCAGAAAAGGTCACAGTTTGGTGCGGTTTATTGGCTGGAGGTATCATTGGATCGTACTTCTTCAAAGATGCTGCGAATCACCACGTAACTGTAAATGGCTACTGTGAGCGCGACCGTGAAATGAGCAAGACGGTGCCACATGCCACACAGCACGCGTAACAATGGACTTGTTGAGAGGCGAGTTCGGTGAACATTTTATTTCACGTTCGGGCCCTGTCATACTGTCAATTGGCCACCCAGATCGTGCGATATAACGCCTTTAGATTGTTTTTTGTGGGGCTATGTTACAGCTCATGTCTATTCAGACAAGCCTGCTTCAATTAACGCATTGGAAGACAATATTAAAGCATTTATATGTGAGATACCGGCCGAAACATTAGAAAGAGTATGCCAAAAATTGGACTAAGCGGATGCACCATTTGAAGCGCAGTCGCGGTCAACATTTGCATGAAATAATCTTCAAACATTAAATTATATGGACTGTACCATCGATTTAAATAAAAGTTTCATGCATTTTTCTGAATTTTACGTGTGTTTTTTTGAAAAACTTTCCTATAGCTCTTAAAAAATCACCCTTTAGATTGTTAAGCGTGCTGTGTGGCAAGTTGCGCCGCCTTGTTAGAACCAAATGTCGTCAATGTTTAGCGATTAATTTTTGAAAACAAAAAATCAGTCTGTATGGCTCGATGGCGTTCACTATTTACCGAAACCTTCCTCATTTTAAAAGAAATAAGGACCGATTATGCCGCCAGTGCTCTATAAACTTCGCGAACAGGTTTATTATTATTCTTTTTTTTCAATATAGCGTTGTTTGGTATTAAACGATTCATGAGATGATTGGCCAAACCTTACTGAACAGAAATATCAAAACAGTTTGCTAGCTATATCTCAGCTATTAAATCATAGTTATTGACTTTTAATACTTTAAATTTGATTTCAAAGATTCTTTCGGCTATAAAAGTGTTATTAGATGCTTGGCAAATCTCTACTTTTAGTTTTGAGAACAATTTTAGGAAACACATAAGTCCAATGGCGTGAAGCCTCATGAACTTTGGGACGAAATCACATCACATCAACGTGACATAACGGCGTTTTGATAAGTCTCCATAAAAATGACAAAAACTCTTAAGTGGTTCTTAACAATTTCTGCCAGTTTAACGCCTTATGGGTTATTCATAATAATGTTCATAGGAAGATGAACTGCTGTTTAGCTGCTAACTATTACAAAACCTGGCAGCTAATAAATAGCCGTGAAAATTATATTATATATACATTTTTATTTGAGGCGAATTCTCTTTCTATCTATGTTATATCAGCGCAATAAATAAAAACTTTAAATATTTTATTGAAATGCCCTTTCTCTTTTGCTCAGGAGGAACCACTCCCGTCCTATTATTTTTAATAAAATTTCGGTGTCATTCGGCTAGTGCTTTGAATCAATTTTCATTCAGCGCTGAAAAAGTTTGGCAACCAATTTCATATTTATATGTTCTATTATTATTAAATTAAACCATGTGAAATCGGACTTTAATATTTACCTATGCCAAACCTTTATGTGTGCACTATGCCAGCTCTCAAATAACAACGTGGTGTGACCGGCACATCATAAGCGGCCTTAATGGAATAATTTAAGACAGCACCATTTCTTCATTTCGTATTGCTACTGCAATTACTTACATCCATATATAGCTACAAAATCATCCCCGTGTAGTTGTAAAACAACAATCGTTCGCAAAAGTGCGGGCCGCTACCAGCTGTGAGAAGCATCCCCCATACCACAAAGATCTTGATTTCTAATAAATATTTATACATTACCATACATTTATTGTTATGAATAATTGGGAAGAATAATTGGAAAACATACAATAATTATGCTTCAATTAGACCGCGCAGCACATCTTGACTTTTTTATTATCCATAGATTTTATATATGGTAGTAATGACGAGTGTTCAGTTTCTCATTTTCATAACACCCCGGAAAAAGCTTCCAAATTGTGGAAATTTAATCTCAAAAAATAAATATGCTCGCGAAGTTCATAGAGCAGTGGCGGCATCATTGAAATAAGGAAGGAACTGCTGTTTCAGTGAATGGTGAGCGCTGTCGAACCATCTTGGCTGAATTTTTCTCTCCCAAAATTAATCAACTAAACATTGACGACCTCTGGTTCCAACAATAAGGCGCGATTTTCCATACAGCGCCCTTTACAATCGATTTATTGCAATATTCAAACTTACTAGAAGTAGTAAAAAATTAGACTCATCGTTCGATCCATTCGGTCCACGCAACCCATAGAGGCGGCAAGCATATGAAGGATATTGTATTAAAGAAACAAATGCTATGGGATTATCTACGGGATTATAATAAATTTATCTAAAATATCTAAAAAAAAATCATCAACATCAAGACGCACGCCACAAATGGGAGCATGAGCTCGGCCAAACATCCAAAAAGGATTTAAGCGCTAATCATTTATATATATACATTGTATATATTAACATTTTAGAGCATAAAATACCATGAGGCTGAAGTGCAAACCTCAAATCCATCTGTCATTTTAAGTTCTCAAGCTCTCAAAAACAACACTTGATATATACTAATTTTACATTCGTTTAGTCGCAATCTCAAAGATAGATTTTCGAAACATAAAAATATAACCCCTGGCTTTGATAAAACAAATACGAGTTTACGGGCTTAGTCAAGTAAATAAAACATTATCAGTTGTCGAGGTAAAATAGACTTTAATTTACAAATACCAAGGAGAGAAAAAGATTTTTAGCAGTCACTTTTCTTAGAAGATAATTAAGTTATTGGCAATTTTATAGCCAACTCTGAAAAGAAATTTGTCCCAAAAGCAAAAGCAAACTTTTTATATCTGCAGAGACTCAAACTTCCACGGTGGAATGAGTTTTAGAAAAATTAGCTGAAAATAAGTGAAGAGTCAAAATCAAGGTAAAGTGTTTTTTATTTACATTCGACTAAATATCTTCAGTGGTTTTATTTGGAATTGTATTTAATTTGTCTTTATTAATTACTATTTTTTTAATATTTTTTTTTAACTATTACTTTTTTTATTATTACTATTATTGTTTTTATTGTATTTAATTTGTTTTCTTAATTTTTTTATTACTTTTTTTTAAATTATTACTGTTTTTTATTATTATTATTGTTCTTTTTATTGTATTTAATTTATTTTCATATAGTTTTTTTAATTATTACTATTTTTTTTATTATTATTGTACTATTATTGCTTTTCCTATTTATTTGCATTTTTTTCACTATTTGTTTTTAATATTATTTTTTTATTATTATAATTTTTTTCTCATTATTATTATTAATGTTTTTTTAAAAAATGAAGGAGTTTTACACGAAACCCTCACCCGAAAAGATTCTGGTTAGGTACCTAACAGATGGAGCCTTTATGGACCCTCTTAGAGGGTTTTAGAGGAATAATTACACAGGCCGACAACCAAAAAACTTTTTCGATAATTTTAACTAATTACTTTGTAATTTGGTGTCCTGATTACGAAAAAAATTATTAAAAAGTTATATCACCCATCAATTTTTCACATTTTACAATTAAGTAAAAATAAAGTTTATGTACCAAAATGTATCGGATATATTTTTAACTTCTTAAATACTTTTTAGTTGGCAACATTATTAAAATATAATCAGATTGGCAATGAAGGAAAACGTTTTTTAAGTTGGTAGTTCTTATAAGTTTAACAGCTGTTAGCTTTCTTTCAGTGAGTTATAACCTCAAATTGCTGTGCGTTTTTTATTCAAAATTAAAATGGTTAAAGGTGATTGTAAAAATGCTCCTAACGCTTTTTGCTAATATACATATGTGGTAATTTTGTCATTAAAAAACATCAAAGGGAAATTACTGACTTTGTAAAAAAAGTTTACTTTGCATATTTTGGTTTAGAAATCAGTAATCAAGACAAGTGTTGGGTTCCGCATAAAGTATGTTATGTTTGTGTCGAGGATCTAAGGAAATGGCTTAAAAAACGAAGAAAGCTTTTAAATTTGCAGTACCCATGGTATGGAGAGAGCAAAAAAACCATTTAGACGATTGTTATTTTTGCTGTATAGATGTTAGTGAATATAACTCCAAAAATAAAAAAGCTATTATCTATACTAATGTTACATCAGTTGATCAGCCGATAGAACATGGCCCGAGCTTTCCTGTCGCTGTGTCACCTGAGGATATTGATGATGTTTTACAGTCTAGTTTGAAATTTAGTCAAAGTCAATCGACTGATATTCTATTTGAATTGGAGACTTTTAGAAATGCGAATTCAACCTTTCTAACTCTCTAACGCCCCTGTAAAGGGCGAATTCAAAATAGTATAACTTTTTTTATATTAATCGCAAAAATATTTTTAAAAATTGATTTTAAAGCTGAAGAGTAGTACTTTGCGATGCCGTTGTGGAATATTAAAATAAAAACTTTACCTTGCTCAAAAAACAATTTTAAAAATGGCCAAAATCTGCATTTTTTGACTATTTAACCTTAAATTGCCAAAAATCCTGACGTGCTAGAGCACTTTCAAGGTCATATTCGTTTTCAGCATAAAAAACCTTCAGGAAACACCCATAGCGGTTTTAGAAACTGTAAAAAAGCGAGATTTTGCAGGCCTGTGCTATTGGCATGAGAGAAGAAGAGTTGAAAACTATTAAAGCAAAATTGTAAATTGAGCAAATTTTAAAACATTTGGGAATATCTATGACATTATCGGACTAATATTTGGCTTGGCAAAAAATCAACGAAATATTTTGTTAGTAGACGCATATATCTCTTTGATAGCCTCATCAAGATCAAAGAATAAGTACAATTAAATATATATTTAAAAACCTTTTTAATTTTTAATTTAGACCTTTGCAACTTTAAAGTCCTTACAAATTAAATTTTTGCAAAAATGAAGTATGAAGTAGAATGAGTATGCAGTTTGTTAAAATATTTGCTGGATAACAAAAAAAGTTTATTTCTGCCGCACGGTGTTATAAATGCGCCCACAAAGTACTTCCATTCCATACATCAAATCAAAGTTCTTGCAACCATCAAAATATCTTTGATGGCACCGTTTCGTTTTAATGATTGCTTTTACGCAAAATCATTAATATTACTTTGAATATTTCAAAAACGAAGTTTCTGTTACTTGCCTTGCGTTACGAGGGGAGTTTTACATTCATTAGATAATTACAAATCTTATTTATTTGCAAATGTCAAAGGACGCATAGCGGCTTACGTAGACGTAAGTACATAAGTACACATATACGTATGTATGTATGCGTGTATATCTTTGACTTTTATTTACGCTCTCCTTTATGAAACTTCAATCTGCACATGTGTCCATCCACATTCGCATATTGTATGTATGTACGAGTATTTGTTTGGAGATTGCACCTTCAACCACCCCATTTTATCAACTCTGCAGGAAACACTACCGGTACTTAGTTGGTGTGACTAGCACAAATAATTTAAAGGATACGTCTTATATCAGTTGGATCACGTACGTTTCGAGTGGTAGTCACTCCCGATAGATTCAAAAATATGTCTAATGTACCGATTTAGTCAAAATGTAGATATTTTACCAATCTAAGAAGAGAGAGTCTATCTTGCTAACAAGTGCTATTTTGGACTAAGTAGGCAATTGAGAAGTAAAGTCCTCTCTCGACGAGCAAAACTAATACAAGGCTCTATCAGACGCTCATCATCCCCGTCCTAACGTATGGTGCAGAAGCTTAGACGAAGACAACATCCGATGAGGCGGCACTTGGAGTGTTCGAGAAAAAGATTCTGCGGAAGATTTTTGGACCTTTGCGCGTTGGTGACGGCGAGTATCGCATCCGATAGAATATTGAGCTTTACGACGCCATAGACACAGGGTAGCAAATAAAGATCCCGCGACTATTGGCTGGGTCATATCGTCCGAATGGATACGTACGCTCCGACTCCGAAAGTATCCGATGCGGTATCAGCTGGTGGTCGCAGAGGAAGAAGAAAGGCTCCTCTGCGTTGGAAAGCTCAGGTGCAGAAGAACTTCTCTTCCCTTGGTGTGTCCAATTGGCGCCGATTAGCATGAGAAAGAAACGACTGGTGCGCTTTGTTAAACTCGGCCGAAATTGCGTAAGCGGTTATCGTGCTAATCAGGAAGGAATAGAGGCAAGTTTTCTAGAAAATGAGTTCCTGAGGCTACACTTGAAATATTCCGAAGAATTGTTTTTGTGGCTGGATTGGCTTATAATGGAGATATTCCGAATATATGATCCGATTTGTGTCAAATTTAGCCTGAGCTGGAACGCCGGAAGTGTAGAACTACGAAAACCAGATATTCAAGTTAAGGGAAACGTAATGCATACATGGCCAACGTCTTAGAAATTCAGCTGCAATCTTTCTCTTACGGCGACAAGGGTGTGTCTCATAGTGGGAAGGTGCTATAACCTGACCTAACCTACAACGACTTATAAAAAAATAGCGCCACAGACATTTGGCACATTTTGGGATCATAATAAATGGAGTATTTTATATGTATGTAGATGTAGCACAAAATTCGTCTAGAACTTTTATATCTCACATACTTCCAACAACAGATCAATTCAAATGAGTGATCGTGCGATCATTTTAAATTGTTATTCTGTTCCAAGATTAGGCCCCGAATATAAAATAATTTACACATTTACAAGAGAATTGCATTTTAATAAACACATTGGTTGTTTACGCACTCAAATAAAGGTAGAATTTAAGATGGTTTACTGCTGATTCCTAGCATTGGGTTTAACAAGGAAGTAAGTTCAGAGACCAAAGAGGACTAAGTAAGGATTGAACTCATATTGCAGCGGAATGTAAGGAGCATTTTTGACATATTTTCTGTTTCTTTATTCAATGCTATTAACATATCCTTTCATGTGGTGAATGACTATAAAGAGAATTTATTTTAAACCGGGAATTCTAGTAAAGACCTCTTCGATTGATGAAGCAGCTGGTACAAATAAATGTCAGCAACACTAGGAAGGAGGTGCCTAAAATTACATTTGCTTAGAAGCACTTAATGAATGTTAGTAAGGCCACGTTCATAGACGGCCACATTTGTTGCTGCAACTCAATACTTGTGATTCTCGTGCTCTGTTAGCACCCTTTGCGCTCTCCTTCTACTCAAAATTGTTGTTGGCAGTAGACTAAAAACATGAAAAAATGCAAGGTGTGTGAACATCAAAACACAGGAAGATCACAAGACTATTCGCAAAGTTGAAGCAACAAAAGTTGCCCTGTATGAACGCAGTCTTATTAAATTTGCCCAATATCAGAAAAGAGAGATTTGACAGCATTGAAAATATATAGGTGGTTATACCACATAAAACTGGTACTCACTAGCGGCGAATCTGGTTCGATTACTTTGTTATTGCTTTCACATGTAAATTTTTCGTTAGGCGGGCAGAGCCCAAACACAGCGAGCAGAGATGTGGCGAATCGAAGGCGCCTCGTGTCCAATTAAATTATATTTTTCCTACAGGGTAGCACACGCACACATATGTCTAATATAATGTGCTTGTATGTAAGTTCTACATCAGCATCGAAACGCAGCGTACCATGGAGCAAAATGTGTGTATGTGTGTCTCTTAATTATAGAGTGTAGAGCGAATCCGAGGTAATCGCGCAATTAAAAGTATCTCAACCCCAGTTGGAAGTTAACGACACAGTTTCAGATTCCAGTTTTAGTGCGGCAAAGGCGCAGCTGTGTCTTAGCCAAAGCTTTAGTTACTCTACTGGATTTATAAGTACAGCTGCTGTTACCATTGCTGTTGGTTTTGCTTTTGCTTTGGCAACGGTGCTAATTTCGCAAAGTAGTTAGTGCTGTTAAGTGCAATTACTGCTATGACTTTCCTCTCCGCGTGCTGCCGCACTACACGATTGTGCTGGTGCGTTTGCAATCACTATTTTTCTCACGATTTTCTTTTTTGAGGAAAATTGGAAGTACAAGTTTATTGATGGAACTTGTGTGAGGCTGTTAGCAAATAAGTATTCGTTCGTATATAACTGATTGAGAGCTGTGAGGGAATAGCATTTTTTTTTTGCAAAGTATAGTAAAGCACAAATACGCTATTGTAAGAAGGTAGATATGATATTAAAATGAAACATTATAGTCCGATTTCTAATATAATAGACTTCTCGCCTTCAAAAAGGGATAGCCCATGGTGAAGAGAATTCGGAGGGTGTGGTCAAGCTCAAACGTCAACCGGCTCTCAGGAGAATTTGAAAGAATCAGCTGATTGGCTGATATCACCGGGGTAATGACAATGGCTTGCTTACGAAAAAATTGTGATTGTGTTGGTGATGTACGAAAAATAATAACATATTCTACGCTTATGTTGCTTCGTTGTCGTCTGATTGGACGAGTGTGCGAATACGTGTGAATGAACGGGCAGAATTCGGCTGCCGACTACCCGACGACGTGGCAACCAAAATTGTTCGCACTATTTTGTTTTTTACCATAGCAGATCAGCCAAACCTGGTAATATGTCATCCTTCGGTGAGCTTATGTAATACCTAACACAACCCACCCAAAATATGGTGGTAAACTTACACTACACACGCGCTACCAAATATCATTGAGGAAATACCAGAGCAACGATTGTGATTCCCTTGGGAAACGCCTATTCAGGAAAGTACCGCTCACGTTGCAAGCTCACGGACTTAGCTTTAGTCTTAGTATTAGAACTAAACCAATAAAGATCGGGATCGTCCGAAACCATGTTTTTGTTAAACAGTTTAACTGGTATAGGCATTGATTCTGTTGGGCCAGTGTTTCATCATCAAAACGTCAAAAAAGAGTGATTGTTCAAAGTGTCAAAGCACGTCATAAAAATTAACTTCAGCACCAGCGTAAAAAAGAAAAAATACTTCGTTCAACTGCAGAGGAAACTTTGATTCATCTAACACTAGCATGGAAAGCGCAAAGTCCAAAATTATGAATTATTTAATGAGGTAAGTCTCTACTGTTTCCAACGTATACACTACTCGAGAAGCACCTTAGATCATTAGCTTATCGCAGTTTAGCTCGCGAACTGCATTTTCCAAAGCAGTTTAATCAAAGTTCCTGCTTGGTACTGCCGCTTAAATTGCTGATTTTATAAAAAAAACACTTTACACATAGAAGCAGGACGAATTTAGAAGTTTTAACATTTTTTTATATTTAATTTTTTATCTTTTTATTAAAGTGTAGTGCAATTCTACAATAAAAACCATATAACTCGTAGCTCCAAACTTTTAAAAAATTAAAACAAAATTGCAAATCTAAAAAAAACGGAATTATTCAGAATTTTCGAACAAATTTTGGGTGCACAGTTTTATAGTCCATTCAATATTAATGCAAACAAGTGAGTGGTTCAACCAACTCCAAACTCTTATTGATTTTTAACAATTTTTTTCTCACTGAGTATTTTCTTCCATATGAAAGACGTATGAAAAAAATTATGAAGAAAAATAGTTTAAAAAAACTAAAAAACACGCTTTTATTGCCAATCGAACTAAAAAGTATAAAATAAATTTTAATGACAAAGAGACCTATAATGAAGTAATAGCAAATCGAACGATCAGTCATAGTCAACTACCTCAGAACAGAATTATAACAAAAATTAAGATACAAATAGAATAATTCAAATTAGAGTTAAAAGCGTGGGATGCTTGATATAGTAAATATTACAATCATTCTATTGGCAACTACCTATGTACAGAAGGTTATGAAAGTGAAGCAAATATCACTCCGAGAACTACAAATTGCTGAACGATGGAGTGCTTAGCATTAAAATTTTGGCTTAAAGCGACGGTCAGTTGATAGCACACCTTGATATTAACAAGTAAGTTATTAACTCTACTCCAGCTAGTCAAGTTAGCGGGTGTTTTTTAAGGGCTTGAGAACTTAAAATGTTAATACAAAACAGTAATATTTTTGGAATACATTTTTTTTATAATAATCTGGTAGATATTTTATGGAATTTTTTTTTTTTTTTCTTAAGTTATCCGGCATATGTCAGTCAGTAAAAATGCGACAAAAACGAGGTAATTTGGCATAAGAGTTTTATTTTATAAGATAAAGGATAGGATAGGCCAAAGTTTCATTAGGTTCAAGCGGTTGTCCTATGGGACACACTCAGGCACATATCCCAATGTGATGCTGCGTGGGAAACTTGTCCTTATCTCCCCTAATACCAGTGTCTCGTTTTCGAAAATTTTAGAACATCTCTGAGTTCTGCAGAACTGAGAGTTTCCAATTCATTAAAAAATTGTCTATCTAGATTAGTAAACCTAGAGCATTAGAGCAGGACAATAGCACAGAAGGTGCGAGATCGTCTTTTCCTCTTCCTCATCTTTACAGCTTCTGCAGAAGTCATGTGTTTTCACACCCATCCTCTGGGCGTGCCTGCCGATTAGGCAATGATCCGTTATAACTGAGATCAGTGTGCTAAGACTATGCTTATTTTAACTTAGCAGAGATTCTGTGCATTTAACATTGAGAGTCGACTACAATTGTCGAGCGATTCTGCAGGTGGATTCATTGCGCCAGCTTTCATTCACTGTTCTTACGATTTCCTCAAAGCTACTTAGCTTACATGCTTGCAAAGGTGTGCCTATGTCATTGTCTGTGTGCCCATCAGCCCACTTGGTGCCGAGTCTCGCTAGTTCATCGGCTCTGTAGTTATCCTCAATGTTGCAATGGCAAGGGACCCACGTACCTTTAAGGTGAAGTGACTCAGCCATCTCTTTCAGAGATGTGCAGCATTTCATGGCTACTTTGGAGATCGTTAACTACTTTGACAGGGATTTTATCGCCGCCTGGCTATCAGTGAAAATGTAAATATAGTCTCCAATTATCGTATCGTACTGTACCGGCTTCTTGGCTTTCATTATTGCCATCAGTACAGGCGAAAGACACTACAGAAGTCTACAGAAGTTGAGGAGCCGAGAACTGAATGAGATCCTCAGACGTTGTAAATATGGGGCTTGGCCCACCTTGCACTCGAGGTTTGAGCCATACATGGATAAACTAGACCTGTCTTACATCGTCCCGTTCCCATTCTGCCCTTGAGGGTAGAAGGGTCGTGAACGTTGTAATGATAGATGTAGGCGGGATTTCATAGTCCACCAGTCCGGGATTTTCAAAATGCCAGCCGGGATTTTACCGTGACCGTAGTCCGTGTTTGATCACTTACTTACTTACCTATCGGTAAGAAGTTTACGCCAATATCCTTACGTAAAATTTACCAATTAAGATAATCATGGAAAGACAGCACGTCTGACTTGCAAGTAATATTTCTAAAACTGTTCAGGTTATCCGCCGGGAGGAAATACATGAAATTCTTTAGATGGGTTCTTCTTCTTCTTGATTGGCGCGATGCACGCTTACGCGACTGATCTAGCCGAATGGTTTAGTGTACACCGATCTGCGCTCGGCAGGCAATGGCAAAACTCTGAGTCTATTTCTGCCATGAAAAGTCTGCTCATAAAAAATATCTTCCATTCGGAGCCGGCTTAAAACTGTAAGTCCTTCCATTTGTAGAACAACAACAAGACCCACGCCTCAAATAGGAGGAAGAGCTCGACCAAACCCCTAATAGAAGTGTACGTGCCAATTATTTATTTTTATTTTTAGAGAAAGAGTTTTTGGAACAGAGTTTCGCTTTAAAGAATTTAGAAAATCAAATCGTTCTTTAATTTGTACGAAATTCTCCAAAGCTCCTACAGCAATAGTCGGTTGTAAAATGCTTTTAATTTTTCATTATTATTATGGCTTTCCTTTTAATCAGCTTCGTTTTGAATAATGCATTACAACTGCGCTGGTACCAGAGCAGCACCTCCTACACACCCACATACGTATATACGTACATAGCAGCGCACTTTTAATTGCAAGACAAAGACTAAGTATGACCCCACTCGGCAAACACTTAACCTATTTACTGTCTGCCTGTTTGTCACTCGCCTGACTGCCTGCCCGCTTGTTTTACTGTTTGCAATTTCCATTTGAAGAATGCTTATTGTTTTCCATTTCATCCCGTTTAATGACATTTCAGGGCATCAGCGCATACTACATTTTGTATTAAATTGAATCCAATTGAATCGCAACGCATCGCAATCGAATCGAGGCGAATGGAATCGAATTGTGCTAACCTCATTTTTCGCTGTACCAACCAATCACTTCGACTCACTGCTTGTAATTTGTTTTAAGCGCTCCATTTTACTATTCATTATATTATCCCTTGCAGTTTGTTCGATTTTGCGTCCTTCTTCAATATTTTCTCCTGCCACTCTAAGTAAATTCTCTGCTATTAATTCTTTGCGTTGCACTTATTGCCACTTTTTATTGTCTGTATTTTAGTAGAGTAGACTTCTTTGTCACCCATCACTTTCTGTTTATCACTGCCACTCATTCATTGACTTTGTCTGCCGTTACATTTCCTTGCACAAAGTCGAACAGAGCAGAGCAACAGGATGTTTGAGTATTTCATTTTGCGCCAAGTTGATTTGATTCTCTATTCCATTTTCCACTTTGATTATTGATAGCTACTTTAGTACGTTCTATGTTTTCTTTTAAATTCTTTTTTTGTTTTACTTTTTATGCATAATTCTTAGTTTCATTTTGTTTGTTCATCAACATGAAAGCTCATCGGCGCGCAGCACACACGCACACATACCTAAACAAAGTGAATATTTTGTATAGTAGTTCGTCGGTAACACTTGGCAATAAAAACGGCGACAATGAAAATTGATTCAAGTGGAAACAGAAGCAATTGCCTGTGAACAAAAAAAAAAAAAAACAGAAAAAACACGAGGAATCCCATAATAGGCATATACAAAGGACCAATGAATACAACCACTCAGTGACTGCTCCGCGCTCCAGCTTATTTGGGTGGGTGTGCATGTCGAATAAAAGCCCATTTAGGGTTGGGCAATTTTCCCTATCGGTGGTGAGTGGGCTCTAACAGACGGTTTCAATAATTGTTAACAAGTTTCTGCAGTATTGACTATAAACATTGTATGTCTGCGTAAATGTAGATATGTGTGTATGTGGCGACATCGCACCAAAGATTTGTGTATACGCGTGTAATAGATATTTATAGAAATAATAAAAAAGCTTATGTAGACTCATATCAAAGTGCATGCCTTCCGCTAATGTAATTGCCACAGAAAGGTAGGTCGATAGGTCGATAGGCCGGTGGATAGAAATGGTTGAAATAATACAGTGTTCCAAATACCTTCGCACTCACAGCGACCGTCGTCTACTGCATTGAGTGGTGTGGCAAACAATCCCATCTTCTCTTCTGCAGAGACCCCCCTCCCGGAACTACTGCATTACTTCGAGAGGGCCCAGAACGGCGTCCATGAAGTGGCCTAATTCTATTCACCCACCCAGCTCTGAGTCCACCATATTCGTAGCCAGCTTCCTGCTATAAGCTCGTATTCTTATGTCTTTATTTGTGTCTATTGACCACAATCGGTTCTTTCGTTCAAAGTCCTCTCCTTTTTACATATGGAGGTTTTATGCCATCGATAATCTCCATTGCTCGGCTTTTTGAAGCAAAAGGAACATCGGTAGAATGCGATATCAAATTTGTCTGATATCGTCGTGAGCGTTACCTCAGGCGTTCGTGAGTGTGGTTCTTCAGTCAAACAGTTAGTGTCTGCTTACTCAAGAGTTCCTACTCTTAAGCCGCTCACTCCACATATCGGAAGTACTGCATTATTTTTGCTGGATACGTCTTAACAGCATTGCAGTTATTGCTTGATGCACACAAGGCTGGTATAAGATTGTTCACCTGTGTCCAAGTAGCACCTCCAGTGTTGACGCTCGTCTCGAAAACGGCCAAAAATGGAAAATAATATGCTCTGCATCTTCGATCGCGTTGGGGCATTGTGGACAGTAGAGCTTACCCGTCAGGTTAAAACGACCGAAAGCATCTGTATCCGCTGATAAACTGCGATAGATAAAAATTGGTCATCCAGGTGCGATTTCAGGTATAAGTCTATGGGATCACGTTGATTTATCTATCATTCTTCTATGGATTGAAGACGTTATGTAGCTTTTTTCTCTCCTTGGATGATTTTGCTCCCTGCCTGTCATAGAGGTGACTCATTTCTCGTGCATGTAGTTCTCCGGCGATAACGCAAACCGCGTTGTCAGAGACGATTCTGAATGCGCAAGCAACTTTTAGTGCATTCCGTTGTAACACCTGGACTATGAGTTATACGTTAGATGGCTTAGCTCCCTCCCAAATGGGAGCAGCATAGAGAACAACACAGTCCGGACGGAAGCGACTTCTTCCACCTTATGCACCTCATCAGAGGGCGCGTGACGTCACATTAGTGCAGTTATGTAGTGTTGCCAACGTTTTACTCTTCGCAATAAAATTAGTGCTTTTTATATAAAAAAAAGTGCCAAATGCGAAAAATTTGACTTCGGCTTATTTATTTCTTAAATTTAAAGCTACCAAAACTTTAAGTTGAAAAAAAATGTAATTTAAAAAAAGGCTAAAAACGGTCACTCTAGCATTTAAAGTTTATGCTGGGGAGATTTCAGTGCTATTAAAAATTTATTGAGTCCTATAAAATTTAATGTTTTGAAAGTGCAAATCTCATTTTTGCTTCTTCTGAAGCTATGCAAGAATATTGGATATTCTTCTCACAACTTTTCTTAAAATTTAAAACCGTTTTATAAATTTTAAAAAGCCTTTGAATTTATTGAATATGAATTAAAACCATAGAGGTGTATTCATAGTAAAAAACAAACAAAAAGTTCCAGATAATAATGAAGAAATCATATCGTCCCTGCTTGAAAAAGGGGCACCTTACATAACCTCGAATACAGCAAAATAGTTTTCGTCGTCCATATTTCTCTTAACATAAGTTGTAAGTAGTTACATGGATAGATTTCTAAGCCTATGTTTTTTCAATACCGTCTACAGTACAGAGCCATAGCACATTTATTTAAAAAAATGCACACAGTAAAGAAATTTTGTCGCGCTTACAAAGTTCTTTAAAGATTTCAATAATAATGTAGGTATTTTCTTTTCCTAAATGTGCATTTTATGTTTTCTTATATCCAAAACTAGGCAGTACTGCAGTTGCAAGAGAGACATTTTATTGCTCGAAGGAGAAGTTGAAAAACAAATTTCGAAAAACCTGTAAATAAATGAAAACATTTCACCCACAAATAACACACAAATAGAAAAAATAGAACTGAGTGAGTCATTAAACTAATTTAAAAAAATTATATTCAACATAATTATAAAGATGGTATTTTAATTAGAGGTAGCTTGAAAGATATCAGGAAGAAAGAATTAAAACTCTGAGACTAGATAAAAAAAAGCCAGCCGCACTATGTGCGCATATTGGAAGTGAAACTTCTTAATTTCTGGATTAACTTTAAATACATACAATAATAGTGGATAATATTATTATTCTTTTATTTCTGAAATTTGTACATTAGCCGGTGCTGCCTGTACATTTTGCTGTTTGATGGTGCAATGGAAGCAGTGGATACAATCGGTTTGTGGTAACTGAAATAGGATATATAGTATGTTCTTGACTCGATTGTGTCGATATAGCGAGAAAATACGGCATCTACCATTGTTCCTGATTTTGTTGTCGAAGTATAGCGGTCATTACTCATTTGTAAATTTAGTTGATGTTATAAAAATTCTATTAATTTCATGGAAGTGTCCGATGCAAAATTTAATATGAAAGGTTTCAGATCGTCGCGTTGAGGAAGAAGTTTACCACCATCACGAGTGTATCTTAACAACAAACCATGTAAAAATGCGATAATGTCGTTGATATGTGAATTCGGAGTTATGTAGACACCCACAATTTGTTTTGTTTGTTTTTGAATCCAGCTTTTTGGTCCCACGAGTAGGCACGGAAGGGATGGTCCGCCACGGCAGAGCCGGCATGCCGTGGTAAGGCACTTAATACAACCGACCTAGCCTGGGCGCCGGAGGGGACCGTTAAAGACTGGTTGTTTAGACACTACCAGCCATGCAGCTCTCGGCACGGGTACCTCGACACCTTAGTTTAAAGTGCTGACAACGATATACCGCCTTGTCACCGGTCGACAGAGCCTCGTTAGCGAAAACAGGGAGTACCAAGTCCAGGGCATCAGGTCCTGGACAGTGGGTAGAGGTTGCCAATTGGAGAGGAGTGGCTATATTGTTCGCATCACTTTCCCATTTAACCCCCCAAAACAATAAATTTAGTACTATGTAAATTTAATAAAAATTTATAAAATTTACATTTAGTACTATGTAAATTTAATAAACTAGTCCTTTGCAAAAATCGTTGAGTGAATTTTGCCTTCTCTATTTATTGTATCACAGAAATCGTATGAAAATATATTAATAATCGATTAATTTTCAGCTATGCTTTAAGAAAAATGGAAACTCACCCTAGAAAACTGGAAAAATATAATTACGAAATTACTTAAGCTACTAAAGTCAATAATAATTCTTATTCCGTCAACACACCCAACATAACCGCAGAATTCGTGTCAACCTTCTCACCAACAACTCGGGCAGACACAGAGGCGACGTCGCTAGCCTTCTTCACAGTTCGCACAGCCTAACCACGGGGGGCTTTTAATTATCTCGTTTATTTTAATTATTATTTGCTTTATTCGCAATTCCTTCCATCATTTGCCTCTGCCGGTGCTTTAACATAACTGTTTTACTGTGCATTGGTGTGTCGGTTTGAAGTGCAAACAAACAAAAGGACTTCGTGACGGTAGACAATGTTACAGCGTTCATCATGTTGGAGTTGTTGCCGTACGGGTATACTGCCACATCACTTCTCCATCATGACTCTATTGCTATGAAAGAAGCTGCCTACTGCTGCAGGCGGTTCCGTGGCAAAGCACTGAAATATATTCAAGTGGTTTCAATTCGAGCAATTCAACAATTCAAAATTTCAACAACTCAAAAGGCAATTGTTGACTGATTCAATGCACTGAGTGTCTGAGTGCAGTTTTCAGTTTTTCCCCTTTGCATCTTCATGTGTACATATTTGCGTTGTTGGAGTTTTGCTCGCATATTCACTGCTACTAACTGCTCCGTCCGTAAGCTACTTGGCTAATGTGCACAGAGTGAATGATGGAGCTGCCCTCGAGCAAAAAAGTTACTGTATGGCTGTTAATGAAATTAAATGCAACTTAAAATAAGGAAATATTTAATTGCACTATTGAAAGGCTGAATATTAAAGCCATTGATACTTTTAGTTAAATTTTGAGGGAGATCGAAATGTTTGGCAGTGCAAAGAGGGCGTCAGATTGCAAAGCAAACAATCTATAAGAAGTAATGCAACTTTTATTATAAATTTAACTTTTGTACATTCTTGTTGTATCCATTAATAACAATAAAACGTATTGCAGATATTATTTTATATATTATGTGACGTTTTGTACTCGTTAAGGAACCTGTTGTTGTTGTTGAAGTGGTTGAGTATTTCTACTGAAAATAATCCTAATTAGCGATCAGTGCCGTTTCACTACCACTGTTCTCGTGAGAAGATGTCTTGTTTTCTTTTGTCCCAAGTCAGATCCATTTTGTGAGATCCAAGATAGCAGCAAATTCTTTACCTCCATATCTGAGATTCCATTAATTTGCTGTGTAATAAAGGCTTACCGAAAGAGCGAAGTCGGGTCCTAGCTAACCCTGGACATTCACATAAATAGTGGAAAAGACTTTTCTTCACCTTTTCCGTTTGACGGTTTCTGCAGATGAAATTGAAAGGGAGGTTGAGTCTGGCTGCATGATCCCCTATCTTCTAATGACCTGCAAGGGTTGCAGTGAGGCATGAAATCGCTAGTAGTTCTGCCTGGAACGCGCTGGCATAGTCATAAAGTCGATTTGATTGAGATAGGTTGAGCGACTCCGAATGGAAGCCAGCTCCCACCCCACAGTTCAATCGTATCAATATCATATCTTCCAATCACCTTCGCTTTGCCCCATTCGGTTCTCGGAAGAAAACGTACCGTAAAGTCTTTCCTGAAGTTAAGGTCGGGGACTGTGTAGTCTGATTTGATTTTGGGCAGTGAGGGTCTTGCTGTAACCGTACGATCTTGTTGTCCAGTTTCCTATGTCTATGAGTCTCAACGCGCTACAAGTAGCAATTGTTGTTATATGTATAGTAAGTCTAATGATAATAGATGAGTTAGTACATTGCACGCTTAAGTAGGACTGGTGCTAAGCACTCCTGTAGTTAAGATACATGCTGTTTTTTGTATCTTGTTCAGCCATATTTCTTTTCTATTGCGGGCCATCAGACTAGTGCCGTGTATGTTAGTATTGGCCTTACAATGGCTATGTAGGACCAATTGTATAGTTTTGGTTAGATACCCCATTTTTTACCCAACATTCTCTTACAGGTGTAAAGTGCTATATTCGCTTTCTTTACCCTGTACTCTACATTGGACCTCCAGCTGAGTTTGGTATCTAAGATACAGGTAACACCTAAGTATTTTGCCTGTTGGGTTATCATAAGACTAACGCCGTTTAATTTAGGGGGAATCAAGTTTGGTATCTTGGTTCTCTTAGTGAATAACATCAGTTTAGTTTTGCTTGGGTTTACACTTAAACCACAGTCTGTGGCCCAATTGCTGAGTAATCCCAGAGCTCCTTTCATAATTTCACTGATTATGGTTGGAAACATTCCGGCAACCATAGGAATAAGGAACCTGTACTGAACAATCTTCTCAACCGTAATACTCTAAGGACATTTTAATTAAAGACTTAAAAGACTTGAATTTTTCCAATAAATTTCTTTATAGTAATTTTACTCTGAATGTTGAAAATAGCATTATATTTAATTTAAAAATCTTTTCGCAATACACCAAATCTAGGAAGTCCAGTTTTGGTATTCCACCTGCTACTTTCTGGATGATAAATCAGCCACCAACACTTCTGGACTAAGTTTTTCAGAACAAATTTTATTAACGTTGAATCCGATGTTTTTCCCAATCATTGTTCTGCTCCCGCTGTGCCCCACAAGTAATCAAGTATCTGCATCAACGACTGGAAAATAACAGTTGTTACTCCATTTTCCAAAAGTGTTAAAAAAGCGTAATTCGTAATTACAGACCTATGTATTTCGAAGCTCTCGTCATTATTTAAGCTGTTTGAAAATATTGTCAAAGTAAAGGTATATTGCAGATTGTAGATTATATTCAGACCCACAGTTTCACTGAATACTGTATTGCAGCCTTCTGAGCAGGGCTGTAATTTGCAATTTCGAACAACTTTAACCCTTAGAGTGCGGAGTCTATTTTATAACATAAGAACCCCCATTAAAGTCCCTCACACAAAAATTGTTTTGTTTTGTTTATAAGTTGGCATATTAATATTACAAAGACTGTTAGTAAATTAAAAAACGATTATTTAATTAAATTTACAGCATTTATTTTTAATAAACAAAAAAATAATATGCACTTTCAAGCATTTTATGTTTTGACATAAAATAAACACATTATTATAATTAATAATTATAATAAGGAACACAAGCTAAGGAACTCAATTTTACTTCTTTCAACAAAAAAAAATACAAAAAAATAAATATAATAATTCATTGCATCATCTCCATCATTATCACTAAATTCTTTATTCAGTGTCACTAGAGTCCATAATATATTGTAGACCAACGATTTTCTGTTCTTCAGTTCTATGTTCATTACAAACAAAGTTAGAGCATGTGGCACATTTCAATTTAGACTTTTTATCTTTATTTCTAGGACATAGAAAGCAACGACCACGTTTTATGTTATGAACTTTTCACATTTGTTTTTTGAATTCCGCTGCAACACCATAAGCCGACAAAGCGCGTCGTAAGGTAGGAACGGTTTTAGCTTCTTTTAGCAAACGTTGCATCATGTTTGGTTCAGCTAATTTTTGTCCAATATTTATTAGAAATACCTTTATTTGTGATGAAAGTACCCATTCAGGGTTTTTCTGCGTAAAGATTATAAAAGCATTTAATTCAGCTATGTCCACCATATTCATAATTATTCTAAATGGCCAACGTGCTGTGCGTCTGTCACATGAGTATTCCCTTATAAGTTTGTCACTATTGTCTACTGCTCCTTTAGTTCGATTATATGTAGTCCATGATTATAATTGGCTTGAAATGAACTTCATTAGAAACAGACTTGTCTGCATGTTGGGAAAACAGAAAATGTACCATCCGGTTATTTTTAGGAATATATGTATGTTACCATAGATGTGTTCTTTGTGAAAGAAAATATCGATGAATACTCTTTTTAATTTTTTGATAATTTCGTTTTGTTTTTTCTGACAGTACTCAGGAGCGTCATATTTTTTGTAAGAATTTGCCAAATCATAAAAAAAAAAAAATAATTAAATAACTGGCGCGTACACTTCTGTTAGGTGCTTGGCCGAGCTCCTCCTCCTATTTGTGGCGTGCGTCTTGATGTTGTTTCACAAATGGAGGGACCTAGAGTTTCAAGCCGACTCCGAACGGCAGATATTTTTATGAGGAGCTTTTTCATGACAGAAATACACTCGGAGGTTTGCCATTGCCTGCCGAGGGACGACCGCTATTAGAAAAATGTTTTTATAAATCATAACTTGTGATAAAATTATCAGTAGTTATGCGCATGCCAGATCCAAACAATAGCTCAGCGAGTTCTTTAACAACCCGAGCACCTTGATTTCTTTCTACATTTCCCCCATAACGCTTTCGCGTATACACTGCAGATTGTAGAATTATGATGTTTTCACATCAGCGGCAGCACAAATTTTTATACCATATCTTTCAGGTTTTGATTTTATGTACTGTCGAAATGGACATTTTCCACGAAATGGTACAAATTGTTCATCAATAGTTGTAGCGCCAAAAGGATTGAATGACTTTCGGCAATTGTCTAGAAAAGAGTCCCACATTTCCCTTATGACAGCTAACTTGTCAGTCTCTTTTCGAGTTTCTCTGGTAGTTTTATCATCAAATCTTATATACTTAGACAATGCAAGAAATCTATTACGAGGCATGTATGCAGTAAATATATTTCTCCGAATGGATTCGTCAGTACTCCACATTTCTTTTACATTTTCTCTTCTACAAATATCGCAATAGCTGAAACTGTTATAAGTACTCCGACAAAGGCATACAGTTCACCTTCAGGTACTACTTTCCAATTTTTGTATTGCATCTGGGGATATTTTTCATTGTACTTATCAGACACTCGTTTAGATTCTTCGTTAGTATGAAGACAGCTTTTCTCTTTCATCGTTGGTGTTATAAGATGATTGAATTTATCATCAATATCGGTTATAGTACTCAAGTAACTAGTTACTCCTGGAGTTACGTTCACAATATTGCATGCTAACCTACGTGTATGTGGAAATGGCTTCGAAGACTACAGACCAAACTTGCCAATGTAATATTCTGTAACGAAAGGAAAGGCAACATCATTTTCGCTAATATCAATATTCGAAAGAGTATCTTCTGCTTGTTGTCCAAGTTCCTCAAACTCGTCTTCCGTTCCGCTGGTCTCACTCGCATAAATATCAGGTATAAAATTACAGTTATCACAAGGATTCTCCTCACTGTCACTTCAATCATCCAAATAGTCTTCTATCTGTTGCTGGGATAAATTTTTGTCCGGTTTTCCATTTTTAGCCTTAAAAAAACGAAATATGTAATGAAAATAAGGGGGTAATTTGGGTCCCCCACACGAAAAACTTACCTTATAAGTATAAATAAACTAATCTTGGGGGACCTAAAGTCCCCCTCTCCGTATTCTAAGGGTTAAGCTTTTGTACTTGCTTGGAAGTAAGGCACACACGGCTTTCTGGCTTCCAGTTCACAACATCTTCCCTTATTATTTCCGAAATTCTGAAAGCCTGGCAGTTTTCTTTAAATTAGAATTAGCATTTGTTGTATTTATTTATTGTATTGTTGTTGGATCGTGGTTGTGTTCCGTAGGCACTTGGTTAATTTTGCGCTGTTGATCTTTTTTTTTTGTTATTGCAATACTTTTACATAAAAGCGGCTTCTTTTAAGCAAAAGACCAGCGAAATTCATGCTTTTTATTTCTGGACTGGAAATGGTAAGCGCATTCCTCAATAAATAACAAATCATTTGCTTTATTGCATTCTTCCATTTAAATAATAATTTTCAAAATACTTTTCACAGCGATAACATGTTGCAATTTTAGTTTCATTGATTCCGTTCAGGCATTTTTGATGTTAAAGAATCGCCCAGGAGCTGAGGATCAGCCATTAATCAGGTTTAAACCATGCGCACAAAGCTGGATTCAAAAAGAAGCTCGATTAACACCAAAAAAACATGATGGATCGAATTTCCATTTGCGAAGCCTTGGCCAAACAGAACGTAAGAGGCCGCTGGAAAATCCCCGGGTGGAGACTGGGGATGAGAAATGGGTCACATAGTATGTCCATATTTTGCGAAAACGATCGTGGTCAAAGCGTGATGAAGCAGCTCAAAAGGTGGCCAAACCAAGGACTAACGGGTTTGCCGGGATTTGAAAGGAATAATTTATTATAAGTATGGCGAAACACTAAACCCAGATCTCTACTGTCAACAACTGCACCATTTGAAGCTACCGATTGACCAGAATGGGCCAACAGAAGAGGTGTTATGTTCCATAAGGCAACGCATGGCCACACACGTTTGATGTCACTCGATGACCACCTTTTTCTCTTTGCAAAACTTCCTGAGTGGTAAGAAACTAGTATCAAGAGACGATTGCAAAAATCGCTTACTAGAAATAGAGACCAGAACTTTTATGAGAGAGTCATTATGCAGCTACCTTTAAAATGGCAATAAATTATACAACAAAACGGACATCTGAAACGAAAAATTTAAACTGATTATTATTCTGCAGGAAGAACAACAAATTGGCGAACTTCAACAATGTGTCAAAAAAGATTGTTTTTATATACTATTTGATGTCAATAACAACATACTATAAAATCAAAACGATCGCATTTTATTTTCTTAAAAAAAATTTGTAAAAAATATCTATAAAAATTAGTATTTAATCAGACCTTAAAAATTCCTAAAAAATATCTATAAAAATGAGTATTTGACTAGACTACTACCTTAAAGGACGTTTCAAGAAAAATTAGGGGCGCAAATTAAAAAAAAAGTTTTTGGCGGCAAATATTTATTTTTAATAAAAATTAAGCAATTTTCTGTATGAGGACAATTGCATGTAAATTTGGGCAATACAATTTGATACTTAATAGCAGATAACGCTTATTCTAGCTAAATCTCGGTAGAATTCGGTTTAATGATTCCAGCTGCTCATCCAAATTGTTTACCGCTTATAAAAGCAGATGGATTTCAAGTGAAAATTTTTAATAGTAGGAACACACTTGGTGGCTGTGCATTTCCTGCTGTGGGGCACTGCTTTTACAAAAGTAATAACCAAATTGTGTCTAGCACTCATGCTTCATTTACATTTAATATTTTAATAAGCATTTTTAACAGGCATTCGAATAATTGTTTGGTAACGAGTAACCAGGTTTTTATAATAATTCATGAAATGATTAATCTGCAAAATTGTTTTAAAAGGAAACACATTTTAGTCATTTAATAAATTATAAAAACTTAGTGAAATATACGCATCAGTTTAGTGCCCGCATTTTGTCCCGCTTGCATTTCTATTCTGCATATAAAACGTAATGGAAATATCCTTTGACTGGAATTACCTTTCAACACTGCCAATTAGTTTGAAGTGTTTCGGTTTGGTTTTGGTCTTCACACCCCGCACTTGCAACTCTTTCGAGTAGACTAAAAAATAACTAAGTCGAGTTGAGTTCACTGCAATACGATTTACTTTTACACTTCGATTGTCGTTTGGTTAATTAAAAATGCAAAATAAACTTTTACGACTAATCGAGCTGAAGGGTATCGACTGTAAAACGAGCTAATGGTAACCGAAAACCCGAAAGCCATTTGCACAGCAATAACAATAAACAAACAAATGCTCACTTCACTCAATGATAACAATAACAACACTTATGAAAAGAACCCGGCATGGAAATCTATTAGTACCCAACTGGTGGGTCACTAGTGAATTTAGGAGAAGAAGGTGCCAAATTAAGCATCAAATTTTATTTTTGAATAGCCTTGTAAATAAAACAAAAAACTATTTTGAGTGCTAGAAATCTTTATTTTGACCTTTACGCGCTCCATTGCTTGTCTGCTGATATATTGTGGCACTCCAGTTCACAAGTGTCAAAAATTATACTTACTGGTATATATATGTTCTGCTCAATAAGAAACTAGTAAGATTAGGAATACCCTGTCAAGTAACATTTTGGCAAATGGACAATGCTATGCCCACATGCCACGCGCAATGCATATATCTCTATGGCGACTTAAGAAAAATGTGCCAAACTTGTAGCACGTGTTGCTCCTCGCCACTTTTTATGTTCTAGGTCTAAATTTCGTCCGTCCCTCTGATCTAGCAAACTATATCTCTCTTTGTTTATGAGTTATTTTGAGTTCAAAAATTAAACGTCAGCCAGTAAAATGTAATAGTAAAGTGTACACTGGTTTATAAAGTTCGGTCGGGTAACAGTTCTTCTCGATATAAAATTAGCTTTCACCATAAATCATTGATTTATCTAAATCAAGAGCGAAATTAAGCGAAAAGTCCCTACCAAAGAGCGGAAAGAGCAAAAAAGTTAACGAACGCAGAATTTTCCATCACTTGCATAAACCAGTAGAAAAGAACACTCTATCAACCCTGATCAAAAATTCTCAGAACAACCGCCAGGTAACGCTCTAAGTAAATTCATTTGAGTTTTGCTTTTTTGTTGTTCGTTAGGGTGCAACACTTGTGGTTAACATACTCACCAATTCCTACCAATTTGATTGATATTGCTTGGCGAGTGACAAGAATGCTTCAGAAGAGATTGTGGGTCCAACGAGGATGATGAACGTAGTGACAGGCTGTTGACATCAAAAACTGATGAAAACGTTGATAAAGTGGAATAAAAGTTGAACAGTAACCGCTTAATTAGCCATCAGAGAGCTGGCAAATGACTTGAACATTGACTGTTTTAAACATTAAGAGACGTTTTTGTGAAGCAACTCGCCCAGAAAGAAAGAATTTGTGAGAAAACAGCTCGAGGATTTTGCACTACGGTAACGTCCCGTTTGTTTGACCAAGAACGAAACGAATACCATCCAATAGTCATCGAATTTGATCCTTCAAAAACTCACTTAGGGGATCGACTTAGGCGTTTTAACAGCCAAAAGGAAGTAATGAAAAAATCAAAGAGGAATCTGCTGGCTATAACGAAAATAGAGTTTCAGAAATGCTACGAGAGCAGGATAAACCGCTAGCGTAAATGCGTTGACATAGGTTAAGTAGACAGGTGCAGAATTTTAATCATGGAACCTATACGATGAAACAAAATTATAGAAACTTATTATGAAAATGATCGATCTTTAAGAACCGCATAAATAAATGATTGTTTTTTGGTAGAAATAATCGCCGAAATGAGTCGATATTTCAAAGGTTGGTGAAACAATTTCAAGAAACTGGTTCTGTCGAGGATAGAAAAAGGACTGGCAGACCAAAAACTTGATGTTCTTGTTGAGAGAAAAATAAAGGGTCGCCGATCGTGGTGCCCCTCCTTTGCTCTCAACGAATTCCACAGAATCGCTCTGTTGATAACGTCGCACTTGCTCAATTTATTCGTGTGTTGTTTGTGTATTACTTCTTGTTCACATTTTCACATTTCTGTCATGCAACTGCAACAATGTGATGCCTGATGGGCGAGTTTGTATCACTCTTGCTTCAACATCGAGATCTCGCGGTTCTTAAGAATTAGGCAATCACGAATCGACTGTTTGGCAGATTCTACCTGTAGACGTGCTCTGATGATGTGATTTTTCACATATAATTTTAATAAATTTGTTTATTAACAGAAAATTTAATCGTATGCCCTAAGATCAAATCTATGTTTTTGTGCTACATAATTTTCGATGACTAAAGATGCTCCAGCACAAATCGCATCTAACTATCACTTCGATGGTTGGATAATTTTATTCATGTCATAGACCCAGTCTGAACACAAAAGTCATTACTTGCAACAAAAGTCGCAAAATGAAATCGCGCTACATAATTCTGAACTTGAACATTTTTTCACTGGTACATATTTTCCATACAGGCAATATACCGATACATACAGACATTGAGACGTTTACATGAATTTGGGGTTGCTAAAAGTTTTAGAGCACTTAAAAGGCGAAGCGCGCTAAGTGCGGCAACAATAAAATTAAATTAGCTCAAGGATTAGCACGAGCGTTAAAAGCGAATGGATACTGGATATCTCTTTCTTTACTTTATTTATGCTTTAAGTTTTGGTCGAGTTCGACGCTTGCAGCAATATGTAGTTTGGTATGATTAACTCGAATATTCCTGAAATATAAACTTCGCCCAGGGAGCAACCGAGTGACGCAAACTGACCAACTACAAAGGGTGTTGTACATATTGCTATGCGACACATCTCAATTGATGTGAAATCATTCGAAGTTTCATTTTCCTTTTATCTCTTTGATTCTTGTACGCACTGCGTATGAACTTAATTAATTGTTTTCACGCTTATACAAATCGCCTCAAAACGCGTGAAATGTATTTGGGTTTATATTTATTTCTAAATATAAGACTTCAAATATCTTACTGTCTGTGTATGCGTACGCATATGTAGGGATGTGTAATTATGCGCTTGCAAAGAAGTGGCCTCACATTAAAAGGTTGAGTGTTGCTAAGGTCGCCTAAGCGCATATTTCAGTCTACTTCTGCTTAATTTAACTTTTAAAATAGTTTAATTGGAAGCTCAAAGCTAATCGATGGGTTTTGTGTAACTTGCATGTCTTTCAAAACCGGCTGACTCAAAGGGGTTGATTCAAACACATTGATTCAAAAACCGTAATAAAGAATGAATATTTGAAGGGTTGTTGAAGTGAATGAGAATTTGTGTTACGAGTGTAACCTAAAATTTTTGGGACGAGTTTTAGTAACTGATCAATCACAAATGATGACAAATTACCAGCATTGAAAAAGCAAATGAAAATTAAAGGCTTTTTGATTATAAATCAATTTGTGAAAGTGAGTTTCCTAAGTGAAAACGCTGATATAAGCGAATTAGGACGTCCTTTGTGCAGTGATTTTACTATACCGTGGTCTCCTTTTATTTTCTGAAGCCAATTAAATTAATCAAATTAATATATAAATTAATAATTAAACTTATTTTTTCACACAAATTAATTAATTACATTTTTCAAATCCATACTACGAAATCCATTCGAAAAAATCGAAAAAGCACAAAATTTGTTTACCAAATTCGCTTTGAATAAAATGATTGGCCAAATGATCCTCATCATTATATCAGCGGATGGAAATTTTAAGACCTACAGGCATTGTCTGATAGAAGAAAATACTTCTAATTAATTTTTGTTTATGGAATTTTATTATCAATGGCAGCACTAACTGCAATGAGTTGAAGAATCTCTTTCAAGCCCATATCTCGCCCCATAGTCTCGAAAATAATCGCTTGTTTGCTCAACCAACGAACAAAACTAATTATTCAATTAATGAGCCTCCTATGTGACGGTGACGGTTTAATAATTACCGCAGTATGTAAAATTTAACTAATTGTATTAGGATGTAAGAGGTCTCTCTGTAGAATGAAGTAAATAAATAAATAAAATTAAATAATTATTTAACATTTCTATAAGGACGGAATCTTTTAAAAATTCCGAGTACACAGTTTTATACCCATTGAGTTTTAATACAGATAGAGTTCAACTTTGGAAGGCGCTCAAAAATCTCGTTGATATTTCGCAATTTTTGTTTCAAACGGTGTTAAGGGGTTAGGTGTAGTCAGAGGCTAGAAAAAATGATGGCTTTCAATAATTTTTTTTTCTAGTAAATTGCTTTATTTTACAAAAATAAAATCATAGCATTAATAAATCATATTTCGACTTGACTTTAGCAAAATTTCAAAAACAAAAATTAGTAATTGTGAAATTTATCGCTGTTTGTGTGGAAACCGTTTCTGCAGAAGTCAATTGCGATGATCATCACAAGTCCTTGGAGATTCATCTAGAATCAATCGGACAAGAGAAATAAGTTTTATTAATAGATAATCTTGCGCCTGATTGAAGCTTTTATTTTTTTCAAAATTAACAATACGGCGGCCTCAAGAAATATTTTTCAGATTTTTGAGAAAAATATCGACAATTAAAAAAAATCGAATTTTTTGAAAAAAAAAGTTTTCGATCAGGCACCAGTTGTTTATGTTTTCCAAAAGCAGCATACATTTTATTGGAATCTCGAGTGTTATCGTTAGCGCGCTTATCTGCTACTTATCTGCTAGCAACTTGCTCTCGAACGCTCCGGAGCGCCCGAGCACCCTTTGTTAATTGTTGAATAACTCAAAAATTATTTGTCGGATTTACTTCAAATTTTCACACAATATTTTTAAGATATTATACATCAAGAAAATTGAAAAAAAATCTTTTTTTTTGAAAATTCCGACTACCCCTAACCGCTTATCTTAGGAACATTTTCGTGGACTACCAGAGCGTCCCTCATCCTCGATGTCCATTTTACGAAAACAGAATCTGTGGAACTACTACTTTGATTCGTTATTGCATAATGCATCTTTAAGCAGAGCAAATTTCTTAGGTCCCCTACTCTGACTTTTTACCTTAATCGTGGTGGTACTGATGAATATATGAAATTGCCTATGAAATATTTTATGCAACCATTTTATCAGTTAGAGAGTAAAGTTGTGCAAATCATTTTTTAAGAGGGTTTCTCAGAGTCAAAGAAATAAAAGAAAGCGTCCAAAGGATAACAGTAAAATTCCGAGTTCGCGTTCTTTCACGTATTATTTGCGAGGAAACGGAAAATATGGTATGTATTTCGGTTTGGAAAAAATATTATGCGACTGCTGTTGTAATGAACAAGTTTCATTTTTGATTGCTCATCGTGGTCGTCATATTCCCGGTAACAAAATTGATAAAATTGCTAATTGATAAAAAGTTATAAAAAATATTAACTCATTTCCCGCATATGCTAGCCACTTTACAATGATAACCCAAGGAGAAAATACTTAAATCCGAACTTAAATATTAAGAAACTGTACGAACTCTACATCGCGCTATGTACTGTAGAAAATATAGAACCAGTGAAAGTAAAATATTATTGTATTATAAGGTTTTCTCGACTAAATTTAATTTGCAAATTTTAAAATTCATGCAACACTTCTGGTTATCTACAGATAAAAATTAATTATTCAGCCAGTGCGCAAAGAAGAATTGCGGAAATCGAAAAGAACGCTCACTTGCAAAATGCTGAACAGGCTCGTAATCATATGGCTGCAAATCGGATGGCAGCCTCCGAAGATATTTTTGTATTTGCATTATCTTTCAATATAAATGAAATTTATAATTTAGGGTATCAGGAAAGTTCTTCAGATCTGGTAAAGTATATAGCGATTTGTGCTAAAAAATTACGAAACTTTAAGGACAAATTGACAGACAAAATAGGTATTATTCATTTTTGTTAAAGTCTTTAATAAAACATTTATTTATAGTACAATTTTTCCGTATTAACAGAATTATTATAAGACCGAATTTATATTAATAATTGCTTTCACTTACCAAATCGACCAACGCCCCTAAAAGAAATAAAATTACTGTAAGTATATTCCATCTTAAACTTTCTATATGTCGTCAGATCGAATATGCGTTTTCAATAAGGGGTTACAGTTAGAAGGCCGAAAAAAAGTGAATGCTGCAGAATTTTTTTCTAAGAAAACTTTTAAATTTATTGATCTAACAATGTGTACACATATTATGATGCCTTTCGACTGTATTTTAAGGCTTAGATTTGTAAAAATATTTAATTGGAAAGGAGATACAGCTGATCTCCGGGAGCTTCTCTCAAAAAAGACGTCTTACGGTGGCCACAATATCTCTGAAGTGGATCCTCTGAAATTAAAAAACCAAACAGATTTCGTTAGAGTAATGTTAAATCTAATAATTAATCGAAGGCAAAAGTAAAATATTTTTTTTTGAAAAAATGGCGGTTTTTCAAAAAAAATTGTTGACTAAAATTTCGACCTTAAATTGTTTATAAAAAAAAAATATTTATCGGTAAGAAAAAATCTTCGATTAATTGCTAAAAATGAGAGATGCTCGTGTTAAAGTTTGAGATTAATCGGTTTAGCCGTTTTCGAGTAATGTTGGTCACCGACTTTGAAAACACCATTTTGAGAAAAACGCGCTGCCGCTCCGGCGTTGTTCTCTCAAGCACTCTAAAACGCCTGTTCAAATTTGCGTGTAATTTCGAAAATATTCCTCGAAACGATAGTAAATTTTCTATATGTATTCTTAAATATATGTACATTAAGAAAAAAACCATTAAAATTTACCCATAATGCAGTCTGCATCGTATTTTTGAAATTATAATTTGAGATGAATTTAAAAAAAAACAGGATATATTACTTTATCATTTTTTCAACTTCTTATTTTATGAATTTCATCGATTTGGCAATTGAAGCATCCATATATGGACTGTCTTTTTAGCTACTTTATATCTGCCGATATCGATCACCACGGTTTGACAGCTAAGAAAGGAAAACTGTGTGGAGATTTCTATTCAGTAAGGTTTGACAAGACATCATGAATCGTTTAACGCCAAAACAACACTTTCGAATTGTGGAAATTTACTTTGAAAAAAATAAAAACCTCTGTTCGCGAAGTTCATAGAGCAAAGTGTTGAAGAAGACGCCGCGATGTCGATTCTCAACTTATTGCCCTTTGCCCCTCGACTACATGGAATATTTGACGTAAGTATCCTGGTTTATGTGCCTATAAAATACAGCTCGTGCAAGATTTGAAGCCAAATAGTCATGGTTTGTGTTGCATTTTTGCTGATTTATTGGAAAAAGTAAAAAAATTGGGCAGATCAAATAGATCGTGTAACTCGTAGTCACGGCGGACATATACCGGATATCTTATTCAAAAAATAAGTCGCATGAAATTATCTGCCAGTTGTTAATAAAAAAACTCATTCCGACAATATTTCTGTTTGTTATTACTATATTATTTAAGGTTCACAAGCTCTTAAAAAAACAGCTGATACTTGTCTACACCTAAAAGTAGGTTTGTCTTGGTATTTTTCTGAGAAAAAAGAAGTATATTCTAGGAGCTGAAATTCATGCGATTGAAACAAAATAAAATACATTGCTGGTTCATAACTTGGCACATTTAAAATATTCGGTTCGGTTCTGGTCCAGCTTCGGCTGTGATAGGCCGAAATTCGATTCGGTTCGTTTCGATTCAGCTCGGCCTTAAAAATCAATGTTCGGCCTCTCTCTATCCCATATTTAAAAAAGTAAAGAACCGGAATACAAAGAATGGAGTAATAATATAAAAATATAATAATGCAATAAAGGAGCAGTTTTTTGCCATCCACCTCTAAAAAGCAGATGGCTTTAAGAAGCTTTTGTTCGTAGCCAAAATACATTCAGACGTTTATTTTTTTATTTATTTTTTTTTATTTGTTATTTAATTAACGCAGTGAACATGACTGGACCTACTATGGCAGCCACAAACAAATTTTTGGAAACTTAGATTTTTGTCGCGAAGATTCTTAGCAAACGTCTTGTCCTTTCATACCGTTTGCTGGCAGCTTCCAAATTTTTCTGGATTTAAATAACCCGAAGAAAAAATGTTCTATAGCCCCTCAATTAGAGGCACTACTCACTGTACTACTCACTGTACCACCAGTTATTTGTTTGTTATATACAAAAATAGTAAAAAATAAATAAAAATAAACAAACTTATAATGTTCCGATTATTTTAGCCGCATTGCAGTCATGAGCTCAACCAGCATAACGACAGCATCGTGTGAACAAATTCAATTTCGAGCACTTGTCAGTCGCTTTTTATTCACCAAACATCAAAGGAAGTCAAAAATTGTTGAGTAACAAAATACTTGAACCCAAACTCGAACCCATATTCCACGTCAAAGGCGGACTCAAAGTGGCGGATAGAAAGCGCAAAGAAAGCAGCAACAAATTGCAACCGGAAATACGAAGAACGAAGCAATAAAGCAGCGGAAAATGCAATACAAACATACTTACAAATAACTTCTAACAAATACACGCATACATATGTGTATACCCGGATGAACCATCACCAGGGGTCACTTTCCGGCTTTTATGCCAATTCTCAGGCACGGCATAGGCATTTCTGTCAATTCCTCAGAGCAAACAACAACAATTGGGTATGATGGAAGTTAGTATTCGTGTCCGCTGGGCATTTATTTGAATGGCATATGAATAGGTAAAATTTAAAAAATTGCTAAATGGTAAAACGTACTTACTTGCATACCAACGTACCAAATAGGGATGTGAATTTTTGCGACTTCGGATTCTTCGGGATCCTATTTTTACAATGTCGAAATACCGAAATTAGTACCGTGACTTAGATATTTATATATGGTTTACAACAACGTGACTCGAAAAAATGGCTTCAATATTGCTTACTCGTGCCCTACATATAATTAGTAATATATAAATCCTTGGCCAAAATTATTAGGCACTCGACTAACATACAAGTAGTTTCAAATGTGGTTACCAAACCGACCGCTATTTTTTGCAAATGTGTCGCAAGTGTGTTTAACCTCTGATTACAACAATAAATTGTATTATGGGAAAAGCCGCGGCAAACTTGGTGCGTAAAGTCTTAAAAATTGTAGTTTTAAAGGTATTCTCTAAATATTTTGGCTTTTTAAATTTGGTAGTCAATGTATGAATAATCTTTGGTGCAAAACTATTAAGTGCATACAAATAACTACTTTTGTAACATGTACCCCTACATGTAAACGCCTAAAAAGTGAACTTTGTTACGATAAAAGAGAGGAAATCCAAGTTTTAAGTGAGGAAGGTAACCGATTTAGTGGGATGTTTGCCATGCGCTATTAAGCAAAGTGCGGAGCCATAATCCCACCAAAATAAATAAAAAAGTGTGGGAAAATGCCTCACTAGTCAATTAGAATACCGAAAATTTATGCGTGAGCCTCCCAAGAATTGTAAACAAATCCTCCTCTGCCCTAGCAGCTGCTCTGTCGAAAAAATTGGAAAATCCGTTAGTGCATGAACAGCTAGAAGTCGTGGATTTCAGAACAAATCGGAAAAAGGCGTTTCGAATGAGCTTTTCGATACAAAAATTTTATGTAGGAAGATCGGTCGAATATTCTGTCGTCTGAGGCTGATGAGATCGTCGTCTGATGAAGCTTAATTTACATCATTTTAAAATATCAACAACCATAGCTGCTTACGCTAGTCCAACTTGGAGGAAATAACAGAAGCGATATTTTTCTTTCCTACAGATATTTTGAACACTTGGTGTGACGTTTGTGAGGAGACGGGCTGCCGAGGAATACCATCCAGATTGCGTAGTACCCACTGATAGGCATGGGGAAGGCAGCAGAAGTGGATCTACAAAATATTAATTTTTTCCCACTAATTCCTTCCATTTAACAGATTTATTAATAAGAGATGATTACTCCACTTTTTAAAAAGAAAAATTCAGTAATTAATGGCGTGCCTAATACTTTTAACCAAGGCTATATATATGCATAGCCTTTTTTTAATCTATTTATTTATAGTGAAAAATATTGGATTTATAACACAAAAAGAGACAATAGAGTTAATTCTATACCCCTTCGAAATACATATTTGATAAAGTAACTTAAGGTATGTCGAGAAAAGATTAAGGCAAAAAATGAAATAAATAAACAAATGTATTTTGAGGTTGAAGCTAAATACCCTTAAAGTAGGCCAATATTTATATTTTGTTCTTCTTAAAATAAATAAATAAATATTTTTTTTATTTATGAACGTAGTAAGTGGAAAGGAGCAGGCTTTAGTACAAAGCCATTTATGTTAAAATAAAAAATTAAAGAAATCAGATTAGACTTTTTACAACAGATGTGTTTTGTGTTTTGTATATATTCCCGAAAATAACTGGAATGTGGTGAATAAAATTCCGGGACTTTCGGGACTTAAAAATACTGAAATCTCAGAACCCCAGGATTGGCATCACTAATACATACACATTAGGCCGGGTCGATTTGTGGGGAGGCAAGAAAATCGCCCATTGCTCTGTGAAAATCATATTCTAGGGATCAAAATAAGAAACTTTGCCGAAGGAACCATACCTCTAAAACGAATTCTGATGTCCCCCAATTTGGGTCGAACTTTTTAGTTTCTTTTCTATAACTCACTTAAATTAATTTTTTCATTTACATATGTTCTGACTAAATAAATTTCTTAAGAGAAAAAATAGATATTACTCGTATTATAAATAAATAGTAAATATTATTATAAATAAATAAAAATAAAGAAAAAGCATAGCCATTTAGCTGATTTTTTCACGTAAAGGCCAAAAATAGTGATATTTTGAAATGATTCTATGGGGAACCCCCCAGGGGAGTTCCAGGGGGTGTGCCACTGGCATGGCTGGATCGGCCGTCCAAAGTTAGTGGGGGTCGGTCATACATTTGGACTCGATTGGAGCACTCTAAATGGGTCAAAGTGGGATTTTTCAAAATTTGCCCCTACCCAAAAGTTCGACCCAAATTAGGGGGCATCAGAATTCGTTTTAGAGGTATGGTTCCTTCGGCAAAGTTTCTTATTTTGATCCATAGAATACGATTTTCACAGAGCAATGAGCGATTTTTAAATCGACCCGCCCTAATACACATGTATGTGTTCATATATTGTTTTGTATAAGTAATGTGAAACAAAAGGACAATAAATGTGAAATTGTGAATCTACGACTATCGCCACCAGAACAACTTGCCGCACTTTTGTCTACCCATCAAAGTACAAGTAGATAAATTTATTCATTTGTTTGCAAGTTTTTGGCTGTATAAGTAGGTAAGCAGACATACACATTCAGGCAGAATACACTAGGCAGTATGCAATAAAGGCAGTAAAGCAGAAAACGGAAATTCATATCCTTGCGCATTGTGTCGGGCATAACGGCTAGGGGTCAGCATTTCCGTCGCAGATCTATAGATGCCTATAAATGTGTGTGTGTGTGTGTGCTGGTATACTTGCTCTGCAGCACCGCGTAGACCCCGACGTTGCAAAGAATGAAGGCGAAAAAGGTTGAAATTAGTTTGCATTTGAAATGGGAAATTTCTTTTTGTGTCAATTCTGATTGCAATGACCAAAAAATTTCGTCTAAGCCCCTACAAATATATGTGTATATATGTGTATATATGTATGTATGTACTCGTATATATGTGTAGATGCAAAGCGCTGTACATTACGTATACGTCAAGGCGGTTGAAATAAATTCCGTGCGCTTGCCTTTATTATACAGATCAACTCTTATTCTTCCCACTATGCACATTTTTCACCAGCAAGTCGCTAGGTATGCACGCTTTCAGCTAACTACTCACTTTCCTGCAATTTATATTTATTCCTTTCTTTGATTATTCGCTTACTCCTTTTGTTAAATTTCTATTTAAATATTGCCCTTCTTTTCTTATTTCACTTATTTTCGCTTTTAGCAGTTTTTTCTGATTTTTCTATTTTTGCTTTTATCCCTCTTTTATTTCGCTCTTTTTGTATTTATGAATTCGTTTTCAACGATTTTAGCCAACAAAAAAAATACAAACAAAAAATGCCAAGTGTTGGAGTAATCAAGGAAAAAAATCACTGAAGCAGAAAGAACATTTAATCCTATGCTGGCGGTGGTTTTGCTGAGAGGAGAAGGAGCACCTACAGTGAGAAAAGCGAGAACGTTTGAACAATTGCATTACGAGCATCAGTGACATGCTTTGAGTAGCTCAATCTGCAACATTGCCACTACCAGTCACGGTACTAAGTTCGCATTATCATATATACATATACATATAGATATATATATTTTTTTTGTATTCCTATTCCTTTTTGTTTGCTTGCCACTCGCTTTGTCTTCTCGACTGAGAGCTTTTGAGCAGCGGTGTATGCAGAAATGTCAAACTCTTTTGTCGCAGCATTGATAGATGTTAATTTGATATCTGCAGCAACAACGAGTGGAAGCAAAAATGAGAAAGGAAGTTATTTCCAATTAGTTTTATTTAAATGAAAAATAAATTCGATTCGTGGTTAGTGGAAAAATAAGCAGATAAGAACTTGTAAAACATCTGCTGCTGTAAAAAATTAGACGATGAAACAGATTTCTACCGGAAGAGGAAGACAAAAGAAACAATATGAAGTATCTCTATAAGTGTAACTACTTTGATGAAGAGGAGTCCTTGGTCCAATTAATCACCTGTAAAGCATTAGGTACCAGGAGACACAGAGTTCTGGGCTCGTACCCACTAGAGGATGAAAATTTACAAAGGATCCCTCCTAAAGAGCTGCTTCGATTCCTCGCAATACTAAATAATTAAAATTAATGGTCGCAGTGTATAAAGGCCTTAGCCTAACCAACTGTTACCATGCCTATTACATAGTGAAATTCACCAAATTTTCTTAAAACTACGAAGGCTTGCTAAGTATTGAGTATAAATTTATAAACATAGCTTGGAATTACAGTCCCAGTCTTCTTAACTGTGAAACTAAGAATGAATTTTTAATAACTTTAATAGTTTATTCAGTTAATAAACCATAGCATAGTTCATAATAAAATTGTAAACCTTCAGCATTCAGCGTCATATCCTTGAGTTTATTTCCACCAAGAAGATAGCCAAGTAATCATCTTGGTTTTAAAGTCACATATGAATAATTGAAACATCGTCAGAGAATGCAAAGAAGAACTTAATGGTTTAGCGCACACAACAGACATCACTCACATCTGGTCACCTTGCCATAAGAACATAGAAGGAAATGAGAAAGCTGATGAACTGCCAAGACAGGCGACATCTTATAACGCATCCAAAGCGGTAAGAATAGGCCATCCCAAAGCGTCCACAAAAGTGGCACCTTCCCGCTATTCCAGAAACAGGCCGTTAACAGATAGACCAACGCGGATCCCTGCAAAATACCTAACCAAAATACGCCCAAAATAAAACAGATTGGCATCATAAAAATGTTTCTGATGACTCTATCTTTTTAATGAGGAAATGCGTTGGAAGTTAGAGCCCTAGCTGACTTCTAGTGAAAACTTGGTGACATTCGGTTCTGTGGAAGCGAAGTTATAGCGACTAAAGGGTCCGATTGTTTGTGTCATCGCTACACAAATGAATTTCGAACAAACAGCTAATATCAAATTTTGTTTAAAATCGGTAAAGTTTTTATCGAAACATTTGAATTGATGAAAATAGTTTATGATTGTCTATCTCGTGCCAGAGTTCATGAGTGGCTTACACGTTTCAGAGATGGTTGTGAGGACATAAATGACAATGAACATATGAGCCACGGCTGCCCAAAATCAGTAATCACCGAAAACTCACTCGAAATTTTTCGTAAATTTATCAAAAATGAACCGAAATCATTATTAAAATTCATGGTATCGGACTTGAATATGTCCAAAACATCGATTTATCACATCTTAACTGATCATTGGGCTTACGAAAGGTCTGTGCACGTTTCATTCTGCTCAAGTTAACTGAGGATCAAAAATTGCTTAAAATTCAACATCCAAAAGACCACATTCAAGAGGCGAGCAACTTCCTTTACAACATTTTAACTAGTGATGAAACGTGTTGTTTCCAATATGAACCTGAAACTAAGCGTCAAAGTGTCGAATGGAAGACCCCAGATGAGCCACCACCCAAAAAATTGCGTTTGGAGAAATCAAAAATCAAGTCGGAGCTCATTTGTTCTTACGATTCCAAGGGAATTGTCCACAAGGAGTTCGTGCCAATGGGCCAAACCGTCAATGCAATTTTCTACCTTGGCATTTTGTTGCATCGCATTCGTCGACTTCGCCCAGAATACCGCGAAGGGGTAGGCTGGCGCTTATTGCATGATAATGCACCATCTCATCGATCCACTCTTGTGACTGATTTTTTGACCGGAAATTGCATTTTAACTATCAATCACTCACCGTATTCTCCTGATATGGCTCCCTGTGACCTCTACCTATTCGGGAAATTGCATTTAGTTATGAAAGGAGAACGTTTTGCGTCCGTAGAGGCCATCCAAAAGGCTTGTACAGATATCCTGTAGAACATTTCGATCAATGACCTGAAACACTCTTTCGAAAAGCTTTTATATAGCGCAAAACAGTGTATCGAGGCCAGATGAGACTATTTTGAATAAATAAACTGGAAGTTATAAATACCTGTTATTTTCAGAAAGCCCCTCGATACTTCAACTTTTCCAAAAATCTTACTTGACGGCATTCCTATCAATTATGTGCATACGGCTAATCATTTCGGAATCATATTCAACCAAAGATTAGCTTGGCATAGTCACGTAAATTTTGTCCTAACTAAGTTGTACAGAATCCTTCGAGCGCTCTGAACTACGCAACACCTTACTCCTCTACGCGTTCGCAAACTTTATAAGCTGTGGTTATGCGTGTAAGCACAAACTTAATGTATGATATAATAATATTATTCGCTACGTATACGGGGTCAAGGCCACGTTTCTCATCTTTTTGACACAATCTACTCCATGTCCTTGGATAAGCTTCTTCAGCTCAGATCCCTCTTACTTTTGCGCAAAATCTACTACTCGAAAGTACCTGGGTAACTCGCGCTCAGAATAACTGCCACTATGTAGGGCAGTGATGAGAAACTCAAAACTTCTCGCTACTGGGTACAAAACTCTAACGTCGGAAAGACAGTTCTTGGTGCATGCGACTCGACTTTAGAATTCTCTGCCCCAAAACTTAGTATTTATAAGTAGCGTGAACACATTTAGACGCGAACTTCATAGACATAAGAGATAGAGAGATAATTTTATTTTTAATGATAAGTAAAAAATGTGAAATTGTAACCTACTACTAGCACTAATAATTGTAAGGTTTATCCTTCTTCTGCTAGGATTGAATCTTTAAATAACTAAATAAATACAAATAAGTAAAAATACCTCCTTATTCTCAGTCACTGTTAATTAAAAAAAAAAACTCAATTATATTAAAAGTCGAAAAAAGGTTCAGCATCTATAAAAAGGGTGCTACTTTTTGCACCATTTTAAAGTATACGCAGATCTTTTATGTATCTGCATTCCTCATATTCATTTTATGATGCGCACATATTGAGTTAATGAAAAGTTAGAAAAAGAATAGGTGCACCGGATATGTGCCAATCATCAATCACGAACCTCACACTAATTGGCATAGTCATTTCCCTCTGCGCGCTGAAAACAAAAATATGGATATTAATGCTTTTTGCAGTTTTTTGTGTGAATAGAGAAAGGGAGAAACAACAAATTCGGCAACATTTTGCAAACTTCATTCGAAATGCCATGGAAATGAAATGTTTGAAACACAGTGACAGACAGAAATAGTTGTTGTTGTTAATGTTGTTGCCATTCGATTCTAACAAAGCGAAAGATGACATACTGCCAGCTGATAAACGCCAGACAAAATAAAGTTGAATTTTGTAACTCGATAAACAGCGAAAGCTGCACAAAGCAATTGAGGAGAGTAGATAAGTTTTGAGTGGCGTGTCGATTTCGATATCACACCAGCATAGCAGCGTAAGGCGCAAACACAGTGTGTATGTATATGTGTGTGTGTTTATTTAGATGCACTAGTATACAAAAATATATGTGAGTCGACCCTCATCACCGATGATTGATGGCTCCTCAGATGACGTAAACGAGCGAAATCAACTCAGTGCGAATAAGGATTTCATACTAAGTATATTGACTCAACGACAAAGCTGCTGCTGATAAACAAGTGAAAGAGCTTAAAGCGGTTAACAAATATGATTAGTTTGATTTAATGGAATGAGTTTAGCAACAACAAAACTTAAGCGTGCCAGCAAAATAACCTCAACAAGGCGATTAATGGAAATATATTTAGTCATCATTATTATCATTACTGAATAAGCTATATAAGTTTACTTAAGCAGGCATGATGTCACACACATACATACCCTTTACATGAAAGGATTTCATGAATGAGAACACAATCAGCTCTATTTAATCGACCACAACTCAGCGGCTGGGCTGAGAATTTTAATTGCGTTCGAATTGTTCGCGTGCAACCAGTTGGAAAATTCTTCCTGCGCCAAAGTCACGTACAACTGTGGCCGCAAAGCTGTTTGCTATTACAGCAACAGCGATAACTTAATGCAATGAGGGTCACTGCATTTACACACTAGAGAAAACTGTCAGTTTAATTGTCCTTAGTCTACTGCTTGAACATACTTATGTATATATATATATATATATATATATATGAATCTGTATGTATATGTAGGTATATATGTAAATATGCCAGCAGCGTGCGCCCAAAGCCATTGCCTTGGCATAATTGCGCTGTAATTTTCGATTGTACTGCAGTCTCAAGATTATAATTTGTTGCTAGACAGTTATGCCGCAATAATGCCCGCTAATTCCTTAAGGCACCGGTGCTAATTAGTTATTATAGTTTCGGTGGTTAACACTGCATTCAAGCACTTTCGCAAATGTATTAGGGTTTTGTTAGCATTGGTCAGTGGCGATTGTACGTATCTGTATACATACCTTGAACATGGGCTGAAAAGTCCCGAGGCATTCACCTCTTCACCCTTTTCTGTTAAAACTAACCTTAAGAAGACAGCTGTTAAAACTTCATGATATTCTATTCATTAGTCTGTGGCTTACTGTGCCAAGAGTGACGCTTCTTTTGTTATTTTCAAAACAATGGATCAAAAAGAATTTCATGTTTTAATTTACTTGTTGATGGGAATAACTACCGTTCAAGCAAAGTAAATGCTTGAAAAGTGTTATGAGGACTCCGCTCCATCAGAAACTACAATAAAACGATGATATGCTGACTTCAAACGAGAGAAAACACCGATGATGAGCAACGCAGTGGACGTCAAATTAAGGCGGTCATACCAGAAAACATGAAAAAATCCAGAAAATCGTTTAGAATGATCGAAAAGAGAACGAGTTGGCTTTATATTGCATGAGCATTTGACTATGAGAAAGATCCGTTCAAAGTGGGTGCTGCGTTTGCTCACTTTTTTGTTTTATCAAGACAACGCACCGTGTCGCAAGTCAATCAAAACAATGGCAAAACTACATGAATTGAACTTCGAAGTGTCTTCGCATCCACCGTATTCGGCAGATTTGGCTCCTGCGACTCGCTGAAACTGAGGCCCATTTTGAGGCAAAAGATAAATCGTTCTACAGAAGTGGTATTGAAATGTTAGAGCGGCGCTAGAGTGATTGAGTTGTTCTTGGTGGAAATTACGTTGCTGAATGAAGCCAATTTTGAACAAAAAAAAAAAAAAAAAACCGGGACTTTTTAGACCAAGTGTTACAGATACTGACTGCATAGCCTTCATTTAGATTCAATTCGGATTTGACTACGCATCACATATACTTAGTCTTGCCATAAATTCTGTGACAAATTTTACAATGCATATGGCGAAAACAAATTCGCAGGAAAAAGGTGCGTTATTCTTGCTTATGTTCATATGCATTGTCTACCCATAAATTGTACTCAGTTCCGTGGCAAATTTCGCTTGTGAACAGTGGGGAGTTGGAGCGCGGAGCTAAGGAAAATCGTATTGCAGTGATTGCATTACAGAAGTGTGGTAAAAGTGCAAGTGAGATTTACGAATTCCTGTAAAAACTTAATATTTCGAGAATGTTTGTTTACCACACGACCAAACATTTTTCCCAAGCGTCTGAAGTGACAGACAGAAAAAGAAGTGGTCGTCCTCGGGTGGTTCGAATCAGTGCAGCCATAGAAGCCGTTGGAGAAAGAATTCAGAAAAATCTCCTTAGAATGCAGAAAATCATATCCAGAGAAATGAATGCATCGACCAGAACCATGCCAAGTCTAATTAGATATGATCTCCACATGAAAGCCTTCCGTTGCTAAACTGGTCATCTTTTGACAACGCGCTTGAAGAAAATTAGACTCGATAGATGTAAGCAGCTTCTTGATGGTACGCGGTCAAATGCCAATAAAATATTATTTTCACAGATGAAAAAAGTTTCACTGTTGAAGAAGTTTTTAATAAGCAAACCGACAAAATCTATGTTAATACCTCTAAAGACGCAAAAAAATGTTGTTCCAAGGGTTCAGCATGGCCACTATCCAGCCTCCGTAATTGTTTGGTGGAGAGTGTGTTGTAAAGGTGTTACATTAGGAGGATGTCTTAGAAAGCGCGGTGATGCAGTTAAGCTCTCTTCAATGGAGAGCGTTGGAACTTCCAGCAAGATTCCGATCCAGCCCATAAGGCAAAAACCACCCAGCAGTGGCTAAAGACAATATTCCTGAGTTCATAGCCGCAGAAGATTGGCCGTCTGGAAGTCGAGATCTGAATCCATTAGACTACATTTTGTGGTCACAACTAGAGAGCATGCCTGTCGAAGACCCCACAGAAATTTGAAGAGTCTCGAACAATCATTGGTTCGAGCAGCGACGTCAATATTTATGGAAACCTTGCGTGCTGCAATATCTGAGTGACCTAATCGTTTGAAGACTTATGTAAACGCAAATGGTGACCATTGAAAATGAAAATTTAAATTTTTTTCCCTAATATTTACGTGGTTAAATAAAACTAACTTAATTAAAAAAGTATTATAATTTAATATCTATAACGGGCTTTACTTGTAACAGAATTTATGGCAGGACTAAGTATAATCCACATACATAAATGTAAAGAGTATTTCAAAAGTGACGCCCAATTGCCGGTAGTGAATAATTCTATGACGGTACCTGTTTTTCTGTCATCTTTGACATTTGTCAATTAGACTTAGTCTTAGACACATCTTGAACTGCAGCTACGTAAACATCAAACCGGGTTTTGCACTACCAAGTCGTGTTCGATCATACCGTCACTCTCTGCGTAATGTTAGAACAAATCAATGAATGACAGTCGGAGATTCATGCTTACTTTATCGATTTTAGCAGCATTTGACAGCATCTATCGAAATTATATTTGGGTTTATCTGCATTCAGAATTATCAAAGCACCCTATAAAAGTTTTGAATGTAAAATTTTACACAGTTCTCGGATCTGGTGTAAAACAAGAATGTCTCATGTCACCATTGTTATTTCTTTTATTATTTATGAAGGTCAGACATACATACAAACAAAGTTCGACCAGCTCAGTGCTGTCGCAACCAAAGTTGGCCTTAAAATAAACGTTAGCAAGACCGAATTCATTTCAAATTGTATGCAAAACGAGGCTTCTTGGTTTACTGAGCACAAAAAAGAGATCAGTGGAAGGCGGATTTTTGCTACCGCGGATGTAACATTATATCAATATATGGAACATTGGAAGATTGAAGTCATCTTTCACCGTATCAGCAAAGCTCGTGCAAAGTTTCCATATCAGTCAAAACTAATCTACGAATTTTTATTTCCACTGTGAAAGCGATGTTGTATGTGGCTGCGAAATTTGGTCGCTTACATCCGTGCTTATCCGAAGGCTGCAAACATTCGTCAACGCCAGCTTGCGCATACTTTTGAAAATCTGCTGGCCTCGTGTTATTTCAAATCAGGAGTTGCTTAATTCGCCCAACGATCTCCCAACCGAACTCTTCATCAAACGCAGACAGTTTTGCTGGATAGGCCACACTTTGCGCAAAGATGCCGGCAAAGTATGCGGGGCTCCACTATGATGCAATTCGCAAGGTGTTAGGAGCCATGGATACGGACCTATCAAACTCAAATGCAACCTGGAGTTCTTCAAAACAACTTTCTCATAATCGAAATGGCTTCAATAGTGTTGTTCTTGTCCAACGCGCCAACCGGAGGTAAAGGAAGTTATATGTGTCAGAAAAAATGAACCGGAATTATTCATGAACTATAAGGATATATATTTAAATTTTACATGAAAAACTACAAAACTACGAGTCGCAATTTCTCAATAAGCCGTGTCGTCTCCATCCTAGTCGAGTACAGCCTAGCATCTTCTTCATGCTTTGAACCAGCTTTTCTGCGTAGCTCGTCTACAAAAAGGACTAGATTTCTCGAACTTGACGGACGAGTTGCTTTAAATCATAGACTGCCCTTCCGGCAAGATACATTTTCATAGGCCCCCACATATTTTCAATGGGTTTGGCGTCTGGGGACTGGGAAACCCAGTTCAATACTGTATCCATTTCCTTGTTTTGTTGTTTCTCAATGTGTTTTTCTGAGAGCAGTGGTTTTGATGATGTGAGACGGTAGGATATGTTCGCCTCCTTCAGTCAACGTTAGATGGTGTTGATACTCACATTTATTCCCATTTTAGCAAGAGCTGATAATGCTTGGCGCTCGCTTTAAGTCGCGCTCAGAAAAGTCATCAACATTTTTGTACACCTTTCTTGATTTTTTAATTACTTTTGCAGCAGCAGCGTAAGATAATTTCGTCCCTTTCGAATGCGTGCATAAAAATACCGCCTCAAAAAGCTTCGCGTACTTCTCACTCATTTTTGTTTGGTTGCGTTTACGGGAAAGTTTCGAACGACACTAACTTTATTTAGTACTGCCATCGTGGCCCTTGAGTGGGACGCAGCAAAATGCTGAACGAAATATATCTTGAAGTTACAAAAAAGAACTGGTTCTTTTGTTCTGACACAGACTGTATATTATGGAAATGGTAGATCTTTAAGCACAACATATTGCAAATTTGCGGAAATAATCGAACGAATGAGTCGACAATTCAAAAAATGGTGAGAAGATTTCAAGAAACTGGTAAGCCAAAAACTGGGCGTTATGTTGAGAACATTGCTGCTGTAGCATATTGCGTTTTTTATTATATATATATAATTGGCGCGTGCTCCCTTTTTGGGTGTTTGGCCGAGCTCCTCCTTCTATTTGTGGCGTGCGTCTTGATGTTGTTCTACAAATGGACGGGCCTACAGTTCAAAGCCGTCTCCGAACGGCAGATATTTTTTATAAAGAGCCTTTTCATGGCAGAAATACACTCGAAGGCTTGCCATTGACTGCCGAGGGGCGACCGCTACAAGAAAAAACTTTACTTATTTTAGTCTTTCACCGAGATTCGAACCAACGTTCTCTCTCTGAAATCCGAATGCTAGTCACGCACCAACCCATTCGGCTACGGCAGCCGCTGTGTGTTTTTTATTGCTGAATATATATTTGATAGATTAAAATAAGTTGAACTATTTCATAATATTTAATTTGGAAATAAAATTCAATCAAATCTGCAACACCATTTAGGGGCTCGTGGTAAAGGCTTAATGCCATTTTATTTTGGCATTCTCAAAATCTGGAATGTCAGTAAGTGTCATACTTTCGCGAAAGCAAAGTAATCGGCTAACACTTGAACAATTTTGGGGAATATTTCCACCTTAGGGCCTTAGAGGCAGCTACCGTAGCCGAATGGATTTGTGCATGACTAAAGCCCGCGTCCGAAGCCCACTGCGCGCATTAAAATAAGGTGTTTGAAAATTAGGTTGATAAACATATAATTTCGTCAATGGTGCAGGATTCTTATTTTTCAGTTTTCCTTATCTTTATCATTTGATTATCTTATTAATACCCACGACCTACCATCGGCAAGTAACTGCAGCATCCACGTATGACACTGCCATACTTGCAGTCGATAAAACTATCGAAAACGCAACGAATAGGATACTATTTATGCATATTGAAACAAAAAAAGTAAAGCAGATTTACTTACACTCTTTGCGAAGGCATTTCGCTTTAAAATGCATTGTATTTGAACTCAGGCTCTTCACTCGCAAACAAACTATACTTTAATATGACATCTACATTTTCAGTTGGTGTGAAAAAATGTTGCTGGTATCATGTTGCTGAGTACTATTAGGAACTTAGTACTACTTTGCCGTGAGATGCTTATGAAATTCCACGCATATTTCACGACAATGCAATTTGTATGGATTTTGACAACCATTTCACGTGAAACGTGAGCTTAATACGATGCTTAAGAAAATATTTCTGAAATTTTATCAAGCAAAAATAAATGCTTTTATAGCTGGTTTTCAGTTTTTTATGTACAAATTCACATAAATAAAAAAAATTAATGAAATCAAATATGCAAAAGATTGCATAATTATGTGTAGCTGCTTCTTTCATAGCTTCTAACATTTGTTTTAAGTAAATTTAGCTTAGCTTCTTTTGAACATCTGGCCACACTGTTTGTTAGCGTTACCAGTGCACCAAAATTTTGGTTCCTAGAAGTAGTAACACTTTTCGGTAATAGCCAGATTAGACCTGTTTGTCATTAACATTTCGGGTACTTTTTGAACTGAAACTCTGCGTAACTGCGGTAATAACTTTCTTACCACAAACGTTTTAAAATCAAGAAATATTTACGAGTTTCTAATTTTCTTTTCACTTAAGGAATTATTACGCAACATTTTTATTTTTTATATTTAATAATTGCAACACTGTTTCTGCAACTGACAAAAGCTTAACCTCAGATGCTGTCGAGATTTCGACAAAGTACTCATCAATTTGCTTCAGTTTACGTAGATGCGTTAAGTCAGAAAACAGCAACAACAAAAACCCATTAAGTAAATATTATATAACTTTGCAAATACCATTCACTTTTAAGTCTTTTAATTTGTGTCTTTGTGCACATACCAAAGGTTTACAAAGATATGTGCGTGTGTGTGTGAGAGTTTATAGTTAATTAGAAAGAGTGGTTGCATTTACAAGTGACAGCCAGCGCGGATTTGCAATGTCACTCAAAGCAATTTGTGAAAGGCCAGAGTTGCATGGGTGAGTGTCTGTGTGTTGACTTGTATTACACTTTGATTTTCAAAGACAAGCCACAGAGTTAGCAATTAGTTCAATTAATTTACAGTTTGCCAATATTGTATACATGCCTACACACATACATACGTACATTCATGTAAGCTGATGCAGAGCACATAAAGTATTTGTTGCATTGGAGACAAAGACGGAGAAAATATTGATTATGGCTGGGATTCAGAGAATTCTGCGTCGAGACTTACTAGAAATTATATTAATTGGCAATTCGAAGTATCGATAGTAGGCTACATGACTGCATTTGAATTTTCTTATGTTTTACTTGATTTTTATTGTACTCAGAATAATTATTATTTTTACTATTTTCTATTATCTACTATTTTTTTTTTGCGTTTTTGTATCTACAGCCTAACGCTCAACCTATTATTGGCCTTTATTTGGGCGACCATATTGGCTTTTATTCATTCATTCTCCTTTGTATTGGAGAAGCAGCTTATTTTTTTTTTTTTGCTCAAATTTCAAAGGGGTGGTCTGGAATAATAATCATCAACTGAAGACACTTTAAGGGGTTAAGGATAGTCAGAATTCTCAAAAGATTGGATTTTTTATTTTGCACAAGTGAATCCGCCAAATACTTTCTGCGTTATTCAACAATTAACAAATGGCGCTCGGGTGCTCCGGAGCATTCGTATGCTGAGAAAAAGGAAGCTGCACGTATGAAAGTGGCAGATAAGCGCACTAACGATAACCCTCGAGAAGGTAGAATGCTACGTAGGCAACAACAAATCGATATTTTGGAAGTTGCTATGACGGCTGAAGAACTGTTATATGGCCCAGGAATAGATGACACAGTGCACGAAATAAATAATTCGTATAACTCTACATAAACTTTAAATGCATTTTCTCAAAACTATGTTGTTTGAACTAGTGATCGCTGATAAAAACCGCTTGGTAGATTTAAATAAAATTTATACTGCTTTTGAAAAACATAAAAACCTCGTGCCTGACAGAAGGATTTTTTTCAGAAATTTTGATTTTTTTTAAACAATAAATAGTCGGCTTTTTTCTCGAAAAAAAGCTTCGATCAGGCACAAAATTATCTATTAATAAATAGTATTCTCTTGCCCGATTGATTTTTTGAATCTCCAAGGACTTGTGATGATCACAGCAAGGGATTTCTGGTGAAAGGGGCTCCACACAAACAGCGATAAATTTTACAATTATTAATGTTTTTTTTTTTTTTGACAAAGTCAAGTCGAAATATGGTGTATTAATGCTATGTTTTTATTTTTTTTTTAAATAAAGCAACTGACTAGCAAATGAAAATTATTGAAAATCATCCTTTTTTTGGGGACTCTGACTACCCCTAACCCCTTAAAGGGGTTTCCTACTTATTTGCGATATAAAAATAATGTTTATACGCATCGCAAAAAAATTTAAAAAAACCAAAGAAGTAAATGAGTTTGCGTAAATTTAGGGTTAAGAGAAATACCTCACACGAAAAAATTATGCGCCCAACTAAATTTCTTATATAATATTTTAATTATCAATTTTGAGCTAACAATTTATGTTTTTAATATTTCAAACTTAGATGAGAAATTTTTTGGGAATATAAAAAATAAGCACGCATTTCACGAGACATTAATTAAGTATTAAGAAAAATAAAATCTATAGAACGAAAAAAGTATGAGACTAATTTGAAATAATAAAAAAATAATTATTGTGCTTAATTTATAATTTGGATCTTAATAATTTGTGTTGGAGACGCACGCCGTAAATAGGAGCAGGAGCTCGGCCAAACACCCCAAAAGGGTACATTGGGAATTTTTTCTATTATTGCGTTAGTAGATATCATCATAGTCAACTTGGTCTTATAATTTTTTCATGCGGTTCATTTCTCTTAACACTAAATTTACACACCACTCTATTTAAAATTTGGAATTGAGCAATTCGGAATTAATTTAATTGGGATATGAATCAAATACGCATTGTCCAATATTTTTTTTATTTAATTTTTTTTATTGGAAAGAGTTAAGGTGCTTTTAAAATAAATTGTATGTTGTGATAGTTCAAATTCCAGATGCTAATAGGACTATGTTTAAGTTCGTGCGGTTTTTTTCGAAATTTGAAACTTTATTGACGTAAAATGGTTACAAATTTAATATTCAAAGTATTGTCCATCGCTTACTACTACTTTTTCCCATCTTTCTGGCAATTCACGGATTCCCTTTGTGAAAAATTCGGTCGGTTTTGCCGCAATCCACGAATCGATCCATTTTTTGACTTCATCGTAATTACGGAAGTGCTGGTCAGCCAGGCCATGTTGCATCGATCGGAAGAGATAGTAATCGGATGGCGCAAGGTCTGGACTATACGGCGGGTGGGGTAGGACATCCCATTTGAGCGTTTCTAAGTATGTTTTGACCACTTGTGCAACATGTGGCCGAGCATTGTCATGTTGCAAAATAACTTTGTCGTGTCTATCGGCGTATTGCGGCCGTTTTTCTCGCAGTGCTCGGCTCAAACGCATCAATTGTCGTCGGTAGACATCCCCCGTAATCGTTTCATTCGGTTTCAGTAGCTCATAATACACAACACCCAGCTGGTCCCACCAGATACACAGCATAACCTTCAGGCCATGAATATTCTGCGCCGACGTCGATGTTGAAGCATGGCCAGGGTATCCATACGTTGCCCGACGTTTTGGATTGTCGTAATGGACCCACTTTTCATCGCCAGTCACAATTCGATGCAAAAAACCCTTTCTTTTGTGCCGTTGAAGCAGTTGTTCGCATGCCATAAAACGGCGTTCAACGTCTCTTGGCTTCAATTCATACGGCACCCAATGGCCTACCTTTCGGATCATTCCCATGGCTTTTAAACGTTTGGAAATGGTTGATTGATCAACTCCCAAAGTTTTTGCAACCTCTTCTTGCGTTTGAGCCGGATCTTGATAGAGCAATTCCTCCAATTCGGTATCCATGAACTTTGGCGGCGCACCCTCGCGTTCTTCGTCTTCCAAGCCAAAATCACCACTTTTAAAGCGTGCAAACCACTTCTGGCACGTTCGCTCAGCTAGAGCATGCTCACCATAAACTTCCACCAAGATACGATGACTTTCGGCTGCTTTTTTCTTCATATTAAAATAATGAAGAAGAATTCCCCGCAAAAACACATTATTTGGCACGAAATTCGACATTTTCAAGTGTGGTAAAAATATTGTTGTTTACGCTTCAAATAAAAAACTTATACTGGCGGTTTGTGCCTTACGACAGTAGCTCTCCAATGAATGTTTGGAAATGTGGATCGATGGAATAATAATCAAGTTACGCCATCTGTTGTAAAACCGCAAGGAACTTATTCATAGTCCTATTAGATAGATCACCTTATATCTGAGTGAAGAATAATGCGAATTGTGTTTTAGAAATGAAAACACAATAGTGGCTTCAGGGTATTAAAGTGCTTTGCTTTTGAACTCATTTGGTTGTCAAAACATTTTGCTCACCCGTGCAAATAACCAAAAAGTAGTTTGGTAAAATTCTTTTCAATTTTGAGAAATTAATTTAAAATATGAAGGTGCAAATTGTTTAGTCTAACTGCAAATACCACAAGATAAAACATATCGGAAGGTCGCTCACAGCTCACAGTTGCACCAAGAAGATTTCATCTACTGGAATGTACTGCAGAACTGTTTGAGTATTGCCAAGTGACACTCGTGGCGAATTTATGAAATTAAATATGAAATGATCGTTCTCCTTCTTCCGCCTTGAACCCATAGACTTATTTGAACTTTCAATATTTATTTTCATAAAATTTAATTGTACCATAAAAACCAAGAAAAAAAAATATCTTAGTCTTCCTAGCCTTTCAAATAGCCCACATTCTGTGGGAGAAAGTACCATCAATTTGTAAATCAAACTTAAAATATTAATTAATCAGCTGTACGGCCTTCAAAAAATGTGCCTTCGGAAATTATAAACGCGCGCCACCGAATAACCGATCCAATCGCCACCAAATTTTGCAAGCACATTTACCGATATTGACTTAAGTTCTTGCCGCTAATTCCCTATTATGTATTCTGTCGGCTGAAAATGGATGCCTCTAAGTGGCAGTTTTAAGTTTGGAAAGAGAAAAAGTCAGCGAGAGACATAACAGGTGAAAGCGGTGGTCGACGATTTTTGACTTCTCCAAACACGATTTTTTGGGTGGTGGCTCGACTGGGGCCTTCCATTCGGCACTTGGACACTTAGTTTCAGGTTCATGTTGGAAACACCATGTTTCATCACCAGTTACAATGTTGTAAAGGAAGTTTTCTAGGCTCTTTAATGAGGTCTTTCGAATGTTGAATTCTGAACAGTTTTCGGTCCTCAGTTAATTTGTGCCGGATGAAATGTGAGCAGGCCTTTCGTAAGCCCAAATTATCAGTTAAAATGTGATAAATCTATGTTTTTTAGATATTCAACTCCGATTCCTTGAATTTCAACGATGATTTCGGTTCATTTTTGATAAATTTACGAACAATTTCGATGGAGTTTTCGGTGATTACTGATTTGTTCATTGTCATTTATGTCCTCACAACTATCTCTGAAACGCGTAAACCACTCATGAACTCTGGCACGCGATCGCCAATCATCGCCATCAACTTTTTTCATCAATTCAAATGTTTCGGTAAAAGCTTTACCGATTTTAAACAAAATTTGATTTGTTCGAGACTCATTTTTGTAGCGAAGACACAGACATACTGCCACTTTAGACTCAATAACTGCGCTTCCACTGAACCGAATGTCACCAAGCTTTCATTGGAAGTCAGCTAGGGATGTAACTTCCAACGCACTAACTCATTAAAAAGATGGCACCATCAAAAACATTTTTATGATGCCAATCTTGTTTATTTTGCACTCACCTTGTATCACCTTGTAAGTCTATCTCCTAGTATAACAGCTGTCTGGGAAGAAGAATCTTTTCCGCAAGAATGGTAAGAGGGAATTATAGTAAAGCTAGCAAAAATATACGGCCTTAAAAACGTTAACAATTGGAGAAACATTCGCGCTCTCCGCGCAGTACCTAATCTTATTGTGCGTATAATTATCAACCGGCTAAAACACCACCTGGAAGCAATTATTATCTCATGCCAAGCCTGTTTTCGCAGGGGCTCCTCTTGTGCCGACCAAATAAATACCCCTACATCTACTGCTTACCGACTTTGCAAAAGCCATTGACAGCGAGCCATCTGGGCTGTGGTGAGGAGAAGAGGTATCCCTGAAAATCGTTTTGTACATATAAGGAGAGCTACAGTGACACGAGTTGCTATGTCCTCAATAAAGGAAAACTCTCGGACCCTTTTCACGTACTAAGTGGTGTACGACAAGGCTGCATCCTGTCACAGCATTTCTCTTTCTTTTGTCATCATGAGCACTGCCTTAGCAACGAAAACCAGCAGAGGGGGGAGATTAACAACATATTCCTCAGATACCTGGCATACCCCGATGACATCTGTTTGCACGCACACACGCTATGTGGCCTCAAATTGTTGACACAAGCCATGCAGGAGAAGTTGAAACCAATCGGCCTCAAAGTAAACGTCGGAATCTCAATAATACAATATCGGAACCACTGAAAGTGGGTGCACAACAGTTCGAAACCGTTGACAAACTCTGCTACCTTGGGTGCATGGTCAACACAGATGGCGTATCTGAGGTGGGTGTCGAATATAGAATTAGCAAAGCTAAATCATCTTTCGGCATTCTCGATGTATTGTGGTCAGTATCAACATTATCAGCCTTACAAGTGGCACATCTTCAACTCGAACGTCAAATCCGTTCTTTTATATGGTTACACCACCTGGAAAGTAAATATGAAGATCACGAAGTGCCTGCAAACGTTCATAAATCGCTGCCTCCGTCGGATTTTGCTAATTTTCTAACCCCAGACAATAACCAATGCGGAGTTGCTGGCGCAAGCTAACTTGGTAGACGTTGCATCAGAAATCAGAAAATGGAAATGGCAATGGATTGGCCACACTCTAAGGAAATATTACGGCAATGTCGCTAAGCAAGCGCTACCCTTGAATCCATTTCTACCAACTGGTAGAGGAATTGGCGGATCACGACTCACCCAGCGGAGCTCAACAGAAGCCGAAATGGTGTCTCTTGGTTTATCGCATAACGAACTAAGATCCCTAGCACAAACCCGTGTCCATTGGCGAAGAGAAGAGGTTGGCGCCCTAAGCTCCAAATAGGAGTTAACGGATCGCATATACATATATATATAGGTATAATTGGCACTTACATCGCTTTTGGGAGTTTGTATGGCCGAGATTCTCTTCCTTTTTGTGGCGTGCGTCTTTATGTTATTCCACAAATCAAAAACTACAAAACTTTCTCTGCAATAGGCAATAATACAACAATCATAATGATAAGTTGCTATAGCGCCGACTGGTGGGCGCATAGTGTCCATGCGAACTTAAACATTATAACCAACTGTGTTATCTTCCTTTTTGTAACCCGTAGAGTATTGAAAAAGATGTGTGTGCAACTAAATATTTCAATCAAATAGATGAGTTTTCTATGTAAAATAGGAGATAAACTAATTTGGAGTTGAGGAAATATTTAGTACGCATTTTCATAGTTGTTAATTTGCGGCTTTCAAAAGGTTCCGTGCAAATGACATAAAAGTTATTAGTAAATGCACATAATTTAATTTAAAATAAATAAATGTAAACTTTCTCATAAGTAATTGAAAATACAAATATTAATGAAAACCAGTCAATACGAGTATACGTATGTATGTATATACACATACAGTCAAGGAAACGTTGATATTAGCTTCACAAATTGAATTAAGTTTTTCATTTAAAAGTTAAACTCAGTTCCATTTAATTAAAATATTCATTCGCCGGCCGCCCAATCAAATGGGAGGTTTTTTCTAATAGCGGTCGCCTCTCAGCAGCAATGGAAAATCTCTGTGTATATTTCTGCCATGTAAAAGTTCTTATAAAAAATAATTCGCCATTCAGAGTCGGCACAAAACTCTAGGTCCCCTCATTTGTGGAACAACTTCAAGACGAACGGCACAAATAGGAGGAAGAGCTCGGTCAAACACCTAACAGAAGTGTTCGAACCAATTATAATTTTTTCATACATCCCCTTAAATAAGTTTTAATTATTTGTAAGGCCACGCGCCCAATAAATAAATAATAAATAAAATTTTATAAATTTTATAATAAACATACAAAAAATCTGATTTCATTTAACACAGCTTCAATTCTTCAAATGAAAATAGTCGAACCCAGTATATTAAGAAACTATAATTTTATGCAGCTTATTTGAGTTTGCTCATTGCGTGAGACCTCTTCCAGCTTTGATGAACATTTTCCACTCAAAAAAGAGGTTGTCTGTAAAGTCGGTTTACTGACGATAGTTTAACGTGACAACGTCATAAGAAAATATTGATGGAATGGTTGCATTTTTCAAAAGAAAAATTTAATTTTATTTGATTGATAGATATTTTGTATGGATATAGAGAAGGAGGTAAATGGAATCGCAATGGAATTGATCAAGTTACAGTTGCACAAACGTGAAAAATTACGAAACATTTATCAAATTCATGAAAAATATGTTTAATTTCGATTGTGCATCAGACGTTAATAAGTCAACAACACTAAGAGGCACCATCATCGATTTGCCTTTTTCAAGACACTTTACACTCGAAACACTCCCTTCCATTTTCTACTTTTCCTATCACCGTCCTATTCTATACTATAAATTAATAATAAAAACATTAAAACAACAGGTATTATTAACAACTAGTCGTAACTAATTATAAATGCGGTAAGGATGATGATGATACAATTGGTTTTATTTTAAATTCTTCAAGGAAATCAAATTAATAATCCTCATAGAGAAATGGTTCATTACCGTGCACAGGAAGAAGGCATATGCAAATATAAATATGTGAATTTATGCATATCCATATGCGCATATACATACATATATATGCTCACTCAATTAGGAGAGAGCCAGATGTGGAACGTTGCCGAATGCGGGGGCCGATTGTGCCTCTTTGTCGTTCGTTCCGCGCACTCGCTTGCAGTTCAAGCAAAGTAACGCCGCATTTTTTGGTGCGTGCAGCCGGCTACATCGAATTATAAGACGTTATCACGTCAAAAGTGAGTTCTCAACTATTTATATAGTCTTGGCCCGGTTTTCAAGATTTTGAAAACTTTGAATTTGATTAAGAAACACACAAAAACAAATGTGTTTAGAATTTCTTAAATATTTATAAAAGCAAAGAATACCATAACTTTTACAACTTTAGATATTTGACTAAAAATCGATCTTGAATTCAAACAAACTCTCTTGCAGAATATTCTCTCCCGCGAATTCTTTCTAACATTATTTGACCATTTCCTCCGCACCGGACCGTACGAAAGAAATTAATAAAATGGAGTGGAAAAAAATAAGGGAGCACTAAATTTGATTCAGACGGAACATAACTTTTTTACTAAATGAAAACAAACAAAAAATAATTAGAGTGGTGGATATCTTTACTTGGCCCTTACAATTTTTTTCTGTTAAGTGGAAAGATTATATCCGTCAAGTGGCTGCCGCCAGTGTGGATACACCTTTGTGCCAATTTTATCGCATTTTCCATGACTTTTCGTATGCTTTCCAGTAGAAACTGTTCACATTCCTGTCCTCAGGCTTATTGACATACTATAATTCCGCAACTTCAAGCAGCCTCAAAGAAAGAAGGCTGGAATGGTTAAATTGGGCGATCTTTTCGGTCATGCCAAATCGCCAAAATGGGAGATTACGCGACCAGAAATGCTTCCTTCACAATATACATTGTACGTGTGCAAGCGGTTGCACCGTGTTGCTGAAACGCCATGTTCACCAAACCCCTCTCACCCATTTCCGGCTGTAAGATGTTGTTGATTATAGCCCCGTAGCGTTCGCCAGTAGCAGTGACCGTATTGCCGATGATTCCATCTAAAAATGGTGGCTTTGAGTCGATGTAATGGCTCCTCGTGCATCACACACGAAGTGCTCCAAAATGAAGATTTTGCGTATTAATATAGCCACAACGCCTCGGCGCTTATGATGACTTTCGATACAAAATTGTGCTCTTCTTTGCAGATATAGAGGATGGATTGACAGACATTTTCATGCGACTGATAGTCAGCAGTCCTTAAGTGACGCATCTTTTGCACTTTGGATGTGCGCATTTGATAAGTCTTTTATTAAAATTCGCTTTACGGTCTGTTTGGTGTTGCCCAACTGTTTCTTTGTTAGCAGCGACATCAGCAGCCACAGCTGAGATATTCTCGGTCGCACGACCAGTCTGGTGGCGGCCACGTCCTGTAAGGTCACGTGTAGGTTCAGTATGTTTGAGTCGAGCAAATAAGCGCCGGAATGTTTGCACAGTTGGCGTGATACGGTTAGAAAGTCGACGTCGATATTCACGCTGCGCCAACACTACCCACAGAATTGGTAAAAAAAAGCGACAGAAATATTCCACGCTCTGGCGGAGTATACCGCTCATTTGCTTGAATGTTTGCAGTTGTATAGTACGCAAATGTCAAATATGAGTGGCGTACGACGATATTTCCAAAAATTTTAATATCCTGCGATAAGGTGATTAATTTTGGGCCACCTTTTATACCGGCATTTATTTTAGTAAAACTTAATTTGGGCTGATTGCTCATTTTTCGACTCAAATACATTAAGAGACAATGAGAGGTATAGCATGTAACATCCGACAAACGGACGGAGCTTTAGTCTGACCATATAAAAGGTATACATGGCTTATATCCAATCAAAATAATTTTTAAATGCGTCTTTTTTACTTGAAAATTAGCATTATATAGGAGGTGAACGTGGTTAATAGGACTATGAATAAGTTCGTGCGGTTTTTTTTCGAAATTTGAAACTTTATTGACGTAAAATGGTTACAAATTTAATATTCAAAGTATTGTCCATCGCTTACTACTACTTTTTCCCATCTTTCTGGCAATTCACGGATTCCCTTTGTGAAAAATTCGGTCGGTTTTGCCGCAATCCACGAATCGATCCATTTTTTGACTTCATCGTAATTACGGAAGTGCTGGTCAGCCAGGCCATGTTGCATCGATCGGAAGAGATAGTAATCGGATGGCGCAAGGTCTGGACTATACGGCGGGTGGGGTAGGACATCCCATTTGAGCGTTTCTAAGTATGTTTTGACCACTTGTGCAACATGTGGCCGAGCATTGTCATGTTGCAAAATAACTTTGTCGTGTCTATCGGCGTATTGCGGCCGTTTTTCTCGCAGTGCTCGGCTCAAACGCATCAATTGTCGTCGGTAGACATCCCCCGTAATCGTTTCATTCGGTTTCAGTAGCTCATAATACACAACACCCAGCTGGTCCCACCAGATACACAGCATAACCTTCAGGCCATGAATATTCTGCGCCGACGTCGATGTTGAAGCATGGCCAGGGTATCCATACGTTGCCCGACGTTTTGGATTGTCGTAATGGACCCACTTTTCATCGCCAGTCACAATTCGATGCAAAAAACCCTTTCTTTTGTGCCGTTGAAGCAGTTGTTCGCATGCCATAAAACGGCGTTCAACGTCTCTTGGCTTCAATTCATACGGCACCCAATGGCCTACCTTTCGGATCATTCCCATGGCTTTTAAACGTTTGGAAATGGTTGATTGATCAACTCCCAAAGTTTTTGCAACCTCTTCTTGCGTTTGAGCCGGATCTTGATCGAGCAATTCCTCCAATTCGGTATCCATGAACTTTGGCGGCGCACCCTCGCGTTCTTCGTCTTCCAAGCCAAAATCACCACTTTTAAAGCGTGCAAACCACTTCTGGCACGTTCGCTCAGCTAGAGCATGCTCACCATAAACTTCCACCAAGATACGATGACTTTCGGCTGCTTTTTTCTTCATATTAAAATTATGAAGAAGAATTCCCCGCAAAAACACATTATTTGGCACGAAATTCGACATTTTCAAGTGTGGTAAAAATATTGTTGTTTACGCTTCAAATAAAAAACTTATACTGACGTTTGTGCCTTACGACAGTAGCTCTCCAATGAATGTTTGGAAATGTGGATCGATGGAATAATAATCAAGTTACGCCATCTGTTGTAAAACCGCACGAACTTATTCCTTACTAACCAATTTCGACCCTTTTTTTATACCAACCTACCGGGATAAAGAATAATTAGTGTACCAAGTTTCATGGAAATATATTAATTTTTGCTCGAGTTGTTATGTAAAAAAATTCATGGTGAAACGATTTTTAATCGTTTTAATCAGATCGTTAACCAGCTTTCATTTGAAAGAGTTAGGTAATTGGCTGACGTAATAGAGGTCATGATAATAGTTTTCTTACGAAAAAACTGAGATTGTGTTGCTGATATACGAAAAAAATCAACGCAGCTCTCGCTCATGTTACTTCGTTGCCATCTTAACAACGACTGATGGGACGACTGTTTTAGAATACATGTGAAATGAGCGGGTAGAACGCAGTTCCTGAGTACCCGATTTTCATGGTGAAAAGATTTCAAAGGTGAGCTCTCTAACAGACCGTTATTCGGTTCTGAGCAAATTTGACAAAATCAGCTGATGAATTGACGTCACTTGAGTTGTGTTTACAAAAAAAAAAATGAGATTGTGTTGTTGATATACGAAAAAAATCAACCAATGACTCTTCGTTGTTATCTGAAAGGCTACTGATTGGACGAGTGTCCGAATGTATGTGAAATTATCGTGCAGATTTTGGCGACCGAATCCCCAAATGACATGGCAGCCAGAGTTCCCCTCACAATTTTCTTTTTAACCATAGGTAAACAGCAAACTCACTAATCTATCATCCTTGAACAAAATTATAATATTTACCGGTATAAAAAGCTTATGAAATTTACTAAGTACGACAGGGTGAACGATGTGAAGTGTTACCAACTTCACACTGCTTGTATCTGTAAAACAGCTCATGACATCAACGTCAAAATTCTTCTAATGACAGTTCAGTATATTATTTATAAGCCATCAAAAGCATTTGCGTCTTAGTTTTGTTGAATTTTTTTTTCTGTGATGGAATTCAAACGTAATAGTGTGATTGCGTTATAGGTATTTGGCTGGAAAATCACAACCAGCCATTGTTCGTGAGCTCAGTCACCTCAAAGTGAATAAAATGTTTGTGTATCGCACTATAAAACGTTACAATGATACTGGTAGCATTGCAAAACGCTATGGAGGTGGACCAAAAAAAAACCGCAACAACGCCAGAAATGGTTCGGAAAGTGAAGGCTCGACTTGAATGAAATCCACGTCGAAGTGGAAGAAAAATGGCCAAAGAACTGAAAATATCGCAAGACAGCATTCGACGCACATTGAAAAATTAGCTCAAGGTCAAGGCTTACAAGTTCCAAAAAGCACACGATCTTTCACCCCAGCAAAAAGAAGTTCGGTGCGAAAGAGCAAAGGAGTTGTTGCGCTTGCACGAACGTGGCAAATTTCCTAACATTGTGTTTTCTGAAAAAAAAATTTCCCAATTGAGCAGTTCATATACACTCAAAACTATCATGTTTACTTGACCGAACGCTCATACGAGAATTTGAGCCTACGTATGGTCACTCGAAGCAATTTTCCATCGCAAGTAATGGTTTGGGCCGCAGTGACCGCTGATGGACGCTCTCTCATCGTTTTTAACGAGCCTGGGGTCAAAGTGAATACGACTTATTATCGGAAAAATGTTTTAGAAGCTGTTTTAGAGCCGTAGACACGCAAACACTTCGGTCGTAGACCATGGACGTTCCAACAGGACTCGGCACCGTCTCATAGAGCTCGTGTGAACCAAGAATGGTTAAAAAATCATGCTCTACATTTCATTGGACTAAAGGACTAAAAAATATGCCAGTATGGGTGCGTTGAAAAAAGCGATTATACGAGAATGGGCCAAAATACCTCAAGATCACATTCGTGCAGCATGCAACTCATTTTTTTGACCGTTTGAAGGCTATAGTCAAGGCAAAAGGTGGTCATATCGAGCTAAAGTGAATATATGTTAAAATTGTAATCATTTTTGAACAATTTTGTCTTTGAAATCAATAAAAACTAATTTCACACAAAAAAGTTATGGTGTTTAAGCGATAAATAATTGGCGAAATACAGTCACTCATTTCTTTTACATCACAATTGAAAATGACTACCATTGGGCAGGTCTCAACTTCAAAATCTATTGTGAACATGAAACACCAAAAACAATATTTAAAGTCTACTCATTTTACTCGATTTTTAAAAGATTTGGAACCTATCCCCAAACGTACCATATGTCGCATGTACTTTTTTTACACGATTTTTTTTACAGTCTGTTTTAAGGAACGTATCTATCGTGTAAAAAAGAGTTGGCGCTATATACATTCGAACAAAAAATTAAAAAAAAATTATCGACCCTTTCCTTTGACCGTAAGTGTATGCGCATATTTATGCGTATATAGTGTGCATGGATATGTGCAAGATTGGAAGAATTTAGCAGAATACAGGTATGTACAATTTTATTGCATTAGAATATTAGAATATTTCAAATGATCACAACTTAAATGCCAAAGTCGAGATTAAGGAGGCACTTCACACACACATTCACATATGCAGATTGTATATACAATCATAAGTAAACTCTTGTGTATACCCATAGACATAATTTCAAATGGATAGGTAAGATTCAAATGCTATGGCTTCCAGCGATAAATCTTGCATCTGCAGCTGGCATTCATTTGATGTATAAACAAGCAATTGAGAACCAAATATAACATACGTACATACATACATACGTGTAAGTGTGTGTGCATATTTGCAAATAATTTGCATTTATGCGTTGTGTCCAAATTAGCAAGGAATTAGGTACATAGGTACACACACAAATACAAACATATGCCCAACAAACAGTTCGGTTAGGGACGATTAGGAAACGTGTCGAATCCCAATGTGTTTCTCTAAAGGTTAGAAAACGATTAGAGAAACTATCGAGAGCTACAGCAGTCTCTACAAATAGGGCGCTTAGTTCTCGATATCGAGAAAAAGGTAGGAGAAGTTAGGTAAAGTTGAATACTAATTGGTTACTAATGTGGAAGTCAAATTTATGTGGGAGGTTAGTAAATTATTTGAAACTCAACTTATAAAATATATTTCACATAAACTATAGATGTAATTCACAGTTGTTTTAAATATATATAGTATACAGACATACAGTCTTGGCCAAAAGTATCAGGTACTCCACTAAAATACAAGCAAAGTCAATAATCTTTAATGCAAAATTTTCAAGCGCATACAAATAACTTCTTTTCATAAAAATGCCTAAAAAAGTGAACTTTGTTACAACAAAAGATTGAGAATCCTGGTTTTAAGTGAGGAGCGAAGTCTCAAATTGAAGTAAACGATTTGGTGGAATGTTCGCTATGCGCTATTAAGCAAAGTGCGGAGCCCTAATCCCACCATAATAAATAAAAAAGTGTGAGAAAATACCTTACTAGTCAATGAGAATACCGAAAATATTTGCACGAGCCTCTCAAGAATTGTAAAAAATCCTCCTCTGCCCTAGCAGCTCCTCTGTCAAAAAAATTGAAAAATCCGTTAGTGCCCGAACAGCTAGAAGAAAGCTTCTTAAAGGTGGGTTTCAGATAAAATCGGAAAAAGCGTTTGGATTGGCCTCTCCGATACAAAAATTTCACTTAGGAAAATTGATAGAATGATCTGTGGTTTTCGAAGAAGGCTTAGTTTACATCAGCCAGCTAGGCGAGCTTCTTTCCATAGCACAATTTCGAGAAAATAACACAAATCTTATTGAACGATTTTTTTCCTTTCATATTTGTATTTGGAACACCTGATGTAACATTTGTCAGGCGACGGTCTTCCAAGGAATACCACCCAGATTGCGTGGTGCCCGTTGTTAAGCAAGCATAAGCATGCCATCCAGGCTGCTGATGGTGTCCGTGAAATGTTCATTTGCACGGGTCGCATGGACAATCAAAAGTACATAAATGTATTAGAAGCTGTACTTGTGCCTTTTGCACATTTTTGACGACACTAATTTAGATGGAATTCAATTCCAACAAAACAATGCTCCTTGGGACAAATCAGCGACTACGATGCGTTTGTTTAGAGATAATAACATTGTTTTGTTTTGTTAAGTCACATAGATCACATGTGGGCTATTTTAAAACGCAAGATAAAGGAACGCAGCACAGCATCGCAAATGCTTTAATTCACGAGTGGAGCGCCATAAGTACTCGTACAGCCGAATGTGCAAAGCTTGTACGCAGCGTGCCCCAGAGGATAGCTGCTGATATAAAACCAAGAGGTCCACCCTTAATTAATGTTGTTGTTAAAAATTCCTTTTATTTGTACTGATGTATTAATGAAAGATCATTACTTCTTTTTTTTAATGAAAAATTCAGCGTTCAGCATTCAGGCACCTCCTTGTGCTTACAACTTTTGGCCAAAGCTGATTGTATAATATATTCAAAAAAGAAATGAAACGTTGACAAAGCGTAATCAAATCTTAAAAGAAAAATGCAAAATATAAATGATAAATGAGCATTTCCGCATTGCACTCAGTTCTTCTTCTTAGCTTCAGAATGCGTACCATAACTTCATCAACTTTTTTTCACCACATTATTCTATCCAAGGCTTCATCTCTCCTGATAGCATCGTCATCTAACCAGCTCTTTCGTGGGCGCCCTCTTTTTCTTCCGCCAAACGGTGTTAAAATAAATGATTTCCTACCTAATCCATTTAATACGCTGGGTTTTGATAAAATGTATTACAGTTTGTCTTTGAAGAATTGCTTCGTTTCATGGCTGTAGCGAATGCGGTAGGTGTCATCTATTTTTTTAACCGAACCATATACTTGTACCACCACACTAATACGACGTGTTTTCTACATTCTTATTTTCTACGCTTTGAAAAAATCTTTTGATTTAAATGCAATAGTTTGGCGTTAGCAAAGAGGCCTTCTTTGCAGCTTGGACTCTGTCGTTAATAGCTACCACCGAGTCTTTGTCTACTGATATTTTAAAACCCAAGTATGTAAATTCAATGATATTTTCGAAAATAAAATTTTTATAGATAGATCATCGCGTGTAGTGTTGTTGTCTGATCGAGTCATGTATTTGGTTTTCTCGGAATTTACATGTAGTCCCAGAGCTTTCGCATTTTTATCAACAAAATTAAAGACGCTCGTATGAGCGTTTCTACCCTTGGCCATAATATGAATATCATCAGCGTGGGCACATATCTGAAAATAGTTATTAAATAATGTTTCATTCGTGCTTATTTCTTGAATAGTCGTGTGTAGCATTAAATTGAATACTAAAGATGATAATGCGTCGCCTTGTTTTACACCGGATATGACTTAGAATAGGTCTTACTTGTTGTGTTCCACAATGTACAGGAAATCACATTGATTAACCTCAATGGTATTCCAATTTTGGAATATTCAAGCATTTTGCATCAAACAATGTTTTCCCTTGTTGTTTTGTTATGTCGCATTGAATTTATTCGGCATTCTTTGCGTTACCATATGGTAATCGTGGGTTATTTCGGGTTAACTTACGATATTCTCACACAACTTTTCACGAACTCGTTTTTCTTCTGTTTGATGGTAGGGTTGAGTCATGCAGCATGCCGCACAATGATTCGATAACTATGACATTTGTCGCAATAGAGTAATTCCCATGTTTTCCTTATCATTCACTAATTGAAGTCTAACGCAGTTCTCTAAGATGCTTTTCAATTCGAGAAACATTAGAGTATTCTGATATAAAATTTAAAAATTTCTCTAACATTAGGGATTATGTTTGCTGGGTACATTAGGTTATGGTAAGTGCAGTATGTCAAGAATGAATTTTGACATAGAAAATAATTTTAAATTTTCAACTTCAAAGACTTGTTCGATTGTATCCTAAAACCAAATTGGTGATTTGGGATTATATTTCGATCTTCAATTATAGGCATCGTTCTGTTGAAGAAAAAGGATTCTATTACTTTAGAGGTCATAGGCAATAGGCTAATGAGCCGATATAATTCGACTTGTTCAGTGCTTTTTCCTGCTTTGAGGATCATTTCTACTTGAGCTACTTTCCATTGAAGGCGAACAAATATGATAATGTAATAGAATTATAAACATGTAAATATAAATGTAATAGAATTATATTTGTACGTTAGGAAAGTAAGTTCTTCTTCTGGGAATTGTTTCTGTAGATCTCCTGTTATGGGGTCATATCCAAGGACCTTCTTTTTTTAAGTTTTTTATCACTTTATTAACTTAATTTTTCGAGAATTTTTTTATGGGTAGGTCCATCTGGTGCCTGTGTTCTAGGGTATATTTTGCTTTTTGAGCAGTGCTTGGAGTGGGTTCAGAACACTCGGGTTAAGTGATGAGCAAATGTGTTTGCCTGATCGAGATCTGTTTTTACCCATTTGTTGGTTTCCATTTTAATGGATGATTGTGCTAGAGTTGGCCTTTTTTAATTTTTGGTTGCTTTCCATAGGGAGTAGTCAGTGGCAAGAATTGCTTCAAGTTCGCTGAGATAGTTCTGGAGCTAGGAGTTATGTTCTTTTTTGAGGAGTTCTTTCTGTTCTTGAGTAAGTGTGTTAAATGTTTTTTGCTCTCAGGGTGTCTGCTTCTTTGCCATGTTTTTCTTGCTTGTCGTTTTTCTTTCAATTTTTCTTTTATTTTAACGGATATCTGTATGCTGTGTTGCTTGGTGAGACATGGTGTGGAGCTCCATGCTGCATGATGGACACAATTAACCAAATGCTCGACAGTATTTATAATGTCTTCATCGTTCTTGAGTGCGTGTTTTAAGTTAATGGTAGAAGTAATAAGGGTGCGGAAGAACGTTCAGTTGGTTTTACTATTATGGAGAAAACTATGGGCAAGTGATTCAGCTGAATCCTTATTTAATGTGACAAATACGGGAGAGTGATCGGAGGATAGTTCATAACATGAGCTGCTGGTTATTTCATTAGTTGAAACACCTTTCACTCCACAAAAGTCGATGGGATCTGGTATGTTATTACTGTCAGTGCGCCAATACGTTGGAGAGCCTGTGGAGGCTGTGGTGAATAAATATGGGTCAGTACAAAATAGAAGTTGAAGATAAATAAAGAGCAATATTTTTTTGCTATTGCATTCGAAAAATTGAATTTTTTTTCTAAGTCAAAACTCATTCTTGACATACTGTACGTAAGAAACCACATTTCAACCACACCATAACATCAGTGCTTACCTTTGGCAAGAATGCGCCATTGACATCTCCATATGCATTAATCGACAATAAAGCAAGTAATATGCAATGAAAACCGAACTATTCTACATTTGATTCAGGCGCTTTGGTGCATGCATGTCAGTGATTTCCAATTGTATAGAACAATGCCAAATTGTCGAAATGCTGAGTTGAGTGGCTGTCCACATAGTGCAGACAATGCTTTACAATCTGCATATGTACCCATACACTGACATTCTTAAGTGAGCCCTAGGGAATGTGCCATATGCATGCAACAGAGCTCGTAAATATACTGGTAGATACATATACATACACACTCACATATTTACTAAGGCATATACCAAAACATGCCAATAAACAATCAGATATAAATGTGTAGCATTGAGAAGGTGAAATAGTGGACACATTGATGACGCACATATGCATTTTTTAGTATTTTTAGGTCTTGCACCTGTAGAGAAGATGAATTATTCAAAGCCCTAGTCGAAGACAGCATAAACGATTTTGACGAAGTTCAATACAATGGCGAGGCCAAAAACAAATGTGGGCACGAGCAATGAGGCAATGAGGGGCTTTCAAGACCACAGTTTAACGCCTGTGGACGAAGTAACTTAAATTCACTAGAGCGTTAAGATTGCAATCTACAAAGGAATATATTGAGTACACTCGTATCAGTATAGGCTTCTTCTACTCGCCACTTCTCTGTTCGCTATCTCTCAGCTCGGCCACTTGCTAATGCTTGGAAAAGAAGATGCCTAGTGATATGTTGTTGATAGACACACGATAAAAGTTTAACATTTTATAGATCCTTGAACGATGTTGGCGTAATTGGTAACAAATTTTTTCAGGTCGTTTGAAGCTAATTTCTTTTTTCCCTGATGCACAAATATTATTTTCGACATATCGAAGATGTAGATATTGGAATTTTTAAATTATCTTTGGAACCACTTTGATGAGGCAGTGGAATTCGGTATAGCTACCTACATATGTATTTGTCTGTCGAATCAGCACCCCACTATTAGAGAAAAATGATAGCTGCATAGTTGAAGACTGACGTGGCACCGCCTATACAAATTTATATTTTCATACTGTTCATCTCTGGAATCGCAAAAAATCGAACACAATTCACGCGAGTTATACATATAAAGGGTGATCAGATTGGAAGTACTTTCTCCAATAAAGGTTTTTTGATAGATCACGCATGACTACTGTCAAACTAAATGCATAATTTTTTTCAGTATTCATTGTTATTTCATCATGGAAAGATGATGTTACGAAATTACGCAAATTGTGTTACGAAAATCGACGCTCTGTGAAAAACGTGCGGCGCGCGGCCAACTTATGGTTGTCAGCGATGAGGCCCATTTTGCCTTAATGAGCAACCCAAGGCCATTTAGGAATAGCCATTACATCCATTAAAAACAATAGTTTTGGGCTGGAAGAATCGTCGACCTATATTTCTTCAAAGGCGAGGCTGGCGCCAATGTAAAAGTGAATGGAGAAATATCTCGCGGCATGATAAACGATTTTTTGATGTCGGAAATTGAAGCCCGTGATCTCCACAACATGTCCCAAAAAGACAGCGCTATTTGCCATACAGCCCGTGAAACAATAGGTTTACTGCGTTGTCGTTTCGATGAGCAATTCATGTCTCGTCTCGGACCAGGGCATTGGCCACCAAGATCGTGTGATATCACACTTTTGAGCTTTTATTTGTGCGGGTATGTAAAGTCTAAGTGCTTTGTGGATAAACCAGCTTCGATTGAGGTATAAGAAGCCAACATTAGTAAAGTTATTTACGAGATACCGACCGGTGTCCTCCAGAAAGTCATTCAAAATTGTTGTTTACGGGTAGCCAAAATATGGCGCAGTTGCGGTCAACATTTGAAGGAGATTATCTTTAAAAAATAAATTTCATAAATGGCTCTGAACAAAAATAATAAAGACTGCCCAATCAACTAGAATTTTCTTGTTTTATTTGAATTTAAATTCAATACCTTCGAATTGATCACCCTTTACAACCCGTTCAGCATAATGTATCCACTCCTAGCTTTAAAAATCAACGAAATTCTGTGCCTATTCAAATCATAAGTCACTCAAGTATATTTCTGCCACATTAATTTCCCCCCAGCGTATTTTCGATGTACTTTTTTCTTGAATACAAACCTTACAAGCAAATCACTGAACCACTGTCATCAAATAAGTATACATGAGTAAAATATCTCCAATAACATTTGCCTCCACTCATCGTGTCATTAGCTCAATAAATCAAATCGACGCTAATGAAAATATTAGCTGAAATCGAAATACGAAGTGCAACTGTGTAGTTCAAAAAAGTGAGATTTTTGCACTCGGCGATAAGGAATAAAAATGCGTTGATGCAATTGATGCGCTGTCAGAAATAGCATCAGCAACAACAGCAATAACCTCCGACAGTGCCAAGTGAGTGCCAACGTGTATGATTGCATTAAAATCATATTTCGAAAATTAGCTGAGCGGGAGTGTGTGTGTGTGCAGCGTAAAATCGAACCAGTACAATGAATATCTGTTACCGTTTGGGTATGATTTCACCAATTGATAACCACTACTAATCTTGCCGTTGTTAGACTCATCTATGTTCTGAGTTTAAATAATTATTGGCAAATTATCACCTTTGGGTTTGGAAGGAGTAGCAGCGGCTGTTTTTTGTCCGCAATCTAATCTCCAAAAGCCTTTCAGACTCCCTAATTACTGTGGTATATTTCAAGCTGAAATCTATGCCGCAACAAACGCAACTACATTGACTCTGGAATTAACTCCTCTAAATATTTGGGCAAACATTTTCATTGACATCCAAGCGGCTAGTCAAGCAATTGCGGCTCCTTGGACCAACTCGGAATGTGTTCAACAGTACAGGTCGAAAATATTGGAGGGTTACTATTTACTGGATACCAGGACATAAAGGAACACAAGTAAATGAGCTCGCTAAGGCAGATATTCGCTTGCCGAGATGGAGCACGTCAGACATATATCCATCACTGTCCTTTCTGAAAAAGAAACTAAATCAGGAACTAGCTTTGGAGGCGCAGACGATATGGGAACACTGAATCACGTACAAAACAGTCAAAATTATGCTAGGGACTTGGAATATGAAGACTACAAAGTTTAAAGCATTGCATTCCACAATGTTGGCCGTAGTACAGATCCTTCTGGAACACCTCCCATCACTTTGTAACTTTTTCGCCTTCTTCTATGTCATAAAGCTGGACTCGCTGGGTTAAACGTATCTTCTCGTATTCATCCATATGCGTGCTAATGTTATTATTACAATTCTGTTTGGGAATGAGCTTTGCTACTACTTTTTCAAGCAGCCTAGGGCATGTTGGTTGAAGAGATTTTAAACTTCTAACCTTTACCATCACCACTTTGTACACTAGTCCCCAAGGATTGTAATCAGCGCCATCTATCATCTCTTTAAATCACTTATTTTTAATAGCTTAAATGGTTTTTCTCAGTTTTTGGTGTTGCCCTCGGAAATCTTTACGAAGTTGTTCGAAGAACAATCTGTACCTTGCTCTTTGGTATCTCATTCTCGTCGTTTTGCATACTTCTCGCAGGACTGCTATTTCGTCTGACCATTGCTGCATCACATGGTGTCACTAGTCGCTTCTCTATAATTTCAACTCTGCCGAATCGGGCTCTATTTCGCAGCTTTGCCATACTTCGCAGACACCGCTTTCGTTGAAGGACCCTCGTTTCCATGTAAACTGCTGGACTTTGGTGTGGCGAGGCTTACTCAATGCCCCTTAATTTTTAATATTTGCTGTCAAATTTTTCTTTCTTATAGATCCCACAGATGCTCAATAGGATTCAGATCAGTAGACTATGGAGGTGCTTTGAGCTCTTTTGAAGCAGTATACAATAGCCAAAGCTTAACGATCTCGGCTATGTGTCTTGGATCGTTATCTTGTTCGAAGCAAAACGTTCTTCATAAACCAAAATTTTCGGCACTTTTTTAAAGTTTCTTTTTAAAATATTGAGATACCCGTTTTATCCATTACCCATTAGATAAATTATAGCTAAACCCCACCAGCTGCTACCATTTATCCTCACTCCATAAGTCCACTACCGAGGAAGTAAGTCCTTTTACATTTATTAACAAGCAACGGCCTCCATAAGACGGGCGAGGCTCGTTATAATAAAGAAATTGAAACACCAAAAGTTTTTTCTAATAGCGGTCGCCACTCGACATACAATAGCAAACCTCCTCATAAAATATAACTCTGTGGGCAAAAAGTAAGGTGAATTTGGTTGTAAAATGAAAAATCTTTATTTATTCTTGTAAATCAATTTCATCCCCTTCAAAATAATCTCCCCTCTATGAAATACACTTATGCCAACGATTTTTCTAATCCCCGAAACATGCCAAATAGTCCATTTCCGGTATAGCCATCAGCACCTTCTTCGATTCAGCTTTTATCTCCTCAATCGACTCGAAACGCGTTCCCTGGAGTGGTCTCTTGAGTTTTGGGAATAGCCAGAGTTACACGGGCCAAATCAGGCGAATACGACGGTTGCGGAACGATATGCGTGGAATTTTCGGCGAAATGGTCACGAAGAACGAGTGCAGTGTGAAACGGTGAATTTTCGTGATGCAAAAACCAAAAGTTGTTGGCCCATAATTCTAGTATTTTTAGACGAATTGCTTCACGTAAACGACGCATAACGCTCAAATAATATTCCTTATTAACAGTTTGGCCAGGTGGAAGGAATTCATAGTGCACCACACCACGAAAATTAAAAAACTGGCATCATGACCTTTATTTTTCAACGACTTTGACGTGCTCTTTTCGGTCTGGCCTCGCCTTTAGAACGATATTCGCTTGATTGGTCGGTTGTTTCAGGGTCGTAAGCATAAATCCAAGTCTCATCTCCCGTAATGATGCATTTGAGCTTGTCCTGATAGTCTGAAAGCATTGTTTCACACACATCAACGCGACGACTTTTTTCCAAGAAATTGAGAGTTTTCGGTACCAAACGAGGCCCAAATAGTCTTTCAAAATGGTTTTAACAGATCCTTCTCATATAGTTAACCGACGACTTTTGAACACTAACTCCTTCACTTTATTGACGTGTTGGTCATCTGTTGACGTCGATGGTCGTCCGGAGCGCTCCAAGTCATCAACACGTTCTCGACCCTCTTTGAAGTCTTTGTACCACTTATAAACATTTTTCTGCGACATGGTCGAATCACCAATTGCCTCCTGCAACATGCTAAACGTTTCCGCAGCCGAAATTTCATTCCACGCCACAAAAACTCAAAAAGGGTGTACGCGCTAATTATATACATATAAGTACATCGTACGTTCGTGCTAATCGCTTCCAGCTGCTGATGAATGTCACCAGGCGTGTAATCTCCGCAGGTGTAGCAAAAAAGAGAGAGAGCCCAAATGGCTTAACCTTTGTCCGACGAGAGGCAGGAAGCTGAGATGATTCCACTTCATCCTCCAAACAGCTTCTTCAGAAAGGACATGAAGTCTTACCGCATGCACTCCTAAAGGACAATGTCCGGCAAGGGTATCTACCAAATTCGAAAGCTGCGGTTTTCTAAACTTTCGAAGTTCCCTTGAGTACCCCGATCAACTTGTGGTCATAAGGATCTCGCCACTTTGCACGTTTGCGCACTAGCCCAGCGCTCGCTGAGTAGATCACAGGTGCTCAAAGGAACCCTAGCCAGCTAATCAACCCAGTAGTTTCCCTCTATGCCGCTGTGACTAGGAATCCAAATGAGCCTAATATCGAAGTATTCGGATGCAATCGAGGGAGAAGTCATTCCTTCCCCGAATAATTTCGCTCGCACAAACAACAAGCCCAATGCCTTAGTTGCCACTTGGCTGTCGGAGTAGATATTTAAGTTCTTTACAATTGTTACAGAACTAAGAAATAAATCCTTCCTTAATTGCGGCTACCTCCGGTTGAAAAAGACTTCAGTGGTTCGGAAGCCTAAATTTGCGCTTGATAGGGAGCTGCTCGCAAAATACTAGGCTACCAACTCTTCCGTGGAACTTCGAGTCATCCGTGAACAAGTTTGTCATGCCCTGCCTCCAAATGTTACACACCGCCCACTCCTCTCTTGAGGAAATATTAATAAAAACAAAAATAATAATAAGCCAGTAATGTTACCATAAGATACACCATAGGTGAGACACACCAAAGGAAATTTGAATGGAAGCCTAACTTTTGAAGCTTGAACAATATCACGTATTTACTCGCTCGTAGGCAAAGCAACATAAGCAAAGGCTGTGTTGATTTTTTTCATATATAACCAAGCAGTTTTTGCCTCTCTCTATCATAAGCAAACCCCTGTCATATCCCCATACGTCAACAAATCAATTGATTCTTTCTAAATCGCTCAGAGCTGGTAATGACCTGATGTTGGCCACACCTTCTGAATTCTCTCCACCGTGAGTCTAGTCGTACTCTGTTATCTATGTGCTTTTTCTGTAATATCATTGCTGGCTCTACTGAGTACTATACCTCTTTATGAGAGTTCCGTTTTAATGCCTCACTTTTTCTTCGTTGTAATGGATTGCCTTTCTTAGACTTTAATTTCTCTTTTTCCAAGTTATAATAATTCTTAAGAATCTTCACATAAGACACTCGTCATTAGGTTTTCGCTTATCCATATCTTGCCATTTTATGTATATACTAATATATTTTCCCCATAGTCCGCAAGTACCTTGTTTGTTGACTAACTTAAATAAATAAATAATCAATCAGAATCTACACTTCAAGTACTTTCGCATCACGGTAGTTCATAATGGAGTGCAAATAGTTTGTTAATTGGAAATTACCATTTATATAAACATATATTTGCTATCATAATTTACAAATGCCATGGCGTAAGGCAATTTGCACTGAATTGGGAACTGCCCTGTTGAGGAATCTGGAAATCCTTTAGTAAATAAATCATATTTCACGAATGTTTCTCTCAATTGCAAACAAACGATTGTGTTGCCAACTTTTGAGTCTTCGAAATTTTATAAAACTGAAAATTTATAGCAAACATTTTCTTTTTTTTCGTAGCTTTTTTTTTTAAGATTGACCCCTCTTCATTTGTAAAAAGGAAGGCTAGGGGAGTAAAATGTTCCACAAAAAAAGTTCTCGTGGGATTGTATTTAGATCATTGACTATGTCGGTTGAAAATCGGCATATACTTGTAGGAATAAAGTCGAATAAGAATAAAATTCAAAATATTCAGATATTCTAACAGAATATAAAATGAAGCACCTGAATTACATGACAATTTATTTTAACTGCAACCTTCTTAGTTTTGAAACAAAGCCTTTTGTGAATGTAAATTTTATATATGGCCACCGTAGCTGGATGCGCTGGTGCGTGACTATCATTCGGTGGTGCCCGGATTCGAAACACCAAATGATAGAAAAGGTTTGCTCCTCAAAATTGTCTGCTTATGATAAAATTTCAGAATTAGATTCATATTTACTTTTCAGTTCCAATCAAAAAATCTAAATTTGCAATGCTCTTTTGTTAATAAAAAAAGTTCTTAATTTTCAAGATAAGTACAAACACAACACCGATATTCTCTATAAGTAAAAATATGTAAATTATATTTCGGAAATCCGAATCTAATTCTTGCGTAATTTATTCAAGTTGAATACCAAAAGTAATTTAATTATTTAGTAAAGAGGGATCAAATTTTTGTATTGCGATCCAATTTTATTCAAACAGGTCAGCTTGCGTGGGTTGTTAAGCCGTAAATCCCCACTCTCAATGGACAACAAGCTTGTCCTTTATAAATCTGTGCTCGAACCAGTATGGAATTATGAAAGCCAACTGTGGCGAATCAAATTCAAACTGGGACATTCTACAAAGCTTTCAGTCCAAGACTATACGCACTCTGGTAAACACTCCGTGCCACGAAACGAATGCCCGAATTCATAGGGACTTACACCTCAGCTATGGGCTTCAAATTTCGCTTCCATAGTTGTTATGGCCTGATCATTTGATGAAAAACGCTTTCCTCGCATGCATTTTTTTAGGGCTGGAGACAGATGGAAGTCGCTACGGACAAATCTGTTGAATACGGTGAATGCTCCAACAACTCGAACTTTAATTCATGGTTTTTAGATCTTGCGAAACGGTACATTGCCCTGATGAAAAAGTTGATGCATTTTTTTCTTTTGCAAACTGGGTCTTTTCACGAATTTTGACGTGATAACGTCTTATAATTCGATTTAACAGGCTGCACGCACGAAAAAATGTGTCGTTACCTTGCTCATTACTGTTCATATGTAGTTACCTTGCTCATATTAGTGTTACCTTGCTCATTACTGTTCATATGTAGTTACCTTGCTCATATGTAGTTACCTTGCTCATATTAGTGTTACCTTGCTCATATGTAGTTACCTTGCTCATATGTAGTTACCTTGCTCATATGTAGTTACCTTGCTCATATGTAGTTACCTTGCTCATATGTAGTTACCTTGCTCATATGTAGTTACCTTGCTCATATTAGTGTTACCTTGCTCATATGTAGTTACCTTGCTCATATGTAGTTACCTTGCTCATATGTAGTTACCTTGCTCATATTAGTGTTACCTTGCTCATATGTAGTTACCTTGCTCATTGCATTGAATGAACTGCAAGCGAAAGAGCGTATATATATGTATGTATGTATATGCGCATATGTACATATATAAATTCACGTATTTGTATTGGCATATGCCTTCTTATTGATTATTATTATTTTGATTTACTTGAGAATTTCAAATAAAACCAAGTTTGTTAATAATACCTGTTGTTTTAATGTTATTATTATTATTTTTTTATTATATCTGAAGGAAAAAATGTATGGTAATATTTACCATATCTATACTAATATTATAAAGAGGAAAACTTTGTTTGTTTGGTTGTAATGAATAGGCTCAAAAACTACTGGACCGATTTTAAAAATTCTTTCACCATTCGAAAGCTACATCACGAGTAACATGGATTATATTTTATTTTGGAAATAGGGCTCGAGATATAGGTCAAAACGTGGACCCGGGTAACCTTCGGATGTGTATGTACAATATGGGTATCAAATGAAAGCTGTTGATAAGTGCTTTAATACGGGGTAATTTTCATACCTATTGATGACTAGGGTCTGGAAATATATGCCAAAACGTGGACCCGCCGAGTCTTTGCACCGAATTAAACCAAACTTACACACATTGTTAAGTAGGTATTGAAGATGATTTCCGTATAGTTTGAATACCTATTGGTAGATAGGGTCTCGAGATATAGGTCAAAACGTTGACCCGGGTAACCTTCGGATGTGTATGTACAATATGGGTATCAAATGGAAGCTGTTGGTGAATGCTTTAGTTCAGAGTATTTCCATCCGCTCCGTGACTAGGGTCTCGAGATAGAGACCAAAACGTGGACCCTAGAATGTGTTTGTACAATATGGATATCAAATGAAAGCTGTTGATAAGTGCTTTAATACGGGGTAATTTTCATACCTATTGATGAGTAGGGTCTGGAAATATATGCCAAAACGTGGACCCGCCGGGTCTTTGCACCGAATTAAACCAAACTTACACACATTGTTAAGGAGGTATTGAAGATGGTTTCCGTATTGTTTGGGTACATATTGGTAGATATGGTCTCGAGATATAGGTCAAAACGTGGACCCGGGTAACCTTCGGATGTGTATGTACAATATGGGTATCAAATGGAAGCTGTTGGTGAAAGCTTTAGTTCAGAGTATTTCCATCCGTTCCGTGACTAGGGTCTCGAGATAGAGACCAAAACGTGGACCCTAGAATGTGTTTGTACAATATGGATATCAAATGAAAGCTGTTGATAAGTGTTTTAATACGGGGTAATTTTCATACCTATTGATGACTAGGGTCTCGAAATATATGCCAAAACGTGGACCCGCCGTGTCTTTGAACCGAATTAAACCAAACTTACACACATTGTTAAGTAGGTATTGAAGATGATTTCCGTATAGTTTGAATACCTATTGGTAGATAGGGTCTCGAGATATAGGTCAAAACGTTGACCCGGGTAACCTTCGGATGTGTATGTACAATATGGGTATCAAATGGAAGCTGTTGGTGAATGCTTTAGTTCAGAGTATTTCCATCTGCTCCGTGACTGGGGTCTCGAGATATAGGTCAAAACGTGGACCCGGGTAACCTTTGGTTGTGTATGTACAATATGGGTATCAAATGAAAGCTGTTGATAAGTGCTTTAATACGGGGCAATTTGTTATGTTATGTTATGTTATGTTATGTTATGTTATGTTATGTTATGTTATGTTATGTTATGTTATGTTATGTTATGTTATGTTATGTTATGTTATGTTATGTTATCTTATGTTATGTTATGTTATGTTATGTTATGTTATGTTATGTTATGTTATGTTATGTTATGTTATGTTATGTTATGTTATGTTATGTTATGTTATGTTATGTTATGTTATGTTATGTTATGTTATGTTATGTTATGTTATGTTATGTTATGTTATGTTATGTTATGTTATGTTATGTTATGTTATGTTATGTTATGTTATGTTATGTTATGTTATGTTATGTTATGTTATGTTATGTTATGTTATGTTATGTTATGTTATGTTATGTTATGTTATGTTATGTTATGTTATGTTGTGTTGTGTTGTGTTGTGTTGTGTTGTGTTATGTCATGTTATGTTATGTTATGTTATGTTATGTTATGTTATGTTATGTTATGTTATGTTATGTTATGTTAAAGTATATGTTAGTTTAATGTTAACTCATTCTCTATATCCATACAAAATATGTATCAAACAAATAAAATTAAAATTTTCTTTTGAAAAATGCAACCATTCAATCAGTATTTTCTTATGACGTTATCACGTTAAACTATCGTCAGTAAACCGACTTTGCAGACAACCTCTTTTTTTTCCTTCATCTGGTCTAAAAGATTAAAACATTTTATTCTTTTACCAATTTACAAGTAATCCACAAACAAAACTTCTTTCGGATACAACAAAAATTATGCTAACACCTGCTTGGCCGATTTCCGGACACGAACTCGTTTCGGAGTCAAAGAACCAGGTTCACACCACTCTTTAGTATCTTGCTTTGATGTAGGATCTAGGTGATAGACTTACGTCTTATCCATGGGGAGGAGTCGATGCACAAAATCCACTTTATCCTTTCTAAAAAGCTCTAAATGTTGCTGATAAAGTCACATTCAAATGTGTTTTTGTTCCATTGCTAGGGAATGCGGCACCCATTGTGCGCACGGCTTTCTGAATCCCACTGCGTTCTTCAAAATATTTCTTACAATGCCCAATGAGATGCCTAGGGCTTCTACTAAATCTCTTTCAGTCACTCGACGCTTTCCCAATACGATATCCAGTAATTTTCTGGATTTGTTGCTGTTTTTGGACGTCCTTGACAAGGATTGTCTTCAAGGCTCGTACGGCTACGTTGAAGTTCAGCAACCCATCCTTTAGTTTGCTAATATGTAGATGGCAAAAATTCCTTATACATTTCCAATATTCGTTCGTAAATTTCCTTTGCTCTTAAACGTTCCAAAAATAAAAAATTCAATCACTGCACTATACTTAAAACTTCACTTTTTTTTTGGCCGTGAGATTGGGTTAAAAATGGCTTCGCACCATATAGTAACCGTCGCTACTACGTATGTGGTGATTCCACTAAAAGTATCCCTCCTCTTCTATTATATTTTTCCCTACACCCCGGGACTGTTTCCGCATTGCTTCCAGGTAGAGGGACAAGACGGCGTCCTAAAAATTACACTTACTTACTCACCCTGCGTCCAGGATCTCCTATTTTGCGAAACCTATGCTCAATGCTCTTCAACATAAGTTTCCATTTTACGCCTCTTTCTTCGGATAATATCCTCCCCGAAATTTGTGACGGCATTCTATTTTTCTTCGCCTATTATAATTTTCTCAATTATTTCTTCAGGTGTAAATACACCAATAGCTCATTGCAGAGCTGTTCTCTCTACGTTCCACCTCGCGCATTTAAAGAAGGTGTGCTCCGCATCATCATACTCAGTATCTCCATAGATGCAGTTTGGCAGGCGCACTTTTCCCATTCGCCACAAATACTCTCGCTGTCCATCTACCACCGTACTGTTGAAAGTTCCATCTTGCCTGCCAAAGTGTGAGCGTTTGAATTTTAATGTCGGAGAAGCATGGTACGGGGACTCCTGAGATTTGCCTCCCATCTCCGGTTCCGCTAATAACTAAAACCGCTGCTTCAGATACTGTTCTGTATGAAGAAGCCACTCTGAGAGCGCAGGTGTGTTACACAGATTGAAACTGAAGAGTGTATCAACATAACAAATAAAATGTAGACTAGTAGCAACGCGGTAGTTTGGTGGAAAGTTCTAGCGAGAGAGTACAATACCAAATTACTCGGCAGAATACAAAGATCAACCTGTGCAATAACGGTCGGTGCAATCAGATCATGTCCTAGAGAGGCTCTCAATGCACTGACACACGTTATTCCAATAGATCTACATATAAAGAAGACGGCAACCGTGAGTGCATTTAGGTTAAATGAAGCGGGTCGCTGGAAAGGAAAAACTTATGGTCACGCTAGTCTATTATCGCGACAAACTCAGTTAACCTCGGTGAGGACTGACTACATCGTCCCGATGGTAACGTTCAATAGGAATTTTGCCACACTCTTTCCATCTAAAAAAGAATGGAATAAGGGATTCTCTCTAAACAACTTCGATACCACAGTCTATACAGATGGTAGTAAAATGGATTGTGGTGTTGGAGCTGGTATATATTCTCATAGACTTGGAATTGAAAAATCTGTGCGTCTCCCTAATACCAGCAGCGTCTTCCAAGCGGAAGTACTAGCAATTGGGGAAGCCTGTAGGTTACTAATCGCAGATTTCTCTTTTAAGGGCAATATCGCTATTCTTTCGGATAGCCAAGCCGCAATCCAGGCGCTGGACGTGACTATAACAACCTCTAAAGTGGTGGAGCAAAGTAGGAATAGCCTCACCAACTTGAGTGAAAACCATAGAGTAACCTTAATTTGGGTTCCGGGACACCGGAACATAGAAGGTAACGAAAAAGCTGATGAACTGGCAAGAGGGGGATCTGCCATGAATAGCGCTCTTGCAGTACCAGTATTCACTCCACTAGGTGCGGTCAAGAATGCAATTTCCCTAAAATACCTTCGAATTGCAGATTGTAGATGGAGAGACCAGACGAAATGCAAAATCAGCAGAACGTTATGGCCCTCCTACAACCTCAAGCAATCGTCGACATTAATAAACATGAAACGACGGGACACCTGTAGACTTACGGCAGTCATAACTGGCTTCTGGTCTATCGGAGAACAAGCCGCCAAAATGGGCATCCCTCACAACACATACTGTCATAGTTGTAAACAACCGGAGAAAAAAGAAACAATCTTCCATTTCCTCTGTGAATGCCCTGCCCTATGGAGGGACAGAATGTTAACCCTGGGCAAACCGCTGTTCGAGAGTCTCGAGCAACTGTCTGGCTTAGACAACAACAACCTAATAAGGTTCCTAAACTGCACAGACTGGATATAGTCCTGCTGCAAATAACTGTTAAACAATTTGGTAACGAGGATGTGGCAACAAAATGGTGCGGAAGCGCTAGTTGGATTCTGGCTGAATCACCACTCTAACCAACCAACCAACCAGCAACGCCCTTTCGTATCGAACCGCAAAACTTATTGAACAACCGATTGCTTGCCCACTCATACCATTTGTGTACTAGTCATAGTTCTTAGGTCAGTAGAACCTCGGTGCTAGTGGATTTCACTACAGGTTAGTACTTGTAATAGTTGACTATAAGGTTGTCACTACGAGTGACACCATGTTGCCACATCATGTCATCAGACATCAATACACAAGCAGAAGTTGGTTGGTGACGAAGTGTGAAAGTAATCAGAACGAATTTGCTGTGAGAGGGTGATAAGTTGTGAAAAGTTCGAAGTTGACGGTGTATTTTCCGCAACCAAGTGCGTTGCCGTGAAATGATTAGCTTCCGTTTGCGCTGATGAATTGATGTATGCCAACAACAACAATAGCAGCGCATAAAAGCTACAACCGAACAGCATCAGTTGTGCATACTTTATAATATCGCGTGGCATGTGGCAAATCAGCATATAACTGGCATAACATAAAAAGTTTGCAAATTCGCACGGAGTGGTGGAGAAAAGTGGATGAAGAGCGATGCGAAAGTAAATGTGCGAAAAACGAAAAATCGAATCTTACAGAAAAAAAAGAAACTGAAATCGTTATAAATGAAAATGGCATTGCAAAAGGAGTAAAAAAAATGGAGGTGGAAAAAATGCACTCGCAACATGCGCAACATTGCTTGCAACCGCAAAACGGCACGGAACTGTAGCGACAGGAAATGGAGATTTTATGAAAAATGTGGTGCCGCAAAATGTGCAAAGATATTCGCAGTCACACATACGCTTTATGTACTCGGATGTATGTACATGTGTGCATATATAAGTGAATATTTCTACACAAAAATATGTATCTAAACATCTCCCATTTTGATTTGCTGCGTCCAGCTTGAACTTCAGCAGCTAAAAATGCACTAAAGTTTATTTTTGTTATTTTAAACTTCCGCTTTATTTATGTGGCATTTTTTGCTTTTTTTTCTTTGCCCCCCTGCTACTGAACTGCACAAAGTAAACCCTGTGTTAAAGAAGGGTAATAAAGTAGAAGCAGAAGAATAATCACAAATGTTGCCACTTTATAACAAAACCGTTTTAAGTAACTGACATTGCGGCGAGCATATGCTTCATTTCGCAAATTGAGGTTGCTTCCTGTGTGTTGCACTCGCACGCAGACACACACACGCACACATAGAGTAAGTAAGTAAAATAGCAGTGAATGAGAAAAAGTGAGGAATACGAGTATCAAGTAGTTGCAGAGCAGTGCATGAGGCTTGCAGGATTCTTGTAAGCAATCAGTAGGCGCCCCATACGAACACAGGCGCACAGCGTGCAGTAAAAACCACATCCGTATGAAATTCAATCTGTAAAATGCTTTCATGCATTTTCTCCCACCATAAAAATATGTATTTTTACAAACATACCCTAAAGGGAATTATACTACCAACGAGCAACTGTTGAATTTTACGTAACTGGTCAAGGAATCGGAAACTTTTTCGTACCAACCCGTTCGGCTGCAGTGACTCCTACTATCGCTACCTTTTCTGAGATATCCCTTCTTGATTATGACACTCCGTGCTAAATATTAAGCAGAATCTTAAAAATTGATATTCTCAGCGTAATTTTTTTGGGTTTGTTAGTCAAGTGAAAAAAAGGTATCCAAGTGTTTCGTTAGCCCCAATAAAAATACATTAAACTGGCGCTGCTAACGTTAGCAAGAAGATCTGAAGATGTGGGCCTATGTGGAGCAACGCACTTGACAAGCTTAATATGAATATTTTTTTTTATATCCTTGTTCACTCTGCTCGGGAGCATAAGGCCTCGGCAAGACTTTTCCATCGTACGCGGTTCTGGGTTGTTGTTTTTGCTCCGTTTCATGTGATGTCGGCATTCGCACAACACCGACCTTTGCCAAGCTGGGAGTTAATGCCGCATCCACCATACTCTCTAGATATTGCACCTTGTGATTATCACCTTTTCTGTGAACTTCAAACCCATATGAGTAGCAAGAACTACTCCTCAAAAGAAACTATAAAAAGGGATATCGAAGCGTATTTTGGCTCCAAGGACAAAAGGTTTTTTGAGCAGGTAATTAAAAATTTGCCTAAACGTTGGGAAGACATTGTAAATAATGAAGGAAAATAAATATATTATTGATTAATAAGTACCGTAACCGTCTTTTTTATTAATTTTAAAACTACCTTTAAAAAACGCACGAACTTATGGACTGACCTGATATATGCATTCGCCCGAACGCCACTCATGCTCGGTTTAGCCTGCAGTTGACATCTTCATCTGCTCCGTCGTCTGCCATGATAGTGCAGCCGAAGTAGCGTAAGCTTTCGAAAAATGCCACCGGGAACCCGTCAACCAGTATATGTCTTGCTTTATTGTGGTTGACTCTCATAGCCTTCGTCTTAGCGATGTCTGACCGTCTTCGTTCGCATGTCAGTGAGTTTGTAAGAGAATAGGCCGATGTAATCGGCGAAGTGCAGGTCCTCAAGTTGTTTGGTGAAACTCCATATGACACCTGGTAATATTAGTTTGGAAAACGAGAAATCCATTATTTTCTGGGTAGTGGGCTGATATGTTGTTGTCAAGGTGACATTTGACACTTAAAAAATGTATTGTTTATTCCATACAGTTGTGAGTTACAGGGTGTTAAAAATGGAAGTCAAAAAAGAGAAAATTCGGTAAATTTTACAGTTTTTCAGATTCAGGTTGGAGTTGTGAGTGGTGTTAATGGTGCCGATACTGTCACAGCCAATCACGTGGAAATTAAGTTTCGTTGATTCTGGTTAGGCATTTTTGATCGTAAAAAAAATGTCGATAAAATAAACGAAGTGCCCTGCAGGTTAGTAGTCATAGTATCGTCCAGGAGTTAAAGATCGAATATAGGTAAAACTGTTTTAAACTATTTGTGCAAAAATAATGATTTTTTCCCCCCCAAATTAATTTCTAGGTTTCAAACTGCATGCAAAATGAAAAAAATAACACATTTCCGTCAAACTTTTAATTAGAATTTTTAGAAAAAAAACAGAAGGTTTTATAGCTTATTGAATTTTGATACATTGAAATTGCCTGCATTGCCTGGACTTGACTGGTAGTCCTTATTGCACAGAATGCTCGCACGAAAAGGAGACTGCCGAACATCTCGCCTTTTATTTCAACAGATTCGCTAAGGAATGCGATAACCTATCAAACAACCCTGGTGTGTTTCTAACACCCAATACTCTAGTCCCAGAAATGCTTGAGTCAGATGAAAAGTAGAGGGCGGTACCAACTTTTATAGGTATATAATATATAATATATATATATATAATCGGCGCGTATACCCTTGGGGGTTTGGCTGAGCTCCTCCTTCTATTTGTTGCGTGCGTCTTGATGTTGTTCCACAAATGGAGAGACCTTCAGTTTCAAGCCGACTCCGAACGGCAGGAGGAGCTTTTCCATGGCAGAGGAACTTTTCCATGGCAGAAATACAATCGGAGGCTAGCCATTACCTACCGTGGGGCGATCGCTATTAGAAAAAATTGTTTCTTCATTTTGGTGTTTCACCGAGATTCGAACCTACGTTCTCTCAGAATCACGAAAGACAGTCACGCATCAACCCATTCAGTTGCGGCGGCCACCAATTTTTGCAATACGAATTATCGAATTGATGAAAAACGATTGGTAATCGATGGTAATTTGGCTTGAATTCTTGAGCGAGTTGTATTATATAAGCGAAAGACAAAGGCCAACAAGAAGAAACACGATTAGAAATCGACATTTCGGCGTCTTCCTAACACTTCTATCCGAACACCCGATACAAGGTAGTGCAAAATTAATCATCCAATTTTGTATTTGAATAATTTGTTTACTGAATAAAAAAATTATTTGGAGTGATGGACATTTTTATTTAGACCTGTACGCGTTCCACTGCTTGTCTGTTTTTATACTGCAGCTGTTTAGTTCACAAGTGTCAAATATGATTGAAATACGACGCTAAGGTAGGCAGACCTTTTGAAATCAATTTTTGTATGGAGCAAATTGCATTCATAAGCAATTGATACATTTTCCTGCACAGGCCTATCACAGTTACAGATGCATGCTGAAATGCTGCGGAAAAGCTAGAGTCAAAGCGAAATACAGCTGGCGCACCAATACAAAAACCTTCCAATAAAACTTTAGTTAAAAAAGGAGGAGGAGTTCATACTCCCTCCTCTGCAATACGTGGTCGCTGGCATTGAATGGGGTAAACGACAACAAAAAAAAATTATAAAGTCAGTAAATATCTACATACATATAAGTATTAAGTATTAACAGCGTAAATATTATAAATAAGTGCTTATAATTCATGGTTGTATCTGACGAATATTCGTGCGACTGTTTTAACTAACGAAATAGTTCTTGTTTTTCAAATAAAAATTTTTCAAATACTGATTTTCCTAACAACCCATACATACAATAACAACTTATAGACTTCATCTTGGTTTTGTCCCGCACACGGCAGATGATTTTCTATAAACAGTTTTTTCATGGGCTTCGAATCTGGATCGGCTGCCTACCTACCTACTTATAATAAATACAAAGTGGCGCAAAATTAATCGCCCTATCTATAGATCTATAATTTTTGCAAATGACGTGCCATGTCAATCACATTTGAAACTTGCGAAGTAGACAGCTGCTGTATACAAACAGACAAGCAATAGACCGCGTAAAGGTTGAATAAAAATTTCCATTACTCAAAATCATTTTTATTTTTTTTATTTTTAGAAACAAATTATTCAGAAGCAAAATTTAATCTGTCAAAAGCAAGTTCCTGTTTAATCGACTCCAGATTGACGACAGTTTTCTGAACAAGTGCCCCTCTTCGTGGTCAAATGATGATTCGTTTCTACAGGCTAAAAAGAAGATGCTAGGACTGAAAGCAGTTAATGATACGGCAGAAAGAGCGGTTAAGTTAATGCAAGACTTCCATGGTTTGATCACTGTTCAACAGGAGCAAAAACAATTTTTATTACGTTGCGTACAAGAACACAGACAGGTATATCCCGATTGTAAAAAGCAAACTTTGAAAGGAAAATTCGATGATTGATGTTCCTTTTATAATAAAAAGAAAATAAATACGAAATATGTGTTTTGTTTTTATTTATTTAATTAATCTAAAAATTCAATTAAACTTTTCTCTATTGTGAGCCTATAGCTTTCATACTAACTTTTAAACTTAAAGTTTGACATCAAGTCGGCACGGGTTAATGACATCCGATCTCAATAATATTTTATATTTGTACCCTGGGACACATACATACATATTTGCTTTATATAGTCTATAGCAAAATTTCTCATACGGACATATGGAGACTCTTATGTGTGTCGCCCACATAACAACCCTGCAAGAAAATCCATCACTTATGAACTGATATACTTTAGTGAATTTAGAGTTGTTTGCAATATTTCTTTTTACTTTAAAAGCAACATGTGAATTTTACTCGGTAATGGCCCAGGAAGTGGCAATTCTCTAATTTTAATCCATTCAGGTTTTTATTTTTAATACCCAGGCACTTGTGTCCAAGGGCATTATAACTTTGTTCGATTGACAGTTGTATGGTGCGCTTAGCACCAGTTCTACTGAAGCGCTTAACGTACTAACACATCTATTAAATATGGACTTACACATGAAAATAATGTCCACATGCAGCGCGGTGAGACTCAGAGATACAAAAGGTGGTTAAATTTCAAGAGCCGATGTTGAATGTGAACCACACCTAAACGTCAAGTTTTTCGCATTTCGTTTGACATTTTTCAATTTTGGACTAACTCAATTTGAACCATGGAAAGATACACAATCGAGCAACGCGTTAAAGTTATTCAGGCTTATTATGAAAAAGGGCGTTCAAATAAAAATGCATATCGCGCACATCATCTTCAGTGATGAGACACATTTTCACCTCAGTGGATTTGTCAATAAGCAGAATTGCCGCATTTGGGCGAATGATAATCCAAGAGTGATTGCCAAAAAACCAATGCACCCAAAAAGAGTAACTGTTTGGTGTGGTTGGGCCGGCGGCATCATTGGGCCGTATTTTTTCCAAAATGAGGCCGGTCAGGCAATTACTGTGAATAGTGTTCGCTATCATGAGATGATTACGAACTTTTTATGGCCCGAATTGGAAGATATGGATTTGGACGATATGTGGTTTCAACAGGACGGTGCCACTTGTCACACAGCTAACGAAACAATGGCTCCTTTGCGCGAAAAATTTGATGGCCGAATAATCTCACGTCGCGGCGATGTCAATTGGCCGCCAAGATCATGTGATTTGACACCGTTGGACTTCTATCTTTGGGGTTATTTGAAAGAAAAGGTGTACGCCGGTAAGCCATCAACAATTCAAGAGCTAAAGGATGAGATAACTCGGCACATTAACGGCATAGAACCTCAATTATGCCTCAGCGTCATCGGAAATTTGGACCATCGGATGGAGGTGTGCCGCCGAGACCGCGGTGGCCATTTGGCCAATATTTTGTTCCATACGTAATTGAGCCATACCAATATTATCATAATAAAGAGAAATGACAATAATTTCCTAAAAAATTGTATTTTATTCAAAATTAACACCGGCTCTTGAAACTTAACCACCCTTTAGAAAGCTGGACAACAAAATCGCGGACGGTCACTGAATGATTCTCCTTGACCGACGATCACTGCTCAAAAACAAATCAGACTTCACAATCCTCGACTTTAACTTCAAGAAAGGCTTTACGGTACGTTTTCCACCGAGCGCCGACTGAAGGAAAAGGAAAGGTGATTGGTAGATTTGACATTGAAATCAACACTTATAGTTCTAAAATGAGCTTTAGTGTGGGGGCTGTTCGGCATCGATCAAATCCTCCAAATCAATTCGACTTCCGTATGAGGAAGTGGGCATGGATTGGACACACCCTCAGAAAACCAGCCCAAGAAATACTAACGATGGCCTTAGAATGGAATCTACAAGAGTATAGAAGCAGAGTAAGACCAAGAGAATCCTGGCGACGCTGTCTGCATGTCGCAATGATCTCACCTGATCTCAATTGAGGCAAAATGCAAGCGATAGAAACATGTAGAAATCCATAACTTTGGCACTATGCGCCACATAAACGGCGCTTAAACAAATAATAATAATAATTCGACTTCCTGACTATGCCAGCGTGTTCCAGGCAAAACTATTAGCAATCAGGGAAGCAATGAAATTACTAAAGCACTACAAAGAAATTGGTGCAAGAGTAGCTATCTTTTCAGACAGTCAAGCAGCTATCAAGGCCTTAGATTCCCATTCCATTTCATACGAACTAGTTTTACAGCATAGAGAGGAACTTGAATTGCTTGGCCATTGGCTTCAAATTACTCTAATATGGGTTCCTGGCTACAGAAATATAGGAGGTGATGAGATGGTGGATGAGCTAGTAAGAAAAGTTTCGAAAGTAGACATAACAGAGGCGGTAGCAGTTGCTACTCCATTAAATTCAATAAAAACATCCATTCATTCACACTACTATATAGTACTTTAAGCGAAAGAAGGTGGAAGCAATTAACTGCAGGCACTACAACAAGAAAAACATGGGCGTCGTACAACATCCAGAAAACGGATTACCTATTACGATGCTCCCGCTCACGCCTCCCACTTATCACTGCAACCCTTACAGGTCATTGTGTTCCTTCTTCACCTTCCCTTCTATCCCATCTGCAGAAGCTATCAGGCGGAGGGGATGAAGGAAAGTCTTCTTTACTATTTCTGCGATTTGGATCTGATAAAAAAAGTATTAGTGGTAATAAAACGGCGCTAGTCGCTAATTAGGATTATTTCAATAGAAATACTCAACCACTCATAATGGTTAGAGGTGTAGATTTAGCTGTTTCCTCCGTGCGCGCGATAACTCGAGCAAAAATTAATAAATTTCAATAAAACCTGGTAAACGTATTACTCTTTGCCCAAAGTATTTTTTAAATCAACCAATAAACTTGTCTACTTCCCATATAATGGAAAATTTCAATAAATAAAAAACGTAATATCTCTCCTACAAAAGAAGCCAAATTACTCAAACTCTTTACGAATGATTAGCCTAAGAATAAAAATTCGCAATCATCTCAAGTTTAAGTTTATCAAAATGTGCGCAGTTATATAAAGTTTGCACCGGTCCGAATTTCGACTTCTTTAAACCTTTATTTTGAAAATATTGAAAATAAATAAATAATTGGGGCATCCACTTCTATTAGGGGTTTGGTCGAGCTCCTCCTCCTATTTGTGGCATGCGATTTGCTGTTGTTCCAACATTTTTTGGTAATTTTCGAAAAGCCCGCCTCAGATTCGTATATATATGTTGAGAAACATGTTTAAAAATATATATTTATTGACCCATCCGCATATTAGGAAAGCCCTTGTAGAACTCTGTAAATGGTGGGCATCGTAATATCTATCAAATTATCGGAACACTTTTAATTGCTCATTAAAAAATTCACCATACCGGAAAAATTGCATAGTAAATTAAAAATGATTATCGACCGTGTAGACTTCTTCCGGAACACCCTTATTAGAGAGTAGTCACACAATTTTTGGAGAAAATGTGTTTAATTTTATGGCGGTTTTCCTAAATGGCATGCCCTCCATGTATAATACATATACCTTCAATGCATTATATCTCCTTACATACACACACACATATATGTATATACATATATGCACTTTCGCACCATTTATCAATACACTAACAACCAGACAGGCATAGCCAGTGCAGACTGAGAGATAGAGGTACTAATAGAGGGGAAGCAGCAGAGTATGGGCAGCATCGTTCGCATTATTGGATGATTTATTGATGTCGTTGTGCTTAGTTTAGCAGCAGATATTGCGACGTCAACAGCACACAACAGAGAGCGGAAGAACACAGACGAGTGCATGCATATATGCAAATACACACAAACATATGCATGAGCGCATGTTACTGTGCCAATATATACAGAAGCAGAAATACTCGTACTATACGTTTTGGGATGCTACTATTGGGAGTAGATCACTGCAGCAGTGTGGAATAGTAGGAACAGGAACATCGGAGTCAGCAACAGCTACAGCCAAAGCAGTTGGCGCATCAGTTTGTGCCCGCAATGCTTAACGATGCAAGCGGAAGTCGATATTCAGCAGCCAAGTATTAAAGCTATACAGGAATACAAACAGACACAGGCACATAAGCATGCATGCTGACGCCAACCAGCGAAGTCCGCATGGTGCATAAATAGCTCTCGTTGTGCGGTTCCCCAAGCCTCATATGGATGCCTCGAAAAGATTCTCAAGCAGGACTCGAGGTAATTCTAAGCCTCACAGCATGCATACCTCGCTGATAGTGTCCTGTGAAAATACCCAAAAAATTCGAGGGTTGAGATTTTGTCAGCCTTAAAAGATCCACAAGTGGCCAGAAGGATTCCGATCCACAAGTAGCCAGAAGGATTTCGCGACCTTACAAGTTTGTGTACTTGCCAGCGCTCGCTAAGTTGTTGCGAAGCCTATCTTTCCAGAATTAGACCGAAGGTGGTCAGGGGGATCCAAATCCTCTCCCTTCACGGGGAAATAGGTTCCTTGTCTGGCCAGCTCATCCACTTCACAGTTTCCCGCAGTGTCGCTGTGACCAGGAACCCAGTATAGCCATATGTCAAAGAATTCGGATCCAATTGAGAGGGAAGTCAGGCATTCCCTGACCAGTTTCGAATGCACCTTCATTGAACCGAGGGTCCTAGTTGCCGCTTGGTTATTTACTTTCTTGAGAGTTAATACATATTTGAGTAGCCAATCAGCTGCTTCCTCGATTGCCGCTACCTCTGAGTGGAACACACTGCAGTGATACGGTAACCTGAATTCGAGTCTGTTGGTGAGCTCTTCGCAGAATATCCGCCAACCCATTCTTCCAACTTCCAGCCATTCCTGAACAGGTTCACCAGTCACTGTCTGCAAGTGTAGCCTCCCGTCTACTCATCCTTTGATGGAATGTGGGTGGAAAATGTTCCGCTTGGCCTAAGCGAGGGTGTGCATTGATCCATCGGCAGGATGATGATCCCTATAGCCTAAACCTCTGAGTCTGATTGCGGTACGTGCAGCGACAGTTTTGCTGCGATGGCAGGCTTAGAACCACTTTGTACTCTTTTGACTAAATTCCTTGTGAAAGCCAACAAATTTTCTGGCAAACGCGCCGAAAATGTTCTCTAAGTCATAGTTAGTCACCGAGTCCAACTGACTGTCACTGTTAGTCACTTATATTTTCATTTTTGAAATTATAGTTTTCGGTCAAAGAAGTTATAATACTTTCGATTTTTTTTATGTCATTAGCTTTGATTTTGCTTTGTTTAAATAAATTCAATAATTATCGAAAACCGAACCGTTTTCAAGAGCGCATTTATTTGAACAAATAACCTCAAGCGAAAAACCACGCAAACGAAAATACACAAAATTATTACGGGAAATCAGCCAAAAACCAAACACAAAAAAAGAATAAACATCAACAAAATAACAAAGATACACAACTTGATTCCAAAACGCTCCCATGCGGTGGCCTTTTCACTTCATATTCGCAGCCCTCCGCATTTGGCTGGTTGGGACGTACAACTACACACATACTCGTATGTGCGTGACACTCGTAGCGCTTTGGCTATGCCATAAAAATGCTAAAGCACTAGCATCTGCAAGCCTGCACGATTTACATTAGCCTTATTACGCTTTGGCATTGGCTGGTGCATAACCAGTCGAGTTGATAATACTAACAGCAAAAGCGTATCAAATATTTAAGAACGGAGGAAAATGATGCAAAATGGCAAAAAGTTGAGTTCAGTACAAAAAAAGGCGAAATTGCGGCAAATATAAATGAAATCAAGAACACTTTTCGCCTTGCCTTCATTCAACTACACATAAATATCTATGTATATGCACCTCCACCTCCACCACCCCGCAAATATTACTCTCAATTTTAGTTGTTCCTGAGGCAGCTCGTGCCCTGAGTATAGTGACGTGGTGCAGTTGCATAAGAGTTTATGAAAATGTATGTGTGAGTGTTCGCAGAAGATTGGAGTGTAGTATGCGAGCGTACGTGTTTAAAAACCGCCGTCATATGCGATCAGACTAAATATTCAAAGATTAAACACGACAAGCCAAATTGGCAACAATTTATTTCGCAAAATATGCTCGTATTTTACATTTGTTTTTAATTTGAATTTTAAATTTATTTATTTAATGCCAAGTGCAAGTATTTTTATTATTCATTCTTGTTATCTCATTTACATTTCTTTTAATAGCAGTCGCCCCTCAGCAGACATGGAAAAGCTTAAATCTGTAGGTCCCTCCATTCGAGGAACTACCTCAAGCTGCACGCCACAAATTGGCGGAGAAGCTCGGAAAAACATCTAACATTAGCAAAATGAATGTTGCAGTATAAGGGTGGGTTTTGGTTCGCTCCTCAGTCTGTGTCTATTTCCTAGCGAATTCGCCAATATTAATTAAAATCGTGCCTATTTCACGCTTTCATACAGTGACTCTATTTTGGAAATTAATTCTAGCAAACATGTCTAAAGAAAAAAAAAAGATTATTTAAAATAATATTAAGAATGCCGTGTGCTTGCCGTCAAAAAGTTGATAGTAATCAACCAAAGATGCTGGGTGCAAAGTGCAATGACCTATTTCATTTGAAATGTGTTAACTTGTTCATTCTCGTCACCTGTTCGTTCTCCGCACCCTATTCCTAATAAAAACTTGGAGCATACAATTTTTTTTTTTTCATTTTCTTTATTGAATCTCTCTGGTATAAGAAACTAAGTTATCAAATCTTATGTGCTAGAGTATTATGTTTCCTTCCCAGTGCTAAGAAACTAATTATTTGTTCAACGAGATATATGTATATGCACATACATATGTATATGATTAAATAAAATAAAAGGAGAATAAATGGATGGAGCTAGAAAGGACGGGTTTCCAGTCTCCGAAGCATCGTACCTGGGAGCCGGTTTCCAGTTTCTCTTAAAGCTTCCGTTATCCTTCATGATGATTATGCAGGTTTTTTTTCAGGTGTGAATGCGGGGAACTGAAAAAGACGAGTTTCCAGAGTCAAATTTTTCATAGCTGGGAGCCGGAAAGGCCTAGTTCCCAGTTTCTCTTAAAGCTTCCGCTGTCCCTCACGATGATTGTTTGCGGTTGATGAGGCTGTGCTAAAAGTCGGAATGGCCGGGCTTCCGTTGCCTTCATGGACGGATCCTCGTGCAAGATGAATTAAGATAGTGCAGACTTGAAGATGTCTTTTTTTCTATCGTGTGTGACTTCCATTTAGAAGTAGATTTCGGGCTAGTTTATTGGGATGGTCTTCAAGCTTTTGTAGGTATTTGTATGTATTGCTCAACCGTATTATGACATCGGCTAGACGAGGTATACAAATGTCTCTGTGAATGTTAGCGTACTTTATATACCATGGAGCTCCCGTAATTATCCGCAAGACTTTAGATTGCACTCTCTGTAATTCTTCGATATTTGACGGCGTAATTTGGGCGTAGTTCCTTACATTTCTATACCATATAACCATATTGGTTTTAACATGGTTTTGTACAGCAGCACTTTGTAATGTAGAGGTAATGCTGATTTCGAATTAAGCATCCAATATAGGTTTTTCATTTAAGCTTGATATCACTTTCTTTTCAATATAATTCCGCCATGTGGGACTTCTATCTAAGTGAATTCCAAGACATTTTATTTTATTTTGTTGTGGTATAGGTAGGTGGGTGAAATGGTTGAAGTGCCGGATTTAGGTTGGAGCACTGCTTCAGGCTATCGAAAAAAGGAGCACCCAGTGACCTTAATTGTCTGACTGCAAAACCCGTAAAATTACAGAGAAAGTGTTCAATAGTATCGTCCACTCAAAAGTTCCCACAGCTTCTGCAATGGGGGTTAAATGGTAACCCCAGCTTTTTCGAGTGTGTCGTTCGTCCAGTGACCGGTAAACACAGCTACGAGTTTGGAAATTGAATGGCGGGGACTCCAAAGGACTTTCTGAGTCCTTCGTATATCGTATTGAGGCTAAAGGGTTTTCGAAATAGCGCATGAAAAAATGGAGCTCCATCTTTTCTGCGCTTTCCTGAGAAATAATTTGTGCAGTTCCGCTTTAACAACTATCTTGGGCATACCGATGACCGGGTAGGAGGACTCTGAAGCCAATTAAGTCTGTTTTCATGAACTAAGGGCATTATTTTCTGCGCGCAACTTTTCAAATAGCTTCGAGAGTACTAACAATAGACTAATTGGCCGGTATGAGGGTGCTTGGCTTAGCTCTTTCCCAGGTTTACCAATCATAGTGATTTGAGATAATTGTCAAGCTTTCGGATAGGCAGTAGGAGTGATGGGGTTAAATATGTGAGTGATATGAATAATGGCAATATTGGGAAGCTTTTCAGCATCTTTGGGTGATTTTGTTATAGACTGGTGCTTTTTTAGGTGTTTGTTATTTGTTTTAAATCTTATTAGCTTTTTTGGTGGTTGCAATATGTCTACTCGTAAACACATTATTCCAAAAGATTGATTGGGAGTGAAGACAGATTGCAGATGTTCAGCAAATACGCATCCTTTTTCAGAATCCGTACGTGCCCAGTCGAAATGGTGCCGATTTAAATTTTTGTTGTTTTTCACAATGCATAATCTGTTTGGCCAGTAAGAGTAAGAATAGAAAGAAAAATTCGTGAAGATCCCTCTCCTTTTCTTTTTTAAGAGCGCAACGCAACTTAACTGTGCATTCAGACAATAATTTCTGAGTAGTTTTAATTCTCAGTTATCCCAAAAGTGTGATAGCTCGTTCTCAATACGAAATAAACAATGATAACAGTGCTGTGATCTCTTCGTTAACTTCGGTACTTACAAGTTAACGCAATGTTGTTATGTTAACTATGCAAATAAAACCAATCCCAGTGTAGCTAAGAAAGATAATAGCAAGTGTTTGACTGCAACAAATAAACAGCAATTCTCTAAATCAAAGACACGAATAAAGGCAACACTGCAAAATCTGAATACCCTCTCTTGGTTAATTTGTCTCCAAATTCGTCTATCATCGCACCGCCCAATGAGAATCCCACAGTACTCACTGTGTTGAGCTCGAATGCTGATTGCTCCCATAAAGTAGCGAGCGAAGACGACGTCAACGTCAAAGTCGGCGTCGGAGTCAGGTCTCTTCTATTCGCCAATTCCCCGCTCACTATCTCTATGCTCTATTAACGATATGCCCCAGTAATTTTACGAAAAATGTGCATGTGAAAGCAATAACAAAGTTATCGAATAAGATTCGCCGCTAGCGAACACAGCCATATCTCATTACTCTGGTATAACTCACTGCCGTACTTAAAAACTGTAGTTGTTCACTTTGTTCACCATTAGCCCGAAATAACCCACGGCTACTATTTGGTATGTGCTAAACTGCAAAGCCAAGCGCAAAGCACTGGAAGCTGTGCAACAAACAGCGGCACTCAGAGTTGACTCAGTCTACCACACTGTCTCTGGCGCTGAAGTCTTTGTGATCAGCGAGGAAATACCCGTCGACCTCATGCCCCGAGAACGACTGGATGCGTGGAGTTCCAAAAAGAAGAAACACGTCGCAGAAGGGAGATGACAAACCATGTTGCAAAGGCGATGGGACGCTGAACCGAATGGTAGATGGACGGCGAAACTCATTCCATCAATAGGCATCGGGGAAATGAATTACTTCTTAATTCAGTTCCTCTCCGGTCATGGATACTTCCGCAGATACCGATACCGCATGGGCAAGATACACTATTCCATGTGCATGTACGAAGCGCCGAGCGTTGATGCTAAACACACGTTTTTTAGTTGTGACAGAAGCCTGATTGTCAGAGATGCGGAAGCAGATTGACGACATCACACCGAGCAACATAATCAGCAAACTGCTTGAATGCGAGGACAGCTGGAATGCGGTTAAATGATATATTGAAGACGTATTACGAAAAAAAGATAGACCTCGACACAGTGCAGCCCACATAGCCGAGGACACAAGAAGATGAGCCTATAGCATGAAAGCTGGTTACAAATACGGTGGAACTTGTTGAGCTAAGTTGAGCTAAAGTACCTTTTTTGATATTATTTTTCTATTATCGTATACATATTTGCCTTTGCACGATAGCCAAAAGAAAGTCAAAGAGAGTTTTCGATTAATTATCCGAGGCTGTGAACTTGACTTCTCGTTAGCAATTTAGATTATAATAAGAATGCTGCTAAACCGCCTATCCTAGCTTTCTGAAAAATTAAAATTACCTATGCCTCCAAGTAGATGTTATCTGTTTTGGTCCACGAGTGTTATTTTATTTCCCACCTAATCTGCAAATTTGCCAACGTGTCCCTATCTGCCACCAAGGACGTGACTGACGGGAGACAGGCAACTTCACACGGCACGGCAAATTATGCTCCACAAGGAGTTAAAGAACACATATATATATATATATTACACATATAATCCTCGTTACAGTCGAACCAGAGCAATACATTTTTTCTAAAAGCACTTTACGAGTTTTATTATAATTGTATTTCAAATCAAGTCAAAATCGTAGCTGAGCGAATGAATCTAAATTCAGTAACCACAAAAAAATAAATATAAAATAAAGCAAAGTTTTGTAATCTCTAATTTTGAGTTGCAAATCGAGATTTCATTGCTAGTGCGGTTTTCAAGCAATTACTTTTTATGTCTGAAGATATACAAATAAATATGCATATGTGTGTATGTATGGTTGATAATAAATGCAAGCCCAGTAATCTCGCTTGAGTCTATGATAGAAATTTGTGACTGAATTCAAACTACTCCAGAAGAAGTGACTTATCTGAACCGAAATATTTTTCTTAATTAATTGAAATTTATTTTTTTGAATCGCACCAAAATTTTTTAAATAACTTCAACTGGACCATATACCAACTCCGATATATTCACCTGAAGAGCCCATTAAAGTAAGTAGCATCAGAACGCTAGCAGGTGAAGACTAAAAGTGGTCGTCTGTCTCAGAGCAAGTGGATCGCTGTGTAAATGTATACAAAATATTTAAATCCCACATAATGGCGGTACGCGCTGGGATTGCGAACCGCCATGTAAACTAACTTTCCAGTAAAAAAAAACACAAAACCTTGCTCCCCTTTCGGCGAGTGCTAATGCAAATGTTTTAGGGACTATGATTTGAAGGCATACACCTGGAATGTTGAGATTCTTAACGAGGTAAAATGCCTCCGGCCAGCTGGTTGATGTTCGGACATATCGTCTTTCTAAAGATGTGATCGACGCAGTAAAGAACTAAACCTTGTGACGTTTACTACCACTGTCATGTATGAGATGAGCGAAAATTGAGTGTGGGAATTGTGTTATGAGACTTTGCTCCGTTCCCGCGACGGCCGGATCTACGTTACTGGAATGACCCGGATTTATATCCGGCCAAAGACTTGTCATTGCAACAACAATGTCTACCACAACTGCCATGTAGAGGAGCGAATATTCAGTGTCCGAATTGTGATAAGAGCGAGACTTTGCTCTGGCCAACGCACATCTTACCAGATGCAAAGATCTGTCATAAATGCGAGATTCTTCAACATCTCGCTCACTTGCGCCCACGCCCTGACGAAATGGAAGGGCTATGCAAGCGAAGACAGCTTCTCTGAACGCCTGAAGTGGACTCGTGAGCAGTAGTCACACAATCATATAAAACTTGCGTTTAGCGACTTCAATGGCAGTGTGAAAAGTTCTGAGTACTCAACGAAATTACCTCTAATGAATTGAGGCTGATCGGCACTGCCAGGAGCCAAAACACAGTAGTCTTTAGAGCCAGATTTCAGTTTTTCAGCACAAACAAGTTCAACAAACTACGTGTATGTCTCTTGATTAGAACACGTAACCCCAAACCGACCATGATGCAATAGATTAATGGGACGCTTTCAGTATGTAACAACATCCCCTTGGCCTATTATTTTCTTGCAGCCTAGATGGGCACTCGCCTCTGTGCAGCAATTTCAGAAGGAAAATGCGATTCTGAAAAACTGTAATCACCAAACCAATAGATATATTTGCATATGAATACTTCCCGCTGTCAAGGAACACTACTCAACAAGTCGGTAAGGATCACAAGTTTTGGTACATTTTTTAACAATGAAAAGAGGTGAATACGCAATTTTAGCGGTGATGGAATTTTTTATTTAGAAAGGCTTATTGGCAACAAGAATTCGTAAAAGAAGGGTGAAAGGGTAAAAGAATATGCACCTTTATTTCCAACAATGCATCGATAGGTATTACAGGGCCTGATACAGGGATACTTCAGTGTTCACTGACCCAAGACGGAATTGGGTGTCGGAGCAGGAGCTTTCTCTAAGTCAGCCATTTTATCTGTTTCCTTTAAAATGCCGAACACTGCTAGTGTTGTTCAGGCGGAAGCCCTTGCGATCCTGCAGGTATGCAAAATGAACATGGGAGAGAGGTAGATATTAACATTTTCTTCGAAAATCAAGCCGCGATCAAGGCACTGTCGACGACATGGTGCCGATCCAAACTGGTCAACTCCAGTAAGGAGGAGATCAAATCTTATGAGTGTACGGGTAACATTTCTCTAATCTGGCTTTCAGGACATAGGGACATAGAGGGAAATGAAGTTGCAGATGAGTTTGCCAGAAGAGGTCTCAGAGACCTCCTACCTGGTCATCGGCAACCCCTTGATTGTTGTCTAAAGGAAATTGCTCAACTTTTTTCTCAGGAACAAGAGATGGAACTCTATTTCATAGTGTGCTATTTCGAAAACCCTAGTACAATAGACGCAGGAGGCAGAAAGTCCTGAGGACTCCACGTTATTCAATTTCCAAGCACGTAGTTGTGTTTACCGGTCATTGAACGATCAACGCACATGCATAAAAGCTCCTTTTACCATTTAATATCCATTACAAAAGCTGTGAGAACCTTTGAGAAAAGGAGATTGCCAGACGATTAAGGTTACTGGGGATCATTTTTTCGAGGGGCAGTGCTTCAATCTAAGTCCCATCAATATTTTCCTTTAGATAGATGCCTGTTAGGGTCTCACAATGGTATCAAAACGGCGCTTTAGTGCTACTTGGGGAGTACTACTTCAACCATTTCTCCTGCCTACGTACCTACAGATGGCCTCCGAAAAGTGAGCAAATGTATGAACATCCAAGTGAGACTAAGTGTGAAAGTGCTGATACCTTAGACATCTTACATGAACGAGTACTCCTTTTTTTGCATAAAAAATTAAAAGTAGATACGAAAAATGTACCACGGAAAGTTTATGGCGCATTTTGTAACAATTCAGCAACAAACTGTGGCGCAATATTTTGAAAAATTCCCGGAGAATCATTACAGAGATGTCATACAATTTTTACCAGATCTTTGGAATAAGTTCTGAGGCATTGATGTTGCATAAAAAAACTAATTTCATGTAAAATTTACTTTCTCTTATTTTTGCTTTCTTACTTTTCAACCAAGTGAGTTCATTAACTGGGAAATAGGAGCTCAAATTTACTGAACATGTCGGAAAACTTTGGTATAAGTTGTGTTGATACCATTTGACTTGACGCACAGTTACAACATAAAGTGTGAAACTCCTTGCGAATCGACTTGGTAGGCACGTAGTAAACAGGAAACAAATCCCAGCGCATAACTTTAGCCAAAAGTCATGCTGACATTTGAACTTTTGCTCACAAAGCAGGCGCTCAATGTCTGAAATGGAGCGGGATGTATGTAAGTTTGTGTATTTGTATTCGACCTATTGTTGGCTATTCATGCTGATTGCTAAAGACCGGTAGGCGTTCAATCAATGCCTGACACTTTTCCATTAACTTTTTGCTCTTTCATCTGCACTTTGTCTTGTTTTTCTCCTTCTTTTTGCCACACACACACATAATGTAAGATAAATTTCATAATTTCCTTTATTTTTGCGCTTGCATGCATTAAAGTAGTTTTTTAGTTGAATGCCAATTTAATTTTACACACATCGGTAACACAGAAAAAAGGTAGCAAATATGTGCGTGCTCCTGTGAGCTTTATTGCTCGGTCAACATACTCGTACTGGCACATCCGCTTGCCTAAATGGCCCTTTCATTTATGCACTCATATGCAGATGGCATATCCCATATCGAGGGGATGTCGGCAGCATTACTTTCCATTTTTTTCCTCATTGTTGATTTTTTAGACAAATTTTTTTTTGTTCTCCATAAATTAATCTGCATTTGGCCTTTGAACGTTGACAACGACCAACAGAGCTGTAAAAGGCTGTCTGAGCGTTGAGAACAGTTAGCAGCAGCAGCACGGCAACAGCAGGCGGGTGTACAAGTGAGAACATTTAATGGAAGCAAGCTTTAAATTGCTTTTGGAAAGTAAACTCAATTTGCTATGCTGCTGTGTCATACAGAGCCACACACACGCACATATTTAGCACTGCAGCTGGTGGGCGTTATGTGTGTTGAGCTCTTCCAGTCATATTCCATGCTTTGCTCACCCAACAGCCCACTCAGCTGGACAATACCAAATGCAATTTAATGCTAAGGCATCATCAGTAGCCTGACAATAAAACAGAGGATAGGAGAGTAAGCAGCTAGAACCAAACAACAAAATATTTCCTCAGCTTACAGCTTGCAGCTTGTAGCTCGTCGCTTGTCGCTTAGCATGCTTGGCACGCTTGGCACGCTCTGTACGAAGCAAGTCCAAATTCCATTCAGCCATGCTTGGCTTCGCCTGATGACATTCAAAATCAATTTCCAATATACAAGTTGCAACAATGCTGCCACGCTGACATGACAACCTAGGTGGGCATGTGTGTGTGGGTGCGTGTGTGTGTGTGTACCATGAACTGGGAATAGCCGTAGATTGGATATAGAATATCATATCAATTTCGTTATTCGACAGGAGTTTTGATGTTTTGTTCCTGTACGTCCAACTGCCCAACAAAAGTAAACATGCATGCATCGGCCACCGGGTGAGTGGGAATGTGTATATGGTAGTATGCGTGGGTGTGTGTATTCACAAATTACTTTTGTTAGACGTAGTAAGCAAATTGGTCTTTTCTGGTTTTCTGGTGAACGGGAATATTACAAAATATGAGTACAGAATAATAGAATTATGTTTACACTTTGATTGTGAGAAATGAAAGTTTACTTTTATGGATATATTGCAACATTTTTCCTATTATTTGTGTAGAATTCCAAATTATTTATTTTCCTGACTTACTTACGCATTTTATTATCAATTAGAACTCAAGCTGTGCTTCAATTAATAGTAACAAAGTCGAATATTTGCCAGTAACAAGCAAGAAAGTGTTAAATTTGGTTCGGACCGAACTTCAGCTGAACAGGGTGCATACGGTAGTTGCGTACACGTCTTGATGTGGCTATAACTTCCCGAAACCATTACTTTTCTATTTGCTCTTTTTCAGCCCAGGCAAGGTGAACTACAATTTAACTCACGCCGCTGGGTGGTGTCCTTTCGCCTCGCCATTGGCTGACGAGGTTCTAGCGATGCTAAATAAGGGTGGGGTTAAAATAGCAGCATACGCCGATGACTTGGTCCTAATGGTATTGAAACCATTTCCCTCAGTCATGGCTGAGATTTTGGAGAAGCGATTGGCTGTACTCAGTCACTGGGCTGTCAGTTACAGGCTCAGAGTCAACTGTGATAGAACGGAACTCGTGCTATTTACCAGAAAATACCACACTTTAGACCTACCATATTAAATAACCAAGTTCCCCCGCATTCATAGGCAATTGGGTATTTTGGATTGATAATTGACTTCAAGCTCCATTGGAAGGTACACAAGAAACAACATCGGGTGAAGAAGGCCAGTACAGTACAAATGGAGTCTCAAGTCATAGGTCGTTTTTTGGATATACAACGTAGTGGTGCTGCCAATTTTTACGATTGGATGCCTGGTTTGGTGAAAAGCTCTTCGGAAGGGCTATAATATCGCTAAATAGGGTACAAAGGACAGCTTGTATTGGCATCACTGTTTGTAGACCTTGTTCCAGTGCTGCCCTGAATGTCGTTTTGCACTTATTTTCCATCGATTTTTGTGTTATTTCCAATGCTGCTCCAAGTGCAATCAGGTTTAAGGAGGTTGGACGCCGGGAGCAACCTCTCAAGGCACATGGTAGCATTTTGAGGTAGTTAACGAACTTTCCGCACTTCTCTGAACTTTGTACAGATCTTTCTATCCGCTTGAGGGTCGTGCCTGGCAATCTTTCCAAGTAAGCAGGATTAGAACGAGGAACGAGATCTGTACCGATGCTGATACCTATGTCTTTACTGATGCTCTTCACTGTCGTCTCCACGTTGCAGTTCTTAGAGAGCAGATAAAATCTCTTGGGTGTGTAGGTAACATTTCTGTGATCTCGGTTGCATAGAGGGAAATGAAATTGCTGATGAGCTTGCGAGAAAAGCCACTAAATTGGTCTCAGAGATCTCCTAACCCGACCATCAGAATTCCCATGTTGTTAAAGGGGATTAAATTTGTGGGGGCTTGGGCAAGTTCAAGCACTCAGTCAGGTAGACGCTTGTACTATACCCAGATAGATTACAGTGGAAGGAATAAAAACAGGATAGACACAGTATGGATGGTAACACGGGGAAATTGGTTAGAGGTCACTCTTCTGCGAATCTTTTAGATTTGTTAAAAGGGAATAACACAACTTATTTTTTAGGAAAGCGCAGAACGGACGGAGCTCCATTTCTTCGTCTGCTATTTCGAAACCTTTTTCTTATCTGAAGGCTACAATTAATACCGTTATTGTCAATATGGATACAAAAATACATTCATAAGGTTTATTTAAATTAAACAAACAAAATGTAGATATTTACTACCTCTCGATTTCAAGTCCAAGTTAGAATACGAGGGTTGTCTCTAATATTTTACGCCCAGTAATGGAAATACAGTAAACTTATAACGAAAATGGCTTGTGTTTGTTTTTTTTTTTTCAAAATATTCTCCTTGGAAGTCAATACACTTCTGCATTCACTTGAACCATCGCACTTTTGCCCCTCAAAAATGGATACGTCCAAAACGAGCTGTTTAAAGGCTCAACAGCTTCTTCAGGCGTTAAAAAACCTTGGCTCGCATTTTATTTTTGATGGTCACCGATAATAGGAAATCATTTGGTACCGAGTTAAGGCTTTAAGACGGATGATCCACTAATTTGATCCTTTGTGTGCTCAAAAAATCTCTTATGCGAACCGATACGTGAGAGCTTGCCTTGGTCTGATTGTCTCGGTCGAAGATGATTCGACTACGGCGGTTTTGTTGGATAAAGCTTGTCTTGGAGCGCCCAACCTGTCGCTTCCTGTTTTTTCCCGGCTCATATGCATAGATCCAAGATTCGTCACCTATTCCGATGTGCTTTTGACTATCGCGCCTGAGTTTCTGCAGCATTTACAGCCCTTTTTTGGGCTTCGTCTACTGCGTTGAGTGGTGTGTCACTAAACAAATCCCTTCTATTCCTCTCCTGAAAATTTCTTCTGTCTCGGAACTGCGGTAGCATTTCATCGACGACAGAGATTATCCAAGTATGCGTTCGGATAAAGTCTTCCGCTTCTACTTTCCTTGCGTCCAGGGTCGCCAGTTTCATGATATCTGCTCATCTTCTAATTGGATGGGTAGGTTATGACTAATATGTCGGTCATCTCTGTCCATGTTGAGTTTTTCAGCACACAGGACTCGCTCTATGTTGCCAAATTTTTACGCTTCTTCTCAGTTTTCCGATGATTTTGTCTACTCTTAAGGGAACTAGCCTGTCTTCGACAGCTTTGCGATCGAATTTGCATCTCTCACATTTGAAAAATGTGTGATCTACATCGCCAATAGGTGCTTTTCCGTCTATGCATTCAGTGGTTTCCGTTTCCTCCTATTTTGTTTAGATATTTGAAGAAAATATCCATGTTCATATGATATCTGATACCTCAAAACAAATTGTGAAATTTTAATAGACAATGTTTAAGTAACATTATATTCAGCCAGTTTCGAAGTGCCACCATTAACACGAATACACAAGCTCAAACGTTTCAAAAAATTTTGGGCTATAGACCGTAGTTCGTCTACCGTTATGCGATCCCACTCTCGACGCAACGCTCCAAAGTTTTGTGGCGTTTTGCACAAGCCCTTGCTTCCAAAATCGACCATACGGTGTAATCTAGCGGATTCAGATCCGGTGAGTAGGGTGGCCATTCTTGGGAAGTAATGAAAGAGGGGAATTTGGCTTTGCACCACTCTTGGGTTGTTTTTGCTCTGTGGGCTGGTGCCGAGTTCTGTTGAAACATCCACTCATCGTTACCAAAGTGCTGCTGGGGCCAGGGAAGAACAACTGCTTCTAATATGTCTTGACGGTAAACTTTTTTATTGATGTTGACTCCTTGATCTATGAAAATCAGAGGTCTTGCCACTGGCGCAAATTCCACCCCATACCATAACGGATCGCGGATTTTGACGATGTTCAACAATGGACGAAGGCCCAGGGGCTTTTGTAGACCAATTTCTGTCGTTTTGTTGATTGTGAGCTTGTTCAACGGTAAACAGCTTCTCATCCGTAAAGACGATTTTTTCCCAGCGCGTACATGCGGCCCGACGTTGCAGCGAGCGACATCTTTCGCTTCAACTGATTCACGATTGATGCCTGTCTCACGAGCAATTTTCCTCATCGAGACCATAGAATTTCGTTGAACTCTTGTTTTGATGATTTTTTCGGTTTTTGGAAGTGTTAACAGTTCATTTTCTTCTTTTTACAGGATGGTCACCTTTATTACCAATCTCCTTAAATCGTTTGATTGCACGAGAAACCAATGAACGTGCAATTCCAAGCTTCCGTGCTATCCCGCAGTTGCGTGCTCCTAGCTGATGCAGGGGTATAATAGCTGAGCGACTACTTGACATCGTTACACAAAGTGTTTAAAAAGAGCTGGAATAGAAACGAATACTTTTTTTCGTACTTTACAACACACACAACAATCACAAAATAAGAGCATTCGCTAACAAAATTTTACATTCATCTAATTGCACAGATTAGTTTGTATACAGTTATTTTTTGTCACCCTGTATAAAAGTTCACCTCTCCGAACTGCTTGTCATACCATTTATCTATATTTGGTATAAGTCTCGTCGTCCATCTACCTTTCGTCTCTGACTCCGAGTGCTCTTGCCATATTTGTAGTGCGTCTGCTCTAATTTGTTGTTTTGCGATATTAGTAAGGGCGCATGTGCGGTCAACTATGGCGTTTGTCGTGCCTTTTATAAGTATCCATCAAACAGGCAGAGCATCGGTCGTCTCTAGCGCAACAACCGCTTTTAGACAGCCTTCTCGAAATTCATCCAGCAAGGCTCGAAGGCCACGTAGGGACTCATTGCGCCACAGTAACCAAGTGCGGCGCTGCAACGCTAAAAGTCGAAGTAAGTTGATCAATGAACTCCTGTTCCGATAATCCACGCCGAAAATCGCAAAAACTGTCTGGAGTTAATTCCATCTTCAGGATGAGATTAATTTTGCAACTCACTGAAACTAATGCTCACAAGTGAAAATGCTTTATGTAAGTTTATGCTAAAAAATTGCAAGCTTTTCGATAAAAATATAGAATTACAAGATCACAAGTAGTGTTGCCAAGGCGCAAAATATGTATGAAATGCAACCCTCGCATTTCTTTAAACCTTCTTCTTCTTTCTTTATTATGTTCTGTCAACTCTAAATGAGGTTTTCACAAAATTTCAATAACAAACGTTTTTATGATATGTATGTCAAAAAACAGAAACTTTAGAAATATTTTTGCATGCGTAACAGAAGCTGCAGGAACACACACACAAAATACCCAGTAATGCCTATCCATGCGAATATAGTCAGTTTCACACAATGCAATCTTTTATACCTAAAAATACATCAAAAGAAAAATGAAATACACCTGTATTTATATTCTCAAGAAAAAATAACACAAAAATGTATTTAAATCTTCATACACGCACACACACTTGTGCACACTTATCCATACATAGTTTCGTAGCAAACTTCCTGCCCAATGCCTATAAATGTGTGTACAAGAAGACATATTTACATGTATTTTTGTTTTTTTTTTTTGGTTTTGTGATTGAATGTGAAATCTGATTTTAAATTTTAATAAAATTCTATTTATTCTGTTGCGCTGAGAACTCAAAATCTCTAGCACTGATGCATTCAAATTGCCACTTGCAAGATGAAATAAACTGAGAAAGGCCTTTAAGCAGCCATCCAGAAGAAGGGTAAATTAATTGAAATTTATTTTGCATTTATAAATGAAAAATATTTCAATTTATGAAAATATGCAGGCAGAATGTGGGAGCCGTTGCCGAGTAGATTTGAGCGTGACTATCACGGGATCGGTTGGCGGTTCGATGCTCAGTTCGGCAAGAAAATTTAAAATGCCGAAAGTATTTCTGCCATACGGCGACAATTCGAGGGAACGTACGTTCGAATCTCCATAATACACCAAAACGAAAAAAGAGCTTTTTCTTGTAGCGGTCGCCCCTCGGCAGGCAATGGCAAAACTCCGAGTGATTTCTGCCATGAAAAAACTCCTCATAAAAAAATATCTGCCGTTCGGAGTTGGCTTAAAACTGTAAGTCCTTCCAAAAAGGGTGTAAGCGCCAGTTATATATATATTTCTACTATGAAAAACCTTCTCACTTACCGCTCAGAGATATATGGTTTTCCAATAAGAGGTGTTATTTTGATATTCAAAGAAAAATGTTATTTTCAATACAAATGATCGGATGTTTATTGCATTATAAAGAGGAAGGTATGTCGTTAATAGTGGAAAATAACATCAGGCAAATGACCACCACAACCACGCTTACGGGACAATATGCTTTTCATGAAATTTTCCATAACCGAATTGCACAGTGGCTGCCTCGATAGCCTGACGAATTCCATCTTTGAGGTCTTGAATCGACCCTGGGTTGTTGGCGTAGACCTTCTCTGTCACGTGGCCCCAAAGAAAATAGTCACAAGGTGTTAAACCACAAGATCTCGGTGGCCAATTGTGATCAGCTCTTTGAAAGATAACACGGTCCGGAAAGTTTTCCCGTAAAAGATCAATGGTTTCGTTACTTGTGTGGCACGTATCGCCATATTGTTGAAAATAAACTTTGTTTACATCAATACTATCCAATTCCGACCATAAAAAATCATTAATAATTAAGTCTGCCTATTTGTTGAGACAACATGAATGCGTTAACCACAGTTTGGAGGAGAAGCTTGGCCAAACTCTAGCAAATTAGATATGACATCTACACACCAAATGCACCTAAGTTTGTACATATGTATTATGCTGAGATAATGCACGCAACACAGATTGACATAAGATTTATAACTAACGGCCAGCAGTGTTACGTATCTATGTTTAGATATGCCCGCATTTATTTATACAGGGTGCATTCTATGTTCCAAGTCTATTTTAGCTTCATAGTTTTTAGCATAGATTATTCTCAACATCTAATGGGTCGACGAATGTAGAGAATGAAGAGAGCAGAGCGATAAATTGGTGTAAGCAAGGATGATAGGTTACCAGGTTTAACGATGGAAAGAATAATGAAGGGGTACCTAATGTGGCACCATTACTTTGCTTTGAGTAAATTTGACAATATCAGGTGATTTTCGTGAGCCGTGTGACCAACGCGATTTTTATACCACTTGCAACTTGCACTTTATTGCATCAAAATTGAAAAATCTAAAAAAGCTGCATATCCGGAATTTTTCTAATAATTTTAAGTACAAAGATTGAACTTTTGATGAAAATTTCCCGAATTTTTACAAAAGTTCAAAACTTGGCTTTATATGGATCTTATTGTAGTACGAACTATATTTTAATAAAAAAATATTTGAAATTATAAATAAATTTATAAATAGTAAAAACTTATCAATGATGTGGTGTACACTTTATTTTGGCGCTGAAGAGATTTGTACTTATATATAAAATGCAATAATTTTCACCAAAAATGGTCTAACGATGGCTTCAAAAATGTTAAGATTTTCTCAAAAAAAGCTACATGTTTGAAAAATATATATGTTAAAAATAAATTTATTCCCATGCATTACCTATTTTTCTTTCGGTTTCTATAATCAGGTTGAGACTAGTAGGTAATTGGCCTACCGCATTCGATTCTGGTGCTGGGCCTGCCAGCTGATTTTGCCTGAGTGGCTGCAACATTTTCTCTACGCAAGATTTTGAGGTTATACCGCCTATGCTCGGACGTCAGAGCCTCGTTCGTTTCACACTGGATATGTCATGTAGAGGTGAGGTTGACAATTGTTGTGTTAAGGGGTCCCAATGGGTCATTTGTTCCTCCATGGAACTATAGAAAATAATAATAATTATTATCTTTTTATTTATTTATATGGAACATAACTAAAAGTTATTATATTTTGGTGTGCCTGATTGTTAAAGTAGATGTCTTCTGCTGGTATTGCCGCCATTAGAAATGCATAGACAATTTCATCGGTTATGTTTATTGAGAAAAAAAATCAATGAGTCATATCAATTGTCGCTTCTCGCTTGACCTAAATATAATATTTTCAATTGTCCAATTTGATATCACAGATTCAGCGAAACATATATCTTAACGCAAGACCAATCCCCACATGGCCTGTTAGTTAACATGTGTTATGTAATCTTAACATAACAAGAGAAAGTTAACATAGTATTAAAATGCACTAATATTTGTACGAGTAGCATACCCGCAAGGGCATATGGGCCACTACAAAATGTACACTTATACGTTTATATTGAAAGTTATTTTTATAGTTTACTTTTTAGTAATGTACTCTAATTGATGAAATTCTAAATAAATAAGCAAATTACACCACTAAGGCAACTATCAGGAAGGGTATCAGTGATAATCTAAACAAATTGTTTGTTCACTGTAAAATGAAAACTGCGCCCCTAAAACAGACTTCATCGCAGGAAAGCTTGACAGCCACCACTTTTTGCTAAATTAACTTAAAAATTATATATATGTGCGGTATGAAGACTTTAGATTCTTATTTTTAATCTCTTACTTTCCTAAGTTTCTTGAACGAATTGTTAATGCTTTTAATAATGTACTTTTTATTTGCCCATATTTGGTAAGAGACGTGTATTTTCATAGACTAAATTTATATCACTAAACTGAACAAAAACCTTTTGCAGCATTTTGTAATTATTTTTCGCTACTATAACAGCCTTAAAAGAACCCACTTTTGCGGCATGGGGAGTAATAACCACTTGACTCCCATTCATTCCATTCCATTAGGGGATTCCATAATGCGATATTATCCGAGTTACGGCCAATTTTATGTAATACTATAAGAATTTTGACAAAGTTTTAAGTAAAATATTTTTATATAAGTCGGCTAGAACAACAAAAAGCTTTTTTATCACACAAATCGTAACGCAGTTCGACTTCAATTTCCGTCATCGATCTTCTGGAATCTCAACATACAATTCATATGTATATATAGGCCTCTTCTTTTCGCCAAGCGTTAGTAAGTGGCGAATATATGAAGTAACTGGTGTAAATAAAACAAATCTTGGCAGCGTCGGAATAGAGCTGCATAAAATTACATTTGCTTGTAAAATAGTGAGTCGAAACTTCCTCTATAACTTTGTTCTTACTTTCACATGGAAATTTTTCATCAAGTCAGCCGAGCAGAGAAGTGGTGAATAGAATAGGTCTTAAATTAAATAAGCAGATATGTCTCCTTGACATTCCGCTTACCTCTATAAAATATTTATAAGATGGAAAGAATTATAAAGGTTGGTTAAGTTTTAAAAGCCGGTGTTGATTTTGAATTAAATACAAGTTTTTTGAGAAATTATTATTACTTTTCTTTATTATGATAATATTGGCATGACTCAATTACGTATGGAACAAAATATTGGCCAAATACCCGCCGTGGCCTCGGCGGCACACCTCCATCCGATGGTCCAAATTTTCGATGACGCTGAGGCATAGTTAAGGTTCCATGCCGTTAATGTGCCGAATTATCTCATCCTTTAGCTCTTGAATTGTTGCTGGCTTATCGACGTACACCTTTTCTTCCAAATAACCCCAAAGAAAGAAGTGCAACGGTGTCAAATCACATGATCTTGGCGGCCAATTGACATCGCCGCGACGTGAGATTATTCGGCCATCAAATTTTTCACGCAAAAGAGCCATTGTTTCGCTAGCTGTGTGACAAGTGGGACCGTCTTGTTGAAACCACATATTCTCCACATCCATATCTTCCAATTCGAGCCATAAAAAGTTCGTTATCATCTCACGATAGCGAACAATATTCACAGTAACTGCCTGACCGGCCTCATTTTGGAAAAAATACGGCCCAATGATGCCGCCGGCCTATAAACCACACTAAACAGTTACTCTTTTTGGGTGCATTGGCTTTTTGGCAATCACTCTTGGATTATCATTCACCCAAATGCGGCAATTCTGCTTATTGACAAATCCACTGAGGTGAAAATGTGCCTCATCACTAGAGATAATTTTCTTCACGAAATGCGCTATATGCATTTTGATTTGAACGCCCGTTTCCATAATAAGCCTGAATAACTTTAACGCGTTGTTGGATTGTGTATCTTTCCATGATTCAAATTGAGTTAGTCTGAAATTGAAAAATGTCAAATGAAATGCAGAAAAAAACTTGACGTTTACTTGACCTTTACTTAAATCGAAAGGTATTTTGAAGCTGAGGGGAAGAAAGAAAGTTAATCGAATTTTAAAATAGCTTACTATAAAGCAAAAAAATTCATACAAAAATGATACTTAATTCAAATAACGTACTATGTATGCCATATGGGCCTCCTAAATGTATGCTTTAATATTGATACTAAATTAGGGAAATGTATTATATTAAGCAGCGGGTTAAGAATAGGATTTAGAATAAGATTAATACAAGGATAAAGGTCGCGTCTTTTCTTTTATGCAAAGTACTAACTCAATGGTTATAAGCCTAGCACCGTCAACAGAAAATATTTCTACATATCAACGGTATTTGGCTTTCACTCAAAACTTGCACTTTGTTATACTAAAATTCAAGGGGTTATAAAATTGGATACTCAGAAAAATTACAGAATTTTCGATTAAAATGTTAAAAGTTTGGAGAAAATTTTGATAAATTTTGTACACATTTACAAAAAAATAGTGCTGTATTTATAATTTTGTAAGGGGGCGTATATAACAAGAAATCGTAGGGCTACTAACGAATAGTGGGCAATAAGAGCAATTATGTGTGTAAATTACAAAATTGTATTTATTTGAAATACAAAAAAAAACACTATTGGAAACTTAAACGCACCCTGTATATGTATAATGGGCTTAGCAGATGTTACGTATACGCACTGTAATTGCCTAACTCAATTAAATAACACAGCAAGTGACCACAATTTTCATTTCACATCATTGCATTCATTAATACAAGGAAAATCTTTATGGAATATGCATTTTAACGAAATGAAATCTGCTAGAGGTTGATTGCATTTGCATGATTGGCAGAAGTTTCAATTCAAATTTATCCAAAATAATTTGCATATGCATCTATTGTATAAAATTATCAAGTAAAATAAATTATTTACAATGTGCAGCTAAATTCCACTATCGGAAACTGCCAAACTGTGCTAAATGAAGTAGTTATAAATTTTAAATTATACTTAAATAAACCAAATGTGTCATACTGAAAGCATTAACTGCGTCCTTTCTTGACATTACTGGGCAAGGAAAAATACTTGATTGCGCAGAAGTAAATTTATTATTTATATTATCTCATTTTTCAGGAAAGCGCAAAATAGATGACCTGTACAATAGATGCAGGACTCTGAAAATCCTAGGCACTCCATGCCAATTAATTTCCAAACTCGTAGCCATATTCTCCGCTCATTGGACGGTAGACACATACGCGGAAAAGCTAGGTTTACCATTAGTTATCATTGAAGGAGCGGTGGAAACCTTTGAGAGAAGAATACTATCGAGCAATTTCTCTGTAATTTTACGGGTTTTGCAGCCAGGCTATTAAGGTCACTGGGTGCTCCTTTTTTCGACAGCCTGGAGCAGTACTCCAACCTGAATCCCATCAACCTCCTCTACAACATCAACAGTCCTGGTTGTTTGCAGATATCAGCCCGTTAGAGGTCTTAAAATGGTATCAAAACGGCGCTTCACTGCCACTAGAGAAGTGCCAGACTGATACTTCACCCAGTTCACCTTCCTATCTACCTACCTCACTGCATCACAAACGGAGGCACCAAACTTCAAGCTGGTCCAAATAACTCTTTTGTGAATGTATATTTGTGAAACTGCGGATGCTATACTCTATTTTCCTGCATGCAACAGTATTAAATATCCGCAGTTCATCCAAGATGTGAATTTTTTCGCCCCAACAAAATTTTCACTCAACACAGTCAAACGTACACAAACATATTTTTTTCCTGGCACGTTTGCGTGATTTTTCGCTCGTTTATCCTTATTAGCGAGTTTATTACAATCGCAAGATGTGGATGTGGATGTGTATGTGTACGTTGCCAAGAAAAAGTTGAAATAACTATAGTAAAAAAGTGCATATATGAACATATCCAACACAAGGTTCGTGTCTAAGCTACAAAACGGCTAGTGATGTTATTTTGCAGTTAATGATGTTCTTTTTAGTTGCTCCTATAATCTCTTGGACACATTGTGGGGTGGTTCTTATGTATATCGTGCGGCGCATAAACATAAGGATTATACGCACTCACTCGTAAACATGCAACATGTGACTGGCCATGGATAAATTTGAGTGTTCTCCAGCTGAAGAAGATCAGTCGCTTAGGCTTCTATGGTTCACATATTTAGGTCTTAAGAGTTCACAATGAAAATAAAATTTTCAAAGTCTTTATTTCAAAATTTTACTACACTGAAACATAACATAACCTCAAAAAAAAAAAATAATTTTCACAATCCTTGCACTGCACCTAAAGTCACATGTATGTAATGTACAAATTACAAATTTTCGTATTAAAAATGTTATTTACTTGTTGTTAGTATTGGAACTCATTAATTCCCTACTATATATATCATAGAAGAGGCAAGCTGGCAGTGCACAGGAACTAATTAGCTTGCGTTACCCGCAGCTTTGCTATAGCTACATTTCTCGACAAGCCATAGGTTAGGAGTGGTTATCAGACCACACTTTCTGGTGGGCTCACACTATTCTGCTATGTGAGGTACACGAAAAAGATCTGATATGATCCTCATAAGTGGGTCACTTAAAACTGCACCGAGTAAACCTCCATATGTTTTATTAAATCGCTTATCACTCGAACTTTTAAGATCACAACTCTGACTCTAGAACTTAGAAACACCTCAGCAGGATTTTTTTTTATTTTTTAGTCAAGAGGTGAAAATCAAAATGTCAGAGACCCAACACCAACGGTATGCGGCGTATGCTCCCACTAGCACTATAACATTCCTCCTCCTTGGCTGAATTCCATCCTGGGACCACGCTAGCATATCTTCAAGGTAGAGCCGCGTTTATGTCCATAGACACAACAGATTTCTGCGTCCAGGTTCCGCTCCTGTGGGCATTTGGAGCCTTTACGCCATCGATAGTATTTACTCCCCCCACTGCCTTTTCAAGCTGCTGTGGAGGAAATAAAACATCGGAGAATGGCCAATGGTCCGATACTCACAAACAATTGTCCTGTCTTCAGTTTGGTACTGTCGCGAGCGTTTGACTCAAGCGTCTGTATCTGTCGTCGGCTTCCCTAAAACAGTTCCTTTCCACTGTCCACCTGCTAGCAGAGGTACAAAAACTTAATAATAAATGAATAGGCTATGTTATAAACTATATTATTTATTCCTCAAAACTCCGGATTATGACTTAAGTGCATTACGTAATCTAGCTGGCCTTGTTACCTATCTAATTAAATATTTGTATAGTATTAAATACTTGACCTATCTTTCTGCTTCTACTACTACTGGCGCTGTTGTTGCTGCAGAACTGTCGTTTCTGGGCTTTCCCCTCCCACTCAATGCGGTTGAGCCTCGTCATGACTGTATCCGCTCACGTTTTTGCGGCGTCCCATTTAAAGATGGTCGAGCACATATCCTGGGCAAGTCTTGTGTGGGATAGCGGGTGTTCGAATGCCTTCTCCAGCATTGCTGGTTCTTCACTGAAAGGCCAAATGTTCTGCGCTCTCGACTGTATTCGAGCAACTCAGGTAAAAAGGGCTGCCGGCCAGCTGGATACTCAATAGAGCTATCAAACCTTAACACAACCATATCATATGATCAGAAAGTACCGGCAATGTTTACATAAAATAAAACAGAGTTAAATTTCATGCAACTTTATTTTATCTCCTTCAAAATATGACCCGTCTGAAGCAACACACATATGCCAACGTTTAACCCAGTCCTCCATGCACCTCTGGTAGGCCGACGAAGGGATGACCTTCAGCTCCTTGGTCGCATTCTCTTTGATCTCCTCTATCGACCGAAATGGGAAACAAACTGTGGTTGAACGATGGTATTTACTTGTACTTTACTGGTAATTCAGCACTATTTGGGCTCGGTGCGATGGCGCGTTACCATCATGCAAAATCCAAGAATTGTTTGCTCACATTTCCGACCATTTGCGACGTACAGCATCCGATGGCACTAAAAAGTGACAGATGTGTGTCTTACAGTCCTATCAACATAAGAAAAAATATAGGCCGGTTCCCACGAGCGCGGTTCGTTTAAATTAAACATTCCCGGTAGTTTTTGATCATAGGGTAGATATTAAATTGGCAAAATTGTCTTTTTCTGGAGCAGCACAGACTGTTATGCTCTAAGTATGGTTCATGATGCAATTTCGGTACAAAAATTTCAATAAAGGAAATGTGGATGAAAACTATTGCCATTTTGCTAATACTTTAGTTCTCTGCAATCCTCTCCGATCACTTAATGAACTGATCTGAACTGAAAGTCTTATCCCTTGGCGGTCTTACAGTCCTATTCTCTGGTCTCAGTCACAATCAGCACTATATTTGTGCTGAACTAACCTCGACAATTGAAAAAGATAAGCTAAGTAGAGCCTTCTTACACTGCCAGACTAGAGTCAAGCTCAAGAGAGTCCTCTTTCCCTGCTAATTATTCCAAGCCCGTTCCCTTGGCTGTAGTTTCGCTAGTTAGTAAATAGAGAAAGTAGGCGGCCGCCGTAGTCGAATGGGTTGGTGCGTGATTACCATTCGGAATTCACAGAGAGAACGTTGGTTCGAATCTCGGTGAAACACCAAAGTTAAGAAAAAAAACAAAAAAAAAACATTTTTCTAGCGGTCGCCCCTCGGCAGGCAATGGCAAACCTCCGAGTGTATTTCTGCCATGCAAAAGCTTCTCTTAAAAATATCTGCCGTTCGGAGTCGTCTTGAAACTGTAGGTCCCTCCATTTGTGGAACAACATCAAGACGCACGCCGTAAATAGGAGCAGGAACTTGGCCAAACACCCAAAAGGGGCTATAGGAAAGTGTTTCAAAAAAAACACGTAAAATTTGAAAAAATTCATGAAATTTTTATTTAAATCAATAGCACGGTCCGTATAATTTAATGTTTCAAGATTATTTCATGCAAATGTTGACCGGGACTGCGCTTCAAATGGTTCATCCGCTTAGTCCAATTTTGGCATACTCTTTCCAATATTTTGGCCGGTATCTCACATATAAATGCTTTAATGTTGTCTTCCCACGCGCTAATTGAAGCAGGCTTGTCTGAGTAGACATGAGCTTTGACATAGCTCCACAAAAAATAATCTAAAGGCGTTATATCGCACGATCTGGGTGGCCAATTGACGGACTGATAGGCCCCAAACGTGAAATAAAATGTTAACCGAACTCGGCTCTCAACAAGTCCATTGTTACGCGTGCTGTGTGCCATGTGGCACCGTCTTGCTGAAACCATCTGTCAAACAAGTCAATATCATTTCACGGTAGCGCTCACCATTCTCAGTTACGTTACGATTCGCAGCATCTTTGAAGAAGTACGGTCCAATGATACCTCCAGCCCATAAACTGCACCAAACTGTGATCTTTTCTGGATACATTGGAGCTCTTGCAATTCTTCTGGCTGATCTTAACTTCAAAGTCGACAATTTTGCTTATTTACGTACCCATTGATTCAAAAATGGGCCTCTTCGCTGAACACAATTTTTGGATAAAAAAGTGGATCTTCGGCCAACTTTCCAAGGGCCCATTCAGCAAAAATTCTGCGTTGCGGTAGGTTGTTCGGCTTCAATTCTTGCACCTTGCGAACGGCGACAAATCGATAATTAATGGTCATTATTAACACTGGCCGATACAGCTGCGATATTTTCTTCAGCTCGCACTTTACGTAAGCGTGTTGGGGGTTTGATGTCCAATAATGTAAATTTGGTTCTAAATTTAGTCACAATAGCTCGAATAGACGCTTCAGTGGGTCGGTTAAACTGACCATAAAATGGAAGAAGCGTGCGATAAACTTTCTTAACAGAACACGCATTTTTATAATAGAATTCAATGATTTGCAAGCATTGTTCGTTTGTAAGACGATTCATGGTTAAATTATAGACCAAACTGAAAATGTTTGACAATGAAACAAAACACGAAACGTGCGTCAGCTGTGTAAAAAGATAATAGCTAAAAAATCACCCGTTATATATATAAGCTAAGTAGAGCACGCTGTGTGGTCAATGAGCTGGTAAAACAATTTTTTCTTGTAAAATACACCTTTGGATACTGCATTGCTATTGCGGACTAATACTTAGGAAATTTGCGTGAAAGAGTGCATGGAGAATGGAGTTTTCACTTCGACCGCATAGTCTTTTGTGTCCTCTACTCATCCCAGCACCTCATCCAAATACAGTTCCCTTAGTAGGCCTAAGATAGAACTGAGTAGGGCTGAGCGCATGTGGCTTTCTTTCGGACGCGTCTGACCGAGACGTCTCATCCTCCTTCGTGCTATAGCATCAAATTAGAGAAGAAAGTATACTGGAGTCTGCGGGGACTAATAACAGAAAAGAAATTAGTTTTTGGTGCATATTCCAATCCTGTAAAGTTAGCTATACAATTCGCAGGGACATATGAGAATGCCTGTGCCCTTCTGAACCTCTTTTGATTATACCTCTCGTACGGATTTCGTCTGACGTTGCTCCATAATTTAGTGTCATTTCACGTCTTTTAGCATTAGCTCTTCGGCGTCTTAGCTTCTTCTTCGTACGTTGTCCCATAGCCTGGGGAATTCACTATTATGCAAGCGATTGATATATTTAAAGCAAGAAAGCTTTATTTCAAGGCAGTCGTGGCCCACACTGCCCCGAAGTTAACACAAAGAGTGGTTTATTTGATAGGAGATGGCATAACTACTCTCTTCGGGGGGCTTATAGAACATTCTTAGCACATTAGAACATTCAATGCACGCCAAAGGGCTATGCGTGATTCTTAAAAAGTGTTACAGAATCTGGAGAATCGGATGAGGTGAGAAAAATTATTTATCAGTCATTTCTAGAAAACAAACAACATGGAAGGGGCAGCTCGCTGTGATTAAATTCATTGTTAAAAAAGGAATATGCTAAAATAAACTTTGAAGGAATATCCAGGATCCTCATGGATTATCTACCTTTTAAAAAAATGGGATCAGTTATTTCAAAAGGAAGACCTGTATATTTGTATGTGAGGCAGGTTATCATTTGAGCAGTTTAGTGTAAAAGCTCTCAGGGCAGGTGGGTAGGTAGGTTAGATTGTAAGAGTATCACGGGTGCATTATAAGTGATTATAGAGTGTCGTTTTGATACCATAATGTAGACAACTAAAAACAAAAAATTTCGCAGCTTAAAGAAAGAAAAAACATCTACAGACACCCAACCAGTGCTATTGATGTAGTGGAGGAGAGGAAAGCGATCTAGGCTGCACTTTAAGATCCCCAGCACTTTAAGCGTCCTACTTCTGACAAACTGAAACCAAAGAGTTTTTTAAATAGCTTACGATAAAAAAGAAATCCATCTGTCTTGCGTTTTTGCAAAAAAGCAATAGTGCAGTTTCTCTTGAGCAACGGTCAAGAGCAATTGCTTTCGAACTAATGTATGGAGTCAACGTTTCTGTGTTATTTCCAATTGCTTCACTCAGCTGTATCACTGGGATTCTGAGTGGAAACATGGCGTAGCGTAAAATTTTTGTCAACTCCTCTAAGGTGCAGTTCATTTGCTTTATTATTTGCTTCGACGCCATATATAGTATACAAGTTATTGTGAGACCTTGCGCTTTTTCTCGCTCTAATAATAATCACTAACTTTGGAATGTGGATCTGTTGTTGTGTGTCGAGTCCATACTTGCCGCATGTATTTGGTTATAATATCAAGTTGTTCCCACCTTTGAGAAAACTTACTATAGTGCTTCCCGTACACTTGGCGATTGACATATCCAATTATTCGAAGCCATCAGAAATATAACGGAGGAGATATTTTAGGCGTCTGCTGCTACTCATTTGTATGGTCACCGTCGCAGCCAGTGATTTTGGGCATGAGTACCATTAAAATGCCGTTCCGATTAATAAAAGCTGCTTCTCAGCAAGCAATGGGTAACATAGAATATTATATTTTTTTGGTGGTAACCCATTAATGATGCCGTCGTAGTCGAATGGTTTGGTGCGTGACTATGATTCGGGAAATCTTAGGTTCGAATCTACGTGCATTAAACCACAAAATGATATAAAAAGATTTTTCTAGTAGCGGTCGCCCCTCTGCAGGCAATGTCAAACCTCCGAGTATATTTCTGTCATGGAACAGCTTTTCATAAGTAACCATTTGCCGTTCAGAGTCAGCTTAAAACTGTAGGTCCCTCCATTAGTGGAAAAAGCACCTAACAGAAGGTACACGAAAATTATTATTATTTTTTTTTAACCCTTAAAAGGCCAAAAAATTTTACTTTTGCGCCACCGAGTCTCCATATAATACATAGCTCGTAGGTAACAATCTTTTACCTCAACATGTTGACCAGTCCTGTATTTTTTTTTCTTGTTTTTTTCTTTTTTGTAGTGCTCATAATTCTTTTTTTATTTAAATCTATAATAATAAAAAAAATTATATTAATCCTAATTTCAAATTTTGTACAAAGATTAGAAATATGGGGTAAATTTTCATCAATATTTCAAAATTGTTTAACAGGTTCAAAAAGAAAACTGGGTATGCAATTTAGTAGCGCGTTGAATTTTTTAACTGCAAATGCAAATTTAAAGTTACTAAAGAAATCCAATGATTTTTTTTCCTTGACGGTGTTGGGCATTTTCTCCATGTAACAAATTTCTAAAATTCTAATTTTCTAAATACAACAAAATACACTCATCGTCAGGGGAAAAATTTTCCTGAAAATCTACGAAAATTTCGAGCCACTGGAAAATTGCACTTTACTTAACTAAATAGGCTATAAAAGTGTGCACTAACATTTTTTTTTGTTTTTTGAAAATTTGGCTTAAACATTTTAAAATTCTAATGAAATTGAATTTTTTCAAATCAGAGTTTGAAACTTGTATTTATTTAGATTAAACTACATTTTTATAAAAAAAATTTAAATAAGGAATTAAATAATAGTCAAAACATGTCAAAATGTTGAGATGCTATATAGCTTTCGCGGGCTGTAGTCAACCTCTTTTCTACAGCGTACCTACTTATATACTCACACACTATGAAAAAGCAATGAATGAAACCATAGTTAAGCGAAAATCCATATATTATACTCGTAAATTGATATACAATACTCACACTCATTTAACATCCGTATGTTTGTATTTGTGAGCTATATGATTACATTAAAATTTATGTGCGCGTAAATCCGAATACGTGGGGGCGTATACGTGATATTCGCTTATTTATCGCAATCATCATTAATATTAATTCTTCTTTAATGTACTTTATTCCACGCAATATGTGAGCGATGTCACTGATATTACTTGTACACATAGCGATGATATGTATATAACGGTTATGTACATAGTACCGCTAAAAATGAAGGAAACGTTTATATTGGAAAAGAAAAAATATACCAGCAATTTTCGATCGATTGACGTATTAATTTTCTCAGCCATGAAATGCAAACTATACGGGGAGAACTTGAAGTACGTACTAGTTATCTGTGTGACTAGCCCACAATAGATTGCTTAGACTCATGCTACTCGGCAGCAATAAAATTAGAAGTTGCTCGTCGACAAAGGACCGAAAGAGGTATCTACATACTATACTCGTAGTTCGCCAAAGGGGCATCAACTTCATACAGCATCCCTCCAAGTTCAGCATTTTCTTGGAGCCTCGAACACCTTTCATCACATTCAGTCTATATGAGTTCATCTCTTCGCCTGTCAGCAAAGCCCGCCAACCTAATCATTGGAATATTATTTTCTCCTCATATATGTAGTTGATGTTTCCACGTCTATCCAAGTAGATCAAATTCTGATTCATATTTAAGTGCATTGAACACAAAACTATTTTTCTGTTACTCGCATCCAAAAAGATGCGTGCACGAGGGCACAAATCTTAATGTGTGGTGTATAGGTTTTCTGTTAGGCCAAACCTTTCATGAACGAAGCAGCAAAAATCATGAATGAAAACTATATCTTTTCACTTTTGTGGGCGTTTTTTTGCTACTAAAATGCTTTTTACAAGCAGATTTGGGGATTCTGACTACTATAGAGTACATTAAATATTTTCAATAAAATACTTATACACTAACCTGGTAGTTGCTTTTTATTATTCTACTAAAAGTAATTTCTTTCCGCACAGCTTAAAAATAGTAATTTTTTTATTTTTTTTTTTTTGCATACCATCACTGAAACCTAGTTAAGTTGAATATACTAAATATAATCAATCAGCAATGAGAGCAAAGCGATAGCTCAGTAATGCAGGCCTGTATCTGGCGGTCCAGAAAACGGAGGCGGTGCTTATAAGTGCACGGAAGCAAAAAAGAACTATGAGGATTAAGGTTGATAGTCTCGAAATACTCACAGCAAGCGATCAAATATCTCGAATTCGTGCTCGACACGAGGTTAAGCTTCAAACACCATCTGGCAGCAGTTAATTGTGAAGCAGTGGCTGTCAATGACGTACATACTCGCAAGAACTCTCCTTTACATAGGCAGCCCATAAGGAGAAAGGAAACGACTCATATGGGCTGAGGCCAAGCATAGCCATATGCTTGAGGTGATGCGAAGCCATAGACGCAGCGCACTACGCACTGCATGCGACAATAGAACGGTGTCAGATGACGCAATAAGCGTTGCTGTCAGAAAGGAAGTATGGCAATATCGAGTATTACCGAATTCAGATACTAAGCAGGCACATGTCGTGTATAGAAGCAGCTTAAGGGGTTATATACCTTGTGAGCTCGAAAAAATGGACGATTGTCATAATTTATTTTAAATATGTTTTAGAACTTCTATTCAAATGAGGCATATATCATACTGAAGGGTAACTCTCGAAGAATGCATTTGGTGTTTTTATTTAAAAAAATGTTATTATTTATTGTCGATATCGGCCCCCCCTAAACGCCGTTTTTTATAAGAGGCTTGCGGTGATCACGGTAGCGCATGAGCAGCTCAACTGCTCTCGATATGAAAACCGCTTTGCACCAAAAACACAATATTTCGGAGGCACAAAAATTAAAAAAAAAATTAATTCCAGCGAACTATGCAAATATAGCGTTTTTCAATAGGTGCGCTTCAACTTTTTTCCCATAGGGAGGGCGAACGACGCAATATTTTTTACTTTTCGCTTGTCATTTGTAAACTTCATTAGTATACATTTCATCATGGAACGCTACACACTTGAGCAACGATTGCAAATCGTGCAAATTTTTCGTTCTGTTGCTGCTACTTTAAGACTACATTTTTCCAAAAAATCATCTTCAGTGATGAAGCTCACTTTTGGCTCAATGGCTTTGTCAACAAGCAAAATATGCGTTACTGGGCAGAAAGCAATCCACACGTGATTCATGAGGCACCGTTGCATCCCGAAAAAATCACTGTTTGGTGCGGTTTACATGCCGGCGGCGTAATTGGCCCATATTTTTTCGTTGACGAGAACGATCGCCACGTTACTGTGAATGGAAATCGATACCGCGACATGATAAACGATTATTTTTGGCCGCAATTGAATGGTATGGACAGAGACGACATGTGGTTTCAACAGGACGGGGCCACAAGCCACACAGCATACGCTACAATTGATTTGTTGAAGAGTAAATTCGATGAGCGCATTATTTCCAGAAATGGACCGGTCGAATGGCCGCCGCGCTCGTGTGATTTGACGCCTGTAGACTATTTTCTTTGGGGTTATGTGAAGTCATTGGTCTACAGTAACAAGCCGGCGACGATTTGTGAGCTCAGAGCCAATATTGAACGCGAAGTTGCTGGAATTTCGGCCGATTTATGCAAAAGAGTGGTCGAAAATTGGGTTCAACGATTGGACTTCGTAAAACGTGCACGCGGTGGTCATGCAAAAGAAATCGAATTTCATACTTAAATGTACGTTCAGATTCACGAGGTTGTAACTTCGAATAATTAAAAAAAGGTTTATGCAAATCGGGCAAATAGTTTTTGATAAACAAAGTTTTGCGTACACTTCATGGATAAGGTCGCGCGCTTCCACCGTCTGTAACTTTCGTTCTAGTGCTCCGATCTTTATAATTTTTTGAATTTATATTTTTAAGATGATGCCAAACAATTGTCGATTTCTTAGTCCAAAAAAAGATAAATAACCCCTTAATAGTGAAGATGAATTGTTTTAGATAGACCGACGACACATACAGAAGCTTGAATCAATCACTTACTACAGCATCAAATAGAAGACGAGACAATATTTTGTAAGTACCGACTCCAGAAGTGAAAACTGGCTTCACCTTGATGAAATGCTAACTCAGAAATCAGCCCAGGAGGAGAAATGTTATAGTGTTAGTGAGAGCATGCCGCCCATACCACTGGTGTGAAGGTAGTTTTGGAAATATTTCTGACATTTTTATTTTCAATCTCCTACAAAAGAAACAAAAAAAACAAGTATACGACTAATTTTTAACACTTCTATTTCGGTTTAAAGCTATTGGAATAGTTGAACTGTTTTCTTTGTTTTCATACTGTTTGCAAAATGGTATTGTGAATTTGAATATTTTGCGGCTTGGTAAGTGTCTGCTTCTTCTTCTTTTGTAACTTTCTTTAGGACTGTATCCTGCTTTATAACGATATTGAATTAACGATAAAAAATTATGCATCTTGCCATCTTCTTGGAGGTCTATCGTCCACCCTCGGCTTATTCAGTCCCTCTATAATTGCTGCTTGAGCAAGTCGCCCGTCCGCCATTCTTGTCGGCTCTACTTATCTACCTCTTCAATTACGCCTGTGCGTCCTATCTTCGTTTTTTCTTCGTTTCGCTGATTACAGAGGCTGGTGCATCCTGATATAGCAAGCTCCACGTGCATCTCTGTCGTGTTTATAATACGCTGCATTGCGGAAGTGTCTGCTCGAGTTTCTACTCCGTACGTCATAATTGGTTTGACGTACGTTTTGTAAATTTTGTCGCTGGAGCCTTCACTTTTCTCCTAAGATTCTGTGATCAGAAAGTCCCATCATTGGTGTCGAACTAATTAAATTCTACTAGCTATTTCCTGGCGCGCCACTGACGTCGAAAATCTTATTTTTTTGAAAGAGTTATTTTGTTCAAAGTTTCAATTACGCTAACGTAAAATGAGGTAAAATTAATGAGCAGGTCGAAACTAAATATTGTTGGATTATATTCTTTCAATATCTCCTTTTTGTTTGTTGTGCTCCCTTTACCAATACGCTTTACAATATCAGCAATATCGAGACATTGATATTGAATGGTTACGAAGTTATGCAATATTTAAATATTACCTTTTATGGGATGTGCCACGCCTTCTTTATCAATATCGCCAATTTTTCATACTTATTAAGGCTTTGATATATTATGCATCTCTACCAATTCTCATTACTCTGCCATTAATGGTTTCGGAAGTATGCATGGGAGGTGCCACGCCCCATTTAACAATATCGTCTACTTTTCGGCGTTATTAAGGCATGGATATTTCATACATCTCTGCGAAAACTTAATACCCTATCCTGAATGGTATCGAAACTATACCATAATAAGGAATTGGTTTATAGAGGGAGTGCCACACCTCCTTTACCAATGCCGCCCACTTCCTGTATTGTTATAATGTTAATATTTTATATCTTTGTAAAGAATTTCAGTATTCAGTATGGTTCCAAAGATATATAATATTAAAAAATTGGTTTGTAAGGGAGATGCCACGCCCCCTTATTTTAAATTAGTTTTACTATACCTATATCCTTCCGGCAACTGCCTGTAATAAGTTGACGAAGTTTTATTGCAATTCGATAGCCGATTTGGCAGCTATTAAATTACGTATAAACAAACTAAAATTCATTTTTATACTTATATACTTTATACAGAAATAAATCGCAAACTGCCCAAATGTAGGTATTTGGCGCCTCGAGACTGGTGAATCTTTTAGTTCCAACCTTGCTCTGCAAAATGACGCAAAGAGAATAATCCATGGGAGTCATGTCTAGTAAATTTGAGAGCTATCGTGTAGACGTTATGAAGTTCGGAACGTTGCTTTTTAACCATTCTTGGTTCACTCGAGCTTCGAGAGCTTTAGCCATCTTTGCCGAGTCTTGCTGAAACGTCCATGGTCTACCACTAAAATGTTTGTCTGCCCACGACTTCAAAGTTACCTTTAGAACACCTTCCCGATAATATTTCGCATTTACCTTGATGTCAGGTTCGATGAAAACGATTGGAGAGCGCCCATCTGCAGTTATAGCGGACCAAACCATTAACTGTGGCGGGTGCTGCCTCCTGGTGTCCAATCGGGGTCTCAAAATCTCGTTGGATGATCGGTCAAATAAACTATATCGTTTTAAGAGCTTACGAATTGCTCAATTTCAAGAAAATGTCTCGTCGGAAAACACCATGTTCGGAAATTGGCCGTTTTCGGTCAAGCGAAGCAACTCCTTCGCTCTATCAAGTCTGACTTGTTGCTGCTTTGGTGTGAGATCATGCGCCTTTGGGGTGTTGTAAGGCTTGACTTTGAGATAATTTTTCATGCGGCATATATTTTCAGTTCTTTCGCCATTTAATTGACACTTCGACGGGGATTTCACTCATGTCGCTTCTTCACTTTTTGAACCCTTTTACAAGACGTTGCAGTCTTTTGATGAGCACCTCCATGAAGTTTCGCGACGCTACCAGTATCATTGTAACGAGTAGTGGTGCGACAAAACAAAAACTTTCTTTACTTTAAGGTGCTCGAGCTCACAAACAATCGTTGGTTGTGACTTTACAGTCAAATATAATGCAATCACACTATTGAGTTTGAAATCCATTATTGATTTTCTTTTTTTGCGTTTACTCTCGGCAAAATGCTTCCGCGCGCTTATAAGCAATACTCTGGACTGCCATTTAGATAACTAACAGAGAGTTGGTGCGCGTGCATCCGCTGCGCGAGCGGTCTGAAGTTGGTCACACTTCGAGTGCCGCACCCTGTAATATCCACTTTAATTTCATCCGTAATGGTGTTGAACAAAATCAGGCTGAGACTATCCTCTCGCCTGATACCGGAAATGACTTTTAGTTTTTTTGAAATACTAATCTTTACTTTGCTGATAGTTGTGTTATTTGTGTTTAAATCTTCAACCAGTGCTATATTTTGGCTAAAATTTTTTTGCAAATGCAAATGTTTGAGGCGCTGGCATACAAGAAAATCGCCCAATTCTACTATGTAATAAGTAATGCTTTTTTGAAAAGCTACTCACCTCTTTAACTAGTTGATATCGTTGATCTGTGTCAATGCTAGAAAATAAGAAAATGTTAATTATATGAATAAAGGTAAGAATATTTCTAACGAGGCGATTCAGCGATAAGAAGCAAGTGCATAACGAATAATAAATATGTGCTCACTGATACCTACATATAACTATACACTAAATACTATCACATTCAATTCTCTTCGATACCTCAGTGATATCAAATCTTATGCCTCATTTGGGATGACAAATACCCGTGCAAGCAAACAAGCAGACATAGCCTATTTGTTGCAACACAGCACACCCCAAATATAGCTAAAACCACCAACAGGTAATGAAAAATCAAAGGATGGAAAGTATTTCGTAGCACTTTTCCCTATGACACTCGCACTCCATTCTGAGGAGTAACTTAACGGAAGGAAAATCACCTTAGCAGTGCCACCGCATACTTTACACCGCATGCATCAGACTTTTGTGTGGAGATATCAAAACTTGAAAAGCACTTACGGTGATTGCATTACTTACGCTAAACACATATTATATGTGTATGTATGTGTGTACATATGAAGTATATATACACCACTGCACACACACAAGCACACAAGTACACATATTTGCGTAAGTATTCCAACCTGTTGTACTGATTTCAAATATTGCACGTTCTGCTTTAGCTTAGAAGTTGGCACATAGATATGCACATACATACATATATTTATATGTACGAGAAAGTCTTTATCTTGTGCTCTACATAACCTACAGTAAAAACTGGAAAAGGCATAAATGCACTCGGTGGTACCATTTTCATGGCTGGGTGCAAAGTAATATAAAATGGAGTTTTCATGATAATAGTGACTACGGTATAAGAACAAATAATTTGAAAATAAAGAAACATTTAAGGATATTAAAAAAAATAAGCATGAAACAAAATTGTCACCATATTAGTTTAGAGAGATGAAATTATTTCTACATTTTATTAAAATATATATAACTTTTAATAAAATATTAATATATTTTATATCTGCCGGGTGACTGACACAATTTGTGGCCGATTCACAATTTGATTTAATCCTTTTCAATTGGAGGAGCTCGGCCAAACACCTAACAGAAGTTGTTTCGTACGCGGTAAGCTTTTGCTAATAAATACAAAAGAAATAAGCGACCCCTCCCTCTGTGGTTACTTAATGTTTATTTCACTGAAATAAATTCAAATATTCATATGAAGTTCACAAAGTAAATTTATAAATTATCTTACACTTTCTATTTTTATACCGGCAAGATTCGCTTACAAATGATAGTTAACAATTCAAATTTGACGTTTGATAAAATGAAGGGAAAATAAAATGACAGTAAATGCAGGGTTGCTTTTGAAGTATCAACAAATGTGTTCGCACCAGCCGTGTTATAATTGATTCGTAGGGTAATGCGCTTACAACAGAAGTGGCACGCGCCCATTATATATTTATTTTACTTTTTAAATTATATAGCCCCGTATTTTAGAGAAATGTGAGCAAAATAAGCAATCCTTTGTTAAAGAATGGATCTACAGGTAGGTACTTAATACTGCATTCAACATGAATTTCTATACTCCTTGAAAAGACACATACCGAAATTCCTTCAGTAGTGAGGAAGAAAAATTACATCTTAGAGAAAGTCATGATGTACATTTACAAAATGCGGAGTGAGCTAGAAACTATTTTGTATAGGACCAGAAAAAGCAAAAGAAAATTCCAAGCAATTCCGTATCCTCAACTTTCTTCTTTGTTAGCCTTTTATAAGCGAAATATGTGCGTATACAACTTGGGTTTCCATAGTTTCTATAATAACAATGTCAGGATGTATGTATGGTGTGAAACAACAGCTTCAAGAGGTGTTCATTGGTACAAAAAGTAGCATCATGCATTTTAACGTATATAGAGGATCTAATTACGACCAGCTAATTTATTGGCATGGATAAAAATTGTGGAGTGAACAATTAATAAATGAAACAATAGTCCACAAATTTTTGATATCGGCTTCCTTTCTACCAACTGACTGTGATTTAGGGCTGATAAAAATGAAAAAAAAACAAATTATTGTGTCACAGCCGGATTTCATTTCAACGAAATCACTAAACGAGTCAATAACAATAAAAGTGAAAAATACCGCGGATGAATCTGATTTTAAAGCTGACATTATATATAAGTGACGTCGTTTACAACCTCGAAATCATAACTGTCAACAGTGATGTGACGATATACGAGTGCGCCGACTCGTTTGCCACCAGACCCATTCGCTTTGCTTCTGTATCGAGTGGGAAAAGGCAGAACTAACAGCGCGGTTGTCAAGGCATATCATCAATATCATCGGTATACGCCAACAATTGTACACTTTCATAAAAAATGTTGCCTTACTGGTCTTTTCCATCATTAGGTTAAAGAAGTCACATGTCAGAGAGTCACCCTGTGTGAGACCTCGTTTGGTATCGAACGGCTCGGAGAGGTCCTTCCCAATTCTGACGGCGCTACTGTTATTAAACAACGTCAATTTGGGTAACCGTATTATTTTTGCAGACATCGCGGCAGATAGGTAATTCGGTTTTGCACCTGTCGAATGCGGCTTTAAAGTGGACAAAAATAGGGTGTCTGTCGATTCTTTACTCATCCATGAATCTCACCTCATCACGCTGAGGTAGCGGAACGACAGTCCCGTCGTGATGGGGACGATTGGGATAAAGGGATCTTTGCATTCTCTGTGACATGTGCAGATTTCACTATTCACTATTTAGCAAGTTCGAAAAGTGTTTCCTCCATAACTTAAAGGGAAAACTCCCTGGTCTTGAAAACTTCTAAAAGACGCTGAAAACTTCTTGACCTGATTCTAAATTCCACGTTTTGGATCTTACACGTAAAAGAGGAAGACCAGAAATATACGGAAATGTTAAGTTAATTCCATTATATAGCACTCCTATACCAATAACGGGGGAAAAATATAAATATATTTATACGTATAGTCATAAATAGAACAAAAACAAAAATTGGCCTTAGCCAACTCTAACCAGTCATCTATCGTCAAGATTAGCAACAGTACAAGTAAAATTTTACAATGAAAAGTAACACATCTCTTACAATGCCTCAGCTGTCACTAAAAAATAAACAAGTATTTCCTTTCAAACATTATACAGATCAATAAGCCGGCAGAGGACCTACTTTACGCACGATTCGGGAGGATGGCTTGGGGAGTTGGTAGCGTGCATCTTCGCCTCAAAAAGCGCAAACCGGCAGATAACAACCACAACACGCTCGCTGCGGGGGAGGTGGAAAAGGATCTCGGTATAGAAGAGAAGCCTCCCTCAATATACAGGAAGCGGAGAAGGGTATACAACCCCGAGAAGGTACTGAGGCCAGATGTTGAAGGTCCTTCAGATAAACCTCCACAAGAGTAAGAACGCCTCAGCCGAGCTCCTGCTCAACATAGAGGGAGTCGGCTACGATGTGGCTCAAGTCCAGGAACCATGGATAGCATCGGGCAACATAGTCTCCGGTCTAAAGTCACATAACTATAACACCTACATCCCGATTGCAAAGAATAAGATAAGAACAGCGACAATGGTAAAAAAATATATATGTTCTAATATTGATCATAATCTCTCTTCAGACGATCTGACAGTGGTGGCGCTGGAGAGCTGCAAGGATGAGACGTTACTCGTTGGGTCTTGCTATATGCCACATGATGAAGAAGCACCACATATAGAATTTCGAAAGAATAGCCTAAACATAGCTAATAGAGGTGAAGAACCAACATACGATGGACCATTCTCGAAGAATGTACTTGATTTAACACTCTACACAAGCAAGCATGGTATGGTACAGGAATGGGAGGTGTTGAGTAGGCCCTCATTCTCTGACCACAAATACATAAGCGTTCAGGTTATATTCCGCTCAAAAAACAAACTTACACACTTTAGAAATCCTGTAGCAACATGGAAGACACTAATGAAGTGGCCAGACTTAGGAAACTGCTATCCAATAATCCGTCTATGCCAAGAACAATACGAAAAATTAACGGGGAGTGGGCTGACAGCTGCGAGGACTCTCTAGAAGACCTAGTCAGCACACATTTTTCTGGGTGTGAGGACACTATAGATCTCGAACCTAGAAGAGATATTGTGCACGACATCCCGACGAATGTAATTACGACCAATAAGATAGAATGGGCTATACAAAGTTTCGACCCACATAAATCGCCAGGACTGGATGGAATCTTCCCAGGTACGCTCCAAAAGGTAAGCCATCTTGTGGTACCATGGTTAAAAACGATATTCAGGGGATGCTTGAGGTTCGGTTATGTTCCTGTATTGTGGAGAGAAGCGAGATTTGTGTTTATTTCAAAAGCTGGAAAAAGCAACTCTCTCTACTCGAAGGAATACAGGCCCATTAGTCTGACCTCATTTCTCCTTAAAACGTTAGAGAAAGCGCTGACGTCCTACATGATGTCTACTTTCGATACTCATATACGTCGTGCCAACCAGGCTAACCTAACCTAACCTTCCAAATATTCCGTCTTAAAACGGTTTCCTACCTTTGTAATGGCTGGTACATCAAATTCGGAAACGAAGTTGAGACCTCGAACCAGTTGCAGTCACTACAAGGTATTTGCACAAACACGCTGATAAGTGTTGAAGTAAATGCATATGTATGGGTGTAGGCTTTCATACATACATACGTGCCAACTCCATAATAATCACTCGACAGACGGATGCACCAACCCAATGAAGCAGAGAATTTTTACGCTTGCCAATGCTGTTATAGAAATTGTGTGAAGACTTGGCGTAAGCACCCTGCTGCCTGCGTTCTCTTCTCCACCAGTAACTCATTACACTTCACTGCATACGCTAGTTGTTAATATACAGACATACATGTGTGTGTGTGCATAAATGTGTATGCATACAGCTGTGCTTATGTAAACTTGCTTGAGTGGCATATTCGACAGAAATATTAGTTTTGCGGTGGCTTGTGTTACGACTTCCCCTATTACCCCTATTGCCGACCAATCATCTTCAGAGTCACCCACACGCCTTAGTGTCTCTCGAACTTAACGGTGATAAGTACAACGGATTGTGTGTTATGTTTTTATAGCTCCGTATATCAGAAAACAGATTGCATATGTATGCCTGTTTATCATATTCGTAAAAGTGTGTGTATGAGTGTCAGTGTATTTGGTTGTTCTCGCACTTTTATCAATACTCATTTCTCATGGGTACATCGTTAAATATATGTAATGTTGGCATGTGTGCACCTCTGTGTGTGGGAATCATGAATTACGCATGGGAATCAATGGATCTTCAGATGACTGTGGCGTTGAATTTTATTACCCATTCTGTGCACTGCCTTTGCTTTTATTTAAATCTATTATTCATTGAAATAAATCTCGGCTTTCTTACTCACAGCCGTGTTGGACCACGTGCAAATATTCTTATTGTTAAAAATAAAAAGAAAAAGCATCGTTTTATTCCACAGTGAATATAACAGTAAAGGCATATGAAATGGAATCTCACGAGAATTGGTTAGACAAGCTTTCGAAGAAGAGCCTCTATGGAAAACAAACGCGTCATTCATTCTTACTCTTTAGGAACTTTGAACTACCCACTCTACTAATTATACCTACGCTAATTAAGAAGTTCAGTAATTAATTCAAATCTTCTATAGTCCTCCGATTTTTATGTGGCTTCCAAAATGCTGCCGTGGATTGTGACTTCCCTACATAAGTTGCCTAACGAGTAAAATATTTTACACTATTTCAAATTACATTAACTATGAGGTGAGAGCTTTAATCAGAGCACAATATGCGGATTTCAAGTGCAATATCCACAAGGGCGAACTTTCAGACAGTATCATAACCAGTGCAGGTTTTCGACAAGAATGTTTACTTTCTCCGATCATCTCTCTTATTGTCATCGATGACAGCCTACATATCATAGTTCCATAGATCGCAAACAACAAGGCATCTACTGCAACTTCACCGAACATCTAGAAAATCTCACTTATGCGGATGATACTCGTTTTTTATCAGTAAACCACTTTACATTGCAAGCCAAACTCGAAGCTTTGTGCGCCGAGTCGGTTAAATTTGGCATTAAAATCAACAGCGATAAAATGAAATCATTCAAAATTAATTCCAAAAATGACCAGTTTATTCTGCATGGCAAAAAAACTGAACAATTCGAAAATTTTACCCAACTAGACTGTATACTGTCCGCTGAGAATGATTGCTTGGTTGGTGATTCTCCAAGAATACACTTAGCGCTTCCGTTTCATTTTGTTGCCACACCTTCGCCACCAACAAGTTATACGGGTTATTCGTTCACGACTATATATCCAGTTCATCCGATTGAAGATCCTTTCAAGGATGTTCACGTCTATACCAGCCAGCTCTTCGAGGTTTTCAAAAACTGGTTTACTATAGAATGGTGATATTACCCTTAAAAGGGAGGTATGAGATTAGTAGCCTACAAGCTTCCTCTATTGCCAATACTTCCGCCTGGAAGATACTGCACATATTGGGAAGACGCCAGATTTTTCAATTCTAAATCTATGAGAATATATACCAGCTCCAATACCACTCCACTTTTTGTCCATCTGTATAATATGTAGTGTCGAAGTAGTTTAATGAAAGTCCTTTACTCCACTCCACCCGAAATGGAAAGACAGTGGAAGAATTCCTATTGAATGTCACCGTTGGGATGATGTTATCCGCTGATAATTATGCGGAAAAGGATAATCTAGCAAGAATAAATGTAAAGTATCTGGCGCATATGCACTTCTTCTTCTTAATTGGCGCGATAACCGCTTATGCAACAGCAAAGTCAAGTCCTTCTCCACCTGGTCTTTCCAACGCAGAGGAGGTCTTCCTCTTCCTCTGCTACCACCAGCTGGTACCGCATCGAATACTTTCACAGTCGGACCGTTTGCATCCATTCGGACGATATGATCGAGACAACGTAGCCGCTCGATCTTTATTTGCTGCCCTATGTCTATGCTGTCGTAAAGCTCATACAGCTCATCGTCCCACGGCATCAACTATGACGATGGTGCCGATACGCGAGTGCGTCGACTGTTTGTTTGATGACAAGAGGTACTTCGTTTTGCCCTCGTACACCACCAGACCCATTCGCTTTGCCTCCTTATCCAGTTTGGGAAAGGCAGAACTAACAACGCGGTTGTTAAGGCCGATGATGTCAATACCATCGACATACGCCAGCAATTGTACGCTCTTATAAAAAATTGTGCCTGAGTGATTAAGTTCTGCGGCTCGTACGATCCTTTCCAAAGTCAGGTTAAAGAAGTTACACCATAGTGAGTCATCCTGTCTGAAACTTCGTCTGGTATCAAATAGCTGACGGCGCTGCTGGATTAAGCAACGTCATCTTGCATAGCCGTATTAGTTTTGTGGGGATACCAAATTCAGACATAGCGACATACAGGTAACTTCTTTTCGTACTCTCGAATGCAGCTTTGATGTCGACGGAAAGATGATGTGTGTCGATTCTCCTTTCATGGGTCTTTTCCAAGATTTGGCGTATTGAGAATATTTGGTCGATGGTGGACTTTCCAGGTCTGAAGCCACACTGATAAGGTCCAATCAGTTGGTTGACGGTGGGCTTCAGCCTTTCACACAATACGCTCGCTAGAACGTCAAAGGCGATATTCTGAAGACTAATCCCGCGGTGATTGGCACAGATTGCAGGATCACCCTTCTTATGGATTGGGGAGAGCACACTTAAATTCCAATCGGCATACATGCTTTCATTCGACCATATTTTGCATAGAAGGGGATGCATGCACCTTACCAGCTCCTCGCCGCCATGTTTGAATAGCTCAACCGGCAGGCCGTCGGCGGGTTTTTCGTTCTTTATCTCTCTCGGCATCAAATAGGGAAATCATCGCAAGTATTCTCGTAAGGGAATATTTAAGTCAAACGTCATCTCAGCACTGCTCTATGGACACAACACCTGACTTGTAACCGACCAGCCGGTACCATTTGGAACCATTTGTATTAAGCTTATCTCAGGAAAAAGCTCGAGCTATGGGTGCCATATGCAACCTTTTAGTCGTGATAAAATTGCAGCGAGCTGGTACAAGCAAATGTTAAGGCTGTATTAGCTACTTAGAACCACATTCTGGTGCTATTAAAAGGAGCTCATCCAGTGCAACCTACTCACATTGAGCCAAGCAATCTATCACATTTTTCACTAAGCGAAAATTGTCCTCTTAAGAATTAACAAAATTTTCTCAGTAGTAAACAAACTGACCTCAAAAGAAGCTTATGAAATATTATCTAATTGAATATCTGAATCTTCTTGAATATGTTGAGAAAAATCAATGCAGCTCATTGGGGTTTTTAGGTTTTAGGTTGAATTCGCTGTCACTCAAAGCTGGTGGACCCACATTTCTTCTGTTGTTATTAAATTTTTTGAAAAGTGGAATGGTAAATTGACAAATAAGACCTATTATTCTAAACCTGGCTTTTGAAAGTTTCAAAACTTCCGCAATGTGAAAATGCGTCGAAATTTCTTATATTTCCAAGAAAAAGTCGGATCGATAATCAAAAGTTTCGAAGTATCAATAGACCACATCTTTGGCATGACCTCCCGCTTGCGGCGCAGGAACCAAAATTTGGAAAAGCACACACAAAGCGACCGCCGCAGCCGAATGGCCTGGTGAGTGACTACCATTTCGAGTACGTAGATTCAAATCTCGGTCTTGTTCAGCTTTAATCAGCAGAACTGTGGCAAAGAGTATTTTGCTGAATTTCGTATGCCTGAGGCGTTGCCTGGCGCGAGTTGATAACGCGGCTGAATTTTCTTACAGAAAGGTTAAATTCAATACCCTACACAAAGTTATTCGCATTGAAATGGAGTGAAGATCTGCAACCATTTACTTAAAAGTTGTAGATAAATAAATAAATAATTAGCGCTTACACTTCTTTAAGGTGTTTGGCTGAGCTCCCGCTGCTATTTGTGGACCGCGTCTGGATGTTTTTTCACAATTTGAGGGACTTACAGTTTCAAATCGACTCTGAACGGCAAACAGTTTTTTGTGAGATCCTTTTTGATGGCAGAAATACATCGGAGGTTTGTCATTGCCCGCCCAGAGAGGCGACCGCTTTTAGAAAAAATTTTCCAACGATTATTATTTCATGTTCGGAGACTCGAACCTGTGCAATTTCAAATTGTAGTCACGCACCATTCGATTACGGCGGCTGAGTTTATGACACGGTATCGCGATAAAATTCAAAACCAAAGGCTTTAAACATTTTCCCTTACCATTTGTATGAAAATAAGGCACATTAGCGGTGGGTACGTGCGTGGGATGCTGCGAAACGTGTCGAAAACAATTTTTTAACAACTCATTTAATACCGGCTGAATTGTTTTTTTCGTGTATTATTTGCATTTAGTAGAATAAAAAAAATAGTCAGCTGCGCCGTATAATAATGGTGGCCTGCTGCGTTTATAGCGGTGGGAAGACCATCAGCCGAAGCAAGAATGTATCATTGCGTTCATACATCTCGGTGGCGCGCGGAATTTTCAATGCTTCAGCTGACGGTCTTTCCACCGCTGTAAACGCAGCTGACCATCATTATTATATTTTCATATGTGTCCAAAATTATGTAAAAAAATTTCAATCGGCATAAAGTAGTTTTACTTTTTAATTTATTTTACAAGTTCGCCTGTTCAGCTGACGTATTTTTCCCGCTCTACAGCGCAGCTGACTATTTTTTTTTTTTTTATTCTACTAAATGTCAACAATAAATGAAAAAAATTTCAGCCGGTATAAAATGAGTTGGTAGAAATTTTCTTTCGACAAGTTTCGTATCCTCCCACAATCACAACCACCGCGGGTGCGCCAACTGACGTTCACTTTCGTTATTCATGAAAGCTAAATCACAAGCATAGTAAAGAATTTAACGGTATAAAAACGCAGTCAAAAATTGAGCCCTGGCTCCCGAACTATTATATAAGTATGCGATATGACCACAACCTCTACTTTTATGTTGTGTATCTTTTAACAGCATCTCATTCGAGAAAAATATGTCTGTACTTTTCGTAGAGGGTTCGGTATGGAAATTGAAAACTTTGAAGTCCTTTTTCTTGACTCTTTTTGCTTTTGAGAGTTGTGACATTTTGAAAGTAAATAAGCGATATGTACCCGTTAAACACTTTGAATAGTTACTCATACGCCACGTGGTCCAATCAATTCGGGAAATTTTCTCATGTTCGATTACAGCTGAATCGATTTTGAAATATTTAGTATTTAACCCATTCAGCAGATTCACCACTTCTTTATCCTATATATATACATACATTTTTTTGATAGTTTCTTAACTCACTTCTGTGCATACCCAGCGTTCAATTGCTAGATTATTGTCACGTGCTCAGCAGTAAATCGTTGCTTTGAGCAGCAAAAATGAATGGAGCGGAATTGGTATGATTTGAATATCAAAATGCTCATAAATTGTCGGTTGCACTTCACTTTTCATGTTCATATACATACATACATATTTACATATGTGAGTGAATGCATAGACGGCTAGTTAAGCAACTTCTTTACATACATATTTATGCAGATGTTTGTGTGTACTCGTATATACTTATACATATATGCACGGATATTGTGTGAACGCTTGCCTTTCAGAATGTGCATTCAATTGAAATCCTTTTCAGAAACGTGCGATAACAGTTGCTAACTGGGGCACGTACAAGCAACCAGTCAAACCAAAGAGATAATACACAAATATTTATTGGAAAAATAAAAGAGAATTAGTAAATGAGAAAAGCTGCTAAGGGTGTAGGTGGGTATTTAAAAAAACAAAAACAAAGGAAACAAATACCAACAATTTCAGTGCACTCAATAAACACGAATACAGCAAATATTCTTAATACGAGCTTTACTAAGTACTGTCGATGTTCACAGCAAATTTTCATGTATGTATTCGTACGAGTATTTGTATGAGCAAAGTAGGGAAGTTTGCAAGTAGTGAAGTTATGCATTTGTTCATGGTAAAGTGGCGGCATTACCTAGCTTTCTATGCATTTTTCAGGAAACACAAAGCGATTATTTCATTATTGAAAAGAATAATATGTTTTTAACAGTTTTTAACACATCAATGCATTTGCATTCTTTTGAATTTCACTTGAACTTTTTATCGCCTTTGTTATGATCTTTTGATACTCTTTATATCACTTAATATTTATTTAGATTTTGTTAACAAAGCTTGCTGCATATTTACTCAAATGGAAAATAAAACAACCTTAGGGAATCAGTGAATTTCTATTGAGACTGAAATGATGGCGATATTGTAGAAAATACACACAGAAGCAGTTATTTTACACAGAAACGATGAGTGTACAAATTAGGGGGACAGATACCTGTAAACGGCCATATTTTCCCTGATTTTCATTAAAATTTTTTAATAATTTATTTGCAGACGACCAGCAAAAATGCCAAAACTGACACCGTGTATGCGAAATCGGCGGAAACTTTGGGCACAACTTTACAAAGACTTCGACGCGGAATATTGGAAAAAAGTAAGTTTAAAAAAACATTTTTTTCCTTTGTCAAATAGCAGTAAGGAGATGTGAGTATTCACACTTTTTTGTGGTTTTGTTTTTCTTCTTACAGATCATCTTCAGCGATGAATGCCGATTGGAAGCGGTCACAAAAACAGCAAATTTTGTTCGCAGAAGAGCTGGAAGGGTCAGACATCCCCCCTCCCCCCCCCCCCCCCAGTGTTATGGTTTGAGACTGTATAATAGGGCGGGTCGATTTAAAAATCGCTCATTACTCTGTGAAAATCGTATTCTAGGGATCAAAATAAAAAACTTTACCGAAGGAACCATACCTCTACGAGTAAAACGAATTCTGATGTCCCCCAATTTAAAAATATCACTATTTTTGGCCTTTACATGAAAAAATCAGCTATGTTTTTTCTTTATTTTTATTTATTTATAATAATATCTATTTTTTCTCTTAAGAAATTTATTTAGTCAGAACATATGTAAATGGAAAAATTAATTTAAGTGAGTTATAGAAAAGAAACTAAAAAGTTCGACCCAAATTGGGGGGCATCAGAATTCGTTTTAGAGGTATGGTTCCTTCGGCAAAGTTTCTTATTTTGATCCCTAGAATATGATTTTCACAGAGCAATGGGCAATTTTTTTGCCTCCCCACAAATCGACCCGGCCTACTATATAACATCAAGGGTACCAGGTCCGCTACATTTTGTTGAGGGAACAATGCGCTCTGTCCAGTACGTGGACGTGCTGGAAAGCGTTTTGCTGACATATTTAGAAACCCTGAAGTGTCCGAGAGACGAATACACCTTTATATCCAAAGCTAGTCAACACTGCAGGAGCGAGAGAGAGATTTGACTGCTAAAAGCTGAAGAGCACCAACTGCATTCGCGGGCAATGCGACCAGATGTTAAAAAAAAGTAAAGCTAAATGAGCCTACAGCCTGAATTGTCTGAATTCAATGGAAATAATGGTTTTGTCATGGCCTCGCAATTCACCGGAGCTTCAGCCCATCGAAAATTGTTGAGCATACCTCAAATCGGCAGTATACCAGCGGAATAATACCACAATACAGCAGCTTAAGGAAAACATCGAAGATGTGTGGTATATTGAACAAAATCTTAAGAAGAAGATAACACAGTGCGTAGCCAGTATGCCTCAACGAATTGCGGCCGTCGTAAGAGCAAGGGGAGGAGCCACGAAATATTAGTTTAAAATAAATATTTTTAATGCAAAAATGTCAAGAAGCTTTTAATAAAAACAAATATCTAAACTTTTTTAAATGCTTTAAAACCGTTTGCTTTTTATTCGCTCTCAAAGCCAGAAATATGTAATTTTTATCAGCGGTCATACTACAATGGCCAGGTACTGTAATGTTTAAAATTTTGTAAAATATACATTTTTTAAAAATTAGTTCAATAATTCACTCAGTTTCATTTAGCTTTATTTTTTTTAACATCTGGTCGCATTGCCCGCGAATGCATGTTGGTGTTCTTCTGCTTTCAGCAGTGAAATCTCTCTCTCACTACTACAGTGTTGCCTAGCTTTGTATATAAAAACGCACTACAATGCCTATTTAAAGAAAATGAAATACCAAAATTGTATTGAATCACTTAAAAAACTTTGTATGCGTGACAAAAAAATGTGTTATGGATATGTACAATTTAATTTATGAGTTTTTTTTGTTAAAAGAAACACTTTTGTTAAGGGAACGACTTATTTGCTATATTTCAGGATATGTAACAAAATAAGGTACTCTTTTTGTAAAAATGTCGTTATGGTTTTTTCAGTATTTTCTAGTATTTTTCTGCTACATATATTTAAGTAAGGTATAGACCTCTCTCTCCTTTTCAGTCTACGTTATATCTTTTTTCTCTCTCGCGGAACGAAAATGGCCAACACGTTGCATGGCCTTGAAATTTTATTCCCGCTCTTCCATCGACGCCTTACAAGTTTCACTCCAAAAACAAAAAATCTATTCGCGAAGTTCTTAGAGCAAAGTGTTGAAGAAGACACCGAAATTTCGATTCATTGTCGTTCTCAACTTGCTGGGCTTTGCCTTCGACCACTTGGAAAATTTTACGCCTCGGTTTTAGCTTATGTGCCTATAAAATACAGCTCGTGCAAGAATTCAAGACAAATAACCAACGTTTGCGTCGCCTTTTTGCTGATTGAGCTAATTTAGATTTACAGATTTCTTATTGAGATTCATTGGAAAAAGTAGTCAAAAATTGGGTTGATCGAATGAACCATGTAACTCGTAGCCACGGCGGACATATGCCGGATATCATACTCAAAAAAATTCGGTAATAAAAAAATTGATTTCAAAAATATTGTAAAAATAATATTATCATTTTAAGATCTCAAGCTCTTAAAAAACACCCGATATGTTGAAAAATCATCAATTGGTGTTCAAACTGCAAAAACTCACAGAGGCTTAGGCGATTAAATTACTAATATATTTTTTTTTTTTGCTATACTCAGTACTTTTACGCTAGCTTGTATAAGACACAAAGAAGGAAATGTGTTGACTTCGTTTTGTGGGTCGAATATGCATTTCTAAAGTAAGTTCTGTATATAAAAGCTTGTGCAAAGCCTGATCAGTCTAGTTTACTAATGAGCGCCGTAATCATGCGCCTAAGTACCGACAAGAGTGTGTCTTCTGTGGCCGACTACATCGACTCGAGCTTCAACAAAACAATTATTTTGTGAACCGTCTAATTTTTCACTCTTAAAATTCTAATTTTCTTCTCGGAATTTTTGTTTAGGCTACAAAAAATATTATGTACATGTCAGAGTAGAGCGATCACGTTTGTTTTTTTTATTTTATTTTTTGTTATATTTTTTTCTGTTTTTTCTTTGTCTTCTGACTGCTGCTGGGCAACAATAACCTCCGCAAAACCATGTTTCCCGATTGAAGCCATGGATTTGAATCAATTCAGCAGAAGTATGTAATATTACTCACTTTAATTGCTATGCACATAAAATAAGGTAACGGCGTCAGTCAAATTCAAAAAACAAAAAATAATTATAATCCATCGACTACTTTTTTTTGCGCAATTTCATTTAATTCAATTACCGTACATTTAATTTATTTTATATCATTCCAGGCGACTTGCCGCATTCGTGCGCTTTTCAAGCCACATAAATTAAGCACCTCCCCCGCCACCCAACATCCATCTGCCCCCATCGTCTATCCCATTCCTCTTCATGCTTCCTTCGTGAACTTTTACGCATTTATCACAGTCATTTATTTTATTGCGCTTCTTGTGACCGGAAGAGCGCTGAGAAAAAAACACAGGATGAGATACAAATGGAAACCTATACCCGCACGTGTTCGTGGCTTTGAATGTACCTATGCCTGAATAAAGATTTATGTCCATTCTTTGAAAAAAAAATTTAAATACATACTTATGTGCATAGGCTCTCATTTATTTATACCCAAAAAGGGTGCTTCATTGCAGCTTCTACTTGTGTATGTAAATTAAGGTATGGGCATGGAGAGTTACATGCTTTCACTCCAAATACAGGCATGGTAGTTGGGAAAAGTTTTACGGGGACGGTTCGAAAATCGCGAAGTTTTACACCGCACCGACGCGCATTGACCGCCAACACCATGGAAAAAGGAAAAATACATACGAGTATAAATCAATAAACCTGGAGTGAGAGGAAATCGTAAGCCAGGGTTAGATCAGGATAAATGACTGTCCGTGTAAGTAGGCCCTTAAGGAAAATCAAATCAATTTGTGATACCATAGATTAGATTAGAGGTATAGGTGTAGGACAAGTTCAAGCACTCAGTCAGGAAGACCATTGTACTACTACCCGGATGGATTACAGTGGAAATATTGGAGTATATATATTTACATACACATAGATATGGATGGTAAGACGAGCGAATTGGTTGGAGGTCACTCTTCCATGCTCAGAACATCGCACCTCAGCAGCCTAAGTCTGATTCTAGAAAATGCCGAAAAGCTGCGGAGAAAATTTCCGCAGTGTCCTCATTCTCAAGCAGAATAGGCATATTGGGTCGCCAACGATTTCCACGGTAACCATATGCGGGCCACAGGTGTTGTGCTCATTGATTACACCCACCAGTGCTCGCAGGTCCTTCGTATTAAGTTTTAGAAGAAAGGTCGCTAATTTCCTACTTGGTTGTTTCACAAAGCACTTGGCTATTCTGCAGGATCCCAACTCAGACCAACGTCTTCTATGAGTAGACCTCATGAAGTCGTCAATCCGTAGTTGAATCGAGGCATAATTGACACCGAGAAAGGGTTCAGGACCTAGTGATATGCTTGCGCAGCCTTCATTAGCCAGTTTATGAGCCAACTCGTTCCCTGTAATACCCCGGTGCCCAGGAAACCAAATAAGACACACTTTTTTGTATTTTGCAAGATTGTTCAGTTTTTTCTTACATACATACATCGACTAATTTCGAAGAGCAGCGTGGCTTAGCAAGGGTTTTTAGTGCAGCTGTAGAATATCATAGCCTTCTGTTCTGTGGCGTAGGAGTATGTAGTGTATTCGTCTAGGTGTCATCTTGATCCTCTCTGATCGGTCGATGTTGAGTACAAAAATGTGCTGAAATTCCGTTAATAGGTTCTCTGGACTTAACCATTGATCTCTAACTGGGATTAAAACATTATACCTACTTTAGACAATTGTGATATCATGCAGAGTAGCACAGAGGGGAAATAATAGAATAGAGAACAGGAAATGGAGCTTTGGGTGAGGGAGAGATGAGGACTACAGAACGGTTAAATATATTTGCATTAACCACTTCAAGCCCACTTAAGTCGGTTCTACGTTACCGGAACGACCCGGATTTATATCCGGCCAAGGACTGTCACTTCAGCAGCATATGAAATTAATCAGATGTTTGATATCCAAACCTGCTATATCCGCAGATGTAGCAAAAAAGTGAGAACCAAGATGTCTGAACTTATTCCGGTGAGAGCAGCAAAGCTGAGAAGAAGGACCTGAGATGATTCCGTCTCATGCTACAGACACCTGCTGTAGAAAGCAATACCAAGTTAAACCATATGGACACATAACGGGCAATGTCCGGTAAGGATACCCACAAAATTGGAAGCATTGGGCGAGAAATTAGCCCTAGAAGTTCTCCCAAGTCGTGGCTAGAAAGATCTCGTGACTTTGCACGTTTGCAGCGCCCGCTGAGTTGACATGAAGTCCACCTGAAAAGACCACTGGTTTTCAAGGGAACCCCAATCCTCTCATTTTACGGGAAATCTTTTCGAGAGTCGCCTGCCTAGCTAGCTCATCAGCAGTGACTAGGAACCCAGCGCACGCTTAGTTGACATGAAGTCCACCATTTCAGATGTAGACCACAGGTTTTAAAGGGAAGAGAAAGAAAATAGGACATACAAATTAAAGAAAAGACAATACGATATACAAGACAAAAAAGAAAAAAAAAACAAATATACCATATTGTAAAATAATTTTTAAAATAGAATAAATCGCAATAAAACCGTCAAAACTTTCAAAACAAACACGTCTATTTTCCAAAATTTAAAATGGGCAGCCTTAATGGGATACCCTGAACGATATTGCCATTACCGATATTAGAGTGTGGGTGCTAGGACTTTTAAGACTGTGTGTGTTTACAAAGGCACTTACGCAGAGTATTTTTAATGGAATTAATTTGCTTTCTTTTCAAAGTTCTTACGTCCTTTTTGCACCTTTGTACATTTTTCCGTGTGGATGTTGAGGGTATGGAAACAAAGATCGAAAGAAAAGTCGAGTCCACTTGAAATGGCTGATATTTTAAGGATACAAAGCTGTTGTGATTTGTCAGAAATTTACAGAAAAAAATTTGAAAAAAAACACATTTGCTAACAACACGCGCGTTAAGTACCAGGAATGAGCGTTTCAGCTCTTCATATGGTTTAGCTTCCATTCCGTTCACGAACGAAGGGCAGCAGTGCATATGAGTGATGCTTTACTGCTGGAGGCAAATACTTACACATACACTTTTTCACTAGACTGGATGGAGAAAGTAAAGTAAACTAACGAGGAGACATTTTTTCTTTGAGATATTTCACGTTTGCATCGTTTTTATGTTAGTACGAATACATAAGTATATATTCACTAATGAATTTATTACTAGTTAATGTACAAAATAGTTCCAAAGCAAGTAAATAATTAATGAATTTTCCAATCTACATTTATAATTTCAATTTAATTGAATTAATTCGTTTAAAATGCTTTATTAGTCAAAGGCTACTCTTCTAGTCACTCTTGTAGAAATTTTAGATAGAGAGATATGACTGACAGAGAGAGAGAGTAACGAAAAATATAAAATGGAAATGTTTTTCTATTTCACCTTATGCACAATTAAAGTGAATTATCGTATGCGGTGAATGATGAAACAAGCGTGAGAAGAGTGCAGTAGCGAACTGGTGTGAGTGAATATGTGAGCTAATTATGCTGCAACAGCAATGCATTGACGGAATGCGACGATATTAGGGTTATACACACGAGAGTAAAAACAACATTAGCGAGAACAGTGACTTTACGAGTGATAACGAAGACAACATCAATGCTTGCTTTCATAGCAAAGTGTGCACATATGTATGTATGTACATACTATATATGTTCCCACTATGTTATTATAGGAAATGAGGAAATGTATGAGGGGAATGTACAGTGATTTTGAGGGTACTCAATTTCATTGACCAAAATCTTAAATGAAGAGAATCAGTCCAGAACAAAACTAGTCGCTTTCTATTATTAAAATATTAACAAAATATTAGAAACTTATTTCCAAATAGAGTTTTGTGTGCAAGCAAAATTATTGTAAATTATTGTGCAAGTGGTTATAAGCAGTTCATGAAACTGGACTGATAGTATCGCATAGAGTCATTCAGTACGAGAACTTGAACTTTGCAACTAAATACGAGCTTATCAAACAAATTAATTGCCATATGATTTCTCTGCAGAAATCGAATCGTGTTGGATACATTAACAAAACTTCACGCAGTCACAAGCAAATCAATGAATTTTTGGCCTTGTTTTGGAGAAGTATTTTGTTTTGGGCCTTCGCCGACGAAATCTTCAACGTTTTTAACTTCGGTATGCGTTACACCCATTTATTTCGACTTTTTCAAATATTTTATTGAAGATGCACTTGACATTTTTTAGCCTTTAGCAACACTGCTTTACATCGTTTCTCAAACGCGGGAGCTATTTTGTAAAAATAACCTACGCTTTATAAATTTTTCACAAAACTAACAAAATGCACAACACGTATAGTATTGCGAAAAAGATACGCCTATTTTGCGGCATTTAAATTTTTATTTTAAAGCAGAACTCCTAGTTCCAAATTCGCTGGTCACACTTCCTTTAGACAGGCTGAATTTGGGCACTATAATATAATTATGAGACTCCACAGCCTATGTATTTATTAGTATTATGTTCGGGTGACATGTAGAAGGCTTAAATAACTTTTATAGAAGAAGAATCAAAAACTATAATTTTATAGAAGAAGTCGGATGCTGCATCATCTGAAGAATGTGCTGAATGCAAAGATTTACAAATATTATATTACAAAACATATCAGTATATCGACAACTGTTCGGCTGACAGTTTAGTGTAAATGACAAAGAAATCTGAAAGAAAGCAAAAGCACAACGAAGTCGCAGCAACAAAAATTTGTATACGCACATACACATACTTGTTCCCACTTCAACGGTTCACCACAACTATTCCCCTCATTCATTCACACTCTTACAGTCACTTACTTACGCACACATTTCATTAACAGAGGTAGTAAGCGACTGATTATTATGCACAGGTTTGTAAAAATCTATGTACAAATATGGTAAATTACATATTTACTCCAGCAGCACACCAACATTTACTCTTTTTATTACGAACTTTACTCAGCGTCTGTGGTAGTCGAATGGCGTTGTGAATGACTACAATTCAACTGGTCCGGGATGTGAATCCTACAGTCCCTGTACACAGGAAACACCAAATGATAAAAAGATATTATAAAAGGCATGAAGCCTTTCGAGTATATTTGTGCGATGAAGAAACGATTTACTACGTCTGAAGAAACCGAATCGATTCATGCGCGACTACCATTTTGTAAGACTGGGATTCAAAGCCAAAAATCAGGGGTATTTCTACCACAAAAAAGATATGCATAGAAATCCTTCTGCCATTCGGAGGTGGCATAAAACTATAAGTTCCCTCTTGTGTAGTCCATCCATCAAGACGTACATATACTACAAATAAGAATAGGAACTCGGCTGAACATCCAACAAGAGCTGTGAATTTCCATTTTTAAAATTATAAAAAATTCCCATGGAGTTCTACATCGGTGGTGCCAAATTGGAATTAATAACCGTTCCACCAAATAAATTGTTTCGAGTCATTATATTCACTTTTGAATCTTCCTGGATCAGTGAGACATTATACTGGTCAAAATACCGAAAACCTCACCGCTTCAGCTCAAAATAAGTCAAATCAGTTAAAGCCCCGAAGTTCACATCTCTTAATTGTAGCTTTCTCGATACCTTTCGGATTCTACATAAAATTTTAACAAAACTATAACTCCAAAATCAATCTCGAACCTTCCAAATTTTAAAAGAAATTATCTTGAATCAATACGAAGTTACTTTTCTTAAAGTCAAACTTATAAATACTTCGGGACTTTTTGGTACTAACAGTTTAGTTGCTATGTCTATTTTTTATAAAAAGAGCCCATGAGGTTGCTACAATCCAGATAGTAAGCAAATTTTACAATATTCTAATAGGAAAAGTAACGATGTGTAATAGTTTTTATATATAAATCAAGCTAAAACTTGCCAAATCAAGATCAATAAAATTAATTATTTTTGTAATTATAACAATTTTTTTAATTTATGACGTATATACTTACCATTATTTTATTGTTGGATCCTTTTTACTCTCGATCTTCATTGCTATAACTCCTTTCAATGCTTTTTTTTAGTAATGAATTTTGTTATTACTTCAAATTTGCGGGTTCAAAGTTTACTTTAATTTTATGATTTATTTCATTATTACTTAGAATTTGGGAGGCTCAAAATTGACTTAAATGTTATTAGTTAATTTTTTATTAATTAAAATTGGTGGGCTCGAAATCGACTTAAATTTTATTAATTATTTTTTTATTAATACAAATTTGTGGGCTCGAAATCGACTTTAATTTCATTAAATAATTCTTTTATTAATTAAAATTTGCGGGGCTCGAAATATACTTGAGTTTTATTATTTAATTTAATTTTTTTATTTAATTTTTTTATTAATTAAATTTGTGTGCTCAAGATTCACTTCAATTTTTTAATTTAATTTTCTTATTGATTAAAATTTTGGCTTTAACTTCTTTAATTAATTCTTTTATTAATTAAAATTTGTGGGGATCGAAATTTACTTCAATTTGATTAATTAAATTTCTTATTTATTAAAATTTGGGCGGAACGAAATTGACTTTAGAGCTATGCTCTATTCGACTTTTTTTCTTACAACTTTATGTACAATCCGAATCTACTAGAAAGGATAACGAGAAAAATCGTTTTATACAAGTTGACGCACCCTAATGTATACCTTAGATATAAAACTTGGTCATCAGAATAGGCCTCTGTGGCTACCGAGTGAGCTTTTGTTAAGAGCAGCCCATCTGACTTAAACTTACTTTTTCAAAGTGTGTGAACACCTGCAGCCTTGAAAGTATGGCCAATATAGCATTCGTTGATTGTTGAGGAGGGTTTCACTTGACATTTCTCATTAGCGATGCGGCTGGTAAGTTTTTTTTTTAATATAATATAATACAATATAAAATATACTATGCGTTAGGTATATATTACAAACATTTTAAAAGAAAAATACATAAGAAAAAGAAACAAAAAAAAGAAAATGCCAAAAAAGGACTTTATGAAATATCCTCCACCAATTTACACCTGTGCTTAAAATTACATTTTTTTTCACCTACCTTCATTAACATTAAGTCCGAAGCCCAACTCGCCCAGGTATTTTGTTATTGGCATTCCAATTAATGTTTGTATTTTGTTTTGTTTTTTTGCTTTTCCTTTTTCTTTTTAGTGCCTCACAGGCATTAAATCCTAAACAAAAGTGTCGTAAGAACGCCGCTTTTGACACCTCATTAATTTGTCACCTCTACAATAGTTCGCTAAGTACCCGAACTAATTGCCAGCTGCACCTAGCGTACGCAAAACTCACTGTCTGACCCATTCGCGCCGCTTTCGCCACGTCGCACCACATTACACCACACACAACCGCACGCACATCTTGCCAATTTTCTCAATTTACTTAATTACTACGCTTTTTGGCGCCTTCAAAACTTTTTCACTTAACCGAACGCAATCTCTCCGAAGCCACTCAGTAAACTGTGTGTGTGTGTGTGTATATATTGATTGTATGTATATATGTATGTATGTATAAAAACCTAGTATGACTGTGTGCACTGCACAGTCAGGCCACAGATTTGCGGCGACGACAATGAGACGATGGCAATGCTGCCGCAACTTTCATAGAAGTTGTTGTTTTTTGTTCGGGTTACCGTAACTGGTTGTTGGCTGACAGCCTTTGCCGATGCTGAGTAGAATTTTGATAGAGTACATTATTGTCATAATAATAATAATTAATGCAGCACTAAACTCACTTTACAGCTCATTAGAGGCATTTTACAAATGTTTTGAAGTATTTCTGAGGCGATAAATTATTTCGCGATGCTTGGTTGTTGCGTACGTGGGAGGTGCAGATAAACTTTCACAATCATCGGAACGAAAGGACAAATTTTGTGTATTATTTGCTGTAGTCAAGGCTAATAGGATAAAGAATGCGAAAAAAATATGTTTGATGATGACACAGAAAATTTAGGAAAGCTCGCTTTGTTTCCAATTATGGGTCATTATGAATTGAAATGCCTAATTTTTCAAATTTGCTGCCGTCCGAACATTAACTTAATACTAACCATAAGCTTTGTGTTATATGAATAATAAATAAATGAAACAAAATGAAATAATGTCTCTTGTAGAAATTTTAAATATTTCCAAACGTCAAATAAGCACGCTTACCTGCCATATAACGGTAATTTTCCAAAAAGAAAAAAGTAATATTTCTGTTATAAATGGAGCAAAATTACTCAAATTTGACATCGCTCGACATTTGTAAAAGTTACGCCGTCTGGAGTAAATCTGCCTCTGCCTCTGCCCGTGTTTTCGATTTTTTATAGCTATAAAAATATATACTATATATTATAGCTATAAACATTACATGTAGTTTTTGCTCACGAGATTTATTTGTTCTTTTTTCTGTGAGCTGAAAAATTCATCACGCCCAAAAAGTAAAATTTACTCGTAAAAATTTTCTTTCGATGTTTTATTATAACTTTCAACGAATTGGACAACTTTCTTCGGCTTTTAGTGTTGAAGCACCACACTTAACTACTGTGAAAAGTTCATACAACGAGTTCCAACGTGGCCATCGATCGTTACGGCAGCTATTAAAACCTTTGAACATCGCTTTGCTTAGGTGCCCACTTCTGAGTGGAAAAAGTGCTTCGAAAACTGCCATAGTTCAAAGGAATGTAGAAGTGTACTGGCTTCCAAGGAGAATATTTTGAAAAACCATAAAACCATTTCCTTTGGGCAGATAAGAAAGTAGGTAACATAATTCAAGTACCAGTCTGGCACTGAGACCTTCAACAGGCAGATATCTGCAGCTGTCGATGTAATGGAGAAGATTGATAGGATTAAGTTTGTCGCACTGCCCCAGGCTGTCGCAGAAAGGCGCAAGCAGTGACCTTTATTGTCTATCTCCCAAACCCAGGCACTTACAAAAAAAGGACTTAACAGTCTCCTTCTCTGACAGGTTCCCACAACTTCTTCAATGATCGTTAAATGGCCGGAAAACATAGTTACGAGTTAGGAAATTGGATGGCGTGGAGTCCCCGGACTTTCGGTGTCCTGCGACTATTGTACTAGGGCCAAAGGGTTTTCGAGATAGCACACAAAGAAATGAAGTTCTATCATGTTTGCGCTTTCCCCAGAAATAAGTTGTGCTATTCCCGTTAACAACAGTCAGTGGGGTAGCGATAATCGGATAAGAGACCTTTAAGCCCGATTCAGTCGACCCCTTCCTGGTAAGCTCATAAGCAATTTCATGCCTCTCTATGTTTCTATGTCCTGAAACCCAGATCAGAGAAATGTTTCCTGCACACTCAAGATATTTGATCTCCTACTTACAAGAGTTGACTAGTTTGGAGCTTCACCATGGCAACGTCAGAGCCAAATGTTGACATCTCCTTCGCTAGCGCATTTCCTAAACATTCTGCATACCTGGAGAATCGCAAAGTCTTCTGCCTGTCCCTTCAGAGGTTGAATCTATAGCTCAACATCCTTGAACGCGATTGCTGGCCAGCGATGAAAATAACGTAAAATTCGATGGAAGGTAAGCGCAAAACGACATTCAGGGCAGCACTGAGAGAAGTTCTACATGCTCCGGAGATGCGAATGTAAACAGTTCTTTATACTCTTCCCAGTTTAATGACTTCTTAAGTCTTGCGAAGAACTTTCCACCAAACCAGGCATCCATACGTTAAAATTGGCAGGACCACTTTTACATCCAAAGAACGATCTACGAGGTGTGTTCAAAAAGTATCGCAAATTTTGTGTTTTTCAAAAATTATTTTTTTTTCTCATTAATATCTATTTTGCCCCCTTCAAAGTACTCCCCATGAGATACAGGGTGGCTGATGAAAGCCGCTACCAAAAAAAAATTGAATAACTTATTTTCTTTTTAAGTTATCTGTTCCATTTTTGTTTTAATTTGCAGATTGATCTTTAAAATTTATTAAAATGGATAACTGGGACACGAAAACAAGAATTTGGATAGTCCGCCGCTATCACGCACTGGAGTCCGTAGTTTTGGTACAGAGAGAGTACAGGCGGATGTTTGGCGGCGATCCCCCGAGCAGATGGACCATAATGAGACTGGTGAATAATTTTGCTGAGCAAGGAACAGTCGCAAGAAGGCCTTATCATCGAAACCCACCAGTTCGGACGGAGGAAACGATCGCTGCTGTAGCTGCAGCTATACAAAGCAATCCAAGGGTCTCAACAAGAAGCTTATCTGCTCAACTTGGTGTCAGCCGACAGTCTTTGCAAACAATAATGCACAAAGATTTAGACTTATTTCCCTACAAAATTCAAATGGTTAACAAACTGAATGCAGCAGACTTGCCGATTCGCTTGGAATTTTGCCAGAAGATCCTGCAAATGGTGGAAGAAGACCAAAACATGTTGAACTGCCTTTTCATGTCTGGTGAGGCCCATTTCGATTTAAACGGCAATGTGAACAAACAAAATTGTCGAATATGGAGTACTTCTAACCCACAGATACTCCACGAGACGGAATTGCATCCTCTTCGCGTGACAGTGTGGTGTGCGGTTTCTTCACGCTGTATTGTCGGGCCTTATGTTTTTGAAGAAAATGGTCACACCGTTACGGTTACTGGAGACCGTTATTTGAAAATGCTGAAAGAATTTTTCTATCCAGAACTACGCCGAAAGAGAATTCCTTTCAACTCTGTGTGGTTTCAACAAGATGGGGCAACGTCTCACATAGCCCAGACTGTTATGACAGAGTTGCGACGAAAATTTCCCAATAAACTGATTTCAAGAAACTCCGAATTTCGTTGGCCCCCCAGGTCGCCTGACCTTACTGCACCTGACTTTTTCTTGTGGGGTTTATGTAAACAAGAAGTTTATAAAACAAAGCCAACAAATTTGGATGAACTAAAACAATCCATTCGGGCAACAATTGCGGCTATTCCTGTCGCAACTCTCAAAGCAGCAATGAACAACTTTTTACTAAGATGCCGCACTTGTGTCAACGAGCATGGGGGGCATTTAAATTCAATTATTTTTAAAACTAGTTAAGCTACATTTAATAAAATTTAATGACCTTCAACTTAAAAAAAAAAATAAATGAATTCCATACACTAAAAAAAAAGTTATTTGAGTTTCTTAATGTAGCAAAATTCATCAGCCACCCTGTATTATGCACTTGTGCCAACGTTTCCAATTTCAATTTCCAATTTCCAATCTTCGAGACACTTAAAAAAATTTTTTTTGTATCCTGTTCAGCTCCTCCACATCGACATCAAACGTCCTTATCTCATCAATCGTAGCGTAGCGTCGTCCTTTCGGGAACAAGAAAAAGTCACAGGGGGTCAGATCTGGGGAATATGGTGGCTGTGGCATCATTAGTGTGTTGTTATTGGCTAAAAGGTCGCGCATAAGCAACGATGTGTGAGGCGAAGCGATAACATGCAAGAACTAATTTTTGTTCTTCCACAAATCCGGGCGTTTCTGGTAATATTAGTTATTCACCATTTTACACTGTGACAAGAACTAATGATGCACAACGCCCCTGCAATCGAAGAAAACGGTAGGCAAAACTTTTACATTCGACGGAACTTGGCGCTCTTTTTTCGGTCTTGATTGAGCTTTGGTTTCCACGTCATAACCATAAACCCACATTCGTCACTAGTTATGACCCTCTGGAGCAAATTTGGGTCGTCACGGACGGAGTCCAACATCTCATTAGCAATGTGCATGCAATGCTGCTTTTGGTCGAAATTGAGCAGTTTTGGTACGAATTTTGCGGCGACCCGTGTCATGCCCAAATCATTGAAAAAAATCGAATGACACGAGCCAATCGATATGTCTTGGTCCTCAGCAGCTTCTCTAACGGTGATTGGACGATTGGCCAATACCATTTTCTTCACTTCATCAATTTTTTCGTCGGTTGTTGAAGTGCTCGGGCATCCGCCATGCTTTGCGTTGTTCACATCTTCTCGGCCTTCCGAGAACATTTTGTACCACTAATAAACGTTGCTTTGGTCCAAAGTAACTTCTTCGTATGACACAGTCAATATTCGGAATACATCCGCGCACTTAATTTCATTTTTCACACAAAACTTGATACAGTTTCTTCGATCCATCTTTTTGAATAGGTAACAATCGAAGACGAGCCGAAACACGTGCAAGCAAAGCAGCTGTCAACAATAAACTGAACATGAAAGTGTGGAGGTTTATACTTTCTGATACATAGCGTCAGCTTATTCTTATTTAATTACATATATTCTTTAAATCGGTTTAGGTTAAAGCTACGTATCATTGATTTTAATGCAACAAAAAACGGTATTTTTTCCTTCCGCTAATTCATGAATGAGAGCGGGGAAGTTACCCTTTCCTGAGCCAGAAAATGTTTCTGGGCCTATAAATGTGAAGGCCAACCCTTTCCTGGCTAATTTATTTCCCACTAAATCCTATGTGTACTGCAGCCCATAAGATACGTACCTGGTTCTTTTGGCATAAGATATTAGCTTTCCGGACCAGTTTTGTTGTAACCTGGAAAGAGGCTCCCAGGCTAACAGTAAGAATTTCTGTGTTTCTATTTCTATACATAGTTGAATTCAAGGTTGAAATAAGCGTAGACCTCCGCTCCAATTGTATAATACTAGAATTCTTGCCTAACGCTTCCAAGTATTTTTTTTTCCGGTTCGTAGAAACTTGCGCCTTCACTTTCTGCGATGAGGTATCCGTCCTTGTATCAGGTCATCATATTCTGATTTATCTTGTTGGGTTTAGATAGCGCTTCACAAATATTTTTATTGCCCACTTCAATCGTGAGGTGGTTGACAAAACTGAGCTTCGGTAATATCAAGACGTTTCATGGCATTGAGATCTTAGCGCTAAGTTCAGAAAAAATATCAAACTTCCTGCGATTTTTATTGTTCTTCGGATACCCCTCCTCGCTTGGGATTGGAAATGAATGTGAAAAGGTACGAGTTCTAGAACAATCTCAATATAAGTATACATCCACACAAGAAAAGTAAATGGCAACGAATATTAGTGTACATAAAATTTTCAAAAAAGGAAAAAAGTGGCATATCTCTTAAAAATTAAGCGAAATTATTAAAAACTATTAAAGGTGATAGAACCAAAATAAAATTTTGAAGAAAAGGTCAAACCAATTTTTGGCTAGATTTGTATATCTCAATATCAACTGTGTCATAACCACACTTATTACTCAAATTTAATGCATCAAATATTTTTATTTATAGTCTCAAATGAATATTTCTATTCTCGACCTGCTCTCCCCTCAAAATATTCTCATCGTATGCCAGTGAACGGCGCAACAAGTGATTCCGATTGTTATTACAAATTCGCTAACTCTCGCATATATTTCACCACACACCCCACTCTTGCTCATTCACCGCAAAATTTTACAGCAGCAATAAAATGCACAGCCAAAACCGACACTTGGGACTTTTACTGTGAAAATAATAACAAAGCTATAGGCACTTGTTGCACTCCAAAACTTCCCCACCAACACATGCAAGTACATATCCATTCGCACTCCTCTGGTGGTGTGTATTTCATATTTCAACTTTTCAACTATAAAGCGCACGTTCAGCAGCCATTCGTGTGGTTTCGTTAATTTTCAACATTTTACTACCAACAAACTCATCTACAAATATTGAGGAAACCTGCACAGCTACGAGACGGCAGTTTAAACTGCTCCTTTGTAATACTTATTATTAACCTCGGTGGGTTTTCCACACCTGCTTTGTTTGCTTAATATTATTACCAGTTAAGCACATCCAAGTATGCGGGTAAAGACATACATACATATACACATACACTTGTATCTAGGTGTCTACATACGAATGTGCGAAATTGCAAATGGTTTTGAGCTCATAAAAACATTGTGAGGTAAATCTTTGCTGACTTTCGCACAATCCGATTTACTTCGGCACATTTTGACGCGAATGTTTTATGAAAAAAAGCGCGGAAACCCACAAGCAGTGATTTCTGAACGTATGTATGTACGTACGATATACCTTCTGCTCAAATATGAACGAGACGTTATCTATAAAACGGTCCGCGGATGACATATGGCAAAAATAAATTTTTCGTTTTTTGGTAGGACTGTTATAAGCTTACATGACAAATTTTGGCGTGATATGTCACATAGTTGGTTTTCTGTGCTACTGTAAACAAGTCAAGCTCGAGTGTGTTCTTCGAATTTAACGATGGAAATTCAAGTTGAACAAAGAATTTGTTTAAAAGTTTGTTATTCCAACAAAATTTCGGCTTCAGACGCCTTAAAATGCTGCAGACAACCTATGGGGACTCTGCTCTATCGCGTGCACGTGTTTTCCAGTGGTACAAATCATTCAAAGAGGGTCGTACATCGGTTGAAAACTTGCCTCATGAACGCCGTCCAGCAACATCAGTAAACGACGAAAACATCGGAAAAGTAAAGGAAATTGTGCTTGAAAATCGCACAAATCGCAAAATCGGTTAACACTGAATATTATTTAGACGTTTTAAAGCGTTTGCGCGAGAACATTCGTCTTAAAAGGAAGGAATTGTGGGACAACAAGTCATGGTTCTTGCATCACGATAATGCACCAGCTCACAAATCACGTCTTGTTCGCGATTATTTGAACAAAAATAATGTTAATATCGTTCCGCAAGCACCGTATTCGCCTGATATGGCTCCATGTGACTTTTTCCTGTTTCCCAAGCTCAAGTTGCCGCTCCGTGGAAAACATTTTGAGACGATTGAAGTCATAAAAGAGAATTCGAAGAACACACTCGAGCTTGACTTGTTTACAGTAGCACAGAAAACCAACTATGTGACATATCACGCTAAAATTTGTCATGTAAGCTTATAACAGTCCTACCAAAAAACGAAAAATTTATTTTTGCCATATGTCATCCGTGGACCGTTTTATTGATAACGTCTCGTTCATATTTGAGCAGAAGTTATAGTCGTGCATAGATACATCCATTTAATACATACATAAATGCGTATGTGCCGCGTTCCCTGTCGGGAATTGCGTAGTAGACTATAAAATAACTAACTTAAGGGATTACGGTGGTCTAGTGCTCGAAAATTTAGGGATTTTTTTTTACAATAAAAAAAATTAAAAACGATATTTAAATTTTTTAGGCTTTTTTAACTTCTTTTACTTACAAAAATGAAAAAAAAAATTAAAGGCCGGTATTGATTTTGAATAAAATACCATTTTTTTAGAAATTATTGTCATTTCTGTTTATTATGATAATATTGGTATGGCTCAATTCCGTATGGAAGAAAATATTTAAATTTTTTAGGCTTTTATTTAACTTCTTTTACTTACAAAAATGAAAAAAAATTAAAGGCCGGTTTTGATTTTGAATCAAATACAATTTTTTTAAGAAATTATTGTCATTTCTGTTTATTATGATAATATTGGTATGGCTCAATTACGTATGGAACAAAATATTGGCCAAATGGCCGCCGCGGCCTTGGCGGCACACCTCCATCCGATGGTCCAAATTTTCGATGACGCTGAGGCATAATTGAGGTTCTATGCCGTTAATGTGCCGAATTATCCCATCCTTTAGCTCTTGAATTGTTGCTGGCTTATTGACGTACATCTTTTCTTTCAAATAACCCCAAAGAAAGAAGTGCAACGGTGTCAAATCACATGATCTTGGCGGCCAATTGACATCGCCGCGACGTGAGATTATTCGGCCACCAAATTTTTCACGCAAAAGAGCCATTGTTTCGTTAGCTGTGTGACAAGTGAGACCGTCTTGTTGAAACCACATATTGTTCACATCCATATCTTCCAATTCGGGCCATAAAAAGTTCGTTATCATCTCATGATAGCGAACACTATTCACAGTAACTGCCTGATACGGCCCAATGATACCGCCGGCCCATAAACCACACCAAACAGTCACTCTTTTTGGGTGCATTGGTTTTTCGGCAATCACTCTTGGATTGTCATTGTCTGAGGTGAAAATGTGCCTCATCACTGAAGATGATTTTCTTCGAAAATTAGTCATTCACTGTTGCCATTTCCTGTCACCATTTAGACCATTGATGACGCTTAAAATGGGCAAGAGGCTTTAGTTCTTGAGTCAACTGCACCTTGTAAGCGTGTAAATGCAAGTCTTTATGCATAATGTTCATCAACGACAAGCGTGAGAGGTGTAATTGTTGGGCACGACGATGAGTTGAGGTGGACCCCTCTTCAACCACTCTATCGCGAACAGCAGCAATATTTTCTGCAGTACGAGCTGTACGAGCATACACTGGTGTTTGCACGCCTCCTACAGACTCGGTTTGATCAAACTTTTGCACAATTTCTCCTATTGTACGCACATTTGGACGATTAAATTGACCGAAAAAATCACGAAGTGCACGATATGCATTTTGATTTGAACGCCCGTTTTCTTAATAAGCCTGAATAACTTTAACGCGTTGCTCGATTATGTATCTTTCTATAATTCAAATTGAGTTAGTCTGAAATTGCAAAATATCAAATAAATTATTGAAAAAAGTGTGATTTTTAGGTGTGGTTTACATTCAACATCGGCCCTTGAAATTTAACTACCATTTATTATATATGATTCTAGTACGGGCGATAGCCATTGAGGTTGTGAACAACATACTAAAATTTCAGGCGGAAGTCGTTTCGAGATAAATAAGTTAATAGATAATGAGCTGTAGAAGCTATAATATTTGGTATATTCTTAAAAGCCTATACTTTCGAAACATCGAAAAAACAAAAAAACGATTTTTTTTATTTCTAGACCACCGGGTCCCCTTAATACTGTTATTGTCGTGTTTATTTGTTGGCAATATCTTTGAAGTGTTGGCATTAAAACTACTAAATTTCAAAAACAAAGTTCATTTAAAGTTTTTATTGACCTACCGAAGTCACGTTGAATGAATTCACCTCGGTATGGTATATAAGTTCGGATAGCATGATTACCATTCGGAATTCAAAGAGAGGTCGTTGGTTCGAATCTCGGTGAAAGCAAAATTAATAAAAACATTTTTCTAATAGCGGTCGCCCCTCGGCAGGCAATGGCAAACCTCCGAGTGTATTTCTGCCATGAAAAAGCTCCTCATAAAAATATCTGCCGTTCGGAATCGGCTTGAAACTGTAGGTCCCTCCATTTGTGGAACAACATCAAGACGCACACCACAAATAGGAGGAGGAGCTCGGCCAAACGCCTAACAGAAGTGTTCGCGCCAATTATTATTATTATTATTTTTTTTTTTTTTTGGACAATGTTCGTCCGACTAAGCTTTAAAAGTTAATTTTTTTCTTGAGATTTGTTGGGCTGAAGTTATCTGCGCTCAATGAAATACAACGAGTATTGTCTTATTTTTTCAAAACAACTTATGCTAAAAACTACAAAAAGGCAAACAAAAATATGAATATTAGGGTGCTTCTTATTTTTAAACTTTCGATAATATAAGCGTCAATTCGCCATTCACATCATTCTAAATAAGGAACGCGTGATTTTTTATTTTTAACATTGAGTTTTGGAGGTCGCCAAAAAATGTCAAAGCTTCAGAATATTGTAATATGATTTTCTACCAATTATTGTCTGTGCAACACTTAAATTAGTTATGTAGCCGTGATAAATAATCCCTCTGAACATATTCTGACCAGCGGTGAGTTCTTATCTCTCCACCCAAACATTAGCAGACCCCTGTCGGCTCTGATTGAAAGTGCACGAAACCCAATACCTTCTTTTGTGGCAAAAAAGAGAAATATTAAATATTGAACAACTCTAATACGAGGGTTCCTATTTATATTTCTGGTATGTGGCACTTCTAGTGTTCTCAGGCGCTATCCATTGGAAAGTTTGGTATATTTCACCATAAACGCACTACAAATTTTTCTCGGGGTCACTGTAAACTCAGTTCTTGTGCTGCAAGGTCGTTATGTCACTTACCGTGAGATTGAGAAATACGATTGTGCGCGTATGGCGAGTATCCATCAAATTTCGCATGATCACCTTCAGGTTGACCGTTGTGTTCGCGTTGGAACCCACATAATTTAAGGAAACACCTTGGAAAAACAACTGGACAAATTGCTTACAAAATTGGTTCCAAAGAATACAAAAGTGTATTGATCATCATGGAGAATCTTTTAAAAAACAATAAAAATATTTTCATATTAATTTATCCATTGTTAGGACAGCAAACCTCGTAGAAAGAAATCTCAACTATTAGCAAAGAGTACTTATATTTTCTTAAAATAATTTTTTGATATTTGTGTTTTTAATTAATGATAATCCCGGAAATAAAACCCAAAATTTACGAGTATATAAAAACTCTGAGTCAAAAGTATTCAATAATAAGTGAAGTATGATTACAATTTCGTGAGTTTTTCTTTCAAGTTTTAAACTTGGATTTATATGGTTTAAGTGAAAGAATGTACTGTAAACAAAAAATTATTATTATATTAAAATTAAATAAAATTTTAATTATTAAAATTAAATAAGAAATAAACAATCGGGCATAGCTCAACAGGTATGAGTTATAGGGCCAATACGGATTATATGACTCCGAAATGCAACTGGGAGAAGAGATTCCAACACGCTTCACATATTTACTGACGGCTCGAAAATATCGGACGGAATGGGTGCAGGCATTTATTTCGCAGAGCTAGGTATCAAGCGGTCATTTGAGCTGCCTGACCACTGCAGTATTTTTCAAGCAGAAGTCTTTGCTGTAGGAAAGGCTGCTGAAAAAGTATTCGCAAAGACATCGATCAACTCCAAATTAAGTATATAAATACGTTGATAGCCAAGCGGCAACAAAGGCCCTAATATATGTATATATATTATATATAATTGGCGCGTACACCCTTTCAGGGTGTTTGGCCGAGCTCCTCCTCTTATTTGTGGGGTGCGTCTTGATATTATTCTACTAATGGAGGGGCCTACAGTTTTAAGCCGACTCCGAATGGCAGATATTTTTTATGAGGAGCTTTTTCATCGGAGAAATACACTCGGACCGCTATTAGAAAAACCTTTTCTTCATTTTGGTGTTTCACCGAGATTCGAACCTACGTTCTCTCTGAACTCCGAATGCTAGTCAAGCACCAACATATTTGGCTACGGCGGCCGCTAAGGCCATAAACTCATATGTAACTTCATCTCAAAGAGTTCTTAAGAGCAGAGAAGGCATAGAGAGACTGGCCGCAAACAAATGGCTGCACATCTATTGGGTACCCGGAAATAAAGGCATTGAAGGAAACGAAATTGTAGATGAAATTGCCAAGCGCTGTTTACGTACCATTTGAACAAAAAAATGACTTACTGAAGCCTTTAAATGCGATATACAATTACATCGTTGCGGACTTGAAAGGGCGGATATAGAGAAGGTGGAGCAAAATAGCCTCTGGCAAAACCACGAAAATTACACTGTGGTACAAAAAAAAAAGTTGCAAAAAAACTTTGGATCGGACATGGTGAGGGTTGTAGCTTATGAAAAACTGAAAATAATGGTATAGTTGAAATTTCCAATACACCCCCAAAATCTCATTTTATGGCCATAAAACCGTTTTTCAGTAGGTTGATATGAACAATCACTCCTAACTTCGCCAATTTCCATCCGATTTCGAATTTGCTTTTTTAATTCGAAAGAACAAAAACAAGCCTTTTTGACAGTGTGTTAACATTTTTTCTGAAATGACAACTGACGAGACTGTAGACGGAAGTATTTGGAATTTTTTTATTTTTTCTCTATTTTTTCGACTTTGACATAATTTTTACGATATTATCCGATATTGAGGATTTTTTTTAGTACACTACTGTTATAGTAAATTTAATTTTGCGTCGAATGAGCTATATTTGACTGTAATTGAATTAAAATTAATAGAGTTGTGTGGGTTTTAAGATTTTTTCTTTTTTTACTACGAGATTTGGTATGCGTTTCGAAGCATGAAAATAATAACAAGTGTCATTATAAACGCATAATATTTATTGGAGTATTGTGCAGTGCAGCACTGTACGGTATGGTACGGTGCAGTACACAACGGCACTGGTTCCAAACTTAAAAATGCATTGGAAACGGCCCTTTGGAGTTTAGTATGGTACGGTACATTTGTCATTTCTTCATCAGTTTTGAATACTTCTCTGTAAGAAATTCGATCATCATCATTCATCTGAAGTCGTCATCAACTAAATTCCATTGTTTAAATCGAGAAGCGAGCGTTTCAGATTGTCTTCCCGATAGAAGTATGTAAATCACGAGAAAGATCCTGAAAATCTGAATTTGATACAATGTCTCGTTCTGAAAACTTAGAACCAGACGGAAAGTACTCTTCATCATCAGGTTTATTGTTATCAGTTTGATCATCATCAGCAATGAGTTGAACTTCCTTCAGTTCATGACCTGCAGTTGAGTCAATCATATCGTCCAAGACTACGGGGTTCTTAACAGTTGCAACATCAGCATACTTTATGTGCTTTCGAGTTTTATAATGATGACCGTTTACGTCCGTTTTACAAAAATAACAATCATCTGGTTTATGATAAGGCTGATGATGCCATATCATCGGAGAATATTGAGAAATTTGACTTTTCTGGCAACGTTTTGATTTATATCTTTTCAATTTCAATGAAACAAACAATAAAACTTTGACGTTTTAATAAGGTTAAATTATAATAACAAACTTCTTTTGTTAATCAATGTACAGTGTGAACTTTGGCACACTTGGGAGCTTTTCCATATTTCTATTGAAAAAAATGTGCTATAATATGTCAGATATTTTCGTAAGTTCTAACCAGTTCTGTTGTATGCAGTACAGTGTACTCTTATGTATTCATATATACTCCAATAAATATTACGTATCTATAATAACGCATCAAAACACGTCCTTATTCCCATTTAGCGTAAGCTATACCAACATTCCAAATTAGTAAAAAAAAAACAAAAAATCTTAAACTCGCACAACTCTACTAATTTTAATTCAATTACAGTCAAATATAGCTCATTCGACGCAAAATTAAATTTACTATAACAGTAGTGTACTAAAAAAAATCCTCAATATCGGATAATATCGTAAAAATTATGTCAAAGTCGAAAAAATAGAGAAAAAATAAAAAAATTCCAAATACTTCCGTCTACAGTCTCGTCAGTTGTCATTTCAGAAAAAATGTTAACACACTGTCAAAAAGGCTTGTTTTTGTTCTTTCGAACTAAAAAAGCAAATTCGAAATCGGATGGAAATTGGCGAAGTTAGGAGTGATTGTTCATATCAACCTACTGAAAAACGGTTTTATGGCCATAAAATGAGATTTTGGGGGTGTATTGGAAATTTCAACTATACCATTATTTTCAGTTTTTCATAAGCTACAACCCTCATCATGTCCGATCCAAAGTTTTTTTGCAACTTTTTTTTTTGTACCACAGTGTTATGTATGCACTGAATGCAGATAAATACACCAAGTTCGTACTAGCCCTGTCTAGAAAGGACAGCAGAACTTTCATAGGTATGCTGACGGGCCAATGTATAAAAGATAGGAATCGCAAGCAAAGGTAACAGCAGATGTGGCAATGAACTGGAAGAAAGGGAAAATCAACAACACCTTCTATGTTCTTGCCCCGTATTAGTTAGAACACGAATGAAATGCCTAGAGCATCTACAACACGAGAAGTCTCTCGGGGTGTGAGCTTCAGCGCTTACTTAGATTCGCAAAAGACGAAGGCTTATTACAAGAAGTCTACTACAAAGAAATTTAAAGCTCAACCTCCATCCGGTACCACTAAGAACCAATAGATCTATGTGATGGCATTCAGCTAGCCAAGTCAACCTAACCTAACCAAAATATGAAGAAAAACTAGTGAATAAGTCCTGGAGGTATAGTTATTTAACGCAGTATATCTCGACTCCAGCTCCACCCAGCGAGGAACTATGACATTTGTTTTTTTACCACACGTAAGCCATAAAAAAACTCCTCGCTTGTTAAGGTTAAGCGATTCAAAATTAATATTTCGTTTATTTTATTTATTTATTTTTTTTTTTCAAAAAACAAAGTTTTCTTGGTTTTGACTAGCACTAATTAGTTAGTTATTGCTTACAAATTCCATTTATTTGGCAACCAATTTTATTTAATTATGTATTCAATTTGTTTTTATGTTTTTCTTGTTCACTCCTCTCGTTGGTTTCGTTAATCTTTTTTTTATTCAATTAATAGTCTAAAAAATACAGTCTGTAAGAAACTATGAAAACAGATTAATGCTAAGTAAGTTAATCAAATTAAAATTAAACTTATAATTAACTACTTTCAATTGCAATAAGTGAAAGAAAAAGATAACACTTCTCATAACTTACAGAGGAGGATTGTTAGATTAGAATTTAGTTCAACAATTCATTCAGTACCAATTTGAAGTGGTTCTTTGTTGAAGAAAAATCCAGGCCAGTATGATTTGAAAGCGAATTAAATTCTCTCAGAGTTCTTGAAATCGGTGCATGGGAAGCATAATTAGTTCTTACCATCTCTAACCAGAAAAAATTATGATTCCGTTAACTTTGCTGAGGAATATTGAAATTGATTTTCTCGAGTAGCAATGGGGAATCAATGACCCCATTTAACCTTAGAATCGTAATATACGTAAATTTTACGTGTATGTCGCAAAAAAAAGTCAGTTACACTTTACCGTTTGGCGCTATCGCTACGACCTCTTGGCAGTGCTTCCTTTATTTTATTGTTGCATTAACAAGTGAATCATAAATCAGTTGTTACTTCGCGTTTAGCTTTAATCGTTCTTTAAAAAAAAGTGTGCACGTAAATTTTACGTGGTCTTAGCATTAACGTATACATTTTTGTACGTAAGTTTTACGTGGTCTTGTTATTAGCGTATAAATATTTGCAAATGAAATTTATGTTCCGTGCGGTTTTCAGGAGAAATAAAAGAAAATAATGGAAAACTCAAGTCGTTGCCTTGCGGATGCAGAAATAGAAGCCCTCCTGGACAGTATTGACAGCGATGTAAGCTTTACTGAGGTCAACCTTGAAGAGGAAGTTGGTTTGGCATTGACGATAGTTTGGAGGATCCAGACTACTCTTCTGAATTCCAGGAAAATACTTTTGAAGAGGAACTGATGAAAGCCGTGGAGTCCGCTCAAAATATGGCATCTGAAAAAAAAAATAAAGGTCCCCCGGCAAAAAAACAAAAGTCAGCACCAACTGTGCACCTACAACTAAATGACATTGAAGATGTATCCAGTTCTAATCCACTTTTGGGAAGGAATGGTCATGTTTGGAGTAGCAATCCAGTGCATCGTAGTTGCGGAAGAGCAATGGCTATGAATGTTGTTTATATTCGACCAGGTAAATATTATTAAAAGCGGATGTTTTTTAAACACTGTTATTAAAATAAAACATAAACTAGGTCCATATCCATTTTTTTATAATTCACTTTAAGAAACATAAAACTTTGTATTTTCAATAAATAAAATCAAAACAGAAGATATATAAGTTTTTGTTGAACATTTATTTTAAATTTTTGTGTTGTACGTAAAATTTACGTATATTAGCATTAACGTAGGGTAAAACTATCTTACGATTCTAGGGTTAAAGAACGCTTTCTACGTTCAAGCCTACTAACCTGACAACCATAATATGGTCTCCAAATAAAGATGGCGTATTCCAATTTCGGCACCAGAGACGTGTATAACAAATTTAGAGTATATGGATCAACAAAGTTCGAATTATAATAAAACGTCGAATAAACGCAAGTACGGAATACAGCTGTGAAATGGTGTGATTTAACTGTCTTTGGAAAGAGAATTTAGAGTAAAATACCACACCAATAATTTCACTTCGATTGGATAGACTAGAACCGAAAATATGGTAAGAAGTGGGTGTAAGAGAACAAGATTTAGAATAAGAAACATAAAAACACTTGCTTATATTTAAATCTAACTTATTTATTTTTGCGTAATTTATTTTATTTATTTATGTAATCAACAAACAAGAGGCTTACAGACTATTACACAGGTAGATACAAATTAAGACCTCATTACAAGAGTCTTATAAGTAAATTCTTAAAAGTAAACATAGAGTAAGAGAAATCGAAGACTAAGGAAGAAGAATAAGCATTAAAGGATCCTTCTAAAAGGAGCATTCATTCCATAAACAGTTTTAGCAATACCAACAAAAATTCATTACAACGGAAAATGCGTGAGGGAAAATTAAAATTAATTTTATTGAGTAGATACGTATAATCTATTTAGCCCGCACAAATATCGAAGACAAAACATATCGACAACAAAACACGCCTAGGGTCTAAGGGGATTAGATTTATTAATAAGCAACGAGACCGATAAGATGGAATGGGATCAACAAATTTCATCGAGTGCAAAGCAAAACGCACGAAAGCTCTCTGTACAAACTCTAATCGATTAATATAGACTGCATGAAACGGTCTCCAAACGAATACCCATATTCTAACCGGGACCGAACTAAGGACGAGTACAACAGTTTGAGACGAATAAAGGTTAATATTGCGAACGATTTAGAAATAATAAAGTTTATGTGGGTGGTGAAGTTGAGCTTGGCACCCAGGTCCTTTAACTCACTAATTGTCTTTAGCGGCGAACTTGAGATGTAATAAGCTGTTGGAACAATATTAAAATCTTTCGCATACGAAGTATAGTGACATTTATTAATGTTAAGATGCATCTATATAAGTAATTCAACTCACGCTGGAGAATGGATGAATCTCCTAGGAATTTAATTCCATAACAGATTTTTAGATCATTCGCGTATACAACCTTGGGGGAAAAAAAGGCGAAGCAATTAAAGAATAATACGATACATTATCCTATTATTAGGATAGGAAATTAACCACTTAAAAATTGAGCGTGAACACCAAAACGCTGAAGTTTAGGTACTAATATTGGGTGAGATACCCTATCAAAAGGCATAGAAAAATCGGTATAGATTGCATCCACTTAGTAACCTCTTTAAAATGTTTCCAAACAATTCGTTAATGTAGATCTGCCCGGAATAAATCCATGTTGATTGGGACATAACAAATGCTTAACACCAAAGTATATTTTGTGTTTGACTATATACTAAAATAATTTCGGAACTGTAGATAGCTTGAAAATCGGCCTATAACTTTCAATATTATTTTTATTGTCGCTTTTAAGGATAGGCGTAATGAAAGTTAATTTCCAGTCTGAATTGAAAACTCAGGCGGAAAGTGATATGTTGAAAATGTGCTTTAAGGGGGTGGTAGGGTTTAGCGCTAAAAAAAACACTTTTTTTTGAATTTTTTACAGAAATATGGCTTAAGATACTTTAATAAAATCAGTTGCATGTTATTGTACATCTTTTCAATAAGTTTTTAAAAAATATTAATAATAAAATGTTGACAAATAAGCCTATGACAGAGTTTTTTTGGAGATATGTTTTTCGAGAGGTGCTCTGCGGTGCCAATCGGCATTCGTCGTAGAATCATCTGAAACTAAAAAAGTCGAATTTTTCAGTTAAAGTATGACGTAATGCTACAAGTGTAAAGTGAAAAACAACCTTAAAAAAAAAAAATAAAAAAAAACAGTGGGGGGGGGGGCGAAGTATTTTTGATTTAGAAAACGTGTGCCAAATTTGAAAAGAATCGGTTGAATAGTTTCGGAGTTGTGATTGGCACCGACTTTTAAGAAGTCGTTTCGGGAAAAACGCGTTTGAAAAAATGACTCTGAAAAATTATCGATGCTCCGCATTCGAGGTAGAGTGCCTACAAAGGCTATAACTTTGAGAGTTCTGCTCCGATCCACTTAAAATTTTGACACAACATTCTTGAAATGATTTACTATAAGATGAGTGAAGAAAAAAATTTTAAAAAATTAAATTAAAAATTAAAAAATTATAAAAAGTAGGGGGCTCAGTATACTTCCTTGGGGTACACCATTGGACGCAATAAAAGCAACAGATGACGCTCCATCAACATTAACGACACATTTCCGAGAGTAGAGATAGGATTTAATCCATTTTAAAAGAGCGGCATGGAATCCTATAGCACTCAATTTGGAAATTAAAAACCTGTGATTAACCTTATCAAATGCTTTTGAAAAGTCTGTGTAAACAGTGTCAACTTGAGTTATTTTTTAATGAAATAATATACAATATTCAGAGAACACTGCAAGATTTGAAACAGTAGATCTACCTTTCGTGAAGCCCTGTTGGTCTGCTGAAATATAACTGCAAAATACATTTTTTCTTTCACTTTTAATTCAAATAATTTTGAAACCGTGGATAATTCTTTTTTTTTTTTTTTTGTTTTGAAAAACCATTGTCAATGCTTTTCAACTTAAGTTTCCATTTCACGCTTCTTCTTTCGGATAATATCCTCCACGAAATTTGCGACGGAATTCCATTTTTCTTCGCCTATCAGCATTTTCTCGATTATTTCTTCAGGTGTAAATATACCAATACCTCGTTGCAGAGCTGTTCTCTCTATGTTCCACCTCTCTCATATAAAGAAGTATCTCCATGTATGCAGTTTGATGGCTCACTTTTCCCATTCGCCACAAATACTTGTGAAAGAACCCATGTCCGGGCAAAAACTGCGGTAGGTAATATTTAGTTAACCTCACCGTGCTTTCATTCTACCCACTTTTTTAGATCGGGTATTAGTCTCGCTGTCCATCTACCGTACCGTTCAGAGTTCCATCTTGCCTGCCAAAGTGTGAGCGTGTGAACTCTAATATCGGAGAAGCGTGGTACTGGGATTCCTGTGTTTTTTGCCTCCCGTTGCCTCCCCTCCGTTTGCGCTCTTGTGCTAGAATATCTATAGGGACGGTTCCGCTGATAACTAACACCGCTGCTTCAGATACTGTTCTGTATGACGAAGCCACTCTGAGAGCGCAGGTGCGTTGCACAGATTGCAGAGTTTTCCGCCGGCATTGCACCCTTAGCGAATCTGCCCATATTTCGCATCCGTCTAAGAGAATCGAGTTCGTCGTGTCCAATAAAAGTGTTCGCTTAAACCGTGGATAATTCGGCAATCAGTCTATGATTGCCACTTTTGAATACTCGATTAATAGCTGTTACTTTCCAAGCGTCTGTGAACTCTCCTCATTCAAGTGATTTGTTAAACTTGATAACAGTGTATAGGCGATTGCAGAGCAGTTTTTAAGAAGATACGAAGATATCCCATCTACATCAGATTTAATTGATAATTTGAGTTGCCGAATTCCATCTTCAACATCAGAGAGCATTAAAGTTAATGAACCAATATTAATTGAGGCTTTCATGTTCAAGTGACACTCATGAATTTAATCAGAAAATTAGAAGTAAATTTGATTGCCTCCATTTAACCAGTTATGCTACCGTGATAGTTAAGGCCAAAACCAAAAGCAAACTCAGCTTACATAGATTACGCCACCAATAGTAAAAGTTTACTGTTATTTCCATTTTTACCGCCAGATGTCACAGCAAACGAGTTTCCGGCCATAGAGCTTTTGGTCGAAGTAAGCAAACGTACGTACATACACATATATGATGCTTGCATATATTTAATATATTTATAGATCATGTGCAAAATTATATATTTGCTTTTATATATATTAATAATATTTATTTACATATATATTAATTTATATATTCTTCATCTTCTTCCTCTTTTTTCTTGTTTTTCTTTACACAATTTCTTAGATACAAAATTTTATAATTTATCATATTAATAATACTGTATTATATATGTAAGATTTAAATACATAACTGATATTAATTTTCTATTGAAGATGATATCCAGCTTTGCGCCCATCTTTTCGGTGGTCTTCCAGGACGTCGCCTTCCCACTGGAATTCCGTCACATGCAATCTTAATTAATCGGTTGTTGGAGGCTCTTGAAACATGCTCGTTCCATGCGCGTCTTCTTGATCTTACAATATAAATTTGACAATGTCATCGGTGTTCGTCTGGATTCTAATATCATAGTTTCTACAGCAATCCCACCTCGTTTTTCCTGCCATCGTCCTTAATGTGTGCATTACTGTAGAGCGCAATAATTCTTTCGTTTTTGTGTTCTCCGCACGTGCTTCTGCACCGTATGTTAATTATTAAATAAAACAAAAATTTTGCGTGATGGAAATATTTATTTTTACATTTACGCGCTCCGTTGCTTGTCTGTTTGTATACTGCAACTGTCTAGTTCACACGTGTCAAATATGATTGCAAGAATTATAAATCCTCCAATAGGGTGACTAATTTTGCGTCACTTACATTTAAATGGAAGGATTTTTAAAGCCAATACAAAAGGAATTCTTAACAAATGAGTGTACCAATCATAGATGGGCACATTGCATTATATATTTCCTGCATTAAAATATTAGTTTGGGGAAAAAGAAATCAATTACCCATTAAGGGGTTACATGGGTTTCGTTCAAAAAATCGATTTTTTTGGCTTATTAATTTCTACAACATCTCAAGAATATTATCCTAAATTTTCAAGTCGATCCGAGTAATAGTTTCGGAGATACAGCATTTGGATGGTGTGCAAATTTGACCAAAATTTTAATTTTTTTGGAAAAATGTCTGCCGAAATTCCAATTTTTACTTTTTTTCTTTCCATCATTCAAGCACCAGTTTATGGTCTTAACTAAAGCACTTATTTTTGTTTTTTTTTTTTCATTTTTGATGATCCTGTCAGGAGTTATGCTAACAACGCGGGGTAACCGGAAATGACGTCACAATAGGGAAGTTTAAATTATTTTTTTTTTTGAAAATTTCAGAAATTATTCTTTAAATATGGTATGTATCTATAAGACAGAACAAAGACTGAATTAAATAAATAATTTTTTACATAGAAAACAAAAATATTGAAAATAGGCCCTTTTTTACCCGACGAAACCCATTTAACCCCTTAAACTTCGCGCAAATGGCTTAAAACTATTTACGTAGGATCCTACGACTGCCAACATGCCGATCAACTCCGATTATTTCTGTGATTTTATCGACATTTTCGACACTTTCCACATTATCGGCATTTTTCTTAACATCAAAAATGCCTGAACCAAATCGACGAAAGCGAAATTGCACGTAATTAGCTGTTACAGTATCGGCACCACCATTTAATAATGGACGTATGGGAAAAAGAATCCATACCATCTGATTGGCTAGGCTGCATAATCTTCCCAGTACAAAAGAGAGGTGATAAGAGAGTATGCGATAACTATCGTGGTATCTCATTGCTTTACACGGCCTACAAGCTCTTCACAAATGTTCTCTATGAGCGAATCAACGAATATACCGAAAGAATAATTGAATAATCCAATGCGGAATTCGTAGAGGCAAGTCGACAATCGACCAATGTTTTGTTCTTAGCCAAATGTTTGAGAAACGCTATGAATACGGGCTAGATGTTCACTGTCTGTTCGTTGATTTCAGCGTTAAAAGAGATAGGATCCAGCACATACTGCTTATTCTTGGAATACCTTCCAAACTAATAAGACTCGTTAGACTCGACAAAATTCCCATGTGGGAGTCTATACGTTCGAAGCAGTGCAGCATTTTAAGTACCTAGGAGTTGTGTTCGCATGTAGCGGTGATTCAACTTCCATCTCATCAAGTCCCGATTATTGTCTAAATCTACAAAGTTAACTATGTAGAAGACCTTTAATCGACCAATCCCAACGTATGGTTCTGAGGTATGGACTCTTAAGGTTGATGACTGCGCACAGATTGCCAGCATGGAAGGAAAAATCTTAAGAAAGATCACTGACCCAATAAGAATGGAAGATGGTATCTACAGAATTCTATTGAACTCTGAACTGAACGATCTAATTCAGAACGAGACAGCTGTCCGTTTTATTAAAGCGCAGCGCATAGGATGGCTAGGTCATGTGATCCGTATGCCTGCTGACTATACCATGAAGAAAGCCTTGACAGCAAAGCTAATGGGCGTGAAGACCAAAGGCAGACCGAGGAACCGTTGGATAGACGCAGTAGAACACGAACTTAAGAAGCTGGAAATACGTAACCACGAAGCAACAGCTCAAGAGAGATCGCTTTGAAGGAGTATTTTGAAGGAAGCTTCAACAAGTCCCGTGTTGTAACGCTATGAAAGAAGAATAAGAAGTATCCGCACCATAAACACCGCTCACAATTTCAGCGGTCTGGCTTGCATTTTCGCCTTTATCAAATAAAATTTTTTTGATAACACCCTGTAACTGAATGGAGTAAACAAAAAACAGCAAAATATTTTTTTTAGTGTGAAATGTCATAAACTTTAAATTGTTTGATAGATACTTTACGAGATGTCGATCGATACAGCCAATTAACGAGAAAATAATGAATTTCTTTTTTCCCAAAATAATATAATGAAATTTAATTTGCATTATCAGTAAACTTTCACTGATTACTGAAAAAATTGCAGTAAAAATACGAATTATATAATTTGATTTGCAATATCAGTAAAATATTTACTCCCTACTGAAAGTTGTTAGAGGTGGTTACAAATCAATACCCAAGCGCGAAATTTAATGAATTATTTAATGCATCGTTGAGTTTCTGCCATCTGGGCCCATTTACAATCCCAACAAATGAAAATAATCGTTTTACAGATGCAGATGACGGTAATGGGGTACATTTTAGAAAAAACGTTTTTAATGGCCTGAGGTTTATTTAGATACCTTGTTGGGCCAGGTATTAAAATGTGTCCTGATTATAATTTCCCAAGTCACAGGGGCAGAGTCATAACTCAAGATTTTTAATCGGGTATTTCTGTGTATTAATTCATAATTTATATCTAATATAGGTATCATTCTTTATTGATCTCAATCCGTTGATAATACTAAATATATTTTCCCCATCATTTTTATTTGAAACTTTCCTGAATATTTTTGACTCTTCTATACCAAGTATGCCATTTGTGTCATATGCAAAATTTCGCTCAGGGCTTTTATGACCAATATTCGTACCCATTTTCCATCAAACATTTTAGTGCGCTCACATAATAGCTCCTCGACTAAAAAATGCCATTCTGTTGAGCTCTTTGTCTCGTTACTAGTATTGATGACTTTGTCAACGTTTCTCAACACGGCAAAATAATTAGGTCGCACTCTAATCAATCTAATTTTTTTCATATTCTTTATTTATTGAATCTTTCTTGTATAAGAAACTAACAATAAGTTCAAGAAACGATGAACTTCGCTTTGGAAATCAGATGAAGAGGCAGATCTATATGTGTTTGCAGCGACAGCCAAGCTGCGCTCATGGCCTTAGAAGGCCCCCCAACCACATCAGGAGTAGTCGAGTCCTGTAAATCCAGGCTCGTAGCCTGATGCTAACATGGGTCCCGGGACACGTGGGTATCGTGGGTAACGATACATCTGACTCCGTTCTGCCACTCCCTTCTGCAGCCATCAAACCCACGGTTAGCAAATGGGCTACTACAACCCAAAAGCGAGCTTGGCAGGCTGAGCGAGGCTGCAGATGGACTAAACTGAAGATACCACTTCCTGTGCGTCTGCCCTTCGCTCGAATCAGGTCTTTGGCACTGATGTGTTAAGAAGCGACCACCTTAGCTCCTGGGCATCAGAAGATCTACTCTTATTTCTTCGGAGGTCGGGTTTATTTAAAAAAAATTAAAAGGAAATCCGAGTGCAGTACAATGGGCTTAATTGTGTCTGAGTGCTGTACTTGCTAGTTGTCCCGATAAAAAAAAATATGTTACCTTGCCAGTGCCAAGAAACTAATTATTTGTTCAAAGGAAATACATATGCACATGTATATGATTTAATCGGATTTGAATGAGATGGAAGCTAATGAGTGGAAGCAGCCAGAATGGTTTTTTTTTTTTGGAAGCGATGAAATTGAATGGGGGGATCCGGAAAGCCCTAGTGTCCAGGCTTCCTTCCGTTGCTGTTGAATGGCTGAGATAGTGCAGACTTGAAGATGTATTTTTTTCTAAATCGTGTGTGCACTTCACTTAGAAGTAAATTTCGCGCTAGTTTATTCTGGTGATACTCTAGCTTTTGTAGGTATTTTCTACTCCACAAAAGACAAACTTTTTGTACCACTCGTACTCTTGTGCTTTCGACATTTATTTATTCTTATTATTATGGGCATATTCAAAAGTATAAACCTTTGTGCCCATATTTAGGAACTTAGTCTAGAGTCTAGTCAGAAAAGGTTTCCAACTATTTCTATCGCGCGCTAAAGCTCTTAGTTCGCTTTATGATTTGCTTTATGATTTGCTCGTCCCTTTGCTGATTGTCCTTCTCCATGTTGTAGTCGGTCGCCCCCTATTTCTTCTTCCTTCCTTTTCATAATTTGCTTGTCAATTAGTTGTTGTTGTATTAAAGTCCATAGCTGCTGGTTGCTAATTGTTCTCGGCCACAATTGATAGTGATAGAAACCGTCACAAACCAAGCTTCGGAGCCATAAAGCAGCACTGTTTTGAGGCAAGCATTACAAATTTTTAATTTAGTATTTAGGAGCAAACCTCTTGTTCTCCAGATCTTATTTAAATTGGCAAAAGCACAACTGCCTTCTTAACCGGTTGGTGATGTCAATGACAGTACCCCTTTAGTAGTAATGTCTTCTACTAGATTGCCCCGAATATTAAAGTGAGCATCATTGCTGGTGCTGATTCGCATAGATTTAGTTTTATCGGTGTTGTTGAGGTTGAGACCCACATTCTCACATTCTTCCGCAGTATTGCTTGTGTTTGCTGTGTTTGAATATAAGCATGGCGATTTGATATGAAAACTAAATCATCGGCATACTCGGCATACCCATTAGATGTTAACAGTTTCTAGCACAGCATCCAGGGCTGTGAAAAATAAAAGCGGGGTCAAGGCACAACCCTATCTCACTCCACTAGTATACGAGAAGGGTCCGGCATACGAAGTGTAACCAATTAAAAAGGTCATAAATTTAGTTTGGAAAATTACTTTTATTCAATTCAAAGTAAAAATGTGTGAAAATAATAAAAAATTAAGACTCAATTAACTTTTGCACGATATGACCACCGTTCACATTGAAAATGGCCGTCATATGAATATGAGAGTCCAGAAACGAATCGCAAACTGAATGTGACTTGCAGGTAGTTTGGATAACTTGCGGACAGTGGCTTTTTTCAGCGCCTCGAAACCAGTGAATTTTTTAGTTCGGACCTTGCTTTCCAATATGGCCCAAAGGAAATAATCCATCGGATTCGAATTTGGTGAATTTTAGAGCCATTGTGTGGACGTTATAAAGTTTCTTAGCGTTGTTTTTTAGCCATTCTTGGTTCACTCGAGCTTTGTGAGACGATTCCGAGTTCTGGTGAAACGTCCATGCCCACGACTTCAAAGCAACCTTCAGAATAATTTCCCTATAATATTTCGCATTTGCCTTGACGTCAGGCTCGATGAAAACGAATATAGAGCGCCCATCTGCGCTTACAGCGGCCCAACTATTACTGTGGCGGGTGCTGCCTCCTGGTGGCCAATCGATGACTCAAATTCTCGTATAAACAGTGGGTCAAATAAACTCTATCGGCTTGGTAGTTTACGAATTGCTCAATTTGAAATATTTTCTCTTCAGAAAATACAATGTTTGGGAATTGACGGCCAAGCGAAACAACTCCTTCGCTCTCTCAAGTCTGACTTGTTGCAAATGCGAATCATGCGCCTTTTGGATTTTGTAAGGCTTGACTTTGAGATCATTTTTCAGTATGCGCCGGAAGCTACAGTCAGATATTTTCAATTCTTTCGCCATTTGATTGGCACTTCGTCGGAGGTTTCGCTTAAGTCGCTTCTTCACTTTTTGAACCATTTCACTTGACGTTGCAGTCTTTTGATGACCACCTCCATGACGTTTCGCGATGCTACCAATATCAGTGTAACGAGTATTGGTGCGATAAAACAAAAATTGGTTTACTTTAAGATGCTCGAGCACACGAACAATCCCTGGTTGTAATTTTGCAGTCAAATATAGGGTGGGCCATGTAAAATTTGCTCTTTGAATCGGCTATAAAACAAAAACTAATCAATATTTTTTCAAACTTTTTCTTTTATTTTGAAGATTAAACATTGTCATTTATGAATGAAAAATAATATCGTTCAAATGACTGTCACGACTGGCTTTACAGTAGGCCATTCGATCAACCCAATTGTTAAGCACCTTTTCAATTGTTTGGGGTCAAATTCCATGAATGGCAACTTCGATTTCGTGTTTTAAAGCATCAATCGTCTCTGGATAGTTCGCATAGCATTTGTCCCTAACGACTCCCCACAAAAAATAGTCCAACGGGCCTTAATCACTGGTCCAAGGCGGCCAATCGATATCGGAAATCAGAAAATAATAAGAAGACTCGCCACTTTGGAAATAGGTTTTCAATATTTCCCAATTTTGTTCAAGCTTATAGCGTCCCATTTCGTAAATGTCAAACCTTTAAGTAAATTATGAACACATTTGACATCTCATTTGTGTTACCAGTAGGTGGTTCAAAAAGCAAACGTTATATGACCCACCCTGTACAATGCAATCAAAGGCTTTCTTAAAATCTATGAAAGTTAGGTACAGGCTTGCATTTAGTTCAAATGACTGTTCAATCAATATTGTTAACAAAACTATAACTGACAGATTGCTCTGAAAAGTGTCACCTAAACTCTATACAGATACACATCCTTAGAAAAAAAATGTCTACAATAAGCCAAATTCGCGCTTTCGTTAAAACAAATAAAAGGTTCGGTTACCTTTTGAACAGCAGTTACATTTAATCAGTGCAAATATCTTAAAAATGATAGCTAATTGTTAAAGTGCCGCAAAGCGATGTCCTTTTTCATGTCCTGCTGTGAATTTCACTTAAACAAGTGGCCATCCTTCGTAGCTATAAAGGAAATGTAGCTAACTAACCAATGCAAATATTTCATTACAAGTAAGAAACAAACCCATACACGTCTTAATTGTAGCATTTCATTCATTTTGCGATTTGATGAGATTTCATTATAAATACCAGATGCATCGGCTGGCAATGACAACAGTCTTCAAAGCGAGTTTTTATCAAACACTTGTTAGCTCTTTACTCCAATCTGCACCAACAATTTGCGGCTGATTTGCTGAAATCAAGTAAGTAAAGTGTTGAGGCAAACGACTTGTGAATTTGAAATCGAATTTGAATAAAATCGGTAACAGGGAAAGGCGGTCAGTGCGAAATTCGTAAGGGCTGACGTCAAAGCTATTTTTATAAATGAATGAATGTATTTATATATTTTATGTGGTTATATATTTACGAGCGCACTTATGTAAAAGTATGAGTGAGAAAACAAGTGGTCAGCCGGTGATATCAACGCAGATAACCACGTGCCGAAAATACATACAAGTGATTAAAACTTTTGAGGGAGATGGCAAAGATGTGGTTAGTCTATTGTTTTTATTAAAGAGTTAAACAATAAAAAGTAGCCCATTCTAAGCAAAATGGATATTAGATATCAGAATTATCTTTCGGATATCGAAATTAAGGGCAAAAAGTTGTAAGAAATTAGAGCGAAAGTCTTGTAATTAAAATATTGTAAATATTTTTAGAATGTCTTCCAATACTATAGTAAATTTCAAACTAAATACAAACGTCCTTATATGACAATGCCGATTATTAAAGTGCTACCAAAGATTGGCATTTTATTTTGGTAAGTTTCAAGCGGTCTGCTGTAGCCGAAGGGGGTGGTGAATGGCTGTCATTCGGAAATGCACAGACATAAAATACCAAAAGATAGAAAAAGTTGTATCCAACAAGTTCGCAATCTCGGGCATGAAACACCAAATTATAGAAAAAGTTTTAGCTAATAGCGGTCGCCCCTCGGCGGACAATAGCAAGCTTCCGAGTGTATTTCTGCATGAGAAGGCTCCACATAAAGAACAACCATCTGCCGTAAAACTGTCCATCTATCTAGTCTTTCCATTTGTGGTTTTTTTTAAAGACGCACACCACAAATTGCAGAACGAGCTTGCCCAAACATCCAAAAAAGTAAGAGTAAGAGTAAGAGAATTTCAGGTTTTAGAAGTTATTAAAAATTACCGCCGGAGTTCTATTTCGGTGGTGGCAAATTGGTATTAATAATCGTCCAATCAGTTAAACTGTGTCAAAGAAATGCATTCACTTTTGAATCTTCCCGTGTCAGTGAGACATTAAACCGGACGAAGTGCCGAACACTTCACTGCTTCAGCTCCAAATAAGTCAAATCAGATAAATACCCGAAGTTGGCATTGCTTTCCAATATATTTAACAATCCTCTTATTATGGCAAATATATGCTAATACATTTAGTTATTGTGTTGCCATGACATTTTACCAGTGTCTTGATGCTAGAAAGATAAGACAGTAGGCCGGGTATATTTGTGGGGAGGCAAAAAAATCGCCCATTGCTCTGTGAAAATCATATTCTAGGGATCAAAATAAAAAACTTTGCCGAAGGAACCATACCTCTAAAACGAATTCTGATGTCCCCCAATTTGGGTCGAACTTTTTAGTTTCTTTTCTCATGTAATGGCCAAAAATGGTGATATTTTGAAATGATTGTATGGGGAACCCCCCAGGGGAGTTCCAGGGGGTGTGCCACTGGCATGGGTGGATCGGCCGTCTAAAATTAGTGGGGATCGGTCATACATTTGGACTCGATTGGAGCACTCTAAATGGGTCAAAGTGGGATTTTTCGTTCGACCCAAATTGGAGGGCATCAGAATTCGTTTTAGAGGTATGGTTCCTTCGGCAAAGTTTTTTATTTTGATCCCTAGAATACGATTTTCACAGAGCAATGAGCAATTTTTAAATCAACCCGCCCTATTAGACAGTTTGGGGAACTATCCTGACCAAATCTATGAGGTATTTTTACAATGCCCAGTGTCCTGAAAGGAATTGAGTTAGGTGGTAGTTTGTTCTGCCATGGTTCCTTTCCAACCAGGCCGTAAAGACAGGTATTAGTACAAGCGCCCATCTACTCTTAGGTGATCTGTTCCACCGGTCTTACCAGTGGGCGCTTTCCTTCTGTTACAATATATTTACGTTTTGCTCTACGAGTACCATCGTGTGCGAATAGCCTTACATATAATCTCTATATTTCGCTTGCCACACCGTATACCGAGCTTAGACCTCTAATGAAAGAAATTATATATTACGAAAGTCGTAGATAGTCTGCAAATAACTTAGCCGATGGGCGGATATTATTTTTTTTATCCAGAAGTTTTTATTCAATGCATCAGTCTAGATCGATGCCACGACTGAGCTGACTGCTCTACTACTATGAAGGATTCTTTTGCTGTGGCTAAGGTTACCGTCGTTTGGCATTATTCGTCCCAGACGGGACTACACATTCGATGCCTTCTTCACAGCATATTCTAGGTGCATTTTAAAGTCTAAACAACTATCGACCATCACCCCTAGGTACTTATTATGAAATTTTTAATTAATAGATACAGCCCCACCTTTACGAGGGTCGTACGTGCAAAGTTAGAGATATGGAACTACTGGCACATATCGCGGCGATGTTTAGTTAGGAGCATCTCTTTAAAGAACAAACACCAAGTTTCAGCCGGCATCGAGGAAGTCGAATGAATTTCCTTTTCCATCACTCCTCAGTAATTGTCGTCGAAAGTGAATGGAAATAAAATTCCAACTCATTTCACATGCCTCCTATTCTCCATAATTGGCTCCCTCGCATCCCTTGGACTATTATTTGCTCCCCAATTTGAAGGAATGGTTGGCGGGAGGAGGTGATTGCAGAAACGAATGACTATTTTACAGACTTGGACTAATCCTATTATTCGGAAAGGATCAACAAACTAGAACATATGGAAATAAATAAAACATCTGATCTTTCCTGAGTTACGATCAGTAAAATGGCTCCCAATTATTCTGATAATACAGGTAGGCACGCTTACTTTGCCAAATAGCAGTATTACCTAAAAGCATTTTTAACGTGCCGATTTACCACAGCGCAGTATTCTTTCTCCCGTCTCGCATCCCAAATGTTGGCCACAACTGCGTCGCAATTTGGCTAACCGTAAACAACAATTTTGAAAGACTCGCTAGAGGACTTCGGTCGGTATCTCGTGAATAGCTTTAGTAATGTTGGCTTCCAATGCCTCAATCGAAGCTAGTTTGCCCACAAAGCATTTCGACTTAACATAAAAGTCAAAATGTGTGATATCACACGGTTTTGGTGGCCAATGAACTGGTCCGAGACGAGAGATAAATTACTCACCGAAACAACGACGCAGTAAGTCCAATGTCTCACGGGCTATATGGCAAGTAGCGCCGCCCGCTGTCTTGTTCGAACCAAATGTTATGGAGATCACGGGCTTCAATTTTCCTCATCAAAAACTCGTTTATCGTAGAGCGATAGCGTTCGCCATTCATTGTTTCGTTGGCGCCAGCCTCCTTTTTGAAGAAATATGAGCCGATAATTCCTTCAGCCCATAGGCCGCACCAAACGGTTATTTTCAATGGATGTAATGGCTTCGGGGTGCTCTTCAGTCTAAATACGGCAAGTTTGCTTATTGACCTAGCCATTAAGCCAAAAATGGGCCTCATCGCTGAACAAAATTTGGGCATCAAACCTGTCAAAAGAGCACTATTGAAACAAGTACCTTCAATCTAATCACCCCTTATGATGCAAAAAGTCGATTGTTAAACGTGCTGGAAACTATGCCTCTTGGAAACAAAAACTTAGTCGGCATGACCCGACTAAACTGCAGCTCCTTCCTAATAGGAAAAAAGAAATAAGGACCGATGATGCCGCCAGCGCTTTATGAATTTCGCAAATAGATTTATTTTCAAAGTAAATTTCCACAATTTGGAAGCGTGGTTCTGTCGGTATGCGATTCATGATGACTTGGCAAACCTTAGGTTAGGTTAGGTTATGGTGGTAGTCTGTCTGTACGACCAACTCACTTAGACCTTACAGATCCGTTGCGATACCACTGTGCGACACGGAAACCTCATTTATTTATCTTCATGCAACCATTTTTATGAAGCTCAGGAGCTTCAGCTGTTACGCATGTGCTCCTCATGACCTATTGGCCTCTTGGATAATGTTGTTTTTGATTATTAATTTGCTCGTGACCATAGGTATCCCAGACTAGCAAATACAGCTCTCAGATACAATTAAGTCCATTGTACTGCCTTCGGGTTCCCTTTCTACTTTTCTTTAAATCTACTCGACCTCTGAAGAAATCTGAGTAGGTCTTGTGGTGCCACGGAGTCAAGGTCGTCGCTTCTTAACACATCAGTGCCGAAGACCTCACGCCTGATTCGAGCGAAGGCTGGACAGATGCACATAAAGTGGTCCGCCGTCTCATCCACGTGCTTTGTCCATGGAAAGTGGCCCGTCATCAGTCCAACCAGCTGCCTACAGACCCCTCTGCTGAGTGACACGAGGAACTGCGACAGTCGATCGGACATGACAGGTAACATCAGTTTTGCCTATCTGCAGTCTCTCTCAGCTTGCCAAGCTCGCTTCCGGGTTGTAGTAACCCATTTGCTAACCGTGGCTTTGATGACTGCAGAAGGGAGTGGCAAAACGGGCTCCGGGCCAAGGAAGTTGGCCTGAGAGCTCATTCAGGCTAAAGAGCCATGTTAGCATCGGGCTATTATTTTTACCGGCAGAGTTCAGCCTGGATTTACAGGACTCGACTATCATGACTGTCATGAGCGCAGCTTGGCTATCGCTGCAGACACATGTAGATCTGCTTCTCCATCTATTTTCCACAAAAAAGTGCATTGCTTCTTGAACAGCATACAGCTTGAAATACAGATGCATGCATTCCAAGAGCAAAGTGCAGTTTTGTCCCCAACAGAAATGTCAAAATAGTTTACCATTTTCAGCTGTAAAACCAAAGTTATCGATATCGATAAAAAACAACCGTTATGAGCCGCTGGGTTTAGCTGTATACCTACACCAATTACCTATTTAATTACTCGCCTTTTTGCTTCACTGTGTCTTAGGTTCTGCATTTAAAAACGTTTAATGTTTAGGAAGTTTTTTTCTGTTTGAAGCAAATAGAAAATATGTTTTACTATTATTATATTTCATTTAAATAAAGAAATGTGCTAATGATATTCGCATAACAAATGTATTTATAAATCAAAGAGTATTATTGCTTCACCATCGGGCACACATAAATACACACATATATATAATATATACATTTGCGTATGTGTATAAATATTTCGTACACTTGAATATTTCGCGTGCCTTTGTTCTGAATGGGAATTCCTATACAAGAACGTGCATGTGTATGTATTTACATATCCGCCTTAAACCGTTTTAATTGTCGTTTAATTTGCGATGACGCGCCTCTTAATTTAATTTGCCTTAAGCGCCGCACACAACAAATGACGCTTACGTTTGCGAAGTAGTTTTTAATACATGCGTGTGTATGTGTGTGTAAGTCTGCACTCAGTCGTGGCGCTTAAAATAAAATGGCCCGCAGGCGTGCGCAGACGCACTAAACCGGCTGGCGAGCGAGGTAACAATTGTGGCGCTTGGATAGCCATCTGCTTTTGTTATTCACTTCTACAACAGCTCATACATACTTACATACATACATACATAGGTACAAGTTTATCTGATTGTAAGTGGGTGCTGATTGCGCTTGCAAAGCTATTTAAAAGTGCTAAAGCAAGAAATATTTGCACAGATTTGTACATACAAACACATGCATAGACACAACAGCGCAAGAGTACCAAGCAACGGCAACGGGTACGAACATACATGCATACATACGTATCTACTTGCAGAAGTACGTAAGTGTGAATGCCTGTCAGATATTTAATCGCAACAAGAAGCTGTCAATTTGTTGCCGGCATTTTTACACTTCCTGTTTAATTGCCGGTTTCAATTTGTTGCTGTTTGCTTACTAGTGCGCGCACATGCGCTCTAAACTACGTACATATGTATATACCTTCCTCCACATGCGCTTGCCTATAGAACATTAATAATGTAGATTCATAATAATAATTTTTTTTCTTAATTCTGTGGGTAAATTCCCCAACTAGAGGCGCAGAATATTCCATAGACTTTAATAAACAAGAAATAAGGCAGAGGAAAATACTTCCTTATCAATGCACACGAATGTATATTGCCTTTATAAGGGAAATGTTTGCTTAGATGTTTTCCAGTGCGGATGTTTTCCTTCCTTATGCTAACTTTGTAGGACAAAATCATAGGCGCGTCTAAGTAGTGCAAATGTGAAGAAGTTGAAGGAGATATTTTTATATTTAAATATAAAAATTTGCATTTTCCTCGAGTTAATTCATTCGCCATCAAATACATCCACGGGATGCCTCCTGATGTCCTTCCTGCAAGCGAGCATAGTAAAATGTTCAGCAACCAATTGCTGCTGGGTTTCTATCGCAGGAAGCGCAAGAACCGTGCAGGCATTTGCTGGAGTCTTAGCCTCCTTCCAGGTGAGCCAGGTGACATCTCTTCGACTATACTGACGAGATCCAGGATCGAACATAATTAAGACTACCAAATCAGAACGTTTTCAGACAATGAATGGCATTCATCGGGAGTTTCTTAGCATCTTCTTAAATTCCCAATAATAGGCCCCGATATAGTCAATAGACATATGGGGTGGCAGCACGATACTAACCGCCTACTCACATACCCCTTAAACTCAATTTCCTCCTTAAACCCTCTTTCCGCCTACCTTTTGACCCAAACCTATCGAAACAGCATATTTTCTGGTCCTACCGTTAGATGAGATAGACCGGTGACGATCGGTGAATACACCGTATTGGCAGGGCTTGATGAACTGACCAATTCATCTTGGGCGCTATCGCGAATTTCGCCCGTAATCCGATAGAAGTCGGATTGTCCTCCACTTTTCTGATGGCCTCCTTGCATTCACATACTAATTTGTGCGCCGTTATTTCCTATTTATCAGTGATTAAAGCTTTAATAATTTTTCTTGAAAATGAGTGGCCATAAGAGTTTCAAATAGTTGCATTAATTTGCAATGCTGAGGACACGCACGCTTTTTTTGTGGTTTTAGTATGTCTTAGTTTCCATCATAAAATTCTTGCAGAGTCATTCAGTTTATCTACTCCCGCGCATTTGTACATCATAAGCCGTTTGCGCTAACAATTTGCTACAATTAGCGCCAGTGGAGTACAACTTAACCCTACCGAAGCCAATGCAGTAAAAATAAATTACATAAAACTTGAACATATGGGCTCCTACAAGAAAGTCTAATTGGATGAAATTTATTGGCATTATAAAAAAAAAATGTATGGGACTGCAACCTTATTCAAGTGATAACTGAAGCAGATTAAATGAGTTTTCTACTAATCCTAAAAAACATGTTTTACGCAGAATTAGCCCGATATGCAATCTTCATCATCATCATCATCAAGTAGCGATTACAGCTCAGGGGGAGCTTTGGCTTCGTCCACAATCATCTTCCAATCTGCACGGTTCATAGCAATAGACTTCAGCAGCTATGACTTGGACAAGCAAGGTTAACCTTGTATCGTTAGAGAGTGCTTAGCTTTGCCATCTTTAATCTCAAGAAGATCATTACCAACGTCTAATGGTAGTGACTGCTCCGAAAATTAATGTAGTCGCTTAGTATGCAGCTTTATTGAATAAAATTATAGAACTAAATTTTGAATTGTCTATAACAAAATGAGGATTAACTTCCAGTGCCATTTTTTCTATCTAATGAGAAGGTAATAGTATAAAACAAGCAACTATAATGGGTACTTATTTCCTAGGCAGGTGAAAACAACCTATTATTTTTCTTGATTGGCGTGATAACTGTTTGCGTTATTTTGGCCGAGTTTAGCAAAGCGCACCAGTCGTTTCTTTCTCGAGCTAAGCGGTGCCAGTTGGACACACCAAGTGAAGCCAAATCCTTCTCCACCTGATCTTTACAACGTAGGCGGGGCCTTCCTCTTTCTCTGCCACCCACAGCTGGTACCGCATCGAGTACTTTCAGAGCCGGAGCGTTTGTATGCATTCGTACGACATAGTCCAACCAACCCACCTTAAAACAACTGTCATTCGGGTAATATTATTGTGCCTCCTTCATGGATTCAGAATATTTGTCTGAGTACAACTTCCTTCCTACAGAGCAAAGCTCATAAATCACAGGCTGAGGCGTACATTTTAGTCGCCTCTTACGACAGGTATCTGTTATCGCGTGAAAATTCTAACAGTCACAAAGGGTTTGAAATTCAAAACCCAAAGAATAGTATATACGCACAAAACCTCGACTCGACTAGAATGGCCACACATTTTTAGTTCAATAAAGTTCAGTAAAAAAAAAAATGTTTTAGCTTTTCCCAAATATGTTATTGAACATTTTAACTGGTGCAACCGGCGTCCACATAACGTTTCCTGCTAGACTTTCGAAGAGCTGTTGAACTTAAAAGGGTGCTAAGGGAAGGGCCAGACTGTTGCTTAGACTCCGTACTTCGAGCAGAGTCAGTAGTCCAGCTTAAGGGACAAGATTAACCTCAAGAGTAAGCAATCTGTGTATCAGAGAGGACCAATTTATTCGACCCATACTTAAAAAGCGTCAATCGAGCTCAATGCATTAGCGTTTTCGCAAAGTGTCAGCAAAGCCAGCATGGGTTAATTTGTGCTACAGAAAAAGCCGAAACAACGCAACGCCGCGCCTGCGCACGACCAGCATCGTATCAAGCGACATTGATGCGGTGCTTTTTCTCTTTGTCGTTGAGATACTTGCGTTAATTTCGTTTCGCTGTCTTGGGTTTGATGCCGATGCCTTTGTCTTAACGCCTATTTGGCGCGAACACACGCCATCGCTGCTATCAACTCGTTACGTCTGCGCGCCAATCGTGAGATCGAACGCATGCGCCGAGATTAAAAAGCAGGCATCGAACAGATTTTATAATTATTTAATGAAGTGCTGTGCAGGTGTAAAAGACGCTTGAAAATTCACCAGATTGCCGATTCAACTCATATGTTGGTTTCAAATCCTAAAAAGGGCATTTCCCAAAAGAAACGATAATTGTAAGGCAATCGAATGGATGCACGCGCAAGGACACTATTTATAAAAGATATAGAAGAATGCAATAGAAATTCAAAATTTCGTTATATAAGAAATAAATATCTAGAAAAAATATATAATAATTTTTTAAGTAAATTTTTTAATAATTAGAACTCTTTTCGCTGTTTCAGCTCCATCAGAAGAAAAAATGTTCGCTACCACCAAATCCACTGCTCTCTTCGCTGTCATCGCCATTGCTCTACACTGTGTGCTCTTCCCAGCTGTTGATGGCGTGCCATCTATCGGTCATTATGGCAAACGTTTTGGTGCGTATACATACATACATGCAGAATTAAGAGAGCTAAAAGCATTTATTTATTTTGTTGTTTTCCTTCTTTCTTTCTTTTTTCATCCACAGACACCATGTCTGGCATCGACTTCATTCAAATTTGTCTCAACAACTGCGCCCAATGCAAGAAAATGTTCGGCGACTACTTCCAAGGTCAAGCATGCGCTGAATCCTGCCTCAAATTCAAAGGCAAGGCCATACCCGACTGCGAGGATATCGGTTCTATTGCACCCTTTCTAAATGCGCTCGAATAGAGAGTGAAACTCGTGCATGCCGAATCTCACGCCCATAGCCAATAGATAATTTCGCTGTCATCGCCTTCACTTACTCACTAAGCCACTGAGCGATTTATGTGTGTGATCGCCTCTCACATCCGCACTGCCTACACACGCACCTTATTTTTGGTTAAAATGCTGGTTTTGGGCATGCTTGTGTATATGTATATGTGTATTTTGTGTTATTGTTGCGTGCCGATTGCGCTGGTAGTTGGTGAACTTTGGTACCACACTACGAATTCGGAGCGTCTGTGTGACGTACGCATCTTATTTGGGTCATTGTCGGCATGATCGTCGGCAACGACGCTCCGATAATCGTCCGCTGGCTACGCATTGCATCTTTTATGAAATTAATAAAACATAAAATCGACTTGTACCTCGACGTTTCTAAAGTCTTGCGGTTTGGTCGAACGTACACATACATAAAAGCCCTGAAAAATACTCATGAGTCACATTGTATCGGAAAGTTCCTAAATCATCAAATCGTAGTATTATATTTATGTAGTTATTTAATGTGAATACCTAGCGAATATGTATTATATATGTATAATTATTTATAAATGTATTTGTGTGCACGTGTGTAGAATTATTCACGCTATATGGAAAATAAATAGCAAAATTTACAACGGAATACCACTAAACAATGAATTTGTTTTAAATATTTTTTTTTGGTGAATTTCCGAAAGGAAGTACAGAGTGATTAAAATGTAATATTATTGGTGAATCGTAAAGCTTCTTCCACAATCTTTAGTTGCTTGAAAATTCACAATGTTCTTTAATTGAGCTCTGACAATAGAATGATATTTTTATTAAAACGAAAAGTAAGCAAAGACAACCGTCGTAATGATTTAATGGAAATGTATTGCTATTTCACCTTTTACAATGTAACACATTATCTCCCGGCGTTATTTCTAAAAAACTTGCTTTTGGTATCGGGGCGAATAAAAAAAAGAGGTTGTTTGTAAAGTCGGTTTAGTTAACGTGACAACGATAGTTTAACGTGACAATCTCATAAGAAAATACTGATGCAATGGTTGCATTTTTTCAAAAGAAAATTATTAATTTTATTTGTTTGATGGACATTTTGCATGGATATAGAGAAGGAGGTAAATGGAATCGCAATGAAATTGATCAAGTTACATTTACACAAACGTGAAAAATGACGAAACATTTATCAAATTCATAAAAGATATGTTCAATTTCGATTGTGCATCAGACGTTAATAAGTCAACAACACTAAGAGGCAACATCATCGATGTGACTTGTTCAATACACATTACACTCGAAACACTCCCTTTAATTTCCTACTTTTCCTATCATCGTCCTATTCTCAACAGAGAAATGGTTCATTACCATGCACACAGGAAGAAGGCATATGCAAATAACGGGTGATTTTTTAGCTATTATCTTTTTAAACAGTTGGTTTAAACAGCTAACGCACGTTTCGTGTTTAATTTTACTGTCAAACATATTCAGTTTGGTCTATAATTTAACCATGAATCGTCTTAAAAACGAACAACGCTTGCAAAATACTGAATTTTATTATAAAAATGCGTGTTCTGTTAAGAATGCTTATCGCGCGCTTCTTCCATTTTATGGTCAGTTTGATCGACCCACTGAAGCGGCTATTGGACACACCAAGTGAAACCAAGTCCTTCTCCACCTGATCTTTCCAACGCAGAGGAGGTCTTCCACTTCCTCTGCTACCACTAGCTGGTACCGCATCGAATACTTTCAGAGCCGGAGCGTTTGTATCCATTCGGACGACATGACCCAGCCAACGGCTACATACACACCGAATATTGTTAAATAAAACACAAAACAATTTTTTAATTATCAAAATTTAATTTTTCGCCTTCAAAATAGGCTCCAAACGAAGCAATGAACGCATGTCAATGATTAGTCCAGTCATCAACGCACCTTTTAAACGCGATTGAAGAGATCTTCTTCAGCTCCATCAGCGAATGATCCTTAATGGCCTCTATCGACTCAAAGCGGCGGTTGCAGAGTGTGAAAACGTCACAGGAGGCTAAATCCGGTGAATACGGTGGTTATTCGATGACATTTGTCGAGTTTTTGGTGAAAAAAGTTTTCCAAATATGGGCTTTGTGGGACGGTCGGTTATCATGATCCATGATCAAGTATGTCTTCAGCCACCTTAGAAATTAAGTTCTCTTGGAACGAGTCGAGCAGACACGCGCCTCATGCACAATTGATAAGGTCACGTGCTACCTCCCTCAAACTTAAGTGTTGGTTTTCCAGCACCATTTCCTTGACTTTGTCGACGTTTTCGTCCGTTGAACACGTTGAGGGACGACCAGATCGGGTTAAATCTTCCACGACTTCTCGGCCCTCTACAAAAGTCGTATACCACTCATAGACGCGTGTTTTTGATAAAGCTTTCTCGATATAGGCTTTCTGCAACACTTTCAATGATTCGGCGCACGAAATCTCGTCCAAAACACAAAATTTAAGACAAATTCCTTGTTTGATATTTTTATCCCTAGTAAAAATAGCAGAGCACACCTGCGCTTGACTAATATAATTAAATGCCAAAAACAAGCTAATTGACAGGTCACTCTCAAACTATGCGACACTATAGAGGACAGTTGTACCAACTCCAACCAATTCCAGCAAAATAAATATAGACATACCTATGTGTAACGCGCGCTTTTTAAATGAACAATTCCTGATATTTTTTGACAGAATGTATAAAAGCACAGGGATACCATTTTTTTTACCAAGTTTAGTTACTGTCTATTAAACATTTAACTTTATCTTTCTTTTAGCCATTGGCTTTTTACTTAAATAACGCTAGTTAGTGAATGCTTTTGGCAAAAAATAAAAAGTAAAGTGTCACTGAATCATTTTTCTGATTTTCTATTTAAAAATTCCAAACGTTAAGAAAATTATTCTTATTTGTTCATAAAAAAACATAAATTTTTACTTCACGACATATTCGTCTGGGGTATGTAAATTCTGAGACTATCATTAGAGTAACAAGCACAAACCTTTTTTAAATTGTTATTTTATTTATCTTAATTGCAGATTTAACTTCGATTTCGCATATCTATGATGATATGCTTGGTCACATGATTTTTGGTCACAGTCAGAGGACTGGCCCTATGCTCCAACTTGGAATGCTAGGAATTGATGATTGGATGAATGAATGTGCATCGTGCGGCACGAAGTGGCGAGAATGTATGCAGTGACAGCAAGTGACAGCAAGCATCTCAATCTATCACAGCATTTCAGGCATCAGTTTAATAACAAAAACTCAACTGAGTGCTTACAATGCTTAATTGAGGTAATGGAGGTAATTGAATACATTCATGCCTTTTTAACTTCACAGTTTGAAACCACTATCGAAATTGCACAAAGTTTTTGTATTTTTTAATTTTTTTTTTTTTTTTTTGCCTAAAACATGCCTTTATGCCGAATCAGAACCATACAAAAAATTTTTAAATACTGATTCGTACTGAAAGTATTCGTACAAAAATTTCATAACCATTGCTTGACATTTTTAAAATTTAGTGACTGGAGTAAATCTATCTCTGCACTTGTTTTCGACTTGTTATAGTTTTAAAAACGGACTTCGATTTGCAACAACGAGTTTGTATTAAATTTTGCACTAAAAATGGATTCAATTATGCGAAAATCTTAGAAATGTTCGGTAGCCCCTTTTGTAATGATACTCTAAGAAAGCAGCCGTTTATGAGTAGCAGGAAGACATCGTGAATCCATCGTGGATGACGAATGTAGCGGCAGGCCTTCGACATGGAAAACGGATGAAAATAACAATAAAATGAAAGAACAATTGATCAATAAACAGAAATTAACCATCAGAGAGCTGACTTTAACATTGTTTATGGATCCGTCTGGACCTTTGTAGTTAATCATTTGGGTTTGAGGAAAAATGTGTTTCAAAGAACCTGAATTTCATGATCGCGAGAGACCGCGTTGATATCGCTAAAGTCATGATTTCAAAAGCTGAATCCGAAGGCGATGATATCAATTTTAGGGAATAAACTGATTTCTGAATATGTTCCGGGAACTAGGGGGAAGGGGAGCGCGTTCAGATAGTCAAATAGATGATTTTCAAGGCTGAATCCGACCCAACATTCATCGAATGCAATATTACTGGGGACTGGTGAGTTTATGAGTAGACACGCAATCCGGATATCAGGCAAGTTAGTGGGAAGCTCCGAATGAACCAAGACAAAAAACAAACAAAGTCGTTTCCAACGCGCGCGGGTCGATTTTGGCACCCTGTGGCAGCCATTTTGTTTTGGTGACATCTGTCAAATCTTTTGTTTATTATTCAGTTGTTTATGCCAAATCATCATGGCAAGTTAGACGATTGAACAGCACGTTCAAATGATAAAATTTTGTTATCAAAATGAGTGTTCATTAACGCAAACATTGCGTGCATTGCGCCCATTTTTCTGTAGACGTGGTGGCCCTTCGACTCTTCAACGTTTGGTGGCCAAATTTGAGACGACCGGGTCAGTAAACAATCAGCCACCACCCGTACGTTCAAGGAACGCAAGATCAGCCGAGAACATTGCCGCGGTCCGTGAAAGTGTACAGCAGAACCCGAGGCAGACTATTCCTAGCCGTGCACAAGAACTTGGCCTTTCGCAGACTTCAACTTGGCGAATTTTGCGTCGTGACTTGGGCCTACATCCGCATAAGATCCAACTGACCCAGGAGCTCAAAGTTGATGACCATAGACAACGCCATTTGTTCGCTGACTGGGCTTCGAATCGTTTGGAAGATAATCCCACTTTTGGGCGAAAATCATCTTTAGTGACGATGCGCATTTTTGGATGAATGGCTGTGTTAACAAACAAAATTGCCGTATATGGGGCGACACCAATCCACACGAGGTTCACCAGGTGATAATGCATCCTCAAAAAGTTACCGTTTGGTGTGGATTTTGGGCCAGCGGCGTCATTGGTCCGTACTTTTTTGAAAACGACATTGGGTAGGCGGTCACCGTCAACAGCGAGCGCTACACAACGATGATAACCGATTTCTTATGGCCCATATTGAACCATATGGATCTAGACGACATGTGGTTCCAGCAGGACGGCGCTACGTGCCACACAGAAAACGCCACGATTGACATTCTCAACATCTATCCGCCCTTATTGAAAACCCCTTTAGATATTTGTCCTGCGCCACAAAACATCAGAACTTCGTCAAACAGACAACCTAATTTAATATCTGTAAGTTTATCAGTGCGAGTTAAGAATATATGGCATTAACGTTAGTTAATAATTTTCTGTCAATGTGGAAGGACTTAGTAGCGAATGCTTTAGTTTATAAGTGCAATAATCATTTATAATTACACTGATCGGCAAAAATTAACTTTATTTTAACATCATCACATGGGAAACAGGTGATGAAACACTTTGTCAGCCATAACTTTTTTGTTTTTATGCGGCAGGAACTTTTTTATAAAGCAAAAAATCCGAGACTTTACTTGAGCTACGAGTACAACTAAAAATTATGATTTTCTGGAGTATTTGACTTGTAGATGGTTTCTTGCAAGCGTGTAACAAAAACCTCCCAACATACGAGGTCTCCACTTGCCCTGGACGACTCCAATACCCACAAATATTACAAATGTAGTTTTCACAGAACCATAATTTTCGTGGTGGATTTTAATGTTGTCCGGTTCGCATTCGAAATCGAAGTCTATTTTGGTAATTTTTCACTTTCTACTTAGCAGCAGTCGAAGCAGAAACCATTGAACTGCGTCAGCTATAGAATCAAAACACTGTCCCAAAATCCCGTCGTCAACGATTGAGATATCGAGATCTTCGCATTCTCTGTGACATATACAGTTGTCAGATTTGAGGTCAAGTGTTCTCTCTATAACTCAAGCACGCTCTGGATATCAGTCACCAGATCGCACTCTTTGTTCTTACAAGAAAACGTCCCTATCTTGAAACCTTCTTTAAGCCGCCAAACTTTCTGGTAGAACATTCTGTCGTTTTTCCTCTTGGCCAGCATCTCAAGCTACTCGCACTCAGGTATTTCAACGTCTCGTTTCTTCATTCTAATAATACGAGCCCTCGGTAGCTTTCACACATGGCTCGCGTTGCACCCAATCGCAGCGTGGCCATATAGGCAGCATCCTTTCTTTCCATGGCAGCATGACATTCCTCCCCATACCATTTTTTTTCAGCCTCGCCGGAATACGATTTCATCTTCGGCGGTACGTAGAGAACGAGAAATGTTGCTCCATTGCTCGAGCATTGCCTTATTAATAGAATATTAACCGAAATTATGCAAATACATTTGCTGATTGATGGGATTGTAGAGAGATTGTTAAGAAATTCAGCTGATTCAGGTTCGAAGTGGTTCGAATCATCATGGTTTTGTGATTCTTGAGCCATCTTTGCAGAAGTATTTGTAAAGCTGTTGAAGAAGGAACTGTGAGAAATTGAAATGGTTGCTGATACCTCCAAACTAATATACTTCAACACAAAATTGATCCCAGAGATTCTACCGATGAAACAGTTTTAGAATATATGCAATCCCTCAAATGTGTCACGAATCTGAAAGACCATTACATTTTATCTAATCTTTGTCAACTACATTCCTTACTCTGCATTTTTAATGTTTATGGTCCCTTTCAAGGTTATATTATATTTAAAAATTAATTCATTTCTCGCGCAAAATTATTACACAAATTTAACATATCTTCATTTTTTTCTGTATGTACTCATAAAAAAAAGGAGATTATTTTTATACAATATTTGCTTAAGAAATTTTCACTATTTATAATTAATATGTATGTACATAAGTAGTTATCAAAAAACTTAAAAATTTCACACAGTTGAACAAAAAATTATATACTAAGAAAATTGGAAATGCAGTTGGGCACTGATGCAAGAAATGCTAAGAAAATTGCATCAAAGCCTAGGCCAGCGATGAATACTTGTATGTATATGGTATTTATATGAGTACTTATGACATCCTCTGTATGTAATACGTGTATATGGGGTGAAGAAGGAAAAAATTATATTATGCGCTCGAAACCAACAGTGAAGGTGAATTTTCGAAAGACTTCAACTTGATGTCTAATGATATGATAATTGAAAGCGGCAGAAATATTTGTATGCCAGTAGCCTTAACATGGCCACATGATTGGAAATAATTTAAAATATCATATTTTAATGAAATGCACATAAATGATTTCGAAGTAAGAAAAAGAATTGGACAGCGCAAATGCGAAAATATTCTGGCACTTAATTCTAACGGAAGGCAGTGACTTAGAGAGTTATGTATGTATGGTGTTGTCAAGTAAAATAAAAAAAAAAAAAACAGAATATAGTACATCTTACTCGCTGCATCTTTGAATGATTTTGTTTGAGAATTTTTTTTAGTAACTAAAATGCCCAAAGCTTCAATACTTAATGTTAAGTTTCTAGAATGAAAACAATAAGTTCGAAAAATGTATGTATCTCGCCCTTCCTTCCTCCTTTCAGCTTCGTAAATTTTGCGCTACTCTCCGTACTTCCAAGTTTCGTTGTCTATTTCTTCTTGAAGTTTAGCAATGTGTCGGGTATTTCGTTGATAAAGTTCTAAAAAAACAAAAACAAGAATTTTTAGTATTGTAACATAACATTAGTTGCTTTTTTCTTCTTCTTACCGAAGTTCTACTTACATAAACCGGATGACCCACATCGGCACTAGAGTAATCGGCCCACTTCGTCAGGTCTATGGATGGAATTATACCGCTCTTGCATGGCACTCGGGGATTGCTATAAATCACAAATATAAAATAGTCATAATTAAATTAAGTATAATAATAAAAATAATAATAATAGTAAGAATTCCAATAGCTAAACCGATATTCCCAAAATAAGATTCGGATAAAAATTCAGTCCTACAGTATATATTAGTATCTTAAAATACAAAGCAAAAGTATTTCTACAACAAGTTCCAAAACATATTATATATTGAAGCAGCTTTACCAAACACCAAACAATTGAATAATTAGTCACCGTTTGGTCATCATCCTCCTTCTTTGCCAGTGAATTCTTAATTCTTAATTTTCCAGAATCATAATATGAAGTGATGAACTTCGAATTTTTTTGCTTTCAAAGCCTTCATTTTAGTTGTTGTTGTTGTTATTGTGTATATATTCATTCTAATTGAAAAAGCTTTCTTTTTTCGCCCGAATTATGATTATTCAGTTAAAAATAAAATCGAAAATTTTTAAGAGTGGCAACTCTACTCTTGTTTAATATAAACATCTCTAAGCAGCTTTCCTTCACAGCTCGAATTCTAATTATTCAATGGAAAATAACTTAGACAATTTTTTTAAGTGGCAACTCTGCTAAATTTTTTGTTGAATTTAAGTATTACTAAACACGTTTATTTATAACTCGAGTTTTAATTAATCTACTAAAAATAACTTTGAACATTTTTAGGAGTGGCAACTCTACTAAATTTTTACTTTAATACAAATATTATGTTTCTAAACAGCCTTCGTTTATTGCTTGACTTCTAATTATTCAATTAAAAATAATTTAGACATTTTTTAAAGGCGACAACTCTACTACTTTTGTTTAACTTAAGTATTTCTAAGCAGCTTTTGTTTATGGCTTGAATTGTAATTAATCAATTAAAAATAATTTTGAAAATGTTTAAGAGTGGCAATCCTACTAAAATTTGTTGAACCTAAGTATTTTTAAACACCTTTGAAAATTGTTAAAAGTAGCAACTCTACTAAATTTTTGTTTCATTTAAATATTTCTAAACAGGTTTTTGTTTGATGTACATATTATTTTCTTTCTCTTACTCAGTTATTTATTGTATGGATGGCAACCCTATTCAGCAATATATAACAAGTTAACTTTCTCTAAGGTTTTCGTTTGATACCAATGTTGTAATATACCTATTACGTAACTACTATATTTAATTAGTTGTAAGTGGCAAGCCTATTGCAGGTGGCAACCCTATTTAAAAATATTTCAGTATTCTATTGCTCATAAATACTTTCGTTTAACACCTACTATATATAGCAACATTTTCAGTAGCTCACATATTTAATTTTTAATTTTTAGATTGATGTCAACCCTATTCTAAAACTCACTCACAACTTTCATTAGATGTCAATATATTATATATATCACCACTTTGCAGAGAAGTGAAGCTTTTAAGCTTCCACAACCTCCTTTTTCCGAATGCAACGGTGTGATATGTATTATTATTTTAATTCAATCGACCGACTACTTCTCGAATTTTACGAGCACAATAGTAGCCTCTAACTATAAAAAAATTACCTATATTCGCTTGACAACTTACATTTCATGATCGGGCAACACCATCGGATAAATTTGAATGGTATCGATAAGGTCAGTGTTGTCACATATCAGACGAGATAATTTCGCCTTGCGTAGCTCCTGCAGTTGTTCGGGCGTGAACGAAGATGGCTGGTTGGGGAGCTCGTACCAAAAGCGGTCGCCACGTCGTGAGTAGCTCATTTGTGTTGCAATAATGCAGGCAAAGGCTGGTCCCAACATAGAACCCGGCAAGGGCTTTTCTGAAACACCGCCTGACCACAGATCAATGTCAGCTGGATGTCTGCAACAGAAAAATTAAAATATTGAAACAACTGCTAAAATCCATAAAATTCATGATGTGTATATTTACTCGAAAATACTCTCATAGCGCAGAATTGTATCGTTTGGCATTGAGCCGAACATTTCCTCCCACGCGGTCGACGTGGGCAGACCACAGAACTTCCTAAACTCCATGTAGCCGGGTAAGCCGAATTCACGTCCACGTTGCATATTGAATGCTACCAAATCCAAGCCAAAACGTGCACCCTCCTTCTTGAATAGATGATTCGTCACTTCTTGCGTAATCGAGTCATCCATAGCCTGCGCTACTTGATTCATCAACCCCATAAAATATTCGTCCAGCACACCAGCACGATACAAATCGTACGGTCGGCGAATCAAATCAGATAAACGTTTTGAGGCAATAAATTTATGCGCCTTCGACCAACGCTCCACAGCAGTGGGTAGCAGTGAGTGTCCGAAGCGGAAGGCAGCACCAGCGAAAGCATCAATAATACCAGGATTCACTTTGGGATCATAACCATCCCAGTAACCATCTTTCTGCAGCACCAAACCAAATTTCTCCATTACCTCCTTGCCCAGCAATATCGGCAAGAATTCATTGTACGTTACGTGTTGTACAATGGCAATGGTGATGCGACGCGCCTCTTGAAACAACGTTTCGTCGTCCCAATGTTTATTGATCTGCGCCAAGCCAGTGGCAATGCGATTGTGTTCACGCGCCATAAGCGTGTGCATGCACGTCAGCACTAACTGCTCGTTCACACGAATCTCACCAGCTTCAAAACAGAACATACTCTTGTTGGGACGCGTGCAACCCTCGTCGGGTATGTCGAGTTTCAATGGCAACAAGTCCTTGAGTCCATACTCCTGGAAAACGGGATTCATGCGTAGTAGGCCACCATAGCCGGTGCGGAGTTTACGATCAAATTTCTCATTAATGCCGTACACAGTGTTGGCGTCAATGACACCAGTGAGAGTGTTGAATTGCTGGCGGGAGCCTATAGGATGAAAATAAGATTAATTGCTGAAAAATTCTCTCACAAAACTTATGATCTATTGTGGCGAATGCTCCAATTGAACTTCCTTATAGCTTGCGCTTATCTGATTTGTATGGTCACAAGTTCGCTCTTACGACAGTCAAGTTACCGATAATTATCTATATACTTATATGTATGGGGATATCACAGGCAATTCTTCCTTTAAGTCGATTTTTTACAACATGAATTTTAACACTTAAACAGAGCTATGTCAAGTCTTTCGCTAGTTATGTCTAAACTTTCAATTTTTGTGTGTGTATTTCTGCCAGGAAAAAGGATCTCATAAAAGAATCATATGCCGTTCGGAGACGGCTTAAAACCCTTTCATTTCCCTTCATTTGTAGAAAGCAGCAAGACACACACCACGAAATTGAGGTCAAGTTCAGCCAAAGACCCAACAAAGGCCCAACGACGAGTCGAAAAGAAACCAGACGAGCTGCGATAATAGAATTGCTTCGCCCCAGGGATGACTCTTAGGAATTAACTAAGTGACTTGGCTGCAAAAAATAAACCCTAGAAGGGAAAACATATTTCAGCAGCATTACCGGCAGGAATTTCACAACATCCTTTTCTGCCACTTTTACTCACATTTAAGGCCATCTGCATGCCCGGACTGCGATCCCCTCTGTCATTGCGTACGGGATGTAGTTGAAGCAAAGATCAACCTAAATCCTCATTACACTAGGGATGGTTCTAAAGATCACTATCATGGAAGTGATGACTACAATAGATAAAGAAAAGGCGGCTTGTGCATATAGGCGCTACAGGTCAGGCCTGCAGCAGGTTATTGCAGCTTGTGAAGATTGAAATGAATAATTTTTAACTAGTGACATTTGAACTTCTATTGTACCAAGATGAGTGGTTTAACAACCAAATACAGTCTAATACTTTTTGGCTTGATATGGAGTTGCATTGTGACCGAGTGCCAGAAGAATACGGCAGATAAGCTCGAACCCCACCATTGTGGTTAGTGTGTCCATTCCCCACTGCCAATTGCTACCGTAAATGCTTTTATAGTGTTGATTTGATCCGTTGTGCTTTTGAGCATATCGGGTCACATCGTCGGCGGCAGGTATTCACTTTAAAAACAACGGACGCTGCACCAAAATGTAGAATGAGTTTACATTTAAAGTTGAAAGACTATCCGCGATGAAATTACCCAGGTCACTTACGGTAAACTAAATCATAAGCATTCTGGCACGCCGAGAAATAAAAAAGCAGAAAAGAATCATCTTAGTACCTGTAGATGGTACGCACTCGTTAAGGATTCCATTCCAGAAATGAAATTCTTCAGATTTACCATGGCTTAGTAGGTATGCTGCTAGTGGCATGCCATATATACAGGAGTAATCATTAAACTCAATATTATAGATCATCAAAATCAGTTAAGAGCTCATCATGAAGTAATTATGATAATAATAATCATGGGAATGCGATAAAATTTGGTGAAAAGTTCACATATATTATTACATTATTTGATGAATACATATTTAAATAATTAAATTTAATAATTTCGTAAAAGTTGTTAGAAAACATTTATGGGTATATATCAGACTTGCCTCTTTTTGACGGTACAAACTACAGTTACGAAAACAAATTAAACAAATTCTAAAGATAAAAATTCAAACCAGTTTTTTCGTTCAATTCTAATCCAAGCAAGTATCACCTTGCCACTGCCCCACTGCGTAACTCAACTTATTAATACTCACCCAATCGGCAACCGGGTCGAGGAGATGGAAAACCACGCACGAAATCTATGCACTTGACATTAAACAATCGATAGAAGTAATCATCGTCTGGAACACGAATTTCATTGCAATATGGATGTTTTAGATGTAGAGGTCGCTTGCAACATTCTTCCGGATCGTTGCGATTGATGGGATCTGTGGGCAAATCGAAAATTTAGCTTAAGTAATGCAAATTTGGATGTCTTGCCATAAAGTAAAACTCACCTAACGGAGTGCCAGTAAGCGTGAAATCGTGATCCATAAATTGGCCCCATGCTATAACCATAACAGTGCCAGCGTGATCGTGGTATCCATCATCGGGATGCATTGTACGCGAGACAACACGCGAAATGGGCAAATCATGCCCAGTGACTGAAATGCGCGGCGCATTGATGCCATCAGCATAGAGTGGGCCGATTAGTCGCTGGAACGGCGACATAGCTGCGCCCCATGTGGGATGCTCAATGTTATTACAAAGTCCATCGAAGCGTCGATACTTGCCGGGTCGACACTCAACGCCCGCAAAGAAGGGTGGACACACATCGCGGATGAGTGTTTTCGATGTGTCAATGGTGGGTAGGCCTTTTTCGATTTCCTCATACGACAGGCCATAACTGAAAGGAAATGTAGAAAAAGAAGCATGAAAAACAGTTTAGAAGCAAATTAACAGAACGAAAAATCAGTGGCTTTATGTTATCTAGATAAGTAAATACGTATACAGGGTGCCCCATGTAGTCGTTTTTTGTTTCTTTGTAAAAATGTTATTGACACAGTCAGTCAGTCTTTTCAGCTGGAAATCTTGAGAGAAAATTAGTATCATATCTCCGCGGAACAAAATAAATCGCATTACGCTTGGACAACTTTTGGAGATTTTCCAAACTGATTTCCAAAGTCAATATTGAGGAGCCTAAACAGTGTGTTTTTAGAAATAAATCGAAATCACATTTTCTGACCTAAGAGATTTTTATCTCGGCGTATTAACAAGCAAGACCGCCGTATCTGAGGATCGAAAAACTTGCACGTGATCGTTGAGAAGCCAATGCATCTTCAGAGAGTGACAGTTTGGTGCGCATTTTGGAGTAGTGGCATCATTGGCTAATTTTTCTTTGAAAATGCTGCTAGAAACGACTTTTCAGTGAACAGTGAGTGCTACAGAGATATGGTAAACGTTTTTTTGTGGTCGAAAATTCAAGATATGAACCCAAACGGTATTTGGTTTCAGCTGGCAGGCATATGGGCGATATCATATTCTAAACATTTTTTTTGTTTTACCTTGTTCACTTCACTCGGGAGCATAGGGCCTCGATAAGACTCAGTCTTGCGTTGGTTTCGTTAATCTGTTTTTTGATTTTTGACAGGGTAGGTGGTTAGCCTGCCGCTACCAGTCCTAAGTAGTGGGAATGGCCACATTTCGTTGCTTAGGGACAACGCCTTCTTACGGCTTGAAGCGCCATCTGTTTGTCACATTTTTCTGGCAGAAGGATCACACAAATGGTTGAGGACTTCGTTAAATGTAGTGTGTCTGCACTAGTACCGCGAATGCCCGCTTCCTCTTGCTGGCGCCACGTTTCCAATGTGTAACTGTGTCTTTTCCTTTTGTTGCTTGCAGTGTTTAGCAGCTACAATGCAAGTAATGCGCTGACTTTTTGTGCGGGAGTAAGGTTTGAAATGATAAGGTTGTTGGAGTTGAGGAATGAAATTAATATTATTATTATTTTTTTATTTTTTTGGTTTTAATTTTTTTTTTAAGAGAAACCAGGAAATGAGGTAAGTTTGGAAAAGTGCGAGGACCGTGGGATTCGCACCCACAACCTCTGGGATGGCAGGCTAGTGCACTTACGCTAGACTACCGAGGCCGCCGGTAATAATCTACTAAATTATAATAAAAACAAATTATTCCAATAATATTTTTGTTTTGTTTTATCATTTAAAGCTCTGAAGGTCTTAAAGAAACACCCGATATTATCGAGCGTGGCTGCTACCATAAAAATATTATATGTGGCATGAACTGAATGTGATGCCAACAACAATTAACGGCAAAGTAATTAACAACATACATGGATGCGGTGGCGCAGACCCATACAGACTCGTAACTATGCCAAACGGTGGTATACACGCAGCCTTCAACTAATGGTCGCCTACAACTTAGCATTCACAGCGTAGCGCACGAAAATTTGTCAGAACTGACAGAGTGTGTACATATATCATACGAGCAGCACAATTCCACTGAAACCCCCACCAATAAGGAACATCGAAGTCATTACCAATATTGTTTTAATCAAACAACTATGAAGTTGGGACCATTTGCAACTTTTTTTTGTGTAGTGTTTATTTTCATTGCTTCAATAAAATATTCATTTGCAATATTTCCAACCATGCCGGCAAATGATAATGATAGTGTCGAACCAAATTATTCTTCTGTTCGCACACACATACATACACACATACGCATAAACGGTTTTGTTGCGAATATTGCAAAATTATCAAATTAACCCAGTTTGAAGTGTCGCCGACAACTGACCGTTAAGTACAAAATATGCAATTAACAGCTGTCTTAAATGGCAACAACAACGAAAACGTTGTTCAATTTAGAAAATAATTAACCGCAAAATAATGTGCGTTTTAATAGCCGACAATCGCACGGGTCTTTTTCAGCTGGGAGTTTGGACTTGTTGTGAGTAAATAAAAATGTGTGAATATATCAGTCAGATCCGTTACTTATGGCAAAAATAGCAAACAAAATAAATGGCAAAGGTATCAGGAATTTAGTCGAAAAAAAAACCAAACAAACGGTTGCTGTGAATTATTCATAACACTGAGCGACAAATTGAGGGTGACCAAAATAGTGATCGGTATGAGAATGCACTGATTAGGGAGATTAAGTGGAAAAGAATATTATGGTAACTGTAAATTCAATTAAAAACATGCCAATGTTGAGGAAATAAAATGTTTGGTCAAATCGTTGCATAATAAATAAAAGGTGATTAGGTTAGAGATATCTTTTCCAATAGGTTTTTTGACAGATGACGCTTGACTATTCAATAACATTTCATTATGGAAAGATTTACGTTTCAACAACATTTGCAAATCATAAAATTGTATTACGAAAATCGACGCTCTGTGAAAAGTGTTCAATGCGCGCTGAGGCCAACTTATGGTGGATATAACCGTCCTATCGAATGCACTATTCGGCAAACCATTAGCCTAAGTGAAAATAATTTTATATTACTGGACGATACTAAACCGAATAGACTACACATAGCCCGAGGTGAAGAGAATATTCCGGCTGTAAATGAAAGTTTTGCCGAAGGCCCGGAGGAATCGATTCGCTGTCGATCTCAACAACTTGGCCTATCCTCTGACACTGCTTGGGAAATTTTACGCAAAGATATTGGCTTGAAAGTGTATCAAATACAGCTAGTGCAAAATTTGAATCCAGCTGATCTTTCAAAAGACTCATAATTTCAGTCGTTGAGAGGTTGAAAAACTCGCCGAAGATCCACATTTTGGAACCTGAATTTTGTTCAGCAATAAGCCCATTTTTTGCTTAATGGCAAAATTGCCATATTTGGACTGAAGAGCAACCCGAAGTCATTAAAAAAAAAAACCATTTGGTGGAAGAATTGGCTCATATTTCTTCACAGACGAGGCTGATGCCAATGTAACAGTGAATTTTTCAATGTACTTATCCACGTAATTGCAACAGTAGTTCCCATTCGGCATTTTTAACTCTTTCCGCAATAATATTGTACTTTGGAAAGACCTGCTGAAAATTATTCTTGTTTTTCTCTTGACCCGCAACAAATGTAAGTTGCAGTAGAAAGAGAAGTTTCTCATACGGCATCATAATGAGCGATAAGCCTGAGTGTATCCCTTAGTGGACAACTGCAACCTAACCTAACCTAGCAGTGTAATTTATCAAAATCAAAAAATATAAAAATAAATTCAACCCTTCTAAATACCTGTCATTTGATGACCACATTTTAAATAAATCTAAAACAAGTTCCAAATTAAACAAAATTTTTCAGGAATACAAAATATATATATAAATTTAGAAAGTAGATTAGAATAAATGGCTGGTCACGCGAGGGCCCATATTTAATCAATCATTTAGTCCAAAGAATCCAAATTGAAAATACAGAAGAAGAAAAAAAAGAAGGGGAATACCCGAAACGGTTGAAAAGGAAGAAGAGGCTTTGGATTAAGGGATGACGACCAAACGGTGGTTAAATACATTTGTGTTAACTGCTTCGATCTTCTGATGAAATTCATTAAGTATGTATTTATATATATTTAAACCTGCTATATCGGCAGGTCCAGCAAAAGTGAGAGGTCAGATGTCTGAATCTTAGCCCGACGAGAGCTGGGCAACTGAGGAGAAGTTGTTGAGATGATTCCACCTCTTCCTCAAAATAATTGCTGCAGAAACGACTCGAAACAATATCAAGTCTCACCGCATGGATGCCTAACAGGCATTGCCGGTAAGGATGCCCCCCACATTCCAGAGCTGCGGCTTTGAGAGCCTCAAAGGCCAGAAAGATCTCGCGTATTTGCATGTTTGCGCACTAGGCCAGCTCCCGCTGAGGCCCATCATTCCATACACGAGGCCAGCTCATCAGTCAAGTTTTTTGCTATGTCACTGTGATCGGGAACCCAAATGAGCCTATGTAATACCAAAGTATTCGGATGCAGTCGCGAGAGAAATCAGGCATTCCCCGATTAATTTCGGGCGCATAAACAACAAGCCAATGGCTTTGACTGCCACCTGGCTGTCGTAGTAGATATTTGCCTTTCTTACAGTAAATACAGTAAATACCTTAGATACAGATACAGATGCAGTAATTTACAATATAAATTGGAATACCTTTCACAATGGCACTTTCAGTCCTTTTTTCCAACAGTATGGAAAAGCTAGACTTATATACCTATAAAGAGGCTTTTAAAAAAACCACATATAAACCCATGAATATGTACGGAAAACGTATGTATTTGAACGTATTGAAAGTTGTGGTGGAATGCGAGAGTACTTATAGGAGTGGCACGAAATAACTTTTGCAAAAATATGGCAATTACATGTCGGCGCCGTACTTAATATTTGCATGGCTGAGTGGCAATTCTTGCCATGGCAACTTTCGTTTTTATCTCACAAGAGTTAATTGGCGGCATAGTTGCTAAATACGTATGCGTGTATGTAGTGGTGTTCAATTTCTGTCAAATATCTTACGGCAAAGTTAGTGAATGATCATTACACTGGCATACAAATTTTCGGGCGCGATCGAATTGTGTATTCATAAATGCAAAAAATGGTCAAATATTCACCTTTTTGAAGATAGAATGAGGAAGCGCTCGGATTATTACGCAAATTCGGCAATAAGTTAGCCACAAATAAAAGTTCAATCAAGGATCCGAATGTGGAGGTCCGTCTTCTTATAATAAGGAAAACATATTTAGTTGATGCTTTTCCCCTTCCCTCATTCAACAGGTCCCGAGTTTAAAACTCGCTCTAAACAGTTGCTCCAAAGAATAGAAAAATTATCTCAAATCGTTTGTTTAACTCGCCACGCAATGGTAAACCTCAAAGTCTTGCCTGCTTTGCATAAAAAGCCACCCATCATTCTCTTTTTATTTCCACTCCATGGGCCTTCTTCTCCATATACAAAATTTACTTCTGCTGTGCTGTGTTTCATTATTTTAGGGTAAATAAGCAACGAGTATCCGCACAACTGTTCATGCTCGGGAACTCGAGTATATACAAAAAATCGGAGAAGGGTCAACCGGTATAGGTAAACGCCGGACACAAACCGTGACAACAACGCGCACTATTCGGAGCGTTTATCACACGCACAGGCGCAGCGATTCCAGGACCGCAGCAACGACACAAATTACCGCAAGACAATACCAATAAATCCGATGCCGGAATGGATAGCACTTTATAGTACGCACAAACACTAGCCAGGAAACGGAAATGAGCGCCAAAAGGTAGGCACCAAAAATATAAAAGATATATATATAATATTACCAGTTTGCACCAACAAGCGCCAAAAAGTAGGCAGTGTTATTTCTCACTAGAAATTAGCAACCACAAGGAAAAACTCAGGAAAAATAGCCTAAAGTGTATCTAAGATATATATAAGGTATAGCTCTCTCTCTCTCCTTTTCCTCTACGTTATATCTTTTTTCTCTCTCGCGGAACGAAAATGCCCAAAATGTTGCATGGCCTTGAAATTTTACTCTCCATTCTCGCTCGTCCATCGACGCCTAAGAAGTTTCACTTAAAAAAAATATATAAAAACTTAAACTTGTAAAAGATTTTAAATACTAAAATATTTTCAATTAATTAATTATTTAAAAAAAAAAAAATATTAAAAAATTTTCAACAACTAAAGTTTTTTAATTTAATTAATTATTCAAAAAAAAAATTAGATACTCAAAACGATTTGCATGCACTCAGTTATGCTCGCTACTGTATGTGCATACATATAGATAAATTAGAATTGGAGAGCGTGAATTGTCTATTTCAGTAAAATTAATTAATTTCGAGTTGATTAATTTTTCATCCTATTTACTCACACATCTAAGTGCATACAATCACTTCCATATCGCAATCTGTGCTCATTTATCTTCTTTTTGCATTCTGTATATATTTGCATCAAATCAAGCTACTTACGTTCTCGCTAACTGTATCGAAATATCCAGCAGCAATTCACCGACCGTAGCCAATTCTTCCGCCTTCCAATCGCCTTTCGGCTGCGCCACATCTGTAATTTGGAATTTATTTGTTTTATTAGTTAGCTATTACTTATTTTTTGCTAATGAGAAAACGAATTTAAAACTTAATAATTTCGCGACACTCTTCTAAAAGAAAATTCCAATATCTCTGTTACCTGCGAGAATTCGGAGTGGCTTTCGCTTATAATTTAAATATAACAATAACCGCTATAGAACTTTGATGAATAATAATAAAAAGTTTGTTGAGTAAGCAGCTTTCTCGTGGTCTCTTGACGAATCGAGACTGGGTTTCTAACTTTAGAAATTTGAGTAAAAATAGAGGAAAAGTAAAATTTGTAAGTAAAGCAACTGGTTCAAAATAATGTGTTTATGGGCAATTATTAGCTCAGGGGTTTTTGTCGGTATATTAAGGACCGGAATGGTATGGAATGCATCCTGATACACCGCTTAAATCAGGGCACAACACTCCAAGTTTTGCTGCCCGTGATAGCCTGCCAACTGATGAAATCGGGTGGCTTCGCCTCAGTTACACATCGATGGAGAATTCACACTGCTATCTTTCTGATGATGAGGTAATTCGGCAGGAATTCACGTGCTGCAACGAGATAGCATTGAATCATGGGGGAAGACGCGATCGGCAGGCTTCATTGAGAGCCAACCTCCACATGGATGGTTGCAGTGTCCAAAGCACGTGAATACCAGCGCCGATGTTATAAAACACGAATAAATCCATAAAATGTTATTTATGTGAAAAGCCCCCCATATTGGGTTCAGCAATAAGTTCATAGCGTTTCTATATTTTCTGTTATTTTACAACGATTCCTTTGCTCTTTGGCAAAGGGTAGGTATTCATTCGATAGAACTCTTTCTGCTTTACAAAACGAAATTAATTATATTTTTTAGTTATTTAATTATTTTTTTATTTTTGAGGCTTAGAAATGAAATACCCAGGAGGAAAAAATCAACATTTTCGACACCTGCTCTTCTTGGCTTTTCATCGAGTTCAAAAGGCTGCCGAAGCAGCCCAGGACATTTGCGACGTATATAGAGAAGGTGTTATAGGCGATTCTCTAGACGGAAATGGCTTGCAAAGTTCAAAAATGGGGACTCTGAGGACGATGTCACGTCGTGCAGCGGAAGGCCTTCTGAATTCGATGAAGAACGTCTCAAATCACTTTTGAAGGAGAACGGTCACCATACCAGTCGTGAAAGGGCGGAACTAATGAACTGCAATCATAAAACGTTTCTCAATTACCTTCATTCCATGGGATCTATTGAAAAATTGGGAGCCTGAGTGCCTCACGAGCTCAACGAAATCAACAAAGAAGGCCGCCTTCAAATTGCTTTTCAGCATCTCGTCCGCCATCGAGCAACACGCGGTCAAATACAGCGCTTTTTGTGCCGAATCGGCACGGGAGATGGGAAATGGTGCCCTTACATCAATGTGAAACAAAGAGTGAGTTACTCCAGGAAATACGCCAAAGCCGAGAATCAAGGTGGATCTTCATCCAAAGAAGGGAATGATACAATATGTGTTTGGTGGGACTAGGAGGGCATGATTCACTGGGAAATGCTCGAAAAGAATGGCACGGTCCACAAGGAGCTCTACATTTCCCAGATACACCGCGCGTATTAGGTTGTGCGATTGAAAAACATCCGACATGGTCAAACCATACTCCTTCTCGACAACGCCAGACGCCACGATGCACAATTCTTCGAAGCCGCACTCTAAGTGCTCGAAAGGGAGGCCCTCCTGCATCCGCCGTATTCTGCGGACCTTGCAACGACCGATTACCATCTTTTTCGCTTCCTCGCAAAGGGGTCCTTAAAAACTGGCTCACAAACTTCTTTGACACGAGACCAAGCGATTTTTGGCGGAACGGCATGAACAAATTGCTCGGGAGGTGGGAAGAGATTGTAAACAGCACCAGCAACGGAAACGATTTTTTTTTCATCTACAGTAATATTATAAAGAGGAAAACTTTGTTTGTTTGTTTGGTTGTAATGAATAGGCTCAAAAACTACTGGACCGATTTTAAAAATTCTTTCACCATTCGAAAGCTACATTATCCACGAGTAACATGGATTACATTTTATTTTGGAAAAAAATAGGGTTCCGTAAGATATTTGGATTTTTCGGACACAAACTGAAAAAAATCTTATATATAAAATAAAGTCAACTTTTTGCGTGTGTTCGCTAACCGGCCGTGTCTTTGCACCGAATTAAACCAAACTTACACACATTGTTAAGGAGGTATTGAAGATGGTTTCCGTAGAGTTTGGATACCTATTGGTGGATAGGGCTCGAGATATAGGTCAAAACGTGGACCCGGGTAACCTTCGGATGTGTATGTACAATATGGGTATCAATTGGAAGCTGTTGGTGAATGCTTTAGTTCAGAGTATTTTTCATACCGCTCCGTGACTAGGGTCTCGAGATAGAGACCAAAACGTAGACCCTAGAATGTGTTTGTACAATATGGATATCAAATTGAAGCTGTGGGTGAATGCCTTAGTACAGAGTACTTTTCATGCCGCTCCGTGACTGGGGTCTCGAGATAGAGACCAAAATGTGGACCCAGGTAACCTTTGGTTGTGTATGTACAATATGGGTATCAAATGAAAGCTGTTGATAAGTGCTTTAATACGGGGTAATTTTCATACCTATTGATGACTAGGGTCTCGAAATATATGCCAAAACGTGGACCCACCGTGTCTTTGCACCGAATTAAACCAAACTTACGCACATTGTTAATTAAGTATTGAAAATGGGTTTCGTAAAGTTTGGTTGTAATTCGGAGCACTGGCAACGGGTACAGCGTTCTTTTGAACCAGCCGAAATGTCGCTTACTTTTTTAACGCTTGGGGCGGAACTGAACTGTCAAATTGACAGTGTGAGTTACAATGTGTCAATATTTCTTTGGATGCCATAAGGAAAAAACGTAAGTGCAACATGTAAAAATTGTTTGTAAATTTTTTTGGAGTGGATTTTGGAACTGTAAATAATTTCTTACGAAATTTGAGAATTTAATGTGAAATCCGAATGAAATTATGTGTTCGTGGAAAAAAAATTGTTTTCGTTTTTTTTTTTGAAAAACATAAATGGATAATGGTTAAAAAAGCTCCAATGCTTAATAAAACATATAAATTGAAACGAAAAATTCATGGATGATCAGGAAAAAAGACGATTGTTTATTCATATGCGTTGATTTGAAATTTAAAAACTATCTTCTTTTTTCCTGATTTTCAATTTATATTTTATATTTACTCAAAAACAAATAGAAAAACAAAAAATATTGTTTATGCCAAAGCGCTTGAATAAAGAATAAAGAAATAAATAATATGAAAACCATATATTTTCTGTCCTAAACCATATCTATTCTATTTTAGTGTGCCCAGCGAAGGGGGCCGGGTTTGCTAGTTAGCTTATAAAATTAATCTTAATGGGCTACCAACCAGCTGTTTTACTAAATGAAAAAATAAAATTAAATGTTGTTGAGTGATGGACATCTTTAATTGAACCTTTACGCGCTTCATTGCTTAGTTGTTTGTATACTGCGGCTGTTTAGCCCGCAACTGTCAAATATGATTGACGTACGACGCCATTTGCAAAAATTATAAATCCTCCAAAAGGGTGTATTTTCGCGCAATTTATTATATGTAGGTTTAACTTAGCAGCAGTTTTTTTACTTTTAAATCAAATTTAATTCCCTATTCATGACTATCAGAGAAGTCCTAGCTCAAAATATATTTAATCAAAAATGCTAAAAGTTTCTCAAAAATTTGAGCCAATTTAGTAATAGTTTCAAGATAATGAATAAGGATACGTTGCGCAGCTCACCAGTTTTTTGCATCGAACAAAGAAGACTTTCGAACTATGCAATCACAATCCTAAACTAACAATTAAAGTGCACCAGTTCGATACCAGCGGACCTCCCTACGGGGAATATTTCATAATTTGTTAAACTTATACTCACGTATTCGTTTTCGCGCATCCAAATAGGCGGAATTCACTGCATCATAGGTGATGCAGGTGTTGTCTGCTGTGTAGGGGTTTCTGTAAAAAGGAAAAAAATAAAAATAATTACCAATTAATAACCTCAACTCAAATTGGATTTTAAATTAGTTGCTTATGCATTAAATAATGAAGAAATGCCGAGCATTCCTCTCATCAAATTCCTTTGTGTTCACGCTCTTTAAAATAAGTACAAAATCTAACAACTGTATTGCAAAATTCACCATTAATTTCATTTAATTTGCTCGGATCTTTCTAAACACTACCCAACCCTTTGCACCGCCACACAATTCAATTCAGTTTCAGCCTTTCACAGCTTCACAGCCCAACAAATCGACTTTAATTGTATTTCATCACACGCTTTAGTAACCCACTTTGTCTCTTCTTTATTATCCAATCAACTTGTTGCTCGCTTATCGGTTGTAAACACTCCACGCCACACCACAGGCAAACACGAGTACATCATAAATATCAAATGTACGAGTATGAACAAGAATGGGCGAGTTCGATACCTACGTCAGCATAGCGCAGACAACATAAATACCCTGCAGGGAAAAATACTGCTACTTGAGAACTAGAACGCTACCGGTTCACTTTTTAGCTCGTGTTTTATCTCTTTTTCTATGTTAATAAGTGGTATTTTTAACGCAGGGATGTCTTACGAAACATGAGTGGGCATAGTGTAGTAAATAATTAATGCAATAAGCGGATAGTTAAAACAGTGGGAAACTGAAGAATTATTTTAACTTTATTTTAACTACCTTTAAAAATTTAGTGGTAATGCAAAATGCCCAACCCTGCTGCGAAATGTCTTTTGTCCGGCCTTGCATCAGCAAAATACCAATTATAAGGGCAGTTTATACTAGGCAAAAAAAATGTAATCCAATATAAATATTTCTAAAATAAGCAGTTTTAGACCAGTTAAAAAAAAACATGCAGCTGGTCCATTCCAATCTTTCAAAATATTCCATTTCATATTGAAAGTGTCTGCAGATTATATTTATCCTTAAAGTTAAATCAAACTTTTTTGAGGTACAGCCATTAGTTAAACACTCCAAAATTGGTTCAAATTTTCACCATGAGTAAATTATAAAAAAATTAAAACAAATTAAAAAACAAACTGATAAAGAAATGTAACTTAAGGTATTCACTTTAGGAACATAATTAAATAAATAAATTAAATTAATGCTAATTAAATTTCGGATTCATATTATTACATTTTTCTCCAACAAAATGTCTCTCTATAATTGCTCTAAGTTCCACCACTGCATTGCTAAATAAATATCAAAATAGTAATGCCAATACAATTTGATGACTTCATTCAATACAGTAAATTGGTTGGACGAATGGGGTATAGAAGTTAATAAAGACAAAACTATACAAGTTATATATACAAACAAAAAGACATCAAAATACAATCTTACCTTAAAAAACAACAAAATAAAAATCTGCCCAGCAGCAAAATATCTTGGAATAACTATTGACGAAAAACTAACATGGAAGCAGCATATCATTAACAAAAGAAATCAAATCAAGAATAAGTACCGGCAATTAAGTTGGCTAATCGGACGAGCATCAAAACTATCACTGTATAATAAAGTGACTATATACAAAACAATTATTACTCCTATCTGGAAATACGGAATAGAAATATGGGGAACGGCTAAAAACACAAATATCCAGCTCATACAGCGAACACAATCCAAAATATTACGAAATATAACAAATGCTGGTTGGTTTATTTCCAATGAAGCCATACATCGTGACTTAAACGTAGACACTATCCAAGAAACAATCACCAAATGTAGCACTAAGCATATACAGCGACTGTTAGTCCACCAAAACGAAGAAATGCGTAAAATAGCACCGGCAGAAAATATCAGACGAAGATTAAAGCGACTCACACCGACTGATCTAACTATAAGATTTACAGTGTAATCACAAAAAACAATAATATAATAATAATAACAGATTCTTCTTACATTGGTAAAAGAACATAATAGACCCTAATTGTACAAAAATTACATATTGTTAATATATAACAGACTGTAATAAATAAAGGGGAGATATATATTAAAAAAAAAAAAAAAAATTAAATTTCAATGCTTAATCGCCTTACTTTACGTTTACACGTTCACGCGCTCAACTTAAGACTGAATACTTTATGCCCAAGGATCATAGAATACGTGATTGCACCTTTCGAATTCGCTGTGTCGTCAGAGCCCGTGAATAAACAAACAAAAGGAAGGCAAATTACTTGTTTGGGAAGAAGAAGAGTAGGCGAAACCAATGGAAGCAATCAAACACACGAAATTACATACACACACATACTTTCTAGCCACGGCGTCTTCCATATAAAAACGCAAACTAAATGCTTTTGGAGGCATTATATTAATTTGTGCTTCCACAATTTAAGACGCGGCACCCCGTTTTCATTATTTTGTTTAGTTGAATTCTAACAAATCACAATATTACCAAGCCATTCACTGAATTTTCACAAACATGTAATTTCTTTGCCTCACGCCAGATTTGTCAAAATCGCGAAAAATAAAGTAACTTTTTTGGAAAGGTTCCACCTATATTCGCCTTGTTTTATGCTGATATAAGTGCTTAACAACTATCGTATTTTCTAGATGTGGCAACTCGTATTTCCTGACAAATTCTTTCTTGTCATCTGGCATTCATGTTTTTGTTTTAGTAGGTGCCTCATTCGTTCGGTATTGTTTTGTCAGTCGTTTCACGAATGTTCATGAGAATTTTTTGCAATAAACCTTAAAAAACCGGCGCTTTTAAAGCTTATTATAGAAACAAAATACATTAATTAAAATACAAAAAACCACGTACAGATTTTTATGTTTATTGATGCTCTTATATTCGTAGGTCCTGTCTATGTTGCACTCCATTATTCCATCGGCCTTCACATTTTCAAGATTTTTGCTCATAGAATACTGAAGCAGACTCTCTATTCATAAAGCAAAAATTAAAGATGTCCCTGTGTGAGCCATCCTAAAGAAAAAGTACACAAAAGTATATGCAAAACTGTGCCACAAAATGTGAGCAAAAGAGAGCGTTAAGGTTGTTCATGTCCCAAAAGACAAACTGAAAAAAACAAAATTGGTTAAAATCATCCGGCACTGGATTGAAACCAAGCGAAAAAGTTTGCGAGTATCACTTTTTGGATTTCGAGATGCGACCAGATCGGAAGAGGATGAAGTTGCCTATCCAAATTTTGCTTCACTTTGACGCAAACTTGAAAATTGTCGTTTCATTTAAACGGAAGTTTGCGAGTATCACTTTTCGGATTTCGAGATGCGACCAGATCGGAAGAGGATGAAGTTGCCTATCCAAATTTTGCTTCGCTTTCACGCAAACTTGAAAATTGTCGTTTTATTTAAACGGATTTTGTTTTAAATCATATATTGATTGTCGTGTGTTTCACCTGGAAAAAGGATTGGCCCAGCTTAGGGAACGACTTGAGAAACTGGATAAATTCACATCCCACGGCAGAAAAATACTTTCTCAGGGGCAGAATAAAAAGATTAGAAGACCAATCCAAAATAATTCATTGGGATTGGGACGACATGGCACAGACAATATTCAAAATTCCTACTTGGATTAACATAAGTATTCTGCGAATGGGAAAACTATCTTTTTTTTTAAACTTACAGTTTTTACAATATAGGTTGTCAAAGTTATAGGTTGTAAAGTACCGAGAGTTGCAGTAATTGCTAAAATTTTATTTCTGTATGGTTTTGGTTATTACGATTATTTATTAAATTACGAACTTTTGGATACTCATCTTTCTGAAATCTTAGAAAAATCATAACAATTATGAAAAACATTACTAAATTACAGCTTTAAAAACAAAATATGGTAAAGTATATAAAGAACTCGATAACTAGACATACTCATATATGGATGCCAATCACATGAATTTTCCACATACAATATACATACAAATAATAGGGTGTCATTCATAAAATAACATAAAATTATTATACAGCTTACATCGACCTTTCTTAAATTTTTTAGTACCATTTCATAAAGGATAACTAATGTTCCTTTTTTCCTTACATCTAAATTGCAGTAGCATACAAAATCAGTGGCTTAACTTTATACAACCTTTTATTATTGAATCATGCTTTATTGCTGAAGTCTGTCAAAGATGAACTTAATGACTTGATCTTTGATCGAAAATAATAACACCATCATTACTTATACTCGTGTGGAGCTTTGTAGAGTTCAGAGGAAAACAAGATTTAATCGACCCTTCCGTAAAATTTTGCTGAGCCAATTTTTCTCTAATTATTTTTTGCTCTACCAGCGCCATCATTACCGAAGTATAATAATTAGGAGTTTTAAAGCTGAAACTGAGCTAGTGTAACAATAATATGATAGAAATCCCTACCTCTAATCTTACTGGCTTGTAATGCGAGTGAGGCTACATATAAAGTTAAGAAATTTCACGGAAATATACATTATTTGTTGGCTTTATTTGATAGGCTTGGACATGGAGCTTTTCAAATAAATATTCTATATTCATCAGTGTATACACATATGTAATCCTCTAATCATAGCGATACATTCTATAGACTAGTCGCAAACTTTCTTTTCTAAAAAAAATCCACTAATTTGCAAATAATTTGATAATTTTACTTCTGCTATTACCCTAGTCATTGACGAACTGTTATGATTTCTTCCGAACAAGAATGATTCCATACCAGCTTAGCTTTTCTCTGCAGGGTGCTGCCACACTAACATCAATACATACACATAATTGTACGTTAACAATATGTAGACCCCCACATGAATTTGTCAATGTATCCTCCCATTCTGGGCCAACGATGAGATCTGCGTCATAGAGACTGACTGTAAGGAAGCTGATAATCACATTATTGCCATTTCAAAGGATAAATACCGTTAAGGCGGAAATACTTGTAGTGGCTGGCATGTGAAACAAGTGGTCGAATCTTAAAATTGTGTGAAAAATCTAAATCCTGAGCACAGTTGTCTCGCGGTGCCGCAGCGCAACGGTTTAAACGCATTCACTTCCTCAATCTTGGTTACATGAAAATGTGTTTTGAAGAGTCAAAATTGAAATTGCAACAAATCTTAATAAAATGCAAAGATAAGTGCATCGATCCGAAAGCATTTAGTTGTGTGCAGAAGTTTATAAGTGAAAATGAGAATGAAAGTGGGAGTGCTGTCAAAAGGTGGAAGCTATTCAAATTTTGCTTGATATTTGCTCTACTGGCATATGGATATAATTACTTCTTCAATGAGTTATCGTCAAAGGTAAGATAGCTTTTTTATGAATTAATAAATACAGGGCGTTCAAATAAAAGGAATGTCCGTGTGACGAATGGACACTATTTCAATGCATTTTTTTTTCTGTATATAAAGAATGTTGGAAATTGAAATAACTGTATATTGCAAATGCCTTGTATTTTAAATATCTTTGTTTATTTTACAACAATGACATAAATCAACTGTAAGTGCAGCTCAAAACTCTGTTAGTTCTTGCTACATAATTTCGAGCAATTTTTTTTTTTTTTTTGCTGAATTCCATTCATTTATAAGTTCGGAACTCAATTAAAAACTCTTTCATCCCACAAATGACTTAGTTTGCGTGATGAATTAAATATAATTGACGATTTCAAGCTACTTTGTATGGTAAAAAAGTAATAAAAAGTGTATAATAAACCTTATTGCTGCCATCGACTGCCTTGAGAAATGCAAGAAATAATCTAATAAACTGATATGGAACAGATCAAACAATTTTTATTGAGAAGCATACATCACGGCCACAAACCGTCTCATTACACTGCGTTACAAAAACGAACTTTTTTTCTGTCCTATGAACCGAATATACTTTTTCGGAAAGGGGAGAAAAAATAAAAATACACGTGCATCGGCGATTTTCATGTACACGTCAGGATTTTTTTTCTAAATATTCGGCATAACTTGAAGGAAAATTTTTAATGTAACAATTTTTAGTTTTAATATAATAAAATTAATAAAAAAATTCGGAGTTTTATATCTCTATTGTAATGCGGAGTGAAATACCTTTCTTTTGATACCCACATCGGCATATCTCATGCAATTTTTTTTTAATTTCGAACAGGTGGCAACCCTGTTAAACATGGCCAGTGGCAACACCCAGATGAAAAGTCTAGAAATGTGATACACTATCTGTGTGCCCAATTTCATTCAAATCCGTTAAGCTAATCCTGAGATCGTGTGGCTATACAGATATGCATACAAGAATTGCTCGTTTAAAGTTATAAAATACAAAAAAAAAAAAACAATTGTGACGTGTACATGAAAATCGCCGATACACGTGTATTTTTATTTTTTATCCCCTTTCCGAAAAAGTATATTTGGTTCATAGGACAGAATGTGTGTAACGCGGTGTTATCAAACACAATCACGTACACCAGACTTTTTTCCACGAAATTTCCCAGAAGTCCGATAATTTTGTTGCGGAGCTTTAAATTTAACTCTTTAGCTATAATTTTATTCTTGGTATTAAAATTTTTTCACATAACGTTTGTATGTAAGAGCATAAGGAGATTTAGGTACATGCAGGCATGCATACACATACATACTATATACACATACATATACAAAATGGGCGAAACTGTATAATTAGCACGTACATCTATCATAGAACGGTAATTTTCAAAAAAGCAAAAAACATTACGAGTACATCTCTGTTATTGCTGCTACAATTTGTTGGTGCAGCCTGATCTTTTCGCTCAAATTAAAGGATCCGCAGTTTTATTCCCTTCTGAATGGCAGGGAGCTACTTCAATGCAGCAATAGCAAGCAACTTGGAGGGTTGCCATTATCTGTCGAGAGGTGAATGTAAGTAGAAAAAAACATTTTCCACCAATCTGTGTTCCATGCTCGGGGTTTCAAACAACATGCAGTGTAGTTTGGCACTACGAATGACAGTCACAAAACAATCCATTCAGATACAGCAGCCGCCAATGAATGACTCAATGTATGGGCGATGCCATAAGTGTATATCTCGGAAACGACTCGGCAAACTTGGTGCACATATTGCTCTCCATGTCACTTAGATCTGACAATAATATTATATCATATAAAACCATGACCAACTTTTTTTCACACAGTCCTTTTTTAAACGATTTTGAAATGACGGTTTACTAATGCATTTTGTTACACAAAGTTTTCCTTCTTGCCCGAATGTCAAAACAAAAAACGTTTTTCTAAACAAACAATAATTCGTAAAAGGATGTCTTATTAAGTAAAAATGTGTCGTTAAGAGCAATAAGTATATTATAAAACTAACCCAGTCCAACTGTGCATTAAAACTTCAACTTATTTAGGTTGCGTCTAACAAGTAAAGGGTGGTTAAATTTCAAGGGTCGATGTTGAATGTGAACCACACCTAAACATCAACGACACCGTTGGACTTCTTTATTTGGGGTTATTTGAAAGAAAATGTGTACGTCGATAAGCCAGAAACAATTCAAGAGCTAAAGGATGAGATAATTCGGAACATTAACGGCGTAGAACCTTAATTATGCCTCAGCGTCATCGAAAATTTGGACCATCGGATGGAGGTGTGCGGCGGCCATTTGGCCAATATTTTGTTTCATAATAAAGAGAAATGACAATAATTTCCTAAAAAAAATTGTATTTTATTCAAAATCAACACCAGCCCTTGAAACTTAACCACCCTTTATTGTGCAAGGTGGTGCAAAATTAATCATCCAATTTTTTTTTAATAATTTTTTGCCAAATAAAGAAAAACGATGTTGAGTGATGAAAATCTTTATTTCACCTTTACGGGCTCCATTGCTTGCCTGTTTGTATGATATGATGCAGCTGTCTGGTTCACAAGTGTCAAATATGATTGACGTATGACGCCATTTGCCAGAATTATAAGTTTTCCGATAGGGTAATTAATATAGCGCCGCCTTGTATTTACAACTCGAAAAAACAAGAAAAAAAACTATCGCTAATAACAGGCTTTGTTACAACGAAAAAACAAACAAATGCCGTTAATAATTTAAGTAAACTCCGACGGATGGGCTGGACATTTTTGACTTAGTATCTGACATATCTACTGATGATACGTTTTTAGTCCAGTCCGTAATATACGTGAACACTTCTTATCAAGTAACCACGAATAGTTGCAAAATTGGTTTTTATTCCCAATTTCAATTTGAATTCCTATCACACTATTTTTTTTTTTTTTTTTTTGACGTGATAACGTCTTATAATTCGATTTAGCCGGCTGCACGCACGAAAAAATGTGTCGTTATCTTGCTCAATCGGCGTTATCTTGCTCAATCGCCGTTACCTTGCTTGAAATGCAAGAGAAAGCGCGGAATGAACGACAAAGAGCACAATCGGCCCTCGCATTCGGCAACGTTCGACATCTGGCTCTCTCCTACTTGAGTGAGCAAATATATGTATGTATGTATATGCGCATTTGTATTTGCATATGCCTTCTTTCTGTGTGCATGGTAATGAACCATTTCTCTGTTGAGAATAGGACGATGATAGGAAAAGTAGGAAATAAAAGGGGGTGTTTTGAATGTAATGTGTCTTGAACAAGTCAAATCGATGATGGTGCCTCTTAGTGTTGTTGACTTATTAACGTCTGATGCACAATCGAAATTGAACATATCTTTTATGAATTTGATAAATGTTTCCATTGCGATTCCATTTACCTCCTTCTAAAATTAAAATTTTCTTTTGAAAAATGCAACCATTCCATCAGTATTTTCTTATGACATTGTCGCGTTAAACTATCGTCAGTAAACCGACTTTACAGACAACCTCTTTTTTTTGTAATAAAAATGAATTGCTTTTGTTTTATAAATACTTATGTAATATTGATTTGCGCCTTTTGCATGATTTTTTTGGGTATTTGTAGTTTGTTCAACTTACATTATTTTTTTGAACGCATTTCTAAGGAAGAAGTGTGAGGTATTTTCGAAACGAACTTCCGTCCGTCCCTTGTTCTAACCAACTATAACTCTCATTGTCTGTACGTTTGATTGAGTCCAAAAATTAGCAACCAGTCCATAAAATTTCACTAAAAAGTGTGCGTGTATATACATGAAGTTCAGTCCGGACCGAACTTAGCCTTCCTAAATGGTTTTTTTCCAAACTTCTCCTTGGGCCACTTACGAGATGGCACTATTATCGCGTATCGAGATTATGTTTAATTGGTAGCATCTCTGGAAAGAACACACACCAAGTTTCAGCCAGATCGGTCTATGCCTTTTTGCTTGGCATTCGTTTGAATAAATTTGAAGAAGTCGCAACGACGCACCAGCTCACACCTCAGCTATTGTTGTCGTAAAATTAACGGACATAAAGTTCGAAAACGTTTCACATCCCCTCTATTTGTTTCTAAATTTCAAGAAAGGCTGACGGGAAAAAATTTTATTCAAACAAGGAGGTGATTGCGGAAACGAATGGCTATTTTTCAGACTTGGAAAAATTCTATTATTCGGAAGGGATCAACAAACCAGAACATCGTTGGGCAAAGTGTATAAGCTTTAAAGAATACTATGTTAAAAAATAAAAAAATGTTCTCCCCAAACAATTAAGTAGTTTTTATTTCAGCACGCACTTTTCAAACGAGCTCTGTTTTTTATAGCCTCAAATTTAGCTAAGTGTGCCTGTACAATATTTAATTGAGCAAATGTAGCTTATTTTTCAATTGTTACGAATTTTTTTAAATATTCATAAATTAAATATTTTATAAGAGCCTGCTTCCATTTGAAGTCGCAAGCAAAAGGGAGAACTCTCCAAACATAAAAATCTTAAGAATTCCACGATAAGGTGAAAAAGAAGCTCAGACCATGCCAGTCATGAACGAATGAATACTTATTTATCTTACGAAATTAACTCAAAAAGGCCGATCCAAGTAAAAGCTAAAAGGTTAAAGTATTCTACAAAAACAAAAATGCTCTACATTTTACCTTAAGCATGTGCAGACACGACTTAGATTTGAGAGGAATTTAAATCGAGTATTTAACACCAACACTTACTCTACGCTTGACGACCATACGCATCATCGTTCGTGCGAAATGGAGCGACACAGTTAACTGGTTCAAGTGAAGTAATTGTGCTTTTGACAAAACAAACGCTCCTTTTAAAAAGTAGTGATGAAGAATTAGCTTGGTTTATATTGACTTATTTTACCATTGAAGCAATGGCATGTAAGAACATAACGCAACAACACGAAACCTACGGTGAACAAAATTAGGGGCATCCTTAGCAAGCAGAAAGCGCTTAAATTACTCTAGATACCAAGTCATGTTGACATTTGTGGTAATGAAAAAGCAGACAAATTAGCCAAGTGTGCAACCAAAGCGCTGTTTATCACTGCACCATTCTACTTATGCAACAATAAAGGCATCAAAAGAGCTACCAATTCGATAGTAGCCAACACCAGCACACAAAACTGGAATAATTACTTACACCTACTTCTACAAACACGTTAACCCTAATAAAAATCTTCTTCTCTATCCAACGACTGTATCAACTCGAGAAGCTGTCGTCTTTACCAGATTCCGAATCGATGTCAATCAACCACCTCACAAATCAATGTGCAGCAGCTAGAGCCACGGCAAGTTCGATAGGGATCGCCAATCTGCAAGATCTACTGAGTAGTGTCAATGAAACAAACATAAAAAGTTTTTCCGAATTTTTGAAAAGAAGCAATGATTTCTATGAAATATGACACACCAGTTACACTAATATGTTTCTTCGTTATGGTATATGTTAATTTAACTATAAGGCAAACAGGGACTAGCCGAAGGCCATCAACTACTAGTGCTAGAAATTAAAACTAAAATTTGTAATTTATCTACTTTTTAAAATAAATAATATAATAATAATACATTCTTTCCAGCGTTGCCTATTGGAGTTGCCTCGTGCACTTCGCTACGCCCTTCGACCACCCGAAGATTGCGCCTTTTGCGAGAACATTGAGAGCGCAGTGCGCTTACGCGGCGTCACAAGTGAGGAATTCGCATCGAAATATGCCTACACTGGAGGACCAGTTATAGTCGAGGATGCAACTACGAATTGGACAGCGCCAACGGTGAGTAGGAATGCGTTATAAAAGCTATACTTTTCTTATCGACTTGAGTCTGCTAATTTTGAGTATTCCAATAAAAAATAATTTTAAAGATAAGTTTTGAAAATAAGATCTGAAAATACTGAATTTTTTGTTTTGGTTTTGAAGAGAGATCACGAGTTAAATCAAAAACTATTTGTATATTGGTTATGGGAATAAATTTCCGCCCTCGCAAAAGAGGTGTCGCTGCTGATACTATTTTTGTGTTCGCTCTAGTAATATACTGATGATTTAAAGGTGTATATGAGAGGTCTCGATCGCAGTAGTTGACTTTCGTGTGAAGCATAAAGATCTTTCTTATCTGACGTAAAAAATGTCTACGTTCGTCTCGAAAAAACAGCATTTGCGGGAAGTCATGCCTCATTACTACCTTTTAAAGAAAAGTTCAGCTGAAACGTGCTGTATATTGATCAATATTTACGGTAATTACGCTCCATCAAATGCAACTTGTAAAGAGTGGTTCCGACGCTTCCAAAGTGGCAATTCCGACGAAAAAATTCAAAGATACTCAACTACGACAATTATTGGATGAGAACGCATGTCGAACCCTTGATGATATATATGTCGTAAGAGTTGGATTTTGACAGATCAACCATCGGTAAATATTTGCACGCGATGTGAATGGTCCAGGAAGCAGGTAACTGGGTACCACATCAATTGAAGGAGAGGGATATCGAGAGACGTTTGGTTACGTGGGAGATGCTTCTTGAATGGCTGAAAAGAAAAGGTTTTCTGCATCGTATCGTCTGATTGGGTTTCATGTGATTACCATTGGCAACTGCTTAAATTCGAAACCCGGGCACGATACATCAATTGATAGAAAAATTATTTCCCAATAGAGGTCGCTCCTCGGCAGACAATGACAAACCTCCGAATGTATTTTCGCCATGAAAAAGAGTTATAATTTATTTTTTTTAAAGAATTAACTTTGAAAATAAGGTGTACATTGGTGCAGATATTTATTTTTCGTGAAATAGCTTTTTATTCTTATTCCAAAACTTATTAAATAATGTTTTCGCAATTAAAAAGGACGATGCTTTCAACTCTTGTCTTAAAAAATCGTACTTAAAAAAAGTATACAACATCGAATGCTTTTTACATTCGTATTTGTCTTATAACCCCTTCCTACCGCTCAACGTGTACGCTAAAAAGGTGCAACGCTATATAAAGCTTATAAATATTTTCATTTTTTTTTATTCACAGAAATTCGACTATTGGTACTTTCGCGATATCTACAGGAATGCAAAACGCAAACAAAAAATTCTCGATTGCCAATTTTTACCCTACAAAACAGGCTTCAGGGATATTTTTAAAGCTTTAGATATGCCGAAGGAGCGAGTAGAATTACAGCCCGGTAACAAACCATGGTACTTTGGCTGGAGTAATTGTAATCCGGAGACAGCAGAGGAGTTGCGCAGGCATTATGGACGTCCTTACTTTCTGCCACCCACATCCGAAAATAATGCAGTCGATTGGTTCTTCATTGGCACAGCCGGACTGGGCGCGCATATGCATGTAAGTGAAGAAGTCATAAAAATATCTTTAATTGGATATTAAAACTTTATTTTCTTTATGATTTCTGCAGATCGACAATGTACGCCTACCTTCGTGGCAGGCGCAGCTGTCGGGCAGTAAGCGTTGGTTACTTGCACCGCCACCGGAATGCTATTTCAGATGCAAACGCTTCGATACCATTGTGCGCAGGGGTGATATAAGTAAGACTTTCGATTTTTTCCCCCGTTTTTGATATTCATACTCTACAGAGGCTTTTAAGTGTGTGTTTAATTGTAATTTTCTTTTTAATATCCTTGCAGTTGTTTTGGACACCAACAAATGGTATCACCAGACATTTGTGCAGCCGGGAGAAGTTAGTCTTACCATTGGTGCCGAGTATGACTAAGAGTGCTCTTGAGGTCGCATAATCAAAGCAAAATATATTTAGCAATCAATATTCTTGCATCATGTGCTCATGTGAATTCCTATAGACATAACTATAGTTAAATGTATTTGAACACAAGAATATATGTACATATATATGTACATATATATGTATGAGCGTGAGTTAGATGCGAATCGTTTATCTATCGTTTTTATTTTTTTTTTTTGTTTAGTTTGAATCAGTCACTGGAATAAGCGTTTTTAACATCTGAGTAAAGTAAGTGCAAGTACACCATATTTACCGTAGCCAAATGGGTACGACTTTGCATTCATTTGGTCACAAGATCGTGTGTTGGTTCGGTTGGTCGTAAGCCCATGTGAACTTTTGAGGCTTTAAATGGTATAAGTGTTTTTTGAGAGAGAAATTTAGATATTTTATTGTTTCCACTACCTTCGCTTTCTTCTAATTTTTGAAGTGCAAACTTCTTTAGACGCGTTTGAACTTTTTGCAGGTGCTCTGTTCGGCAGCAATGAAAAGAACAAACAGAACCGAGAGGTACATACTTGTATTGTAGAATATAAAGAGATTACATAAAAATTGTATTTGTAGGTTTGTTTGTTGAAGAGGTGTGAGCGTAAGTATGGGTTTTCTGAAACTTCGCATATGAATAAAATTTTTTTTGTGAGACGATGAGTAAGGAAAGTAAGCATGATGGAAAGATAATGAGATGGCGTCTAAGATGGTACCGTTGCTTTGCTCTCAGCGAATTTGACAATGATTGACGACTTATTAGCACAATTCGTGACCAGTATAGCCATATTACCATTTCCGTAACGTGATTTAGCATTTTCACTTCACTGTGAACTCAATTAATAACGTTGAAGAACTGAGCAAGTGTTGATAGCGAAAATTCATCTTCTGCGGTCCAACCGCTATCGTTATTGAGCATATCTGTTTTACCAAACCCAGCTTTAATGAAACAATTTTGTATTGACTGTGGACTCACTTGCTCCCACGGTTTGTGCATGAAATGAACAGCATCTTGTAAATTGGTTAAACTCCATAGCAGAATTTGTTTGTGCCATCCGCAACAAAATGTGTTTCAAAACTAACGATTTATACATGAACATTTTATTTAAATGCTGTTGTGTTTGCTGGGAGAAAAATAACTTTAACATTTTTGAATTTTAGATCGCGAGGGTGGGAAGAAATTGAACGACGCCCCGCTCTTGAAGTTGCATTTTTCCATCGAATTGCACGAGAAAATCTGTCATCAAATCAGACCTCATCCAAGCCTTCTTTTTTTTTAGCTTTGCTACCTTTATTTCATGCCTTCACAAAACATTCGTAGCACAATTTAACACTATTAAGACCTTTGAGCTTCAGCAGACTCATTAAAAACAATCTCTTCGTATTTAGGGGATTCCCCTATACCTACAAGTGTTATTGAATAAGCAACAGGTGTACGAATATAGTAGAGGCCGCCGTAGCCGAATGGGTTCATGCGTGACTACCATTCGGAGTTCAGAGAGAAAGTAGGTTCGAATCTCGGTAAAAGACCAAAAATGAAGAAAAAGTTTATTCTAATAGCGATCGCCCCTCGGCAGGCAATGGCAAACCCCCGAGAGTGTTTCTGCCATGATAAAGCTCCTCATAAAAAATATCTGCCGTTCGGAGTCGGCTTGAATCTGTAGGTCTCTACATTTGTGGAACAACATCAAGAGGCACGCCACAAATAGGAGGAGGAGCTCGGTCAAACACCCAAAAAGAGTATACGTGCCAATTATATCTATATAAAGGAAAAAACAATGTTATTGACTGTCGGGTTATGGGGAATCCAAATACTCTTTGGGTAGAAAACAAGTATCCGCGTCCTGTTATGAGAGGGTTGTGCGCTCAAGAGGGAAAAATTCTCAAAAGCCCTTAAGAATTTTTAGTAGTGAAAAAACTGTCCGTTTATGGGATATGTCCGTTCAAGAGAGGTGCCCATTAGGAGAGAGAGCACTGTAATTATTTGATATTTCAGAGAACGCCTGATACAACTATTGTAGTTGTGTCATAAAATTGAAATTTGTTTAAGACGTTTTTAAGAATGCATAGAAGTTATTTAATAGTTTCTTCGTATTTTATAAGCTTTTCCTTTTATAACTCTAAAGTTTGCACGAAACTCATTGAATGCAAGAGCGGCTGTGAAAAATGAAGTGAACTTTTCCTTGTGTCACACGTTTTTGGTTTTTTATTTTTTATCAACTAATTTTTATTTTCGCTATAAGAATTAGTTTGATAATTCACTATTATTAGTTGGTTTTAGTTTGCACTTCTGCCGGCAGTTCTCACAACTGCCTCCGTTTTGAACGAAATTTGTTACAGTATCGAATTTATAAATAAGTGCATATTTCATCAGCGCCACTTAATGTTCGAATATGATGCAGTAGCATTGCCACAAAACGCCACCTAAAACAACAATGACTTTTTCAAATGATTTCACAGCAACAAATACTAAATTAATATCCAAAGCGGTGAGTTGACGCGCTGACAACTAAGGAAACTGGCGTGTGCCATGGCGATATCACACACACACTTACGCATTCATGAATTTGTTTAAGTCAGTTTAATTGCATAAAATAAGTGTACGCTTAAATAGGTAGCATATACTCATGTGCTTATAAATATATTTACTAATACCCAGTTGGAATTTTCCTTGAGAGCAGCAAATTCTGTTGATGCGAATAATTTCTCTAAAAATCGTCTGTGGACCGATTTACTCTATAGATTATTTGCCAGTGATCCATGCTAATATTCAGCTTAAATTTAACAGTACTTAACAAGAGATCGTTCCCACGACAGTCGGTTCTACGTAACCGGAACGGCTCGGATTTATATCCGGCCAAGGACTGTCACTTCAGCAGCATTCCCCGTATATGTATGGGGTCATAGCCGATATCAGCTACAGACTAAAGAGAGGACTGATAGCCAATAGACCACGCAAAGCCCAAACGGATCCTCAAAATAGACGGAGCATTGTGAATTAGTCAGCGAATGTCTGATTTCCCTGCTGGTAGCATTTGAATACTTCGCTCCTATTTGGGTACCAGGCCACAGAAACATTGTGTGTAACTGTATCGCTAATGGGCTGACTAAGCATCGCATTGAGATGATACCCCTTACAAAGAGATAATAGGAGTTCGTTTAGCTACCTGTGTTCGTCTTTTGGATAGCAACTCCTGAAGTCAGGATACTCTAGGACTTACTGGCCAAGAGTGGTTCAAAGATGGTTACCGAAGCGTAACCATCACGTACGCTACACAAGCATTTCGAAGAAAGGCGAACAATGGAGCTGTTTCAGTACTGGCAGCTAGAGCAAAATATGTAATAACGCCCTGGGTCGCATCTGATCATACCGAACTTCCCGACAAGTGGTAAAGTTAACATGAAACAGTGTTCCAGAGGAGGTCGACTCAGACATACCGACAACAGTTACGGACGCGTGAGTTATCGACTCACGACCATATCATACGCAGACAAGACGATAGAGCACATGACATTACCGCACACTTTCGAAGTTCCACTTACTTCATAATGGAGTAACGGAGACTATCAGCAACGTATAACCTCAACACGTCATAAGTAGAGAGCCTGGACGCAGGTTTCTTTTGTGGTTGTTATCCACAATCACAGCTCCATACTCGATGTAGTGCAAATGCGGTCCCGGGATGAGAGTCAGCCAAAGAAGGGAGGTCTGTTTTAGTGAGAGCACGGAGTTAAACTCTAATACAATTTCGGGTCCTTTCTGCGGTGTCATTCTGAAGAAGGATAAACTATTTTCCAGCTGCGTTGTAACTACTTTTTTCTTTCCTCTAAACGCAATTCCTGATGGTATTCGCTGTTTTTTATACCACAATTTTTTGTGTTTAACGGTCACGTCCTTTTAATTCCAGATGTGGTGTAACCCGCAAGCTTCTTGTAAGAAAGGACAGCACAAAAGAAGGAATAATCAAAAGATATATATTATTGATTCAGGTATTCTTTTCTTAAACGTAGGTCAAAACTGTCTTGACAACCCATTGCCTATGCAATGCTCTAAGCCAGAGTTTACAGGTAGATAGAGAACACTCGCGTTATGGGTAGAGTTTAATCACTGTAATCAAGTACCTTTCCTGGCTAGCTCATAGGCGGGCGGGCGTCTTGAAAAACCTCCTAGTTTTTTTTTTCGTTTCGTTATGAAAGATATTTTATACAGCTTGTACTATAGGAGAAAGCCTCGTATGAATGGGAAATAGAGATTTGTAGCAGCCGTATAGTTGAAATAGATAATATATCACAAATCTGACATCACCTATGTTATACAGACTAAATGTCAATTCATTGACTCACACTTTTTCACTTCCTGTTTTTTGTTTTTTTTTTTGTTTGTTTCCAATTTATTACATCTGTCAACTTTTGACACTTAATAATTTTTATAACAATTATGGAAATAAATATAAGCGTAACATTAAATCATTATTTAAAGTACAATCATTATTTCAGCATATCTTTGTTTGTGTGTGTTAGTGGTCTGTGAATATGTTTTGTGCTGCAATCTCGAATGACGTCATTGATTATGTACCAGGTTGCGTTTGTGATAGTCTTTAGGATTTTTGATTGTAGTCGTTGCATTATTTTAATGTTTGATTTGCTTGCTGTTCCCCATAGTTCGATGCCATATTTCCAGATCGGAGTTATACGAGTTTTGTAGATTAACAATTTATTACTAAGTGAAAGTCGCGAGCCGTTTCGTAGTAGCCAGTAGAGCTGTCTGAATCTGTTTTTAACTTCGTTTCTCTTTTGAAGTATATGCTCCTTCCAGGTCAGTTTTGCATCAATTATTATGCCTAAATATTTGGCTTTTGTATCATATTTAATGACTTTATTATTTATAGTCAATATTTGTGGATCATACTTTCTGTTTGTGTATATATATTACTTGGATAGTTTTATCTGTGTTAATTTCGATTCCCCATGCATTGAACCAGGCCAGCGTTGTGTTAAGTAGCTGTTGTAGTTTATTTATGGCAACATTTATGTTTTTTTTAGATGTCATTAAACGGTGTGATCAGTAAAAGTTGCAATCATGCTATCGTCACTTGGGCAGGGTATATCATGTGTATAGATAATGTATAAGAGTGGCCCCAAAACGCTTCCTTGTGGAACACCTGCTTCCATACGTAGAACATCACAGCATTCGTCCTGATATTTAACATAAAAATATCTTTCATTACGGTAACTCCGCAAGAGTAGATAATTGTCAGTTGGAAGTATTTTTGAAGTGAAAACTTCTTTAGAATCGTTGGGAGTGATTTGAGAAAAAGTGAAACGAAAAAAGCGACCCTCTTGGCTACGAAGCGTTATATTATATGTTGATATAAACGTAGCGACGAACTAAATAACTTTTAGGCCAGCGCCGACAGCATGGCGCGGTAGCCGAGCGACTAGCAATGTGAGCTTCCGATCCAAAATCCTTGGTTCGAATCACAAGAAAAAAATTTTTTTTATACAGTTATTTTATTTTATTTTATGATATGTTTATGAGGAGCTTTTTTCATGGCAGAAATACACTTGGTGTTTTGCCATTGCCTGCTGAGGGGTGAGCGCTATTAGAAAAATAGTTTTCCTTAATTTTGGTGTTTTCACCGAGATTCGAACTGACGTTCTCTCTGTGAATTCTGAATAGTAGTCACGCACCAACCCATTCGGCTGCGGCGTTTGTTTAATTTTACTGATGCAAAAATGAGGGAAAATATTTGAATAAAGTTTGCTTACTGTTTACACATTTTCCAAAGGTGACGGAGAACCAAAAAAAAAGTCGATTTTCAAACAAATACGAGTGCATATGTGTAATTGTGTTAGAGTTTCGTTCACGCCCCAGCAAAACCTGCGTGCATATGTGTTTGTAACATTCAAAAAAATGTAATTGTGTTAGAGTTTCGGTCACGCAGGTTTTGCTGGGGACGCTCATAATAGCAACCGCGTGGGTATTTTTATATTCGTAAATATTTTCATTTTTAAATATTTACCGCAATTATGCCGAAAAATAATGCAGAAAAGTGTCGTGAATATCGACAGAAAAAAAATCAATAAATAGCATCACGCAATTCATTCACGAAAATTTAATAAAGTATACACCAGAAGTATCGCGGATACTTAGAAAAGATTACGATAAAGTTCCAATGATTTTAAGTGGCGATTTTAACGTAAATTTTGCATTGGACACAGCGGTTCCTTCAATTGACTTTCTCAATAGAACATTCAATTTAAAAATGTGTAGCAATCGCACTGAATCGACAACACGATCAAAAACAACATTTGACGCGGTATTTCTCCAACTTATACTTCTTTACTACTATCTGTAATTTTAATTCTAATTTTAGTTTTGATTTTACTGTTAATCCTTTTATGTAAACTATTCTTAAGGTCAATCATTGTAAAAATAACCTATGGTTGTATGTTTTGACTTTAATAATAAATAAATAAATAAATAAATATGTTGACAACATCGAAACCAAAGCATTTGTATCATATTTTAGCTATCATAAGCCACTCGTATCATTTGTTGAAATTGAAAACATTGAGGATGAATAATAATAAAATGATGAAATATTATAATGAACCTATAATTATCCCGCCCCTAATGCTGCTTTCGTCTCATTCTCTCTCAGTTTGTTTTACGGAAGGTTTCACTTCTATCGGGATGCCATACATTGTCAAACGCCTTAGGCACGCCACTTCCTGTTGAATCGAATAAGAGAGAACACGTTCTAGCAAGACTCTGCCTTTCACCACATATTTCCACATTTTGAACAGTTCTAGCAACTGACGGTTTGCAGTGATACTCGTATTTTTACTATTTACAGTTGAATAACCATGAAATGAAATCCTCCCCCTCATGTAATAATTTTACTTTTTGTTGAAGTAATTTTATTCCACTTGGTGTTAAATAAGGGAAGAGAGGCACCTGTACTCGTATACATGGATGTAGTGAATAGAAGTTGGAGGGAAAATTTAGATTTATTATTTCTTTCTATATTATCTAATTATTTTGAAATTTTTGGGGTCATTGGTAATGAACTTGGAGTTAGCTCTCAAAAATTCTAAATTGCGGTTCCAATAATTTAACATAGATTAAAAAAATATATAAAAATTGGGAAATACAGGCCATTTAAAGCAGTTTTTTGAGGTTAAGAGAACGAAACAGGTCACGGATTCAGTTAAAACTAAAAAAACAAAATCGTTTTATTACTATTATTTAAGCATACAGTACAACTAGTCTGATCCTAGTTTTATATACGTTTGGATATTGGCAAATTTTAGTAACTTAATGGAAATAATTTTCTCCTTCCAGCAATGAAGAATTCATCTACCAGCTGAAATCCCCCATTGCAAGGTTTCTTTTTGTTTATTTAACACTTTGATTGCTATTTAAGGTTTTAAAAAATAGAAATAAAGCCTAAAAAATTAAATAAATATAAATTTTCTCTTCTCTTTTTTACTCTGAAATTGCCTTTGAGTAAATCAGTGGCTTCTATGAAACTCAACATACAAAATAACTTCCCCTAATATAGGGAATATTTCCAGCTACTCTACTTACTTACGCCTAACGACAAATTATTGGGGACTCCGCTTGAGCTCAGCCAAGTGCGAATGTAATCGCATTAGATAATTAAAAGTACTCGCTGACAATAAAATGGAATTAAAAAGAAAAGGCATTTAATAAACGCTTTTAGGTATATGCATATATGTATGTGTGTGTTTGCCTATGCATTACTTATATATAAACAGTGCGACGAATTGCACGCTGTAATCAAAAAACGCGAAGCATGCGTTAAAATTCAATTCAACAAGTTGCTGGTAAAGTTTTTGTTGCCAACTTTGGTTGCTTCAATTTAAATTATTTTTGTTATTTTTGTATACGTATAACATCTTTTTTCACAATTTACCAAATGACTGTACTCGTAATATAACCGGTCAAATACCGACATGGCCTAGACCAAGCTCTGAAGATCTACTAACGCACGAAAATGCATAACTTTTATATCATCAGCGCAAATACCAGATCCAAACAAAAACAACAACAATAATTAATACAAATAATTGCACGCAATCTCACTTGTTTCTTATGGCATTGCATTCACAGCTGCTTTCCTGCCAACATTGATATAATTTTCAATCTGCAGCCCACCAGATTGGCCTGGAATTGACACCAGCCGGCTTGGTTGGTTGTGTGGTCACTGATTTCGCAAAAATGTCGCCGGGCAGACGCAAAACATACTCCTCATTCAAAATACCTGTTCCTGCACCGGTCCGATGACAATTTTAAGTCACCTTCAACCACTCGGCGCTATTTATGCTCCAATCACCAGCCAGTTTTTCTCCTCGAAAAGCTGAAGGCGGCTTTACTCTACAATTGTCTGCTAATCCCACCTGAATTAGGGACTGCGTTTATTGATAGAAAATTTCACTTCACAAAGTTCAATGTGCCCTTGTAAAAATTGGCATAGCTACGGTAGTAAAAAAAATTTAATAAATAATTTATGACAAAACATGTGAAAAAATGGAAAATTATAAAAATGTAATAACTTTTGTATGATATCAAGTTTGATTCAGCTTGTGGAAGCACGTGTCCTTGGCAATATATCATTTCCTTTAAATGACTTTTCTTGCTAACCAATTGTTGTAATAGGGGGATTCACACTTCACCGGTTGCCGCTGTTACGCCCTGCTCAGATTTTTTCCTAAGCATTCTGTTTTAGTAAAACTTATTTTTAGCATACTGCGTAAGAAATAACTTTTTTTCGCTGCCAAAATGGTTAGCTTAGGTTATATTGTGGTAGTTTCCATCTTAAACAGGGTGTATTTATATTGCATTTTCGAAAAGTGGGAGGAGAAGAAGTTCGTTGAGCGAAATGCTATCGGTCAGCGACAAGCCAAACAATTCCTAACACCGAGCAGAGGAATTTCTTATAAGCTATATTACTTTTACTCAGCAGAATAGACTTAAAATTTCTAACTGGTTACTTTATAGACCACTGTAGCCTGAAATGCCACTGAAAACAACTTGATCTCTCTGCGGCCGTAGCTGTCGATTCTGTGAAATGGACATTCAAAATTCAGAAGAATTCCTTTGTAAATGTCCTGAACTATACAGAAAATGACTACACCACCTTGTTGGTACTGCCATGCCTCCATATAAATAATAAACCCCAGAATGAGCTAAAATTTTGGTCACAGTGCGCAGTGGCTTAATAATATTAATAATAATGCTTTGCGAAGTATGCAAGTTTTTATAGATATTTATTTGTATACACTCTGGCAGCCAGTAGATATCAAAGAAAGACCTATTTAATACATTTTTTTAATCCTCCTGGTATAGAGACTAGTCAAGGTTTGGTTTCAGTTGCAAGGCCATCGAATGGGTAGAGCAACGAAATTCCCGAAAACAAATTTTCCAAACACAGATTCCCATTTAAAACAAAATATCCTAAAAACCATAATCCCCAAACTCAAAATCCCAAATCGAAAATCCTCAAAACCATCACAGATTTCTTAATTATTTATTGCCATATTTTTGGTAAGCCATAGCGAACTCAGCCTAAAAAACTACGATTTGTGCCTCTATAATTCCTCTATAAGGTTATCTCTGTTTGTTTTATCATTTTTCTTAAAGTAAATTTGTGATTTCGCATTCAAACGTGGAATATTTGTTCAACGGTTTTTTGTTATAAAATTCAAAAAATCCTTTCAAAGTGCAATAAAGGAAATTTGGAAAATGAAAATTGTTTTCTAACGGTTATTCTTTCCCTTTGCTTTCGCAAAATAAAAAGTAAGAATCTGAAATCTGAAATCTGTGACATTAGTAAGTTCATTTAGGGTCCGTGCAATGTTTGCATCCATAGCATAATTGAATTTGCTCAACTGCGCATGAAACATGCCAAAATGGCCATTGACTAACAAATATTATAAAAGTAATCTTCTGCGGATACTTGTATCAATACAATCAAATTGCACTTGTTAGCACATTTAATATAAATAAAGACTTTTGCTGTTCTTATACCTTGTAATGATATTAAATTCAAAATCTAATATCAGAAATCGTATGAAGAGCCTTTTGAATAACTTTTTTACTAAATAAAATATATGATTTTGAGTGATGGAAGTCTTCATTTTAGTTGTATACTGCAGCTGTCTAGTTCACAGGTGACAAATCTGATTGACGTACGACGCACGGGCATCAACTGTCTCTTAGTTGGCTTAATGACAGTCCAGAGGATTGTTTACAAGCGCGCGGAAGCATTTTGCCGAGAGTAACCGCGAAAAAAGAAAATCAAGATCCAAATCTCACACCAAAGCAGCTACAAGTCAGACTTAAATAGCGAAAGAGAAAATTTTCAAATTGAGCAATTCGTAAACTACTAAAACAATAGTGTTTATTTGACCGACCGTTCATACGAGAATTTGAGTCATCGATTGGCTACCAGGAGACAGCGCTCGTCACAGGTAATGGTTTGGGGCGGTTTAACCGCAGATGGGCGCTCTGCAATCGTTTTCATCCAGCCTAGCGTCAAGTTAAATGCGAAAATGCGAAATATTATCGGGAACGTATTTTGAAAGTTGTCTTGAAGCCGTGAGCAGACAAACATTTCGGGATTTCGGTGGCAGACCATGGACGTTTTAACAGGACTCGGCACCGTCTCACAAAGCTCGAGTAAAACAAGAATGGCTAAAAAACAACTAAACTACAATCATCTGTCGTTCAGAAGACGCTGAAAACTTTAGGTACCTCCATAAGTGAAAAAGCATTAAAACGCATACCACAAATTGGCGGTGAAGCTCGGCCAAACATCCTAAAGGGTGAATGAACATTCGGTCTTCGATGCTAATCCTCAATGGAATTTTAATTGCGTGGAAAATTTTATTTCACAATATCTGCTACACTCGCAAAGTTAGGATAGTATTTCAGATTGCTTGTGTCATTTTTTTCGATTATATGGTTTTGCTTAAGCCAATTGCTTAACTTCTATGCCATCTTTAATGCTAGACGTATTTCATGAAAACCACTTTCATGCTAAAAATGCACTCGGGAGCAACCTATAGCTACCGCAGACTGCCAGAAAAAAATTTTTATCGAGTTTCATTGCACAGCAAACATCGAAACCGGGTTCAACCGAGTGTTAGTGAGACCCAAGCCTACTCGGCTATGGCAACCGCGAAATAAATAGTGTCAATACTGCTTTTTCCCCCCGATAGAACTACATGTGTATGTAAATATATGTATGTATATATGTACAATACACCTTCATATACGGTATGTAGTCATCGTTGTGAATTATTAAAAAACAGAGATGAGATTTGGTTTTTATTTTTAAGACCAAGCGATTTATAATCACCCAAATCTATCCACTGTGCTAATGTGTCACCGAAATACCCCTCTAATATAATAAAATTTCACAAAAAGAAGCGCCAGCGAAAATACAAAATAGTTGTGTTTAGAGCAAAAACTTTAGTTAGTAATCAGCTGACCAGCATTCAAAGCCAAGATACTGAAATTAATACCTATGCCGAAAACTTCCTGAATCGCTATTGCAGCGCACGGCACGCCAAGCGAGGAATACGTCTTCATGCTTCGAATTTCAAAGTTGCTGTTGCAACTGCATGCGAAAGTGTTGCAGCATCAACGCGACGGGCAACACCAATACAAGTGCCAGCAATGCCCGAACACAGCCAGACTGATAGGCAGGCGCATGCACAGTCAAACACGCAAACCGACGGCCATCCAACTGAGTTGACTTGTTTTGGCAGTAATCAGTTGGGTAGGTCGTCCAACAACGAGTGCATAGCAGGCGGGCGCGTGCGCTGAAATGTTGCCACATCACGCGCGCAACCACTTCACCACTTGGTTGTTGCGTGCCAACCACATTTCAATTGTAACTTCCAATTTCGCTGCATCACTTTTTTTCTACATTGTAAATTGTTGCTTAGTTACGGTTTTCCTTTTATACAATTCGATTGGTCAGTGAATTTTTGGCGACTGGCTGGTCCTCCTTTCGGCTGGATGCTGCAGTTGCGCACTCGCACTTTCATTTGTGGTAGCTGCTGCGCAAACTAGGAAAACTAGTCTGGAACTAAAACTGCGTTTTTGTGATTTGTTTTTTTTTTTAGTTTTTATTTTTTGTTTTGGTAAGTCATAAGATATAAATAAAAGCACGCATTGCAAGTGCGTCATGTGACTTTGTGGTACTTGGCAACTACTCTGCGCCGGTTACTTAGCGGAGGAGAAAATACGCAAGCAATTTAGACTGTTTCGGTGAGGTTAGTGCACTTGTATATGCATGCGGATGCATCCGTAAGCTGCTGTCGAAAAGTCGTTTGCATAAGGAACATTTCCAAAAAATACAAAAGTATGCACGGTAAGAAATTTAGATCGTCACATTCGCTATGGAAATTAGTAAATGTTATTCGAACTTTTCAAAGTTTTTAAATGAGATAAAAAAACGTCTCTCCTGCTGTAATGAAGGTGGTTTATTTTTCGATCATCTGATGTTACCTTCTAGAGCTTAGTACCATAGGTCTTAAGAAAATCCATAATTTCACTAAAATACACTTCATCCTTTAATTTTTTAAATATTATTTACTGTCCCAACTTTTTATTAATATTTTTACTTTTAAACACCTGCTTTATAAGTATTTTGGTACATCGTTGAATCAGAGTATGATTTTCATATACAGGGTCCGGCCCTCGAAGGCCATAAATTTAGTTTGGAAAATTACTTTTATTCAATTCAAAGTAAAAATAATACAAAATTAAAAATAAAATTACTTTTGCTCGATGTGACCACTTTTGCCTTGACTATGACCTTGAGACGGTCCAGAAACGAATCGCAAACTGCCCGAATGTGACTTGCAGGTATTGTGGCCCACTCGCGGACAAAATCTCTTTTAGTTCGGACCTTGCTCCCCAAAATGGCCCAACGAGAATAATCCATCGGATCCGCGTCTGGTGAATTTGAGAGCCATTGTGTGGATATTATGAAGTTCGGAGCGTCGTTTTTTACCCTTTTTTGGTTCACTCCAGCTTTGTGAGACCCTGCCGAGTCGTGTTGAAACGTCCATGAATGAACGGTCGGTCAAATAAGCTCTATCGTTCTAGGAGTTTACGAATTGCTCAATCGAAATACAATATTCGTAGCGTGTCCATATATTGTTCCGAGGGTGGCTTAGCAGTCGAAGAGATATGACATATCCACCTCAAATACAAAATTTTTCTTGTTGAAAAACAGTTTTAAAATAGCCGCACTCTGGTTTTCTCTCAAATAGTATAGTATTTAAAACAGAAAGTAAATTTCGCATTTTCATTAAATACTATTTTGTTAAAATGTTATTATTATTATTGTGACGACTCAGCATTTGCAGAGTGGCGAGTTCCAAAAATTCTTTAGAATTCAATCTTTAGAAGTTTAGGGTTTTAGTGGATTAAGATTTTTAGTCGATCCAAAAGATCTGTGAGTCTGTGACTTATAAATATATCTTTGAGCTATCACATAAGATACGTGCTAGAGTTTCCTCAGCCAACCCACAAAGCATACAGTTCGTTTTCTCAACAAATGTCATTTTAAAAAGGTGGTACATCGACCTATGGTCGCCGTAGCCGAATGGATTAGTGCGTCGCTATCATTTAGAGTACGTAGGTTTGAATCTCCGCGCATGAAGTACCGAAATTAAGAAAAATTTTTTTTGACAGTGATCGCCCCTCGGCAGACAATGGCAAACCTACCTCTGTCTTGAAAGAAAGCACCTTATAAAAAACTATCTTAAGATCCAGGGGGAGCAAATCAAGCATAGCATTTAAGGCATCACCAGAGGTTGTACTCATGGCACCCGTGATGCATAAACATACACTTCTTTGCAACCTGTATATATTAGTTCCCGGATTGTGGACTTAACCATGCTCCGTCGCCACCAGACCACAGAAGCGTAAGGGATGATTGGTCTGATAAGTGATGTGTATGTCCATAGGACCACAGCAGGTTTCAGACCCCAGGTTTTGCCAAAGGCTCTACGGCATTGCTGAAAACTGCAGGCCTATATGTGGACTATAATGGAAAGCTATCAAGACGCAGGCTCAGCGATATCGAACGCTCCTTAAGAGACGAGCAAGCTGGTTTTCGCTCTCGTCGAAGCTGTGTTGACCAAGCCAACACACTTCGGATTATAGAAGAACCATCAGTTGAGTGGCGCTCCCCGCTCTACATGCTATTCGTAGACCTTAAGAAGGCGTTCGACACTATCAAACAATACGCAATATGGCTGGCACTGAGTGAAACGGGAGTTCCTACCAAGATAATCCGCCTCACCAAAGCTCTCTACGGGAATTTCGAACTGGCAGTGCTTCACAAAGGCGATATCAGCGATCCATTCACTATCAACGCAGGCGTAAAGCAAGGTTGCCCCCTCTCGCTATTTCTCCTCGCCATCGTCCTTGAAACTGACCCTGCACAAAAAAGGCATCGTATGGAGGTTCACATCTAGAGGACCGGAACTTCGCTGATGACATCTGCCTGCTCTCTCACAAGCACTCTGACATGCAAGCAAAGGCGGACAAACTAGTCGCACTGCCACGCTCTCTCGGACTGGAGGTCAACATCGCCCAGACCAAGGCCATGAGAGCTAACTACAATAATGCAAGATATTGGTTGACGGATGCCCGGTGGAATTCGTCGAAAGCTACTACTAGCTCGGCTGCATCATCGCGGCAGATGGTGGACCAGATGAAGATGTCAATTACAGACTAAACAAAACAAGGACGACATTCGGGCGAATGCACACAGTATGGAGGAGTTCACAAATCTCCAGACGCACTAAACTATGAATATTCGGCTCATGCATGAAGTCCGTATTATTCTACGGAAGCAAAACTTAGGCATGTTTTCCATCGCACAGTGGCTAGAATCCTTCATCAACAAATGCCTCCGCATCATCTGCAGAAAATTCTGGCCACCTTTAGTAACGCCACACTGTGGAGATTAACGAATGAGGAACCTATCCTTAGTCAAATTAAACGCACAAAGTGGGGATGGATAGATCAGACGTTGAGAAAACCACCAGATAGCTTCACGAGAATGGCACTGGACTGGAACCCGCAAGGAAGCCAGGTCACGGATGACCAAAAAACACTTGGAGAAGGTCGATGTTGCGCGAACTAGCAGATGCCGATATCTCATGGGATGGTGTAAAAACAACAGCACATAACCGTGTACTATGGTAGAGCCTTATCGAGGCCCTATGCTAACGCGAGGAGTGAAAAAGGAAAAATCAAAAAAATCAAGACGCACACCATAAATTGGAGTAGGAGCTCGGCCAAACAACCATTAAAAAGTGTAAACGCCAATTGGATACAATATGTGAATGATTAATTTTCCGCCACCTTGAAAATATATACATACATTTATACACATACAAACGATACGAAAAATCCTTTTTTTATGGTTTTAAAGGAGCGCTTAGAGGACGAAAAAACGTAGACTGCGTGGCGGCCGTTTGCCCAAAATTATAAAGAACTCATTACTTGGTTTTGGCATTTATCTCAGTATGGGTGAATAACCTGACTGATGTTCCTGCTTTAACAAACTGAAAAAAGTGGTTAATTGGTTCGCTGCAAACCCCGGCTAAAATTTGTAATTTTTCATTTGTTGCTAATTAATTGGCCAAAACAGACTATTCCCGCTTCCTCTGCTCTAAGTAAAAGATCAAATCTCACCGCAGCACAGGAAGTGAAACCTTTCACTTTTCAACAATAAAATAGGTAACTACCAGCAATGAAGCTTAAGGCGATTTCGCTGGTGATTCAGCGCAAAAAATCTACGCCCATTTAGTTGGCGGTAAGCCACAAAGTGTAGGCGATTTCGATAAGTAATACAGTGAATGAAATACCCATTATCTGCATAGAAACATACAGTTCATACAATTACATATATACATATTTACCTCATAAGCCATATTAGTAAGTGAATGTAGTCATAAGTCATCTAACGAGATCGATTTGCAATTGGAGTACTTCAGAAAGTGAAATGTGTATTGATAAAGTGGATTAAAAAATACATAATTATAAATACAAAGGGAATAATTCATACAAAATATAATATGAATATAGGGTGAAAGTAAAAATCGTTAAGGCGGCCAAATACATTTAATACAAGGGAGTTGTAATCGGAAATGTATGAGCCAATGCTCGAATTTGTAAAGCTTATTGGCTGATCGCCAGCGGCATCAAAATACCTGCATTAACTATTGCATACAAATTTTTAATAAGTAGCTTCAGTATTTCTTTTCACAACACCTGGAGTTTGCGGCAACATCAATCAAATGGACAGCGCAAGTTTTGGAAAAAATATAGAAAAGACCCGCAGTCAGAAGGTTAGTGCCAATATATTTTTATAAAGTACGTAGTTACCAAATGCTAGTTGCCTCACTATTTTTAGACAGAAACTCCAGCCCCAAAGGTATGCAGAATTTCCCACTTAAGCGACTAAGCCACTGTGGCAATTTAAAAAAATTGATTTTAATCAGCCTATAATAAAAACACTCACCAAGATCAGTGGAAGCATTGGAATATGTGGACTGCCTACCTTGGAGATCACTTTGAAACGAATACAATAAATGTCAATGAAAATGTTAAGCGATTTCGTTTTATTGATAAACCCCGAACACTTTTTGCTCTGAATGCAGATTTATGCAACTAATTTTTGGAAAAACGTGTCGTAGTGCTGATGTTAATTGCGTTGACGTTTAAGCCGCCGGACACTATGCTGGCAATGACATTTCGAATACATCAATTTAATGATCGCTTTTATGTTCGAGTTACAAAAATTTATCACTCCATTTTATGACAGTTTGCTATTGCTCTGGTTTTCTGGTGGACAGTAATTGCTTGCGGCAGCTTCACGTACGTACTTATTAGCAACAAATTGAAGCAAATTATGTATATGAACCAATTATTGCTTCCAAAAGCGCATCTACTCTGTAGGGAAATGGACTAGTTTAAAGTTAAGTGTTGCGGCAGTGTCGGGCTTCAGCTGAGTACTGCTTCTACAATCGATTACTGCTGTAAAAGTGAATTTTTTAGATTTCACAAGTCGTAAGATTCTGTGCGTCAAACTGGCAAGGGGTCAAAAACTAGTTACGTTGAAATAAGTTACTTAGCCAATTTTATTGCCAACTTGAGAGACGGTTGCGCCACGATTTTGTGAGGTGTGAGTTAATCTTCTTGGATGAAGAAATCGCAAAAGTAGCGAAAGTTGACTTACCTTCGTTTTGTGTATAATCTCTGATTCTAGAAACTACTGAATTTCAATTCAGGGAACGCAAGAATAGACATATGAGTTAGTCAACTCCAAACTTAGTTAGTTCTGTTAGCAAATACTGCAAATTTTATACCGCGATATCCTACAGTCAGAAAAATAACAACAGTAATATATACAGTTCTCTATAGTTAGGATCAAAAATCGTTGGATTAACTGAAATCTGTTCGCAAAGGGTGATCAGATTAGAGGTACTTTTTCCAATAAGATTTTTTTAAACAGATCGTGCGAGACTACCGTCAAACAAAATGGATATTTTTTTCAGTATTCATTGGCATTTTATCATGGAACAACCTACGCCTCAATAACGTTTACAAATCGTACAATTCTTTATACGAAAATCGACGCTCTTTAAAAAGTGTTCATCGCGCGCTCAGGCCAACTTATGGTGAACATAAGCGTCCTTCCGAATGCACTATTCGGCAAACCATCGTCAAAATTGAGAATAATTTTACATTACTGAATGTTACTCGACCGATTATACTACGTACAGCCGGAAGAATATTCCGGCTGTAAATGAGAGAGGCTTTCCGATGACGATGTAGAATCGAGTCGGTGCCGAACTCAACAACTTGGCCTATCTTCTGACACTGTTTTGGCAATTTTACACAAAGATATTGGCTTGAAAGTGTATCAAATACAGCTAGTCCAAAATTTGAAGGCAGCTGATCTTCCAAAAGCATCATAATTTCAGTCGTTGGGCTCTTGAAAAACTCGCCGAAGAACCGCATTTGGGGCCCGAATTTTGTTTAGCGATGAGGTCCATTTTTGGCTTAATGGCCGTACTTGGTCTGAAGAGCAACCCGAAACCATTCAAGTACATCTATTGACTATGATCAACCGTTTGGTGCGGTCTATGGGTTTCAGAAATTAAATAAATGTCATAAATGGTTCTACACAAAAATGATAAAGATTGCCCAATCAATTTGAATTTTTGTTGTTTTATTTCAAATCCGATACCTCTAAATTGACCATTTATTTTAACAAAAATACCTGCTAAATTCTCTACTAAGTCAATAGACCTATTCTGTTAATTACTACCCGAAATGACAGTTGATATAATCGGCATTGTGTTAATTAGCATAGCATTTTCTTGATAAGTGTGTGCGAACCAGTAACATAAAACTGTTAAACCTCTTATTTATTTATATTTTAATTTAACAGATTTATCCTTTGGATGTGATTTAACACTCTCTCGTTACAACCTGTAGATCGATTTATTTTACAACATTTTTTGCCTGGATGTAGATCAAGAATCATATATAATATTACTAGGTTTGGCCGCTAACTATGGTAAAAAACAAAATTGCAAGGGAACTTCGGTCGTTTCTCAAATAGCAAAGAAGTGACATTGTGTTATGTTTTCTTCATACATATATCACTGGCGCATTCTTAGTTTTACCGTAAACAAACCGATTCATTACACGGCTAATGGTCTGATACTAGACAAACCATTAAAAGCCATGGTGAAACCATAAGTGTAGATGATGCATTAAGAAGTCTTAGAAGCGTCATTTGTATCTAGTTGTAATTATAATCTTTACAGACCATTTAGAGCTAATATGTTCTTAAATTACTACAGAAAATACACAGTTAAATAAATAAATTATAAAAAAGAGTTTAAAGACACTATCGAACACGAGGTAACAGTATGGGTTCTTGGGACAAGCAATTTTCCCTTTTTTCTTTTACATTTTTTTACTTAATCTTGCAAATTTAAAAATTTATTTTTTATTTGTGCACTTGCCCATAACGCTATTAAAATTTTCCTTTTCATAAATTCAGAAAAATTTTGCAAACAACGTAGCCTAATCCTACCAGGGCATTCACTCATTTCTGTGCATGTATGTACGTGTGTATTATAAGTTGTTCATTTGTACGGCGACGAATTTGTGGCAAACCACAACAGTCACTTGTTTACCAAAAAGCCATTAGAGCGCTGTACCAGCTGCATTTGCCGTTTGGTCATATGACTCGTCGCTCACTTGCGCGGCAGTGGGTGAACGCTGCTGCTGCTTCAAATGATGATGCAATATGCGCATCCGCTGCTTCACCTGCACACAAAATCATACAAGTATGCTTTCATATAGATGTGTTAATAGGTGTATACACATATGTATGCAAGTAGCAACATGTGGTTGTTAGCTGCGGGCTCACCGTGCCATCATCTATGTTTGGATATGCTCGCAATTATTCACAGCAACGAGTGCAACCAACGACTGAGTGTGACAGTATGAGACCGTCTCATCGACATGAATTGCAAAGCTGATCGCATCATTAGCAAGCGATCTACAAAGCAGTAATATTGTAATGCTTCTGCATACATACAAACATACACCTGTGTTGGCAATAAATGCAGCGCGACATGTTGCATTTTTGTGACTATTTATTTACTTTTTATTGAATTTTTTTATATATTTTTATAAAAATACGGTTTATACTACTACAAAAAGCTTCAAACTTTGTACAAAATTTAACAAAATTAAAAAAATTTTACTTAGAAAAATTCTGGGTATGCAGTTTTGTAGCCAATTAAATTTCAGTATAATTTTGTGCCAGTTTAGATAGCTAGAAGTTCATGTTTACTAATTATATAACTTATAAAAACAAATTACAAAAAATACATTTTATGTAAGTACATTGATAATGAACATACAGCATTGACTTATTCAATCGTTTGACGGAAAAAATATCAATACTATTCATCTATAAAAAATGCCTGCATCGTAAAGCACCAGTAACAAAGCTCATAAGATTTCTCCAATGTGGATCATCGATACCGTTCAGAACTAGTACAATTTCAGATAGGACTAGAAAGTGTTTCCCAAAATCTGCGAGTCGATAAAATTTTGATAAGGGGCATTTCCTTAAAAAATGGAATGTTGGATTGTTTCAATTTCATTTAGGTCATAGATGGAGAAGTTTTTCTTATACAGCTCGTTTGCCATAATGCACCCATTTCTAGCTTTAAAAATCAACGAAGTTATGTGCCTATTCAAATCTTCTCTAAAGTAATTATGTCCTATATTATGATCTAAAAGCGTATATATCTTGTCAGTACTGCTCATAACACTTTGCTACATTTTTTTTTAATTATTTTGTTGGTTGGTTTAATGATACTCAACATTATTCGCATTTCTGATTCCACTTTCTTCTCTCATTTCTTTTCTCCTTTTTTCCATGTCACCCCATTTAGATCATACGCATTTCCTATTTTGTTGAGCTCTCTAAGCCAGAAGATTTTTCGTACCAAAATCGAGCCAGTGAAAGCAGTTCCAAATTAGCATTGATTTTTGGCATTTTTTTTTTTTATTAATGGTTTTATTTTATATAGAGAAAATTCACAAGACCGCTACCAAAAAACATTGTCAAAACTCAAGGCGATTTTTGAGCGACTTTTCTATGTCAGAATTCATTGCGCTATAAAACAGCCTACTCGAAATTTTTCTAAAAAATCTGATTAAAAAGTTTGAAATTTCAAGTCTGCAACATCGTGTCTTCTGCGCCATTCGAAGTTGAAATCCTAATAAAAATCCTAAGCCAAAATATTAATTTAGCTTTGAGCTAATAACCGCAGACTTATTAAAGAAGCTACCGTAATGCAATATAAAAAAGTTAGCGAATATTATATTATAAATTCATGTTCGAAAAAATATCGATAAAATCCGTGGTATTGAACTATCAAAGGGTCATAGTGTGATAACTCCAAGAAGGACTTATCACATGGATCAGTGATTTCAGTTTTGTATACATTTTTTTTTTTCAATCAGAACTAACAACAAACTCAATAGTTTGCCAACTTCAAAGCAGTGATAGACCAGCGCCATCCGAACGAGTTTTTTCGTCACTTCATATTTATGCATAAATATCTCTTCCTATAGCTATATCTATGCTGCTCAAAGTATGATACTAGAAAACATTTGTATTATATAAACTATGCCAATTATTGAGCAACGAAATTTGATTCTATTTCATCAGTTAGGGGTTCGAAAAAGCCATTCAACTATAGATCAAGTAAGTGCACAGGATCGTAAGCATTATAGTGAAAGCTTCTGAAAAAAATTTCTGAAAAAAATAAAATCTGCTCAGCAGTGCTTTTAGATACTTATATACCTAAGGTCTTCCATAAAGTTTAGCATGAAGGCTCATTAAATAAATGAAAGGCTAACCTATGAACAATATTGTAACTTTATACAATCCTACTTAAACGAACGTTATTTTACAATCATACATTACATAAAAAAAGAAGACTGCTACTCTAAATTGGCATCTAAAAGCGTTGGAGTACCACAGGGCAGTGTGCTTAAACCTTTGCTCGTTCCGCTGCATCGCAACGTTTGCAAACGACACGGATCTACTGCTGTAGAATCAGAACTTGCTTTGCAACTTATAGTTTTCATAGTTGAACAACAAAGTGGCATCTTAAGCTTAATAACACAAGACAATATATGTAGAGGGATTTTACACTTAAAACGGTAACGCATCACATACTCTACATTGCCCGATCTGAAATACCTTAGACTAATACAGCAAAGCATCTAGGCATGACGCTAGACGCTAAATTAAGATGGAGAGAGCACGTAAAGAAGAAAAGGCAACCCCTAGAACTTAAATTTCGACAGATGAGTTGGCTCCTCGGAGAACGTTCAATGCTCTGGACATAAAAAAAGCTGCTTTTATACAAGTAAGTACTGAAGCCCATGTGGACGTATGGGATTCAGCTCTGGGGCTACATAATGTACAAAACATCGATGTTATCCAACGCTTCCAGAAAAAAGTGCTAAGACAATGCGTAAAGGCGCCATGCTATATAAGAAACTCAGACCTACATAGAGATCTGGCGATAGAAACAATACATGATGTCATAAAAAACATGCACGCTTGTATGCAGACGGGCTAAAACAACTGCAACTCTGAAGTTGTGAACCTGAGAGCTCTGAATGCCACAGTGCGTAGGCTTAAACGCACAAAACCTTCCGACCCAGTTGGATGACAAAATTAGAAATGTGAAAAATGCTCACTCCGTCAGTATTAAAAAATAATCAAAAAAAATTTTGTTAGCTTATATTTATTGCTAAGTACATTAAAATAACAGTGCTGCGCTATAAGAATATTCGGTCAATTTAGACATTATGATTCCCATTACGTGTTTTGGAAAGCCGCTTAAGACTGTTATCGAAGACGATGGATCGCGCAAAGGTTTAGTTCTGAGAAGTACCCCCATCAATATATTTACTGATGGATCAAAAATGGTTGGCATTGGAATATATTTTGAGGAACTAAGCATCAAAAAGTTATAAAGAAGGCTCGAGACTTGCAGGGGATCAGATATGACAGGTACTTAAGCCCCTGCGCACAATTCATAGAGAACTAGAGTAGCAACTGTAAAGAAAGGTGTAAGGCAGATGGCTTAGTTGAAGCAATTGCAAAGTTGCCAGAATCATTTGTAAACACGCATATGATGACAGGTATTCAAAGTCGGTTATATCGTTCGATAAAAGGAACTGTAGAACTATAGTTGGTGCAATAAGAAGGCACCGCCTAGTTGCAGCGCATGCTTGCAAGCTAAATCTAACTCCTAACGATGCTTGCAGAAAATGTAATGAGTCGAGTACAAAAGAAACAAACCTGGAGCATCTGATAAAGTACTGTCCGGCACTCTCGAAAACTATACTATGTCACCTGGGTGCTCTCAGTTGTGAAAGGCTGGAATTTATCGCTGTACTGGAGTTTGAGCAACTCCTAAAATTCGCGAACAGTACGCGTATCTTGAGTGATGCATATTTTTGCTAATAAAGGACTCTGATCTGGTATCGCTTTGGACCAAACGGTTTCTACGTGGCATCGGCTATCCAGTATAACCTAACCTGACCTATAAGGGTATTAACTTGTACTATATTATTCTTAAATAAAAAAATTATGGTTTTTTTTGTAGCATATACTATATTTTTATAATTTAAAAACACATTTTTTTTAATTAAATCCATGCAATATGTCGCGCTGCTATTATTGTGCACATAGGTGTACATACATCCATATAAGTACATATTTCTATTTGTGACCGTGTTATGGCAGTTCATATATCTATAAACATATTTATGTATTCCAAGGAAATCATTTAATTTTATTCGTCTACACGTCGGCACGTCTCATCTCTACTCACATTGCGATTGCCAACATTAACCAAGTTTGCTGTACCCCTGCACATCAGCAGTTGGTTTTATTTCGTTTTTCGATTGTTTTGCTTTTCATTGCAGTCGCTCCATTTGTTTTAATAGCATGCAAAATCAAGCAGAAAATTTGTTTGTTACACGTTTTATTGCCATTCGAGCGTTCATTACACTATGTAAATGATTCTGTCAATGAGTGGCTGCCGTTGGCGGTATTCATGCAATGCAGGCGAAATTGGCGCAATATATTTTTATGTCTGAAGGAATTTTAGTGCCATGTGTGTATTCTACTTTTTCATGAATCCGTGCATTCGCTGGCAATCAAAAAGTATATTTATCATCACATTTTGCAATTTATGTATTTAGTCTATTCACACTCATTGCGAAATTTTGGAGATTTGTCATTTTTTATGTATCTTAGTTTATTTAGAGCTGGTAAATTGTATGTGGCACTAAAAATCAAACGAGGTGATTGCGGCCGAAGAATTTAAACTTTGGCGAGTCCGATAAAAACATCTGATGTAACAAGTCAAGGAACACCACATCGCCGCGGTATAAGAAGACTCTGACCATAAAGACGCGCTGCGATTAGAGGAGAGAGAATTTGCTACCGAAAACTTATAGCAATAAGAACGGCCACCCATGTTCAATTCTGAAGGCCACACTTCTATGTGCTATTTGAGATCTCCTTCCCGCAACAAATTTTGACTGAAAGCCAGTAGCACACGCGGCACGAAATGAATCGCCTTACACTTGAACAGAGTTGCGAAATATTGCAAACTTATTTCACAGACAAAGGTCTAGCACAAATGGTGCATTTTTGAAAAGAAATCAAAAGCATCCTTTCTGGCAAAACACATTTTCATCTCAGAGGCTATGTTAGCAAGCAAAACTGCCGCATATGATCGTAGAGAAGCCACTGCATTCGCAGAAGATGACAGTTTTGTGAGGATTTTGAAGAGGCTGATGTAAATTTGACTAATTTTTCATTGAAAATTCTTCGGAAAACGCCATTTTGGCCACCGGTGAGCATTGCAGTCACATGATAAATAAGTTGAAAATTTAAGATAAAAACATGGGCGAAATATTGATTCCGGAAAAGAGTCTGTAACCATCTTATCTTTTCCGAATTTAAAAGCGTCTTCCACAGCAAGAAAATAAGATTCCTCGATTTCGGAATTTGTCAAAAACTCAAAACTAAAATAGTTATGTAGCACGAAGTTAATCGTAAGCTCCGACGGAATTGCTAAGAACCCAAAACGAGCAAGTTCTGCTTCTGACAAGTGGTCTATTATGGAATAAAATCCTCACTCGGCAAACAAATTGATATTTTAGAAGTTCTTCGTAGTTCCCTTGTTTTTGTACCACGCGGAAGAAGGTCCATCTATCTAAGGTGGAGAATCCTTCTTTTCAACAAGTGCTAGTCCGGACTAAGTAGGCAATTGAGTAGTAAAGTCCTCTCTCGACGAACAAAACTCACACTCTACAAGACTCTCATCATACCCGTCCTACCGTATGGCGCTGAAGCTTGGACGATGGCAACATCCGATGAGGGGCTCCCTGGAGTGTTTGCGAGAAAGATTCTACGCAAGATTTTTGGGCCGTTAGCGACGATGAGGATCGTAGCCAATAGAACAATAAGCTGTATGAGTCTTATGACGACATAGATATAGCGCAGCGAATAAAGATCCAGCAACTTCGTAGGGCGGGTCTTGTCGTCCGAATGAATATAAACGCTCCGGCTCTGAAAGAAAGTATCGAGCAGCTGGTAGTAGCAGTGCTAGAAGAAGGCCTCTTCTGCGTTGGAAAGATCAAGTGGAGAAGAACTTGGCTTCAAGAAATGACTAGCGCGCTTTGTTAAACTCGGCCAAAACCGCCTAAGCGGTGATCGCAGCATTCCAGAAGAATTCGATGCCCTTGGTTAAGCATAATTGTTAAATTGGCTGTAGGAAATTATTATTTCATAAGCTTAGTAAGGAAATAAATAAATAGATAAATTAATAATATTTTTCTAATATTCCACATAAATTCACCAAGAACGCCACACGCTAAGACTCCAGTAGTTTGATAGCGCTTTCCGGAATAAAGGTAACTTAGACTTGCAACGCCAGCAAATTGAAAGTAACTCTCAAATTTTTTTCGCTTTCTGATAACTGCGATCAGAGTATGCAAGTCTTATTTTAGAAATTCATTGCCGTAAATGTAGAGGAAGGAGAGTTCAAGAGGGAACTATTTTTCAGATCGTCACGTGGGAAAGTGAAGTTTGTTAGAACAACTTTTAGATGAAAATTCAGACTCTTTGCCATATCTGAAATTTTTTGAGAACAAATTTTAGTTGAAAATTTTATCGAGAGGAAATTTTAGTTGAAAATTCACGTTTCTAATCATTTCCGAATTTTTTCGAGAGCAAATTTTAGTTGAAAGCCCACTTTCCTTACCATGTCTAATATTTTTAGAACAAATTTTTATTTAAAATTCTCTTTCCTTGTCATGTCTGAATTTGTGGGAACTAATTTTAGTTGAAAACTCATTTTCTTGTCATATCTGACTTTTTTTGAGAACAAATTTTAGTAAAAAATTCACTTTTTTTGCCACGTCTCAGCAAATTTGAGAGCAAATTTTAGTTGAAAATTCACTTTCTTTGTATTATTTGACTAAATTTTTACGTACTGAATGAAGATCGCTTATTATCTCAAAATATTTAAAAATTTGAAAGCCTTTTAGCAGAACGAGCAGTTGTATATAAATACAAGGTGGCACAAAATCCCCCAATTGTACTTTGAATAACTTTTTTACTTTTTATTTTGAGTGCTTATTGTTGCATATAACAGCTGCTTAGTTTACAAATGTCAAATATGATTAACGTACGACGCCATTCGCAAAAATTACGGACAGGATGACAAATTTTGCGCCACCTTGTCTGTGCAAAGCATTCAAAAATAAAAAAAGTGAGGTTAAACTTGCAAAACAGTCACCAAAAATTTTAGTAATCATACTCGTACCTACAATTTCAATGCAAATTTAGCTAATTTCTCGTAAGCATGAAAGATTTCAATCGCTTCATTTGATATTACGAGTATCGCCAAACCCATCTCTCAGTGAGCTTTGCTCATTTGCAACTATTTTCAAATCCTCTAATAATTCCATGCTAATGTCAATGTCGAACCTTTCATAGGGCACCTCTTGCCGATTCGTAGCAGGTGACAATAGATATTTAACAATGTTGCTGACATTAGTTGCTGGCGGCAATGCAATTGACAGCGATTCTTGTCGTACAGCAAATAAGGCGTGAACAGCATACCTGTAAATAAGTGTTTATTAGGATTGTTGCACTGTTGGCTACGAGTGTGTGCAGAATTCAGCTGCAATGCTGCAATCGAATGCCAAAACGGCACATGTTGGTATATACAGAGTACTTGTGAGGCAGCGGTACACTTGTAAGCACTTCTAGGTACATACATAAATATTTCTCTGCGATTGTAGTCCTCAGCAAGTTTGGCTGCACACTCTTCACAAACAAGCCGATTTTTTAGTGATTTTTCTGTAGGTACTCAAGCATTTGGTATGTATACCAACTCGAAATATTTTAACAACTCCAGCATCAATGCAATTTTCTTCAACAGCATAAATTATGTTAGTCATAGCATAGGAAGCATTGTTTTTTTTTTTTGTTATTTTCACCAAATTTTAACAAGAACTAAGCGTTGCTACGAGTCAAATTCTCGCTAGGTCCGAGCGGAACGAAGAGTCCGCGAGGAGTAACATTTGGAGAGAGGGCAGGGTAAACATTTTTACGGATGGCTCGGTGTTGGACGGAAGAGTTGATGGTGGAGTATTCGAGAGTTGATGGTGGAGTATGCGAGAAGCTCCCGAGCAAGCTCAAATTTAGGCTTCCGGATCACTATAGTGTTTTCTAAGGCGAAGTTCCCGCAATTAAGGAAGCAGGGGATGTGGTTGTTTACTTCTGTAATTACTGTTAAATATGTAAATACCTACTACGACAGCCAAGCGGAAATTTTGGCCTTGGGCTCTATATTTGCGCGTTCGAATTAATCGGGGATTAGTCGGCCTGACTTCTCTCTCGATAGCATCCGAATACTTCGATATTATGCTCAATTGGGTACCCGGTCATAGCGGCATAGAGAGAAACTGCTGGCCTGATGAGCTGGCTAGACAGAGGACCCCGGAGACGGTTTCATAGCAAAATTAGAGGATTGGGGTGCGCTAGTGTGCAAACTTGCAAAGTCGCGAGATGCTTTTGACCACAGGTAGATCAGGGCATTCAAGGTAACTTCTGAGACTAACAGCCCCGCAGCCCCTAAATTTGGTAAGTATCCTTACCGGACATGGTCTGTTAGATGTCCGTGCGGTGAGGCTTGGGATTGTTTCAAGTCTTTTCTGCAGAAGCGGTTTGGATGACGAGATGAAATCATCTCAGCCCCTCTCGTGCGGATATTGCGCGCTTAAATCTCACACATCCGATGAAATTCATTAGAAGCTTGACGCGGTTGATACGAACGTAAATTGCCACTGTTAGTCATCATCCTCTAATCCAAAGGCCCTTCTTCCTTTATTCCTCCTGTCTGGTTACTTCCCTTCCCCTTTTCCCCTCCCCTCCGCCATTGTGGTAACACCACGGACAAATTTTAAATATTTATCCAAGTGGGTCCCTCGCAAGGGAAATTTCTTGTATAATTCAGAAGATGCGCCACTCTTAATTGGAGCATAGCGCTGAAACTAGTATCTCCCAACGGCTTCTATCATACGCATAGTTTCTAATTAGACTCTGAGAACCGAATTGCTCGCTTTCAGTGCATACCGTTCTCACGCAACACGTTCTCTTGAGTGACAACGATCTCTTTTCTCGTGTGGTTTCCATTCAAAAGCCATTTTTGCTATGTTGCTGTTGCTTTTACGTAACGTGTGGACAATGTGTGGTGTACACTTTGATGCCGGCACCAAACGGCAAACTTTTAAATGCCGAGTCTAGTGGTGTAGTTTCTCACAGAAAATTCATCGAAAAGGTATTGGAGCTAAATGATTCATTGGCACTCTAAGGTAAATCAGATTTAATCAATGCTGAAATTGGTTTTTCAATATTATAGCAAAGGATTTCACGCACTAAAAAATAATAAATAATAATGCATAACAAATTCGCTGAGAATATAAAAAAAATATTTCAAAAATATTAAGTATTTTTTAAATTATCAAACTTTCACTGCTTGGTCATAAAAAACTCTTATAAATGTAAGCACATAAAAAACGCACATCAATCCATGATCTTCATCCAACATGCACTACACATCACCCAAAAGTAAACAATCGTTGACTTTCATTTCGACTGGTACTACGGTTCTACTCGTACCACTTTATTTATATATATCAACTAATAATTTCGAAATTTTTCATCTCTAGTTTTTAACTTCTAACCTTTAATATTTAATTTAGGTATACATTGCTTAACGATTTTCTTAATTTATAATCCATCTATGATTTTAGAGTATTTATTTTACAACCAATAACTTTTAATTTAATTTCAAACTTACATTGTGCCACGAAAGAGATTAACATTATAATCGTAGACAGATGAGCGTCCAGGTCCTGAGAGTACAAGAGCGCATTCGCTGCCCAAATGTGTGTTGAGATGTTCACCAAAGTGGTGAAATTGTGCATGTGTTGTGAAATATGGCGCTAGTATGGCCGCAGTGAATAGAAATAGTCTGTAAAATAAAGGAAATTTTATTAAAAAAATTAAGTATTATATTAAATGTTAAATACAAGAGGGCTAGTATGGAATTGCATATAACAGAAATTAGACCTAACAGCAGCTCCGATAACTTATTTAACAGCGTCTGTTGAAGTTCTTTTGGAACGCAAACCTCTTCATATTCATATGCAAATTCTAGCAAAGGGAGATAAGAAAGCAGGGAAGTAGGTTATGTGAATTGGAGGAATCAACACCAGGAAATCGCATTACCCATCAAAACCATGTTTTATAAAAAGGTGCAAAACGAGATTAAGTAACGCAAATATTTGGGTGCATACCTGTTACGTATATGTGATTACCTGTTACGCGGATGAACTAGTATTTCAAGGGTTAGAAATTATTATTATTATTATTTATAGGGGATATATACAATATAACCCTAACTAAACTATCACACTGGCTACTAGGGCCTTCGGTGATAATTTTGTGGTTGCTATAGAAAACATAGTTATTCCTCTTCTTCAGAGTATTTGTAATACCTGTTAGACGGATGAGTCAATAACTGAAAATTTAAAAATTGACCTTTTGGATTTTCCTTTTCTTCAATTTATTTGATCGCGTTAACTTTGACCAACACAGAGAATTTACTGAAGCTCTCAAAATATACTATAAAGGAATATGAAGCTTCTGAAGGCAATACTGAAAGGTACTCTATTATTATATTTGCCTTATGACCGTCACGTTTAGAGTTCTTCAGTATGGCCACTGAACGTTTTTTCTGCCTGGTTAGCACTATAAGCCTAGCCTATGCAGTGAAGTCATTCAGCGTTGCAGACGTTCAATTCAAAGAAGTGCCCTTTCTCCACCAGCGAGTGCCTGATACCTAATAGAGTCAGAGTTGGGTATGTGCGAGTATGTGTTTATTCACACAAAATGATGCTGCTGCATCTCAAATCGCTAAGCTAGGTTAAACTCGTCGTAAAACGTAATAGCAGAATCTAATAAAAAAATCCAGTAATAGAATCTAATAACAGAATCTTGCTCTCGAACATTATAAGGACTGACATATCGGAAGCTTATACCCGATAGAATCGGACTGGTATGATGAAGAAATTGGAATTTGCTCGTGGAGCGATGACCTTACACTCTGTTTAATAGAAGCTTAAGCGCAAAATTCAAACTTAGAGTTACGTTATAAAAAACATTTAAATGCTACTAAACAGGTGTATATTTAAATATTACTAAACAGGTGTATGTTTTTCGCAATACGCGTTGTACAATTTGTTAGTTTTGTGAGAAATTTAGAAAACCTACGTTGATTTTAAAATATGAGTTCCGCATATGAAAAACGATTTGGAGCAGTATTTCTAGGTACACACACAAAAGGTCCAAAAATATCACCTGTATGTGCAATTTTATAAGAAGACGAAAGCGTTCATAAATAAATGGGTGCGATGGTTTAACGAAGCTAAAAACGTTGAGGACTTCGTCGAAGAAAACTGATTTATTTGTCACAAAGCCGAACTTATCGTTGGGTGAAGCAGAAGCAGTTTTACGGAAATGTGGTCTTATAGGCAGATACCTGTACGTCCATATTTTCCCTGATTTTCATTAAAATTATTTAAAATGAAGAAGTCAATATATTTTTTTCAAAATTGGCATACAGTTTATTTATACATTAAAATAATATAACATTTTTTTTTTTTTATTTTAATCATTTAAAATGGCGGATGTACACTCAATCGGCGGGCATTCTAGCATCGGCGTCAGTGACCTGAATACAAAAAAAACTCAACAATTTTTGTTTATTAATGTCATAATTTCTATATAAATTACAAAATGAAAAAAAAAAAATTCACGGAATAAAATGCTTAAAAAAATGAATTTTAGGGCGAATTTTCCTACAATTTTTGCTTCGAAAAAATAATTTTTTCAAACAATTTTCGAAAAATTGTAAGTTCACATAGAAAGTTATATCATAATGTGTGCAACATTTCAGGGAGATCGGTCAATAACTTTTCGAGTTATCGTGTACGCCAGTTCGAAAAATATTAAGGGTGATTTTTTAAGAGTTATAGGAAAGTTTTTCAAAAAAACACAGGTAAAATTTAGAAAAATGCATGAAATTTGTATTTAAACCAATAGCACGGTCCATATAATTTAATGTTTGAAGAGTATTTCATGCAAATATTGACCGCGACTGCGCTTCAAATGGTCCATCCGCTTAGTCCAATTTTGGCATACTCTTTCCAATGTTTCGGCCGGCATCTCACATATAAATGCTTTAATGTTGTCTTCCAATGGATTAATTAAAGCAGGCTTGCTTGAATAGCTTTAACATAGCCCCACAAAAAATAATCTAAAGACGTTATATCGCACGATTTGGGTGGCCAATTGACAGGTCCCGAACGTGAAATAAAATGTTCACCGAACTTGCCTCTCAACAAGTCCATTGTTACGCATGCTGTGTGGCATGTGGCACCGTCTTGCTGAAACCACATGTCAGGCCAGTCATGCTCTTGCATTTTGGGCAAAAAAAAAGTAGGATATCATTTCAAGGTAGCGCTCACTATTCACAGTTATGTTACGATCCGCAGCATCTTTGAAGAAGTATGGTCCAATGATACCTCCAGCCCATAAACCACACCAAACTGTGACCTTTTCTGGATACATTGGTAGCTCTCGCAATTCTTCTGGCTGATGTTCACTCCAAAATCGACAATTCTGCTTATTTACGTAGCCTTTGATCCAAAAATGAGCTTCCAATTTATGATACGAGATAAACTAACTTTGTTATTTTGAAAAAAAACCAATGTAGAAGCTTTTATAAAAATACAATACTAATTTTTAAGCAACTTTGGTGGAAAATATTTTCCAGAATCAAATTAAAATGTCACACGATAGATCTAAACCATTGTTTGGTATGAACCGCTTCGTAAGAATTCTTCCAGTGCTCACAGAATTGCTAATATTGCGCAACAGTCATCGAAATTGGCTTTCAAGTCGGCAAATATTGACGGTGAACTTAAGTATTTCACAAAAAACACACTCGATAGTAACTAATAAGCAATATTAAGAAGTCTTATTTCGCGATAATTTCTTCAGTTGGAGAAGCAACCTTCTTTTCATTCGGCGCAACATACCCTTAACTCTAATCGACTGGCCTTTCATTTTTCATTTGCCTTATCTCATTTGGCGTAGGAGTTGATGGTTGACGACACTAAGTTAACTACCGCCGTTTTATTGTTATTTTATCGCGCTATAGCTTTACGTATTCGGTCATTAAAAACCCGATAATTAGATATGCAAATATGTGATGTATGTAGACTAACAAACTTTTACTTGTAAAACAAAAATGAATTCATGTTCATAACTATAGCAAAAAATTAGCTTATTTCCCACCAAACAAAATTTCCCAGGCTTCCATGGATAACTTAAACAACATACAATATCAGTCATATATGTATATGTGTATGAGGGTATATATGTGTGTATTTTGTATCTATTTTTTTATTATTATTATTTTTTTTTACTCGGAAGTAGCACATATTTACCGTTAACTACTACACGCACTATCCATAGCACACTGTCTTACATATCCATACCAGAAAACGCTTACTTCTCACTCTGTTGGTCATAATGTCACACAGTCACTTGAGCGTAGCGTCGCAGGTGATTTATCATGTTTTCAGCTGTCAAAGTGCAGCATTAGCTGTCACTCACAAAGTCATTTATTCATATTTGCTTAACATTTTGTTTCTTTTTTTTGTATGTGTAGCGAGTATGCCAGTATGGCAGTTACTTTGTGCTACCGCAAATAACATTTTATATAAATATTTTTTTCTTACGTGCATACCCAGATATTTTTGTGCTTTTCGTAGTTACACCTTCACCAGCTGTGCGCACTTTTGATGTTGCTGCTGACCCGCAACAACTCACTCATAGTAGCGAGCGTGTTTATGCCCGCAGCCGCCACTCGCTACTCGAAAGCGCTTAATTTTATATTTATTGCTTTCCTGCATGTCGATTGCTGATTATAGACACAGAAGTGCCTATCTACATGCACATACATAAGCACTTGCATATTTATAAGTAGCAGTGGGGCAGCACTAGTGGAAGGGCGCCAAGAAACAAGAAATGTGCGAAAATCTTGCAAACTCTGTTTGCTTTCAAATTTGCCGCGCCATCTCCTACATTGGCCTCCACTTCATCATTGGCAAAGATAATTTGGAGGCCTAACGTGCATGCCACCGGCAATATTTTGAGCGATTTGTGTTGCAATTAAGTACAATTGAATTGAATCGAAGGTGTCGAAGTGAAAGTCCCTGTTATTACAAATACATACATACATCTTTTTTTTTGTTTGTTTGGCGATCGGTGTTTTTGCTTTTTCGTTGGCAAAGCAATTGGTTTTTAGTTTTTTAGTGTTTTTTATATTTGGTTTAAACCACTTTTGCAGGTACTTTCGTTGTCATTTATTATGATAAGACTTCAATTTTATTTATTTAGAAAATGTTTGACAGCAATATATTATGTGGGTGTAACAAGCAATCTTAAAAGTGACCTCTGCTTTCGACAGCACACTTTCTAAATTAATTAAATAAATAATAATATTGATTGCTTCAATTAAAAGATTTACGATGAAAATGGTTTTAAGGGACTAGGCAAACCAGCGGCCGCCGTAGCTGAATAGGTTGGTGAGTGATTACCATGCCGTAGTGCCCAGGTTCGAAACCCCGGGCACGAAAGACCAAATGAGAGAAGCCAAATGATAAAAACAGTTTTTTCAAATAGCCGTCGCTCCTCGGTAGGCAACGGCAATCCTGGGCGTGTATTTCTGCCACGAAAAAGCATCTCCTAAAACAATCTGTCATTCGCAGGCGGCATAAAACTATAGGTCTCCCCATTTGTGGAACAACATCAAGTCATACACAAAAACTAGCTCGACCAAACACCCAAAAAGGGTCCACGCGCCTAAAGTAAACATGAGAAAATATATTAGTTTCGGTAAAAAGAAAACCATTATATTTGTATAAAATTTTCGCACAAATGGTTTAAAACTTTTTATGGTCGATATTTAGCTCCTGAGTGATGCTACGGCTACTAGCATACCGGTCAACTTCGATTACGTCAGTGATTTTATCGATATTGTCGACAATATCAAAAATGCTTGAACGCAATCGAAGAAACCAAAATCGCACGTAATTAGCTGTCACAGTATCGGCACCATAAACACCACTCACAATTTCAACGGCCGGCTTGTATTTACACCTTTATCAAAGAAAAACTGCAAAATGTACCGAATTTTCTCTTTGCTAACACCCTGTAAGTCACAACTGAATGGAACAAACAAAAATATAAAAACAAAAGGAGTTTTATCAGAGTGAAACGTCTCCTTGACAACGAGTATAACCCTGAATTGTGTGATCGATACTTTACGAGATATAGATTTTTTCCCCCAACCTAATTTATGTATATACTAGCAAACCCCGCCCGCTTCGCTGGGCACACTAAAATAGAATAGATATGGTTTAGAACAGAAAAGATATGGTTTTCATATTATTTATTTCTTTATTCTTTATTCCAGCGCTTTGGCATACACAATATTTTTTGTTTTTCTATTTGTTTTTGAGTAAATATATAATGCTGTTGGCTTCCCAACACGTGAACAGCCAACGTATAGTTGACCATGGGTGAATACTGGTTCTTCTAAATTCATCCCGCATATTTCTAAAGTTCGCCCTTGTGATTTATTGATAGTTATTGCAAATGTTAAGCGAATGGGTAGTTGCAAACGCTTGAATTCAAATGGCAATTCAGGTGGAATCATTGGAATTCTCGGTATTAGAACGTCTTCATTTGATGCCCATATTGTACATACACAACCAAAGGTTACCCGGGTCCACGTTTTGACCTATATCTCGAGATCCCAGTCACGGAGCGGCATGAAAAATACTCAGAACTAAAGCATTCACCAACAGCTTCCATTTGATACCCATATTGTACATACACATTCTAGGCTCCACGTTTTGGTCTCTATCTCGAGACCCTAGTCACGGAGCGGCATGAAAAATACTCTGAACTAAAGCATTCACCAACAGCTTCCATCTGATATCCATATTGTACAAACACATTCTAGGCTCCACGTTTTGGTCTCTATCTCGAGACCCTAGTCACGGAGCGGCATGAAAACTACTCTGAACTAAAGCATTCATCAACAGCTTCCATTTGATACCCATATTGTACATACACATTCTAGGCTCCACGTTTTGGTCTCTATCTCGAGACCCTAGTCACGGAGCGGCATGAAAAATACTCTGAACTAAAGCATTCACCAACAGCTTCCATCTGATATCCATATTGTACAAACACATTCTAGGCTCCACGTTTTGGTCTCTATCTCGAGACCCTAGTCACGGAGCGGCATGAAAACTACTCTGAACTAAAGCATTCATCAACAGCTTCCATTTGATACCCATATTGTACATACACATTCTAGGCTCCACGTTTTGGTCTCTATCTCGAGACCCTAGTCACGGAGCGGCGTGAAAAATACTCTGAACTAAAGCATTCACCAACAGCTTCCATTTGATACCCATATTGTACATACACATTCTAGGCTCCACGTTTTGGTCTCTATCTCGAGACCCTAGACATTTTCCAGGAGACCAAATTGTGAATCTAAACCATTCTCGAATCCCATTGAACACACACAAAAAATTTCATCAAAATCGGTTCAGTCGTTTAGGAGGAGTTCAGTGACAAACACACGAACATAAGAAATATATATATAAAGATATATATACTATAGATCTTTTAAAAAGTATGGAATTTAAATGCGACCCACATGATTGACCGGCATTTTATGGCAAAATAATTCATTACCACCTGCAAAGCTGAAGTGGGAGTCATCTCAATTATTGATCAAATTCATTCATTTTAAACTATCTGAATTCTATAATTAAGTCTTGCAACTTATCTGTTCGCAGTAATTGCAGAGATTCAGTCAGATCTGGAGGCAGAAGAGGCCAACGAAATGTGGATCTTCTGAAAAGATTTCTTCGTTAAATTTTCGCTGCAAGTCGTCTGTCGTCATCATCAATAAACCAAGGAAGCGTACTATTTCAACAGGGTGGAAAAAGAGAAAGGATGCTGGATGAGGTTTGAAGCGGCATGTGAATAGGTGGTTGGTGGCGTGCGGATCATTGTGGAACAACATCAAGACACACACCACATGTTGAAGACGAAGTTCGACCAAATACCCAATAAAAGATGTACGCACGAGTTATATATACGGATATATAAATAAGTTGAAACATTTGTAAATAAATAACGTCTCTGTATGATTGATTTTATGTGTCCGCTAAAAACATTCACGAAAAGGGGTGGTTTTCTGCTTCCATTCCATAGTATGGAGCACAGCATGAAAAGGATTTGCCTATAAGCCGAATTGTCTGTATTTGGTACCTCTGCAAAAATAATGCGGTTATGCAAGATGACGTTGCCCAATACCAGCAGTGCCGTCAGAAACGAGAAAGATCTCTCCGAGCCGTTTCATAATAAATGAGGTTTCAGACAGGTTGACTTCTTTAACGTGATGTTGGAGCGGATCGCGCGAGCCGCAGAACTTAATCACTCAGGCAAAATTATTTATAAGAACGTATAATTTTTGGAGTATGCCGATGATATTGACAACATTGGCCTTAACAACCGCGCTGTTAGTTCTGCCTTCTCCAAACTGGATAAAGACGCAAGGCGAATGGGTCTGGTGGTGAACGAGGATAAAACGAAAATCCTCCTGTAATCAAACAAGCACTCGGCGCACTCCCGTATCGGCACCAATGTCGCTGTTCACAGTTATGATTTCGAGGTTTGAACAAACTTTGTTTATTTATGAACTAGCATTAACACCGACAGCAATGTTAGCCTTGAAATCCAACGTAGAACCTCTCTTGCAAACAAGTACCACTTTGGACTAAGTACGCAATTGAGTAGTAAAGTCTTCTCTCGACGAACAAAACTAACTCTCATCATGCCCGTCCTAACGTATGGCGCTGAAGCTTGGACGATGGCAATATCCGATCAGGCGTCACTTGGAGTGTTTAAGAGAAAGATTATGCGGAAGATTTTTGGACCTTTGCACGTTGTCGACGGCTATTTTGTAGAAGATGGAACGAAGAGATGTATAAGCTTCACAACGACATATAGTAGACATAGCGCAGGGAATAACGATTCAGCGGCAACGCCCCGGATCTGAAAGTACGATACGGTAACAGCTGGTGGTAGCAGAGGAAGAGGGATACCTCCTCTGTGTTAAGAAGATCAGATAAAGGAGAGCTTGGCTTCACTTGTCAAACTCGCGCCGGTTCGCACGAGAAGGAAATGGTTGGCTCGCTTTGTTAAGCTCGGTCAAAATTAAGTAAGCAGTTATCGCGTCAATCAGGAAGAAGAAGATGTCTCGAAGATATTATGTTTTGAATGTCACACAGTGCTATCTTTTAAATAGCATTTTGTATCTATGGGAGAGTCTGAAAATAGTTCCCGTTCTAACTATATTAGCAGTACTCATGATATATTTTAGGTGCCAATATTTCCGGTTTCTGTTACGAGTACAGCTAACTCTTTATTATATATTTATCTATCTATTAAAAGAATAACAACAAAAAATTATATGAGTCCACTTAATGAAAGATGAGGAGTTGCATGCGCTTATTTTATAAAGAAAAATGAGCAAACCAAATTCAGATGCCGTCAACGCCGACATTATTTGAAAAACAGTAAAACCGCACATAAATCATAATTCTTTAAATCGATGGAAAACCCAACGGAATTGAAATACATAAGTGTATTTACGTTGTATAATAAATCACGTTGCTTAATTACAATCAAAACCTATTGCATTTCAAAAGCCGAATTTCAATTGAAGTTTATTTACGCCTGTCTAACAGTACATTAATAATCACATTTATGCAATCATTTTTTTCTTTGTTTCTATTAAAAAAATGTTTAAATATGTTTTTTTGCCGATTCACTGTACTACTCCTGCTCGCTTACCTTCACGGTTATCTGAAAATATTAGGAGGCACAAAAGCGTGTGTATGTGTGGCTGTGTGCATATGGATATTTATGTACTGGTGCAGTAGCACTGCATTGTTTTTGATATAACGCGTGCTCACGCTTGACATTTACCACTGTCACGATCACAACTGTTCACATATATTTCTGATCGTATTGAATGGCGAATATGTTCACAGGTTACGCATGCGCCTAGAAAATTAGATTTGCTAAATTGGTATTGAAAATATTCACACAACTGGAAAAGGGCAATCAATTGGTACATTGATTTTGGGTGACAAAATGTGAATGTACAGCAAATTGCGGATTTTTTTAAATATTTTTTTGATCATTTTAACTTTTTTTTTTATTATTATTTAGTCGAATATGCCACCATAATTTATTTTTACAATATCTGACTAACAGTTTCGTGTGAGATACTATGACTAATGAACCTTTCGGTTGCAATTGACTATACTACAGAGTGACAAATGATTGACAGACGACATGACGACAAACCAAAATTGTATGGGCAAATTGTAAGCAGCTGCTGTAACTCAGTGTGTATGTGTGTTGGTATACCGTCAATTGGTCAAAGATTCGATATAAAATATTGAAATTCTTTATTCGATAATGGTCGAACCATTAACACACACAGGAAAATTTTTCATATAAAATACTTTTTAATGGTCGGAAGATGCATAAAACTGTGGAACTCAGCATTTATGGAATCACATCAATACTCACTATCAATGGAAAGAGCCTGCCATAATCTGACTGTTGCACATCCGCTCCCATCTAATAGTTTCAAACGAACCATCAAAAAAAATATCCTTGGCAACCACACTAGCAGAGGCCATCAATCATTGATCTCTTTATGCCATAACTACCTAATATCTGTAAAAAAATTGTCCTGGTATGAAAAGCATGTCTCCAGCAATTTCCGTCAGATTATTTACGCTTGATTGTACCTTATCAGTGTAGTTTTAGGCCTGAAAAGCCCACCATCGGTCATATCTTTACACTACGCCAAATCCTGAAAAAAAAACCATGAACAAGATAATGATGCCACAATGTCTGAGTTCGGAATTCCAGCAAAACTGATTCGGCTTTGCAAAACATCCAACTTTGAGCAACACATCCAGCAGCAGTAGGAAAAGACCTCTCTGAACCTTTCAAGGCTTTAGAGAAGGCGGTCGACTACCGTGCGAGCTCTTCAACTTCCTCATACCAAAAGTGTCCAGATCCTTGCATATTCTGATCACATTGGCAGCATAGGAAGTCATCTAAAGGGGGTCAGCCGATTATCGAAGGCAAGACGAAGTATATGCCGTCGACTAGAAAAGATACACGGCGTTTTGGATGCAGCATTTCAGGGGACAACAAACTTTTGGAATTCACAAATCTTAGCACCGTTATCACAACATCAAACGATGTCAGCCTGGAGATAAACCGACGAATCACGCTTGTTAGAAGGAGTTACTATGGTCCCAGTAAGCAAATGTGTTGCAGAGATCTCGCTCGCCCGAGAAAAACTAGCACTTCACAAGACGCTCATCCTACCCGTGATTCTTTATTGTGCTGAAGCATGGGTGACTAAGCCCCGAATTACTACAAACCGATGCAGACCGATGCTCCGGGCTATTCGAGAGAAAGAAACTTCGAAAAATCGTCGGTCCTTTTCGTGTTGGCGATTACTACTACCGCCAAATGAACCATGAACTATATGAGCTCTACGACGATATGGACATAATTAAGCGCACTAATACTCGGCGCTTACGCCGATTTGGCCACGTCAAGCGTATGGATGCAGAAGCTCTGACAAAGAAGGTGTTCAGATGGCAAGTTAGGGGACTATAACATAAAAGAAAGCCATGCCTCCGATAGAAGGACCAAATCGAGGGAACTCTATGTTCGCTTAGTGTAACAAATTATAAAGGGTGGTTAAGTTTCAAGAGCCGGTGTTGATTTTGAATAAAATACAATTTTTTTAAGAAATTATTGTCATTTCTCTTTATTATGATAATATTGGTATGGCTCATTTACGTATGAAACAAAATATTGGACAAATGGCCGCCGCGGTCTCGGCGGCACACCTCCATCCGATGGTCCAAATTTTCGATGACGCTCGGGCATAATTGAGGTTCTATGCCGTTAATGTGCCGAATTATCTCATCCTTTAGCTCTTGAATTGTTGCTGGCTTATCGACGTATACCTTTTCTTTTAAATAACCGCAAAGAAAGAAGTCCAACGGTGTCGTTGACGTTTAGGTGTGCTTCACATTCAACATCGGCCCTTGAAATTTAACCACCCTTTTGAAAGCGCGCGCAAAGCAGAAACGTCTGGCGATACTTGTTTGCAGTGCGCTTAATCCAATAACGGGTTGTAATCCTTGATCAGGTCATAGAAGTAAGTAAGTAAAGTATTTTACACTGTACTTATATCAATACTGTTTAACGGTACATGCGCAGCAACGATGGCAACTGGAATATGTCACCCACAGGTTTCGTATCCGCCAACTTTAACTGCACCTCGCTTTGAAAAATTGCTCCAAATATCCATTAGATGTATGCGGTCAACTCACATGAAAAAAATGCATCTTAAATTGCCTTCTCTTTTTCGTGCATATTTATGAATAAATGTATTAATCATCTAAAAACATGAACAACCATCCAGCGGTTTACAAGCTGCGGCCTCTGCATCTCAAAGCGCCGTTTTCAACTCAACACGACATTTCCCGCGAGACGCTGCATATTGAGTGGAATGTAGCGACTCCAAGGCTGAGTTTCCATTTTTTACAGACTTTCAAACCACCATTGGACAATCATTAGTTGACTAAATCATTAAAAGGTACCAGCATAGCAAAGCGAAACGCACTATTTATCTGTGAGACTGATGTAGCAGCTGTAGGCATGCAGCGAACGCCAGCGACAACCGCTCTTCCAACCTTCTCTTCCAAAAGCAGTACCTCTCGCTTCTGTAAACAAATTCGTATAGCTTGAAGACTTTAGCTTGCATTAGAGTGTGAAAAATGTTAAAGGTAGATTAGGTAGGTTACGGTGGCTGCCACTCTCTATGAGAATATAGAGCCGCCCACTTATACCTGGAGACTCATTGTGATAACACTTATTTGGCTTAAGTCTCCCCCTATAAATCTCAGTGCGGTGAAACCATGTTTTGTCTCTGATAAGCAATGAAATGTTGTGGATGGATGCAGATTCTAAATCTGAGAAGGAAGATTTGACAGCAAAGTTGCATTTTTACAAGGGCAAGACAGTGGCAGGGAAAGTTTTTAACATTCTCCACCTCCTTCTAGTTTCAGAAGCTGCGGCAGCAATCAGTAGAGTTGATGTTAAGTGTAATAATGCGAAGAGAATAATGATTGTTTTCCAAGATATTCATGGGATCGTTCACCTCACTAACTTTCTGAGGTTTCTGAGGCCAAAATTACTAAAATGCGACTTCAACGATATATGAGCCTGTTTAAGCTGTGAAAGCAAAAGCGGCTCACGTCTTGAAACAGTTGATAGAAGAAGACTTCTTGCAGTAGAAGATGCGTAATGAGCATTGAAGGTATAAAGAATGGGTCCCTATTGAGGGTAATAGCTGGTAAAATCAAGGTGGCGCAAAATTAATAATTTGAATAAATTAAAAAAATATGATTTTGAGTGATGAAAATCCTTATTTTGACCTTTACGTGCTCCATTGTTTGTCTGTTCACACACTGCAGCTGTCAGTTCACAAGTGTCGAATGAAATTGACGTATGACGCCATTCGCAAAACTTATAAATCTTCCGATAGGCTGATTACCTTTGCGCCACCTTGTATGTATTAAAATGGAAATTAAAATCAAATGTCTTACATTGTCAGTAATTTCTTCCATATAAAAACGAAAGTATCGGGCATTCGTTATATGGAGAAAATACACAAGGAAGTACATATAAAAAAGCTCCAGGAAATATAAAAATTTCAAAATCAAGGGATTTTTGAGCCACTTGAAACATTAATTTTTTACATTAGCATTAAATAAGAAATAAAACTTGTTTTCGAAATTTTTCTAAAGTTTCAATAAAAAATGTGAGATATTTAAAAGAATTTAAGGATTTTTTTTTTTTTAATTTGCTTAAAGTTGAAAGTTTGAATTTATATGTTTTTTGTACGAAAATGAACTATATCCTAAATATATATAGGTACTAATATTACTGGCGCCTACACCCTTCTTAGGCATTCAGCCGAGGTCCTGCTCCTATATATGGTGTGCGTATCGATGTTGTTCCACAAATGCAGGGACCTACAGAGAACCAGACGGCAGCTGGTGTTTTATAAGAAGCTTCTTCATGCCAGAAATACACTCGAAGGTTTGCCATTGCCTACCGAGGAGCGACCGCTATTAGAAAAAACTTTTTCTATCAATTGATGTTTCATGACGGGGTTCGCAGGAAACTGCGCTCGTCCGAATGATAGTCATGCACCAACACATTCGACTACGGCAGCCGCCGAAAGTAAAATATATTTCTATCAAATCCCTATTCCTATATTCCTATCAATTATTTAAATTAAATTGGAAGGGAATAAATTATCAACACTGGTCAACAAGTCTTAGTGCTTAGGTTATTTGAGGGGCCCTGGTGGTCTAGAATTTGCAAAAAATCGATTATTTTTTTGGATATTTCGAAAGTATAGGCTTCTAAGAATGTACTGTCAAATTTTTGGAAGCATATTCCCAGTATTTTCGATTCTACAGCCCTTTTAGCAGGTAGAGTCAGATTCGTCAACCCGCCTACTCTCAAAACTTTAAGCTCAATTATCTCAAAACTACTTTTTTCGGCCAAAAAAAAAACTATTCAACGGAATCGTCTGAAATTCGAATATGTTGTTCATAACATCAATGTCCTTCGCCCGTACTAGAATCATATTATTATTTCAATTACTTCGATTTTTTTTTATTAAAAAACTGAAAAAACCCTATTTTTAGAGTGTCAAATCCAAAAGCGCGCCATTTTTTTAATTTTGTTATTTTATTCTAGCTGCAATCATTTTTTTTTCCTTGTTCACTCCATTCTGGGGCATAGGGCCTCGACAAGGCTTAGGTGATTAACCTGCCGCTACCAGTCCTAAGTAGTGGGAATGCCCGCCTGTCGTTGCTTAGGAACAACGCCTTCTTACTGCTTGGAGCGCCATCTGTGTGTCATATTTTTCTGGCAGAAGGATCACACAGATGGTTGAGGACTTCGCTAAATTTCGTGTGTCTGCGCTATTACCGCCGTCGCCCGCTTCCTATTGCTGGCGCCACTGATGCAATGTGTAACAGTGTATTTTTCTTTGTTTTTTTTGCTTGTTTTAGTAGCCACAATGCAAATAATGCACATTGAGCGGGAGTAAGGATGGAAAGGATAAGTTATTGGGGTTGACAAATGGAAATTGAGGAATTTTTTTTCATACTGATTAATAATTTTTTGGTTTTTGTGTTTCAGATAAATAGGTCCAATTTTTCGGGAGGGTCAACTTCGCGACATTTTTTAAATTATTAAAATGAAAAAAAAAATTCATTTTCGGATGTAAAAGATATTTACCTTCTTAAAAAATTTAAATATCGTTTTTCATTTTTTTTTCATTCTAGACCACCGGACCAAAGTACATAGCACGTCTTCGAGCTCTGCACAAAACCCCAAACAATTTTTTTATGAACTGCGGGCCACTGATTTTAAAGCTCGCTCTGAACAGTAAATATAAATATTTTGGCAGAAGATTCTCTTAATATTTCATATCGAAAAACGTACGATTCATCGCTTGGACTTTGTATTACAAAATCAAGGTTCAAATGAACTTTTTCCCATTGAATATTTTTACATGGCTGACTTCCATCCACTTCGCATGTTTAGTTTGAAAGTCATAAAGTTTTGAATTGCAATTCAAATTTTTTATACAGGGTGGCTGATGAAAGCCGCTACCAAAAAAAAATTGAATAACTTTTTTTCTTTTTAAGTTATCTGTTCCATTTTTGTTTTAATTTGCAGATTGATCTTTAGAATTTATTAAAATGGATAACTGGGACACGCAAACAAGAATTTGGATAGTCCGCCGCTATCACGCACTGGAGTCCGTAGTTTTGGTACAGAGAGAGTACAGGCGGATGTTTGGCGGCGATCCCCCGAGCAGATGGACCATAATGAGACTGGTGAATAATTTTGCTGAGCAAGGAACAGTCGCAAGAAGGCCTAATCATCGAAACCCACCAGGTCGGACGGAGGAAACGATCGCTGCTGTAGCTGCAGCTATACAAAGCAATCCAAGGGTTTCAACAAGAAGCTTTTCTGCTCAACTTGGTGTCAGCCGACAGTCTTTGCAAACAATAATGCACAAAGAGTTAGACTTATTTCCCTACAAAATTCAAATGGTTAACAAACTGAATGCAGCAGACTTGCCGATTCGCTTGGAATTTTGCCAGAAGATCCTGCAAATGCCAACAAATTTGGATGAACTAAAACAATCCATTCGGGCAACAATTGCGGCTATTCCTGTCGCAACTCTCAAAGCAGCAATGAACAACTTTTTACTAAGATGCCGCACTTGTATCAACGAGCATGGGGGGCATTTAAATTCAATTATCTTTAAAACTAGTTAAGCTACATTTAATAAAATTTAATGACCTTCAACTTGAAAAAAAAATAAATGAATTCCATACACTAAAAAAAAGTTATTGGAGTTTCTTAATGTAGCAAAATTCATCAGCCACCCTGTAGTTAAGTGTGGCTTATTTTAGTACATTTATATATTTCCACAATTTTCGCATATCCAATTCGCACTAGGGGTGAGCCTAGAGCGACTCTAAACCACCCACGTGCACTACTTTATAACTACTTGCCATTCACAATGCAATAAAAAGCAAAACAAAAAAAAACATGATAACTAAAATAAAAACACATTTGCTTAAAATATGAATTATACTTTTATTGATCTAGTAGACCGGACCACTCCTTAAACGCTTTCAAATGAAACAACAGTTCTTTCGCAATTCACACCCAAATCGCCAATAGTCGCTGCCTGCCATCCACCATCCGCTACCGCCGCTGACTTCGATAAAATCAAAATTTGTTTTTGTGCAGCTAATTGACAGACAAATCGCGCGAGTCTACGACACGAACGATACACGCGCGATATAACAACAACAGCAACAACTGCAACAGCAAAAGTAGATGAAGGCAATGGCGATTGCTGCGCATGCGTAACCAAATCAATGCAGTGCCGACTGCCCGCCAGTTGCGCTACATTCACATTACCTGCCAGCGCAGAGCATAAGCATAAGCGGGCACTTTATTAACCAAATGGATTATACGAATTGACACCGTGACACCAAGGCAACTATGCGCCAATGGCCCGAGTGTTTATGGCAGCCAATGGCTTTTGACCATTGACGCCGTTTGTGTACGCGTATGCTGCGGCTTTGCAGCTTTTTGTGAAAGGGAGCCAAGTGCGAGGTTCGCTACAAAAATACGCAAATTTTTCAATAAGTGAACGAAACTATTTCTTATTACATTTTGCATTTTTTTCCTTTTTACTTTGGTCTACACAAATATGTAGTTATAAAATTACGTTGCCACGCATGCGCATTTGCCGCAGTGGATTTTCACGCATAGTCTTGCGTAGCTTAGCTACCACGCCTCTGGCAACGGCACATGGACTATTAAAAGTCGAAGTTGTAAATTATGACAGTTTGCGTGCATTTTATGTCACTTTACATATAATTTTTCTTTTGCATTTTTTTACTTCTTTAACCAATTTTTGTTCACAGTTTTTGAAAGCAGTGAAAACCTGCAAAAGGCGTTAGCATCAAACAGCAGCCAGCAGCGGCCAGCCACTAACAAGTGTGACACGCACACTTTTCATTTAATTCACCATTCTCAGGCGCTCGCCCATTTGTCCAGTTACCCGCTTAACATTTTCGCCATTCATTCAGTCATTCGCGAATTCATTCTATTCAAAAGTAGGTCAACATATTGTATTTTGCATGCACAAGCCTACCGCATGTGTGGGTTTGTATGCATCAGCCTTAGCATCAGCGTCCACATAGTATTCGCAAGTTGCTCGCCACTTAGTTATTTGTTGCACAGGTGCGTCGTCAACACTTTGCCACCTCACGTCCGCGCCGCTACTAACTTGCTGCCATTCGCTGTTTAATGCCCGCTGGTAGTTATTCATTCATTCATTCTTGGCTTTAAAATCGCTTTTAAATGCATACATCTGTATGGACATGTGTACGGTAAATATTGACCGTCGCAAATATTGACGGATGAAGACATCAACTACGAAAAGCGTGAAAAATACGAAACAAACATGCAACCGAAAAACGAACGGTCAAATATGTGGAGTAAAGGAAATTATGGTATTCACACTCCACGCAGAGAAATAAAAAATTAGCGCACATGTGAAAAAATCAATTTAATTTATTAACATTTGTTAGCAAGCCTAGAATATATAATATTAATTAATAGCAGTTATGCCTGTAACCTACTAATATTATGAGAATGAGAATGTTTGTGCATACAGCGCCATGCGATCCATCTAGCGCCTATATAACACAGAAATAATGGAGTAGAAATACCTGAGAAGTGTTGTCATTTTTCTTGTAGATCTTGTCGATTAACATAAGAATAGAAATATAAAACTTACCAAACGCCCTAAAAATATTGACTTAGGATCAAAAACTACCTATAACTTAAGGCGTCTTCAATTCGGTACCTCTCTGTTCACTATATTTCGGCTCTGCTCTGCATGTGAAAGCAACAACAAAGTTATCGAGCAAGATTCATCAACGTAATTTCCATCAACAAAATCATTCCAGCGCCGCTCTAATATTTCAATAACACTTTTGTAGAACGATTTATTGCTCGCCTCAAAATAGGTCTCAGTTTAAGCGCTAGTTTCGAATTCGAAGTTCAATTCATGTAATTTTGCCACTGTTTTCATTGACTTGTGACAGGTGGCACTCACTTGAACAGAGCTTTCTCATAGTCAAATGCTCATGCAATATAAAGCCAACAAGTTCTTTTGTTATCTTTCCGATGTCAGCTAACTCACGTAACTTCAATTTTTGGCATTCATATCGATTTTGTGGATGTTTTTATGTTTTCTGGTGTTACCGCCTCATTTGGACGTCCACTGCGTTGTGCAACATGTGTCTCTACGACCACGTTTGAAGTCATCAAACCATTGTTTTATTGTTGTTTCTGATGAAGCGGAGTCCCCATAAAACTTTTCAGGAAAATGCTTTGTTTGTACGGTATTTTCCCCCATCAAGAAGCAGTGTTAAACTAAAACACTAAATTCCTTTACAATCCATTGTTTTGAAAACAACAAAAGGAGTGTCACTCTTAGCACAATAACTCACGAACTAATGAATACAATATCATGAGATTTTAACAATTGTTTTTTTAAGGTTAGTACTAACTGAGAAAGAGGTAAATACAATAAAACTAGTGCCATCTATGTGTTAGGCCCGGAACTTTTCAGCCCAGGTGTCTATTTAAGTTGCAAATTGGTTCCGTAAACCGTTTTAATAGGAGAAATGGCAACTGTTTTCCAAAAGAAAGTTTTTGCCATCCTGAAAGTAGCCGAATGAATAATCGAGAGGAGATAGAGCGGGAAACAGATTGGAGTTTTCAGTAACAGTCAGGTTGCACTGAAGGCCCTGTAGACCGCGAAGCAAACCTCAAAGATTGTTCAAGAATATAAGAAGAAGCTTAATTCTGTCGCAAGACAGAACAGGCTTGTACTTATATGGGTTCCAGAACACTCCATTGTCCAAGGAAACGAAATTTCCGATGAATTGGCCAACCGTGGATCAGCGATTCCCCCACAGGGGCCAGAGCCAATAACCGGAATCAGTTCCGCAGGAATTAGATCAGCGATTATGTAAGCAATTTACATAAAGAGCGATGGTCCGGTCTAGAACGCTGCAGAACTGCAAAGTGTTTTGTGACAAGTCCGAACAGAAAACTGTCAAACTTTCAACTAAAACTTGGAAGGAAAGACGTTCGGTTGATGGTCGGTATCATTACAGGACACAACCCATGGGGTCAGCATATGACAACCATTTGAATCATTGAGGATCCAATGTGCCTGTCATGCTTGGAGGAGGCGGATAGCACTGGACACTTTCTCTGAGAGTGTTCTGCCTCCTATGTCGTGAGAATGAGTAATATTCTTTCTCTAAAACTGGAGGATATTCACAGATTTGCCAAAGAATCTGGAAAATTCTCACAGGACTAACTATCTATCTCTATCTCTGTCTCTATTCTTTCCTATCTCTTTCTCTGATACATTTCTCCTTCCCTCCTTGACTATCTACCCTCCTTCCAGAGCTTTAAATACAATGTGCTTTTTAGCCTGAGTGTTTAACGAGCCACCAAATCTCCTTGTGCTCCCTGGCTCGACCTTTTCCAATTTCAATTTTAAACCGTTTTAAGAATATCGAATAGCTACCCTGATCTTTTTTATTTAACAAATTAAAAATAAATGATGCAGAAAGCATCCCTCATAAAAGAGGCATCGATCATACGTGAGACTACAGGTTAATAAACTTTATGGCTAGATGAGGGAAAACAACGACAACTAATAACAACAGAGCGCAATCCTTGGTCTTCGGACTCGTGTGAGTGAATTCCAGCGATTTGCCATGAGTGTCGAACTCTGATGAAAATAAAATAAAACTTAAATAAAAAAACTAATAATAAAAAAATATAATAGCAAACACCCTGCTGCTAAATATGCTATTTTTAATAATATATGTGGGACAAAACTAAAAAGCTATGTCAGCATGTCAGTTGAGCATCCATTAGGCATCTGTCAAGAGGCCGTAATTTGTTTACAACCCAGTAACTTTCATATGTGCTATCTGTCATTCACACAAAAACTATTATTTCTCATTTCATTACAACACATCCACGCAACGTAAGTATGTAACGTATTATCAAATCACTTGAGGCCTCAATTTTATCTAATTGAAAGTGATGTTGAAAGTTGTGTGAGATTGCATTGACGAAGATATTGCATACATAAATAAATACATAAACTTTTCACACAGCAGCGAATGCATAAAATTTTCACAGCTTCTGACTCATTTCCTTGTGGTTCAAACACACTTTTCCACTGCTAACAATAGAATTTTATTGTGTCATATAAATACACACTAAGCGCAGCCACTCAGCTGCAGAGGACCTGCTCTGTAATATGAAAGAAATTTAGTATTATGTAAAGCAATATCAGATTTAAATATTTCATATATCTTTTATTGTAATATGCACCCGAGAAAAATAGTTTAAAAGGAACTTAACTGTATTGTGAACGTTTTGTTCCAATACAGACGAAAAATTGTTTTTGTAATACATTCCAATAGATGGTGATGAACCAATAAATAATTTTCGCGTATAATACCAAGTCACATTTTGTGCACCAGCCTCGCAGTAACTAAGTCGACTTTAGTATATAAATATTTCAAGGAGACAACTTAAAATGCATTAAATATCCGCTAAGAACCCAAACTACCAAAAACAAAACAAAAACGTTTAGTACTTACGGTAATTGAAACCAAAGCTCACATAGTTATAGTTGGCATTAATAATTGAGTGCCCAAAAATAGAGCTGTAGCAAAATTTTAGTTCATAAAAAATGGAAATTATCAGACAAACTCTTTGCAAATTTATGCCGAATCCAAGCCAATCAACCAGATAATGGACGAGTTTAATTAGAACATTTGTTTTTATATAGTTACTTATTTAATAAACAGCCCACTACTTGTACAAGTGTACAGGTATGTAGAACACCATCGATCAGCATCTGACAGCTTCACTGGCGTACGGCATACATGGCGTATGAGTTATGCCCAAGCGAAAACAAGCATGTTGGCAGGCAGCTGACAAAATGCCGTTCTTTAAACAACTATTTAAATGGTATGTACACGTATGTATGGATGCATGCTGTGGCATGCGTTGCAGCCATCAAATTAAGTGCGACAAACTGTTAATGCTAGCCTGTTGCCTGGCAGCAGCAACCCAAAATTGTCAATAAATTATTAATGCTAACTCAGTTAATATACTTTTATGGTGCAGCAAATACGAATATAAAATGTGTTTTTCTAGGCTTACAGAACTCCTAAAGCGAATACCAATCGCGTTTGTTGGTCAAGTAAACCGCCTTGACTTTCTTAGCAAAATCTTAGTCAAGCTTCAGAAGTGTAGCACCAAGTCGCCAACGGCAGGTGGCAGAAGCTATAAGCTGGGTGGTAATTTTTATGTGAAACTGGTTGGTAACTTAAAAGTGTAATTATTCGAATTTTTATGAATTTAACTGACGCCTTTTTAAGTGAAAAATTAGCAAATAATTAATGTTGGAATTGCAAGCAATGGTTAGTGAAGTAATTTGCTGAAACATACAGTTGTAGGCATTTAGGCAAAGATCCGGGTATATAGCTGAAGAATTATATGCGAAAAGAAGTTTAATTACATAAGCAAATTTCAATATTTGTCTTCAAATTTTATATAACATTTTTGATCACTTATGCAGCTCTTCAAAATTTCGTAATAGTTTTGTTAAAAGATTCGCTGGAGTATTGAGACTAGAAGTTTTCTCCCATGAATATTGCAGAAGTTGCAGAGCTGAGGAAGAGAAAGAAATAGTTGAGCACTTCCTTTGCAATTATCCAGCCCTAGTTAAAATCAGAGCAGATTGCATAGGTAAATACTTTTTCAATTCTCTTACAGGATTGTCTGGCGTGGGTTGGGATCAATTCTATTTTTCACAAGAGCCACAAATGGTTCCACAAAGGAAAGTAAATGGGGTTCCCGTGCAGCACAGTGGTATCGCAACGGACCTGTAAGGTCTAAGTGAGTTGTTCGTGCAGACCGACTACCACCTTAACCTAACCTAACCCAAGCTGTCACTTTATTCAACTATCCTGGAACCGATATGGACATATGGTATCTAACTTTCGAGTACTGCAGTTAGCTGTAGTATCGAAATACTTCAAATATTTCAGTCAAAAAGCCTCAGAATGATCTCAAACGCCCATTATTATTTCACAAATGCATAAATTCATCGTTATCTCAAGTAGGTACAATAATTGAAGAAATAAGAAAATATGGCCACATCACATGACGCCAATCGCACTCAAATCCTCTTGTCACAGTAATATCATAATTGCAAATCCCATAACCTTCACCAGACTGAAGAGAAAGTCTGCAAAAGGCCTCAATTAGGCTAAATTATTATTTATTTTAAAACTAGTAAATGGTTGCACCACTGGGTGTATTCCACAGATGTTTTTTCTCTTAAATGATAAAATATTGTTTAATGTTTGAAAAAAAGATCGCTATAGAGAAATGGATTAAAATATAAAAAAAATCTTTTAATGCGTTGTTCTCTCGTAATTGCAAAATTATCTACCTGGCAAATATCTAACTTAAAAAAAAAGTATCGTCTAGGAATTATTCACTGCTGGCATCTAAGCGCCACTTTTGAAAGACACTTTTTTAAAAGTACTTATATTTTAGTGCCTGACTAATATTTTTGGTCAAGCCACTTCGGGAATGTGATTTATATGGAAAAAATTCTCAATATCGTATGCAAAAAATTTGTCAAAAATCGGCGATTGAGCGATTTCGAACTGTCAACTAAAATTGAATGAGCTATAAAATTACATACCTTGAAGTTTTCTAAATTCGGATTAAAACGGTGAGAGTTTTGAAAATAATTTTTTAAATTTTTGCGAATTTTGTACGATGATGACCATTTCTCAATTAGCCCGAGTGCTACAGGCAAGATGACATAGATTTCCGTTAAGAATACCATTGTAATCTGTCCTGTAGCGTTGGAGCACCTAGTGTCATGATCTAAGAAGCATCCAGATCCGCTACCAGCACCGGTTTTGGGTCCGCCGGTGTGGAAAGTATAGTGAACTCCTGTTAATAGATTCTCTGGTCCTAACCATTGATATCTATCTCCCAGATATCATACTTCCTATTGAAGCTAACATAAGAGACCCGATTGTCCGCTGGCATCGAGAATAGTGTGTACCGGTTCGACAACTGGTGGCATATCTGAGAGTAAAAAACGGGGCAAACTTTGGAACTTTGGAACTTTGGCTCATGAAGGTATTTTTGTATAATGAACCATACTTTATAAAAAAAAGGCAAAACAGTGTATACGCTTTTACGTAACTGTAATGATTGTAATAAAAAAATGTTTATCATCTCAAACATATAAAGCTAAAGATTACAATAAATAGCACAGATTGGGTCACATTTTGTCAAACAAGCAAAACCAGAGCCAACCATAAATTTTTATTTATTAGAGATGTACTACTCTTATGTGCACACACATACATATAAGTAACAGCTGCTTATGAGCAACGCCAAATAAAATAGCAAATACTCTGCAACATTATTTTGTTTGCCACTATGCAACAACATTGCAAGTCAACAACCATAGAAACGCGTACAAATATATATGTGTGCATAGGTGTGTAAGAAGACATACGTGTCTCCACGACAACAGGCAGCACCTTGCAGCGGCACGCATCGCACAGCATAATACAACATATATATGTACGTAATAAGTTGCTACAGTGTGCGGGGTATACCCCGCCGGCAACGATGAAGATCATGTGATCTCGCCAATGGCTTCAGGTTTCCTTTCACTATTCGCTGGCAAAGCTGTTGAGCTGTTAACTTGCCAACTAACTGATGATTGTAGCTATTTCTGTTGAAGTTGCAGTCGTTCTTGTTTTTGTCGCTTTTTGTAATCATTATTGTTACTCTTTTTAGCCAACTTCAGCTGGAATGTCTGATGCTTCAAACGGCATGGCAAGCTGACAAACAGACAGACAGACGGGCAGCAGATGCCAAATCGAAATGGAGCTATGCGAAATGAGAGTGAATGTTGTGGTGTTCGCAAGCGCAGATGCGCCAAAAATCAGCGCTCAAACCACACGCACACACACACAACGCCAAACACTTGCAACTTGTAATTATACACTGCGTGTATACGGCCGGTGTATGCGAATGAGTTTGTGTGTGACTACCAAATAATAGGGTGCGGGTTCGAAACCCAATGTGCACGTGTAACATCAAGTGAAAAACCATTTGACACTTGGAGGCGGCATAAAACTGTAGTTCTCTGCATTTTTGGAACAACACCAAAACGCACAACACACAATTGGCGAAGGAGCCCGGCCAAATACCTAACAAAGGATGTAGGCGCCAATTATATTTACACATACACACATTTCCATATATGTATATTAGGCGGGGTCGATTGGTGGGGAGGCAAAAAAATCGCTAGCATGCATACAAATACATTAGGGCGGGTCGATTTAAAAATCGCTCATTGTTCTGTGAAAATCGTATTCTAGGGATCAAAATAAGAAACTTTGCCGAAGGAACCATACCTCTAAAACGAATTCTGATGTCCCCCAATTTGGGTCGAACTTTTTAGTTTATTTTCTCATGTAAAGGCCAAAAATGGTGATATTTTGAAATGATTGTATGGGGAACCCCCCAGGGGAGGTCCAGGGGGTGTGCCACTGGCATGCGTGGATCGGCCGTCCAAAGTTAGTGGGGGTCGATCATACATTTGGACTCGATTGGAGCACTCTAAATATCCCACGTTCGACCCAAATTGGGGGACATCAGAATTCGTTTTGGAGTTCCTTCGGCAAAGTTTCTTATTTTGATCCCTAGAATACGATTTTCACAGAACAATGAGCGATTTTTAAATCGACCCGCCCTAATGTATTTGTATGCATGCTAGCTATCTTTACATTCATTCAAGTCTATGTTTGCTTTAAATACTGCCAGTAGTTTATTATGGCATTAAAGCTGTGAAAAGTTGTTGCCTTCATCTGAATGTTGGCGTTTTACGTTTTAAATTTTGTTATTGTTTTTCGACGTGTTCGTGTGTGCGGGTTTGTTTGTTTTTAATTTTCATTTTATGCAATGAAACTGTGACGGCAAGCAGTGATTACTGCCACTTTAAACGATTATGTAAGCGCATATTCAATTTTGGCATCTTTCACGTTACAGCACAGGAATGTGCCACAAGTGTTTCCTTTTCGTAATTTTTACAATTGCAATATTTTCAAATTTATATTTTGTGCCACAAAAACAAAATACTGCAAATAAATTAACGCGAAAGAAATACAAATGCAGGCAGACACTAAAATTGTTTCTATTCAACAATAGAAGAGAATAAAAACCAAATTGCAGTCATTAGCGTATAAGTGACTTTGCAAATGCATGCCTTGCAATTTCTAAACTTCCACGCCTCTACTCTTCCGTCTGTGGGGCATCAAAGTGAAACAGCATTTTCGGGCAACTTCTTTACCACTAAATTTCAATGCAGCTAAAGTGGAATGCAAAACAATTTCCTAATACAAACACTTGCATACTTATCGCACACTCAGCTCCATCCGTCTGTCTATCTTTCATCCTAGAAGTACACAAAAACTGCTGCAACAACAGAAATTATTTACAAATATCAGCAGCATAATTAGCAATGATAATTTTCAGCGTATAACATTTCAGTGAAAAAGATCGCAATTGTTAAAAATCTTCTCTATGCGATGCTACCTAAAACAAAAGACTACGCCAATAAACGGGCCAGATTAATTTGCACACAATGCACAAATTAGGGCTTATTTTGCAAGTTTTGTTGGCAACATTCACACCCTATGGGAATTTGTTCCACTGAGTAAAAACAATTTTTACGAGAATTTAGTTCATTCGATTGACAAAACTACCATGCGGGCAAGCGTGGGTTAGAAAGGTGATTTTAATAAAAATATTAGGTTGGGGAAAAATAAGTTATTTCTGCGTAAAATTCAAAACTTTATTTTCCTTTGATTTGTTGATTTGGGTGAAATATATATCGTTTTCTTGTATAATCTGTTGCCATTTTAAAGTTAGCTTCAATATACCTCTTTCATAGTAGTATTGGTCTTCATAGGCGAAAAACTCTAGTAATCGATTTTCACATTCTTCTTTTGATACAAATTTCTTATCACTCCGGAAGTTTTCCAATGAGAGAAAAAGGTGATAATCACTTGGTGTCAGGTCTGGACTAAATGGTGAATGCACTAAAACGTCCCAACCAAGCTCCTGGAGTTTTTGGTGAGCCACACACAACACCTCTTCTATTGGTAAATTCTGGCCATTTCTGGTCAACCGCCAACGTCAAACGGGTCAGTTGTTGACAGTAGAGATCTGAATTTAGTGTTTAGCCATACAACAGCAAATCGTAATAAATGATTCCTTTGAAGTCCACCAAATACACAGCAGAACCTTCCTTGCCGTTAGTGCTGGTTTGGCCACGTTTTCGCACAATATTGTCGTATGTGACCCATTTCTCCCATGGGTCGATTTCGTTCCGTTTCGCTAAGTCTTCGCAGATAGAAATTCGATTCATCATGTTTTTTGGCGTTAATTGGTGAGGCACCCAAACAACGAGCTTCTGAATTTTTTTATCCAGCTTTGCACAAATGATTTAAAACTGTTTTATGGTCGATCTTTAGCTTCTGGGCGATGCTACGACTACTAACATACCAGTCAACTTGGATAACTTCTGTGATTTTATCGACATTTTCGACATCAAAAATACCTGAAGGAAATCGGCGAAACTAAAGTTGTTCTTAATTAGCTATTACATTATCGGCACCACACACACCATTCCCAGTTTAGTGGTCTGCCTTGCATTTTCGCCTTTATCAAATAAAAACTGTAGAATGTACTAAATTTTCTCTTTGTTGACACCCATTGTTAAGACCCTGTAGTTCACAACTGATTGGAAGAAACAAAGAACGGCAAAAGAATTTCGCTTTGACAGCGAGCATAAACTTTGAGTTGTTACTCAATACAACCATCTAACGAGAAAATAATCTATTTCTTTTTTTCACAAACTAAAACTCTTATATGTAAGTAGTGCTTTTAAGTAGTAATCAAACACTAATCGCACGGTAAGATGGCATAGTAGACATTATATCATAGATCTCTAGCCCGTTTCTGGAAATATTCTCGATTCAAATAATCGTTTCGACGTAACAATGACATCACTATCACTAATTGTGTTTCTGTAAAAAAATTAGTTCAATCGATCGACAACCGTGGGCCTCAACTGACGTAATCTTCAGCCTAGAAACTAACTCGATTGGAGGGGTTTCAAAGCCAAATCAATTGAAATAGGGTCCATCGTTACTCTCATTTGGCCTTGAGATGGTGGCAACACATGCTTCGTTTGTGTATGTGAATAACTCATAACAAACGCTAGCAAGGAGTTTTGTAAGCTATAGAATTTTTCATTTTTGCCTCTCAGCATGCCCCAAGACGAATTATAAGGGGCGTTTTTTTATTGCATAAGAACTAACGATATCGATAATTATGGTTTGACAGCTGAGAATAGCAAACTGTGTCGACATTTCTGCTCAGCAAGGTTTGGCACGTCATCATGAATCGTTTAAGGTGAGAACAACGCTTCCAAATTGTGGAAATTTACTTTCAACAAAAAAAATCTGTTCGCGTAATTATAGAACAAAGTGTTAATGAAGACGCCATAGCAGACATAAGACACAAGTAAATGACATGAAATTATCTACCAGAATATATTATAAAAAAACTCATTCTAATAAACATGAATTCCCTTAATAAAACGCCCGATCCAAGATGGCGCAAAATTAATCACCCTATCGGAAGATGTATAATTCTTTCAACACAAAAATGACGTCATACATCAGACATATTTGACATTTGTAAGCTAGACTGATCCAGTATACAAACAGAAAAGCAATGGAGCGCGTAAAATTGTACCTGGTGTGCGGTATTTTAGGATCTTTGTTATTTGTTTTGTTTACTAATGACATCTGTCCATCTTTCTCTTTTGCTGATTTTCTTCTTTATGCTGATGATCTAAAAGTTTATACCGAAATAAGAAATTCTAGTGTTTCAGCCGTCCTACAGTCTGAGCTGAATAATTTATTTTTCTACTTAAATCATCTATTTCTCAATATTAAAAAATGCTATAAAATCACATTTTCTATGCTTTAAAACCCCCATGATGTCTCTTATCATATTAATAATACAATACATTCGGCTGATGTGATTAAAGATTCAGGCGTTTTCTTTGCTTCTAAGCTCAATTTTATCACGCACTTAAATTAGGCCGTCTCCAATTCACTTGCTATACTCACTTTTGTAAGACGTCCCTCATCACACTTCACTAACCCATATACTCTTAAGATATTATCCTCTGTATTTGTTTGGGTCAAATTAGCAAAAAAACAAACAAACGAAACTGGAGCGAAAACGAAAACGAAACTTTTAACACAATGCCAGTCGTGTACAGTTATTAACGCGCCGACTCAACGCAACTGTTCACCAACGTATTCCGACCACTACTGGGCAGATAGACTAAAGGCACTTCAAGAAAGATTCAAATACCCGTATACCTGCAAAGGATCTTCCAGAGCTACTTGAGAAAGCGTGTCCTTCTGTACGACAAACCAGATGGTCAGAAAACTAGATCGGTAATGTCTGGCGCAGCCTAAGTATCTAATCTCGGTCCCGATCCCTGAAATGTGAGCTTCGACGAGATCTTAAGCATGAAAGACAAATATCTCGCCAAACATAAGCGAAGGCAAAGCCGATGTGACACTAAATCGAGTGGGAGATGGACAGCGAAACTCATTCCAACAATAGGCAAATGGGCTCAGAGGAACTTCGGAAAGTGAATTATTTTATGATTCAGTTCCTCTCAGACCATAGATACTTCCAGAAATACCTATATCGCATGGGTATAATAAGTGAGCCCTGGTACTCGACTGCGAAGTACCAAGCGATGACGCCGAGCATACGTTCTTTAGCTTCAACAGATAGCTCGTGGAAAAAGATGCTCTGAGGGAACAAATTTGCGACATAACGCCGACCAACATATTTAGCAAAATGCTTGAACGCGAGGACAGCTGGAATGCGGTTAAAAGATATATAGTATTAAAGACTTATTACGAAAAACAAAGATAGACCTCGACGCAGTACAACCCAACTAAGCCTCAGAGAGATAAGAAGACGAGCCTAAGGTACAAACATTGCGGACCCAGGCGTGGGTGAATAGAACTGGTCCATTTTTTGGACGCTCTCCCGAAATAATGCATAAAGTAGTTCCAGCAGGGCAGTCTCTCCAGAAAAGGGGAGTTTGACCCTTCAACCATTCAACGCAGTACACTACAGTCGCTGTAAGTGCAAAGGAAATTTGAAAAAAATTCAAAACAATCATTAATCTTTTTAGACCCTGATACATCATTTCTGGGCGTTGTTTGATTTTGTATTAACAATATGAAAATCACGTGCCACAAAGAAATTGTATTGGCGTATATTAATAGTTCCAACTTAAAAGGTAAAATCCCATATGCGGTGCTATTGTCATGCAATTTTTGAAATTTCTTTATATTCTTTCGGAACGGATAGGTGGCACTGTTGTCCCCGCAATCCCTCATATCATCGCTATTGTAACGATTTTAATTATATTTAACGTATATTCTCTACTTTAAGTCGAATTAATATTTATAACTTTCCTCCCAGTATAATTGGCGCTTACGTTGTTTGTTGGGTGAGTTGGCCGAGCTGCTCCTCCTATTTGTGGTATGCGACATTTCCAATAAGGCAGTGCCAAACATTTCGTAACCTCTATAACTCCAAAATTGTTGTAATTTTTTACTTAAATAACTAGTCGCAGAAGCAATTTGTAAATTTTCAAAATGATTGGTTCGTCTCCTGAGAATATCTGCAAGGTCAAAAGTCAAAATAAAAATTTTGTAACCATTACAGCACTTGTTGAAAGAGTTACGCAAACTGTAAATGATTCGTTTTTTTCTTTTTTGTTTTTAGCTCAGTTAAAAGGCTCGACACGCTCATTGAAGGCACCTTCATTAATTGCCAAACGCCCTGGCCTGTGGATATTTTTAAGTATTGAGAAATTTGTGTGGGGCACTTTTGCTTAACAAAAAACCGATTTAATCGCTTGAAATGCTACTCAAGTCAGCAGTGCCGTGTAATCGTTTCAAACAAATATTGTTTAGGTCATATGCTTGTCATGCTTTCCATGCATTCATCAAATTTATTACAACACGAAACAAAGTGGATGTAATTTTTTAATAAATTAAACCTGAGTTGTTCGGTTTATGGTCAGACTTAATGTAATTTACGCAGATTTAAAGTAATTCTTTTATTTTGCTTTGAAGTGATTTAAAATTAAAAAACAAAAACAATTTTACAGCATTTTGAAATTCTGCTTTATTAAAAATAATTGTAGTTGGAAAAGTGACAAAAACGAACCTTGAATAAAGTTTTTGATGTATTCTGCTTCGTGAAAAATTTTAAGAAAAGCACGATTTATGATTGATTAATGGGTTAGATCAAAAATTTACTTAAAAAACTGTAAAAATTTTATCATTTCAATGAAATTTTGTATGTGCAAGTATTTCGAATGCGAATTATTTTGGATCTTATTTATTTTTTCTATTATTAAAAAGGAGCAAGTTTTTTTCTGATTAAGTTGGGCTTCGCATACTCTTCCAAGACTTTTCCTATCAAAAACGTATATTTTCCTACGTCAATACCCAAACTATTTTTTAAGAAACTTAAAGGTTAGGAATTTGCAAAAAAATTAAATGAATTTGGAATGCAACATTTGCATTTTTACGTTACGCTTCCAGAGTATCCTTCTTCTGGAAAGTGCTATCAAATAAGCGAGTGTCGACCTATACACGGGTTGATACGGTATTATCATAAAGGTTGACATAACTTCCCGAAAGCATTATTTTTTTTTTATTTCTGCTTTTTTTCAAATGAGACATGGAGGACTACAACTTAACTAGCTAAAGACATGCAGTTATTGTCACTCTATTTGTAAATCACACCGATTTAGAAATCTCTAATTTTCTTAATCGTATCCGCTAATTCGTTCATAAGGTTCGCCGTGAATTGGAAGTATCAGGCGGCGATCCAGAATCTGTTGCAAAACGCAAAAAAACACGAGGTACATTCTGACACTGTCGTATCTGCAAAATTTATTCAAATATCATTGACGATTACCCTTCAAAGTCAATTAAGTCAAGATGTTAATGAAAATCCCCGGTATAAATCTAACATTACAGTCCGGTATAAAGACGAAAACAGCGTCCAATCAAAATGCCTTCTAAATAAAATTAAGGGATTATATACCTTGTGAGCCCGAAAAAATGGACGATTGTCATAATTTTTTTTAAATATGTTTTAGAACATTTATTCAAATGAGGCATATATCATACGAGTACTGAAGGGTAACTCTCGAAGAATACATTTTGGTGTTATTGTTTTAAAAAGTGTTATTATTTATTGCTGATATGGTCCCTCCACCGAAACGCCGTTTTTTAGAAGAGGCTTGCGGTGATCACGGTAGCGCATGAGCAGCTAAACTGAAATCAAAAAAATTAAATGATTATTGTAGAAAAATGTTTTTTAGTGGATCTGAATGGTTTATTTACCAAAAAAACATTTTTCTCGATATTAAAACCGCTTTGCACCAAAAAGCGATTTTTGAGAGGTTTTAATTCCAGCGAACTATGCAAATATTTATAAAAAGTGAACCGTTCACGAGGTTGTTACTTCGAATAATTAAAAACAAAGTTTATGCAAATCGGTCAAATAGTTTTTGATAAATAATGATTACCGCGACGGTAATTTTCAAAACCCACGACTTCGAGATAATCGCGTCTAAAGTTTTACGTGCACTTCTCGTTCCAAGAAAGGTTACGCGCTTCCACGGTCTGTATCTTTCGTGCTAGTGCTCCGATCTTTATAATATGAATAACAAAATACAATATGCCATAAAAAAAGTTAATTTTTTTAGTCCAACACAAGGTATATAACCCCTTCAGTAGCCTGAAGAGCCTTAGATAAAAAAAAGTTTGACCAAGACCAAAGGACCAACCGCAAAAATGCACAGAATGGCAGATGGCTATTTTCCAATCCCACAAAGGTTTCAGTTGTCATGCACACGAAATTTCCAGCGACTGTTAAGATTTTAGGAAAAAGAGAAACAAACGATTTTCATGCCAACACACTTCTTTGTTCAAAGATATCGACTGAACTCTGCTGCATATATCGAGGTTCTGGAGACAATAGTGAAACCCTCAAAACCATCTGCTCCTTCACACAAAACGATGCGATATGTATTCTTATTTATTTATTTATTTTTATTTATGCTTATTTATTTGTTTCATTTCCACAAAACATCGAACTTATGACCGCCTAACTTCCCAAACCTTAGTCCCCTGAATTACTACGTGTGGGATATAGTTGAGTGTTAAACCAATAAGTATTCTCATAACCTTCCTTTCTTTTGCAAAGGCTGCAATTAATACCCTTATGGTCTATATGAATAAGGAGCATTTAATTAGGGCATGCAATCGGTTCCCAACCCAGATCGAGAAGGTTATTTCCGCTAATGAAAATTTTAGTGAATGAATTTATTGAATTTTTCGTGCATTTATGTGTAGTGTAAAAAATTAGTGAAGTTTCATTAAATTTTGTTCAAAATAAAAGTTGCTTAATTTTACTCTCAAGTTGTCCTCAAATACCAGACGCACCTTATATTTACATATAATGCACCTATATATAAATATAAATTTAGCGCTTACACTGTTTCGCCGATATAAAAATGTCAAAAAAAAATTGTTCTATTTATTAACGAAATACTTATTAAGTAATAAGATTTTATACACAAAGTGGGCCAAGTAAAACTTTTTTGTTTTCTAAACTATTTTTTTTTTTTTTTTTGTAGGATATAAAATTAATTATGTGCCGACCACAAAGAAATAGATTCCAAGCCCTCGCTAATTCTCTAAACCAAATCCTTCATTAGACCTAAAGAAACTAAGAGGTATATTTTTGCATCACCAGCATAGCGGTGAAAAGATGCATTTTTGCAGCAGTTTCTTATGCCATTGATGTATAAACTCAATGAAACCGGATCAAAAATAGGACCGTGTGGTACACCAGACTTTATTGGCATTCAGCTGGAGTGGTTACCGCCGGATACAGCTTTTTGTCGTCTATTTGCCAAATAGTTTCCTAATAATCTTATTGCATCATTGCTGAGTTCAAAATATATGTCAGGCCTTTTGTGAAGAATTCCGGGAAAATCAAATGCATCAAATGCTTTGGAAAAATCTAGTAACGTGAGTAACGTAAGCCCCGTTTGCCAAAGGATTTCATTGGAAGTATATCCTCATTTGGAAGTATATATCAAAAGATCTAAAAAACTGCACTCGAAAGCGAAAAATCAAGGAGAGTATCATTATTGATGGAATTTAATTCACGTAAAGCGCAAGTAATAGCAGCATTACTGGCATACTTAGTCTTAGAGTTTTCTCCATAAAAGTTTTCTTCAATCAATGACTACAGTGATAATATTACATATAAATAAAGGACACGTTGGCAACGGCGAATATCGCAGGCGATGGAACGATGAGCTTTACGACGACATAGACATAGTGCAGCGAATAAAGATCCAGCGGCTACGTTGGCTGGGTCATGTCGTCCGAATGGATACAAACGCTCCGGCTCTGAAAGTATTCGATGCGGTACTAGCTGGTGGTGGCAGAGGAAGAGGAAGGCCTCCTCTGCGCTGGAAAGATCAGATGAAGAAGGACTTGGAGTCACTTGTTGTGTCCAATTGGCGCCGGTTATCACGAGAAAGAAACGACTGGCGCGCTTTGTTGAACTCGGCCAAAATCGCGTAAGCGGTTATCGCGCCAATTAAGAAGAAGAAAGGACAGTCACAGTATAAACCTACGAATTTGTAGGGACTTGAGACTTATAAGCATGAGAGGAGCTTAATATGTTAGCATGGGATCAATAAATTTAAGAGACCGAAGAGCATGGTATTAGAAAAAAATTGTTTGCACACGTTCAATTCTATTCATAGCTTGCTGACTACATGGCCTCGAAATCAAAACAGCTTATTCTAAATTAGACCTTGCAAGTGATGTATAGAATAACTTGATGGTATAGGGATCAAAGAACTTATTGGTATTTCGTCTGACAAAGCGCAACATGAAAAAAGATTTTGAAGAAATATATAAGTCATTTACATGGTTATTAAAGGGAAATCCGTTATCAAAGGCAACTCAAAAGTGCTTGAACTCTCTAACACACTGAACGACACAAGTCGAGATACTGCGCTTCAAAGCACTTGGACAAGTTTAGCGAAAGACGTGAGTTCTGGCATCATCAATAAACCCTATCAATGTCAACTTGAAGATGAATGGTATCCTCTTGAATTTTGATCACTGAGAAAATCATAGCGTCATCAGCATAAAGCAAGAAATTAGCAAATGAAAAGCAACTTCGACTTCGTAATATTCGAAAACCTCTGACAAAGCCGGTATAATACAAGTTGGTCGAAAGTCGAAGGGCTGAGAGACACTATTCTTTTTCAATACAGGTACAATACTAACCACATTTCAGGCTTTTATTATTAGTAGTACAATTTCTATTACTACTTTTATTATAATATTATTAATTATAATGCTAGATGAATTGCTTGAAAAGAATTGAAACACTGTCAAGAAATCGTAAAACTTTAAAAAACTCGTTTCACTTTACAATAATGAGATGCCTCCGAAAAACCTGTTTCTAGTTTAGAAAAAAAATCATCTGCAACTTGCAAATCTCCCTTCAACGAACATCAGCGTAATTGAACCACAATGCCAAACTTGTTCACCATGAAACAGAATCTATCAATCATAAACAGATTCCGTCATTCATACGTTGCATAAAACTTTAGGTTCTTCCATTTATTGTAAAACATCAATACGCACGCCAATTGGAAAAGAAATTCGACAAAACTCCTAACAAAGTATATAACAATGATCTTCTGTCATTAATCTTCTTCTTTATTCTAGTAGCGAAATTAATTTATCGATGCAGAATTTTTAGATTTCTCATCGAAAAACTATTTCAAATGCATTTGGCAGGCCTTCGTTTTATGCCTTCAAAACCATCCCGATCAAAGCAATGATAGCAGAAAGCGAATTTCCTTGAATAGAATTTTTTACCTAACACATAAGCTTACACACAATTTTATTTTAACCTGAACAAAATGATAGCCTTAAGTATATAAAAAAGTGTATAAAAAATCGCAAAACAACTACACTTATAAGGTGAAAATAATATTAAAATCAAATACCTATCCTGCCTCGGTTTATATCATAGAAACATCACACAACTCTCTTTTAATGCGAGTTCAGAATTTAATCTGCAAAATTACTTTTTATAAATGAAAATATAATTTCAAAAAGTACTTGAAACTCATTGAGTGACTACTGCCTTAATTACTTTCCAAATATCTTCATCCCAAAAGCACTTAACTTATCACGATCGAACAAGAGTGTATGAATGTATGAGCGAGTGAACTGTGCAATTAAAATCGAAAGTGAATGTGCAGTGAAGTGAACCGGAATGGTAATCCCCAAATGGCAGCACTTATCGGGAGACAAAAACTAAAAGCAAAAAACCAAAAGACGTACTAAAAAGGAAAGGTGCAAGTGATACATTGGGACTATTTATTGGCAGTGCATCTGGAGCGACGTACTATAATCTCAGCACACAATCAGTGGTATCGAATGAGTTTACCTTTCAGGTAGAAAGAGTGTGCAACTCAAAGTTATAACTTTTAGTAGTGGAAAATATGGATATTTTTAAAGCAAAATTCATTGAATTCGCCGGTGAAAATGAAAAAGTGCTGAAATCGAGTCAAGTACAAATTGGAATAAGGGCGCAAAAGTTGAATATCATTTGCGCTATTTTTACGAACTCATGAAGGGAGAAGTATCTGTTTATCTCATTTAAAGCCTAAACTCAATTGCTTACAATTGCATAGTTACAATTATTTTAAGAGAAAGTACATAGGCAGTAATTTAAAAATTGAGGTTAAACAAGTATTTGTAGAATTTACTTAGCCCGCTTTCGATGCAATAATTACTTTTTTGTGGCATCGCGAGGCTTCAACTTAATAAACTGATACGTATGCAACACCCTGTTTCCTTTCTTTCGATTGCATATTAATGCTTTTATGCGCTTGAAAAATGCTGTGGCATTTTGCATTTGCCACGAGTCTTCACTGATGATGCCTCCATATCTTCGTTATCAAATTTTTTCGCTTGGCCAGATCGTTTCTTGCCTTTGGCGTCTTTTAAAGTGTCGAAATCTGAATTAACAAGATTTCAAAAGCGGAATATACGAGGGTTGCCATTTAAATTTCTGGCCTAGCAGTGGAAAAATAAACGTTGGTGGCTTAACAGGGTTTTATTGTTTTTCAATATATGGTTACCAATATACATTCATTTGATCGAGTTTGCCAAGCAATTTTTTCACAAGGTGGGCATGCGAAATCTTATTGCTCAATCTCACATATCCCAATGTGGCAAATGAATTCTCGGAAGTGTAAGAAAGTTAATACTTTGAAGCCGAAATGGGCAGTAAATTCCAATCTTAACAACATTGGAAACAGAAGAGAGCGCAAAAGTCAATATTCTTCTTTCTCAAGTTGATTAAAAGCAAACGGTATGTATAGGGTGGGATAGAAGCAGAAAAAAAATCGCGTAGGTAAAACCAACAAACATAAATTGAAATTAAGTACGTGGAAAATGCGAAGCCTATATGAAGCAGAAAGCTGGCGAATGCCATACAAGAAATCAAAAGGTTTTTAAAAGTTTTTTTATTTGACATTTTTGGCATATCTGAGCCGTGGTGGGCAAACTATGGTGAAATTAAATCGAATGACACAACCGTTTATTACTCCAGAAATCGAAATAAAAACCATAGAAATGGGGTAGGGATTGTTAACAAAGATATTGCTAAATGTGTAATTGGATGGATTCCGAAATCTGATAGAACACTCTTAATAAAAATCAGGGCCAAACCGCTTGATATTAACATAATTGAAGATAATTGAATAATAAGATTGAAGAAGAGGTTGAAGAATTTTATGAAGGAATCGAAGAATTGTTCAAATATACTAAATCTCATGAAATTAATACCATACAAGGCGATTTCAATACTAAAGTAGAACAAGGAAGAGTAGATGGCTGATGAAGTTCTGTCAGAAATATCGGCTAAATATCACAAACACATGCATTCTGGCTCCCACCTAGAAGACTTTACACTGGGAAATCTCCCATGGATAATAGCCAACACATTATAAGAAATCGAAGATATTGCTTTATTATAAACAAACGCTTTGCTTAAACTATGTGCTGAGTATCTACTTTTCCAACCTTACGTACCTTTGACCATAATCTTTTGTTAGCTCAGCTGCGTTTAAAATTTACTTCAGTAAAAAAGAAAATGATCAGAAAACCAAAGCCAGATATCGAAAAACTCAGAGTTGCAGAAAATAAAAATAAATCAACATCAATTATAAATATAGAACAACACGCTTTACTAGTTACCCCCGGCACAAAATATTTGGGACCCACTAAAAGGAAATTTGAACTCACTGACTAGAACGATTGTAGTGACATTTAAAAGGCAAACAAAAAACAGCTGGATGACAGAAGAAATTCGACAACTCATGGACGAACATCATAAGTTAAAAAACAGAAATAATGATGTTTAACGCATTCTTCAAAATGAAATACGTTCAAAAATTCGCTGTGCCAAAATTGATGGCTTAATGGTCAATGCCAAGAAATTGAAATGCTGCAATATTTTTAGTAGTAAATAGTTTTAATCTTCACAAATCTCCAGATGAAGTGCCGCCTGAAATCTTGAAACTAATCCATGGTGACAATATTCAACTTCTAGAGCAACTCCTCAATCATTGTACTGGTAATTATTCGCAAGACAGGCTTAAGTCCACATTTATCTTTCAAAAAGGGATCATGCGAAACACTGCTGCGAATATCGACTTAGAAATTTTATAAGAAGAAGAAGAAGAAAAGGATATACAAAACTTACATTGAAATTAAACTGCATACATTGTTATTGACAGTGAAAAAACGAATGATGTACCCATTTCCAAAGATGTACGAAAAGGATGTTTTCTTTCTCCACTTCTATTTAACATCTGTTCAAAAGCGATTTTCCAAGAATTCACCTTAAAAAACACTGAAAACGGTATTAAAGTTGATGGCGTATTTATAAACAACATAAAATACGTCGATGACCCAACTTTAATATCGAACAACATGAATGGACTAGAACGATAGGTCGATAGTGTGACAAAACAAAACCAAATATATGGTTAAAAATTAATATCAATAAGACAAAATTCATATAAATAAGAAGTAGGAATGTCTACAATAATCTCACACTGACAAGTTATAACATGCCAAATTAATGGCCTAATAAATTTAAATACCTTGGGCGCTTTATTAATTATTATATACCTACAAAGAAAATATTGAACTCGTTGTTACAAGTTTGCACGATAATCCGCGTTACTTCGTGCGCAAGAGAGCGGCACGCTATTATCATATTGTGGGGGGATCTTAGACTTCACTCCCTCAAAATTCAAATCATGCTAAAAGTGCTAAAAATTTCTGTAAGACAATGATGGAGCGATTTCATATAGTAAGCACTATCTTTTAAAGTTATGAAGCCCACCTTCATATAAGTGGAAGTGTGAATAAGCAAAATTGTCGTAATTGGTCACCTAAAGAACAAAACCAACTATCAAAACATCAACATCCACTTCACAGTCTGAAAGGACGTGTGACGGTTTGGTGTACATTGTCAAGCAGTAAAATAGTTGGATCATATATTTTCTGAAAATCGTCGAGGTGAAGCAATATCTGTGGACGGTGTCTCTTATTAGCGCATGCTGAACAATTATTTTTATGTCAATAATGATAGAACATCTTTCCTGCAGTATATGTTCATGTATGTACATGGTTTCAGTGACAAAATGATAACGCGTTTTGGTGACATATCCTGACCACCCAGGTTGCCTGACCTAACTCCTATAGACTTTTTTCTGGGGGTATCTCCAAAGTCTATGAAACAAACTCTGCGGCCACCTCAGCACTAAAAGAAAATTTCGATCGCGAATTAGTGGCGTACCGACATCACTTCTCTAGCGAGTGTCATGGAGTACGGAAGCCAGATTCCAAGATTGCCCCGACGTAGGGGTCAACGTTTAGAGGAAACTATTAAAAATAATTAAATTCCGCACTTGTCTTCTTCGTAATAGTTATTGAATAAAACTTTTATCATTAGAAATTATATCTTAATGTAATTTTTCATTCCTTATTCATTCACCGTCCAGACTGTTTGTATATTCCCTTTGAACAAAAGATATAAAACACGAAATTTTTTAATTTTTGGGTTTTTATTTTTATTTTTTTTTTTTGTTTTTTATTACATGCTGTTTTTTTTATTACATGCTGTCGGGGTCTTTTCCCATTTATCTTATATTGGCTTTGCACAGCAATTGTCAGACTAATCCTAACATACGGTATACTAGTATGGTGGCCGACTTTAGATAAATTATATATTAAAAGAACCATGGTACATGTACAAAGAATGACCAGTCTTTGCATCTGCGGGGCCCTTAGGTCTACATACACCCACCCAGAGTTAGCCAATCATTTCGCCTACCTGATCATTGCAGTGTATTTCAGGCGGAAGTCACTGCGATGAAAGAGGGACTTTGCGGTAATAAAAACAGGTGAATTATCCACAAATGAAGTCTTCATATACTCGGACAATAAAGCAGCAATAAAAGCGCTCGAATCTAAAACACACACGTCAAAAACAGTCTTAGAATGTTTTAAACTTCTAAATGACGCATCTAAGCGCTACAAAGTGCACTTTATTTGGGTGCCAGGCTACAGGAATATAGCAGAGAACTTCAAGGCGGAGGAACTTGCTCGAACCGGTACAACGCTCGATCTCCAACCGGATAAGACGCTGATACCCATGCCTATAGCCTCTTGTAAAGTATTTATAGACAGGGAAACCATCGAAAAGGTAAATACAAGCTGGCAAAACTGCACAACATGCGAACTAAGCAGACGGACATGGCCGAATTGGACCAGCGGTCGTTCGAGAATCATGTTAAAATTTAACAGAGAAGTTATAAGAAAAATGATAGGGGTATTAACTGGTCATTGTATAATAAGCCACGCTAGAAGGTTTATGACATCCGTACTTCGATTTCTGTAGAAGCTGTCTTAATACAGAAGAAGAGGAAACAGTCAGACACATTTTATGTGAGTGTGAAAGCTTAGCTATGAGGAGGCTGCGCACTCTTGATACAGCATTTTTAACCGATGTAGCGGACATAACGCATCTAAAAGTAATGAACCTCTGCTCGCTTATTAAAGCTACTGGATGGTTTGAAAAGGACCACGTAGGGTAAGGATAAGCTCCACTGGTATCACAATGGACCTGCGAAAGGTCTAAGTGTGTCGCTACGACAACCACCCTACCTAACTACATCTTTTTTATCGCATTTTTTTGAAAGATATAAGCATTTAATAGACTTCGTTTTCAATAACCTATATTACTTCGACGCCTTTCCTCGGTGTGCTGACTTGATTTATTGCCATCTATCAAACGTCATTCAATGCATTCGATTATTTATAACAGAAAAACTACTATTGCAAATGAAATGAAAATGTTAAACGCTGAAATTCCTGCAAAATCTAAATGCTCTGACAGCGATTGCTAAATTCCCTAAAGTTGCTTAAGTTGTTACAAGTTTGCTCAGATCTACAGCTGCAGCCACTAAAATTTCAAATTTTCTGCAGCAAACCGGCCACACCAATGTGTTGCCAATTGTGAATTAATTTCATATCATTTACACAAATCTCCGTCTGTTCGCTGTCGCACTCGCAATTGCCTATTCGACACTCGTCACATAAAACAATTCACAGCTGCATTCTATTGCGTGTGTGTGTTTATATGTGAACGCATGCCAAGCACGCATTCAGCGCAGGTGAACGCTTTTATTTATTTTTTTTTTTTCTTATATTTATCTTTTTTCTTTCCTCATTTGTTGCATTATTGTTAGTCTCATATATTTGTATGTTTGCCGTAATTTATTTGCTGTGTTGCAATGCAATTAGTACGAATAAATAGTTCATTGCCTGTAACGGTACATGTAGCTGTGGCTGTGACACAAAAACATCGCACGCTTACGTATTTTCTAAATATTTCATATATTTGCTGTTTTCAATCAAGCGGCACCTGTTGTACGACAACAACAACAGCCAGCAAACAACCAACTAAGCGTTTTTTTTTTTGTTCGTGATTTTCATATTTAGTAGATGCGCCTGATAAATAATAAAAAAACATTATTATTTGCACTTAGGTACGTGTGTGTGTGTGAGTGCAAATAAAAGTGCCTGTAGCTATACAAATTGCTGCTGACCTTAAGGGTTAATCGCTGCAAACGAGGAAGTCGGAAGTGTGTTTTTTTGTTGTACGAGTATCTCGAAAAAAAAAGAATGGATTTTGTAAGCAAGAGTAGTCATTAAACTCTCAAATTGACTTATGATTGAATCCACTTACCCATATATTAATAACTTATTACTTTCACTCTCTTGCGTGCACTGAACTACTAAAAACAGGTTTATTTTTGTAGTTCGCGTTATTTGGGCAATTCTTGCATTTTTCCACTTAAAATCTTTACTCTCAGTACGATCTCAGCGGTATGAGCTGAGAAGCCTTACGCTTGAGTGGCGTGGGCAAATATTGCTGTTTTATTTTCAAATGATACCTTGTATGACCCCGATTAAGCATCTATTGAAAAGAAATCTTGACGAAAATGGGAAATGCACCGCGCGCGATTCGTGCAAGTTTGTACGAAAAGTTCTTGAGACTGACCTGCTAATAATTCAATGTGACTGTTCTAGCCAAGAATGTGATTAGATTAGATTAGATTAGATTAGATTAGATTAGATTAGATTAGATTAGATTAGATTAGATTAGATTAGATTAGATTAGATTAGATTAGATTAGATTAGATTAGATTAGATTAGATTAGATTAGATTAGATTAGATTAGATTAGATTAGATTAGATTAGATTAGATTAGATTAGATTAGATTAGATTAGATTAGATTAGATTAGATTAGATTAGATTAGATTAGATTAGATTAGATTAGATTAGATTAGATTAGATTAGATTAGATTAGATTAGATTAGATTAGATTAGATTAGATTAGATTAGATTAGATTAGATTAGATTAGATTAGATTAGATTAGATTAGATTAGATTAGATTAGATTAGATTAGATTAGATTAGATTAGATTAGATTAGATTAGATTAGATTAGATTAGATTAGATTAGATTAGATTAGATTAGATTAGATTAGATTAGATTAGATTAGATTAGATTAGATTAGATTAGATTAGATTAGATTAGATTAGATTAGATTAGATTAGATTAGATTAGATTAGATTAGATTAGATTAGATTAGATTAGATTAGATTAGATTAGATTAGATTAGATTAGATTAGATTAGATTAGATTAGATTAGATTAGATTAGATTAGATTAGATTAGATTAGATTAGATTAGATTAGATTAGATTAGATTAGATTAGATTAGATTAGATTAGATTAGATTAGATTAGATTAGATTAGATTAGATTAGATTAGATTAGATTAGATTAGGTTAGATTAGATTAGATCAGCGTATATGCCTTTCTTCGGGCTGCTGAATGAGATACTCAACTCGCCTTCAATCTCAACATATCAACATTTCGCCCAGCAACTAGTTGACGTTCTCGGATTCACTTACAAGTTTCGTTCGATTATACATCTAAGTCAAATGCACTTCCTTTTTTCCTCCAGTTTAGGCTTTACAGAACTTCGAACTTTGTACTTCGAGTCCCATTTGACTAAAACCACCATGTTTTCTGATCAGGCACTTTTCCCCAACATTAAGTAACTAATGTAGCTGCCGAAAATACAGTTTGGTGATAATTATGAAGTGATGGCATCATTGACATATTTTTTCGAAAATGCTGCTAGAAACCATAGTGAAAAGGTTTATAGAAGTGTGGCCAAAATCAGACCATTAACCGGCTTTCGGTGAAGTTGAAAAAATCAGCCGATTAGCTTACATCACATGGGTCATGGCAGCGATAATCCATCATCCTTGGCTAAAACGCTCTTCCGGTTAATGGTGACCGGTACATAACCATGATAATCGAGTTTTTTTGTGAGTTGAGGTTGCAGATGTGAACTTGGATGGTCTTCAGTTTCAGCAGAACGGTGCACCGAGTCAAACAAAACAATATTTATATAAAACAATATATATAACTTTTCTATGTTCTACTAGGTTCTGACTATGAGTCCTACGTTCCGACTAGGAGCGATATAATACGAATTTTAATGTTTTTCTTAAAAAATTGTGTATTTTCAATTTGACAAGGAATACACATTTTTTTCTAAGAAAGGATTATTAGATGAACAAATATATTGGTGCTTCCCGCGATAGCACATCAAAAATTTTACTAGATTTGTTTTTGTTCTTTTTCCATATTTATTACTTTCCTATATAATTGTTAGTCATTGTCTAACAAAAAACTATACAAACTTAATTTTCAAAATGTATACAAAAATTATAAGAATTCCCGAAACTTTTCATCCAATCCACCTGTTGTATTTAGAGTTTCCAAAAATATGTTTGGTGCAGAGTTTTCATTTTTGCTTTATTTTACAGACTACCTTACCATACAGACTAAGCAAAAATGTAAAGAAAAACAACAGCTTCAAAGAAAAAATTATAAAAAATTAACGGCATTTTTTAGCAACTTCATATTTGCGCTGCACTGTACTAAAGTTTCATGAGCTATAAAACTGCATACCTAAAATTTTAAAAATTACAACTAAGAACCAAAGAATTGGGATCAAAAGCTGTGAAATTAGCCTATTTTTTCAACTGGATTGGATACAAACGCTTCGGCTCTGAAAATATACGATGCGGTACCAGCTGGAGGAAGCGCTCCTCTGCTTGGCTTCACGTTAACACGAGAAAGACACGACTAGCGCGCTTTGTTAAACGCAGCGCGGGAACGACATCGAAGCATTGGATGTTATATGTACCTATCTCCCAGTGGTGCAGCTCTCGAAGGAACTCGATCATAAAAGTTCCTTAATAAATGAATCTACGATTTTTTAACTCATTTTATTAGAAAGAATTCTTTTTGATAAAGTAATTTTTTCTAATGGTGATCGCTTCTCGACAGACAATATTAAACCTGCGAATGTATTTTAGCGGAACAAATTAGAACGCCGCTAGTGGCTAGTTTACGTTATGCCACGCACTTGACCCAGCAATCAACTTATTCTTCGTTAGTGTTTAATTTTAGCATTTGGGTATATTCAATGAGTTCTGTCACGGTTTTATTCTAGTCTTGCAAATATTACAATATTTCTGGGCACTTTTCCGCTTCTCTCGTCTCTTGTCAATTTTATCAGTTGATACCATTAGATTTGTAGGGCTAAAGCTATCGCTTCCAAGCTTTTGTAATTCACAGCTCATGTAAGCAGTCGTTTTAAAAACAATCTGCAAACTGATGTTATCTACGCCGATTTCGATAAATCCCTCAATAAACTCACTTACTCTTTGTTCTTACATTAGCTTAGCAGAATCATTAAAATCGGTTCATTTTTGACTAAATCTTGAAAAAAAAAATTTCGGGACGAACAAAAAAATACGTGTCTCATTATTTTGACCAGAAAGCAACATATTTGAGTTACATCGAAATCGAAGAACATGTCCCGAATAGTCCGGTTGAATTGAAATGGAAAACATCAGCAACGATTAGGGCTCCACATAGATTCATCTGACAGATATTCTCCTATCTATCTAGCAGTTACAAGAATGATTTTCAGTACCGCTTCCATACTAGACTTAACATTTACGGTATATGTGTCAGCGCATTCACCAATACATAAATCAAATCATGAGAGGTTGTTATTATGAATCAACAAAGAAAGAATCAAACCGAAAGTCACCGCAATGAAATGCAAATATCTCGTTAATTATTTGCTGCAATGAATACAAAATTATAGTATATACTTCCCAACCACCTGAATGTGTAATTTGCTACCAACAAAATCTTCTCTGCGCTTCCTTCAGGTAGACAATATTTACCTCTTAAAAAAATCCAAAAAAAATTGTACTCACATGAATACTTTCTTTTGCATTGTAAATGCAAATAACCAGCATACTCGTACATACTTCCAAGTATAATCAGCTGCAGGTTATTTGAATGCCATTCACTTTTTATTTCAAGTCCTTTTCACACTTTTTCTGGCATATTTACAGATGATGAATAAACAAAAAGCACAAAGGTATGAGGCAAAGACATATCAAGTTTCGATCTTAAATCTTTTGTTTATTTGGCTGCCAGTCGCGGCAGTTTATTTAATACACCTTGCAGATGAATTTGTGATTAAAGCGATGCCATTACAAAATTAAAAAAAAACACCAATGACAAGAGAAACTGAATTAAATGCGAAACAATAAAACATACAGCGGTCATGTGAATTAATTCTCTTTTAATTCAAAAATTTTAAGGCGAATACTATTACAATTTGGTATGGCGATTAGTGTTAAAATAATTTGGTAATTAAAGTAACTAATTTTAAAAAAATTGCGGTAATTACTATTGTTTTCTTGTAAAGAAAATTATTTTATTTTTATTTTTTTTGAAAAATTAAATTTTTTATATTTTTTTTTAACTTTTTTTCTCGAAAGTGCATTTCTTAAGTCAATCGCACTTATAAATCTAACCGACTGACTTGAAGTTTTAACTGTAGATTGACAATTATCATACATGCGGCCGCCGTAATCGAATGGGTTGGTGCATGACTACCTTTCGGAAGTGAACGGGTTCGAAGCCCCAGACACGAAATACTAAATGATACAATATAAAAAGTTGTTTCTAATAGCAAGCAGGCAATAGCAAACCTCCGAGAGTATTTCTGTCATGAAAAATCTTCTCATAAACACCATCAGCCGTGCGGAGGCAGCATAAAACTATAGGTTCCTCCATTTGTGGAAAAATATCAAGACGTACTCTACAAATAGGAAGGAAAGCTCGACCAAATAGTTCTACAGCTCGCTCTCTTTCGCTCGTAGCTAATATAATTGGTAATCTTAAATTAAATAACGTCTTTCAATAAAAGGTTTGGTCGAAAAAAACGCAATTTTTTTCATTTATACGTATGAGAGTAATCCGTAATGGAGTATAGTAGTGCTTCTGGGATAGCAGTTACAGTTGCGTTACTATGCTGAACCCCGATTCTTGTATCTTTCATGCAACCTGGGAAAGTGGGCAAACTATGCGCGAGATGCGGTAGCAGACTCTTTTGCAGCCATAGGTCACAACAGAAAGAGTGGGAGCTTTTAGTTCAAAGATCCCCTAAGGGAAGCCGCTTTTGTCTACCAGGAGGAGGCTAAAGTAATCCGGTACACTTACTATATAAATACGCATATTGAATTTATGTAAATCCCACACAGTACTTTGTGCGCTGGCCAAGGAACCCGTCAATTGAAAATTCTTTTTCAAAGAGAACACAAGCAAAGATGACAGCTATGGTGTTTAATTACTATGATTTGAGAAAATTCACGATGAATCTCTGATCCCTTAAAAGGGTAGGTGTATCTGCAGGTTGATGTCCTCGTAAGAGAAAAGGCTGACGTCACCGTCATTTAAGAGATGCTATGAATAGGGGCAAGGCAAAAAGACTATTGGAACTTGCGACAACTGCTGCAGTTTTCATGTAAAGGAGCGCAAATTTGGAGTCTGATTTCAGGTGTCGGAGAGATCTTGAAGCCAAGTACTTTCGTTCACTCCGGTGCACGAGCATATATCCGCAATAATCCGCTATAAAGCCAGATGCGAATCTCGCGAATTTTCACCCACGCACGGACGAAAGAGAATGACTATACAACCAAAGATGGTACTAGCGCTTCCAGTCTCGATATAAAAATCGTGCTTGGCTACTTCAATGCCAAGTTGGGCAAAGAAGATATTTTTGTCCCACAGTCGAATAAATCACCCCACATAATAAAACATCCGCTAACGCACTGAGGCTGATCGACCTCACCACGGCTCGAACATTATGGTCTCCAGTCCACTTCCAGTCTAAATACATCTAAATTGTGATATGAGGATCCAACATCGACTCTCGACTCAATCTATCTATCCAGCACCATCTAGCGGATCTAAACAGAGTTTTGGAATAAACGCACAACAATTCGCCAAAATGTCATGAAAATTTGTATAGTAGTTTCGGAGCCCATAGACAATTTTTTTTAATAATTTTTTTTTTTTTTAATTTCACTTTTAATTTGCTGAAAATTAGGTGGTAACACTTTCAGAAGAATTATTTTTTAATTAAGGCGGTTAAAAATGTTTCAAATTCGATATACATTTTTGAAGTTATATGTTATATATTACTATATTTTATTTTTCAATAATGTAAAAAAGTGGCAACTTCATACGAATATCTTAAGGTACAATACCCACCTAGATAAGGAAAATGTGCATGTTATATAGTATTTTGAATTTTTAAAAATTTATTAAATACAAATTTTACATTAGGCATTTGATGGCAACCCTATTAAAAAAATTATAAAATAAAACTGTGAAAATTTTAGTTATTAAATAATTATAAATTAATTAACCCATATTTTGATATAGTATATTATTTTATTAATTTTTTTTTATCCAAAGTTTTTTTTTAGGTTTTAAGTTAAAAAAGGTGGCAATCATGTATGAATAATTTTAGTGAATACATAGTTTTTTTTATAATATAATTATGATAATTTTAATAAATACAAAGTTGTATCGAAATCGTTGAAGCCAATTTTTCCATTTTTTTTTTTCATCAACAGTTTTCATCAACAATTTCGATGAAAAGAGTCGTAGCTTGTGGAAGAAGTAGATTGGATAAGTAGTAGTAGATAACTAGATCTTCTGGTCGGTCAACGAATGTTGAAATCATATCTTTGCTGTACATTTAGTACTGCCCGAAAGCATTTAGAACTTTTTAGCGAAACATTTAATATCATCAAAAATCTTCACTTAAGAATTTGTTTCACTACAAAAGAGACCTTAACCTACTTCTTCCACAAGCTACGATCCCTTTCATGCCATAAAGATTCTTAAAAATTTCCAAATCCATACTTTCCAATTTTCCATGCTTTCTAATCCATACATTTCGAATTTCCGTCAAACAAAGCCATGCATTTAAAAATAAAATTAAATTGTTTCCCCAATATAAATATTATCTAATACATATTTCAACTTTCGGCCCTCTTTACAGAGCCCGCACTCGTTAATATTCTTCCTTTTCAAACCCTCTCTTCACAGTCCTGACTAAACGGCAGTAAAATAAATGCAGAAGGCACGACTCAGTCGAATGGATAAAATGGATTTCCTGTAGCAGTTTTTCGCTAAGAGTCAGCAACAGCTGCAGCTGGAAAATCCGGTTGATTACAAACTTAAAAGCTTACAAACAAGTTGAAATAAAATTAGGCAACGATTATACGTTGGTCATTTTACTTTTTATTGCAAACAAAAGAAAACCACGTCACGAGTGCTCACACAAGCAAAAGCAACTGAATTCATTGCAATTGCTGCCGCATTACGTAGTTGGCAATATTTCAGCAATTGCTGGTAAAGACCGTCAAACTGAATAGCGAGTAAACACTGAAAATTCAGCAGCTGACAGCAGACGGCAGACGACCGACTACGGGCGGACGGTTCGTCGTTGATTAGCTGTTGGCAACAGTCAAAGGCGTTCACTGCCATCAGCTGAAGACCGTTGACCGGCAGCCAAGCAAAGCAACATTTGGCGGCTGTGGAAAAAGAAGTATAAATAAACTTATAGTGTAACAATTGCAATAGCGATCACTGTCCAAGTGTATTGTTTTATGTTTTTATGTTGTAGCAACATGTTTTCGCTTTACTTTACTATTTTGCTACTTTACTATTTTCTTTTGTGGCTGTTGCAAGGCGGAACAAATTAAAGTCATTTTAGAATTTGTGTCAAGGCTAATTTTACCATTAACAGCGTTAGCCACAGGCAACGCGGCATAAATACGGGCTTTATCGTTCACTGCCGCTTGGAAAGTTAGCAGCAAAATCGAATTGTGCATAAGCTTAGCGAGTTAATAAACGTCAGCTACTCATAGACAGCGTATATGAAATGCATTTGGAGCTAATAGACATTGCTGATATTTTTTTACTACCTCAGGAAAATGCAATCAATGCCATGCGCTTCCGCCACAACGTGTTTTATCGTCCTTTGTTTTTTGTTTTTTCTGTTGTTGTTGTTTTTGTTGAGCGCTCATACTCGTATGTGAATTGGAGCAACGAAAGTGGAAAGTACCTGGAAGCGTCTAGCGAAGAGAGCGCAAACAAGTGAGAGTGAAAACTTGAAATGCTGGATTTAGCGCGCAGTGAAATTGAAGTGTTAAAATTTTATTTCTGGATTCGGGTATGAAAGACAGTCAGACTTGAAATAAAAAAGTTATGCAGGGCTTGTAAGAAGTTGAAAAAGTTAAAAAATAAAAAGGCTTAAGTGTCTATTGTTAAATTTACTTTTGCTGGACTACTAAAGGTTATGCCGGATCGTCAAATTATAGATATGGTGTTTCGAATGCTGAGCTATAGGCAACCGCGTCAAAGGTTATGGCCTTAAGCTATGAAAGTCAGCTGCGAATAACAAATTAGCAATCCCGAACAGCGTTCAGCGGCTAGGAGGAGAGAGTCTCAGACTGGTTTTTGGACTGCACCGAACTCTTTATAAGCTCTGAGTGCCTATGGTTATCCTAGCGTCCCGCTGAGCGTTTTGGCGCCATCTTTCGGGAAGTTTACTGCCAATATGTGTTCAATCATTAAATGTCGATAGTTCCTACTAAACTCCCGCTTTGTGCTTCTAGCCATATCTGGAAATCTGTCAACTTGCATAAGAGTTAATTTGAACATGAATCAAAACGTTAAAATGGGTCTCTAAGAGGTAATCGTGTATCGATAACGCTCTGCTGTGGCAGCCCACATGTCGGATATGGAGGTGCAAAATTCATGTAACATCTACACGAGTTCTTCTAGTTCTTGTTGAAAAACAATTTACTGAGTAATGTCGTTTCACATCGAATGATCAAAATCCTCCTCTCTACCCAGAATAGGTAATGAATACAAAATTGTTCTATGGGTGACAAGTTTATGTTGAAGAAACTCGTTTTGAAGCCGTGTGACCGAAATCGAAAAAAAACCCTAGGATTTATTCAAGCTCTTCACGCTCTTTGGGAAAGCTGAATATGAATTCTACATAAGTTTTTCAAAATTCAAATTAGCAGATGCCATCGCTCAATTCAAATGTAAAATTTGAATACGTATACGGTGTTATCTCGGCATTACTGAGGAACCTAGTGTTAAATGAATTGCTTATTACCATGAGCAAGAAAAGGATCAAGATAAATGCGTATTGGGACGATTTAGTCATCTTGATGGCAGGAAAGTTCCTCCGACCATCAGCTGGCTCATGCAATCAACGTTAAGGGAACTCTCCAAGTGGGCGACTTCAAACAGTCTAATGGTTAATCCAGCCAAAACCGAACTAATTCTCACTAGAATATAAAGGATACCGAGTTTTCAGTTACCATCTATAGATGGAGTAATACTAACCCTATCGAACGACCTCTTTATCAACCACTGAGCGTATAATATGATCATCAGGCCCATTTTGACCTATAGACTTATGGATCAACGGCGCAGGCGGCGCTGGAAGGGATCCTACATATTTGTATCTGCTTCCAGGATGAAAGCATTCTAAAGCAAGCCCGCACGGTCATGCACCACTCCTAGTACTCGCATCGAAAACAGATTTGAGAAGCGGGAAATAAAATACGAATATCAAATGAAAGAACGGACAGACCAGAGACATATAAGATGATAGTGGTCACGATATTTATACTGACGGCTCAAAGATGGACAATGGCACTGGATCAGGAGTTTACTCGGAACAATTATATTTAAATCGCTCATATAGACTCGCAGACTGGTGCAGTGTATTCCAAGCTGAATCTACGCTATTAAAAAACAACAAAAACTGTAAGACTGACGGACTTACCTCCAGCAAACCTTACCATTTTTGTTGATAGTCAAGCAGCGATCGAGGCACTGGCCTCAACGCACATCAATTCAACATGTCTTAAAAAATGCAGGAGGTCGCTCTCGCTTATCCAACAACACAACACCACACTTTGTTGGGTCCCCAGCCAGTCTGGAGTGGAGGAAAATGAAAGAGCGGATGAGTGTGCAAGGATAGGCTCTGAGCTGGACCTTCAGCGAGTGGTAGAGGACATAAGCACTTCTCTAAACGATTATACCCTTCGATTGACCTGAGCGTAATCGCAAAAACCAATAGAAGATGGTGTCTGACTACTAACTGCAGCGTATCCACAGCTCTTTAGTCAAAACTGAATCTTAAAAGGACAAAATGTCTGCCTGGATTCAACAGATCAACCGCCAGCGTCCTCACAGGTGTTATAGCGGGTCACTGCACTATTGGCACCCTAGCAAGTAGAATGGGTGTACCTCACAATGTGCCTCTGTATGTGCTGTGGAGATGATAAAGCAACCTCCTCTGTGAATGTCCTGCACTTCAAAGAAGCCTGAGAAATTTGCAAAATATCTCAATGGAGGGACTAGTTGCCTTCCTTAAAAGAACTATGTGATTTAACCAGCTTAGATAGCGGAAGGAAAACAAATACAGGTATCACGATGGGCCTTAGGACCACAAAGTTTCTTGTCTTAAACAAGCAACCTGACTAACCTAATCGAACCCAACTAAAAAGGTTTAACCTTGATTTATATGATTTGTATTACGGTATAAAGTGGTACGCTGTAGCCGAATGGATTAGTGCGTGGCCACTATTCGAAAGTGTGTAGGTTTGAATCTCCGTGCATGAAACACCAAACCTCTGAGTGTATTTCTGCCATGAAGGAGCTCCTCATAAAGAATATCTGCCGTTCGGAGTCGGATTAAAACTGTAGGACTTTCAATTTGTGGAACAACATCAAGACGCACACCACATATAGGAGGAGGAGCTCGTCCAAACACCAAAAAAGGGAGTATATGCGCCAATTATTTATTTTTTTAAGGTGGTGCGAAATTAATCATCAATTTTATTATTGTATATAAGGACAGGCATTTATGGAGCAACCGCTGTCATGAGTTGAGCTTTTGAGTATGTAGAACCGTTAAATTGACACGACATCTTAAAACGAAATTTAAACTAAGCTATTATCATCAAACGATTGATTGAGTGCCCTTAAGCTGATGTACCAGCAACGTATTTGGACTTGAATGTAGGAAAAATTTAAATTGCATGTTCGTAAAAAATGTTAATAACTTCAATATATCACAAAACAACTTATAAAACACGGTCTTTAATGTCTTCAAATGGAGTACATATGTATGTATGTCCACATGTGTATGTGGATGTATGTATATGGGTATATCTATAAAATTAGGGATTATGAAAACCGTACAAAAATTATTTAAGCTTTTTAACCTTTGAATGCATTAAGACTTTTGTAGCCAGTTAAATTTTTTTATATCCATAAAAATAGTTTTATCAATGTCAAGCGCAGACTAAGCTCTTATTAGTAGCTAAGTATTTTTCCGGTTATCAATGCAAATGTGTAAGTCTTTATTTTTAAATGCAAGCATCGGTAAATTTAATTACGCATGTTTAACGGTTTTAATCGGATTTAATGAGCTATCGTCTTTACTTAATGGGTATTAAAATAAATTATTTACAACAAAATATTTTATTAATAAATCTAAACTGAATAAGATTTTATAGATTGTTTTACATATTCAACACATAATTGCTTAACAGCATTAATTTTTATTAGCTATTGAAATTATCGTTCCCCACGTAATAGCCATAAGAGTTGCCGAACAAAATGGTTAAACATTTTAACACTTAACTTTTTCTTGTTAAGAATTAAAATTTTGAAGCCTTGGGCTGAACCGAAAAATATGTAATACTTTGCTGTGAATTTAAAAAAAATTTAAGTTTAAGTTGTCTTTTTTATTTATGAAATGAGGCTCTACCTGTAAGACTTTTTAGTCTTTAGAATACTTCAACTGGTTGGAAGTTACAAAATTCAATATTTATTATTGTTTACATAATGTAGACTTAAACTAATAATTTGGAAAATAATAGCAGCAAATTGAACTATATATGTATGTATTCATAAAAATAGGCCATAAAATAGGTATACTGCCCTTATCTATCGAATTCCTTGTGCCGGTCGGAAAAATCTAAACCTATTATTGAAATTTCGAGTATAAAAAGTGGTACAACATTCTTTAGAGCAATGAAATTGAAATTCATTTGATTGGAAATGATGCTGGTATGAAGTAGAACGTACTAATATTTACCTCATAAACAAAAAAATGGACAGTTTACAAAGCCATACTTCTAGAAGTGGTACTACCGTTTGCTGTAGAAAATAAGCCATTTCGGTGGATTTTTATGCAAGGTGATGAACCAAAACACTCCTCAATGCTAGTACGTAAATGATTTTTACATAATAATGTTAAAGTTATGGATTGGACAAGCCAGTCACCACACCCAAACCCCATTGGAAATCTTTGGGAAAATTTAAAAAAGCGAATCGATAAGGAAACATTCCAAACTAAAAAGTATTTATGGCAAAAAGTAGTGGGAGTAGAACCCACATAAACCTACCGGACAATTGTCAATACTATGCTAAATCAAATAGAAAAAGTCATTGACAATCATGGTGACACAGTGCTTGTTGACTGAGCTTCAATAATTTAAACAGCATTTTTAAGCAAATCACTAAGTTCGTTTTGTATCGTAACCATTTCTATTTCGTATCTATTTTAATGATCACATGAATGTTTCCTTTTTGTTTCCATTGTCATTAGTTTAAGTTTTAAAAGGTCCATGAATTATTATTTATATTTGTCATATTAATCTATGAAACAAAAGCCACATATAATTGAATGTCCGTTATTATTAATTTCTCAACTTATAAAACTTTTGTAAATATACCCAATTACAACATACACTACACAAATCACCAAGATACCAAGGCTCACGGTGGAACGGCAATAATCACAAAAAAATCAATTAAATACTACGAACTTGATGGTTATAGAAAAATCAACATACAAACAACGACAGTTTCAATAAATAGCTCAAATGGACCAATAACAATATCAGCAGTATACTGCCCACCAAAATTCAAAAAGATCAATATCTGGACTATATAAACGGGCTAGGGGACTACAATGCGAAAAATTCTATTTGGGGATCAAGGTTAACAACTTCGAAAGGCCGAAAATTACTAGACGCTATAAGAGAAAATAATGGACACTTGATAAGCACCGGAAAGCCGACATACTCGCCTACAGATATAAAAAAACAACCAGATTTAATTGATTTATGTATTCTTAAAAATATTCTCCAAACCCGTCTCACCATTAAGTCATGTTGGGAGCTATCATCGGATCATTCACCACTTCTAATCACAATTCTTGGAACTCTGCACCAACAAACTTTTAGAGGACTATATAATCATAAAACAGACTGGAATTATTTTCGACAAAAGGTGGAAGTACAATTGACTATAAATATTTCATTAAAAATGGAAAACGAAATTGACTCAGCAATAACTTTTTTCAACAATTCCATCATCGAAGCCCTTACTCACCCTTTCGACACCAAATATAAAAATTCAACAAAAAAGGAAGCTCCGTAAAAAGTGGCAAACTACTAAACATCCCGAAGATAAGGCAAAACTTAACAAATCAACAACTGAAATAAAAACATTATTAAAACAAACACCAAGATAAAAAGCTTGAGAATTACATACATAACTTGGGGGCCACGGCAGTTAACAATTATTCTCTATGGAAAGCAACTAAAAACTTAGTCAAAGCAGTTCCACATAAACCTCCCATCAAAACACTACACGGAACTTGGGCAAAGCCCAATAAAGAGAAGGCAAACACACTAGCTGAACACTTTAAAACAATATTCTCAAACGAAAAAGACAATCAGCACATTGAACAAAATGTAAATACGAGTAACCAAGAAAAGAAAATGAAAATGACAACCTCTGCGGAAATCAGATATCATTTGAAAAATCTGAACAGTAGAAAAACACCCGACTACGATCTAATAAATAGTAATCATTCCCCAAATCAGGTAAAAGTGCATCAGAAACGACATCGTATCGCCTCATCGGTCTCTTGCCCATTCTTTCACAAGTGTTTGAAAAAATATTCTTTGCCAGATTAGACAAAATTCTGATAGAAAAAAATATAATACCAAGCCATCAATTTGGATTTAGACGGCAGCATTCAACTGTGCAACAAGTCCATAGAGTTATAAAAAAAATATTAAATGATATGGAAAATAAAAGGTTCTGCATAGCTGTCTGGGCATTGCAAAAGCTTTTGACAGGGTGTGGCATAAAGGAATACTGCATAAGCTCAGCCAAATATTACCACGGAATCACTTCACCATTCTCAAAAGTTATCTGGAAAACCGACATTTTTTTATAAAGTTCGAAGACGAATGCTCAAGCATGATGCAAATGATAGCAGGTGTACCCCAAGATAGTGTAGATAAAATAGAAAAAAAAGCGACTGACATTCTTCAACAAACAATAAATGACACTGTATCATGGCTCGATAATTGGGGAATAGAAGTCAACAAAGATGAAACGGTACAAGTAATATATACAAACAGAAAGCCTAAGAAACACAAATTAACAATAAAAAACAATGAAATAAAAATTCTTCCTAGTGCAAAGTACCTTGGCATAACTATAGATGAAAAACTAAATTGGAAACGACATATACAAAACAAACGAAAATAAATCAAAAACAAGTTCAGACAACTATACTGGATATTGGCTAAATTTCAAAACTAAGCCTTAACAACAAAGTAGTGATATATAAATCTATAATCTCACCCATTTCGAAATAAGGCATTGAAATCTGGGGCACAGAAAAAAAACTAATATCAAAATAATTCAAAGGACGCAATCTAAAATACTTCGAATAATAACAAAAGCAGGCTGGTATATACAAACGACGTGATCCACAGCGACTTCAACATCGACACAATAGATGACACAATTAGAAAATACAGCATCAAGCATATATAACGACTAACAAATCATCAAAATGAGCAAATCCGCACACTACCACAATCGGAGAAATTGGGAAAAGGAAGATTAACGCATAACTCCAACAGAACTCACAATATAACGAAACAAAAAAAGAAAAACCAAAAAATAATAATTACCACTTAGAATATAATATAATGTACCATAATCTAAAGCAAAATTGAATGTTTATCTAGCCTGGGTTAGAGAACAAAGAATTCCAATACTACTTTAAAAATAATTACTTATTGTTTAAATTTAACAGATTGTAATTTAAAAAGGGAAATCATAAAAAAATTATTAATTTTAAAAACTTGAATTTTCCGTATGAACGGGGGGTACCTAGTTTAATGACCATATTTTTACATACTCAGGAATAAAGTAATCGTATATTACCCCTTTGTAGTAACTCCTGCAGCATTTTCGATTTTTGATTTTCTACAAGGAAATGTGGTAATATCTTTTAAGAGATAAAATATAGAAAAGGTTACTACTATGTATACGAGCTCAAAGTACGTGATGTGTGGTACCAAGCATTGTCAAAATTTTGATGGTGTGGCCATGTCGGACCGTTAGCCGCTCTCAGCGAATTTGACAGAATCAGCGGTTGGGCTGACGTAGCATTAGTTATGAATCGGTTTGTTTACGAGAAAACTAAAAATGCGATAGTGATATACGAAAAAGCACAATTACACTTATTTTCCGTCTCCACAACTACAGATTTGACGAATGTGTGAATATGTAAGAAATTATCATGCAGATTTCAGTTGGCGAATACTCACGTAACGTGGCAGTCGAAGTTCCCCTCACAATTTTGTTTGTCACCATAGTTATTGGCCAAACCTAGTAATCTACAATATCATTCTTGGTCATCGAGTACTCGGCAGCATAATTCTGGCTGCTCATTTCACACATATTCACACACTCGTCCAATTAATCTTTGCTCAGACAGCAACAAAGCAGCATAACCGAAGACTACATCGAGTTTTTACGTATATCACCAGCAAAAGCTCAGTTTTTTCTTAAACCAATCGCTTTTTTATGACCCGTGTGACGTCAGCCATTCAGCTGATTCTTTCAAATTCACTCAGATCTGGGTAACGGATTGATATTGACCACACATCTAAAATCGTTTCGCTATGTGTGGCTCAGTAAGTTGAATAGTTAATCTCTTCAACTTTATATACATCGTCAGAAGATCTCAACATAGAATCAACCACGAAACCAAAATGGTTTATCTTGTCATCAAAACATCAGGACGCTAGTATCAACATACAATTTTGGAGCATCTTCCCCGTGTAGTAAACCGGTACTAACGAGCAAGCACTCCCACGACAGTCGGTTCTACGTAACCGGAACGACCCGGATTTATATCCGGCCAAAGACTGTCACTTCAGCAGCATTTCCAGTATATGTACGGGGTTCTTTATGCTGCTACAACAACAACAGCAAGTATATCAGTTGGCAGTAATTAGGTTAAGAAAATTATCGTGTCTCATTATGAAATTGCAGACAGGTTGCCATTAATTTTAAAACACAAAAGCTCTACAAGTTCAATTCGACTAGACAAATACAATTGCATGGCGTCAGCAAAGACAGTTACATTGACGTGCAAACATACTCACAGAGAATACAGAATTCACAAAAATGCCAAACAAGAGAGAACTAAGGACAAAACCTTGCGGAACATCAGAGTCTACAAATCCAGAGGTGGAAGAGGCAACCTTGCATACTACCTTTTGAACTCTTCCTGAATCCAATTTCTTTTTCCCCAAACTAATATAAAAACCTGCTCTATATAAAAATCTGATGTACGTACAATTTCCCTAATTTGTTCACCGGGGGCTGTACGATAATACTAAATATTACCTTGAAAACCTGTGGTCTATACCTGAAAAGGTGGACTTCGCGTCAACTCAGCGAGCGAGGTGTTAATTCGCAAACGTGCAAAGTCGCAAGTTTCTTGTCGCCACGACTAGATCGAAAGAACTCAAACGAACTTGTAAGGCTAACAAAGCCTCAAATTTTATGGGGGCCCTTACCGGACGTTGTCCACTAGGTGTCTATGCAATGAATTATGATATTATTTCAAAGCCTTGAAGCAACAGTTTTCTGGTGGAGGAGAGGGAATCATCTCTGCGAACTTCTCCTCAGCTGTCCTGGTTACACTAGGCTAAGATTCAGAGAAAATCTTAGGTAAAAAATGTATATTTAAACCGCATTTATTTACTATGTATTTATTATATTTTCGAAAGTTTCTCAAACAATATTGATGCAACGTTTTGGATTTAAGTTATTGCAAAGCAATGAACATCCAAATCCCAAGATTAGTCTCGAGCTTCCGCAATCGTATCAACGGGCCTTTAAAAATGCCGATATCATAAAAATCGAAAAATTGGTATGCCTAGTATGTGCATATTTGATGATAAATTTTTCTAAAATTTTATGAAACATATTTTAAAATTAAAAATAAGCTCCTAACCGTGGCAAAAACCATCAGTGAAATAAAAATTTCTGACCACTTCCCGCTATAGGTCTTTAGTGAACCATAACTAATAACCTGCATGCACTGCCTTGGGTCATACTAGAGGGTAATTTAAAGGTGAAATTATGCTTCAAACAAGCTTGTCCTACAGTTTTGTGTTACAACGTTCCACGATGGAGGTGAAAAAGGAAAAAAAAATGAATCATTTTTCAGTGCCACTACGACCTATGGAAAGTCGGAGTCGGCGCCAAAACAAATTTCGTATGTAATACAGAAGCGTTGATCTTCCAGATTCCCTTCTGGCAATGTGGAAGTCGTAGATGGGACCCCTGAAATGGTTTTTTATAAGGATCTTTGCCATGACAGAAATACACTCGAAGATTTGGCATTACCTGCCGAGGGGGGAACGCCATCAGAAAAAAAGTTTCTATTAATTGGTGTTTCATGAACCTACGTACTCCCGAATGGTAGTCCCGGAAAAATCCATTCGGCTACGGTGGCCGCTTGAGATAGGTCGAACGTTTTTTATAGTTTAGACCTGTCAGCAAACGATTATTGCCTCTTCAAGCATTTAAAAATGTTCGTGCTGGTATAAAAGTGGCCTTAAGAGATTCCTGTAAGAATGAGCTAATCACCTTTTTTACCCATACGCACGACGACTTTCTCAATGGCAGAGTTAGAAGATTGCCTTCAAAATGAAATAAAGTTAACGAATAAAATGGCGCATATTTGATCTAAATCACATATATAAATTGCACCTCAATAAAGCAAAAAAATTGCCGGAACTTTTTGCTTGACCCTATATATCAGGTAACAAACAAAGAGTGGAAAAGAAGTAACGAAAAATGTCAATCGTTTTAGTAATTGCATGCTATTTATAAAATCTATTTACTGCCAGAAATCAATTATTTTTACATAAATTAAAAAATCCATTGATATGCACAACCAATTACTCAACATTGTAAATAAATATAAGTAATTGAAAGGAAACAATTAAAAGCATGGACACATTTAAATATACATATATTATATATATGGTATATATGTATATATATATGTATGTGTGTTTATATGTATGTATTTAAGTACTTTTCAGAAATAGTTACTTATTTAGTTGCCAACCAAGTAAGTAAATGCTAATGAACTTCCAAACGACTACTAAATTTGCGGTTGCTTCCAGCTGACCCTCTCACTTCCTCGCGCTTTTTCTGACCCTACATACAACACTTCTAGAAACGCTTACATATGAATTAGCTTAATATTTTTGTTTATTTCGTTTTTATGTGTGCTTTGTTATTTTACCGTTACTCACAGCTACTACTAACAATTCGCGTATGCCAACGAATACTACAACAATTAGTAATAACTTGGCAATAATTTATGCACACACCATACCGGTCAACGCCGTCACGAAACCTCATATTTCTTCAACTTGTTTTTATTTACATTCTTATCTGTTTCTTTTCATATTTTCATCATGCCTGGCATTATTAAGGTGTGAACAATACAATGCCTAAGGCAATACGAGCTTTGTCCGTTGAGTGAAGTACAACGTGGCGCATGGGGCTACCACGCCCATTGGCCCAGCGTTATTGGTTTCGGCCAAACATTTATAGGAGGGTGCAGTGCAGACCAACTTCAATGCAAAGCATTTCGCATCCGTGACTGAACTTCAAGGCGCACAACGTCATCGGTTGAGAGGAAAAGCAAAAACAAAAAATCAAAGTCAATGTAAGTCCAGAAATGAAGCGGAACGACGCAGCTTTGAAAATCAATGGCAAAATTAAGAAATCAATTTGATTCTTGAAAACTCATTTTGATGGCAATCGCACGCCGGTCCATAAATTATTTAAACTTAAGTTAAATTAAAATATTCGAGAAATAAATCATACTGATACTAACTTTATAAACATTTATGGGCATTCATAATTGATTTATTCCACGCGTTGATTTGATTGTAATTTTCACATCAACAGAGCCCAAATGTGTAACTATAAAATGCGTGCTTACATCAATCATGAGTAATTACTTTATCTAACTGTGAACTAGTTAATTGCTGTAGTTCCGCGACACCCCGCCCGAAATAGCACGCAAGCAAGGCGGCAGAGCGATATATAGTAGAATTAATAGCCAATTTCACTCATGGCGGTTAAGTATTTTAGCCACGAACAGGCAATGAAAGTGAAACTTGTACGGTATTAAGTGGAAATACATAACTGAAATACTATAAACTCTGAAAATCATTAAAGCTAACTAGTTTACAAGGAAGAATTATGTACATATAATATGTGCTATATTTCCCAACAAGTTCGTGTCTTAAGTCTTTTGTTAGCTGCAGGTGAGCAAGCAATGACGGAAGTCATTAGATAAGAAGCGTGCGAAAATTAAATTATATATTTAAAGCAGAAAATTTACAATAAAATGGCTAAAAGTATAATGCGATGTACTATTTATTTGTATGTATTATATGTATATTAGGGTGTTCGGGCAAAGGAAAAAATTTCTTGAATCTGGCAGAAATATCAAAACTCAGGATTTTACTATGTGGCCCAATTCTCACGAACTCGCAATTGTTATTTTGTTTACTTACACGTAAGAATCGTAACTATCATGCTCTTATTTGGAACCACTCAATAAATTATAACATTAGGCTATTTCAAGAAGCATGAAAGCAAAATGCATAGACTTTTTCTAATAACGAGAAGTGTATTTTAATTTTAATTAACTTAAATATTTAAATTTGTTTTAGTTCTTTTTTCAATTTTTTTTTTTGGTTTATTCTTGTATAGAAACAAAAAATAATAATAATTTTAAGTATTTTATGCTGCTTATTTTTTTATCTGTTATTGGCTTGCCTATTAAGGGGGAACACCACTGTGAACGGAACACCACTGTGTAAAAATTACAATTGTTATTAACATTAATGCAATGATGCCATAAAAAACTGATGCACCCTGGTTGCCACGATACAGCGGTGAAAAATCATCTGATAGCAAAACACCAAAAAAGTTCTTAATCTATACATTAATGGCTATCATCGTACATGGCGGTTTTTTTTTACTTTTTTTTAAGAACATGTTTTTTTTTTGTTTTCGAAATGCTTGAAAAAATATTAGTTTTTGGATTTTTAAAATTTTTAAAATCGGCTATGTACGACTGTAGCCAATACATGTACAAAAATTGAAAAAAAAAATTAAAATCGGTTCATAAGTCTTGGAGAAATCGAGGTCACCGTATTCAGAAAAGTCGTCTTGAGAAAAACGCGTTTAAAGTTTTCATTGGCCGCTGTTAGTCACTACCTGCACTTATTGTATTGGGTATAACTTCGGCAATTTTCAAGACTTTAAGTTAAAATTTTTTTACATATTTTTGAAATATCTGCTTTAAGAAAATGCAGAAAAAATCTATTTTTTTGAAAAATCACAGTGGTGTTCCTCCTTAAAATTTTGCTCACATTTTTTTAATATTATATATATAAAAACATATTTTTTCAGTCAAGAAGAAATTTTTAAATAGGATTTTTTCCCTCAAATAAATATTATTTTTTTTTTGTGATCAAAAATAAAAGTTATATAATTTAAAAATTGACTCTATTTTTTTTTAGTTTTTATGTTACTGAAAAAATATCGGTAAAAAATTGCGAAAAAGTAGAGATGGTTTTTAAAAAAATTAATTAAATATATATATATATATATATATATAATTGGCGAGTACACCCTTTTTGGGTGCATGTGGGCCAAGCTCCTCCTGCTATTGGTGGTGTGCGTCTTGATGTTGTTCCACAAATGGAGGGACCTACAGTTTCAAGCCGACTCCGAACGGCAGATATTTTTATGAGGAACTTTTTCATGACAGAAATACACTCGGAGGTTTGCCATTACCTGCCGAGGGGCGACCGCGATTAGAAAAATGTTTTTATTAATTTTGGTTTCACCGAGATTCGATCCAACGTTCTCTCTGTGAATGAATGATAATCACGCAGGCCGCCGTAAAAAAGTTAATTATACATATAGAATTAATATTTCTTTGCTAACCACCAGGAAATTGCTATACAAAAATTTTAAATAAACAAATTTTTGATCTTTGCCTATACCCAATACATCACAGAAAAATCAATCGCCTAATCTTGATTACCCACTTAAAAATTCTTTTATTTAAATTTGCACAATGATACACAGGATTTATTTATTTTATTAAGCCCATAAAAGGTCCAGGTCTATAGTAAATTTCTCCAAATTGAGATTGGGCATTAAAGAGCAATAATTTTGAAAACAAGAGAGCATAACTACGGTAGATAAGCATGCAATCATAGGTTATGTGCAGGCACGCAGCTGTGTCGTTTGCCCGCCGGGTAACCCTAGTGTACATATATGTGTATGTCAAAAGTCAAAAAATTGTATATTATAATTAATTGGAATTATTTTGACTTTGTTTATTCACTCACAAATCGGCGTTCAAGGATGCAATGTTCATAAGATGTATTTTTTCACACACAGTAGCTGGAAAAAGGTCACTTATCAGTTTGAATTAAATGTTGATTGAGTGCTTGAAATTTTCGTTATTTGAAGAACTCCACAAATCTGGTAATTCCAATGAGAACAAGAGAACAATACATCTAATGACCTCGAGCTATGTTTTTTTTTGTTTTGTGTATTGATACTATATACCAAAACAAAATATCCTCTTCTTTGTCAATGAGAATTTACGCTATGGCTATATAAAATAACCTCTCTTGCAATAAAATAGTAATAAGTAGCTAAATTTCAACAGTCTCGTAAAAATGTTTGCCATAAATTCTTATAAATACGCATAAGCAAACTAAAGATAAAAACTATTAAAATAGGTAGGCGAAATTGCTGAAGTACCACTCAGTCCATTATGAGACCCTCAACAGGCAAATATCTACAGCTAGCCAGAACTGTTAGTATAATGGAGGCTGTTGAAGAAAGGAACACCCAGTGACCTTAACCTTCTATCTGCCAAACCCGGGCATTTACAGGACTCAACAGTATCTTTCCCTGAAAGATCTCCACAGCTTCTGCAATGAAGGTTAAACGGTAAACCTAGTTTTTTCGCATGTGAGCCGATCGTCCAATGACCGGTAAACACAGTGAAGTGTCTTTCAACCGCCAAGAAACGTTCGCCCGTCCTTTTTGATTATTTAAATTACGAAGCAGGTAGGGTTTGGGATCGATGTTTCATTATATTGGACTACCTACCAACACCTTTTCAGTAGCTAAAAAGAAATTCTAGTTTTTAAAATAATTTCCACAATATTTTCTAAATAAAAAAATGTTTGTTTAATGGTCTCAAGTAGGAAACAATTAGTTAACAATCGTAAATTCAAAACTTTATCAGGCAGCCACTTTTAACTGGCTAGTTTTGGTTCAAATTTTATTGATGGTTTTTTTTAATTAACATAAAAAATAAAAACAATGAATAATTGGCGATTACACCCGCTTTAAGTGTCCGAGCTCCTCCTCCTATTTGTGGTGTGCATCTTGATGTTGTTCTACAATACATATTATTTGGTATGCCCTCTAGCTAAAAACGTACACAAAATCGGAGCATTGAACCAAAATTTAAAATATTTTATTCATATTCTTTTTTTTTGCTATTATATTTTTGCATATTCTTTAAAATCGCATATCTCGAAAACCTTTCAGCTGTGGGCATATAGAAAAATTAATCCGAAATTCCCTAAATAATAAAATCCTTAAATCCTTAAATCCCGATACCCCTGTATATAAATACACTCTTTTTTACGCTAAGAAACTGTAAGCAACGTAAATTATTAATTATTTAAATACTCGTATTCAAGATATAAATTAATTCTTTTATAAAAAAAATTTGGATATGTTTAAAACTATTCGCAACCTTGAATTCTTTATGGAGTAGCAAAAGGAGAAATATAAACAACTTATTTTAACAAAAAAGAATTGTCTCTAATAAAAAGCGCCTTTATTTTAGAAAATTTCATAATAGTAGCACAGCAATGCAAACAAAACTTATTATACAAAGTGGCGCAAAATTAATCACCCTATCTTTAATTATTAAGATTTTTTTTATCAACGTATTTTATAGCTATACAGGGTAACATAAAGATTTTTTTTTTTTGTTTTTGTCGGAATAGACTAGCAAGTACAGCACTCAGCCAACATTAAGTCCATTGTACTGCACTCGGGTTCCCTTTTTAATTTTCTTTAAATCTACCCGACCTCCGAAGAAATCTGAGTAGATCTTGTAATGCCAAGGAGCCAAGGTGGTCGCTTCTTAACACATCAGCACCAAAGACCTCAAGCCTAATTCGACTGATTCGAGCGAAGATCGGGAAGACAACATGAAGATACTATCCAGGAATTATCATCGAACAAATAAAAGAAGGGAAAGCTAAGATGACTCAATATTTATAAGTTCAGAATGAATGCATAAATATATTTGTATAAGGCACAGTTGCTGCTGGATGCCCATCTAGTCTCAAACTGTTTTACGCTTGAGCCGTCGATGATGAGAACTTGGCTGGAGCCAAGTCAATGATTCAGCGTTGATATGTGCACTTAGACGTTGTCTATGAGCCATAGTGCACATTTTCGCTACTTTTGTGACGAGTAGCATACCAAGATCTCGATGTAGGTCGAGGTTTCTCACACAGTATAGGGCATTGACGATGTTGCGCAACAACTTTTTTTTTCAAATCTTTAAGTGTCCTCATAGCTAAATGACAAATGTCCAGAACGGCTTAAGTGTTTGGTTACATAGCAGCAGTTGGTGGTGATTGCTATCGAATGCAAGCCTGGAAAGCAACTTAAGAGCGTCTAGGCTGTTAATACTTGGTAAAAAAATAATACTTAATTAAAAAAATATTCAAAACCAAAATTGGATGATTACTTTTGCGCCACCTTGAGTATGAATTACACTGTGCGACAGTGAAATTATACTTTTATAGAGACCTAGTACAACTTGTAAGTATAGTAAAACTAAGAAACATGGTATAGGAGAAATTTCCAATACACCCCCAAAATCTCATTTTATGGCCATAAAACCGTTTTTCAGTAGGTTGATGTGAACAATCCCTTCTAACTTCGCCAATTTCCATCCGATTTCGAATTTGTTTTTTTAGTTCGAAAGAAGAAAAACAAGCCTTTTTGACAGTGTGTTGACAATTTTTCTGAAATGACAACTGACGAGACTGTAGACGGAAGTATTCGGAATTTTTTTATTTTTTCTCTATTTTTTCAACTTTGACATCATTTTTGCGATATTATCCGATATTGAGGATGTTTTTTAGTAGACTACTGTTATAGTGAATTTAATTCTGCGTCGAATGAGCTATATTTGACTGTAATTGAATTAAAATTCATAGAGTTGTGCGAGTTGTGCGAGTTTTAAGATTTTATTTTTTTTACTAATTTTATAGCAAGTGTCAGTATAAACACATCATCAGTACGAAACAGTACAGGTTTAAAATTTTAAAAGATGTCGGGAAAAACTAATCTTCATTTCAAAAATGTTTGCTAGACCTGCTCCGTTTATAAGAGTCATCACTTGTTTTACGTTTCAAGGACCAGCAGTAATCAGCAAGCATGTTGATGGAGTTCTTCCCTTGAAAACGTTTTTCGATGACTCCTATCTCCTAGTGAAATCCTTCACCCTGTTCATCGCTCATCTGGCCCAGGTTTTCCGGGAAAAAATTCAAATGTGAGTGCAGAAAGTGTATCTTGATGGACATATTGCATTCCATTTTTTCGTACGCACTCAAAAACTCTTTGACGACTTCAGCATAATCAGAGCTCTTTTTATTTCCAAGGAACTTCTCACACAATGATTTAAAACTTTCCCATGCCCGTCTTTCCACTGCACTGAGCTTACTGGTAAATTTCTCATCTCGCATGAGTTTTCGAATCTGAGGCCCGACAAGGATCCCTAAAATTGTGATGACTCTTATAAACGGAGCAGGTCTAGCAAACATTTTTAAAATTAAGATTAGTTTTTCCTGACATCTTTTAAAATTTTAAACCTGTACTGTTTCGTACTGATGATGTGTTTATATTGACACTTGCTATAAAATTAGTAAAAAAAAATAAAATCTTAAAACTCGCACAACTCGCACAACTCTATGAATTTTAATTCAATTACAGTCAAATATAGCTCATTCGACGCAGAATTAAATTCACTATAACAGTAGTCTACTAAAAAACATCCTCAATATCGGATAATATCGCAAAAATGATGTCAAAGTTGAAAAAATAGAGAAAAAATAAAAAAATTCCGAATACTTCCGTCTACAGTCTCGTCAGTTGTCATTTCAGAAAAATTGTCAACACACTGTCAAAAAGGCTTGTTTTTCTTCTTTCGAACTAAAAAAACAAATTCGAAATCGGATGGAAATTGGCGAAGTTAGGAGGGATTGTTCACATCAACCTACTGAAAAACGGTTTTATGGCCATAAAATGAGATTTTGGGGGTGTATTGGAAATTTCTCCTATACCATTTTTTTTAGTTTTTCTATAGCCACAAATCGTGCTAGGTCTCCATAAAAGTATATTTAATTTTTTTTTTTTGTCACACCGTGTTATATGAGTATAATATGAATTTTTCAAACCTGTCTTTGCCGTAAAATTTGTTATTTTTTATCGTAATTATGCTCAGGACATTTTTCATGCGAGTGCCATTTGTACCATTAACAGGCACTTGAAGGATTAAACTGAGTCAGATAAGGGAATTAAATTGAGAAAATTTTCATACAAATTTCAAAATTTTCGATTTCCTACAGTTTGGTTGAAAACTACAGTGCCAATCAACGCACCTTCGACTTTTGTTAATATTTAATTTTACTTTTATATCATAACTGAAATACTTCGATGATTATATTTATCTTTTTTTTTTTTGTTTTTTTTTTGTAATTTTTAATCAAATATATAGCATTGTTTGAATCCCATTGAGCAAGCACATTTTACTATGCGCTATTATATTTAAAATATTTGGTTTCACTTTTGATGAATTGAGTTTATTGCATTTACCAAATTAGCCTTTTCATAGGAATTTGAAGGTAAACGAGTGTCACAAAGCACTGGCGGAAAAAACTAAGTACGTGAAAAATATAATAGTTGCATAAATTATTTGAAACTTGAATGCATTAATTAAGCGAACATCTTTTGTCAACAACGCTTTTGTTCTACGTACTTTTCAAAGTAATAAAAATTCAATGTGATACTCTGAAAACAGTACCAATCAAAAGGTAAATTTATACGATTTTCTAAACGAAATACCAAAAGGAAGTAAATGAAAACAATACTAGATAAAAAAATAGTTGTATAAAGTACATTCAGTTATTAAAATTTTTTCAGTAGAAGAACAGAACAAAAACAGTTTAATTTTTTTAACTTCTTTCAAACTTAAGGAAAAACATTAATTTCAGTATTATTAAAATTAAAGATTTTTTACGAAAATAAATTTCTGCAATTTTTTTATTTTCAGTATTTAAAAATATTAGCTAAATTTTAATAAGCAAGCAAAAACAAGAGCGGTATAAAATGCACCCAATTATTATTATTATTTTTTTTTTTCAATAAAAGAACAAAGCGAAACAATTTCATTTTTTCTACTTCTTTCAAAAACGAAAAAAAAAATTATTTAAATAAATTAATATTATTAAAACTTGATTTTTTTTATTAGAATACATTTTCTTGCACTGATGCTTCTTGGAATCGTTAGTATTCAATATTAAAAATCTGATCTAAATTTTGAAAGGTAAGCGAATAATATAGAAAAAACCAAATATTAAAATATGTGAGCCAATATAGATAAGCAGAAATTTTGTAAAAAAAAACAATATTAAAATATATGAGCAACATTTTAATAGCTAAGCGAATAATAGACAAAAATAAGCAGCATAAAATGCATACAATTATTATTATTTGTTTCAATAGAAGAACAAAAAAAACAAAAATGTATTTTTTTACATTCTTTCAAAAAACAAAAAAAAAATATTTTAATAAATTTAAAAAAGTTCATATTATTAAAATAAAAATTGTTTATTAGAATAAATACTGCATTTTACTCTCTTTCTTCCTGGAATCGTCAGTATTCAATATTAATGTGAGCTAAATTTTTATAGGTAAGCGAATAATATAAAAAATATATTAAAACATTTGAGCAAAGTTTTAATATGCAAAAAGAGATAAAAAATAAGCAGCATAAAATGCATAAAATTGTTATATTTTTTTCAGTAGAAGAACAAGGAAACAAAAAACGTTTTTAACTTATTTCAAAGAGAAAAAAAAATGTAAAAAAAATTTAATAACTTCAAATATATTGGTATTATTAAAATTACAAGTTTTTATTAAAATAAATCTCTAAATTTTGCCTTCATACTTTATGGAATTTTAAAAGGCAAACCCATATAGATAAAAGAAATAAGCACGAACATTTAATTTTTTAACTTATTTATAAAAAAAACTCAAAAACATGGTTTTATTAGATTTAAAGAATTTAGTATTATTCAATATATAAAAAAATAAGCAGCATAAAATGCATCAAATATTTTTTTTTTCAGTAGAAGAAAAACGAAAGGAAACACTTTTTTAGCTTCTTTCAAAACAAAAAAAAATAAAAATAGTCAAGCTAAAATTTTTATTTTAAATAAATCTCTAAATTATCTTCTCATGCTTCTTGGAATTTTAATAGGCAAGCCAATAATATATAAAAAATGAGCAACTTAAAATGCATCAATTTTGTTGTTTTCTAAATAGGAGACCAAAGCAAAAAATTGTTATTTCTTTAACTTCTCACAAACATAACCAAAAAAACTAGTTTTTATTGATATTAATAATACCTATTATTAATATTAAACATTTTCTACTAAAATAAATATCTGCGTTTTTCTCTTGCACTAACATTTAATATTAAAGAAAATGTGAGTTTAACTCTCAATGCATGCATCCGCCACTTGTGGCCTTAAATAACTATGTAAACACAGATCACTGACAAACCATTTAATAATGATTTCTGTTAAGAAAAGAAACCTTCATCAGCTACTTGACGTTACTGCCGTTTTCCATCTTTTATTTCATTTCTGCCTCCAGCAGCTTCATTTTCTTACGTTCTTCTTCACCTCCACTACGCCACAATGCTCGTACACTGACCGCGCATTTAACCTGAATACAAATTAACCAACGAGAATGACGAGGCGAGAACGTGAAGCTTGTTTGTAGCCTAGACTTCATAAGTAATGAGGAAAGTAAAAGAAGATAACTTAAACAAACGCAGACAAAGTACTCGAAATTGTAAAAAAAAAAATTAATTATGTATGTCAACTGAATGGTGCACAACAGGCGCTATTTAATTACTGAATTCGAAAAAAAAACACACACACACAAACAAGCGAAAAACAGAGCAACAAATGTAAAGAAATCTCAGTAAATTTAAACTGCCTCCAATAGAGAGTTAGCCACCAAAGGCGCAACTGTGATAATATATTAATTTCAAAAACTAACACTTCAACTCGCTTCTGAAGTAATCACTTAATCATTTTCGCCCTTGAGCTTTGTTACACAGCTGCAATTTACTCACTGCTATTTCAAGAACTCGCCTCATTTGTCCAATTATAACAGTAATTTCATAACTCACCTTAAAATCATTTTGTTAGCGCGTAATATGACAGCTGGTATATAGCAGCAACACACAAATGCCTGCTAGGTTCTGTGAATGCAGAAGTTGGCAGCAGCTGGAGTAGTTAATATTATCCACTTAAAGCAGCAATAAAAAATTATGATTTTGTACTCATACGAACAGCGTATACTTTTGTTTGAATTCTTTCTTTTTTTTGTTTTAGTTTTCAATGAAATGTGCAAACTAGTAGGAATAGCAAAAGTAAAGGAAAATAAAAATAATAACTGCAATGCTTCAACGCGTTGTTTTCCACTGCGGCAGGTTCGTCGCTTAAGTCTTTTGTTGTGCACTTGGCTGTCAGCAATTTGTCATATAACAGCAAAATTTTTTTTAGTATACCCTCAATTTGTCAATTGTAACAATTAGTACAAATGAGTAACACAGAAATCGTCAAGCTATTGGAATTATTGAATAAATGACACTTCCTTGCTGTTGTTGTATATTTTTCTTACAAATCTTCGCTACTTTAGCGACTTTTTGCGCTTTTTCTATATCGTCACACCTTCCTTTATTTAATTTTTCATTCTTTAAAATTTTTAATGTACTAATTTTTAACTTTTATATTACAAATCAAGCAGAAATTTCTTTTTACAAATAATAAATTCTATTTATTTGTCCGCATTTTTTCCGCTTTCTTCTGCAGTTGCGCGCGCGTTTTATTTTATTTAATTTTTCTTTCGTTTTGTTTGTCGACTGGCAAAACAGTGACAGTTTACTTAGCGAAAATTCACAAATGAAATCTTCAGCTTTGACCAGTACAGGTCTTCACTTTCTTGCTTTACAATGTACCGTTAGCTACCGCTATCGCCACCGCTTCGGCATATGTCCAACGAACAACTGAACGGTTTGGCCAAGTGCCGCCGAAAAAAACCAATCAACCAGCTGCTGCTGCTGCCATCGCCGCCGTCAAAAGTTGACGCATTCTTTGCAGCGCGCAACAGCAGCGATTATAAAGCTTTGCCCGAGAAAGCTTCGTAGTAGTGGGTTAAATGAAATGCAGTTGGTAGCAGCAAGCCGCTGGTTGAGCGTACACTTAGCTGTCATTCATGTCGCCTGGTGTGCCGTCGCCCTGTTGGTCCCTCGTGTGCTAGCTGTGCGGCTGCGCATTGATCACGAGGCATTTGAGTTACTTTGTACGCCACTGACTCCACGCATAATCTTACCATCTACAACCATTGAAGTTGTCTTACCATAGATAGTATGACAGAATTGAGTGAGTGTGGTGAATTTGCGCGTTTATTCATTCGGTTGTCAGCTGGCATTTTGTTTGCGCAGAAAGTTTGTAGCTGACCTCTTTTGTTGGTTGGGCATTAAAACAAATGCGTTTATCCGTAATGCTGCAGGGATTAGACACTTAGTTGTTTGGAGGGGATAATACCTATTTGTCTACTTATTCGGCATGTATATGTACATATAAATACTCGTACAACTGAAACTCATTCCAGTAATTTTAAAATAACTTAACCGGACTTGAGGTAGAAATTGTAAAATAGTAAAAAGGTACTTGCTAAAGACTGCTTTGTTTACTTAATATTTACCAACTGCTTCGAGGTCTGAGATATTCACACAGAAAGTACTTAATGAATTATACTTCTGGGTTATTTCTTCAGTTACCGCGGTGTAATTATGCTGAAGTCCGAACCAGTTCCACATTCCCTTTTATCCTCTGATTTATTGATTCTGCTCACATTCATATGATGAAGAGTCCAGGGCGCCGGTAATATTCCTATAAGAAGCTGAATATTCGTATATTGTAAGATCTTCAGTAACTCTAACACAGATATCCAGAATACCACTTTGATCAAAATGAACTATTCTGTTTTGTTTACCAATTTTTTTTTTTTTTTTGATTAGGTCATACCTGTGATAACATTCATTGCTTGACCTGTTTAAAAGTTTAGTGCATTTAAATTTGCAACAACAACTTTGTATTAAATTTTGTAATGATACTCTAAGGAAAACAACTGTTTACGAACGCCGCATGAAGGATTCAGAACAGAACGTGAGGCCATCGAGGATGACGAATATACCATCAGAGATTAACCAAATTAACCATCAGAGAGCTGGCAGAGGACTTGAACATAGCTTATGGATCCGTTCCACACATTGAAGGTAATGATTTTCAAGGCTAAATCCGACCCAACAATTATCAAATGCATCATTATTAGAGAGCAAACGAGGTACGGCACACAACATAGATATGAGGCGAGTGCGTGAGCAGCTCCGCGTGAACCAAGACTAAATAACCACCTCGTTTTCAATCAAAAAAGAAAGCGCTGCTCTTGGTTTTTATGGATTAAAAAGTTATTGCACACAACACAGTTTTGCCAGAAGGTCAGCCAGTTAATAAGGACTATTATTTGGGCGTTATGAGATGTGAACCAATAAGGAAACGAATACCATCCAACCACCAGCGAACTCACCTCATATGACCCCTGGATTTTTTTTCTGTTTGATCGAGTCAAAAAATCACTACGCAGAACCCATTTTATGTAAGAGCAGAAAGGAATTAATGTAAAAACTGAAGACGGCTAGGATGGCTATACCGAAAATAGAATTCCAGACATGTTTGGAGAGCTAGATAGGGGAATACTTGGGAGCATTCATGGAGAGTACTTTGAAGTCGATAATATCACTTCTGAGAAATAAACTTGTACACTCACTACATGTAAACTACGCAAACAGACATGGCAGAAATGAAACAGCGGTCGCTCAAAAAGCCTGTTGAGATAGAAAGGAGAAGTTAAAAGAAGCATGATAGGTGTATGAACTGGTTATTGCTTAATAGGTAACCACCCCAGAAGGTTGGTATTTCCATACTACGATTTTGGTAAAAGTTGTCTTAAAAGCTTAGATACAGTTAGAATTTTCAAAAATCGATTTTTTTATTTTATTTTCTCAATGTTCATATATGTTTTTAAGAATACACACAGAAAATTTTTTTTCGAAGTTAATTAGTTGAAAAGGCGTTTCAGAGTGCTTGAAAGCGCTTTTCAAACTTTAAAGGCGTTTTTCTCAAAATGGTGTTTTCAAAGTCTGTGACCAACATTACTCGAAAACGGCTTAACCGAGTAGTGTCAAATTTTAAAACACGCTTTTTAAATATATTTTTTAATAATTAATCCACGGTTTTTTCTCACCGAAAAATATTTTTTTATAAACAATTTAGGGCCGAAATTTTTGTCAAAAATCGATTTTTTTTAAGAAACCGTTTGTTGTTTGTTCTTTTGATTAATTACTAGATTTAACATTACTTTAACGAAATCTGTTTGGTTTTTTAATTTCAAAGGATCCAGTTCGAAAATATAGTGGTCACCGCAAAACGTGTTTTTTGAGAGGAGCACCCGGAGATTAGCTGTAGCTCCTTTCCAAATAACGGTTTTTACTAATACTAAGTCTTTAAATGCAGTTAAAAGATAACATGTGTAAAAATTTTTAGTTCAATAAATTTAAAAGTTTTCTCAGAAAAAATTCTGGAAAATTCGCTTTTTTCGGTCTTCTAACGGTATAGAATCCCTTAACATGGAAGAAGTGGAAATAATCAGGCACCTCCTATGTGAATGTGAAGGCTTAGTCAGAAGGAGACTGCGCACACTTGGTAGTGCATTCTTAACAGATGTAGTAGATGTAAAAGATGTACTGCAAGTAGCAGATGTAACGAAGCTTTTTTGCTCGTTTACAAAACCTTCAGAATGGTTGAAAAAGAAACCCATAATGTAAGGATAAGTTTCAGTGATATCACAATGATCTAAATGTGTTACTACGATTATCACCCTCCCTACCTACCTTCTTGGCACTTATACCCTTTTTTGGGTGTTTGACCAAGCTCCTTATCCTATTTGTGGTGTGATTAATTTGGTTGTATGACATTATGTCCAAAGTTTAATCATTTTCAAGATATTTCACTGTAAGGATTATTTAAGAAAAAATATTTTTGGGATTCACGTCCACTTTCCTTTAAATGTTAGTTCGAGGTCCCATTTTTTTTTTTTTGGTTAAAGGGTATGCCAATTAATAAAAATAATAAATAAAGTTTCAACGAATTTGTTAACCAATCTGTTAACAATAGCGGTCTGATAAAGTTTTAAATTTACGATTTTTCACCAAATGTTTAGAACCTCACAACATAAAAAAATATTATGGGAACTATTCTGAATCTATTTTAAAATTGGTATGTCTTTTCAGGTATTCAAAAAGATGTAATATTCTCAGGATTATGTAATTGAATAGACCCAGCAGAGGTGGTACAACATAACGCAACATGGATTCCAAATACTACCGGATAGTGGCTGGCATAATTTAAAAAATCTAAAAAAAAATGGAAAAATTATTTCAAGAATTTGGGTCAGGAACAGAGGTGGTCATATCAAAAACGAATTATAATGAATAACAAATGTAAATTGTTAAGTTATATGTCTTAGTCACGTAATCTAAAATAGTTGACGGAATGATTTGCACGCAAAACTTTTTTTCTAATGATGTGAAGTAGGAAACACTCAAAATAGTTAATTTTAAATTATAAGCGCTTGGTTGAAATTTTACTGATGATTTTAATTAACTAAATAAAAACAAAAAACGGATCTGCCACTTGAACTAAAATTAAAAACAAAATCGGCCCTAAAACAAAAAAAAACATATTAGTTTGAGAAAAAAGAAATTCATTATTTTTGCGTAAAATTTTTGCGCAACTAGTTTAAAACTGTTCGATGGTCGATATTTAGCTTTTGGGAGATGCTACGAATACTAATATGCCGGTCAACTGCTATTATTTCTGTGATTTTATCGAAATCTTCGAGGACGGGCCCGTGTGAGATGCATCTCTAAAATCAAAAATTCCTAAATGGAATCGTCGAAACCAAAATTATTCTTAATTACCGGTTGCAGTATCGGCACCAGAAACACCACTCACATTTTTAGTGGCCTATATGTACCAAATTATTTCTTTGTTGACTTCCATTACTTACACTTCCTAGAACTGACAACAGAATGGAACAAACAGAAAACAGCAAACGAATTTTTGTAATGTGAAATGTCACCTTGATAACGAGCATAAACCTTAAATTGTTTGATCAACAGTTTACGAGATATCAATAACTACACCCATCTACCGAGAAAATAATGGATTTTTTAAATAATCTTTATAATCAAATATCTCGACAAGTTAGGACATCATTTCACATAACCAAAGTAATCAAAAATTATCAAAATAATAATATCCTTAAGTATTTAGCACGACCTTCCCGGTAACACTACATGTGATAGTGAAAAATTATATGCTCGATCACTGTATGCATCAGATGGAGGCATTTCCTTTGTCAGTTATCCAGAGGCTGTTAGACATCCTAAGCCTAAGAACACTCTTGGCTGCAGAACATTCTTAAAAATATTTGTCAACGCGATCTTTACAGAAGCTCTACTAGCTGGACGTGCAACTTACTTATTTTACTACTGATTCCATTTATACTCAAATGATACTCGTAATAACCGATTGTATCTACATCCATTGATACATTCGGTAGAAGCAATGTTAAGACATACTATTTACCGTGACGTCATCAACTTGTGACACAATTACGATTACCAACGTCTAGACTGTGTGCAGCCACGAAAAGCAAGAACAACAAATGCTTGAGCGAAAAATAAAGTGAAATGAGAAAAATATTCACATACATATGCACATAAGTACTCTCATATGCCTGTTTCTGCACTCACCACTACAAGCATTGCATGCGTACGCCGTCACCGTCAACAGGTCAACAGCAGCCAGCAGCCGTAAACAACAGTGTTAATAACATGCAACAAAGAATAAAAAACAAACAACAAACAACATACATAAAACAGTGAGCACAAAAGCTGCAGTTGCAGTTACTCCCATAATCACAACAGCAACGACATATTCAAGTGTATTCGTGTGTATGCATGCAAAGTTTTGTTTTTTTGTTTCTCATAGCGAATGTAGCTGCGACAGCAAGCAATAACCTTAAAGCCAAGCCGTTTAAAAACATCACTACAATGCTGATTTCGTTCTTGCTCACATGCTCACCTGCTCACATGCTCTCGTGCTTCTTCTTGCCACTGCTACTGCAGCTGCAGCTGCCGTCTGTTTGCTTTCTAACGCATGTGCGCATGTGCATCACGTTGATGCGTTAAATCGTCCAAGCACATGACTGACTGGCCGCCATAAATAAAGCAAGCTATTTAAAATAAAATAACAAAAATATACAAAAAATTTAATAAAAAAAATTACAGCAGCTATTAAATAGAGGAAAAACTTAACGAAATCGACTTTTTGCACTGATTCGAATTCATTATAATTGTGTGTTATTTTGCAATTTACGCACATTTGAAAATTTTCCTTAGGCAAGCGATTTTTTTTTACGCCTATCGCTTTTATTTCCTTTATTCCTTTTTGAGAATTTTTTCCTAGTCTATTTTTTATAGTCGATTTTCTTAATTTATGGCAATTGCATGCCATTTACGCCGTTCACATTTGTCAGCCATTTTAATGCCATTGGCCAAAGCCAGCCATTCAATCCGTCCGCTGCAGTTTGACGTTTGTGGTTTTCATTTGCGGCAATTTGTTTAATTCTCTTGCCACCAAGCATAAATGTTGCATAATTACGTAAAGCCTTAAGCGCATTGTTTCACACATAACTCGTTCAAAATGTGGATTTGTGTTTATTGGTATGTATGCGAGGGTGGCTCAATAAATCACCGAAACACAACACTGATAGCATTGCCAATTAAAGAAAGCAACTAAATTTTCCGACAAATCCGACAAATACTCGTGTTTTTATTGTAAGAGTCCACCAACAATTTCGAAAAATTAAAAAAAAAAGATTTTCAATACTTATTTTTTGCTCGAAAAAACCATAACGAGAACCCCACTAAAGTTTTTTAAACATTTCGGAGGCACTTTACCATCGATTGCAAACATCCGCAGCCGGCTTATGGAATTTTGCTAAAGGAATACCAACACAAGTCGTGTCGAACGCTCTGGTCGCCCATATGAAGTACGGTGAAGAGATTTCAAAAGTCTGGCCAAGATCAAACGGTTAACCGACTCTTATCGAATTTGAAGAAATCAGCTGACTGACCGACGTAACCAGGGTTATGACAGCGGTTTTCTTATTAAAAATTAAAAAATTAAGATTGTGTTGCTGATATACGAAAAAGGTCAATACAACCGTGCAGTTGTTGTAGAAGTTTACCACGTCCTGCCAGCCCAGTGTAGTCACCGATCGTCATCGTCTAACTCATCTAACTCATCTAACAGTAGGCCCAGAAAACGACAAGTTGGATCCAAAGGGAGAGGTGTGTTAGGCGAGTGGATTTATGATCGTGCGAACGTTCTGCCTTTGGTATGCTGGAGATCGGCGCACATATCCAAACGTACGCCAACTTAAAATCGGTGGTCCTACATGGTTGTTAGACGAGGAATCTGAACATGTGCGGCTTGCAAATGTTGCCAACCTTTTTTAATCGTCGTTTACGCAAAATCATGCAGATGTTCTGGCCTAAAACCATAAGTAAGAATTACCTAAGGACTATTACTAAACATCCTTCTCGAAGTACGACGTCGCAAATTGAAGTGGATCGACCATACACTGCGGAAACGCCTTGACGACATCAGAAGAGCTGCGTTGGAATGTAATCCCCAAGAGAGTCGCACACGCGGGTGACCAGTCAATACTTGTAGACGACAGGATGAAGCAGAATCACAGAAATCAGGCCATTCCTGGAGACAAATAAAACTTCTATCTTCAAATAAATCAATTTATGGTCGTATGTTCCACCTAGAAACCACGATTTTGGAGACGTGGTGTAACCTGCCTATTGCAGCCGGTTCTACGTACCGGAATGACTCGGATTTTTACCGACCAAGAGCTGCTGCCACAATAAACTAACCTTTTCTACTGAGCTGAACCTCACTTCTCATTTATCCATAAAGCCAGCAGTAATGTGGGTTCGTTGCCGTCTGAACAACGACTAATTGTCCGAGCGTAGGAATGCGTGTCAAATGATTTGGCAAAATTCTACTGCCGAGTCCCCGATTGTCTGGCAGCGAAAGTTACTCTCCCAATTTTGTTTGCCACCATACCTGATGGCTTCCTATATTTCCGCATTTGCAGAGGTGGGGCAGGCGGAACTACTTTTTATTTTTAGTTTTTCTGACTCATTCTAGAGAAAACAGAAGAGACTTGTTTGACGACGATCCCAGTTTTGACGGTTTTCTGGCTGAAAAGTGCTCTCATGTTTGCTGTTGATACCAATTGAAGTTCCTTGAGCTCTAATAGAGGCGCGATATCACTGGAGCCCATATCCTCTATCAATCACAATATATTTGGTGACTTTACGAGTTTTAAGATCCAAAGGTCCACGGTCATGCTACTAAGTGAATATTTTCATGCTAGGGTTTGGGACTCTGATTTATTTGCTGTAAGTCTTCGTGAAATCAATGAAAATCAGTTAATTGGAGAATTATTGGCTTTAAAAACTGAATTTCTCTACTGCTTATTAAATTTGCCAAAAATGTTGAGACATAGCGTAATTTATGTCTTAACTTATGTCTGTAGTCTCATTAGCGGGTATGTCTCTTTACCAAACTTCGTTCTAGACTTCCGCTGATCTTGAGTTATTAATCATATTACTGCTTCAAGCAAAGTTGCAACAGCATTGAACGATCATTTACAAATCAATTTACTAGTTAGAATTTAGAGTCTGCGGATTTTCTTTACGGTTTGGATGGGAACTCAAACCAGATGCCTACATCTGAAGATTCAATCTTCCGGAGCAATTCACTTTTTGCCCTCCCATCGATTATGTATACCTACACGTATATGAGCTGATAGAAATATATTTATACCTAAATACATACGTGGGAGGTTTAATAAGTACCCGTGTTTAATGACAGAGGGCGTACCTTAGTGAAGTTGGTGTTAGAAGGTTATTAGTAGGTTAGTTTGGATTTGGTAGTTATTCCAGTAAGACGTGTTTCGGGGTTTCCGCTAAGATGGAAAAGAAGTAGTGTCGTTCGGTAGTATCGTATTGACCCCCCCCCCCCCCCCCCCCTCGTATATGTACATATGTATAGGAAAAAAAAAATCTGAAAATGTTCGGTCTTTCAAGTACCCGCCCTTAAACGATTTTCTCGATACCGCAATGGTACAGGCAAAAACTTGTTATAAAACTCCTGAGTTTGTGCGTATGCATTCTAATCTAATTTCATAACTGCACGTAAACACACAACACTTTGCTTAAAGCTACTATATCCCTATAGGAAAAACTCGAACTAATCATGCGAATATCCGCAATTTCGAACCACTTTGCTATTCATGTGGGGAATGGCGTCACGTGTTGGCAGAAATTGGTTCGTTAAGTAGACAAAAACGATTATCTTTGCCTTTCTCTACATTATAATTGTCGCGGTGTAATAGTTCCATAGCAACCCTAGCAATAATAAAGTCCGTTCGGCTATAAAAATTCGAAAAAAATTTTACGCAAAAGGAAGAAGAACCAACACTGACTTCGCTTGGTCGCAATACAAGAATTCAAGAAATAAAGCTACCGCCATTACAAGAAATTAGCAAAAGAGCAGTTAAATTTATATATAAATTTAATCCATCACCATATCAAATGGTGATTCAAAGACTTAAATATGCATGGAAAATTTAAGTCTGAATGTTAAATTGACTCCGACATACTTATTAACTATTTTACTAGCGACTGCAAAAGCAGCAATAAGTCTGTAGCTCAAAAATTTATTAACAATCTTGCTTTAAAAATAAATAGTTTAAATTTAATGGGGTATTGGAAGCAGACCTTTAGATATCTGTCATAGCTCATGGGTCATAGTTATGCGATTGGGGTTATATAGGGTATTCTTGAGATTTGTACAATCAGCAAATGGATGCGCCGGGGGCCAATTGACTCTTCTTTTCACACCACCAAGTAAAATCCAATAGTTGCTTGTATGAAAAAAAATAAACGATCCCAAATTATTTATGGTTTTGAACTCGCTCGCGACTCCCTAATTCCGTACTAGGGAACTTTCCGGCAGGGTGGGGCTGTCTATTACAATTACGCACGCACACACACATACGCATCAGTTATTTACATTCGAATAATTTGAATTTTGGCATGCAACGCACATTTGCCGTCGTCAACATTGTAAAATATTCTTTGAGTTGCGCTACACATTACCATCGATCAGCGATTTTCATTATGTGAGCAGCAATTGCGTTTTGCAAGCGACTCAGAGGCGTTCATGCCACCGCGCGGCATAGCAAGCACATAATTTCGAGCAGTTAAAAGAACTATCTACTATTTATTTTATGGGGTATTTCTCATATGTAATTTTATACAAGCGTGAGAGACTTTGCGTCAAATTCGTGAACGCAGAAATAATTGTGGTCTTTATTGTAGTTGGGCCAATAAATTGATGAAACATTTTGTAGGGCGGTCGGTATGTGCGTAAACTACGGAAATGAGAATCGAAAGTTTTGCCAAACGGTGTTTATGTCGATGTGGAAATGCTCACAACTCATAGGGTAATGGTTCCAAAGTGTGGCAAATCGCAACTGCATTCTTTTTCAATACATAGACTTGGCAGCTAAGTAGTAACTTTTGTGTTTCTGGCTTGCTTAAAAAATATATTCAAAAAGAAAAATAAAGAAACTTCAAATGCTCGTACGTTAAACTAGCAGGGACTCTTTGTATTACTACATTATGATTCAACCTATTTTATTTCGTTTAAAATTTTGTCGCTGGCTGTTTTATTTAATATAATATTATCACGGTGGAAATTGACTATTCCTCTCTGCTTATTAACTTGTCTCTGGCGCTGCAGTCTTTGTGATCAGCGGGGAGCTACCCGTGGACCTCATGACCCGGGATCGAATGGATGTACGGGGTTCCAAGAAGAAACACGTCGCAGAACGGAGATGTCAAAGCCGATAGGGCACTGAACCGGGTGGCAGATGGACGAGAAACTCATTCCATCAATAGGCAAATGGGTCCAAAGGAACTTCGGGGAAGTGAATTACTTCTTACCTAAGTTCCTCTCGGGCCGCGCATACTTCCGGAGATACCTATACCAATCCCATGTGCATATACTGGGAAGTGCCGAGCTATGCCATTTTTTAGTTGTGACGCAGATTGGCGACAGCGCATCAATCAACATAATCAGCAAAATGCTCAACATGCGGACAGCTGGAACGCGGTAAAGAGATATATTATAATATATCGAGGAAGTACTACGAAAACAAAGATAAACCTCGGCACAATGCAAACAAGTGAAGCCTCACAGGCAGAGACACAAGAAGACGAGCCTACAGCATGAAAACTGGCTATAAATGTTGTGGCACATTTATTTATTTTGCTAATTTTCGGATGATAAAACATACACAACAAGGTTTTTGCAAAACCCATTACGAAAGTTTGTTTGCTTGTGAGGTATGCATTCCAATACGAGGGCTACTGTCTATATTGCTGTCCTAACAATTGAAAAATTAAAATTGATGGTTGAAAACGGGCTTATTGTGAAATATACTCCATGATTATCAAAATACCTTTTCATTGGTTTGAACCAAATTTCGAAGCACTCTGTCTTAAGACGGAGCTCGTCCTCTTCACGAGGAAATATAAAATACCCACAGCTCAACTTCTCTCAATAGGGGGCGCTGCGCTGGTGCTTTCTGACAAGGTGAAGTACCTAGGTATTATCCTTGACAGTAAGCTTACATGGAAGCCCAACATTGAAGAGACTAACGAAGGCAACAATCGCCTTGTATGAATACGTTGTTTTTTATAATACCATTATAAATCCATTTATGTTATATGGAGTCATAGTCTGGTGGAACTCACTAGTGGGGCGCTTCTAGATACTTCTAATTTAGCGCTCAAAGCAATGTTAAATGTGATACCTGTAGACGTCGCAAGCAGAATTGCCGCTGCATATACCGCATTGAGACTGAGGGTTCGGGCTATAGATTCAACCTCACTTACGAACACTCAAACATCGTAAGAAACTTTGAGTTCATCACCCTGTCGATGGATCAATATATACCGAAACTTTCTCCACCCACTTCCATCAAGGGAAGAGTGGACGGGGGTCTGCACTTGGAGACAGGACCTGGTAAACTTGTTCACGGATGGATCGAAGTTCGAAAGAAAGGTTAGCGGAGGAGTTTTTTGCCAGGAGCTCCCCATCAGACTCAAATTTAGGTTACCAAACAGAGGTAGCCCTAATCAAAGAAGCAGCTGATTGGCTACTCACATGCGTACTAACAGTCACGAAAGTAAATATTTACTCCGACAGCCAAGTGGAAATCAAGGCTCTCGGGTCAGTAATGGTGCATTCGAAACTGGTCAGGTAATCCCTGGTCTCACTTTCGATTGCATCCGAATTCTTTGAAATAAGACTTATCTAGGTTCCTGGTCACAGCGACATTGCGGGAAACTGTGAAGTGGATAAACTGGCAAGACAAGGGACATATGAGGAGATTTCCCCACGAAGGGAGAGAATTGGGATCCCCTTGACTACTTGCGGTCTGCTCCTGGAAAGATGCGATTCGCCTCAACTCAGTGAGCACAGGGCAAGTACAAAAACTTGTAAGGTCGCGAAATCCTTCTGACCACGTGTGGATCGGGGGCGTTCGACGAGCTTCGACGACGAGATTGACAAGATCTCAGCTCTCGAATCTAGTGAGTTTTTTCACAAGACACTATCCGCGAGGTGTGAATACTGTGAGACTTGGAATAACCTCGATTACGTGGATAAATAAACCTAATATGGAAAAAACAAAAACGTGTTTTCTTTGTGCAATTTGTATCGAATGATTTTTTTTTTTTTACCTGACTCCTAAGTGGATTGGGGTATAGTTATATAGTAGATTAGTCGATAGATCTAATGCCAGTTTCGAGTCTCTCAGCGTTAGTGAACTTGTTTCTTAGAATTTTATAGAGAATCCGAATCTTAACAATTTTTTTTCTTCTATTCTTCTATATTCATTTCGAAAGTGTCATCTGTAAAGGAAAATCCAAATTTATAAGGGGAATCTCGGGCTTTAACCTTTAAGGCTTTATTATCCGAAAAATTATTATACCTAACAAAATTGGTAGTAATGTAAAATTAATAATAATCTCTTCTTTACTTGTATGGAAACCAGCAAACAAAATGTTTTATATTTAAATTTTCAATTTTTAAATTTTTTTGTTTTCTTTTAGTTAGTTAGTCTATAGTGGTATTCGTAGTGTTTTATGCTACAACTATTCATTGTCGTAAAAATTTGCTGGAAACTCAAACTTCTAGCTATCAGCTATGGGTGTCATAGGTCAGCATATTGCTTAGCACAGATTTCAAAGATCGTGCATCGAAATTTGTATAAGTAAATAAAAAGCCAATTCCATAAATAGACTAAAGCAAGCCAACATTTTATGAGGTATTGCAGAGAAGGCAAACGACTTGGACTTCAGTAGTTTCCTTTTTTTCTTCTTACTAATTTTCTTCTTTTTTTACTCAATAGAAATAGATGTTGCACGTTAAAAGTTGATGCAGCTGAACATTAAAGCAACAAAGTCAGTTGTGAAGGTCACAACCAAAAACAAACAACCACATTTTTGGATTTTCTTTTTTAATTTGTTCTCGCTTTTGTGGTCTTCCACTCGTATTTAGCAGCAATTTCATGAAATTGAAATTCTTTTAAATTTTGATACATGAAAAATGCCCAAAAAGTAGTTAGCTAAAATTGTATAATATGTACACAATCAATTATAATTTGAATGCGCAAGATTGAAGGCTTCACACTTGCTGGCTTTTGTGTGCTGCGAGTTTTGTTAATACCGAAGATATCTTATAAAAATGGGATTGTGTCTTTTAAATTGTTTAGTAGCAACTAAATTGCAGTTTTCTGTTTTGAATTTAATTGGCAGACCATTAATTAATTATTTGTATATAGTAATATAATGGTGTTGCGATACCATTTCAAGCGATCCATGCACGAGGGTTGCCCTTTAATATTTTGCGACCAATAATGAAAACACAGAAAAAGAATAACGAAGATGGCTTTTACTTGTTTGTTTTTCAAAATATTCTCTTTGGAAGTCAATACACTTCAGCATTCGCTTGAACCAGTTTTCAAATCACTTTTGTCACTCTGAAAGGGCACCGCCAAACGAGTTCCTTAAAGGCTTCAACAGCTTCTTCAGGCATTGAAAAACCTTGACCTCTCATTTTTTTTTTTGTTTTTGATGTTCAGTAGATGCCAAATCGGCGCGGTGCGATGGATGACTCCTTAATTCGATATTTTGAGTGATCAAAACCCCTTCTGTGTGAGCCGATGCTTTAGAGCTCGTATTCGGCGGTCGGTTTTCCTAATTATCTGGCAAATAAATTGTGTACCACCCAAAATTGATTATTTTAAGTTTCTGTAGGACTACAGTTGCGACATGACTAGATGTTTTCTAGAGTTTTTTCTGAAAAGAACAGGCGATTGTTGGATTAAGCTAGTCTTGGAGCACCCATACTGTCTCATATTCGTCATGTATTACGATGTCATAGACGCGCTTTGAATCATCTAACCTTCTTCAACATTTCTTTACACCCATCAAAGTACATAAGTCCTTTTTTAGATAATTGTCAAATTATACGATATAGAGTGAGAATATATTTTCTTGATGACCAAATGTGTATGCAAATTATACATTCAATTTTGCATTGCTGATGCCACTAATTCCCAATTCTATCTCGCGATATGTCACATAAAGATATGGCGTTAGCAATTGACGCACAGCATCGCTTGTTTTTGGCACAATAACTATTTTTGGACTGCCTTTATGAAATTCATTCTGCAAGGATCGACGACCACAATCGTCGAGCTGGCGTTCCACAGTGGCTAAATGTGGAACTTCAACGCCAAAAGTCGAAGTGAGTAGATCAATACACTTCTGTCTTGATAATTCAAGTCGAAAATCGTAATAAATCGTCACACCAAATTTTTCACGCGAGATGAATATTTAAACTCACAGAAAAAAGGACAAATAGAATTCTTAAGTGAAAACTTTATATGTAAATTTAGGCTATAAAACACCAAAGTTTTCGATAAAAATATCGAATTACAGCTCGCCACACGAAATTCCGTTCTGTTTGCGTTCCGAAGACGCAAAATATAAAAGGTAACTCTCGTACCTTGGGAATTTTTGTACATTTTTTTAAAAACTTATTCAGTTTTCAAAACTTTAATATGGAGTTTTTTGAAGTGGAATATCTTCGGGCCTTTTTAAATATATTAAATAAATATAAATATAATAATAATACATTTTTTTAATTCTTTAGAATACAACATACGTTTTAAAAAGTATTTGGCACTAAAGAAGAATTAACGCTAAAATTAATTTGTTCAAAATTTTGTCAAAAAAAAAAATTTTACTTTTTTGTTAAAATTAAAAAAAAGTATACCAAACACTTACAGTCTCTAAGACTCTTGCTTGCCTATCAGTATCAGGATCCTTAGTAGATTTCTAGGTCTAGGTCAGCTAAGTTCACAAAATGTCGCCATTTCCAGCGGAACAGCAGATCAACATCCGCTTGACAGCTCATCAGCGAAGTAATTTTCTGCAATCCCGCACTACCCATGTATCCAAGACAGCTTTACTGTGTTTTTTATATGCAATCGATGCTAATTCTACCGCTTCCTGAGTCCATTTTTGAATCATCTGTGAAGCAATCTACCAAAGTAGGATCAAAGGCTTGGACTACATTTCTCCAGTCTTCTCATTCTGGAAATTTTTTCTAGGAATTTTCTGCCAAAGCAAATTTGCTTAGTCACTGAATCAGAAGTCTTGCGCTTTTACGACAGGGAGATTTTCCAAAAAATACCTGTACTATCAGGTATTCACATATGTAGCGCTCTCGAGACTACTAAAGATAGTTTTACCTCTAAAAGGGAATGCCTTGGTGCAGATAGACATTGGATACTATAACCGGGAAACAAGCTTTAGGATCTGGTGAATAATACTCTCAAGTCATTATAGCAGTAAACTTGTTTTATATCTAAGTGATTTCACATAATTTTTCCAGCTTGCGCAGTTTCTCGCTATGCATCTAAGCTCATAGAAGGATTTTCTCGTGTGATTGCTGATAGTATGTCGCCATCTGTTTCTCGACTACTTTTTCACCCGCATATTCTAAATCACTTATCTTTCTGTTGAATTCCCAGTTCATGTCAAGGCGTTGCTGATCGGACGCTTCAAACACCAAATCCAACGCGGTTATGAATTACTAAGGTGAAAGAGCGCAGCCTTGTTTTACACCACTATGACATTCAGAAGGATCGCTTAGTTGCCCATAATCAAAAACACGACTTCTAGAATCTTCTTAGCTCGTATTAGTAATGTTAATTATTTTTTCGGGAATACCTCTAGCTCGCCATCCAAATACAATTTCTATTCATAGAATCGAATGCTTGTCTGTCGTTAATAAACGATAGATGAAGCGATGAGTTGGAAGATTGTTCAATAATAATCCGGGTAGTATTTATAAGGTCAGCACAGGATCTATCTGGCCAAAAACCTGCTTGATTTTTTCTCATTAAGCCATCTACATAGATGCCCAGCCACGCGTTTGAGTACAATTTTGCTCAAAATTTACCTTATGGTGGGTATCAATGATGTTCTTCTCCAATTAGAGCATTTGCTTTTCCCTCCTTTCATGGGTACTTTTACGACTATCGATTCTTCGCATACCAAACCGATTATTTGTTCAAGCTTTCCTAGCATAACTTCAGGGTTTCTTCTAAGATTGGCAAGCAGGTAAGATTTGCTTATTAACATCGTTTATATTATTAAGTGTTCTATATTTAATAATATTTTGCGAAAATGGAATAACAGAGTATGCAGTTATTTTATTTCAAAGTACTAAATTTAAAATTACAATGAAATGAGTGAACAATTCTTTGTATTTTATGTTGAGAAATGAAATAAAGCAAACTAAATAAAGTACTCTGTTTTTCCATTTTCGCAAAATATTGTGAAATATAGAACACGGTACAAAATAATGATATCTGTATCAAATAAGGTTTTTTTTTTGGGATGACGCCCGTGAAGAGGGAACTCTCATGAATACTACTATACCGGCATAGCGGTATGCACGACTTGGAGCCTCACCGCTACACCTACGTACTAAACACCTCTCCACTATCTACCACTCTCCCCACGGAACTATCCAAAAGGAATTACCTCACTGGCTGGTTAGCACATAGGCTGCTAGTTATTTCGTCTACGAACCTCCCCGCGCGTCTTAGATCATTGTGGATATGTATCAAATAAGGTGTTAGTGTCTGTATGTCTATTGAGATTTTGGATGTCGTGAATATTGCTGCCGATCATTAGGATTTTTACTGCCCACAAATGTATTAATGAATACTTGGCTTTAATTGATAAACTCTTTTACATATATTACGGTTGGCTGCGTACAAAGAAGGCATTAAAACTATTGCATCCTTGGAGCAATTGCATATCGAATTTCACAATAAATTCTAGGCACAACAAATTGTATAGCCCAAACCGTACACTGGCAAATTTCCAATTAAAATTTTATTCTTTCAAATGAACCAAAAATTTAGCCAACGAATAAAGTAAATGCAAACAAATAAATGGATTTTGGTGCAATCACGCGACTTTGTCGTTGCGTTCCAATAGCAATTAATTGGCAGCTTTTGTAAATACATACAGACAAAATTACATACACATACATACATCGCACTACCAGCACACAACCACCGACTAGTGCCAGTCAAAGTAAGGCCCTGTAGCCAAGTGGCCAACAAGTCTGAAACGTAAATCAAGTATTGTTGGCATTTAACAATAAATGATAGCGATGACGCAGCAACACAAACAACAGCCTACCTACCACACCAATGACCATAATCAACTGATCACATGACCAACAAGTCCGCATTCGTAGAGCAGAAATTCAAATAAAACGAAAAAATGAAAAATGAAAAAGTCTTGAAAAATGAGAAAAGCTAAATTGTAAACGTAATTGAATTTGAAAATTGAAAGTGTTTTGCGGCATCCAGCAGACGGAGAAGGGAATGCAAGGAGATGCAGGCTACAAATGAATAAATTGGGGGAAGGAGGCGCCAGTGTGCCCACCGTACTTTACTATTATAAAAATGCGTCTTTAGCGCCACAAAGCACACATATCTCCACACATACATAGAAGCATAAGTATTGCTAGTGGCAAACGGAGCGGCGCAACGGGTCATTTATGTATGTGTGTGTGTATGTACATATGTACGAGTATGTTACTTTAGCCAGCAATCGAAATGGTACAGAAAAATGTATTCGCTTTTGAAAAAATGTATGTAGATGCCAGTGATAATAAAATAGACCGCGCCTGCTGTGGCATAGCCGCAAGAATGAGCGCGTGTGTGCCTGCGCGTGCGCATGTGGCTGCATAATGCAAACACACACACACACATAGGCATGCATGTGTCTTTGAATACGCAGGTATGCTGAATATGATATAAAGTAACTACCCTGCAGGGAAAAATACTACCAGTTCGCTGTTCAGCTCAACCAGTTCGTATTTTATTTTTTTTCCATGTTAGCAAGTGCTTTTTTTAACACAGCGATGTCCTACGAAATGTCAAATGTCCAGTCGTGTATTAGCAAAATATATCGTCTTTCAAGAGATGCGGCTAGATGTTGTTTTGAAATAAAACATGTAAAAATTTATATTCTTTCAAGTTTTACTATTTTTACTTAAGCTACGACTCTTACCATACTAATTATATGTGAAAATACCATCGTTTAAATATCCACCATGAGCGCGTCTACAGGCAAATAGATAGGTAAAAGTGACAATCGGTCTCTAGGGCAGCTAACTTAAACCATTGCCAATCCATAGTGACGCTACAGTAGCAGTTTATTTGCTACTCCCCGTTAAACCATTTTGTTTTAAGTGCAAAGCCATTGATCTGGCTGACACTTTTATCCCTAAGGTCATCATAATCACTGAAGGACAATGAGTCAATGAAACTAAACCTAGTGACATGCCACACAGGATAGTCACAAAGAATATGTCTCGCAGACTCTTCCTCCTCCTTATGCTTGCTGCTTCTGCAATAGCCAAAATGGGCTACGTCCAATCTTCGAGCATATCGCCCTTGGTGGCAGAGGCCTGTGACCAAATCAACTAACATATAAATGTTTTTCCTTGACCTATTAAGTAGCGCCTTTGAACGTCTGACGTCCCATTTTGTTAAATTCTTTTCGTGGGGTTGCATGTTAGAGACGCGTTGCCAATTGTTCCATCTATTCGCCACTTGCTAACGCTAATCGAAAAGAAGGGACCTAATTTTAGGAGCATAAATAAATTAATGGTATTTGAATTTTTGATAAAATATTTTATGTGGCCGATTGCTGCCAGGATTTTTCTGCAATGTTTTTTTTGCAAAAACCGTTTTTTATACAACTGAAGTGCTTTTCGTAATTACATTTCTGGGTCATCGGCGCTGGTAAAGCGTATTATAGATTCTGAAATAAAATACATATTTATTTGCCATATTAAGTTCATTACCCAAACCAAACGCATATAAATTTGTATTGGACAGGCGGCTCTTTTTCCCGTAGGTCCCTTCTATGTTATACTCCATTATTATTTCGGTGCTAAGCACGTTTTTAAGATTTTAGCTAATAGCAAGAAATGTTGAAGCAGACTCCCAATTGCTGAAATAGATCAAATGTTAGGCTAGGTTAGATTTGGTAGCCGCATCGCGCATAGAGACATCGCGCAACGAGATCACGAAATGGGTCCGCGGTGAGCCACAGATTATCTATATTCATTAAGAAGTAGGATCTTAAACATTGGTTCCTGCTTCTGGCTTCAGCCGGACGCGTGCAAAAAAAGTGTTGAATTCTTTCCCACTCCTCCTCATTCCTGCAGCTACGACGGAAATTATGCAAGTAAACGCCTAATCTCTTCGCGTGATTTCCTATGAGACAATGCCCTGTGAGGGCCCCTTCTAAGATCCTAATTTGAAGTCTACTCAATTTTATAATGCTCTTGAGCAGACGGAGATTTATCCTTGGTCATGGAAGCCTAGCAATTTCACAGGTATTGGCACTAATCCGTCTCTAGTTTACAGAACTGATTAGTGCGTCCTTAATAAGAAGCTTATAAGTTGCGAGAGGTACCTCCATAAAATTGCGTATGTTTGGCATACAGGTACCTTCTCTTGCAAGTTGGTCAGCCCTACAGTTCCCTAGTATATCTCTGTAGCTTGAAACCCAGCATAAGATTATACGATATTGTTTGGGCATCTCTTTAAGAGATTGGCGACAATGTAAAAACTCCTTAATGTTATTTGGAATACATCCATGGCCCGTAGGGCCGCTTGGCTGTCTGATAGAATGCAAATATCTGTTGATGATATTCTGTTTATCTCTAACCATTTTAAGGCTTCATGAATAGCGTTTATTTCCGCTTGAAAAACACTTCAGTGATCCGGTAGTTTAAAGGATTCACTGATAAAAAGCTCTTCGCAATATAACCCTGATCCTACACCGGTGTCCATTTTAGATCCGCCCGTGTAGATCTTAACGAGTGTATTGGGTGATGGATATTCTTGAAGCCATTCCAGTCTAGAAGGGATTTTCATTGAGAAGTTCTTTTTGAAACAGAGAATGGCAGGGGGATAATGGGTATATCCATATAGGAGTCAAAGATGGTTGAATTTCCATGCGTGACAGTCTTCCATTGTGAGCTCGCTCTGAGCATTAAAGCGGAACAGGCCGCTGAGTATTTGCAGAATAGATCCAGGGGTGACAGATGTAACATGAAAGCCATGGATGGCGTGGTTTTCATGACGCCACACATTGCTAATTCCTCTGATCTCTGCACCTTATTCAATAAATTTGAGCAGGGTTTTTTCTGCATAGCACACCACCAATCAACATTTCCATATAGAAGAATGGGTCTGACGAGAGCATTATAAAGCCAATGAGCAGCCTTAGGTTTAATTCCCCAGGTCTCTCTTAAAGGTCTCTTACAGACATAAGAAGCTAGGCTCGCTTTCTACGATGTCTGACTTCCAAGTTAGTTTAGAAAAAAATAAATCCATTATTTTTGCATACAATTATTATGCGCAGTTGGTTTAAAAGTGATTATAAGTCGATCTTGCAGCCTGCATGACTGTTGCAATTAGCAAGGAATAACCTTACTTAACACTACCAACAAAAATTGTAGCCGCGATCATACAAAGCAGTCTCAAAAATATCGAACGCTCCTTAAGAGACGAGCAAACTGGTTATCGCCCTCTCCGAAGCTATGTTGACCAAGCCAACACACTTCGGATTATAGTAGAACAATCAGTTGAGTGGCGCTCCCCGCTCTACATATTGTTCGTAGACTTTAAGAAGGCGTTCGACACTATCAAACGAGATGCAATATGGCTGGTACTGAGTAGAAAGGGAGCTCCCGCCAAGATAATCCACCTCATCAAAGTCCTCCACGAGAACTCCGAACTGGCAGTGCCTTACAAAGGCGATATCAGTGATCCATTCACTATCAAGGCAAGGTTGTTCCCTGTCGCCCCTTCTCTTCGCCATCGTCCTTGATGACGTCATGAGCCAACTGACCCTGCACAAAAAAGGCATCGCATTGAGTTTCACATCTTGAGGGCCTGGACTTGCAAGCGAAGGCGGACAGACTAGTCGCGCTGGCACGCACTGTCAGACTGGAGGTCAACATCGCCAAAACCAAGGCCATGAGAGTTAACCACAATGATGCAAAGCAAATATTGGTTGACGGATGTCCGGTAGAATTCGAAGCTTCTGTTACCTCGGCTGCATCATCACAGCAGATGGTGGAGGAGATGAAGATGTCAAATGCAGGCTAAACTAAGTATGGGCGGAATTCAAACGAATGCATACAGTATGGGGGAGTTCGCAAATCTCCAGGGGCACTAAACTACGAATTTTCGGCTTATACGTGAAGTCCATATTGTTGTACGGAAGCGAAACATGACTTGTCTCTAACACCATCACACTACACCATCAGACTACAATCTTTCGCCAACAAATGCCTCCGCATCATCTGCAGAATATTCTGGCCAAACACCATCAGTACATCTATTCCTCTAATCTTACCGTCTTGTTATGCGAGTAAGGATACAAAGTGAATAAATCATAAATTTCATACTAATATTAATCTATACTAATATTATAAAGAGGAAAACTTTGTTTGTTTGGTTGTAATGAATAGGCTCAAAAACTACTAGACCGATTTTAAAAATTCTTTCACCATTCGAAAGCTACATCATCCACAAGTAACATGGATTATATTTTATTTTGGAAATATGGCTCGAGATATAGGTCAAAACGTGGACCCGCGCAACCTTCGGATGTGTATGTACAATATGGGTATCAAATGAAAGCTGTTGGTGAATGCTTTAGTCCAGAGTATTTTTCATGCCGCTCCGTGACTAGGGTCTCGAGATAGAGACCAAAACGTGGACCCTAGAATGTCTTTGTACAATATGGATATCAAATTGAAGCTGTTGGTGAATGCTTTAGTACAGATTATTTTTCATGCCGCTCCGTGACTGGGGTCTCGAAATATAGGTCAAAACGTGGACCCGTGTAACCTTTGGTTGTGTATGTACAATATGGGTACCAAATGAAAGCTGTTGATAAGTGCTTTAATACGGGGTAATTTTCATACCTATTGATGACTAGGGTCTCGAAATATATGCCAAAACGTGGACCCGCCGTGTCTTTGCACCGAATTAAACCAAACTTACGCACATTGTTAAGTAAGTATTGAGAATGGGTTTCGTAAAGTTTGGTTGTAATTCGGAGCAGTGGCAACGGGTACAGCGTTCTTTTGAACCAGCCATAATGTCGCTTACTTTTTTAACGCTTGGGGCGGAACTGAACTGTCAAATTGACAGTGTGAGTTACAATGTGTCAATATTTCTTTCTGATTTGGATGCCATAAGGAAAAAACGTAAGTGCAATATGTAAAAATTGTTTCTGAATTTTTTTGGAGTGGATTTTGGAACAGTGAATAATTTCTTACGAAATTTGAGAATTTAATGTGATATCCGAATGAAATTATGTGTTCGTGGAAAAAAAAATTTTTTTCGTTTTTTTTTTTTGATAAATATAAATGGATAATGGTTAAAAAAGCTCCAATGCTTAATAAAACATATAAATTGAAACGAAAAATTCATGGATGATCAGGAAAAAAGGCGGTTGTTTATTCATGTGCGTTGATTTGAAATTTAAAAACAATCTTCTTTTTTCCTGATTTTCAATTTATATTTTATATTTACTCAAAAACAAATAGAAAAACAAAAAATATTGTTTATGCCAAAGCGCTTGAATAAAGAATAAAGAAATAAATAATATGAAAATCATATATTTTCTGTTCTAAACCATATCTATTCTATTTTAGTGTGCCCAGCGAAGGGGGCCGGGTTTGCTAGTTAGTTAATAAATTTCATGCAAATATCCATCAAAGCTTTCCTTTATTTAATAGACTGGGATTTATAGGGTGGGCCATGTAAAATTTGCTTTTTGAATGGGCTATAGAAAACAAACTAATCATTATTTTTTCAAACTTTTTTTTTATTTTGAAGATTGAACATTGTCATTTATGAATGAAAAATAATATCGTTCAAATGACTGCCACGACTGGCTTTACAGTAGGCCATTCGATCAACCCAATTTTTAAGCACATTTTCGATTGTTTGGGCTCCAATTTCATGAATGGGAACTTCGATTTCGCGTTTTAAAGCATCAATCGTCTCTGGATGGTTCGCATAGCATTTGTCCTTAACGGCTTCCCACAAAAAATAGTCCAACGAGCTTTAATCACAGCTCCGAGGCGGCCAATTGATATCGGAATTCAAAAACGGTAGCCAAAAGTTCGAGCGTAACTTTGGCAGTGTGACAAGTTGCACCATCCTATTGAAACCAAATGTCGTCCATGTCATCCTCTTCAATTTTTGGAAACAAAAACTTGTTGAGCATGTCACGGTAACGCTCGCCATTTACTGTAACCGCGGCTCCTCGCTCATTTTCGAAAAAAAATAGCCCGATGATGCCGCCAGACCTAAAACCGCACCAAACAGTGACTTGTTGTGGATGCATTTGCTCCTCTACAGTAACTTGTGGATTTTCTGAGCCCCAAATCCAACAATTTTGCTTATTGACGTAGCCACCGATGTGAAAATGAGCTTCATTAGAAAAGATGATTTTTCGGTAAAAATGCTCATCTCCGGTCAAATGATTTTCTGCCCATTGAGCGAACCGAAAACGCATTCGTTTTCAATATTTCCCAATTTTGTTCAAGCGTATAGCGTCCCATTTCGTAAATGTCAAACCTTTAAGTAAATTATGAACACATTTGACATGTCATTTGTATTACCATTCTCAAAAAAATTGGTGGTTCAAAAAGCAAACGCCTTATAAATAGTCCTCTAATCAACGCGATGCATTGGTGTTTTCATAGACGAGTCTTGAAGTTTCTTACCTAAAACAAAAATAACTAATTTGCAGACAAATTAATCATTTCACTATTGGCATTATTCTAGTCAATGACTATCCATGTAGTATGATTTCTTCTACTAAAAACTAAATACAGTGAAACCTTCCTTGGGCGTAGTAAAATTTACCTACTGGCTATTGCCCGAGCAGAGAAATTGTTTTTCTTGTCAGCAAACCAAAAAATAATCACACTTTATCCAGGAAGTCCACCCTTTCCCAAATTTTTTATATATTGCCCGCCTATGAAGAGTTCGCGTCCGCTCAACAGAGATTTTTGTTTGATTTGTTATGAAAAGAAATTTTAACGTCTCTTGATAAGAGGTTCGCGTCCGCTCAATAGGGGTTGTTGTGTAAATTGTATGAAATATAACTGTCCCGCTAAGGGAGTGTCCGAAATTTGGTATAGAAAAAATGTCCGCCCAAGGAATGTCGGTCTAATGGAAGTGTCCGTTCAGAACAGTATCCGAACAGAAATCTTTCCATACCAGTTTGCCTTTTTTCCCTTCAGGGTGTCTGCATAATGCAAACACACACATGCACACTCTAGCATGCCTTTAGACACACAATTATGCTGAATAAGATATACATGAAGTAACTACATAAAATGAATACGCATGTTAATTTCGCACATAAACTCACCCACTCACACAAACACACACATGGTGGTATGTCGGGCAACTGGCTACTTGATCTTGGTTAGACCACAAAGTAAACCAAACAACGCGGTTCCATTTTTTTTTACTTTCCACCATCCAACACAAGAAAAAAGGAAGAAAAAAAGATAAAAAGTGAATGTATAAATTTATAATGAAACAGACATCGGCCGTGCCAGCTTGTATGTTTTGAGAGGTGCTCTGCGGGATTTGCGCATTACACACTTATTTCATATTTAATTTTGAGTAAGTGTGCTTTTGCGTGGGCTTCGGATAATACTTATTCAATACGTGTTTGTCAAAAATTTCGCAAAAAATTGCCTACATTATTATGGTAGAAATATCAAAAAATACAAAAATGTTTCTACGTTGAAGTGTTACAATTAAGTACTTTCATTATTTGGAAAGGTAAATGAGTTTGCTATAATTTTGAGTCCAGTGAGTAAACATGAAATTAAAAATAATTTTTAGGAAAATCGATTTTTTATTTACTTTATAGTTGGCGAACTAGGTTGCTAATTTGTGCAAAATTGTTTGCATTAACTATTACTGTGGACAAATCTAGAATACATAGATCTCCCTCTACTTTCCCATTAAAAAGAATACTCTTCGCAGGGTTTGCGTAAGGGAAGGCTCGACATTATACCATAGCTTACCATAGAAAGGAACTGATAAACACATCCTCGAGCTAACTCTCGCTACGTATTTGACTTTATATTATATGAAATAGATGATTTATTGTTTAACTGACTGCAATATCACATTTTAGCCATCATAGCCATATTGTGGTCAAGAATAGTCCTCCGCTTACGGAAGCCCGTGAGCAAAATTTGTGAGTTGGTTGCAAATCTTTAAAAATAGCTTGAAATGATTCATTTCATTTACAGAGCCTTTGATTACATTTCAGTTGCATTTGTCTTTCAATTGTTTTAAACTGAAACATGTAAAAACTTAAATTCTTTCAGGTTTCACTATTTTCATTTCAACTACGGCTCTTAACAATTATGTGTGAAAACTACATCATATAAATTTCCACCACGAGCATGTCTTAAGGCATTCATCCGCTAAACAGCCGACTCATGAATGTCTAATTGTTGAGAACGTCGAAATATCGAATATCCATGTTGAAGGTTGTTAGGAAACTCTTTACGCTACAGCAGCAATAAAAATAAATAAATAATTGGCGCGTACACTTCTGTTAGGTGTTTGGCCGAGCTCCTCCTCGTATTTGTGGTGTGCGTCTTGATGTTGTTCCACAAATGGAGGGACCTACAGTTTCAAGCCGACCCCGACCGCAGATAGTTTTATGAGGAGCTTTTTCATGGCAGAAATATACTCGGAGGTTTGCCATTGCCTGCCCAGGGGCGACCGCTATCAGCAAAATGTTTTTATTAATTTTGCTTTCACCGAGATTCGAACCAACGACCTCTCTGTGACTTCCGAATGGTAATCACGCACCAACCCATTCGGCTACGGCGGCCGCAGCAATATTTCCAAAATAGTATCCCATATTATTTGGTCTGCCAGTCCTTTTTCTATTCTCGGGAAAAACAATTTTCATCAACCTTTGACTTATCGACTCATTCGGATGATTTTTTCCACCAAAAAAATCACGAATTTTGCGATACATTGTTCTTAAGGTAGGTAGAAGTGGCAGTCGGTCTCTAGACCAACTCACTTAGATCTTTGCCGATCCATGTGATACCACAATAAAAATTTATCCGCTACTCCCCTAAACCATTTTATTTTAATTGCAAAGCCATTGATCTGCCTGACACTTAAGTCCCTAAGGTCATCAGTAACACTTAGAAATGAGTGCAACTTCTGCAATAGTTGAAATGAGGTACGATCGGTCTTTGAGAGTGTCGTCCTATGACACAGTGGCCTGTTCTTAATGCAACGAACATAGAAACGTTTTTCCTTGCCCGCTTAAATAGCACCTTTGAGTGCTTGACGTCCCATTTTGGCCAAATTCTTTATGCTATATGTTAGACCATCAACCCATCTCTTATTGGCTAAGTGACAATGCTGCTTACACCACGCAGTTTGTAGGTTGAGAGGGGTATACCTACAATCTCCATACCAAGAGCAAGGCGAGTGGTAGTGCCTGCCTTACAATTCCCTGCTACAACATAATCAGCAAAATGCTCGAACGCGAGGACAGCTGGAACGCGGTAATCAAATTCGTCGAGAACGTACTACGAAAAAAAAATAGACCTCGGCACTATGCAACAAAGCAAGGCCGCACAGATGGAGACACAAGAAGACGAGCCTATACATAAAAGCAGGCTACAAATATGGTGGGCCCAGACGTGAGTGAATAGAATTGGTCCCTTATGGATGCCAACTTTATCGCCAAGCTTTGGGCTATCAGTAAAGAACAGTAGACAGTTTTTCCGACCAGATATATTATCAACCGACTGACATCTAGTTGGAATTCTAATACTAAATAACCTGTTAAAGTATGGTTCGTTCAGACCGAATATTATGGCCGAATGTCCGACCCCTAAACTGCGCCATTGAAAAGTTGCGGCAATCTTCAGGGGAGATAAGAAAAAAGAGTATTCGAAACATCAGAAGCTGCAGTTCTAAGAGTGCCACTGATACATACCTATAAGCATCGTACGTTGAAACCTCTGAAGCCTGTTTCTAATCGTTGTCTTGCCGGGAGCCATCCACAAGACTATAATCGCCTAGAGGAAGATGGGTCTGATAACGGAAATGTATAGCTAGTAAGTGTTTATCGGAGAAAGATCCCACCAGCGGCCTATTGCCTTTTTGCACGAGAATAGAACCATAGTGGTTTTGTTTACTTTGTTTACGTCTTTCATGTTCCAATTTAGTTTTTTGTCGATAAAGAAAATTACACCAATTTCCTAAATCTAGCCTTACTCCATCTAATGTTGACCTCACAAATTGTGGAATTTTGTATTTTCTCGAAAACAGGAGTAATTCTTTTTTCTAAGCATTCACACTCAGGCCGCTATTGAGAGTCCTTGTAGACAGCTTATTAAAAGCGGTCTGTTTTAGATCGCTTAGCGTTTAAACATATTTTCCACATGTGGCAACAACTATGTATGCCGTCTGCATAAGCAATTGCAGCCCCAACCATCGAGCATCGAAAGCACATCGTTGACAGCCAGGTCCCACAGAAGAGGAGGAAGAACGCCTCAATAGTACCCACAAGTGAGGGCGTGGCAGTATCGTTTGGCCTGCCCTTAGTGTAAGCATGTTGAGCTGCCGAGAAATTACCATTGTTCAAGAAACCTCTTTATGTGAAGATCGATCGAACTTTCCAAAGCTTTTAGAAGGAACGATGACAAGCTGATTTGTCTGAAGACCTTCAGAAACATATGCGAAATATTCCCACGTTGGTTTCTCTCCTCTTATCGGGAATATATGACAGTCTAATAACGATAACGTCAGTACCAGGTGATTTATAAGGTCTAAAACTATTCACGGTTCATCGATTATGGGTCAAGAGACGATTTCGTTAGAGTTTCGATTATTGTGTCTATTGTTGTTGGAAAGTGAGTATCTAATAGGCGATCCACAGATTCCCTACTAGACATGGCACACGAACCTTCCGGCCTGGGGGACGGGGATACCGAGGACAGTACTTTCCTGGGCCTAGAAGTTTGCGCATACCTATCAACTTAGCTACAAAACCTTCGCCGCGAACTACGTTTTGCTCTTTTAAGAGCCCTTTTATAGATTCTGAGGCTATCTTTATAACCAGACCAGTTGCTTTAGCACGGTTGAACAATCTGTTACAGTTCTTAAACATCGACCATTTTCATAATGAATTACAATAATTTTAACGCGTTGTTCTATTCTGCAAAATTATACATCTGTCTACTTTTCAAATGTCAACGATGACATAAAAAAGGTACGGCCTAGGAATTTTCACTATGGACATCTAGGCGTCACTTTTAAAAGGTCATTTATAAGTAAAGTGTGAATAAAATAATACTACCAACGTCGTATAAGATAAATATACATTTTAAGCACATTTAATGAAAAGCAGTTTGACATTCATTTCGGGAATAAGTGAAAAAAGTAAAATCATTTAACCTTGACATCATTCCAGAGTGATATATAACTTTTATGTCACTTGCCGATGGTCTTTTTTGCTCACTTCAAGTTTTATACCCACAAGGGTATTATAATTTTATTCACATAACGATTGTATGTAACATCATAAAGGAATCTAAATAGATATATACGAGTATATATAATTACATACAATTTACAAATTTATATATTGGTATATACATTATATATACCAAGACCCACAGAAAGATGAAATGAGTCGATTTAGCAATATCTCACCAAGGTAACTCGACCAAAAATTAATTATATTTCAATGACACTTCGAAGATACATTGGCCTTGAAATAGGACGAGAGCGGTCGATAACCACGCCTACCTCCCATATAATAGTAGCTTTCAAAAAGCAAAAAACATGGTATCTTTTATTTTTAAAGCGATAACAAAACATTTTTGCTGATTTCGAAAGTCATTCTATGGACTATTATTTGAAGGCCTCTTCTATTCGCTATTTCCGCGCTCGCTATCGTATGCTCGATTAGCTTGACGAAAGATTTTCATGCGAAAGCAATAACAAAGTTATCGAGTTAGATTCGCCCCTAGCGAGTATGGCTATAGCTCATTATACGGCACTGCCTTACCGGCACATGTAATTTAAGGTAGCTTCTTTTCCGCGTTGCCGACATATTTTCATTTACTTCATCTATTCGCCATTTGCTAAGTCTTGGCGGAAAAAAGGCCAAGTATAAATTAAGTATACTCGTATAAAAAGAATGCATAACGAAATCACGTGCATCGTGCCATCACTTGACGGACTGACTGCCTCTTCAGTATTAATAATCTTCTCAACCATCGTTGCCAAGTCATAACAATATATGTATACAGAAAAAGAAATTTGACGCAAGCTAAATTAAAAAAATGGAATAGAGTAGATAATGAATAGATAACACCTCAATTAAAATCACCTAAGCTTGGTGACCATATTGCTCCCACCTTATTTAGAGTCAGCACAATTATTATTGAAAATAATAATACGTTCACTAATAATAAAAACGCTCACTTTGTGTCTGTTAAAACTGCACTTCCGTCCATACGTCTGTCTGATGCTTTTACTCTCATTGCCTATGATCTCATTTTATTCCAAAAGTTAAGAGCCAGTCCAATTTGAATGAATTTTACTAAAATGCGCGCGGTATATAAAATGCATTTCGAACCGAATTCAACACTTCCTTACTTCTTATTATTTTTTTCGTGATGCTCTTATTGCTTTTAATCTAACTTGGGGCTTGAACAAATTTTATTTACTAATCCCAAAATAATATTAGGTAATGCTGACAAACCTTTTTCAAATATTTTCATTTCGCTCACGTTCGTCAAATGGTTCAATCACAATTTGCGTATTTTTTTATTATGTGAATACGAACGTTGAGCGAAACGAGTATATTTGTGTGAAGGGCAAAAGTGTAAATCGTGCCTTGTGCGCTTTTTAATTTCTTCACTTATTTATTTTAAGTGTATTAAATTGCAATAAACAATTTTTATTGTTAGGTAGGGTTAATAAGTAAATAGGTGTTAAAAGTGTTTCAAAGCTAAAAAGAGACAACCCCCTTTTGTTAAGCATTTAATTCACACTTTTTTTAATTATTTGGTTTTTCAGTATTCTCAGGAAATTATCTACAAAAAACTGTTTAAAGTAAATAGGATTTTTTTAATATCTAGTAGGATACCCTAAATAAAACAAGGATTAAGGTTAAGATTTCATACTTCTACTCAAATATGAACGAGACGTTATCAATAAAACGGTCCGCGGATGACATATGGCAAAAATAATTTTTTTGTTTTTTGGTAGGACTGTTATAAGCTTACATGGCAAATTTCAGCGTGATATGTCACATAGTTTGTTTTCTGTGCTACTGTAAACAAGTCAAGCTCGAGTGTGTTCTTCGAATTCTCTTTTATGACTTCAATCTTCTCAAAATGGTTTCCACGGAGCGGCAAATTGAGCTTGGGAAACAGGAAAAAGTCACATGGAGCCATATCAGGCGAATACGGTGCTTGCGGAACGATATTAACATTATTTTTGTTCAAATAATCGCGAACAAGACGTGATGTGTGAGCTGGCCCATTATCGTGATGCAAGAACAATGACTTGTTGTCCCACAATTCCTTTCTTTTAAGACGAATGTTCTCGCGCAAACGCTTTAAAACGTCTAAATAATATTCAGCGTTAACCGATCGGCCTTGCGGAAGGAACTCCGAGTGCACCACACCTTCGTAATCGAAAAAAACAGTCAGCATAACCTTAATTTTTGAGCGACTTTGGCGTGGTTTTTTGGGTTGATGTACGGCCCTCTTTGAACGATTTGTACCACTGGAAAACACGTGCACGCGATAGAGCAGAGTCCCCATAGGTTGTCTGCAACATTTTTAAGGCGTCTGAAGCCGAAATTTTGTTGGAATAACAAAATTTCAAACAAATTCTTTGTTCAACTTGAATTTCCATCGTTAAATTCGAAGAACACACTCGAGCTTGACTTGTTTACAGTAGCACAGAAAACAAACTATGTGACATATCACGCTGAAATTTGCCATGTAAGCTTATAACAGTCCTACCAAAAAACAAAAAATTTATTTTTGCCATATGTCATCCGCGGGCCGTTTTATTGATAACGTCTCATTCATATTTGAGTAGAAGTTAGCATTTGGGTGTGCAAAAGCGGAGTTATGGCGCACGATATCGGAGTTATTCTATGAACTTTACTCTTTTTATTACTTGTTAATGGCATTAGGTTCCTCTTCTAAATTTCTTTTATATATATGCAGATAATCTCAAGATATACTCTGTAATAAGGAATTTAGCCTCTTACGGAAGGAGCCTCTTAAGCACTTCAGTCTGAGCCTGATAAATTAAAATCTTGGTGTAATTAAAACCATCTGTTCCTGAATATTGAAAAGTGTACGCATTGTACCATTACTAGAAAGCGCAAACCAATACCTATAGCGGCCGCCGCAGCCGAATGGGTTGGGGCGTAAGTACCATTCGAGAGTGCGCAGTTTCGCAACCCGGGCAAAAAACACACAATAAAAAGAAAAAACGTGGTCAGTTATTTAATTTTTTTCGATATTTCGAAAGTATAGTATCCTAAGAATATACTGTGAAATTTTCATGCGGAATTCCCAATACTATATACTCCTGTACCTTAAATTTTAAACATATTTATCTCGAAACGACTCTTTTCGGCAGGGCGGGGATGAAAAAAAAAAAAATTCAGCCGAATCACTTGAAATTTGAATATGTTGTTTGTATGACTATCGTCGGAGCAATCGTAATTTTATTTAAATCATTTGCTATTTTTAATACTAAAAAACTAGTGAAAGAAGACCCGACTTTACGAACTTTTTTTCAAATCGCGCCATTTTTAATTTTTTCTATTTGTTCTAGTTCCGACCATAACTGCACGCTTTCTGATTAAGAATCTTCTTGAAACTTGTGTTTCAGATGAGTAGGTCCGATTTTTCGAGAGGGTCATCTTCAGCGGCATTTTTATAATAAAAAATATTGTTTTAAAATAAATAAAAAATTTGTTTGTATGTTCAATAGATAAGATAAGAGTTTATTAAGTAGAAAACGTTACAAAATTTATGTTATCGCACAATTTACAGAATATGATATAAATCTTAATTCTACATCATTATATTTGTATATTTATCACAGGTTTGGTTTTTTAACCGATTTTTTCTTTTTTTCGAAGGAAAAAACTACTATGAAAAACCTCCGCTATACATCTTACAAGCTAGGGTTAATCTGTACGCATTTAAGTACCAGGGCCTAATTGAACATTAAGAAAGTTCAGTTATTAGTAGATTGTCCGAAAAACTGGAACGAATTTTGAATCTTTTAGTCAAATTTTGTATTTGATCTGACAAAATCTTAGTTTTTGATTCATCATGAAGCTTTCTGGTGGAGAAATGCCATGGGAGTCGTAGCATCAATAGATGTAGTAATAAACACGAAAAGTTTTAATATTTTTTTTAGTTAATTTTTAAAGGCAAGAAAATCATAAAAATAGGTGAAATTTTCGTGCTCTAGGTCACCGGGTCCCCTTAAGAAATGTATGCTGCGCAAACCTATTCGGACTCCAATGTGAATATTCTAAAACATATTAAACGGTTATGATCCATGGTAGAATGTACAAAATTCTTTACTCTAGACTATTCTAAATTTTAGGAAGCCTTACTTACATACCTAATTTATGTAAATGTGTACCAAGTTTCCTCTATGCAGCTGTGAGATCGAAGGTTTCATCGACCTACAGAGTGCTACCGCCTGCTTTCCAAGTTTATTCAATTACTCATATACTCGTAATAATTTGGGGAACAAGAAATCCATTATTTTCTCGGTAGGGGGATGTAGTGATCGATATTTCGTAAAGTATCAATCAAACAATTTAAAGTTTATGCTCGTTGTCGAGGTGACATTTCATACTAAAAAAAATCGTTTCCTGTTTTTTATTTGTTCAGTTGTGAGTTACAGGGTGTTTAAATTGGAAGTCAACAAAGAGAAAATTCGGTACGTTTTTCAGTATTTCTTCGATAAAAGTCAGGCCGCCGAAATTGTGAATCGTGTTTATGGTGTCAATACGTAAAGTCAGTTACGTGCAATTCTGGTTTCTTCGATTCCGTTCAGGCCTTTTTGATGTTGAAGATGCGCCTCGTCGAAATTGTCGATAAAATCACAGAAATAATCGAAATTGACCGTCATGTTAATAATTATAGCATCGCCCAGGAGCTATAAATCGACCTTCATGCTTCTTTTTTGGATATTTGGTCGAGCTTCTCCTCCTATTTGTGGTGTGCGTCTCACTGTTGTTCCACAAATGGAGTAACCGACCCCGAACGGCAATATTTGTTCGAGGAGCTTTTTCATGGCAGAAATACACTCGGAGGTTTGCATTGCCTGCCGCGGGGCGAGTCGATCCGAATAATAAATTCAGAGATACAGCCTTTGGAATGTGTGCGCTCCAAGCCACTTTTATTGCTACTCAAAACTTTAAACGCGTTTTTCTCGGAACCGTGTTTTCAAAGTCGGTTGTCAAATGTTCTCGAAAACTACTCAACCGATCTTGATGAAATTTTACACAGGTGTTCGAAATACAATTTACTCGTGCTTGAACGAAGGATTTCGTTTTTTTTTTCAATTACAAATATTCAAAAAAGAAAACAAAATATCAAGCAAATTTGACCGAAATTTTAATTTTTTTGCAAAAATGTCTGCCAAAATTCCAATTTTTACTTTTTTTTCTTTCCTTCGTTCAAGCACGAGTTTATGGTCTTAACTAAAACACTTATTTTGGTTTTTTCATTTTCGATGATCCTGTCAGGAGTTATGCAGACAACGCGGACGCAACTTTTCTTCGAGGGGTCACCGGAAATGACGTCACAATGGAGGAGTTTTAATTTTTCTTTTTTGAAAATTCCAGAAATTATTCTTTAAATATGTATCTATAAGACAGAAAAAAGTTTGAATTAAATAAATAATTTTTTACATAGAAAAAAAATATTGAAAATAGGCCTTTTTTTACCCGACGAAACCCATGTAACCCCTTAAGGGTTCCCGGTGGTCTAGAATTTTCGAAAAACGATTTTTTTTTATATTTCCAAATATACCGTCAAATTTTTGGAGGCTATGCCCACTACTTTCGATTCTACAGCCGTTTTAGCAGATAGAATCAGATTGGTCACGCGGCCACTCTCAGAACTTTAAACTCAATTATCTCAAAACTACTTTTTTTGGCCTGGTGTTGTCAAAAAATAAAAAACAACTATTCAACCGAATCGTCTCAAATTTTAATGTTGTTCAAAACATCAATGGCTATCGCCCGTACTAGAATCATATATAATATTTATTTCAATTATTTCCTATTTTTTTTTATTAAAAAACCCGATTTTTAGAGTGTCAAATTCAAAACCGCGACATTTTGTCCAATTTTTGTTTTTTTATTCTAGTAGCGGGACACAGCTACAGTCATCCTGATTAATAATTTTTTAGGTTTTTGTGTAAAAATAAATTTCAGATAAATAGAGAGCCAAAATGGCCAACGCCGTCCAGGTCCAATTTTTCAGAGGGTCAACTTCAGCGCCACTTTTAAATTATTAAAATAAAATTTTTTTTCATTTTTTGTATGTAAAATAAATTAAATAAAAAGCCTACAAAATTTAATTATCGTTTTTAATTTTTTTTATTGTAAAAAAAATCCTCAAAATGCCCTAAATTTTCGAACTCTAAACCACAAGACCCTCTTGTCTTACATCAAATGAGACAATGAAGTAAGGCGTAGAAAACTCCCTGTTGGGATTGACTCTCAGAATTATATTCAGTTATTTTTATCAGCAGTTCCTAAAATTGCCACTTTTTAATTTTACTTTTATACTCTGCAAATAGATCTGAGTATTCACGCGAGCCGGATAATGGGTATGAGGCAGCCATGTTCTGCAAATAGCATTCAATTCTTATTATAAAATTTGTATCTAATATAAAAGAGAAGCGGTAGTGGTCGCTCAACACACATTGATTCGAACAATCACACAACCCGAAGGTGGGAATGTTGTGAGTGGCTCAGTGCTTCTCTGTGCTGCGCTCTTTTTGCTATCGTTGTCATATCCTTGGCCACGTCAGTCGTAAAGTTCTTTGAATCATTAGTGATTCGATTGTGTGTTGTTAATTTTGCTCAAAACAAAGGAGTGATGAAGTAGTTACGGCTCCTCCTTCGCATTAAAAACTATCATGAAGTTAAAAATGTTGCGCAGCCTGTTGGCCAGCAAAAATACGTAATTATAGCAGATGCTATCTAAACTGTGAGTGAATTCCAAAAAGTGAAAATGTCCAAATCTTCATTTAAGTTCAGAAAAATGAAATGTCACCATGTCAAAGCCACGGATTTTTTATATTTTGGTAGAGCATTTTTGGCTAACAAAAAGTGGTTAGGCCACCCACAATTTGACTGACCGTCTTATCGATGAGCAATTGAAAAAAAAAATGTGACATTGTATCTATACTTAGACACTCGTGCTCTCATAATTAAGTCACTTCAAGTTTTTGCAATATCCGCAATATTTTTCATTGTAAATTTTCTTCGTAAACTTTTTCCTACATTTGTTTACATTTAAAAAATTTTTTGTTTTGTAATACATATAATTCATTGTATAACCCTTTTGAATCAATGTAACAAATTTTGCACAAAACTCACTAACATTTAAAAGAATTTTATAAAAATATTATCAACATTTTCAACTTTTTTTCAGAATTTTTAGAGAGCTTCTGGGTATGCAGTTTTATAGCCCATCCAATATTAGCCCAACAAAATGTAAGTTTGAAGTCACTCAATTTATTTGATAGTTTCCTTAAAAGTCTTTCAAGTTTCAATGGTTTGAAAGCCTTTTTTCGCATTTGTGAAATTGTTGTTTTTTTCAAAGTTATTCAGTACTCAATGAACTGTTTTTAACAAAAATTTAAAAAAAAATTGACTGAAAGATGTTGCGAATATTGTAAAAAGATGAAGTGGCTCAATTACAATATATGAGGACAAGTGTATGTCAACCACACCTAATATTTACCTTTTCGCACAATGTGCCTATTATGTTTTTGAAAAAAATGCATTTTCCATTAAAACCAAAAACGTTTTGTGTACGTAGAAGCCTTCCTTGTGCAAATGTCCACGGCAGACCAATCAACATTTACAATACCTAGTGCCACTTTTTCTGAATAGCAAAATTTCTACTTAATAATTATAATAAATTGAAATTTAAATCTTTATTTTGACATTTACAGTGCCACTTTTCTGAATAGCAAACGTTCTTTTCATATTAGGTGACGCAAAATTATGCATCCATTTTTTAATACCTTTTTGGTCCTGGTCCTGTATTGGTCCGGCACTCGAAGTGTAACCAATTAAAAAGGCCATAAATTTGATTTGGAAAATTTCTTTTATTCAATTCAAATTAAAAAATGTGTGAAAATAATACAAAATTAAGAATCAATTTACTTTAGCTGGATATGACCACCTTTTGCCTTGACTATGGCCAACTTGCGAAATGGCGCAAAGAGAAGAATCCATCGGAGTCGTGTCTGGTGAATTTGAGAGCCATTGTGTGGACGTTATGAAACGTTGTTTTTTAGCCATTCTTGGTTCACTCCATGATCTGCCACCGAAATGTTTGTCTGCCCACGACTTCAAAGCAACCCCCACAAAACTTTCCCGATAATATTACGCATTTATCTTGACGCCAGGCGCGATGGAAATTATTGGAGAGCAACCAACTGCGTTTACAGCGGCCCAAACCATTACCTGTAGCGGTTGCTGCCTCCTGGTGGCCAATCGAGGACTCAAATTCTCGTATGAACGGTCGATCAAATTAACCCTATCGCTTTGGGAGTTTAAGAATTGCTCAATTGGAAACAATTCTCGTCAGAAAACACAATGTTCGGAAATTGACAGCTTCCGGCCAAGCGAAGCAACTTCTTCGCTCTCTCAAGTCTGACTTGTTGCTGCTTTCGTGTGAGAACATGCGGCTTTTGGATCTTGTAAGGCTTGACGTTGAGATCATTTTTCAGCATATGGCGGATGCTACGGTCAAATATTTTCAGTTCTTTCGTCATTTGATCGGCACTGCGGCGGAAATTTCGCTCAAGTCGCTTCTTTACTTTTTAAACTATTTCACGTGTCGTTGCAGTCTTCTGATGACCACCTCCATGACGTTTCGCGATGCTATCCAATCATTGTTACGGGTAATGATGCGATAAACCAAAACTTGATTTACTTTAAGGTGTTCGAGCTCACGAACAATCGCTGGTTGTGATTTTCCAGCCAAAAATAATGCAATCACACTATTACGTTTGAAATCCATTACTGATTTTCTTTTTTCACATTTACTCTCGGCAAAATGCTTCCGCGCGCTCGTAAACAATACTCTGGTATGTCATTAAGCCAACTAACAGGCAGCTAATGTCCGTGTATCAGCTGCGCGAGTGGTCTGAAGTTGGTTGCACTCCGAGTGCCGGATCCTGTAAATAAAAAACAAAAAATTTTGAATGATAACTGATACTGCGGCTGCCTACTTCACAAGTGTCAAATATGATTGACGTGAGACGCCACTTTCAAAAATTACAAATCTTCCGGTAGGATGATTAATTTTGCGCCACCTTGTACTCATTAAGTAGCTGCCTATTCTAAACTGATTAAATACTTTTTACCGATCTTGTTTTCAAAAAGACATATTCCTTTCGGAATACAGCTTTAACGTCTGAGAGTAAACGCACTAAAGATCTTATTACATCTAAGTATTGCATAACAAAAAATCTTAGTACACACCCAAAAAATTATGAGAACGTGTTGATTTGAGAATTTGTCAAATAAATTCATTAGATTTTTCCTCAATTTTGTCACAGTCCAAGCCCACGCTTGCATTAATTGGAATTTATGAACAGGTTAAATGCTGTCGTGCTGGTTATTTTGTTAAAATCTACAAGTACTTAATGTATGAATGAATGTATGTACGTACGAATATATACGTTTACTAACCAGTTTGCCCGCCCGAAACGCCTGGCACACACTCACGCACAATCTATCAGAGGGCGTCTCACTGGCACGCATGGTTGACATAATCAATTGGCTGCACAATTAATTGGACGCAGAGATGCCAACGAATATAACGTGGGAAAGTCAAGGGATGCGAAAACAAAGTCACATACATACATGCATACAAAAGAGTTAAATTTAAATATAAAAATAATAAATAATAACTAAAATAAAGATAGTAGCAAGACAGGCGGTTGTGTGTGGCGTAGGTGTCAATCGGACAAGCCTACGAAGTGTGGGGAGGTCTTAAGGCGTTGGTGCAAAAACTTTGCAAGAAATTCATAGCAATATTTATTTATATGTATTTTAAGCTGATTTACACACACATATTTATTTATTGCATGCACTTTGTGTGCACTTGTAATTAGCGTTGACATAACTACAAGCAAATATCATTGCCAAGTGTCGAGCCACGCACAAGAGTCACAGATAAGGATCTCTTTAAAGGCAAAATTGTGAGTTGAGATTTTTATCAGGCAGTTGGTTGACTTTTGAAACTCATAAAATGTTTTTATATTCGTACTTATGAAATTCGAAATAGAACGCAATGCACAACTACACTCATATATATCACTATGTGTGTGCGTAAGTAACCAAAAATAAATAAAATATGCAATCTGCTGATTTGTCATACGATTTGTAAAATTTGGCATGTCGCACCGCCAATAATTATTGAGCCAAAAAAACATTTTTCATGCAACACACTTTTTAATATTTTTTGTTTGGCTTTTTATGATTTTTGCTTCATACTTTGGTGATACAAAAATTTGCAAACTGCTCAATTAAAATGCAATTGGAGCAGTAACTTCAAATTTCGCAAACTTTTGCATGATATCGAATCAATGTCAAAAGTCGGTTGGTTGTTTTGAAGGAATGCGAAATGCTTTGAAGGTTTTACGATACTTTTTTGTTTTTGTTTTGATTAAGTGTTTTGTATGCTTAAATTATTTGGAAAGCAAACAATTTAAGATCTTGAAAAAAGCTTGCTATATAAATATGTACACTTGAGCTCAAAATAATAGGAGGGCGACAGGTAATTTTTTTTTTTTTATTATAATCAAGTTTTAACTATTTTTTATTATTTTTTTACTATTTTTTTTATTTAATTTTTTTCATATCTTTATGAAAAAACCTCATCTATCGTCCCAATTCAATTCATATAAATGTCCACCAGGGTTCGTAATAATAGGAGCACAACGAAGTATGTACTAAGTTTAATTTTTTTTTGATGTACTTAATTTTTTTATTAAATTTTCTTTTTATTTTTTATAAAATTAAAAAGCATTAAATAACAAAAATCGTATAACTCAAAGCTATAAAATTTTTATAAAATTCCCAAAAATCTAACAAATGAAACAAATTATCTTCAAAATGTTCAACTTTTAATCAGAGTTTTCATAAAGCTTCTGGGTATGCAATTTCAGAGTTCATTCAGTTTTAGTTCATAAAGTGAAGGTTTAAAGGGCCTCAAAAATCGCATTGATTTTTCAGAATATTTTTTTGCATACGGTGTTGAGAATTTTTGAAATTTTTTTTTATTTTATTTTTTATTTTAAAATAATAAATACATTTCATACTACACACATCTAGTAAACTAAAAGTAAGAAGTAGTATTTTTTTTAGTACCTAATTCATTAATTTTTATACGAAATTTTTATTAATGCTCATGTGCCGAAATCTTTTATATGAAAGAAATTGTTCAACTCCTCACAGAAAAAAAAATGTCCAATATGAATAAGAACTTGGTGTAATTTCGAAATTTCTTGTTCTAGTGTTGCTTGATTGTGCTATAAAACTGCATACTCTAAATATTTCTAAAAGTTCTAAAGAAAATGTTGCAAATCTCGATGTAGCCTTTTTTTCTGTTTTTTGAATTTTTGAGAGTTTTGTACAAAGTATGGGTTATATGATTTTTTTATTACAATGAACTATACTTTTTTAACATAAGCAAATTTAAATAAAAAAAAAGTTGAAACTTGGCAATTCGTCGCGTTCCTATTATTTTGAACAGGTGTACATAAAATATCTTGAATTCGAATATTGCAATTGAAAAATATTCGATTTGTTAAGCCTTGATCGCACACATTTGTCTTTTGTCAATTCAGATTTAATATAAAATTTAAAATTATTATATATATAAGCTGATTAAAAAGTATAGCAAGCGATGACTACCATTTTAATATGTCATCCTTCATTTAAATAAAAAAATTCGTTTATCAATCTATTATTTGTTTACGTGTCATTTGAAGTGGATGTGACAGTACAGAGAAACCAATTAATACCGAATTGTTTCACCTCTAGCGGATTCAGGAGCACAACTGTACCAGTTTTGATTCACTACCTAAAGAATAAACTGACTTATGTTAAAAGATCGGAAAGCCGGCAAAGGATTGCCGGAATATGTGTAACCGGTTAGGTTAGGTTAGGTTATAATGGTTGCCCAGAGAGTAGGGCCCACTTGGACGAAATAGTTTGGTTCGTCCTTTGTGATACCATTTAAGGACAGAGAAGAGGGAGGAAGGGAAGGGATGGGGGAGTGGTGAGTGATTGTGGACGACGAACGGTGACTAGTCCGCGGTTGTGTTAACCTCATTATGCTGCTGATGTAGTTCATCAGATTTTTGTTATCAACACCTGCTATATCAGCAGGCGCAGAAAAGAAATGAGAACCAAGATACTTGAATCTTAGTCCCGCGAAGGCTGGGCAGCTAAGGAGCATATGCTGAGATGATTCCACCTCATCCTCCATGCAGCTGTCGCAAAAAGGACTCGAAGTGATGCCGAGTCTCACGGCATGTGTACCTCGCGGACAGTGCCCCGTGATGATGCCCACGAAATTTGAGAGATGACATTTTTTCATTCTCAGGATATCCCTCGAACGCCTCCTATCCAAACGTGGCCAGAAGGACTTCGCGACCCTACACGTTCGTGTACTTGCCCAGCGTTCGCTGAGTTGGTGCATAGCCCATCCTTCCAGGAGTAGAGCGCAGGTTGTCAAGGGGATCCCGATCCTCTCCTTTCGCGGGCACATTGCCTCACAGGTCCCCTGTCTGGCCAGCTCGTCGGCTTCGCAGTTTCCTGCAATGTCACTGTGTAATCGGTGCTATGAGCGCAACTCCATCAGCAGCAATAGAAATAATTCTCAACTGGCATTCAATCATTCAATCAAACTAGTAGTAAAAAACTCAGCCAAAAGATCTGCTATAAGGCAAAAGATGTCAGGACAATTCTAATAGAGGCTTTTTGCAGCCTATGCAATTTCACAAGTTAAACTTGACAAAAAGCTTAGCGTCATTAAGGAGTAAAATTGATGACAGAAAAGTCTAGAATCCACATACCATTCATACAATTTCTTTACAGATGGGTTCGAAATGGCGGAAGGATTAGGAGAAACTGTCTTTTGTCGGCAATTTGATCTACAAAAGTCGTTCAGGTTCCTTAATTACGGTGGAATATTTCAAGCTGAAATCTATGCTGCAGCAAAATCAAATGAAATGGCTCTAGAATTAATTCCTCTTAATACTCGGACAACATTTTCATTGTTAGTCAAGCGGCTATTAAAGTAATTATGGCTCCTCGCACTAACACGGAATGCGTTCAACAGTGCAGATCCAAAATTGTTGAACTCTGCGGAAATGGGCAGGCCACTATTTACTAGATACCAGGGCACAAAGGAATAGAAGGAATTGAGAGAGCCGATCAGCTCGTTAAGGCAGGTATTTCCTTGCCGATATTGAGAACGTCAGACATACTCATCACTCTTCTTTCTAAAAACGCAGTCGATATGGGAACACTCAAGCTCTCAAAAAACTGCCGAAATTATGCTAATGTCTTGGAATACAAAAACTGCAAACTTAATTTTATCACTGACTACGAAAGACTGCAAGATATAGAGTAAGTATAAAGAAGTACTGGCAGGACACTGTCTCACCACACATCACGCAGCCAAAATGGGATTAGTCCAGAGCGATACGTGTAACACATGCAACGAAGTGAATGCTAGAGGTACATTGGAACATCTACTTTGCCACTGCCCTGCTCTATGTAGAGCTCGAAAAAAGTGGCTAGGATCAACATATTTTTCATCCGTGAAGGATATTGCTGACAAAAGACTGAACGGCTTGTTAAAACTCTGGAAGACGTGCATTAAAAATGGCATAAAATAATAATTCAACTCCAAATACAAAGCACTGGCAACACAATGAACCCTAGAAGTCTAAAGGAGAACTTTTTACAGATCAGACAGTGCTACCTAACCTAAGAAATTCTCTACTTTAATTTACAGTTTCCACACAACCGCTTTCGAGAAGCTAACATTCAGGCATATCGGGTCTTACTTCTGCACAAAATAAAGGGTTTTTCAATAAGGGCGGGTAGATGTTGAAATGAAATAAAATGGCGTTTGCTGTGTGGCACGTAGCGTCATCCTGCTGGAACCACATGTCGTCTAGGTCCATATGGTTCAATATGGGCCATAAGAAATTGGAAGGGCCACCACGTCTACCGAAAAATGGGCGCAATGCGACATCCTACTTATATTTGTATTCAAAAGAAAAGCATGTATCATACACTAATATATTTATATAGTCCCGTGGAACGTAGGGCCTCAACAAATAGATACCATAATAATTTGATTTGTTTAAAGCAAGAAATTTAATTTGTCTCCAGCAATGGCCTGATTTCTGCGCTTCTGCTTCATTCTGTCCTCTACAAGTATTGACTGGATTCCCGCGCCTACGGTTCCCTTGGGGATTCCAGTCTAACGCAGCTCTTGTATCAATAGATATAGTTCTAATCATTAGTTTGGCTTCTCTTTTTTCTATTTCGCATCAAAAATAGTAGGTTGCAGTTTAGCCGGTTCAACCTGTACTCTCATAAAATCCTCTTTACTCAAAGCGAACTTTCCAACAAAACTGTTAAATTCATAATTTTGTATCACAATTGTCTACAAATCAAGAATGATAGAAGTTCGTGACGAGTGTGCAGTGTTGCCAACCATTTGCTCTTCGCAATAAATTTAGTGCTTCTTTATATCCAAAATGCGGAAAATTTTTAAGTTTCGTGTTTGTTTCGTTTTTTTTAATTCAAAGCTACCGAAACTGTAAATGAAAAAAAAACTGTAATATCGCACCCTAAATACAAAAGGGTCACAACTCAAAATTTTCCACACTCGAGCTTGACTTGTTTACAGTAGCACAGAAAACAAACTATGTGACATATCACGCTGAAATTTGCCAAGTAAGCTTATAACAGTCCTACCATCCAACAAAAAATTTATTTTTACCATATGTCATCCGCGGGCCGTTTTATTGATAACGTCTCATTCATATTTGAGCAGAAGTACATTTTGAGTTGTGACCCTTTTGTATTTAGGGTGCGATATGTATTAAACAAAAGAAGGTTAAAAAAGCTCACTCTGAGAAGATTTTAGTGCTAATGAAAATTTGTTGATTCTTATAAAATTTGATATTTTCAAGGTGGAAATTTAATTTTTTGTTCCTTTTAAGGTTATGCAAAAATATTATATCTTCTTCTCTAAAATCTTCTTAAGATTGAAAACTTTTTAACACATTTTAAAAAGCGTTTGAACTTACTGAATGCGAATTAAAACCATAGAGGTGTAATCGTTTCTTCCGGCCTTCAATCCTTAGTGGGGCATAGGGCATTAAAAGGTGTATTTATAGTAAAAATAAGCAAAAAAATACCAGAAAATACTAAAGAAACCATAACGATATTTTTACAAAAAGAGTACCTTATCTAGTTACATAGCCTTAAATACAGCAAAAAAGTCGTTCCCTTAACAAAAGAGTATCGCTCAACAAAAAAAAAACTCATAAATTAAATTGTACATAACCATAACACATTTATTTAAAAAAGCGCACATTTTAAAAACAATTTGACATGCATACAAAGTTCTTTAAGTAGTTCAGTAAAAATTTGGTGTTTTATTTTCTTTAAATGGGCGTCTTAGTGCGTTTTTATATCCAAAGCTAGGCAACACTGCAGTAACGAGAGAGAGATTTTACTGCTGAAAGCAGAAGAACACCAACAACAACTGCAAACATGGGTAATGCTACCAGAGACCGCGGTTCGAATCTTGGTGAAAACGCCAAAATTAAGAAAAACATTTTTCTAATAACGGTTGCCCCTCGGCAGGCAATGGCAAACCTCCGAGTGTATTTCTGCCATGAAAAAGCTCCTCACAAAAATATTTGCCGTTCGGAGTCGGCTTGAAACTGTAGGTCCCTCCATTTGTGGAACAACATCAAGGCGCACACCACAAATAGGAGGAGGAGCTCGGCCAAACACCCAAAAAGGGTGTACGCGCCAATTATATATAATATACATATATATAAATAAAACTGAGTGAGTTATTGAACTAATGTATATTTTACAAAATTATAAGCATTTCTTATAATTAGAACAGGCTAGAAAAATGTCATGAAGAAAGAACTAAAACTCCGAGACTAAATAACAAAAAAAGTTACGAAAATGGTAATCTGGCCATACTGGTGCTAAAACGACGTAACTCATTGTCAAGTTCGCTCAGCGCAAAGTAATGGGACCACGATAGGCGCCATCTCATTACGAGTATTCTTTCCATCATGTCTACAAAATAAAAAAAAATCCTAACGCAAGAGAAAGAGAAATTTTTATTTCCATCCATGAAATCAATCAACATTAAGAGCACAATCGACTGAGTCGGTATTACGGGATTTTTTAAAAATCGTGAAATAAAATCTACGGTACTACGATACGGAAGGAAGGAACTTCTCATTTACATGGGGTTGTCATTAGTTTGATCGGAACAGCTGAGTCGGGATTGCATTTACGGTGTTCATTGTTTTCAGCATAAGCATTTGCTATCAAAAATTGTTGGGCTCTCTTTTATGATCCATTCTTTAGTACGAAAATTCATTTATTTTTTATAATGAGAGTCGCTCTGGTCATTTCAAAACTAGTCTAAGTTAAGAATGATTTATATAATATTTCTATATTAGCCCAATACTATTAAATGCGTGCTTACATATATTACATAACACGTGTATAATTAAATTAATGTTCACTAAACTGTTATAATAAACACTCTTATAATCCAATCAAAATAAAGAACAAAATATTTTTTCGCAATATGTAATGCCAAACTATGCAGAATAAATATGTATGCGCGTGTGTACAACACAAAAAATTTACTACTTAACCAAGAAACTGAGAACAAAAATCAAAAAAGTTGTTGACAGATAAAACAGGCTAGTTTGGTTGCACATACACGCGTACTTTACTCCAAAAAATCAAGCCTTGATTAGACAATGAAGTCGGTACTTGGCGGCAGCAATAAGAAACAGGCACGCGGCGCCAGGAGCATAAAGCCGGTGACGGTTAGAGTCGCCATCGTTTTTGTGATCTATTCGCACGTTGATAAGCAACTTCGTACGCATTCCATACGAAATCGAGTGCAAGTGTGTTATTATCGTTTTGGCTTATATGTTTTTATTGAAAAGTACAAAGTTGCAGAGTCGAATAACTTTGGCATATATTCGCGTATATTCTGATTAAAAAGTAACCACAACTTGTAAGTGAAACGAAAACATTTTAGTTATTTCTTGATAATTATTTGTTCTCCTTAAAGGTAACATCCACATAACTAATACAGAAATAATTGTTTGTTCTAATCTATGAAAAACTTTTAATAGAACGATTTTTCAATTACCTTCAGCTACTGCTCAGAACACTCCTTTAACGGGTCACGCACTCCAAAACACTCTCCACAAAGAGGTAACTTCAGTGGTGGGAGCACTGCGCAGAAAAAAAGTCCCCCCATTTTCTCCAAGCTAGTTAGACCTTGTTTTTTAAGTATATAGACTTGGCTGTGATTTTTTAAGGTTTTCATTCACGTGAAAAGCATCGTTCACATAATTTTTAATTAATTTCGATACCATATTCCTATATCTATAGGTAGGGACGGGCTATAAAATAGCACTAATTTAATGATTTTTTTTTTTGAGATTTACTGGTTGAAATGTCTGTGTCCTACTGTGTCACTGGACGCATAGTGCCCGAGAAAATGACGTCCAGCGATTTCGGTTTTCAGCTTTTGCCATAACCTGTGCCCATGTCAAGTTTCCGCCTACACGATCAAGATTATCTATGTTGCTTTGTTGCTAAGAAGTCCTCCATTTCATACTCCCTACGAATTCCAGTCTAATGCAACTCTGCTGACTTTGTGTGCTGGTTTGCGCGGAGTATGCCCTATCCAGCGTCATTTTCTTTCCCGAATTTCAATATTTATAGGCCTTTGGTTACATCTTTTGAGTAGATCCGCATATGAGATACGGTTTTCGGACCACCAGCTACGAAGAATTCGGCGAAGACAGCTCTTCACACATGTTGGAATTTGGTTTGTTACTTCGTCGAATACTAGCGAAATTTCACAGCCAGAGAGCAGGATGAATTTAATGTAAGCAGTGAAAAGACTAAGCTTAATTTTTCTTGTCAGCTTTGCTTTAACGATTCGGTATTCTGTGTCTGTTTTAGCCCCACTGTCAGGTGTTATTTGGCTGCCTAGGATGTAAAGCAATTGACGTCTTCTACTACATGACTGTCAAATGTGAAGTTTGCTGTACGTAGCGAGTTGATGTTCTGCATCATTACTGCTGCCTTATTTATTTGCTTACCCCATCATTGAATTTTTGACAGGCCAACCAAGAATGATAGAGGTGATGAAAAGGTTTGGTCATCCGAAGCAGAGTAACTGTGGCTGCTACGTCATAGGAGGCTTGACAGCAGAATTGAACCCTCTCATTTAACACGTATTCCATGCTCCCCTAATCACTCATTCTTCAGATGACAACGAAGTAACATGAGCACTGACGGTTTTTTTTATAAAGAAACCGCCTTCCTTCACATCCTTGGTGACGTCAGCAAATCAGCTGATCGCTTCAAATTAGCAGATATCCGGTTAACGGTCTGACTATACTATATAAAAAATTCTAAAAAAGCCACTGTTGCACTTAAAGATTATGCTGAAAAGCATCCGTTGATGTTTTGAAAGGTAAAATCTCAGTTTTTACTCCTTTTAAGGTTATGCAAGAGTCTCTTAAGTCTTTTTAACATTTAAAACCTTTTTTATAAATTTTAAAATGCCTTTAAATTTATTAAATACGAATTGAAGCCATGATAGAAAAATTACGAGATAATACTGACGAAACCATAACAACCTTTTTGAAAATGTTCGCGATTTCCTTGCCTTGTTATATAACCTCAAATATAGCAAGAAAGTATTTTTTTAAAGAAATTCTCTTAGCATAAGTGTTAAATACAAGGACAGATGTTTAAAACTTCGTTTTTTCAATACAGTCTATTGTACATAACGATAACACATTTATTTAAAAAAACGCACATTTTAAACACAATTTGTCACGCATAAAAAGTTCTTTAAGAAATTCAATAAAATTTTGGTGTTTCATTTTCTTTAAATAGGCATTTTAATACGTTTTTATATCCAAGGCTAGGCAACACGGCAGTAGTGAGAGAGAGATTTGACTGCTGAATGCAGAAGAACACCAACCACAACTGTAATCGCGGGTAATGCGACCAGATGATAAAAAAGTAAAGTTAAATAAAACTGAGTGAATTATTGAACTAATTTTTAAGAAATGTATATTTTACAAAATTATATACATTACTTTTAATTAGAACAGGCTAGAAAAATGTCATGAAAAATTAACTAAAACTCCGAGACTAAATAGCAAAAAAGAAAGTTTCTAAATCAAGTTACGAAAATGGTAATATGGCCATACTGGTTGTTATCATCGGATGGCGACGCAGGTGAGAGCTTTAAAAAGGTGTATACCTATGAAATGAGACTTTTTTCCATTTCAAACGTTTATTAACAAAAAATGGTTACAAATTTAATCTTCAAAATAATAAGCCATCGCTAGCTACACATTTTTCCCATCTCTCAGGTAATTTGTGGATGCTGCGCCAAAAAAATTGGCCGTCTTTTTAACTTCTTCGTGAGAATTGAAGCACTGCTCGGAAAGTGCGTGGCCCATCGATGCAAACAAATGATAATCGGAAGGCGCCAAGTCTGGTGAGTAAGCCGCATGCACCAGTGGTTCCCAATCGTACGTCTCCACCAATTCCCGGGTCGCTCTTGTTCGATGTGGCGGTGCATTGTCATCAAGAAAAATTACTTTGTGACGCCGATCAGCATATTCTGGCCGTTTTTGGTGTATAGCGCTGTTCAAATCGGCCGATTGTCGTCGGTATCGTGTACCGTCAACTGTTTCACCTGGTTTTAATAGCTCGTACCAAATCGTACCACACTAATCCCAGAAAACACACAGCATTGCCTTGCGGCCGAAGCGATTTGGTTTGGCTGTTGTTTTTGGCTTATGGCCGGGCGGATCATACGATCGTTTACGCTTGGTATTGGAAAAATACACCCATTTTTCATCACCCGTAACGATTCGGTGCAAAAAAGACTTTCTTTTGAACCGCGAGAGTAGCATTTCACAAGTGGTTTCAAGATGTCGGCAAATCGTAGTTTGAAGGCACGAAATTCGACATTTTTAAGAGCGAAAAAAATATATTGTTGTATGAAACGTAGCAAACAGTGAACTGAATATTGTTGACAGATGACAGACGAAAAAAACAAGACATTTGGGAAGGTTTAAAAATACTCCCAGCGACATCTGTGGACTAATAGCTGAAAGTCTCACTTCATAGGTATATACCGTATATAATAACACGCATGTATTAATATTATACAAGATGGAATTATAATTACCTTGGTCGGCTGACACGTCCTGATCCTTGGTTTAGAAAAATCGCAGTGAAAATGAAATTTAAAATTAAGGCGAAAGTAGCCTCGCCGAACAGTATTTAACATGGTAAACGTTTTAACTGTTCGGCGGGGAAATGCCAAGGTTAACGGCCTTAACGTTGCAACAGTCGGAACGGTAGGCGCAGTTAACATTAGGGTGCGGAAACATTTATGAGACTTTAGGGTGTGGCCTAAACACTGGTGCTAAAACGACGTAACTTATTGTCAAATTCGCTGAGAACAAAGTAACGGTACCACGATAGGCGCCATCTCATTATTCTTTCCATCATGAGCCGACATTGTCAAATTCCCTGAGAGCAAAGTAGCAGTACCACGATCGGTGTCACCACATTATTCTCTCCATCGTGATTTGTTCATATATCACCAACACAATCTCTGTTTTTGTAGACCTCTGTTGTAAACAAACCGCTGTTACATCAACCAATCAGCAGATGCCTTCCAATTCGCTGAGAGCCGATTAACACTCATACATTGGTCGAACCTTCTCAATTGATTTCGCCATGAATCCAACTACCAAATTACAAAAACAAAAACATGTATAGTTCGTTGTTGCGCTAGCGAACTCACCTTTTATGAATTCGTCTGGCAACACGTATTGCACCCATCTGAACGACTCACTAATATCACTTGCTCTCTGCCTGGTTGCCGCAGGATGATCTAGAAATACAATTTTCAGCATTTTTGATGCTTTTGTCAGTCACAGTCACTCGTTTCGACGACAGTCGCTTCTTCATTACCGGAACGACCCGGACTTATATATGTATATCCGGCCAAATAATGTTACCTCAGCAGTTTTCTCCAAAATTACATGGCGAAATATTTTACACCGTTATAACAACAACAACGCGATGAGGCTCCAGAACCAGATAAATAACCAAATGCTGTACGACCCAGTTGAAGCTGTTTATGCCACTCGTTGCTTGCATTTATGACATCACGGCGCTCTCGTAGGCAACATTTTCAATACTTCCGCGCAAAATTTATTACCGACTCATTGCTCAACTTAATTTGGCATAGCAAAATTGTCAGAATAAGTACCTATAAAGTCGAAGACCCATGCAGATAGTGATTTAATTACTCTTTCCAAAAACAAAAAAAACTATCTAGCATAAAAAAAATAAATAAGAAATTCCGGATTATTTTTGAACAGAGATAGATTATAAGTAAATACAATATAAAAACAAAAATACCTGTCCCAACGGGCCGTTGTAAAGGACAGCGACAACGCAAGTGCGGCAAGCGCAAACCATTCGGCGCCATTTTTGGTTCGCACTAATGAAGATATTTTTATGTAGGTGCATTTTGCAGTTGTGAAGCTAATACATAGAGCTTTGATACTTTTCATTTTTGCCTTATTTATTATGTATGTATGTCTGTAAATATGTTTGTAAACATTTAAGCCAATTATTCGCTGTGTTGTTTGTTTTACCGTTATTGATTAATTTTTCCTGCCTTGATTGATTACTGCCTTTAATTCTTGATTAATTAGAAGCAATGAAAAAGAAGTGCAACTGCCTCTAATTACTGCCATAAACATGAACGCTGACATATTTCGGCATATACAAATATACACACATGCACACATACACACATACGTGTATATATGTATACATAAATATCTTCATAGCAATCAAGTTTTAAAACAGCTTATTGCAATGCTTCGAAATGGGTGTATTCTACAACGGCATACATACACACGTACGTACTCATATTTTATGGGAATTTGGTGTGTGCTACTTCTAGTGGCTAAACTGCTTGGTAGTTATACTCGCATATAGGCCTTTTAATTGTTTTTTAAATGCTTTCTGCGCGCTACTGTTAACTGCATTGCGGCAAACTTTGCTGGGACAAAATAGCAATAACAAAAACAAAAGCGTTTGAATTCCTTTCAAATTTTGTTGCGGCCACTTTCAAACACATTTTTTTTTCTTTTTGTTTTTTTTTATACGGATATAATTCATAGCAAAACAAAACTAAACAAACTAAATAGGCGAGTAGTAAATTTGACAAGATTTGCTTGAAGCTTTTTAGCTTTTATTTATTTCTTAGGCGCTTGGCTGTTGCTTGTAGGCCGTTTAGTAAACCAGCAATTAATGTAAAACGATTTTGAAATTGCATATGAAAAATTACCATAATGTTTTTGGCTTAGTTGTGGTAATATTTAATGAACTTTTTTGGCAGGTTTTTAACATGTTTTCATTTTAATACAAGGGAAATATATGTATATGTAATTAAAAATAAGTAAGGAAAGCTAAATTCAGTCTGAACTGCACTTTGCATAACCGAGCGTATTTTGGTAAAATTTAATTTAGCCTGGCTGTTAATTAATTACTCCTGCCATAAGTTCTGTTACAAGTTGAGTCCATCATAGATAAAATTATATTACTTTTTTTAATACAATTAGTTTTATTTAATTATGTATGTTTGGTTAAATTGGCTGGCTGAAAGCCATCACATAGACATATTCGTCATTAGTGGTACGAGATGGAGCTTGACCCTTACGTTTCCTTGTAGTAGGATTCTTGTAATAAGCCTGCGTCTTTTGCGAATCTAAGTAAGCTTTGAAGCTCTAACCCCGAAAGACATTCAAACCTCTCATATTGTAAAGCTCCTAAACATTTCATTCGGGTTCTAACTAATGCAGGGCCAGATCATAGGATGTGCTCTAAAGTCTCCCTCTCTTCCAATTCATTGCAAAATCTGAAGTTATTATTGTTTCTAATTCCCATCTTGTTCGCGTGTGCCGCTAGCAAATTGTGGCCTGTCGGTATACCTGCAATAGTTCTGCTTTCTTTTCTAGACATGATTTTCGCGGTTTTTCAAGTGACTCCTTCTGTTGTGTATTCATCCTGTCATGTCCATATCCATCGTCTTTAAGGGTTTTAGTATGTCGTTTTCTTGTTCCAATTTCACTTCCTGCAATGCATTTATGTCCAGGTACCTATTATTGGATTTTTCGGTTTTTCACGACTAACTTCACACTTAAGTCGCATTGTCATTATATGTTTTGACAGTTGATATAGCAAGGCTTGTGTGTAAATAAGTTCAATTGATTTTACGCAGTAGTTTTTGATCGGTGTCCTTTTAAATATGGAGAGCAATAAGCAGCATTTTCGCCATATTTTACTTTTTTACTATAGAAAGGGTAAAAATGCTGTTAAAACCAGAAAGAAATTAGCCGATGTGTTGACAAGACGCCATGCTAGAACTGCTTTGCCAAATTTCGGTCCGGCAATTTTGATGTCGAAGATGCACCACGTTCTGGAAGGCCGGTTGAAGCTGATAAAGTCGCGATAAAGGCATTAGCTGATGCAAACCGGCGAATAACAGCACGTGAGGACGGTGAGAGCTTAAATTTATCGAATTCAACTGCTTATGGCCACCTGAAAGACCTGGGATCGTCTTTCATTTTCACCACTAAAAAACGAAATTACTTTCCGAACAACCCAATAGATGTGGAACCGTCTGTCTGCGGCTAGTCTCTATGGCTTCCCTGGTCCTAAGAACGTTTTTAGATAAAATTTCATATGAGTTTATTGCCTTTAATTGTCATAATGATGTAAATATTAAAAAAGAATGTATTGTCATTCGAAATGACCACCATTTGCTTTTCCACAAGCCTTCAAACGATTCAGCAATTGCAGAACGCACGGTTTCCATGGATGTAGATGTCGCTGCTCGAACCAAAGATTGTTTGAGACTCTCCAAATTTCTTTAAGGTCTTTGACAGGCCATGTTCTCCAATTCCGATCACAAACTGGAATCCAATGGATTCAGATCTGGACTTTCAGGCAGCCAATCTTCTGCGACTATGGGCGCAGGAATATTGTTTTTTAGCTGCTGCTGGGTGGTTTTTACTTATGGACAGGAGCGAAATCTTGCTGGTAGATCCAACGCTGTCCATGACTTTCAGCTGCTTTACCATGCCTTCTAAGACATCTTCTTGGTACCCTTTGGCCCCGGTCTTAACCCCTTTTCACAGAAATGAAGAGATGTAACGCCTTTACAAGACACTCCCCACGAAATCATTACGGAGGCTGGATGGTGACCACGCCGAACCCTTGGTACACAATTTTTTACGTCTTTAGAAGTATTAGCATAGATTTTGTCGATTTGCTTATTAAAAACTTCTTCAACAATGAAACTCTTCTCAGCTGTGAAAAGAATATTTTCATAACCGTTGACCGTGTGCCACCGAAGAAGCTGCTTACATCTGTCGAGTATAATTTTCTTCATGCGGAGATCATCTCTAATTAGTCTTGACATGAAACTGGTCGATATATTCGTTTCCTTGGACATGATTTTCTGCGTTCTAAGGTTATTTCTGCGGATTTTTTTCGATCGGTTTTACTGGCTACAATGGTTTGAATCTCGCAAGGAGAACCACTTCTATTTCTGCCTGTCGCTTCAGACGTTTGAGAAAAACGATTGGTCGTGCGATAAAAAAACAATCTCGAAATATTAAATTTTTTTAGCAATTTATCATTGCGTTCATATATCTCGGCGGCGCGCGAAATTTTCAATGCTTCGGCTGACGGTCTTCCCACCGCTATAAACGCAGCTGACCATCATTATTATATTTTCATATGTGTCCAAAATAATATAAAAAAATTCCAATCGGCATAAAATAGTTTTACCTTTTTTATTTATTTTACAAGTTCGCCTGTTCAGCTGACGTATTTTCCCCCCTCTACGGCGTAGCTGACTAATTTTGTTTTATCCTACTAAATGTCAACAATACACAAAAACAATTTCAGCCGGTATTAAATGAGTTGTTAAACATTTTTTTCGACACGTTTCGCAGCATCCCACGCACGTACCCATCGCTACTGGACCGGCTGACGGTTGGTTTCGTCATCCATTGGATGGCGTCTACCTTCAGTATTAAAATCAGTTGGCATGAAATGACGTGGTCAAAATGACCCCTGGCTCCCGGACTATCAGGTGTGGATAAATGCAAAAAGAACTCACATAAACAAAATTTTACGAAAACAGTCAAAGATCTTACGTAAAATAACAAAAGTCCGACAAGTACACAAAAAATTATGACATCCCTAAAATGTTTAAAATACCATTAACCGATTAGGAAATAAAAACGATATCAGCAAGATATTTTAACGAAATAAATCAGCACAAAAACGAAAAAGTCAACACACTATCACAACTTTAAATAAAAAACTATACGACGTCTGAAAAGAACCCGACCAATTGATCGCATACTAAAATAACTGTTCGGTGTAAAAGGTAATTGATATAAAGGGTTTTCCAATAACAGGTGTTATTTTAATATATAAAAGGCTATTGAGAGATAATTAACGATTTTTTATTGCCGGAATTGGATGATATTGATCTGGACAGCGTTTATTTTCGACAAGACGGCGCTACGTGCCACATAAGCTACGAAACCGTGTTATCTCTCGAAGAGGTGATCACAATTGGCACATTAACTAGGGAGAGAGTGGTCCGCGCACTCCTGTACTTCAAACTTTAAACTCATTTATCTCGGAACGACTTTTTTCGGCCTGGTGTTGACAAATAAAGAAAAAATGAAATTTTAATATGTTGCTTACAATATAAATGACTATCGAACGTACTAGAATCATGTTATTATTTCAATTATTTAGTATTCTTTTGATTAAAAAACTGAAAACCCCGATTTTCAGAGTGTATATAAAAAAGCTAGAAGGAAGATTGACGGAATTTCAAAATAGATTTGAAGACTTCAAATATTTTAAACCGTTTCATAATTTTTTTAAATCCATTTGAACAACATTGCACATTCAGCTTTGGAATGAAACCCGATTGGTACTATGAGCAGGGGGCGACCAAAAATTACAAAGTAGCGCATGTAGACGTCTACATTTTCAGACAACATTTTGAATTTACTGTAAACACCTCAATTAGTTATTCGGTTGTTACTCGCTGCTTCAAACGGATTGGAGTACATTCAACTGGAATATAATAAGTCGACTGATTTCGACTTGCAACCAATCTGTGCATGGGTGAGGTGCCAGAACTTGATGATAAAGTACTCCTTCGAAAGCATGTATCACTTAATTCAAATACGAAATCATAGCACTAACAAAGGTAGGAAGTACTTAAATAGATTGATGCATATTAAAAGAGTTTTTTTTTTCCTTATATTATTTTACGCGAATCCGTATTTGCAGATTGGAAGTTATCATATTACCAAAGATGCTGTAAACGTGATTGTTGCCAATGCAAAGAAAATAGTTTGCACTTTCAAGTATTCAACACAAATCCAATAAGTACGCCGCGGCCGTTATAAAAACATACATATGCGCATATATATACATACAAATAAATGAGAATGCAGTAGCCAGGCAACTGCATTGAAAATGCTCATCCAAAGCTAACCAAAACACGCTCTGATAATCAATTTTTATTTTCATTAAACAGCAATTGAAAATGTGAATGTGACTAATCAAAAATCATCTCAATATTGTTTATTCCAGTGAATTTGTGTAATAATTTTTTTCTTTAAATTTTCAATAGAATGCTGATAAATTAAATATAGCCAATTACTGCTGATTTATACTCTCAAATGTAATTGTTGGAAGATATCTAACTTCTTAATACAATCAAAAAAAAAATTAATTTTTTGCAATTCACATAATTGGCATCTACTCGTATTAAAATGCAATCAATCATCAGCTAAAATGAGCACTGCTTTTAAGGTTTTCAAAGCAAACCAAAGACTTAATATAAGCAATTGACATCTGTTTAGATTTTTGACAGCAGTAGTTATGATAAATGTGGTGCAAAAATGACAATGCGAAATTCCGAAATTTACTAAAACTGCAATCAAGCCAAATTGTATAGCCAAAGTGTAATAAATGAAGTTTTTTATGGGCGACTTTGATCGATAATGGTAACTCTTTGGAGCGGCGTTTCCCAAACTGAGGTACGCAATGTAACCAAAGAGGTACGGTAGTAGGATCCATATATCACAGAAGATCAGTAAGATCAGATCAACGGGGAAACGCCTTGCAATCGTAAGAAGTAGTGAATCCGACATGTTTGCTGGAGGTGCCAATTTCTGGATCCAGTAGTTTGATAGTCCGGTAAAGCTGGGTTTTGCTGATTTCAAGCATCGAAAATCCCGGGGTGAGCTACTATGAACACACAATGGGCACAACTTATAACTATTTTTTTTATTAAAGTTTAGGCGGCTGCCATTCCCAAATGAGTTGGTGCGTGACTACCATTCGCTAGTGCCGGGTTCGAGACAACGGCCATGAAACCCCAAAAGATAGGAAAGGATGGCAGCCAATGGCATACCTCCGAGTGTATTTCTGCCATGAAAAAGCGTCTCATAAAAAACCAATCGCCGTTCGCCTTAAAACTGCAGATCCTCTATTTTGGAGCAATCTCAAAACCCTTATATCGGCCAAGGGTACAATAAAGGGTGTAAGCACCGATTATTTATATGTATACTAAAATCTATATTGAAAAAATAGCGGTGTCTTATGATTAGAAAACGCACCTTATTATGAAGCATAATACATGGGCTGAAGAGTCCCGGGCTTAAAAAAGAAAACACGTTTTTTTGTTTTGTTCAAAATTATCTTTATTCGTCAGCGTAGTTTCAATCAAGAACAACAAAATCATTCCAACGCCGCTCTAACATTTCAATAACACTTTTGTAGAACGATTTATCTTTTGCCTCAAAATAGTCCTCAGTTTCAGGGATAACCTCTTAATTCGAGCGAAATTTCGTACCGGCAAGCATTTTTTAAGTCTGCGAACAGCCAGTAGTCGCTGGAATACAGTGGATGTGGGAGCAATTCGAAGTTCAATTCATGTAGGCCAAACACTGCTCAGAATCATCAACTCCTTCACCTTATTCTTTTTGGTCAACAGTGAGCACACGCGGCACCCACTTCGAACAGAGCTTTCGCATAGTCAATTGCTCATGCAATATAAAGCCAACAAGTTATTTTGATGTCTTTACGATATCAACTAATTCAAGCAATTTCACTTTTCAAACATTCAAAACGATTTTGTGGATTTTTCTGATGTTTTCTGGTGCTACCGCCTCATTTGGACTTCCACTGCGTTGTGCATCATCGATGTCTCACGTTTGAAGTCAACAAGGAGCGGAGTCCCCATAACTCTTTTCAAGCTATTGCTTCGCTTGAACGGCATTTTTCCCCATCAAAAAGCAGTGTAAAATTAAAACACGATATTTTGAATTTGAAAATAACAAAAATAGCGTCACTGTTAATACAATAACTCACGGACTAATGAATAGAATATCATGAAATTTTAACAGCTGCCTTTTCAAGGTTAGTACTAACTGGAAAAGAGGTGAGTACAATAAAACTAGAGTCATCTATGTGTTAGGCTCGGGACTTTTCAGCCCATGCGTTAGAACACTTTACAAAAAAATCGTATCTGCATCAAATATGGTGTGAATGACCGTATGTATGCTGTAACAGTAAAATATTTGCTTAATTTTATTATCTGCGTTTTATAATACATGTATGTATGTATATGTCTAGCCTATCTTACATTCTGTCAAAAAAAAATATCGGGAATTGTTCATTTAAAAAGCGCGCCTTACAATTAGCTTGTTTTTGGCATTTAACTATATCAGTCAACCGCAGGTGTGCTCTGCGATTTTCACTATAGATAAAAATATCGAACAAAGAATTTATCTTAAATTTTGAGTTTTTAACCAGATTTCGCATGCCGAATCATTGAAAATGTTGCAGAAAGCCTATGGCGAGCGTGCTTTATCAAAAACACAGATCTGGGAGTGGTATAAGACTTTTGCAGAGGACCGAGATGTCGTGGCAATTCGCCCCGATGGTGCTGGAAAACCATCATTTAAGTTTGAGGGAGGCAGCTCGTGACCTTAGCGTGTTTCGCAACATTTTACACCATTAATTACGCATGAGACGCGTGGCTGCTCGACTCGTTCCAAGACAGCTGAATTTCTTTCAAAAAATTCATCGGAAGAAGGTGGCTGAAGACACGCTTGAGCAAGTGAATTTGGACCCAACGTTTATCCAGCGCATCATAACAGGTGATTAGACGTGGGTATATGAGCTGAACATGCAAACCAGTCAATCGACGGCTGAATGGCGCTATCCACATGAGCCGAAACCCAAAAAACCAAGTCAAAGTCGGTCAAAAGCGAAATTCATCCTACTCGTTTTCTTTGATTATCATGGTGTTGTGCACTCGGAATTCGTTCCAAATGCTGACTTTTTCCTGTGACTTTTTCATTGTGCCACACCGCGCACGAGAATTCGCTGAAGGAGCTGAAGAAGATCTCTTCAAACGCGTTTAAAAGGTGCCTTGATGACTGGACTATTCATTGGCATGCGTTCATTGCTTCGAATGGAGCATATTTTGAAGGCGACAAAATAAATGTTGATGATTAAGCAATTATTTTGCGTTTTATTGAACAATTCCCGGTACTTTTTTGACAGAATATATTACGTCAACAATAAAATGTAACCGCTAGCTATACAAATATTTATATAAATGCGTATCTGTTTGTTTCTGCGAGTAAATTACTTCCTAGCGAGTTTCGGAGCATATCACTTGTGCAAATAAAAAAGTATTGTTTTAACCTCCAATACAGCTGGCATTCGGCTTGTTCGAAATGAGTTGAAGTAAATATTTCAATTCAAGTTAATGATTATTTTACTAGTTGGTTGTCATTTTAGTTGAATCATACACTTGTATTTCAGTGCAAGTGATTAGCTGTGAGTCAGTAGTTTATCAGTTAGAATTCGTGTAGTTCTTAAAAAAGAAAAGTGTAAAAATATAAAAAATATATATAAAAAAACAACAAATTAAAAATGTGTACCTATCGCAAAACACCTACACTTTTGCTCTCACTCAGCTTCTTCGCGCTAATTGTCAATTCGCAACAGTTACCGCAATCGAGTGCCGCAGATAAGCGCGTTTGTGAGGAGCGGTGTAATTTGGCATTTCGCTGCGATCCCTACTATAGTGGACCACCTGTGTGGACAATTATGGATGGCATTTGCAAACTTTTCAAAACCGATTGCCTCTTTGCCAGCGCCAATTGTCAACGTCAGAATGAATGCAAGCCAAGTGAGCGAATTTTTCGTCTTTTGTTCTACTTTTTCTACTTTTTCCAATTTCACTTAATTACTCAAGGATTGGTTTTAACAACTCAGCAAATGTGTCAAACAAAGTGCAGGGGCGACTGCGAGAATGTACCCAATAAGCCGGTATGCGCTGGTTTTCCCTATGTGACAATGCATGGCGATCGAGATGACGGTATGATAACCTTTAAAAATCAATGCGAATTGGACAAGTGGTCTTGTTGGAACTCTAAAGGTATGATTTGAAATTATTTCTTTTGAGTTTTTGTATAAATTTTATTGAAAAACGAAATTTCTCTTATTATACAGCCTATATCTATGCCAACAATGGTACGTGTTTTTAAAATGGTTTGAGCGATCTGCATGAAATGGGGGAAAGAATGGGGGATAGATAATAAATTTTTTTAATATCTGCATAAAGAATTTTTTATGTGAAAAGTTTGTGTGGCTTTAATTAAAATTGTTAGTTTAATAAGAACTTGGCATGTGCAATAAAATCCCTCGAAAATATTATGTTTAGTAAATATTTGGGTGGAATGCTTTTCGAATAATGGCCCGAACTTACAGTCCAATTTGGCGTGTGCATCTTAATATTATCCTACAAATGGAAGTACCTTATGGCACCTACGAAAAGCAGACAGCAGAAAAACACTCAGATATCTGTCATTGTCCGATGAGGGTCAAACGCCATTAGAATGGACTAGTACGGGAGTAGTATGTATAGTATGTATTTTTCTAAAAGTGGTAGCTCCTTGGCAAACCTCCGAGTGTATTTCCTCGTTAAACAGATCCTCATAAAGACTTTCTGCCATTCGCCGGCGGCTTAAAACACCAAGACTCACACCACAAACAGGAAGAGCAGCTCGCAAGCTCTTAATAAAGGGTGTACGCGCCAATTATTTATAACTGGTGTTTTTTAAGAGCTTGACAACTTAAAATGATAACACAAAATATAAATATTGTTGGAATGGAATTTATTTTAATTAGGTTTGGTAGATAATTGTATGGCAATTATTTGTGGATATTCGGCATATATTCCCCAGGGCCACGCGTTACAGGGTCCATTCAATCAGTCCAATTTTTGACTACTTTGGATATACTTTTGGGGATATACTTTAAGTTCCCGTGCAAGCCTTCCAGTTCATTACTGCCATGAAAAAGTTCTTCATAAAAGCCATTCGGAGATGGCATAAGCCTGTAGGCACCGCCATTTGTGGAAAATCATTAAGACGCACACTACAAATAGAAAGAACAGATTGGCCAAGCACTCAACAAAAGGTGTAAACTCCAATTACTTAATAGAAATCAGATGTCAATTGGCAAAATGAGTGCTGGTTGTTATTAGAAGCCGCGATGCATAGAATACCAAGGGAGCATCCAGTTTGAACCAGTATTCCACTCGCAGTGAATTAGTGACACAATTCATTCATGTATTGTTTGTGTAATTTCTTCTTCTTCTTGTATTTCTCTCATGCAACTGCTCATCATTCTTGATTAAAAACTGTCTTAAATAGCAAATCTCTTAAAACAAACGAATTTTGCTCGTTGTCGTTGTTGTTGTCGGGTGTAGTCACCGATTGTCATCGACTAACTCATCTACCGGTAGCTCCAGAAAGCATACTGTTTCGCACGGTTGGGTCCAGAGGTAGAGGTGTGTTAGGTAAGTAGAGGGCATGTAAATAGGTGGTTAGTATCGTGCGAGGTACCTTCACATGCCAAACATACATTCGGTATGTCAAGGTCGATTCTATATATGTAGAAGTTTAACCTGGCACAATATCCAGAACTAAAACGAGCTAAAATTAGGTGGGTCTCACGAGGCAGCTGAAGCTCTTCGTCTGCAATAGGTGGTATATACACTTCGATGACGGCATTCGGGTGTCGGAAGTTTTGGAAGGTGGTAGGTGACTCCTTAAGAATATCGTTTAATGTATATCTGTACACTGTCTCAGTACTTGTAGTCATGTTTGGTCCTGGATCTCGTCAGTATAGTCGAAGAGATGTCTCCTGGCTCACGTGAAAGTGGCTCAGGCTCTATGAAGTGCTTCCATCTGTGATTCCTACAGTAACAACCCAGCATAAATTGCTTCCTGAGCATCTTACGGTGCTCCTTAACCGGAATTATGGAAAGCTCTCTGTGAAATTGTTGCAGAGAGGCATCATTAGGCGTCCTGTGGCTGTCCTGGTAGCTGTATTCTGACAGGTCTGAAGCTTTGTTCACTGCGAATCACTAGTGCCAGGCGACCAGACGGGCGCAGTGTCTGTTTTATTAGTGTATTTGCTTAGTGCATTCACAGTTTATTACAAAATGTTGACGTTAGTATTTTTTAACTTTTTATGAACAAACTGTGAGCAGTCATAATGGTTCAAGCCAGTAGATAGTAGTAAATCTGCAGAATGGAGTAACAAAATATCAATAAGGTTTCAAGCCAGTAGAAAGATTTAAATGTGTCTTACAACATTTTTCATGGCATAAATATCAAAAAGAAAAATGTTGCAAGACACATTTAAATCTTTCTACTGGCTTGAAACCTTATTGATATTTTGTTACTCCATTCTGCGGATTTACTGCAAGTCATCTAATAGTTTAATTTTTAATTTAAATAAAAATAAAAATAAAAATTAAAATAAAAATAAAAAGGCATAGTATTCAAATGGACTTTGTTTCCAAGATTTATAAGCATTAATAAATTACCCAAGAGGCTGCTGGTGTAAAGCAATAAATGTAGTATCTAATAATCTTCGTAGTAGGCGATGAAGCTAAACAAGACACCAAGGCGGTAACGTTCACCACAAAAGCTTCTTTGCAATTCATTTTAACAAAGCACATGAAAGCAAAAGGAAAATCTGATTGTTGGTTTTACTTATAATGCCATTTTGCTGTGAGATTACAAAATTATGGCGATTGAAAATATTCATTTGAGCATTATAAACTATTAATAACATAATTTTATATGGAAAAAACAATAGTAAAGATGTGACGATTCTAATGAATTACATAATGTAGACGTCAACGTTTTTTTGCACATTTAGCAATGAGTTGGGAACAAAACACTGTACATATGTCTGTGTGTAAGTATTTATTCAGTTGCCTTTAAAAGGTGTTTTTTTTGTTCTACTTATTTACAAGTAGCTTCAAGTGCTGCGATTAACTTTTGTCTTAAACTTGAAAAATCTTTATCGAAATGAATCAAAGGCAACGGAATTTTATGAGTGCCACAAGGTGTTTCATTTCATTAGGAAAATACTTAGTGACGAAGGAAAACCACGTTAGCAATAGTGTAGAATCTTCTTCTTCTTAATTGGCGCGATAACCGCTTACGCGATTTTGGCCGAGTTTAACAAAGCGCGCCAGTCGTTTCTTTCTAGTGCTAACCGGCGCCAGTTGGACACACTAAGTGAAACCAAGTCCTTCTCCACCTGATCTTTCCAAAGCAGAGGAGGTCTTCCTCTTCCTCTACTACCAGCAGCTGTTACCGCATCGAATACTTTCAGAGTCAGCGCTTGTATCCATTCGAACGACATGGCCCAGCCAACGTAGCCGCTGGATCTTAATTCGCCGCGCTATGTCTATGTCATCGTTAAGCTCATACAGCTCAACCTTTCATCACCTGCTATATTCGCCGTTACCAACGTGCAAAGGTCCACAAAATCTTGCGCAGAATCTTTCTCTCAAACACTCAAAGTGTCGCTTCATCGGATTTTGTCATCGTCCACGCTTCTACGCCATACGTTAGGGCGGGCTTGATGAGAGCCTTGTAGAGTGTTAGTTTTGTTCGTCGAGAGAGGACTTTACTGCTCAATTGCCTACTTAGTCCAAAGTAGCACTTGTTGGCAAGAGAGATTCTACGTTGGATTTCAAGGCTGACATTGTTATCGGTATTAATGCTGGTTCCTAAATAAACGAAGTCTTTTACAACCTGGAAATCATAACTGTCAACAGTGACGGTGGTGCCGATACGCAAGTGTGCCGACTGTTTATTTGGTGACAGGCGATATTTCGTTTTGTCCTCGTTCACCACCAGACCTATTTGCTTTGCCTCTTTATCCAGTTTGGAGAAGGCAGACAGTGCGGTTGTCAATATCATCGGCATACGCCAACAATTCTAGTCACACGGCAGCGAGTCACCCTGCCTGAAACCTCGTTCGGCTCGGAGAGGTTCTTCCCAATTCTGACGGCGCTGCAGGTGTTGAGCAACGTCATTTTGCATAGCCGTATTAGTTTTGCGGGGATAAATTCAGACATCGCGACATACAAGTAACTCCTTTCCGTACTGTCGAATGCAGCTTTGAAGTCGACGAAAAGATGGTGTGTGTCTATTCTCCTTTCAATGGTCTTTTCCAAGATTTGGCGTATTGTGAATATTTGGTCGATGTTAGACCTTCCAGATCTAAAGCCACACTGATGAGGTCCAATCAGTTGGTTGACGATGGGCTTCAGCCTTTCACACAATACGCTCGCTAGAACCCTATATGCAATATTTAGAAGACTAATCCCTCTATATTTCGCACAGATTGCAGGATAGTGTAAACTATTCCCAGAAAATAAATGGCTTCAATAAATAAAGGGTGATCAGATCGGAGATACTTTTTCCAATAGGGTTTTTTTTTGACAGATCACGCTTGACTACTGTCAAATTAAACTCATAATTCAACAACGTTCGCGCGCTCAGGGCAGCTTATGGTGTTCAGCGATGAAGCCAATAAACAAAACTGCCGTATATGGGTTGAAGAGCAACCCGAGGCCATTCAATATCAGCCACTGCATCCATTGAAAATAACGGTTTGGTGCGGCCTGTGAGCTGGAGGAATCATCGGCTTATATTTCTTCAAAGACGAAACTGGCGCCAATGTAACAGTGAATTTCAAAGGCTATCGCGCCATGATAAACGACTTTTTGATACCGAAAATCGAAGCCCGTGATCTTCACAACATTTGGTTCCAACAAGACGGCACTACTTGCTATAAAGCCTTTCAAACAATGGACTTACTGCATCATCGTTTCGGCGAGCAATTTTTCTCTTATCTCGGACATATGGATTATCCACCCTATCGTGTGATATCACACCTTTGAACTTTTGTTCATGGGGTATGTAAAGTTTAAATGCTTTGTGGATTAACCAGCTTCGATTAAAGCATTGGAAGCCAATATTACTAAAGTTATTCACGAGATACTGATCGAAGTCCTCCAACGAATTGGTGTTTACGGATGGCTGAATTATTAATTAAAGTGATTATCTTTAAAAAATAAATGTCATGAGTGGTCCTACAGAAAAAGATTAAAGATTACCCAAACAATTTGAATTTTCGCTGTTTAATTTCATTTTAAAATCCGATACTTTTATATTGATCATCCTTTATGTATACTTTCACTCTGCTTTCTTTTCGAGGGGCAGTTGACACGCTTTTACTCTGAGAGCGCATTTATTTTCACGTACCTCGAAAAAATGTTCATAGTAATGATTTATTCTTTCCAGAGCGGGTTAACTCTGATTATGCCTCAAAAGCACCTTTGGTTAGAACATTGAATGAGCTTAATCTGATTTCAAGTTCTTTCTTGAGATTTATCCCTCTCTAAATATAACGGCCGCCCTAGCCCAATGAGTTGGTGCGTGACTACCATTCGGAATTCAGAAAGAACGTAGATTCGAATCTCGGTGAAAGACCAAATTAAAGAAAAAGCGATAGCGATCGCCCCTCGGCAGTCAATGGCAATGGCAAACCTCCGAGTGTATTTATTCCATGAAAAAGCTCCTCAAAATAAACATATGCCGTTCGGAGTCGGCTCGAAATTGAATAAATATACAAATAAAACGAAATACATAAATAATATTTTTATTTCACAGCAAGACTAGCTATTTTTTTATTTATATGCCGAAATACTTTCATTGTGGCACCACGGTACATTTTACGCGTCATGTCAGTCAAATGCATTGCCGCAATGGAACCATTGTGACAGACCTATTGTTGCATCATGAGTGGTTGTGACCTTAGCGAACCGCTATCCTACTCTCAGTGAATTTGACAGAATCAGCTGATTTGCTGACAAGCGAATTTCCCAACAACGCAATTCTCTTTCTTGGTTATTCAAATGTTACGTCACCGCCAGAAATACTCTCCCGGATGTCGCAATCTGGTAATCTATCATTAATGCAGTAGATGCATACAAGTGCGCCTAACAAGAGCTTAGCTGAGCGTGTCGCCTACATTTTTTAAACTTGTTTAATTTCAAAAAAAATACCAGAACAAAAGACTACTCAAAACAGACAGTAGAAAAAACCCTCGACAGATTGTTTTGGACGATGAAACTTCGAAAATTTAGGTAGAATTTAGTTCTAGTAGAGAAATTTAGATGTCAAGCTAGACATATTTGGAATGGATTGGTATTAAAAACAAATTAAAAAAGATAAAAAATTTACGCCTCTTTTTAATTTTTTAGATTATGTGCAACAATATAGATTGCCACTCAACCCTCATTCAGGAATAAAAAGTTGGCTATAACAGTGATATAAGATGTTTATTTTAAACTCTTCTTTATAACTGCGGACTTTTAAGTTAAAGTAATAAGGTATTTCGAAAGAAACTGATTGTGTACAAATAATTATCTTTATTTAAATTAGTTAGAAGTTGCATTTGAGTATGTCTTCAAAAGAGCTGTCGAGTTGAAAGGTACGTTAAGCGATACACGGAACAGGATTTGAACCGCAAGGGCGTGGACCTTCTTGGAACCAAACTATTTATAGATAAAGCAAAATTTTCAAATATATTTTTAAAGTAATAAATATTTCTATAAAAACTCACATTCCCCCGTATTGCACAGATGCTTCCTCCATTCACACTGACTGGGGAAGGTGCAATATTTTTCACCACGATGCACGCAAACTGTATCTTTCGGCGCCTGGGAGCAATCATTCACACACAGCGATTGGCATTCTGCCTTGGATACCTGCTCAAGTACTAACATAAAGATGGAAAATTAAAATTGTATATTTATAATTCACTTTCTTCAATTATGTGTGATTAAAATCAACCTCCACTACTCACGTGGACGCTCCTGACGGTAACGCGCACAGTTGGCTTGCTCGAAAAGGCATTTATTCAAAACCGTTATACACTCGTTATTTTCATCCTTGGACCATACCAAATCCTCATGACGGAGGTTGCAATCAACAATCAGCCCTGGAAAGCATCTTGGTAGTGTTGTTGGCGTTTGTGCATCACGTGACGCTACTTGCACCGCAAGCGTAGCCCACAATGCAAACAAACAAGTTACGCCAACAGATGCCATTTTCGAACTGAACTCAATGATTTAGCTTTTATAAAGAAATTACTTCCGCCAATTGTACACAGGTTACACACTTCTTATCAGCTCAATTAGCTTATGAGAAGCCGAGATGAATATTTGTGTGTATTTGGCAATGCAAGCATTTATAGAAGTGGTAGAAAATTATAAAAAAAAATTCACACACTTTTTGAGAATAGTTGAGAAATATTTGAATATTTCAAAGTGGAGCAAAATAATTATTTTAAAGGTGTATTAAATAGAAACAAATATTTATTCTAAGAAATTTTCGCTGCATTACAGTTCGTAGGGTGCACGAGTACAAGTGTGACTGTTGGTTAAAAAAAAAACCCCGCTTTAAAAAATTCACCGATTGTGATTTTTCCTTTGTTGTTTACGTTCGTCTCCCGCTATCAGTACAGTAGGAAAATCGTTTCACGTAAAATTTTATGACAAATATACAAAAAGAAACAAGCAAATATTGAAAACAATCAATGAGAGACAATAATACACACAGCCCCAAAGTTGGCAGAGGCTGACTATTTATTGTTTATTAAAACCATATTTGCATATACAAGGTGAAGTCCAAAATAAACAAGACTGAGCTAAAATAGAAACTACAGCAGCTTTGTTCTGATAACTTCGAGGTTTTTTATTCAAAATAGTCTCCCCCTCTGGCCTCGATACACTATTTTGCGCTATATAAAAGCTTTTCGAAAGAGTGTTTCAGGTCATTGACCGAAATGTCCTTCAGGATGTCGGTACAAGTCTTTTGGATGGCATCTACGGACGCAAAACGATCTCCTTTCATGACTAAATGCAATTTTCCGTATAGGTAGAAGTCACAGGAAGCCATATCAGGCGAATACGGTGAGTGATTGATGATTAAATGCGATTTTTAGTGAAAAAATTGGTGATAAGAGTAGATCGATGAGATAGTGCCAGATCATGCCATAAGCGCCAGCTTCCTCCTTCGCGGTATTCAGGGCGAATTCGACGAATGCGATGCAACAAACGCTTCAAAACGCCAAGATAGAAAATTGCGTTGGCGGTTTGACCCGTTGGCGCGAACTCTTGTGGAAAATTCCCTTGAAATGGTAAAAATAAATGAGCATCGACTTGATTTTTGACTTCTTCAAACGCGATCCTTTGTGTGGTGGCTCATCTGGGGCCTTCCATTCGACACTTTAACGCTTAGTTTCAGGTTCATGTTGAAAACACCACGTTTCATCCCTAGTTACAATGTTGTAATTCTCGTCTTTCCTCGCCTCTTTAATGAGATCGTTCGAATGTTGAATTCTGAGCAATTTTTGATCCTCAGTTAACTTTTGCATGATGAATTGGGGACAGGCCTTTCGTAAGCCCAAATTATCAGTTAAAATGTGATAAATCGATGACTTGGAGATATTCAACTCCGATTCCATGAATTTCAACGAGGTTTTCGGTTCATTTTTGATAAATTTACGAACAAATTCGATGGAGTTTTCGGTGATTCGTATTCGGCGGTCCGTATGCTCATAGTCATTTATATCGTCACAACCATCTCTCACTCATGAACTCTGGCACGAGATAGACAATCATCGCCATAAAGTTGTTTCATTAATTCAAATGTTTCGGTGAACGTTTTACCGATTTTAAAACAAAACTTGATATTAGCTCTTTGTTCGAAACTAAACCTAAACCTAACCGAACATACTGACACTTTAGACGCGATAAATTCGCTTCCACTGAACCGAAGTTTCACTGGAAGTCAGCTAAGAATGTAACTACCAACGCACTAACTCATTAAAAAGATGGCGCCATCAAAAACATTTTTATTACGCCAGTCTTGTTTATTTTGGACTTCACCTTGTATGTATGTGCATGTGGTACAAAATTAATCATCCAATTTTGTTTGTTTCCCCTAAACATTGGCCGTTACGTCGGATACACTCTTGGAATTTGGTATCTATACTTGCTGGAGAAGTGATATCGGCATGCCATTAAACTCTCAAGCGATATTTTCTTTTAGTGCTGAGATAGCCGCTGGTTTTGTGTCATAGACTTTACTTTTGAGGTCCCCCCCACAGAAAAAAGTCCATAGGGGTAAGATAGGATGGGATTGGCCACCCAAGATATGTATGTCACCGAAACGGCTTATCAGTTTGTTAGAGAAGAAATCACGCACTATCGCCATGGTCGCTCTGACAGTGTGTGATGTGGCGTCATTTTGCTGAAACCATGGGTGTATACTGAAGAAAGAATTTTTTCTCATTATTGGCAGAAAATAATCGTTCAGCATGCGCCAATAAGAGACACCGTCCACAGAAATTGCTTGCCCTTGATGATTTCCAAAAAAATACGGTCCAATTATTTCACTGCTTGACAATGCACACCAATAATGGGTTTAGTCTTTTAGGCAATTTTGTCTTTTTACACTTCCATTTAAATGAAAATAGGCTTCATCACTCCAAAAGGTAGTGTTTATCGTAGGAAATCGCTTCAACATTATCTCACAGAATTTTTTACGCAATTGTATTGAATCGGTGAAGTCTAAGATCCTTTCTCAATATTTCACTTTAATAGTTTTTAGAAGCCCCAGAGCAGCCGCTCTCTTGCGCTCAGATTGGCGCGGATTATCATGCAAACTTGTAGCGACGAGTTCAATATTTTCATTTGCTCTCGATGCCCGCCGGGCCCGGCCGTGTTCTCTTTGCCACAGAACTTGTTGCCCGGAATCCTCATACCCATAAACGAATCAAATTTTCTCTTAAAGCATCATGTGATCGTAGAATACTGTAACGTGAAAAAAGTCTACGAAGATCAGTTGCATACTGTAGAGCGTTGGCATTACGCTGAGATTGCGAACGCAAGTTGCTCACCCCAGATGCGAAACTCTTTTTCTCGTGAGAGCGCTATCAAAATTTGCATTTTTTATAAAATTCGTCTGTAATGCCACACCGAAAAAAATTTTTATTGAGTATTTCTTAAACCAAAGTGGAAATTTTTAGTTTCCACACCACCATTGAGGTTAGTATTTAGTACATAGTTCCTCAGTAGGCTCATATCAACCGTGTACACCAACATAATGGGTTTTCCATTATGTTATCTATCGCTATCGAGCGATGATTAACGATTTTTTATGGCCGGAATTGGATGGTATTGATCTGGACAACGTTTATTTTCAACAAGACGGCGCTACGTGCCACACCAACAACGAAATCATTGATCTTTTACGGTAAAAGTTTCCGGACCGTGTCATCTCTCGAAGAGGTGATCACAATCGGCCACCGAGATCTTGTGATTTAACACCTTGTGACTTTTTTCTTTGGGACCACGTGAAAGAGAAGGTCTACGCCAACAGCACAGGGTCGATTCAAGGCCTCAAAGAAGGAGTTCGTGAGACTATCGAGGACATAGGGCAATTCGGTTATGGAAAATTTTATGAAAAGGATATTGTCCTGTAAGCGTGGTCATGATGGTCATTTGCCTGATGTTATTTTCCACTATTAACGGCATACCTTCCTCTTTATAATGAAATAAACATCCGATCATTTATATTAAAAAATAGCATTTTTCTTCGAATATCAAAATAACACCTCTTATTAAAAAACCATTTATAATCAAAACAACCACAAACAGTTTAAAATACATAAATAAGCAAAAAATTCAAAAATTTAGATTTAAATAAAATTATTAAAAACTGAAATACAAAAGTAGTAAAATAATAATAAAGTAATGATAACGAAAAAATAAGTATAAATAAATAAATAAAATATCGCAATTTTTTAGTATAACATAAAAAGTGAGTAACAAAAAAATTGTGAAACAACGAACAAAATAGGTTAAAACAGATAGCCTTTAATTTTTTATTACTTAAAAATAGTTAACAAAAGTATGTTTGTAGAATATCTCAAACTCAAATTCAATTCCCTACTTATACTTTTCAACCATAAAATATTTACATATATACAAACTTATACACATAGACCAACACCCAGGTTTCAATAAAATTACATATGTAAAATGTATGTAAAATGCATTCATACGTATGTATGTATGACGTCGTGACTAAATAGCTCGCTCAAATAACGAAGCTAACGCGGTCCCCTCCTCGCTCATACGCTCAGTGCTTAAGGAGAAACTTTAAATTTAAAACCTAATTCTGCCTCAGTACACCTTGTGTTTTAATAACTTAAATGTGTTGCGCTGAAAAATGATGATTATATTTTTTAATAGTATATATGTATGTAGAAAAAAAAAACGGCACGTAAGTGCTACTTGTAGCGTACCTGGGGTACTCTTGCCATCTTTATCTTATGTATGTAGATAAATCAGATACTCCTGAGTTTTATAAATTAAAATATTAAATATAATGACCGCAAAAACAATTAAAACTTTTAATTTCTATATTTTGCGCTCAAACAAACCCTAATTAGTTTTAATATTGCTCCTATAGATAACAATTTTTTTACTGCCAGTAGACGAAGTTAAAATTTTAAGTGTTCTGCTGATAAAATGGTCTTTTAAAATAATCGTAAAAAATTTTTTTTGAGTTAATCAAAAATAATCATAAAATTTGTATTTAAATTTTTCTGCTCATATCATTTATCGTAAATGTATAATTTAAATGTATGCGCTCGTCTGTATTTTACGTATTAACCTACATACAGTAAGTCACAAAAATATTCATAAAAACTAATTTTTCACTTAAAAAATTTGAAAGTAGGATCAAACAACGTTTTTGAAATACAATAAGATAACGTAGAAGGAAAAAAATCTGCTGTTTTTTTTTTTTGCTTTTCTCAAATTAATAGTTGCTTTTGTGCATAAGTTTCAATTGCTTAATGTGTATGTACGAGGTGTGTTCAAAAAGTATCGCGAATTTTGTGTTTTTTCAAAAATTATTTATTTATTCATTAATATCTATTTTGTCCAGTTCAAAGTAATCCCCATGAGATGTTATGTGCCAACGTTTTTTCCAATCTTTGAAGCACTTCAAAAAATCATTTTTTTTTATCTAGTTCAGCTGCTCCTTCGATGCCGTCCTCCTTCGATGCCGTCTTTATCTCGTCAATCGTAGCGTAGTGTCGTCCTTTCAAGGGCCTCTTCAGTTTCGGGAACAAGAAAAAGCCACAGGGGCCAGATCTGGGGAATACGGTGGCTGTGGCATCATTAGTGTGTTGTTTATGGCCAAAAAGTCGCGCACAAGCAACGATGTGTGAGCAGGGGCGTTATCTTGATGCAAGAGCCAGTTTGCAGTTTGCGAAATTCGAATATACGTAACCTGCGAAAATTCAAAATTCGCAATATTTTTTGAACACACCTCGTATTGTTATGTATCATATTTCTTATTGTTACTGTATTTATTAATGCGAAATTAGGAGGAGTTTTTCTTACTATTGTTGGATACTTCTTATGAGCTCTTTTATAATTTCAATATTTATTTGTGCACAAATAGTATTCGAATGGTCCCAGGTCCATTGCCACAACGTACTGGTAATATCAAATGATAGAAAATGTGTTTTCTTATAGGGGCCGCCCCTTAAAGCTCCATGAAAAGGATTTTCATATAAAAATGTCTACCATTCTGAGGCGGGATAAAACTGTACGTCTAGACGCTACTCTCCAACAAGACGCACAACACAAATTGATGGAAGAGCTCGAACAAACAACTTAAGGGGTTACATACGTCCAGAATTTTCAAAAAATCGATTTTTTTACAGATTATATAGATTTAGATTTAGATTTAGATTTTTATAGTTTTAGGCGTATTTCTGTGGAAGTCGATTGTAAAAATTCCCCATGGATACAAAGTTATGGTAGAAAATGTAACTGTTCGACGAGAGACGCATAGGTAGATGTCCCTCGTTTGCTCTTGAAAGTTTAAACTCGCTTTTCTCGAAACTACTTTTTCCGGCACGGTCTATATGATAATTCATACAGTTTTTAATATTTTTTGATGCGGTTTTTTTTTAAATATCCGAAAGTGTTTTCTCTATAGTCTGTCGAGCCGGATTTTTAATGTTTTTATTAAAAAATTTTATAAATATTTATAATTAAAGTGTGACATTTATGACGTAAAACGCATACTTTTTTTTTTAAATGCGGTAATGACAAAATTTTTCGAGATTCAAAAATCCGGCTCGACAGACTATAATTATAACTTTATTTTGTAAGATTTTTTTTACTTTTTACAGATCCATTAACATTTCAAGGGGAAATAATGTAGACCGTGAAGCAAATCTTTCTTCTTTTTACTATGGGTCACGTGATTTTTTATATATTATACTAATTTTTGTGAAGAAAAATTAAAATAAATTTTTTTATAAAGTTTCATTACTAATAAACAATGAAACAAATTTTTTTTTATTTATTTCTCTTGTTATCCCTTCTAGAAACAGTTTTTCTTTTAGCGCATTTTTGGCGCTGTTAGACGTATGTAACCCCTTAACCAAGATAATAAGTTCAAAGGTCTCTCAACCAATTGATTTGGCACAGAGTCAGGAAATAAAAAAAAAAAATATTAACTATCGGGATCTTGAATATTCAGTTACAGAAAGAAATCCTTAGGCGAATAAGGCATTAGAGATCCATCATTTATTTTAAAATTATGATATTGCTTTTTAAACGTAAAAAAGCTATCAAAGTTTATGAAATTAGTGGTAAAATCTAGACATAAACAGCGAAGTCGTTCATCGAATACATAACTGGTTCCACATGACCAAAATGCCTAGATACTCGTGAGGAAGAATAAACGATTTGCTTCAGACAGAAGAAAGAAATTAGAAATTCACTCGTTCAGCCAAATATCTATGTTCAAGTGCATTTTTTTTTTTATCGGGACAACTAGCAAGTGCAGCACTCAGACACAATTAAGTCCATTGTGCTACACTCGGATTCCCTTTTAATTTTCTTTAAATCTACCCGATCTTCGAAGAAATCTGAGTAGATTTTCCGACAGTCGATCGGACATGACAGGTAACATCAGTTTAGTCCATCTGCAGCCTCTCTCAGCCTCGCTTGTTGGTTATAGTAACCCATTTGCTAACAGTGGCTTTGATGGCTGCAGAAGGCAGTGGCAAAACGGGCTCTTAGGCCAACTTCTTTGGTCCAAAGCTCATCCTAGCTAAGGAGTCAGAGGTCTCGTTACCCATGATACCTACGTGTCCCGAGACCCATGTTAGCATCAGGCTATTATGTCTACCGACATAGTTCAGCCTGGATTTACAGGACTCGGACTTCAGGGGCTGTCTAAGGCCATGAGCGCGGCCTTTCTGTTGCAACAGACACGTACAGATCTGCCTCTCTATCTGTTTTCCACAAGGAAGTTCATCGCTTCTTGAACAGCATACACCTCCGCTTGAAACACAGATGCATGCACTCCAAGAGCAAATGCAGTTTTGTCTTGCTGGATTCCACGTAGACCCCAGAGCCGGAGCCGTGCTCGGTCCTGGAGCCATTCGTGAAAATGCGAAAACAGTATTTCCCGGGCTCATTTTCAAAATTTGACCACAACTGAGCCTCTGACAGCACCACACTGTATCAGGTGCATACAAACTCATGTCCATAGGTGCATATACATAAATATGTGTGCATGTATGCAAAGAAAATTTTTATTACAGCAACAGTCATAAAATTTTAAATGAAAACTGAACTGGCTACTTGCTGTAATAAAAAATGTGTCTATAATTTTTAGTGACTGACTGAATCCGAAATTGATGAGGAAACTCTAAACTAAGCATCACATTGACCTTCTTACCGCACAAACAGCAACATCTTCCAAACTTGGTTGGTGGAACTTTGAGAACTTTGGCACAAAATCAAATTTCGTTATTCATCTCATGCAAAATCACAGATCACAGCTAGTTACTTTATAAAGGTTAATTCAAGTATGTAACAAAACTATGACATTTTTGTCATACAGGTACTTGTGTGTGGCTTATGTTATGCGTATTTGGTTAAAAATAACTTCCATACCTTTTCCAATAGTATCATAGTTCGAAGGTCGCACTTAAAGGAGCATAAAATATACTTCAGACCGACAAATGTACCACAGACTCAGTTGTAGTAACTGGGCCAAAAGTCATTTGAGGAAAACCTCACACGTTTCCCATGTGGAGATGATACCAACTACCGTACTAATGGAAGCCTGGTCTGGATTTATGAGGATTTATGCAGTTCTGCGCTTTCACACTGTTGGCTTTCACGATATAGACTGACCTAATGCAGAGCTTACTTGAGAATAAACGGATGCCCCCGTATTGGACAGAATTGGCTGATTTGAGGTCAGTTCCTTTCCTAGCCTAGCTCATCCGCGATGAAATTTCCATTAGAGCAATAAGGATAGAAAAACCTCCATGAAAGGAGAATCGACACACACCATCTTTTCGTTGACTTCAAAGCTGCAATCGACAGTACGAAAAGGAGTTGCCTATATGCCGCGATGTCTGAATTTGGTATCCCCGCAAAACTAATACGGCTATGCCAGATGATGTTGATCAATACCAGCAACGCCATCAGAATTGGGAAGGAGGTTTCAAACAGGGTGACTCGCTGTCGTGTGACTTCTTTAACCTGATGTTGGAGAGGATCGTGCGAGCCGCAGAACTTAATCGCTCAGGCACATTTTTTTATAAGAGCGTACAATTGTTGGCGTATGCCGATGATATTAACATCATCGGCCTTAACAACCGCGCTGTTCGTTTTGCCTTCTCCAAACTGGATAAAGAGGGAAAGCGAATGGGTCTGGTGGTGAACGAGGACAAAACGAAGTACCGCCTGTCATCAAACAAACAGTCGGCGGACTCGCGTATCGGCACCCACGTCACTGTTAACATTTATGATTTCGAGGTTGTAAGAGACTTCATTTATTTAGGAACCAGCACTAACACCGTTCACAAATTCAGCGTTGAAATCCAACATAGAATCTCTCTTGCCAACAAGTGCTACTTTGGACTAAGTAGGCAAATGAGTAGTAAAGTCCTCTCTCGGCGAACAAAACTAACACTCTACAAGGCTCTCATCAGGCCCGTCCTAACGTATGGCGGAGAAGCGTGGACGATGACAACATCCGATGATCAGGTGTAGAAGGACTTGGTTTCACTTTTTGTGTCCAACTGGCGCCGGTTAGCACGAGAAAGAAACGACTGGCGCGCTTTGTTACATTCTACATTCAATTACTACTTTGGAAGAAGTATTTTGGCAGTGTGGAAATTTTATGGCAGCTAGACTGACTAATCGGTTATTCTGTAATAGACCAGTACCGAACCCACTTGCGGTCTCCTTTATGACTTTTAACTCAGTTTGAAAGACGATCAGTCAGGTAGCCGTAGACTTAAATGCAACTCCGGCACTTTTGAGTGGATGCTACTCCCCACCTTATTATTATATTATTTTAGTGAAGCCAGCGCCCTATATGTTCTGAGAGCAGTTCCGAGATTTCTCAAGCATTTTTTTTTTAATATTATAATATGACATCCGGCAAATGTCCACCGCGGCTACGAGCTACATGGTTCATTCGATCAGTCCAATTTTTGACTACTTTTTCCAATAAATCTATGTCGTCAGAATCTTATCCTTAGCTGACTTGGTCTCGCGAGTCTAAAATTTAGGCATCTTGGCTAACATTTATTTGCTACTCCTGCTGATATAGCAGACGTAGATATTAGAAAGCTGACAAGTTTCATGGAGTTAACACAACCTTTATTAAACAGCCACCCAAGATGATAGATTTCAAGGTTTGCTATTTGCCATAGCTATCAATGTAGTGAAAATGAATTACTGAGGGGAACTTTGGCTTCCACGTCACTTAGGATATGTTTAACAAAATTAAGCTTGTGTTAGTGATATATGGGTTTTTCAATTGGCGCGGGTCGATTTTGGCGCCCTGTGGCAGCCATTTTGTTTTGGTGACATCTGTCAAATCTTTTGTTTATTATTCAGTTGTTTATGCCAAATCGTCATGGCAAGTTACACGATTGAACAGCACGTTCAAATGATAAAACTTTATTATCAAAATGAGTGTTCATCAACGCAAGCGTTGCGCGCATTGCGCCCATTTTTCGGTAGACGTGGTGGCCCTTCCAATTTCTTATGGCCCATATTGAACCATATGGACCTAGACGACATGTGGTTCCAGCAGGACGGCGCTACGTGCCACACAGCAAACGCCATTTTATTCCATTTCAACATCTACCCGCCCTTATTGAAAAATCCTTTACAAAAACAATCAACAACAAGTAACGTCAGCCCAACAGCCGGTTCTGTCAAATTCACTCAGAGCCAAATAACGGTCTGCTACATAAACCACCTCTAAAAATCTTTTCACCATGCATCCACCCACATTTTTTCTTCAACTGCTGCCTGATATACTCACTGAGAGTATTTTTTATTATAAATTATATAAAGATTTTTTAATAAAAATTTAAACATAAACTCTTAAAGGGTTAAACGCGCATTATGGAGTTGCCCGGTTTTAACGCACGTTGGCGCATTACGCTTGCGAGCACAAGGGCTTGCTATGAAGTTCCAGCTTTATACTGATTTGAGTGCTTTCATACTCACTCCTAAATGCGCATTCAGCACGTTCGTATATAGCTTTTTCGAAGTGCTTTCACAGTGCCGCATTCATGAAATGTGCATTTACTCTCATTCAATCATTCTCATTGATTCCCATGTTTTTTCTCTTTGTAAAATCCTGTATGTGTCTGATACGTGTATTATAATATCTCAATGCATACTTTTAGGCGGGGTGCTTTAAAAGCAATGGGACTACAAAACATTTTGAGCGATATGTGTTGCGAAGCAAAGCACTTCCGCACTCAATTACGTGAACAAGAACTTGCTTTAAACTTGATCACACTTATTGCTTGTCAAGATTCATTTGAATTGAGAGTGGCTGTAAGAATTGAGAGTAAGCTGCACGTAAATCCATTGTCAAAATTGGCTTCAAAATTCCGTCGTCAAGGAAGCACACTAAAATTTCTCGCCTCATTTAAAGTGCTGCAAGAAAAAAATAATCTAATGAAAAAGAAAAAACGGAGTTTCGGGTGAAACCGTTATAACTAACAAGGTTTGCAATTTTTTTTTAAATTTTTGTAAAAACGCATGCCGTGATTTTCATTTAAAGATAGAGCACGGTTTTGAAACGTATTTCTTCAAGGATTTTGCGTGGGAAAACGAGGAAAGAGACGTCAGAAATATTTCTCGCGTTGCTGAAAAAGGTTCTAAAACTTATTATAAAAGGTAACGAGGTAAGATATTTAACTGAAAAGGTTGGACATAGTGCATTAAATAATTACCGCAATAAACGGATAGTCAACACACAAAAAACTGAAGATTTAGTGATAATGAAAACCTTATTTTAACTACCACTAACGAATTAGTGATAGTGCAATTTAGTGGTAGTGCAAAATGCGTAACCTTTTTAATAGGCTCCAAAAAATTATATATTCATAGTATACCACTTGCTTCAGAGTACGTAGATCGCTGTAAACGCAACCTTTTTTGCTCTTTCAAGCTTCGAGAACCATTTTTGGGCGGAAATGACAAAATTTATATCTTTTGGGATATGGTAAACAAGTTCTGTTCGATTATTAAAAGCATCAAAGCAAATTCGACAGATGACGCTGCCAGTCTATTAACACGTTGTTAGAACTGAAGCAAGAAAAAATGTGATAATCTGAACAGTATTCATTGTTCTTTTATTAATAAATAACAATACAGCAAATATCATCATCATTTCATTATAAATTATTGAATTGTGGTACGACTTACAGCCAAGACAAGAACCCACGTTGATTCTTAGTTTCCTACTTTTCCAACTGCAGCCAACTTTCGCAGACTTTTTTTTGACATTTTCTTTCGCTTTGTCCACGAATATCAGAATTCCAATTTGCAAAAAGTAAAGAATTTTCAATTGGTACAACAATACAAATCCGTCATAGTTAGAAATCAAATTAGGATCGGTTTATTCTGTGCAAGGAATGACAAATACACAAATTACTTCGTTATAACAGTAAAACAAACAGTTGTTTACATATAAAGACTTTAATGGTGAAAGAAAGAGAACAAAATTAGGACGCATCAGCGACGTGCTTTTAATGAACACATTACTTGTTCACGGCACCTCAAACTCCGGCAGCAGTCTGAGCAAAGCAACAGCGTGCGCAGTGTTGGGCGACATCTGACATGTCCACGCATGATGGCGCTCACAACGAGGATGCATATTGTCCCTTGCCCTCGTCAGCTGGAGTTGAGGTCACATCGCATTTGCTGGCTCAACGTTTGAACGCCACAGGCCCACCGGCGCAAACTCTCTTGATGGGCTCACATTTTATACCATCGCAAGCGCAGACACGCCAGCAACAGCCCCAACAGGCTCTCCAACAACAGTATAATGAATATTTCTACAATTTGTACGCAACGCAACCAGGACAACCCGAAACATATTCAGTGTTACCAGTTGGACGAGGAAATTTTCTGAAAGTGTATCACTGCCAGGAAAATACAGCTAACACGGGTCTTTCAAATGAGAGCAATGCGTTATATCGTGCTCAAGCGCAACCAACAGCTCCCCCACACCAATTTCAACACCAACCGCAACCGGCGTTCCATATGCGACAACCACAACCTCAGCCTCCACCACCGCAGTTCTTCAACAGTTACGAGCTCTTTTCAAGCAATACTTTAATGCCGACGCCAGACAACCAAGCTACTCTGGGCCGTACTGAAATTAAAACAACAACAATGCAAGTGTCACAGCAGGCGCCTATATATATGTTGAATAGCCATGAGGAGCCTATTTTGTCGCAAACCGCCACCACTTCAAACACTAATATGATTATAAATAAACTGGTTAATAATTGGTCACCCAAAGTAACTGATACACCAATTCAAGCGCCTACTGTAGTGTTGAATTCAGAACTTCCTCTAGCTGTGCATGAGCTAGAAATTCCTAAATCTGGACTTGTGCAAAATTTAATCAACGATCCTGAACTCGCAGAAGAACCAACGCAAAATTCATTTGCTGCTGAGCCAATTGTGTCGCAACCGATGCCAGTATTGCCTGTAACTCGAGTGCCGCCCATAGATATGCCATCTACTGAAAACCAAAATGACCCCAAAGAGGCAGCGACTGATGTCGCAACTACATCACCTAGTGCCACACTACCGACACCAACAACATCAAGTCCTATTAATGCTGTGCCTGAAGTGAAAAAACGTATTGTGGCCGAAGTAAAACCTATGCGAATGTCCTATTCAGATGTGCTGAGTAAAATAAATAACCAACAACCTTCTACTGCACAATCGCACAACAATAAACAGTCATTGGGAAAAAATGGGAAAACCCCAGGGCCTGAGCGGAAGTTTGAAAACAACAAGGGTAACTCGGAAAACGGTCAAGCCGGAGCCGGTATAATACGGAGGCCAACAAGTATTGGTGACGAGGCGAGCATCCCAATGCGCCAAGGTAAAAAATCGCCTACACATGAAAACAAAGAGAACTTTCAGCAGCTGCAGAATAGCAGTAACTCTAAAAATCCCAAACGTTCAAATAACAACAGCAATGGCGCAAGCATTATCAATGTCAATAACTTGAGCAATACTCAGCAGAAGCAGGGGCCGAAAAGCAACCAAAAACCAACCACATCAGAAATCAATGCTACTTGCAGTGTTAACGGTATTAGTAAAAATAACAGTATCTCGAATGGTAAAAGGCGCATGAACAACAAACGCAATGACTTGGACACTAACAAAACGGAGGCGAATGTAACAAAGAATCAAAAACCAAATGCCATGAATATGGAAAAAGAATTCAATGGTTATTACAATGTCACAGCTAAAAATAGTGATGTCGGGGAACGTGCGTCCAGGCCAACTAATAATGGATTTGTTCCAACTTCCACTAGCACTAATTCGTCAACAACAACTAATCGCAAATCAAACAAATCCTCCTCTTCGCTATACGGCAATTCTAACGCTTCATCTTTCGGTACGAATCAGTCACGCACACGGTACAGCAATGCTAACTCAAATTCCTCCTATTCGTACTCGTCGAAACGCAGCCGGAATACTAATTCCTCCTATAGCAATACCTCGGCTGCAACATCGAATAGAAACTACGAATTAGCTAAAAAGTTTCTACGCGCCTGGCTGGAATATACCATAAAGATACTGACTTGGCTCTTCTATTTGATTTATGATATTGTGGTGCTCGGGTGCAGTGTGGGCTACGACCGTTTGGTGCATGCATGCGAGTGCGGCATTGTGTATGCACAGCAATTGCGCAAGGACTTCAAACAGAACTCGAATAAACCAAGTATCTGGCTCAAAAACTATTGGCGACGGTTTGATGCGCGTTTCAAAAAGAATTCATACTGGGCTCTTTGGCGACGCTTCTATCAAAAGAAGCCACCCGAACCGACAACGGAAAGTATGAAAACTGGACGGCTGCCACAGACGGGCGAGGAGGCCATGTATTCGTTACTTAATTGTAAGGGAAAGGATGCTTATAGGTAAAAAAAGTGGTCTAAATTTAATATTCAAGTGCGTCAAAGTTTTATGTTTGAATTTAATGTACAGCATACTGGGGGTACCGCCTGATTGCTCACAGGAGCAGATACGTAAACACTATAAGAAAATTGCCGTATTAGTGCATCCAGACAAGAATAAACAAGCAGGTGCCGAAGAAGCTTTCAAAGTGCTCCAAAGAGCCTTCGAATTGATTGGAGAGCCGGTAAGATATTTAATACGTGTAAATATACCCTTTTTTACACTTGTTTTGTTTTTAGGAAAAACGTCTTGCCTACGACCAGAGTCTAGCTGAAGCCTTACACGCTGAAAAAGCGTGGACTGAGCTGCACGATTTGCTATCGCAATTGCAAACAAAAATAACCGAAGCTGCCAATACAATAAGGTACAAACTCTTGCCGTGTATTGCACAGAAAAATGATTACTAATTTGTCTGGCTTATCCAAATGTCTAGGTGTAGTACTTGTGGTATGAGGCATCCTCGCCGAATTACGGATCGACCGCACTATGCCGCAAGGGAGTGCGCTTCGTGCAAAATTCGGCATTCAGCCAGAGAAGTTCGTTTCCATAGAATGCGTTTCTATTAAGCATGTAATTCATTCATAATTAAAAATGTTTGCTTACCTTATTTTTAGGGCGATATTTGGGCGGAAACTAGCATGTTGGGGTTGCGATGGAGATATTTAGCGCTCATGGAGGGCAAAGTCTACGATATTACAGAATGGGCTAACTGCCAGAAAGGCGCACTTTCACACTTGGAGCCGAATTCTCACATGGTGCAATATCGTATTGTGCGTGGTGCGCAGCAACAACAGCAGCAACAGCAACAACAACAGCAGCAGCAGCAAGCTTCCACTCATTCACCACATCACCAAAATCCTCAGCAGCCTGGATCACATCATGAACGAAATAGCAGTGGAAAATTCAAACGTAATGTTCCGCCCAGGTATTTAAATTTACGATTAATATATTTTTCTTATGTTAAATGCGTTTACAATTACAGCGAAGCATCATTACATGAGTTCCTCGATAATTTGTATAGCGGTCAACATCCAAATCCGGCAAATTTGTCATCGGCGTACACAAACCCTTCGCGTAGGCGTACACGCCGCAATTAATTCAACTTCATGTGGATTATTTGCGAGCGTTTTCTATTTTAATCTATTAAAAAAAAATTCTTCAAATGTACAAGTTTTTATTATTTCTTTTAATTGTTTATATGAGAAATTAACAATTTTAACTTAAGATATGCATTATTGCATCAAATGACGATAGAATATTTGACATTATTATTCTTTGTTATATGTATATGTACATGTGCGCATGTAAATTTGTAATGCATATGCAATTGTACGTACATACGTGTACTAGTTTAGTAGTTTGAAATTGCAGACATGCCTTTATTCTCGATTTTTCAATAGCATAAATCTGTGTACGTCGCCCTTTTAATGGCACCGCAATTGCAGTTGATGCAAATTACATATGTATTTAATGTACTCGTCTCGTTTAAACGCCATTTCTACCAAATACAAGAAGTATCTTCTAAAAAAGAAGCAAAAACAAAAAAAAAAAAATACAACTTAACAAAATTATTTCAAAACTAAACTAGCAAAAATAATATGGCGTTTGAGAAGAATTTCACACTGTACGTTATCCATACAAAAAAAATTAATGAATGCAATGGATGTGAATGTTCTTTGCTATGTATTGTAATTAAGTGCATTTGATGTATCAATAATTAAAAATTAAATAAATAACATAACATGCGCTAAATGCACAAGTGGCGAGCATGCAAGCAAAATTGTTGATAAACCTTGACCTGATGGGATATATAAGTACTTATAAACGCGGAAATATTGATTCTGATATGTTTTTGTAGTTTCATTAATTTTCAATTGGCGAAGTTTTTTTACACGAATACCAATAATTTAAAAGAAACTAGTGAAGCTAAAAACTAAAAACAATTAATATTTGGTAGGGTTATTTTTTCTAATCCTCGAATAATTAGGTGTTTTCTGACGAGAAAATTTTTCAAATTGAGCAATCCGTTAACTCCCAAAACGATAAGTTTTATTTGACTGACTATTCATACGAGAATATGAGTCATTGATTGGCCACCAGGAGGCAGCACCCGTCACAGGTAATGGTTTGGGCCGATGTAACCGCAGATGGCTGATCTCCAATAATTTCCATCGAGCCTGGCGTCAAGGTAAATGCGAAATATTATCGGCAAAGTATTCAAGAGGTTGCCTTGAAGCCGTGGGCAGACAAACATTTCGGTGACAGATCATGGACGTTTCAACAGAACTCGGCACCGTCTCACAAAGCTCGAGTGAACCAAGAATGGCTAAAAAACAACGTTCCGAACTTCAGAAGACCACACAATGTCTCTCAAATTCAGCAGACACGACTCCGATGGATTATTCTCTTTGCGCCATTTTGAAGAGCAAGGTCCGAACTAAAAGATTCAGCAGTCTCGAGAAACTGAAAATAGCCATTGTCCGCAAGTGGGCCAAAATACTTGCAAGTCGCAAATCGCTTGCTGGCAGTACTTGGGGCAAAGACAAAGAACTGTTGCTATCGACATTTAAGGCAATTGGTCGGCCGGTTCTGATTTATGCAGCGTCTGTCTGGTCGCCTGGAACTAGTGACACGGACATGCCAAAATACCTCCATTCGGACAGCGACCGGTTGCCTCCTGATGTCCCCGGTTCAACACCTACACAACGAGGCACAAATGATTCCAGTAATGGAGCATAACAAACTGCTCAGCAAGCAGTTCCTGCTGGGATGTTACCGCAGGTTTCACCCCTGCAGACACCTGCTTGAGCCTGAGCCGCCTCCCAGGCACATTAGGAAAAATCTCTTAAACTACGCTGACGAAATCCAGGACAAAACTGACCGAAATCTATTGGACCTGACAATGTTTAGACAGTGAATAAAAGACATTCGCCGGGAGACCGTCACCAGCTTCTTAAGTGAATGCCGTCCAGTGAATGCCGTAATCGGAGTCCAACCGCCACCTACAGCAGATGAAGAGCTCCAGCTTCCTCGTGAGACACGTGTAACACTGGCACAATTACGTTCTGGATATTGTAGCAGGTTAAACTCCTACTTATCCAGAATCGACCCCGACATACCAAACATATGTCCCCGCACGACACTAACCACCTTTTCACATACCCCCTAAAACCGACTCATGTAACCCCCCTCTCCCTCTGGACCCATTCCGCCGAAACAGCATGTTTCCTGGGCCTACCTCTAGATGAGCTAGACGAAGACAACCGGCGATATGCCCGACACTGGCGGGGCTACTAGTACTGTTAACAAACAAACAAAGCTGCAAGTCTTATTCGGGCAGCTTGCGATTCGTTTTTGAACCGTCTCAAGGCCATAGTCAAGGCAAAAGGTGGTCATATCGAGCAAAAGTAAATTGATTTTTAATTTTGTATTATTTTTACACATTTTTTACTTTGAATTGAATAAAAGTAATTTTCCGAACTAAATTTATTTTATGGCTAATTGGTTACACTTCGAGTGCCGAATTCTGTATAAATGACGTTCTCACCACAGTCGATCCTATGGATTTATATCCGACCAAGGACTTTTACTTCAACCGCATTCCTCAAAATGTATAGGGAATTGTTTACGCTGTTATGCATCTTGTGAGTGGCTTCGGAAGACACACTGGGGAATGAGTCCCGCCACAAAATATTTGATGGGCTGTAGTTTGGTTATTTCTAACGTCTGGAAATATACCGTTAGCCATATTTTAGTAATGCCGATTTTTCTCTTCAAAATCATGCCGTAAGTCCTCAGTTATTGGTTCGCACCGAATTTATGCAGATCTAAATTTACCCGAGTGCGTAGTTTGCGTCCATTTTTGCATAGACAGTCCACGTCAAAAGAAAATGTAAACCATATATTGACAACTCTAGGACAGTATCATCATCATCATCAAAGTTAATTATTTCATCTTCCACATCAGATACAAATTTTTCCAGCTCGTTTTCTTGTAGAGGCCGACTTCTAGACCACATTTCCATTATTGCTTTAAAAGAAAATCACTCTTTATAGAAATGGAATTAAAGAAGATAAAAATTCACTTTTGAGTAGTTTGATAAATTTTGACTATTTATTAATTTATTTCTTAATTTTAATTAATTTTATGCAAAAATATAATTCATACTACCACAAAAACCATATAACGCAACTGACTAATAATTCACTAACTAATTTTTATGAATTTGCTATTTTTTTCTTATTACTTTATTTTTAGTTTATGTAGTTTTCTGTAGTATAAGATAGTTTTACGATATTTTTCCCCCCTCTAGAATGGAAAGCCTGTTTCTGATAAAAATTTTCTTTATGAGAATAAAATCTAACCATTTTACGATTTTATCTGATATTTTTGAATGAATTAAATTTAAAAATTCATTTTAAATTTATTTTACCTAAGTCTTAACAAAAGAGGTGTAAATAAAAACTTTAAATCTGCTTCTGGAAAAAAATTAATGAAATAGGGGTAAAACTTAGTGTGTCGTCTACGTCAAAAAAATAGGGGTGTCTTCCGATGCTAAATTCGTAATTAGTCTTGTGTACATTTTCAACGAACAAACGATTTTTTCTCCTTCATTCGCAGTATGAGGCTTGAAACTTAACTAGATCGACGATTTCCGAGCAGTTAATATTATAATTTAAAAAATTATAACCCATAAAATTAAAAAATACAGGGTCCGGCACTCGAAGTGTTATCAATTAAAAAGGCCATCAATTTAGTTTGGAAATTTCCTTGAATCAATTAAAAGTAAAAAATATGTGAAAATAATACAATATTAAGAATCAATTTACTTTTGCTCTATGTGACTTGACTATGGCCTTGAGACGGTCCAGAAACGAATTGCAAGCTGCCCGAATGTGATTTGCAGGTATTTTGGCCCCCTTGCGGACAATGACTTTTTTCAGCGCGTGGAGGCTGATGAATCTTTTAGTTCGGACCTTGCTCTCCAAAATGGCCCAAAGAGAATAAATAGTACATCGGATTCGCGTCTGGTAAATTTGAGACCCATTGTGTGGACGATATGAAGCTCTGATCGTTGTTTTTCAGCCATTCTTGGTTCACTCGAGCTTTGTGAGACGGTGCCGAGTTCTGTTGAAACGTCCATGATCTGCCACCGAAATGTTTGTCTGCCCACGGCTTCGAGGCAACCTCCTGAATACTTTCCCGATAATATTTCGCATTGACCTTGACGCCAGGCTCGAAAACGATTGGAGAGCGCTAATTTGCGGTTACAGTGCCCAAACCATAACCTTTGCCGGGTGCTGCCTCCTGGTGGCCAATCGAGGACTCAAATTCTCGTATGAACGGTTGATCAAATAAACCCTATCATTTTGGGAGTTTACGAATTGCTCAATTTGAAAAATTTTCTCGACAGAAAACATAATGTTCGGAAACTGACCGCTTTCTGCAAAGCGAAGCAACTCCTTCGCTCTCTCAAGTCTGGCCTGTCGCTGTTTTGGTGTGAGATCATGCACCTTTTGACTCCTGTAAGGTTTGACTTAGAGATCATTTTTCAGTATGCGGCGGATGCTATGGTCAGATATTTTCAGGTCTTTCGCCATTTGATTGGCATTTCGTCGGGGATTTCGCTCAAGTCGCTTCTTCACTTTTTGAGCCATTTCACGTGACGTTGCAGTCTTTTGATGACCACCTCCATGACGTTTCGCGATGCTACCAATATCATTGTAACGAGTAATGGTACGATAAAGAAAAACTTTATTTACTTTAAGGAGCTCGAGCTCGCGAACATTCGCTGGTTGTGAGTTTTCGCGCGCTGAGCTGTCATTTAGCCAACTAACAGACAGCTGATACCCGTGCATCAGCAGCACGAGCGGTCTGAAGTTGGTAACACCTCGAGTGCCGGACCCTGTATATTTATGCCTGTCAATATATAGTAGTTTGGAAGACCATTCAGCCATAAATAGTAAAGTATGTAAAGCAATTTTTGTAAAACTTCTTTGAAATTTTTCAATTTTATTACAGTACGGTTCACAGTTCGTATTCCAGTCCAAGTGACTACGCACAAAGCATAGATACAGGGTTTTGAGAGTTAACGAATCAATAAACTCAACGGAATTCCTACGTATGAAACAGATCACAGTGAAGGCTTTCGACGCAGCATAGTCCACGTGACTGGGAAATGATTTTTGGCGGTATTTTACATCCATAAAACGTCAGGCTATACGACGATCTTGTCTAGAAAGATTGTTTATCGACCTTTTTTGGTCTTGCTTGTTAATTTGCGGAGGCTACCAGCCCTTTTTGGAAGGCATCCTCCTAGCCGCCACATGTGGCGGCATCTTCTAGAGATCACAAGCTCCCCCGAAGGAAAAATTGATGTTGTGAATCAAAAGCTAAGCCTATGTCAGTGTCAAAAATTATTGTTGTAGATTGTTTCACAAAAGTCACGACACAGCACTTATTAACATTCAAGTGTAATTATTTGAGGAACAGCAATCAATGAAATTGTTCAGATCAGATTGGAGATCAATGCGATCAGTTGTATTGAGAATCTCAAAAAATAGCTTCACATCATCTGTATACATAAGGTAATCTGTGGTTGTGAATTGTTTGAGCCGATCATTAAAAAATAATAAAAGTAATCAAGGGCCTAAATGTGTTCCTGGTGGTATGTCTGACAATTATTGAAGTTTGTGATTTCAGTGCATCTACTATATTTAAACGAAAAGTTGTCTATCGGCTAGGAAGTTTGAAAAAAACCTAGCAGATTACCTGTTATATCAAAGGCACGTAGTTTCTGTAGAAGAATTGCATGATCCACTTTATTAAACGCTTTGGAGATGCCCGTATAGATGACATCCAATTAAGCTTGATTTTCATATGCAGTTATTATTTTAATGGTGGTTAAAGCTAAATTTGTGCCAGTTGATCTTAGGGGAACAAAACCACGTTGATGTATGGGCATGAGTGACTGGAGATGAGCGAACAATTTAGCTTTGAGCACATGATCAAAAAGTTTTGCAAAATTACTCTGTTTCACAATGGGTCTATAATTACTGAACCACCAACGTTAAGAAAAACAGCTTTGCTTAGGCATTTATTAAATAAGTTTGCAATTGGGCTCTAGATATGAATGAAGAATTTAGCTTAAAAGGTATTGGGACATAACCTTCGTGGTCAGTTTTTGAACTTATTTTAAGGTTATAAAGGGTGATCAATTTAGGGAGTGATCAATTTAGACGGGCTTTAAATTAAAATAAAACAACGAAAAATCAAATCGATTGGGCAATCTTTAAAATTTTTGTATAGAACCATTCATGCTGGTTCCTAAATATGGTATACGTAGAATCTCTCTTGCCAACAAGTGCTACTTTGGACTACGTAGGCAATGGAGTAGTAAAGTCCTCTCTCGACGAACAAAACTAACACTCTACAAAGCTCTCAGTATGTCCGTCCTAACGTACCTATGGCGCAGAAGCATGGACGATGACAACACCCAATGAAGCGACGCTTGGAGTATTTGAGAGAACGTTGGCAACGGCGAATATCGCAGGCGATGGAACGATGAGCTGTATGAGCTTTACGACGACATAGACATAGCGCAGCGAATAAAGATCCAGCGGCTACGTTGGCTGGGTCATGTCGTCCGAATGTATACAAACGCTCCGACTCTGAAAGTATTTGATGCGGTACCAGCTGGTGGTAGCAGAGAAAGCGGAAGGGCTCCTTTGCATGGAGAGGGACTTGGCTTCGCTTGGTGCGTCCAACTGGCGCCGGTTAGCACGAGAAAGGAACAACTGGCGCGCTTTGTTAAACTCGACCAAAATCGCGTAAGCGGTTATCGCGCCAATTAAGAAGAAGGAGAACCATTCATGACATTTATTTTTTTAAGGGAATTCCTTTCAAATGCTGGTCGTAACGAAGCTGGCTTATCTACAAAGCATTTAGACTTTACATACCCCCACAAATAAAAGTCCAAAGGTATGATATCGCACGATCTTGGTGACCAATCCTCTGGTCCGAGACGAGAGAAAAATTACTCACCTTACCGAGGCAGTAAATCCATTGCTTCACGGGCAAGGGCAAGTAGCGCCGTCTTAGTGGAACGAAATTTTGTGGAGATCAACGGCTTCAATTTCCGGCAGCGCCAGCCTCGTCTTTAAAGAAATATGGGTCGATGATTCCTCCAGCTCACAGATCGCACCAAACGGTTGTTTTCAATGGATTCAATGGCTGCTCTTGAATAGCTTCGGGTTGCTCTTCAGCCCAAATAGGGCAATTTTGCTTATTGGCTTCATCGCTAAACACCATAAGTTGGCCTGAGAGTGCAAACGTGGTTGAATTATGAATTTAATAATTTAATTTAATAAAATAAATCTGGACATACTTGTAAGACATCAAAGATGGCTTGTGCATTGAAATAAATCGAATGTTAAGCGCGCTATATGACAAGTTGCGCAATCTTGTTAGACCCAATGTCGTCGATGTTTAGCTGACTAGTTTTTGGAGACAAAAATTCAGACAGAATGGCTCGGCCGCAACTTGAAAAGTTTGTTCTGGCGTTAGACGATTATGATGACTTGTCAAACCTTACTGAACAGAAATGTTAACGCAGTTTGCCAATCCCAGCTGTCAAAACATAATTATCGATATCGGTAGTTCTCATGCAGCTAAAAAGGCATCCGATATTTGTACATATAATTGGCGCTTATATCCTTTTGGCGTATCCGGCCCACCTCCTCCTCGAATTTGGGGCGTATGTGTTGATGTTTTGCCTTCTCTAACCGCTGGACGCCGCTGGGCGATTACTGTTAGAAAAAAATTCTTCTATCATTTTTGTGTTTCGTGCCCACTGCTGGTTTCGAACTCGGACGCTGCCCATTCAGCTTCGGAAGGAACAAAGGGCGTCACAAGAGCTTTCAAAGGTAGCTAATTTGCAACAATTTTTGCAAATTATGAAGTTTAGGTGTTCATTTATGCAAAAGCTAGAAAAGTAGGGGAAAGTGAGAGAACAAAACGACATTTCATTATTAAGTTTTGGTGGTCAGGTATCCAAAAAACTTGCAACGTAGGGGAAAGTGAGAGAGAAAAATGACATTTCATTTCGAGGGGAAGTTTCGAGTTTTTACTGGATGCATTTTTACTTGTAAAAATTTGCAAGTGAGAAAAAGAGATGATCCCAAAGTAACAATAAATACGAAATCAAATTTGCGAATTCAGTCAAAGATCTAAATTTAAATAAAAATTGTGGTTAAAATTAAGAATTTAAGTAAATATTTTTTAGATTGTATTTATAAAGTTTATTTGAAGGCATACTTATATTAAATAGGAATTGGCCAAGGATATAGAGGTATCTACTTCTGAACCACAACCTCCACTAACCATTGCTGCAGATTCCGAAATACAAATCGGAAGTATTGAAGGTATCTTTTCTGATACTAAGCTTGTTATTTTGCGTTTTATTTGCTTTATTTTTTTTTTATTTAACCCTTTCGCTACTGCTGGGACACTGATATCCCACAGCATTTTCACTTCACCCTGAAACTTGCAATTTTCATAGGAAACTCAACCAAAATGTCCTAATCAATAGCTGCGAACAATACCTTCAATTTACCGTTATCCGCATTCCACACTGTTTCAATCGTGTTTAGTTTTGATCAGTTGTTTGAGAGCAGTCGCTAATATTGCATCAAATTTACGCGTAATTTTGGTGAAATAATACGTATTTTTATAAGTGTTAATTTTTCTAAAGAAAAATATTGCCCATTTACTGGTAAGTGCAAATATATATTTTAATAAGAGTTTTGTGAAAAATATTCAGCGAAAATTAATTTTGGGATGCATGTGTCCCAGCAGGGCTTTATATAGGGACATATATGTCCCAGCAGTACGTTGTACATAATGTATCACACAGCTAATTTTTTTATTTTTGCAACTTCGTAGACAGCAAAAATGTCGAAATTAAATCGCGATCAAATTAGTGCATTACTTTAAGAAGATGATGATGAATCCATGGAATCAGGAACTGATTTTAGTGACGAAAGTGATGATATTTATAGTCCTGAGTTAGATAAAACCATTGGCAATGACGATTCTTCCAGCGATTCAGAGAAGACCGGATTGAGTGACGAGAATGGTGGCATATACGATCAACCTGCACGAGGTGAGGAAGCCTCAGGCACGGTTATTTGGAGCACACCGAATGAGTCGTTTGTTTCCAGAAAATCGGTTAGTAACCATCGCGAATGCAAAATTGCAGTAAATATTGGGCGCCACTCAACCCCCTACGAAATTTTTCGAAAATTGTTTCCAAGAAGCATGTCTTTGTACATTGCCCAATGTACTAATGAGAGGCTCAGGAAAATACCCATAACGGAGCGAAACAAAAAAAATTCTTGAGACGGACTCCGGTGAAATTGATATATTACTTGGATGCATGTTTATCATGTCGTATAACCATGTGCCGTCGATTAAAAACTACTGGTCGAATCATAACTCATTGAGCAATGAATCTATAAAATCAGCCATATCACGTAATCGTTTTGAGCAGATAATGTCTAAGCTATATTTTGCTCCAGTTGACAAGCCTGCAGATGCAGGAAAAACCTATTACATTGACGATTTCATGAATTGCTTGAAAACAACTTTCAAAGCCTGCCGGGATGATAGTAGCTTCCAAAGTATCGATGAACAAATGACTAAATTCAAAGGGCGTTCATCACTCAAGCAATATATGCCACTCAAGCCAGTGAAACGGGGCATCAAAATGTGGCTTCGCTGCGATTCTTTGACTGGATACACCTATGACATGAGTATCTATTGTGGAAAAGAAGGATCTGTCCTTGAAGGGACACTCGGCGAACGAGTTGTGAATGATCTTGCAGCAACGATTTCTAACCCTGACGCGACACTTTGCTTTGATCGTTTTTTCACCACTGTTAATCTTATTAACAACATACAATATCCAGCTTTGGGAACATGCATGTCCAACCGGAAGAGTGTTCCGAAAATACCAGAAAAATTGCAGCGAGGCGAAGCTATTTTCAAAGTTAATTCGGCGGGTACGAAGTCAAACTAAAACCCTTTAATTAATTTTTTAAGTAACTTTCTTGATTGCAGGTACCATAGCGGTAAAGTGGCAGGACGTCAAAGAGGTAATGCTGCTCAGTAACTGCCACACATCTGAAATGAGCACTGTTAGACGCAAAATGAAAGATGGAACTGAGGCAGAGTTTCCATGCCCTGACATCGTAAAGACGTACCGCGCAATAATGGGCGGTGTGGACTTGGCAGATCAAAAGTCGGGATTGTATGATATAAACAGAAAATCAAATAAATGGTGGAAAAAAGTATTTTATCGTGGCATGATGATCAATGACAAATGTGGGGGGGGGATCATTTACCCATAGAGCAGTCTAAAAGACGTCGGTGCGTAGCATGCGCCAATCAAAAAGTCGAGAAAAGAACAAAAATTATTTGCCGGGCTTGTAATTTGCCATTCTGTATACAATGTTTCGCTTCATCACATTCATAAAATAAATAAAAGTACAAATCATATGTTATTACCAAAAAAATGTTTCTACTTTCTAGGTGTAGTTTGTACCCTGTTGGGACAAATATATCCCATTTTTAAATACTGTTGGGACACATATGTCCCACCTCAAAATACCGTTATCTACATAAGTTACAAGCTTCATCTTGTTTCTACGCACATAAAGTACCAATGGGTATCCAAAAACTCAAAAATAAAGTTTGAGCAAATCGCCTCTAAAAGTCGGAGCGAAAGGGTTAATACGAGCAAGCTCAACCGAATTGTTTTTTTTTTTTTTGAATTTTTGTGATTTTTCTCGCTAACAATTTATTCAGCTGAAATTAGGAAAAATGGGGTTTAAAACCCAGAATCATACACATACAATTCTCTACTACGGTATTGGGGGAATGCGGGCGTGAACATTAAAAGAGTTGACAAGGTCCAAAGGCTTCCATCTTTTCTTATAACCGGTAGACCTGCAGGCACTGTACATTGCGCGCAGTGTAGCAATGAGGCTGAGCACTTTAAGTAAGTAGTCAAAGACAGACTATGGCCCCGATAAATTCCTGGATGGCACGTTGGGGCTTCGCAGTCAGGTGGACTATATAGTCCCGCCTATTCTTGCCATTACATCGTTCAAGACCCTCCTACCCTCAAGGAAATAGTGGAAACGCGACGTGGTAAGACAGTGCGAGTGCAGCCATGTATACACAGAGGTGGGCGGAGGTATATATTCCGAGCATCTGGGGATCTCCTTCAGGTTTCGGCTTCCCGACTGCTTTAGTGTCTTTCAGGCCACCTGATGGCAATAATGAAAGCCGTGACACTGGTATAGTGTGATGCGATACCTGGAGATGATATCTACATTTTCACTCATAGCCAGGCGGCGATAAAATCCCTCACAAAACAGTCGACAACCTCCAAGACAATGATATAGGTATAACAGTACTGAATGAAAGATAGCGTAATGAAGCCACTTGCAAAATCGCCCGACAGCTGTGGCCGGATCTCAATGCTAAACGCATGGAACTTCAACTAAGAAGAGATACGCACAGTATTAACACACTGATTTCAGTTATTACGGGGCACTGTCTAATCAATAGGCACGCCCAGAGAATGGGTGTGCAAACACATGGTTTCTGCAGAAGTTGTCTAGAAGAGGTAGAGGAAGAGACGATCTCGTACCTTCTGTGTCACTGTCCTGATCTACCCAGAAGTAGACTCGCCATTTTGGGTAGACAATCCTTTAATGAATTGGGAGATCTCGGCTCTGTCGGAATTAAGGATCTTATAAAATGTTTGAAAAGTACACATTGGGCCATGAGCCTGAGTATGTCCCACAGTGGACAACCGCTTCAACCTAACCTAATTTAATCAGCTGTTCGTAAAACTTGTAAATTGCTATTGGTTTTGCGTTTATGTACTCTTTTTTTTTTTTGATATTTTTCTCTTTGAGAGCGAATTCTCGGAAATTAAGTAACTGGATAATTTTTATGTGAACAGACCTAATGTTTCTATTAGCCTTACTTACCATTAAACACAACTACATGCATAAATACGTATCCATTTAAATGTAAAACAAGAATATTTTCACAATTTCAACATTCATATAAACTTTTATTTTAATAAATTTGTTGTTTCTATAGTTTTTTTTAATATTAATTACATACATTCAAATATTAAGTGTTTTACCACATATACATATATGAATTATATATAAATATATGTAAGTCCATACATGTAAATAGTTAACACAATAGAATTATAGTAAATCTATTTGTAAAACATATACAAATATTAACGGTTAAAAGAATAAACATTGCATACACCTAACTACATAGTATTGTTTTTTTTTTTGTTTTTGTTTTTACTACAGTCAAGTACACGCACACAAATAACTCTAAATATACTTCACCTGATATCTCAAAAACAAAAAAATATGTCAACTGCATAACAACTTCATGTATTAACAATCATATAGTTTACCATATAAATATATGTTTATACATATATATATATATTTTATTAAATTTTTTTTTTTGATTTTCCAACGGCTTGCGTCAAATAAAAACGCGCACTTTCTGTAAAAAAAAAACAGGTGTAAGTAAGCAGGGATCAGCTTTTTGACAAATTAACGTTTGATAAAATCTTCAAAATTGTTTCCTTCCAGTTTTACACAATAAAAATTGTAAAAACGTTCTTTGCAGACCAAACATTGAATTCGGCTTAGTCTTACTTCTGCAGATTTGGTGGGCATATTCATCACTCTTTCTACACTGCTTATAAATACAAACATATGTATCTACTTTTTCATAGCAGAGCATTTCATAATTAAACTCAAACAGTGTGGCAATATGGCCTTTACGAAATTGCATAGTAGCACAACAACAACAACCTGTATATATTTGCCATCACAATTTGTGTATGCCATGATGTCAAGCCATTTGCGCCGAATTGTGAATAACTCTAGTGCATTATTTTTCTTTTTTTTTATTGCAATAAACCAATAACAACTTGGTTATCGCCTTTCCTAACCGAATTATGGTACTAAAGAGCGAATGCAACTCGCAAAAACAATTCGACATAAACTCACTCGATAACACGTGTCTACACAATACAAATTGTGTTAGTGAATAAAATGCCGTTATTTTATTTTACACATCCATTCATTTAATTTGAATAGAAAAATGAAAAAAAAAGTTCCAAAGTTTTTACTTTCTCTTGCCATAAATATTAGCTCTCCCGGACCCTGACAAGCAAATTGGAACGTTACTAAAACCTCTAAAAATTAACAATTACTTCGTAATAACTTATTTCACACAATAACAAATCAAATATGCACAGAGTAAGTATTCAATTTGATTGCTGTACAGGCAAAATAACAAATATACAAAAAGGAGCAATTGCAAATTTTATTTGTGATAGGTAAAAAAATAAAATAGTATTTTTGTTAATATTATTGTACTGCTCCCATTTTGATAGTTTATTCTTCTGATCTTTTTTTATTTAAATTAAATTTAAATATTCACCTAAATTACATTATTAAATTATATAGTACAGTATTAATAACATTAATATTAAATCAAAATACGCGTGTATGTGTATGTTTTCTAACAGACAGATACTTACTATGAAAATATTCCATATCATATTAGTAAATATTTATTTTCACATGGCAAATAAATTCATAGTTTTAACACTAACTTAAATTTATTTTGCAAACTATGGATTTGTTTTTACAATTTCTCTCACGTATATTTATTTTTCTCTACGCTATTTTAATACACGTTACATATGTATACATGGTATATAGTGTAGAGATATACACACATAGAACAATGTAGGACTTCAAAATATTCTTATTGTTGTATGTATAAATAATATAACACACATACATATGCCTTTTCATGAGGAACTGCCCCTCCTCAACTATTTCTATACCAATTGTTTTTTCTGCATTTTCAGTTTCTTTTTTTTTTTTGTTTCTTTTTTTTCAAATTACTCAAAGCAGCTTTTGACTAGTAGCATTTTTTGTTTAAGTTGCTTTTATGCATAGCAAATACAGACATGTACTTGGATGCTACAATTTCACGATACGTCTTTGCTATACTACAGACATGCAAAGATGCAAAAATCTTCTATAAATTGCACACTTGTTGCCCCGCAGCTGACTCAGTCTCAGAGTGCAGCAAAATTCATTTGCAAATGTAAAAATTTGTAAATAATTTATTGTTTAATTCTTTTACTAATTCATTACATGTTTAAGTCTGTTAGGTTTTGATCCTTGCACAAAACGAAACACTATTGAAATATTCCCTTTTTTATGTTTTACTTTTTCTGCTGATTTCAGTGTCAATAGAAATATATAATCATGAACCAGTCATGATATATAACAATTATTGTTGTTGTTGCTATTGTTGGTGGTTTATTATACAGAACTATTTCGCTCAGGTAAGTCTTCGCTTCACAATAATCGTAAACATTCCATCTGACAACCAGCTGACCAATCAAGCGCATGGCATTCTATCCATGGCAGACTATTCCACCCTGTATGCCATTACTCTACGCAGCATTCGATTGTCATCGTCCGCTATTTGCTGGCTCTTGACTGTTGGCTGATGCTTGGTGTGAAGTCACTTTTATTGTTTCATCCTATTTCACAGATGTCTGAGGTAGTGCTGTTCCTTGTAGTAGTAGTGCTTGAGGAAAGGTTGGCGTCCTACGCCACCCGACCAGCCGCGCGGCAAACTGATGCACCGCTTTCTTTCGTACACTCACGTACGTTTTTTGCTGTTGCTGTTATTGTTGTTAATTTTGTTTTAACTATTTGTTGCGCGTATGCGTATTTACCACCCATTACTGATGCTCTCCAATTTGGCCTTGGTCACAGCTGTAGCAGTGGCTGCCGCCGTCGAAGATACTGTACCGTTGACGGGGGGCAGTTGTTGTTTGCCTGCAGCTACAGCAGCCGCTGCCGCAGCGGCGGCAAGAAAAGTTGAAGACGATGTGGTAGGCATAAAGTTGACGTTGATGTTTATCGGATGCACCACCGGCATCGATGTATAGTTCTTTTCGAGCAAATCGGCACCATTGAGGAATGGCACCAGAACATTATAGTCAACGTTGAGCGGTACGTAGTAGGTACCCTGACCGTGCAGCGCAAAGATGGGTACGGCAAAAGAGCGTGCCGCGTGCATATTTGGCGGCACGTGCGTTGTGCTACTGGGTGTGCTCAAAAGTGTTTTGGCGCCTAGTAAGCCGGCGGGAGCACTCAATTCGGTCTTGATGTCGGCAAAACTGAAGGGCTTCTCATCGCGTGCGCCCAGCATGCTGGTGGTGGTGGTAGTTGGCGTGCGCACAGATGGCAATGGACGTGTATCACAGTCTTCCAAAGCGCTATTGCTATTGACGCCACCTACCGCTTCGGCCAACTTACGCTTCTTCGCCATGATGGGCGCAATTTCAGGCTCGGTGCCATCCTTCGAGTGTTCGGACAACGAGTGCGTATGCGAGTGTTCGCTTTGTAGTAACGGCGGCGCCGGACAGTGTTCGCTGGAGGTTTCTTCGTCATGTAGCTCGTGATTGAAGCGCTCCTTTATGTGATTTTTGTACTTGTAGTTATTGTTGTGCTCAATATCGTGCGATGACTCGGAGAAATTGCGCATGCGCGCTGACTGCAAGCTATCGGTGGTGTGCTGATGGAGGTTCAGGTGAGCGTGATGATTTAGCAGGGAGTCGCGCGGCGGCGGCGAATGCATGTTGGAAGTGTCGGTGTGCAAGAGCGGTTCACGCGACGATGACTCAAAATCATGATTACTCGATTCGTTGTGATGATTCAATGTTGCCGGGCCCGTGGACGTTATAACTGGCGCCTGGTGTGGGCGTTGCGGCGAATTACCCGCTGGTGCACCACTCACCACCACACCACCGCCATTGGGTAATGCCGTCGCCGTGCTGGTGGCATTATTCAAAGTTGCGTTCGTCGATGAAGTGGTGGAATTGCTGGCCGCATTATTTTGGCTGCCGCTGCTATTGTGCTCGTGCGCAGCACTATTATTAGTGCTGTTGGCAACCGCGGCAGCAGCCGCCGCGACAGCGGCATTACGTTGCAACTGATTCAAGTGGTTGCGGAAACTCAAATCCTTTACATCGTTATGATCGTTGCTCTGCTCGATGTCCGAGTTGCCCAGCATGTCTCGCAACTGACACAACGGCGGCGCCGTATGATACGCTTGATGCGGACTACCGCTCGACGCGCTCACATTGTCGGGTATATGACAGTTTCTCGACTTGTAGCAGTCATCTGCGAAAAATTATAGAAATGGGTAAGTTAAATTGCTAAGTAATGGAGTGAAATTGCTACACTTACTTTTCATCAGTTCCACGCAATGCTCTTGCAAGCGCGCCACCAATCGATAACAAAACTCCTCCATGTGGCTCTCGTAGAGAAACTTGGCTGCCTCCTTCATGCAATCCGTATAGCCCATGCGGTACTCGTTTTCCTTCTGAATGCACTCGCTCTGCAAATGCTTCAAGTGCCTAATGGCCATTTCGATGATCTCGGTTTTCTCAATGCGGCCACGCCCTTTACGTTGGTACTGCGGCGGAATGAGGCGTGAGAGGTCGGCCAGACAGGAGTTCATGCGATCGCGTCTACGCTTCTCAATAATGCGATGTGACAATGGATCTTGCTGTTGATGGGCGAGAAGGAAAATAAAAGAAAATTTATACATTAGATTTGCGTTGCAAGCGTAGATGAGTATGTGAACGTTTAAAAAAAAAAAAATAAAACAACTGTTAAAGAAGAAGAGAGAAGGGATAGTGGGTTAGCATTGCTTTATTATCATCATGACTCTTGCCATGCCACAGTAGGAAGTAAACTTTATTTCAAAATTTCAAAAATTCGCTTAAGCTACCAATTTATTTATGTATTTTGCTTTGAAATATATATGTAACTACTTATTGGTTATTGTAACTATGTATGTATACATATCCATAGGTATGTATGCGTATGTGTAAGTGAATGTAGTGAATGAGAGGTGAATAATATATTGGATATGCAGTGCTCGGAGAAAAGGGGGGCAGATGGGATTTTTATTTGAACCATAGGCGAAGGATATGAATGAATGTTTGTATGTATGTATGTACATAAAATGCATATGTATGTATTACTAGTTAAAATCATTTATAAAGCTAAGCGAGTAGGTGTGTGTGTTTGTGCACTACGATTTAGCATGAAGACTTTGGCTTTTTTTTTTTGGAGTCAAAAGCGGTCGTGTTCACAGTGCATTGTTTTTATTCATTTATTTCATATACATATGTATGTATGTATTTATTTATGTATGCATGCATGCATTTTAGCATTTTCTCTGTAATTGTTTTGCGTTTCTGTGCGATGATGCAGAACATTTGTACGAGTATGCGCGCGGCCGCTGCTGATCCACTGGGTGCAGAGGTGTCACACTAAATGCCATTTATTTCACTGTCTTCACTAAATTCCTGTCTTCTTCTTGTGCCACGCCCTGTCTGCGATTAGCTCTGAGCTCCCTCACCACAAATTTCTTTCTCTTTAGAACAACCATGCGAGCAATGAGCATAACGTTACGTTAATACGTGAGTAGTACGAGTTTATGTAAAGTACATCATCCCGATCCCGATCCCGGCTTGGTACGAGTATTAGAGAATTTTCATTTATTCTGATTAGTACGAGTATTTCGTTTGCGCTCATCACTTGGGTTGATTGCTAAATTTTGTTTTTGTTTTTTGCAAAAAAAGGTAAGGAAAATATTTACCCTCGAAGTTTTATTACGTCTTCCGGTGGCATATTCTGCATCATCCTCGCTGTACGCTGTTGCTGATGTGGAAAAATTTAAGCTAGATTCTGTGCAATAAGGAAAACTGGATACTGCTGCTTCGCTATAATTTGTATGTATGTAAAAAAAGGAGGAAGATTAAAAGTGAGTAAAAATGTTCGTCAACAAGTTTTGATTTATTTATTTGGAAATTAATACTTTATTCAAAGGAATGTAAATAAATAATAATTTTAAAAATACATAGATAATTAATTATGCAATATGGCGTACATACAAAATGCAAGTATACAAATTTCTTAGCGCTAATTTATTAAGCTATACAATTTTTATTTTTCTTACAAATTACGGGACCAAACAATGAGATCTCTGTTTTTTTTTATAAATTTAATTCTCAACATCTTAGCGATTTGTAAAAGCGCTCTTCCAAGTAGGCACACAGCGTGAAAATAAAAACTCAATGCATTTTATTGAATTTATTTTATTTTTTATTTTCGTAATTTTTAATTAATTGTTTTGTTTATTTATTTATGAATAATACATATTTACATATAATCATAAAATACATGTTTGGTTATAGCTAAAGTTATAACTATTTTGTATTTTTGTGTTGAACTACAAAGAATTTATTTATTTTCCATAATTTTATGCTAGCTTTTTACCAACGAAGCTATTTTTAATATTATTATATTTCTAGAAATGTCTTTCCAATTTAAATTATTTAAAATTCAAGCATTCAAATAAAACGTCATTTTTATATTTATTTCAATTTATGTTAGTTATTAAACTTAATTAATGTTTCTTTACCCCTTTTTCATTATTCGACGGAATAGTCCGCGCGAACAAAAACTCTCTCTCATAACCAAGAGCGGAATAATCGACAATAAATTATTTTTTTGTTTAAGTTTAAGCAAAATAAATAGTTTGGTAATCCTGTAACATTCTTTTTTTTTAGAACAAACAGTAAAAATCCTGCTTTGCTCATTTCGCGCGGCGATGCAAAGGTTTAAAATGAGTCCACTAAATTGTCCACCAAGAAAACTTTCGTTAACATTAATTAACAAACCTACAGCTAGCTGTGTAAAAGCTCATACGATTAGCTTTCAAGTTATAAATATTAATCAACCAACTTTTGTAGAATTACAAACTAGTGTGAACTAGAGTTAAATGCTAAAAAAGAAGTAGGAGAACGCAAAACTTTAGTCTCTTCGAATAAATATTCAGCAGCAGAATGCTAGAAAGCAACGTAAAATTTTCTGTCAAATAGAAAAATAAACAAAAGAAGCACGCAAACACAAAATTTTAGTAACTCCCAAAATGCGATAACAACTGATTTTACTAAACAAGTCTTAATATTTTTTTATTACTTATAAATTCCCTACTTGTTTTCTTGTTTTTTACTATGTATTTGAAAATATTTTTCCACTTTGTTTGATTGTTTAAATTGCAACTGGATCTTATTAGCTGTTTTCTTGGTTGCAAATTTTCGACAGAAACATTTTCCCCTCATCAGAAAATTAGCAACGTCCCCTTCAAATCAACTATCGCTTTGCGCTCTCAATTCCCTCTACTTTTAGAATTTTTTGCGTACGCAAACGCCAAAACGTGATAATTTTCAATAATTAACAGGTTCTCGAACAGACTAAATTAGAATTTACCAGCGTACCGAAGAGACCTTAACTAAACACTTGGTTTTGACATATCCGCTCAAAATATTTTGGCAAAGTACCAAAGAATTACAGCTGATCAGAATTTGCGAAACGTGCAAAAATGTTCAAGGCTCACATTTTCTCCGCCAAGCTTACAGAGCAGTTCGCCCACATTGCAGTGCGCTTGCTTTGTCATCTGCGTAGCTTATACGCAATACGGTCAATGGTGAGCATTACCAGCAAATGATTCTCAAGTTTTCAATTTCCCACGCCAACATCAAGGGTCTAACTATTCATTGGTTACATCAGGACGGTGGAAGAAGCACATAAAACTATGTAGAGAACTTTTGCTGGATGAATCGGCGCAATAATTATATTTATAATACTCCGCTTAGGTCATGTGAAATGGCCTCTTTATTCCTGTTCTATAGACTACATCAGGTCACCGACCTCTGCTGATAAACCAACTTCGGTTGTTGTTGTTACATTCGGCGCGTTGGTAGCGAGATAAGGACGAATATGCAAGAAAAAGTGGTCTAAATTTCTTGTAAACACTAAATGCCGTACAAAAGTTAATAAAGTCAAATAATCGTAATTTTATTGTATTTTTGTATGCTTGTTTAAAATTTTGTTTTTATATAGATCGAAAAAACCCGTTATAGATCTAAATTAGACTGTGCGCCAAGGAAATATTAATATATACATATATACACAGCTATTAATATTTAATAAGTGGTTTAACATATTCCACAACAACAAAAAAAAGAATAATAATTTTGTATTTATCGAGCAAGTAAAAAGAAATAATAAACAAGCAACGATACAAACATACATTTGACCATTTCAACATTAATTTTATGAGATATTTTAGCATAGCAAACGTGAGTTGCTTAAAATACTTGGCAAAGAGAAAAGAAAAAACAAAAGGCAACCAGAATAACACGAGAATCAATTGGAAAAAAAAGTCTCAAACAAAAAATTAAATTTAGTGTACACATTTACAAACATATCTGTGAACTTTTAACAAAACAACTTAAATCCACTTTGCACTTTTTTCCCGTTAAGCACAAATTTGGTTAGCCCTGCTACAATATTTTACCTTTTAATCAGTCATAGGCGGAGCTTAAGTATTCAGATCAATCAAAGTTGTGATAAAATATTTAATGTGGACATCAAATAACAGGCTTCATTGAGCCGAAAGGAGCACCTGTTAAATCCAAATAAGCTGCATTTTCAAAAATACACAAATACATACATACATATGGTATGTATACATGTAAATAAATATAATAATCAGCAAGTGGAAAAATTTCAAGAAAAATGTCTGTGATCTTCAAATCAACAATTTCAAAAACAAACAACTAATGCGGGTTCATTAAATTTACGCTTTTTATTTGTATGTATTATAAAATTTGTGGGTCCATAGCTATGTACCGAAGTATGTATGTATGCCATCCATACACCCACAGCTCGCTCCCAAATACTCATACTCGCATTCGCACTCGCACTCGCACGAACACGAAGTGGCGCTAAAATTGCTCGCACAGATAACCAAAACAGATGAGCCACAACCACAAAACTGAAAAACAAAGTGACTTGCACTTGAATCTCTCGCATGACAAAATCGCGATGTTTCAAGTAGAAGAAAGCTAATAGAAATATACAAAACTAAATGTGTACGGGTACATTAATACCTATGAGTATGTGTACATTTACATACTTAAGTATAATTAGTTGTTAATACCACCACTGGCCTTTGGCGCTACCACCATCTCAGCCAATTGATATGTGAGTTAAAAAAAACCAGATCGGAACGTATGCCATCTAAAAATACTGTGAAATGAAATTAAAAAAAAAAAACAAAACAAGGAGACAGAAGCAAAACACTAAAATACGAAAAAGCTGTCAAGAAAATACTAATTATGTAGACAAAAAAGTTTAATAGCAAACAAATAAAAGAAAGTAAGTAGCAAAAACTGCAAGAATCTGTTTTGCTTTCGGCACTATGTTTACACTTTCGTTTGGGTATAATAAAACTATTTTATAAATTACGCGATATGCATAGTTGGTCTGTTGCTGGGACAATAAAACTAAATGTCGTATAATCATAGTCCAATGTCATTTTACAAATGCACGTACAAGGTGGCGCAAAATTAATCACCCTATCGGAAGATTTATAGTTTTTGCAAATGGCGTCGCACGTCAATCATATTTGACACTTGTGAACTAAACAGCTGAAATATACAAAAAGGCAAGCAATGGAGCGCGTAAAGGTCAAAGTAAAAATGTTCATAATTCAAAAACATTTTTTTTTATTTAGTAAAAAAATTATTTGAAAACCGTGAGCGAAATTGGATGGAGGAAAGCGAAAAAGACTGCCTACGAGTACTAATCAATTACATATACTGGTCATTGAAAAACAAGATACTTCGGATGCAGTTCATAGGGATATGTTGGCTTTGGATTGCATCGAGATGTAAGTGCAAAGAATTAAGCAGGAAAAACGAAAAATTAAGCAATGCAAAATAGATGCAAAAAAGGCGATTGCGATTTTTAGAAAGACGACTAGGACAAGAGGGAATGCGGATGAAATTAACATTACAGATATTGACGAAATTAACAGCATATTCCTTGATTGCATATGACCTTGAAGAGAGCACAGCTTTGTTAGACAGCAATACTTCGATTTCAGATCCAATTCTGTCAGCTTCAAGCTAGAATTCGTAGCATTATCTGCAGACATTAGAAACTTAGTGCAACAGCAGTGTTGAGTCTGTGCCTGAGGTTCATGGAAAATTAATCAACCGATTGTGTAAGCTTACCCAAAAAATGTAATAACAGAAGAGATGTTATTAGAGAAAGAAAGCAACAAATTTGTGTCTTCAAATGCCGAAGAGATTCTTATTTTAAGAATGAAGCAGCTCAAGGCAGAAATTGCACATATGTTCTTATCGGGATAGGAAGACCTCTTTTTTTTATCACTTCAACTTTGTTTAGTATTTTCTTTCAAAAAACAAATTGTGGCTTTCTCCATGAATATGTATAAAGCAACTTCATCTAAATCGAATGGATTAAAACTCTGTTTATACAATTTAAGGCGCCTTAATAATCTTTCATCACTTATTATATCAAAATCTCTTTGAATTTTTCTTAAGCCTCAGTTTAACAAATTTAGACCTGACTTTATTTTCATGATTATACGCCAATGAGAGTAACTTGAGTAAAGTAGTAATAGTAGTAGTAGTAAAAAGCATGAAGGCGCAAAAAAAGCCATGACATAAGCTGCAAAATATTGACTTACAGAAAATAAACAGGAAAATATAAAATCAGCTATGCCAACTAACATCTATGGAAATTAAAAAATACACACTTAGTCATTTCGAACAAGTCGTAGACAAGTAAAATTAGTTGATTGAATCATTATATATAAATTATTATTTACTTCCGTCGTGCGATCATGGAATATTTTTGTTTACAAATACGTTGATTGTTTGGCATTTTTCATAATTTTGAGAGGGGAAAATCTGCTGGCTCAGTTCCCAAACTGCTGGCTACAAGAGAAAAAAGAGAGAAGGTTGCTCTGAAAGAAACGCTGGCGCCCACAGGTATTTCAAGTAGGCGAATGCTTTTCCTGTAACTTCTAACAAATTCCTGTAAAATCTGGCTCAATGGTAATAAGTAGTGTCTGTAATTTAACAGCTGTTACATAAACATTATAACCGATTACGGTTTCGCTTTAAATGTACGCCATTCGTAGTTAACATACAGACAACCATACAAATAGCTTAATAAATTGTATTTCCATGCCAATCACAAATGCATACATACGTTTTAATTTTTGAGTTTTTCTGTATTATGGCATTGTTATTCTTAGTGGGCACTTACATACATATCTACATATTGTATGGCGGTATTAATCGAAAATTGTGTCAATGTTTGCTCTGTACATAAATACGTATGTATGTATTTATACATTAAATGTACATAAATGAATTAATCAGTCTGCCTGTATTTCCGATTTTTGTCGAAAACAACGAAATTGACCTCGTTTTCGCTCAAATTTACTATGTTGCTTACGGTGACGAGCATCTGGCGTATGAGTTATGTGTAATTTATTAATATATATATGTACATATATACTACATGCTACGTATGTAAATTTTTACGATTTTTTTGGGATCTCGTTATTTCAATACCGGGATTAACTCCTAGATTTATATATTTATTATTTTGAAAATTTTATAATACTTTAATGTGTACATATCTGATCAAGCAGTGATCAAACAAGCATGAGGCAAAAAACTTAAAAAGTCAAAAAATGTATTCTGGGGTGAAAAAAGTGCATACCACTGTTTTTTATATTGAAAAGAAACCAGGCACTTTCAAACATATTCATCTTTGCCAAAAAGTTCGAATGTGTAAAGGAATGGCTATAAAACGGAATTTTTTCTCCATTTATGTAAATGCTTCTTAAGAAATTACAAATCCGAAATATCCCAGTATTTTTTTAACATAACAAATATCGGGATCTCAGGCTGCTGGGGTTGGCATCCCTAGTATGTACATATATGAATGTTTGTGTAATGTGTTGCAAAAACGTTGTGAAAAGCCATCCAGCTATTCGATGCTCGCCACAGCCACAGCTGCTTACGCCTGTTTACAATTACATACATGTACAACTGTGAACATGAAAATAGCAGTACCCTCAAATAATTATTTTGATACTTTTTGTTTCGTAAATTATCTTATAAATAGTAAAAAGGCAAATTTCAATACCAAATATCTACGAAGTATTAAGGGATTTCAGATGTGTAGAGTTTGACTGAATAAATCTGGCACCTACGTAAATAACGGTTCATTAATGGCGTCCTAACGTCTTTAAGTGCAACATTGAAATAGCAGTGCATTCAGTTTTTAAGGTTATACAAGGAATATTAATAAAAAGTAGGTTTTTTATAAATAAATACTTAAATATTATTATTTTTTTAATTTTATAATAACATATTTCTAATTTTTTTTTTATTATAGTGGCTGCAGCGGAACACCGCGCCACAGAACAACGAAAGCAGATACTGAAATTGAGAGCAATTGGAAGATTTTGCACAGAAATATAAAATATTCTTTAATGCTCAGCAAAAAATGATTTCAAATGCAATCAAATTTGTGGAAAAGTCGGAAAAAAGGGGACGAAAACGAAAAATTTCCTCCAAAGAGAGTCCCATGAAGGCAGCCATGTAAATGAACGTAAATGTTTCTGACATCACTGTACTTAAAAGACTAGAGGAAGCCGGATTGGCAACTCGCAGCTTCCGAGAAAAGCCACTCCTGACGCGAAAACATAAGGCAAAACGGTTGGAATTCGCAAGAAAACATGCTAACGGGGCAGCCGAACATGTGGCGTAATATTTTATATACTGACGAATCTCATATAATTTTGCATGGCGGCACGAATACACGACAATATGTATGTTAGACGTTCATCTGGCACCGAAAACCACCCACAATACAATCGAAAAACCATTAAATATGGGGGCTCAAAAATACTGATGTGGGGATGTTCTCATATTAAGAGAATGAATTTTTAATAGATAATTTTGCTCAGCAGAATTTCGAAATACATAGGTATGTATTACATAAATACATCATTTCACCATAAAGAATTTCATAATACAGAATTTTAACATTCAGATTTTCAATACAGAATATTGTACCATTCAAATTAAGTACCCAACCCCACCAGAATCACACTTATGTTAGCAGCTAAATATTTTTGATGTACATCACGAGAGTTGTTCTCCACAGAAAAATGTGTATTCTGAAAATACTTTACGAAGGTCGAAGGCAGTAGGAAAGGCCAACCATATGCAATTTTCCACTTATTAATTAAATATTTTCACAGGCTAAAGTTTATCTCGGAATATCGCAATATTAATAAATAATAAAATATTAGCAAATAATAAAATTTCAACTAGCTTGAGGCCACAGCAGCCAAAGTTATACACTTATTGTGTTTTATAGTTAACTGTAAATACAATTTTCAATACAAAAATATTAAAATATTAAAAAATAAGCGAACCGACATATTCTGACTTGTCTAAAATGTATTCAGTGTTGCCAATTAAGCGAGCTTTTGTTAGTCTTCTCGCATTTTATTTCTTCGATACTGCCGCCACACGTGAGCCATATGCCATTGTCTATTAATAACAATTTTTATTTTTGTATGAGGAGCTCACTATAAGAAAGGGGGAAAAATATTACTTTGTCTCTCCTCATTTTCAAAAAGAAGAAAAAAATCCAGTTAAGCATGTATCACGTTCCTGCAATGGCAAATGCTATGGAAGATCCCGTGTACGGTGCATGGTCGTGCTGCACGCGTGCATTCATCATCAACAATCGAGAGGCAAATAAATGCGACCAACGACGTCAAAGCCGCAGCCGCTTAACGTCAAACCTTTATTTTCGATATACATACACTCATATATTGTATATATGAATGTAAATGTATGTATGTATATAAGCAAGTGGTCGACTAAATTACGTGGCAAAAATTTTTCGATTTTAACTAAACACAAACGAGATCACTCGTTTAATTCATGAAAATTTACGCGGTGGGTATTCACCCGGCACGCTCTTGTTTTGATTCGTTAGTTGTTGCTGGCGCTGATACATTATAGTATTTGTTTGTGTCGGCCAGCTGCCAGCAAATTTTTGGTAAATCAAAGATGTTAAAAGCGACAAGTGTCGTAACAAAAAGGGTAGGGCAGTACAGCCACTGACTAACGGAATGACAAACTGCCAAAATGTAGTAGAGCTACCGCAAAACGACGCTCTTCTCTGCTTCTGCTTCATCTGTTCTGTCATCATCAGCCAATAGGTAGATGGTATTAAGTAATTGTGCGAAACGATAAACGAGCATCAGTAAGCAGGAGAAAAGATGTGCGAGAGGTATGACGAGTGGCCGGTGTAGAGCGACAGGTAATAAAGCTCAGAGCAGCGTAGCAAATTGTAATTTTAACAATGACCTATGTGACTCGTCATATCCGGTACGTGCTGACTGATGAATCACACGCCAGCACAATGACGAAAAACAGCATCGTGCATACAACGATGAGTGTACTCGTACAACGCCACTAACAAGCATACTAATCAATGCCGTTGAATCGTAATCGGCTGAATCGATCATCGCCGGCAAGGTGCGAGTCACTAGGGGGGCTCACCAATTTCGCCGAAAATAACTGGGAAGAAAATGAATAATTGTGTACAAATTGTTGGGAGGCAAGGCAGAGCAAATACCAATATTCAGCAAATACATGCATACAAGTACAATTATTTTAAGTTGTATTGTATGCGCCATCGCGCGTGCCAATTCGCCACTTTGCACACTTCAATAGACGAGTCACAACAGCAGGTATCCATACACAAGCGTGTAAACGTTGCCAAAGAATTTTGTTTTCGTGCATTTTGATGTATTTTTAAATCAAAACCGGTAAGGCTTTTGTATGCATTTTCAGCATACACATGCAGTTGAATATTCATGTACGCCATGTGCCACTGTATGAGTGAATGTATGGGGTTTTTTAGTCCAACTGCCGAAAATTGTGCGAAATCGTTTAGTTGGTTTTTATTTTTGTGTTTTTGGTTTTTTTGCTTTTTGGTAGAAGTGAAAGTCTTTCACTTAATCGATTATGACTCACATTAATTCGTATTTCTTCACTGTCATTAGGAATTCGAAAGCCAGAGGAGTTACGTACGTGCCTTTATGAAATTGGAGCAGCTATCATAGCAATGTGGATACGTATACTTATATGTATGTAAAAACAACGTTGGGGTAACATCATTAACAGGCCCTTAATAGCCCACTTACTCCACTTACTTTTGCTTACTCTTCCTTCTCTTTTTGTTTGTTTATTTTCGGCGCTGACATCACGACACTCTGCAAGGCGCAATTTTGTATTCTATCATTCTAAAAAGCGGCTGTTAATTTTGAACCCTCCGTTGGACAACTTGGGTCTAGCTTTTTTTCGTCCGGTTTGACGTTATTTTTAAAAGGTTATATCCATAATTTTAGGAAGCCTTCTGAAAGCCCAAATCGTTAGCTATAAAGAAAATGTTAAATTCACGACCAAAGTCGAAAAAGACTGGGCGAATCTGGGTTAATATTTCAAACTGATCTGTTAAGTAATAATTAATTTTATTGATTATTTGTTAGATTGTTTTTTTTTTTTTTTGATAAGCAATGATAAGTAATCGGTATCAACAATAGAAAAAATTTTTAAATATTAAAAGTTATAAAAATGTAATATATTTTATTTTATATTGTGTTTATTGATTAATATATTTTTTTTACTATGTTATTTTTGTTTTATTTAATTTTTTTATTTATTACTAAAATTATTAATCATAAATTTATCTTTTTTTTAATTTAAAAAATTTATTCCCGCTTTCTTATATCAACTTAGGTTGCCGCCCGCACCAGCAATGAAATAATCAAAATAAAAAAAATTGTTGTAAAAAATTGTTACATAAATTTTCATTATTACCGATTTTTTTCTAATTACAAATTAATCATTATTAAGAATAAAAGCTCTGGGTTTAGCTCTTGATTGTGCAGAGGCAGAGGAAAGTTTCACACGGCTGGGGTTAATCCCTATGCGGAGAGACTACCGTGCATGAAACAGCAAAATTATAGAAAAAGTTTTTTTCTAATAGCGGTCGCCCCTCGGTAGGCAATGGAAAACCTCCAAACTATTTGCTGTTCGGAGTTAAAACTTAAAATTATATATCCCTACACATGTGGCACAACATCAAGACGTACGTCACAAATACGGGGAGGAGCTCAACCAAACACATAACAGAAGTGTACGCGGCAATTATTATTATTTTTTTTTTAGAGTAACTAACAATCGGCGAATGCAAGACCCGATACCTACTGCAATTTTAAACGTGAAGCATCAAATGTTAGAAAGTGTTATCTCAACTATAAATTATTTAACGTTATGCTGAATCAAGTTAGACGTGAACTGATCACTTGATCTCTTTCTAAGTGCTAGACCTTTTTTTTATTGACTCTTAAAGTGTTAGAATGTAATGCTTTGTTGGGTTAACCACACCCTTCAATCATTCAGCACAGATGACGAGCATTTCATCAGTTTAGAATATTAAATTCATAAGCTATTTTTAGACCAGTTGAATCATGAAATAAAATATTTATTGTAATAATTTTCTGCTTTTTCAGAGTAAAACACAGTTGTTGCGACAGAATACTTTCAATGACTAAAAACAAAGAAAAAATCACGTTACAAACTTATCTGAACATTAACAACTCGTTACAATTCTACAAGTTGATGATTACAATATAATGTAGATATGTACATACATACATTGCGTAGACAAAACAACTATTGAGCCGAGTATACTGCATACACAAGCATATATGTATGTATGTGCTATTATATTTTTTAAATATTTTTCTAGTCAACATTTTTGCACACGCTTCACAATTAACCTACGGCCCATCTATCGTTTGTTGAGATCTTTCAACTTATCGCGACAAAACAAAGATAAAGCCGATGTGCAATAAAAAAGCGGTCGTGTGCACATGCATAAATATACAGCTAGCAATCAATTATGATGATTAGGCCTTCCGAAAAATAAAAATATATGCATACGCGAGTACACACATATACGCATGTTCGGGGAATAATAATTAACCCTCCAGTTTCCAGTGTCACCCAAGTGACGAGCGTTAAAAAAATATTTCTCCAAAGTGATTCCAGTGATCCAAAGCGATTCCAAATTTCTTTGAAAGAGTAGTTATATAAAATGGTGAATGCTTAGTAACTATATTTTTTTTGAAGTTCATTATTTAAGCATGTAAGGAGGCTCAAATTGTCTCAATAATAGGCTTCTTCGTTTGGCCAAGCGTTAGCAAGCGACGAATAGAAGAAGCAACTGGTATAAATAAACATATCTTGCCAACGCTGGAATAGATAGTGAGTTATACCAGGTTTTATGAGGTGAAACCGTACTCGCTAGCGGCGAATCGTGCTCAATAACTTTGTTGCAGATATAGCGGGTAGAGAAATGGCGAATCGAAGTCGCATAATATTTATGTACCAAGTTTTGATGAGTTTTATCAAGAAATTTTCTAGATACAGATAGATCCAGGATTCTGTGTCTCCTGTGGCCTAATGCCTCACAGGTGGTGATTAAGTGTCCCTAGACTCCTCTTCTTCACAGCGGAACCTGCATAATCTTGTACTAGATAACCCTATTGTGTTAAAGTGTTTATTACAGGCAAAGTGACCTGTAAGTTCTCCACAGAGTAATCTTAGGCCCTTTTTATCTAGAGTTAGAGCAGATTTTGCTCTGTCGGCATTGAAGTTCAAAAACTTTTTGGAGTGATTAAGGCCGTTCCACTCAAGTAGGTAAGTGCCTCTAGTAGGTAAGTGCCGTTCCAGTGTTCCCTGATTTTAGTTTGGACCCATTTTTTGGTTTCCTGTTTTATATTATTTTTTTTAAAGCCGAAAAATGTGATTGGTCCAATAAATAACCCTTCTGCCCCTTTTTTTTTCTTCTTCTTCTTCTTCTTTTTTGGCAATGTATGCAGATATTAACGCAGATAATCTTAAAAGCTATTTAACGCTGTCCCATCCATACATACATATGTACATATATAGTGCATCACCATATTAAAATTAGCTTAACAATCCAAGCGTATGCTATTATATCATTTCGCATTATTCGAATTTCACAAGTTTCAAAATCAAATATCGCACACTTCAAGTGTAAAAAGAGCAATAAACACTTACTAACGCAGTTGCACGATCTTTATTGCATTTTCGGTGTTTGTTGAGGCTCACGCGCTTACATGATTGTGAGTGAGCTGGGTGTTCTACATACAGTAAATTGAGGTTGCCGGGGTTAACTTTTTACTCGAGTTATCGTGCCCACGGACGTACGGATGGACTTCTCTCATCATTCTGACCATTTTTTTTTTCTATATATGTAAATAAAGACGTACCTACGTCTGTCTTTCAGTTCCTCTATGATGTTACATATGTACATACATACAAAAGTTATGTGAACAAAATTATAATACCCTTGGAAACAAGTGTGCGGCTATAAAAATAGTAATTACGTATAAGTAAAATTTGTACAAAATAGAAGCTATTATTATCTTATTTATTTACTTTTCGTCATCAAAACGCAAAACAAAAAAACTTTTTCAACTCAATTTTACTTGGAACTTGGAGAGTTAAAATGCTTGTTCAGGCTCATAAAACCAAAAGATAGTGAAAAATCGCCAGCATGTGATCAAAAATTTTATTAAGGCGTCAAATTTAGCGCAGTGATAATAAAATAAACGAATTCACACACCACTTCACCTTTGAAGCGATAAAATATTTAAGTTTTGTAGCAGCAATAACATTTGCAAAGCAATAAATGGACTTGTGTGAATGTACATAGAAAAAAAGATCCACGCGCTGGAATGGATAAATATACGTATATGTATGTATGTATGTATTGTATGTACTAATACGAGTCTCTGCTCGTACACAGAAACGGGGACTCGCAATACTCCATACATATGTATGTATGTAAGTGCCTACAAAAATACGAGTAGCGAACATTCTTTATATTCCTTAGCAGGGAACGCGCGAGTAGAGATAGCGAAGCAAGTGAAGTGGAATAATAAATGTGTACAATTTTATTATTACCATATCTACAATACACACTTATATATGTAGGTAAGTGTGCATGTATGAAAAGTATGTATGTATGTAAAATAGTGAGCCAGATTTAACTACAAATAACCTGATCTCACTAATTCGATAAATCCAATGACGTCAATGCCAAGTTTATTGAAAACACCAGCCAACCAATGAGCCAATGTGGGGTGTATATATGTATCGATTTATATGTACTAATATGGCATATATTTTACACACTCACGACATATATAAGTATGTATTTATTTATCCAAACAGACATATGTATATATGTATGTATGAATATACAGAGAGAATATATGTAACTCAATATATGCCTGGGTACATAACCAAGCAGTCGTATGTATGTATGTATGTCCGTAAAAGTGTTTATGCTTTTCGGAACTGCCGAATTTATTATTTACGTTATTTTGGTGGATTTCGTAAGGCTTGTAAATGACCTTCTAGCGTATCATAATAATAAATCGCTGTTGTTGTATACTTCTACAGGGCCCGCCATCTATCGTTACGGATTTGAACTAAGTATTATTTGAAGAATGGTAACACTTAGCTGTCATCTGATTTGACAGAAAATTAGTTTTATTCTTCCGCTGAACGAAAATGGTTGTGTACTCGTGTACGCTCAAAGAACGCTGGGAAATATTGCGACATTACTTTGAAAATCATGGTAATGTTGCAGAATGTGTGAATTGGGATCGACTTGAAGAAGATGAAGACTTTTACCGAAAAATCATCTTTTCGGATGAAGCTCATTTCCATCTCGGCGGGTATGTTAACAAGCAAAATTGCCGCATTTGGGGCTCAGAAAACCCGCACGCACTCGAAAAAAAGCCGATGCATTCACAACGTGTCACTGTTTGGTGCGGATTTTGGTCGAGAGGCATCATTGGTCCATTTTTCTTCGAAAATGGGGGCCATGTTGAACGAATTTTTGTTCCGAGAAATTGAAGAGGACGATATTGGTGGCATTTGGTTCCAATAAGATGGCGCTGCTTGCCACACAGCGAATGCTACGATCAATCTTCTGCGCACTGTCTTCGAAGATCGCATTATCAGCCGAAATTCTGATATCGTTTGGCCGCCTTGAAGCTGCGATTTTACGCCGTTGGATTATTATCTTTGGGGTGCCGTCATAGACCAGTGTTATGCCAACAAACTAGCAACAATTGATGCACTGAAGACCAACATACGCGATGTCATAGCTGAAATACAGCCGCATACAATCGAAAATGTGTTGAAAAATTGGACCGATCGTATGGGATGGTGCATGACTAGCCGAGGCAGCCATATGAATGAAGTTGTCTTCCATCATTAACCGGAAGGATTGTACTTCAAAATAAAAACAGTTGGGAAAAATATTGAGTAGTTTCTTTTTTATAGCATTTTTACTTCCGTAAAGTTATATGGCGGACCCTTTATAAAGAAGTCAAATTAAGCATAGAAACAACAAAAATAAACCTTAGTAATACTAACAATAGCAAACCATGCACAACCTTGACGTATTTAGGTCGACAAATGGAAGACGCCTACACCTTAAAACCGCCACCGAAGAGGCTAAAGCTTTTAAGAAAAATTTTTGCTTAAGAAGGATGACGTATTCAATCAGGCGGTTTCCGTTGTAAAGGTAGAAACACTATTTTACTGTATAGGTATGTTTTTTATATACAGGATTGGAGCTTAAACGCTTTATTGGGTGTTTGACCAAACTCCACCGCCAATTTATAGTGTGCGCCTTAATGTTTTTTCACTTATGGAGGTACCTAAAGTTTTAAGTCGCCTCCTAACGGCAGATGATTTCGTTTATTACAAACTTTTTCATGACAGAAATACACTCGGAGGTTTGCCATTGTCTGCCGGCAATATAATTTTGGTGCTTCGTGCCGAAAGCGACTTTCGAACCCGGGCTCTAGGGGCACGAATGGCAGTCGCACACAAAGCCATTCAGCTGAAGCGGCCGCCATTGTTTATGTTTTGCTTTAAAGGCAAATGTACCCTTTTATCCTATGGTCAAACTTTGACTTGGCAGTTTTACATTTAATACATAAAAGTTGAGGCAATGTTAAATGCGAACCCATTAATTGCAAAGTATAGCAGCATATTTTTATTAAGAATTCGGTACCTTTAAAGATATCTATTCTTGTTGTCTTACTGAGTCTATGAGGCGGAGCTGAGGCTCGTAAAGTTTATTCCAAAGTAAAAAACTGACGCCGACTCTGAATCTGTCCATAAAACAGCTCCATCAAGTCACGTTTTCATGGTGTTCTTTCCTAAATGTGCAAAAAACATGATTTTCGACTATATTTGAAGTTATGTAACAGCATGGATTTATTTTTATTTTAAAAAGTATTTTTTCTTCTTTTAAACTCTTTCTTATACTCTCAGTTACAACGAATTTTTTTGAGAATATCTGTGATGACTTATACGAATTTCTCAGCATTGAAAAATAAAAAATTCATACGCAACAAGAAAACAACAGTATCTACATCTCTTCGTACAAACATTTGTATGTATGTATATATGTACATACATATGCACGTAAGACCTGCTTGCATGCATGTGGCTCCGTGTCATTTGTTGTTGAAGCAATTGCTCATGCTCTACTTAGGCACAGTAAAACAACAATCAACAACACCAGCAATATCAATGCTAAATGCAGAGCGTTGTGACACAACTTGCCGAATCAACGCCTTGGAATTCAACAGAACATATTCGGTTTAACCGGTTAAGTGCTCAAGCACTCACATACTCATAAAACATATTTTTAATGTCGTTAAGATATGTACACACATATAAATATATAAATACATATACATATGTATATGTATGATTTTTATATAAAATACATACATACATACATATATGCATAACCACTTATGCGCTTTGAACATGTCACTTGACTTGCTCAGCAGTAATCGTTGTATTTTTTTCAAGTGTTTTTGGTTTTGCAATTCACGTGATGTTTGTTATTTTAAATTTACGACTCAGTGAAAACCTCACACGTACACTTGCAAAAGCACACATCCGCTCATACACTCATACACAAAAGTAAAGCAAAAATGTGAGCAATCACTCACGCCATAGTGCACGTTCGCTGGAGATTGCAGCCATTGGTAGAAATAAAAGAAATACACTCATACATACACATACATATGGTAGCGCAGTTGCTTATACAATAGCAATAATCAGATACTTACATACATATGTGTATCTGTATGTACGTAAACACATGTATAGCATATAAACTCGTGTCTATTCATGAGCTTTTGCACTCGTAACTTCGGACTTTTTCCCAAATATTCCACATTAACTTTGTTTTGATTATTTGATTATTTTTGTTATTGCTCTTTTTCGACTTGTCATTTGCAAACGCGTTTCTACTCATGCTCAGGCGTTCACACTTAATTTTACATGCATACATACATATGTACATGTTTATATACCTATCAATTTATGTGCTTTGCTCTGCAAACAGTGCGAGAGTATGGCGTAGAGTGCATTGCGCTGGCACACATTCATATGCATACATATGTACAGTGCTGGCCAAATCATATGCAATTATTGGTTCATTAAAGAATCATATCAAATATTTTTCAGTTCAATTATGTTAAATTATGATTAAAGATTATTATAATTACACAGGCCTGCGAAATTTAACTTTTTTCAGTTTCTAGAATGGCTGTACTTGTTTCTTGTAGTTTTTTATGCGCTGAAAACGAATCTGACCTTCAAAATGCTCCATCACGTCAGGATTTTTGGTAAATGAAGCCTAAAAGGTCAAAAAATGGCCATTTTAGCCATTTTTGATAATTTTTTTTGGGATAGAAAATTTTTTTTTTTCAATTTTCGACGAAAAGGTCGCATAGTACAACTCTTTAGCTTTAAAACCCATTTTTTAAAATTATTGTACGATTTTTTAAAAAAAAGTTATGACATTTTGAAATTAACAGTTTCAGTTACGCCAATAGACGTTATACCCAACGTATACGTAACTGAAACTGTTAATTTCAAAATGTCATAACTTTTTTTTAAAAAATCGTACAATAATTTTAAAAAATGGGGTTTAATCCATGATTAAAATGGATTAGAGTGCCGTTAACTTAAGCTCGTCGCTTTTTGCATGACAACAAGAATTCCTGCCATACCGCGCTTGTTAGCGCAGGATTTTAAGGAATTGTGTGGTACAATTGTACCTTTTTCCAACGAACGTTTTCAACCTTAAGGGTATGCAAGATAAATAAATATTTTTAATTTGTGTGATTATCCATAGTCGAATGAATTTTTATTATTAGACTTATTTCACTTTTTGCTTTATTTTTTAAGAAAATGCAATGATATTCTTCGCTTTTGTACATACACATTTAACAAAACAAAACAGCAAGAAAAAACTTATCTGTAAAGGTTTTTTGCCTTCGTGCGATAACCTATCTCTGGTAACACTTAAATTGAGTGAAATTACTTAGCAACAACAATGGGATACTTTTTTAAAATAAAGTGTATTTATTTATTTACTTTCGTAAGTTTTTTAGGCTTAAATTCGACGCATTATAAACACGTAAAAAGTATAAATATCGTCGTCATCTTGTTCATCTTAACAAAAAATATAGTTTCTAAAAACTTCTTAAATTGACGAGAGCTAGATCACCGTCTCTCCCTAAGGTAAAATGCTGACAATATTTTCAGAAACTATTTATTTAACCCTTTTGCATCATTCGACGGAATAAGCCGCGAACAAAAATTTTTTCTCATCACCAAGGAAAACAAAAATGAATATTTTAATAATAAAAATGAATATCTTATTTTTCCATACAATCTTATATCGTTTAAAAATTTTATAATTTTCGAATTAAATTATTTTCTTGTTAAAGTTTGAGGAAAATAAATAATTTTGGTGTAAAACTCTTTTTCATTACAACAAACAGTAAAAGTCTTGCCGGCGCAAGGTATTATGGACAGACTCATGTGAGCGCGTCGAATTTTTAAGTACATAGCGCATTTCGAGCGGCGCTACAAAAGCTTTAATTGCAAATTACTGGCTAGCTTTTGTAACTTCGTATGCTCTGAGCTCGTTAAAATTCGCAAATCCCATCCCATCCTATAATTCCCGGTTGATTTTAATTAACTTAAGGGGTTAGGTGGGTTACAGGGGTTCAAAAAAAGGGTATTTTTACTATTTTTTTTAATATATACAATCATATATTTTATTTAAACAATTCAGCATATCAAAGATACATATTTAAACAGTATTTTGTGAAATTTTTATTTAAAAATTCCGAAAACTCAGCCGTTGGTACCTCATCTCCCTTAACGTCTCACAAAAAAATGCTCTTGCCGTGGACAGCATAACTCATTATTGGTTCATTTAAAATCAAAAAACCAAAAATATTTCGTTAGTACATGGATAAATCTCGTTACTGGACGAAGGAAAAAAAAAAAATTTAATTTGAATTTTTGACAGACTTTGAACAAAAAACACATTTTTTGGTCAAATTTTCGTCATGTGTTGGCTCGAAAAAATTAGTTGTAATAAAAATAAAAAAAAATCCTTCGTTCAATAACTTGATAATGTTATTCCAAAGATGTGTGCAAAATTTGAACAAAATCGCTTCATAACTTTTCGAGAAATCGTGTCCACCGACTTAAAAAATCGAGTTTTGAGATAAACGCGTATACCTGCGAAACGCTGCACTGACATGGCCTGATGGGCGGAACTTCTGAAGGGTCTATCTCGTAGAATTTTACTCGGATCAATTTGAAATTTTAGGAGAATATTTTAAACATATTATACTATTTAATAAGACAAAAAAAATCGATTTTTTGAAATTTTCAAACCCACCTAACCCCTTAAAGTCTCTAGAGAGTAGATGGTCTATACTCTCACTGTCTTTTGTTTTTAGTGTAATTAAAGGAGAAATCGATTGTTCATCCCTATTACATGGCATTCTCGCCCATATCCCCTATTAGATCTGTACGCAGTACTTACCCATTACATTTTAATTTCTTAGCACGAATTATGCGCGTAATGCTCCTTTCGCCTGCGCTCTAAGAGAATTCAATGAGATCTCGAGTTCTATTCCGCTTGACTTTTCGGTTTCAAAGAAAGAATTTTATAAATTTCTGAACTATTTTTTATTTAATAATTATCTGTAGTAATTTAAGTTCATATTAGCTCTAAGTGGTCTGTAAAAACAGTAATTTTGTTTTAGACTTGAAATAAACGAAATATTATTTAAGCCATTATACGAAATCTATTTAGTACCTTAAATAAAAAAAAAACTTTTTTCTTTGCGAAAATATACAAAAAAGTAGTTATGTTCTGTTCTGACTGTTTGAAGTCAAAAACTGGGCGATATATGTACATACTAACTTTCTTACAAGCACTGACCTACATAAATGAAAATCAATTCACTGGTTAAATATTTTTGAACCAGAAGCACAGATGCATATGTAACATTTACATATACATGTTTATATACAAATTTATGCATTAGAACTATAAATGAATCAGTAATAGATAAATTTAGGTACATTCATTCCTGTACATTTATCTTGTGGAATTAGGTACAATCTATTTAATTTCTCCTCACTGAAATGCTCAGGTACTACTATTGAGCTTTGGTGTGTTTAATGTATATTAAATAGAATGCCAGCAAAGTACAAATGCCGCCAAATTATTTGTTGAGGTGAGTTGCATGAATTACGGCATTATTATTAGTTTGTGTTTTATTAGTATTTTTATAATATTTTCAAACGTCATTGCCACTATCATTGGCACATGTGTACATAGCATGAACAGATAAAAATAAATTTATTAATATGTATGTATGTAAAAGCTCGTAATTCATCATAATTAATTGTGTTGCTGACGTTGCTCTAGAATTTTTTTTTCTGTTTTGTCTGTGCAAAGTGTTTACGTATTAAATATGTACATATTTACGCTCGTAAATGAAATATTTACATGCACATATGTATGTATATATACATCTAACTACACATACAGTACACCTATACTACGAGTATGTACGTATAATGCAAAAACGTGTTTGCGCTTAAGGCCAACAATTTATTTATTTATTTTATTTTATCAACATAATTACCTGTCGTGAAAAATTACACGAGTCAGACAAACTACCAGAACATACACACATTTGTACGTTGAAACTTATGTGTTTGCACAAAAGTTGATCTAAAACTATAACCTTACGTTACTTTGTTTGTGAAACGTGAACACCATTTCTGCTCGATAAGCTTTAAGTGGCACATGACATGAAATGAGGCAGGAGATAAAAATAAATGAAAGCTTAAAGGGGAAATATGCTATTTAAAACAAAAATTTAATTTAACAACCAAACGGGTATTGGGGCACCCAGAAGTGATTGCGGAGAACGAGAACACAACACTGATCCACCTACTATTGTAGATAATTTAGAGTAGCCCATTGCTCTGGCTTCAAACAGGAAACAAATTTCTCACGCGCACTATTGATTGTTTATTACATAGAAACATCGTGCGCTAAATTTTGATTCCTTCAAATAAACTTGAAGTAAAATTTTGATATTAAAAATATTAATTTAATTTTTACTACTATTAATTTCGAGTAATCGTCCACAGTATGAATAGATAGGCGATAAAATGTATTGTAAAAATTGTTAACAATGAGATTGCCAAGGGTGCGCCGAAATATTTCCGTAAATGGATTTATTGGTTTCCATTATCTCTCCTAAACTAACTTTAATAATAATTGGCTCTTACACCTCTTGCTGGGTGTTTGGTCGAGCTTCTCCTCGTATTTGTGTTATGCGCGTCTTGATGTTTTACCACAAATAAAGGGACCCTAAAGTTGTATGCCAGGCCAGCTCCGAACGGCAGATACATACTTTTTCATGACGAGCTTTTTCATGGCAGAAATACATTTGAAAAACACTTTTTCTATCATTTGGTGTTTCATACCCCGGGTTTCGAACCTGCGCACTTCCAGATGGTAATTACGCTCCTATCCACTCTACTACACCAGACTTTTAATTGCATAAAAAATGTTTATTTTCGATCGAGAGGTGAACGACATTAGAAACAAAGTGAAAAAATTGTATTGAGTTGCGTTGTTGCACGGTTGAGAGAATACAGAAGGCTGTGCATATTGCGGTACCGACATTCAGGTATTAGTGAATTCGACAGCATCAGCTGCTTAGCTGGCGCTCTTGTAGTTTTTTTAACAGATTTTCTTTTTCTATTCTGCTTTATATTAACCTGGTTTATATAACATAACCTAACTTTCCTAAAGCTGACTACTTTGTTACTCTCTTCTTGGTTGATTCACACACCCCATCCACAACTATGTAATTTTCCGCAAATTTTCAACTTCAATCTGCGTAGTCTAGTATTCTATTATTAATGGTATTTAGCATTGTTTTATAAAGATTACGTTTTTATGCTTTCGCCTATATTTGTCAGTTTTCACGAGTACAGTAAAGAAAAATTTTAATAACAAATAACAGAAAAAAAATGATGAAGAAAATTAAAAATATGTTTATACTCGTAATTTTTGTTCTGCGCATGTTAAATTCTTTAGCAAGCACCAGAAATAAATAAATTAAATAAAAATTAAGAGGATTTGAGAGAAATTCTAATTGAGTAGAAGAATTAAGAAATTAAAAATAATATTGCATATGTGCATACAAGATGGCGCAAGATTAATCAACCGATTTTATTTTTGAATAATTTTTTTACTAAATAAAAAAATAAATCTAATAAAAAATTTTACTAAATAAGAAACTAATAATTTTTTTTTCTAATTAATAATATTCTTTCTAAAAAATTATTCTTTTTTTTATTTAGGAAAGAAAATATTTTGAGTGATGGAAATCGTAAATCTTTTTTTACTCAATAAAAAAAAGAATAATTTTATTTAGTAAAAAAATTATTTCTAGTGATGGAAATCTTTATTCTGACCTTTACGCACTCTATTGCTTGTCTGTTTGCATACACCTATAATTATCTTCTTCTGTTTTTGTTTCTATTCCCAAAAAATTCGTGTAAAAACAGAATCACCTAACAATATTAAAAAATTCTGTTTAGAGTTCACTTAAGAACTAATTTGGTATTCACATATTTTAATTCATTAAATATATTAGAAGAAATACCTACATTATTAAACGGCGAAAGCAAAATCTACCGAGTCTCAGAGACTTTTCCTGAGACTAATTTAAACGCTTCGTAACTGCGTCTAAAAATCTCACTCTATTTGCTCTACTAGATTCAAGAAAAAATCATAAAATATTGAAAATCGTGTTAAAACAAAACAATTCGTGTAACAAAATACTTTTTTTTAACTCGTGTTAAATCAAATTCGCGTCAAAAGAAAATTAGGTGCACTTCACTAGTGTCAAATATGACTGAGGTACGACGCCATTTGTAAAAATTGTAAATCTACGGATATGAATAATTTTGAGCCACCTTGTACCATCTAATTTCTACATTCCATTTTCTACGGTCAATTTAAGACTATACGTACATACATGCATACAATTAGCAAAGAACAACAGCGCACGCCCTACTATTGGTGCGCGCCTCACAAAACTCAACAGGTGTCAGCGCAAAGGCAACGTTGATTCAGTTGTCGCTGAAAAATTTCCATTGAAAATTTACAAATGGTGACAAATATGTACATATGTACATATACATGCATATATGTATGTAGTATCTGCATCCGAGTATTTGCTATATTACCGTGTATACCAGAATGAATAAATACACTAGTGGGTATCCGTTTGTGTATGTACATATGTATATACTTAAACACTTAGTGCCGTCATACAACTTTAGCTTCACGCTGCAATAGTAAATATAAACATAACATACATATATACATTCACTTATATATGCATATACATGCATTTGGTTTTAAATACAACAAACATATGCATATATAGATACATACATATACATATACGTCACATAATTTCCTAATCGCTGTTAACACCATTAACATTGCATGGGTATTAATTGATTGATAATGAAAAAACTGTTAAAAAAGGTCTTTAGTGTGTTGTTGCCAACTGTAAAAGTGCAATCAAACGCCACAATAAATTTATATACAGTTATACCAAATGACAACCGCAAAATAATCATATACACACCGGCATATAAATCTTTGTTGTAAACGTGTAGCAAAAAATTCGCTCGTGCTACAACAATGAGCGGCATAGCAACAATGGAAGCACTCGTGAAAGCACACACTGTAAATGCATGGCAAAAATAAATAAATTGATTTGTTTTTTTTTCGTATTTTAGACATACATATGTACATAGTCTACTGTGGCTCTATCATCAGAACTGAGGGCAGCTAAATATTGCAGCATTGTTTGATAGTAAACAATCGAGTGCATGTACAAATACATACATATATGCATGTGTGTGCATATGAATTGGTACACGGAATGTAATATATTTATATAGGGTGACGCAAAATTGATCACCCTATCGGAAGATTTTTAATTTTTGCAAATGGCTTCGTACGTCAATCATATTTGACACTTGTGAACTGGGCAGCTGCAGTATGCAAACAAAATAAGCAATGGAGAGCGCAAATGGCAAAATAAAGATTTGCAATACTTAAAGTCATTTTTTTATTTAATATCAAAGTTATTCAAAAACAAAATTGAATGAATAATTTTGCGCCAATTTGTACAATAGCTTTTATAATAAATTTTGAGTAGAATTTATAAAGTTATGCTCTTTAATAACTCGTACATTTCTGTTCGTTGGATGTAGTAGTAACTGCACTATAGTTTTAAAGCAATACATCATATATGTGCATACATAAATACATACACATAGGTGCTCTCTGCCAATACGATGTTATAAAGTGACTACGTGCCATGACTTGTAACGTTTAATGGACGTCGCTCGGGTGACTCTTTGGCATGTGCCACCACCAACCAAAACACTCAAATTTTTCCATCCGTTAGTGGAATGTGCCAAGTCACTACTCTTTCTACCATTTACGTATGTATGTATGTATGTGGATGAATTGTTTATTCAATTTTTAAGTTCGTAACTTTTTGCTGCCCTGTGCCACATATTCATAAGCTCTTTATGCCCCAACTATAAATAGTTTTATAACTTTATTATATAAAAAAGAAAATACCGGTTTACCAATTGAGTATGTAAACTAGCGCTCCATGCGCACCAAACGCTGCTAAAGCTCAAGTACACTTGGTAATATTTTATTGCGAGAGGCGAGAGACTTTTCGTGTTTGTTGAAGAAGTGGGCGTTGTTATTGTAATTGTAGTTGCAGTTGCTGTTGTAATCGTTGTTGCCTTTTTTTTGCCGTTGTAGTTGGCTTGTATGCATGTATGTGTGTATGTGTTGATTTTTGAAACGTGTTGGCTGGATCAGCTGATTATAAAGTCAAAATATCGGTGTGGCTCAACTCTTCATTAAAATCAACGCCAGCAAATCAACACCACACACATTCCTACTGCATACCGCCACCTGCACCATACATCAATTCATCATCACCATCATGAATGAAATCTTGCTTGCTTGTAACACTTGTTTCACACTACACCAACTTCAAAGGGGTAATTTTAAACTACCGCGGGAAATATTTGTTGACAATTCAAGCAGACGATCTAATGCCTGCGGTGCGAGTATACGGCACTGTTACTCTTATCATTCATCGGTCCGTCGCTCTTTAACCGTATTATGCTCATTACCGAGACTCAGTTACATAGGCATATGTATATATGTATAAGATAACAGAAAAATTACATTTAAATGATCCCGAGTTGTTGGCGTTTGGACACCCTACTTTACTAATTCTTTGTACCGTTTTCATATTCGATAAATTTTGTATGAATAGAAATAAAAATCTCAAATTTATTATAATTATTATCATAGTATTTTATTACTATATGTTTACAGTTAATATACATATTTGAATTGCTACTATACTTCTATTATATCATCAGCATCATTAAAGCAAAACAACTGTTTCATACATTTTATCATTAAACGTACTCTATTACAAAGCAATTAAAACATATTTACGACAAAATATGTTCACCGGCTTTGGTTATACTTATTTTACTCTCGCAGCACAAATAATTTCTTTTTTCGTCTATCGATCAAACTTTCACTCGCATTTTTGGCACTAAAAGTGTTTGATTTGATTACAAATTACAAAAATTTTACAAAAAAAGACCGGACCGACTCTCTACCAGCCAATGAACACCTTCACTCGCTCTTGCGTTCTTTCGCGTTATACGAAACTCTTTTATGTACATAAATATGTGCATTTCATTTACACAATTTTATTGACGTTATTTCCGTTTCTCATTACCATCATTATCACTGCTCAAGCATTATCATATCACTGTGATTATCACTAATTTTGAAATATTTTATCAGCGTTATTAGGCATGTTTTTGATTGTTTGTTTGTTTTTCTACACTCCATCATTGTTGTTGGCAAGATCCCGAAATCGCAAACAACGAGAGACAATTGAATATCATAGTGCGGTTATTGATCGCAAAACAACTGCATCGTCGAGCCACAACCCCAAGATCTTAGCTGTGCTAGCAGTCAACTCTCTCATGTGCTTCAGTATTTTCCACCTGCCGCTGCATCGTCTACAATTTATCATCTCTTCGGTGTTGCTGGTAAAAATTCATTACAAGTCCAAATATCTTCGTTGCCCAAATTCATTCCATTAATATTTACACATGTGTTCTTTTATTTATTTTAAGTCACGCCTTAGTATTGGAAAGGCATGTTGAACGCATGATTTGGCACAATGGCTCGTACTGGTACGAGAGATGCAAATTTTAAAAATACTCATAAGTACATACACACATACCTAAGCTTATTTATATTTGCATACTTGTACAAAATGTTGCCTACCTCAATTCGCTCAGCAATTCAATGCACAAATACTAAGTAATCGCTTTATTACAAAAACAAAAACAAAAAACTTGCACATACATACATACAGATGTATGTATGGGAAGAGTGCTTGTGTTGGGGATTTATAAAGTCGGCCGCCAATTGCGTATTTGCAACGTGAGTTCAACAATCTACGTCACAAGCTCTAGCTTGAGTTTTACAGGGGCGGAACAGTAGGAGTAAAAGAAGTTAAAATTTGGAGTGCCATATAAATTGGTTTTGCTAGGAAGTGTAATAAAATTATGAATTGCGTTTATTAATCGCCTACCCAAAAATTGTCTAGATATTAAAAAAATTTGGAAAAATATAAAAGAGGTCCTCATATAAATACAAAATGAATCACCCTATCGTAAGATTTATAATTTTTTCGAAGGGCGTCGCACGTCAATCATATTTAACATTTGTGAACTAGACAGCTGCATTATACAAACAGATAAGCAATGGAGCGCGCAAAAGTTTATGATGATTTTTGCGCCACCTTGTACATGCTGGCGCTTGCGTCCTTTGTCAGTTGTTTGGCCGAGCTCCTCTTCCTATTTGTGGTGTGCGTCTTGATGTTTTCCCACAAATGGAGGGATCTTTTAGGAGAGGCAGTTTTATGCCGCCTCCGAATGGCAGATGGTTTTTATGAGGAGCTTTTTCATAGCAGAAATGGACTCGGAGGGGCGATCGCTATTGTAAAAAACTAAGGGAACAAATTTGGTGTCTCATGCACGGAGATTCGAATCTGCGAACTTCCGAATGGTAATTACGCACAAACCATTCAGGAACGGCGACCGCCCTCATACTTAACATCGAATGCAAAAAAAATTATCAAAAATCAACTCGAGTTTTAAGCTGCTTCAAGCTTACACTTTATTGCTCTAAAATGAATGAGCTATCAAAGAAATTTTCCGAAAATTCTGATTAAAAAATTTAATTTTTGAGAATTTTGTACAAACTTTTGAACTTTGATTTCTACGGTTTTTGTGAATGAACTGATTTCATAAAAAATTAACGAAAAAAATTTTGCATGAAAAATGTTGCGAATATTATAAAAAGATGAAGTGACTTGATTATGGGCCTCAAGTGTACATCATATAGTAGGGTGCATGACCTTCCACAAAAAACAATTGGCACTGGTTTTCCATCAGAATTATAAAATTTGTTATTATATTTTACGACTTACGGTCAGGTGGAGCAATTTGAAATTAACCTAAAAGTGCAAAAAACCCCATTTTTGCCCATATTTGAGGTTATGTAGCCTTGCAGATGTTTTCTTTCACCAAAATTAAAGGATGGCATCTTTAAATACAATCCTTCTTTTTTCAAATGGCGTTTTGTTTGCTCAAATATCATTTTTTTTCGCAGAGATATCGCATTTTGAAATTTTCATGTTTTTTTTGTATTTTTTGCACTTTTAGGTTAGGATATCTCGAAAACCAGAGCTGATAGAGCAATTCTGAGGCCAGATTTGGATTCAGCGCATCATAAACCTTCGGAAATATATAGTCTGGTTTCTGGGTCTGAATGTTGGTTAAATTTTGTCGGCCTAGTTCCATTAAACACGAAAGATACGATTATCGTAAAAACTCAAACTAATAAATTAATTTTAGTTATCAATCCGAATTTTGCATGGACAGAGAAGCAGATATTAGTTTAAATTATTTCGGATACTTTTCCTTGTAGACTAGTGTAATAAGCCCATAAAATTGGGTTCATTATCACAATCGATCAACACACACGCTTATATGTAGGTATGTATGCATACTTGAACAATAAATTCAGAATCACTTACAATCTGCTGATAAAAACATATAAGTCCAGGTAATGGAGTAGCGAAGTTGTTTATAACGGTAATTTTCAAATGGTCCAAAAGTAAAAAAAAAAACGTGGAAATCATAAAAAGTGAAGTGAATTGTTCAGTATTGGAAGAAAATACATTAACTATGTTAATAAAAAATTAATTCTACACAATTTAGAAAAGTACCTGATTTCTATTATTAATATTTAGCAATTATTTATTGACGTAGGTATAAGTATATTTATTGTGTTTAGAAGATATCTGCCTAAGCAATAACGTGACAAGTCGCAGGTGTGAATCACTCTATACATATGTTTTTTCTTCGTGTATATACATATGTATGTACATATATATATTTTTTATTGACACACAGTGCCTTAAGCAAAAGTATGTCGCTTAATTTTTGTTCATGAAATAAAGAAAATTGATAAAGCCTATAATCTAATCCAAAGTATGGAAAATTTATTTTATCGTCTAAGCGTATCTGTCGCTGTCGTATATCACCCACACTAGTGCCAAATCATAAAAAACAAAATTTAAGCTACATAAAAAATGTCTGGCGGTGTAATTAACCATATCTATTAAATGAAAATATGTCTTTACTTTTACTTAGAGGTGCTTAGTATATAAATTGAAAACATTGAAGCCGTTTTTCTCAACATTTTGGTTTTTTGAATTTTAGATTTGACAACTTTTACCTTCAAACATTTCATCTATAACAAATCATTTTTAATACATACTTTCCAAGAAAAAAAAAAAACAACTTTGAAATGTATATATGTACATATATGCATATAAGTAAATATATTTTTAATCCATGACGTTCTGAACTTCTCCTCCAATTTGCCTTGTGCATCTTGATATTGAGTTACAAATGGGGGGATCGATAAGCACAGTTTTATGCTATCTCCGAATGACAAATGGTTTTTAGGAGACGCTTTTTCAAATCAGAAATGCTCGCGGAGATTTATACTGCCTACTTCTAGGAGCGACTGGCAATAGAAAAAATTTTGTATGCCTAATGTTCACAACGGACATCGGTAAATGTAGTACATTGCTTATCTCAAGTACTTACATAGAACATTTATGAGGCTTTCTTAGCTTGATAACGGTATTTATGCAAAGAATTTTCTGAATAATAAAAAAAAATAATTGTTAACTGCCCCCAAATTGACGACATTTTAGAGGTAAGGATATATGGCCAGATTATTTTAAACGAAATTAAGTAAATTTACGCTTAAAAACACCGTTGATACAATTTAGTTGATAAAATTCCATATTACACAATTTGTGTTCTTTGGAATAAAACGTAAAATTTTTAAATGATTTAAAAAAATGGCAGCTTGATTAAAATATAGATATTTTTTGTGTGTCCATATGAACATATACATATGTATGCATGTATATGGATACAACTTCGTTGAGATTTTGAACAGCTTTTCTCCATATTAAGCGCATACCAGTTAAACCGAACTAAAAACGGCATTTCAGATAAACAAGCTGAAGACGAGCAAGTTCGGTACATTTGCATATGCGAATTCACTGAAAAAATTTATTTGTTTATATTTCTTTTTAACAGCATTTCACCATAAACGATGAAGTTAAAAATAACGTCATGTAATGGTAGGCCGAAAAGGTGAGCTGCTTCGAAAGAATGGGATCAAAGAAAAAGATGGTAGTGTCATGCGTAATTTCTTCGCAAGCGGATTAAGGGTGTAGTTGTTTCAGCATAATGTTTTTTTTTTTCTTGAATGGCAGCCTGTGCCATTACGGTAGCATAAAGCCGACTGTCATAGGAGCGGATTAAGAAGGTAAAAAAAATTTAGGAATATTTTTCGAATTTGATTTTTGAATTTCGATTTTTTTAGAAACAGATTCCGATGGCATGCATATGTCTGTATATATTAAATAGCATTTTTTGGAATTTTAAACCCTTTAACTCAACTCTAGCTCAATCTGTGGTCCCAGGTATACCGATTAAATCCTTTGTGGCATTTTTTTATATTTTAGATTAGCAGAACAACATTTACCCATTCAGCACTATCCAACAATAGTTATCTTGAAGTAGACTCCACTATAAATTTTGATTGAAAAAATATTGCAAGTAACTCTTAAAAAGTTGCAAATATATTATAGTATGAAAACACCCAGGTTTTCATACCCATTTTGGCTGCTCGGTAAACTTTTAGTTGGTATTCGGTAACATTTTTACTTTGAAAGTCCCCTTAGGCTATTTTTTTTTTTCAGTCAGTTAAATGATGTTTCGCAATTATGATATATGTATACAGGGTCCGGCACCCGAAGTGTAACCAACGTCAGGTGGCCATATCGAGCATATTATTTTCACACATTTTTTACTTTGAATTGAATAATTTTTGGTTACACTTTGAGTGCCGGACTCACATTAGGACGATTAAGGGTGTAAGCACCAATTATATAAATATATAATATATTTATATATACATATATACATATATACCACAAATGGAGGGGCCTACAATTTTAAACCGACTCCGAACGGCAGATATGTTTTATGAGGAGCTTTTTCATGGCAGAAATACACTGGGAGGTTTGGCATTGAATGCCGAGAGGTGACCGCTTATATTTATTGCATAAGTAATAGAAATGTGTTATTCTTTTTCCTGGCGAATTAATAAAAGATACAATGAATGTCAAATATCTGACTGAGGTGTAGCCACTCCTTGCCACCACGTTAGTTAGTTACTCAGTAAGCCAGTAAAAAATATTTCCTCCAACACAAAATGTTTGTTGTAAAATATCAATCTCTTAGTGTGTTTATTATTTATGCAAAGAAGTTTCAAAAAATGTGTAAAGAAACCACTGGCACGCCAGTCAACCACACATTGTTTTTTGTTTACCCGTTTAGTTTTTCTTTTCATGGGTATTTTTAGCTAAATAATGATTTGTTTGCTATGCTGGCGTTAACTTAGTGTCAGCAGAGTATTTTTGGATGACACCTTCAATTAACATACATACGTACATATGTATGTATTTAAGGAATACAACTTGCATGCATGTTTAATCAAAGCGTATTTTAGACCTGCGGGTAAAAATAAACACCATCAGCCGACCAAAAACACAGCCACATCATCGGAGCAACCAATCAGCAATAGCAATGACATACATTGTTGTACGCGCGTATGTTTGAAGACAAGTGCCGCTTTGTGTTGATTTTGTTCCGTGTATGACCTTCTAAAGGACACACGTGTGCATAAATAACAATACGAAAATCAACAGGCGAGCAACAAAACTAAATAGCCGACTGCTCGATTGTTATGTGTTCCTGTTCTATTCTCCAATTCTAAACAACCACACTCCTATACTAGTACATGTATGCGAATGTGTGTATGTATGGGCACTCATCTATGTAAACAACAATTTGAGCAAATGCGCCTTTTCGCCCACTCCTATCGATGGAGCATTGAATATACATATGTATGTATAAATTCAAAATTCTAATCAGGCGATAGGTGCCCACTCAGCCAATCAATATGCATATTAGCACAACTGTATACATGCACATGTATATGTATGTATGAACATACTTAAAAATATTCCATTTATAAAAATACATTCATATACATTTCTAGTTCCATATGTATGTATGCATACATGCAAATTCAAACCTACAAATTGTATTTTATACCCACGTTTTTATAGGAATGGTGAAGAGCAATCGTTGCGTTTATATTTATTTCTATAAATATTATTCGTTCAATTCTAAATGCACTATACAGCACTAGGTTGGCTGCGGCTGTAACTGAGCTATTGAAATATGAGTTTATGTACATATGTGTGTGTAACGGTAGAGCGATAGCACTTCAATTGAAGGTTTCAAAAATACAAATTAATGTTAAATTATTAATTGATGTTGTCGTCAGTAAGCTAGAGTTTTATTTTTTTTTATTAATTTCGTTTATTTACGTTGTTGCTCTACCCGTTGCTACATTCATACATACATACATATGTATGTAAGTGCTTACATGCTTAGGCACTTGTGGTAGTAGCTATTAGTGCTTTTCAATCGCTGTTTATGAGTTGTTAAGCACTGCGTTGTTTGTGTTTTGTTGGCTAACTCGGTCACCCGGCACAAACGTCTCCACACCAACCCCAGCCATAACACTAACGCTCGCGTAACGCGGATCACGTTTGCCATGTCGTGCGTTTAGTTTCATTTTATTCGAGAAACGTAACACTCTTAATATACGGGTATTTTAATTATTCCCACGTTTTTCTATCGCATTCATTTATTCACATGCCATTCTAGTACAATACATAAGCAGCGCGGCAAGTTTCCGTTGTCATTGGTGTTGTCTACAGCTAACTTAGAACAGCAGCAGCTGCCATTTTATATACATATATGCATGTAGTATTTCTATTGTTTTCCTTTTTTTTACTTTTAATAGTACTAATATTATTGTTTTAATATGAACGAACGAGTTTGCTGTTGGGGCATTGCTTATTATTTTGTCATTTTCAACTTTTTCCCCTTCTGTTATTGGTAAACTGCACAATAATTATGACATGGATGTGTGGCTCAAATGTTATTTTTAGAGTACATATTTAGCATGTATTGGAAACAGAGAAATCCTACACACATTTACACACTTATGCGTTACGTGAGTGTACGTATCGAATAAGCGATAAAACTGTACTGTAATTCTCACGCTTTGATAAATCGATGACAGATAATTGCACAAGGTAATAAAATTTGTTACAGGTTGGCAAAAATATGTACAACGAGCCTTTGTGTTGCAATGCAATTGGGCAGAGTTTTACATGGATATATGTACAGGTGTGTATTTCTGACCATTTCAAAATTGTAACGAGTCTCAAGTGGCCTACATAAAATAAACCAAATTTCCAAATACTAATCACTAAATTTCCCAAACATGATTCACAGCAATATCTGCAACTTACGTGAGTCACCCGAAATACTTTGCCACTTCCGGTCGTAATATGAATGGATAATAAATAAAATGTATGGTGAATATCAATAACACGAACTCGAACCTGCTACTGATCAGCTGTATTTGAATGCTTGGATTTTAAAAAACATCTGCAATCATCCTAGTACTTCATATACATGTACATATGTATATTCATAGGTATGTGCATATTTGCATACATATATACATACTTAAATCAAAATTATCATAGAAATAACTATAAATAAATAGCTCCTGATCACTTAATTAGCTACTAAATCATTAATTAATTTATATTTAACATTCGTTCATTTCGATTACTTAATTTTAATCAATACGTATACAATAAAATTAAGAACGATTTTTTGCTTGTATGCACGTTTTACATATGTGTGCATATACATATGTACATATTTATAAAAATTAACATAATAATTAATAAAAATATATGCAAGTAGACAACCAAATAAATATGTAAGTGTTCATACCTACCTTTCATACTTAACCGAGTGCGGAGCGTGTCCATTCGCTTCACTCCAGTACGATTCCATAACTTCGTACTTAATTTTGCTGCTGTGCGCCGGTTGCAGTTGAGGTGGAATGATGGCAATCGTCGTGGGTTGACTGGTGACGACAATAGCAGTTGTTGGAACGACCGGTACGGTGTTGTTCGCAATGGTGGACGTCTTCGTTGGTATCGTCGTCGTTGTTGTGAAGCCCGCAATGATGGCGGCGGTAGCGATGGTGAATTTGCTGAGCAATGTCAGTAACGCACACTTAACTTTTAGCTGCGACTTAAGCTGTGTCGGCTGACTGGATGTGATTGCGACTACGTCCCGTGGTTTAGTACCTCAATGATGGTAATATGCACGTTTTCCTCTTTTTTCTTTAATTTAGTAAAACAAATGGGTAACAGGTTGTCGGTGTGATTTGTTGCGCTACCAGTCGGTTCACTTCGGTTACCCCCGTTTGCTACTTATACACATGTATGTATGTGTGTGCATACAAAGGGTCTTACTGCTTTATATTTTAATCACTGTATTTCGCCGTCAAAAGTATTTTTAGGAGTAAGTTTCTGATTTTCACTAAATGTATGTATATATGTATGTAGGTACGTTATTTAGTTTATTTTTTTTAAGTAATTTATACAAATTTCCAATAAAAATGCACTTAGCCGAAATATGTCTAATAAGAAAGAGGGATTGGATGTGAAAAAGACGAATCTTCCTACCCCGGTCAGGTACACGATTATCACAATTTCACCTTTTACGCAATATACGCATTAATGATTTTTTTCTCTTTTTTGCATTGGATGAAGAATATTTTAATACACTAAACTAGCAAACAATGTGCATTTGTTTACAGTTTTAATTATTTTGTGGGACGGCTGAGAATATCCAAAAATGATCCCAATAACGGCAGGCAGTTAAATCATGAATCTGACGTCTTGTATCTGAATTTAACATAACATTTCACATAACCACATAACAGCCAATGGAATTTTGATTGTTAACTTTCTGTTTTTTTCTTAATTTTTCATTTCACGACAATTATGTTGAATTTGGTATTTTGTGCGGACGTCAATAAATAACTTTATTTAAGCTGTCGCCAACGCGATACGCCCAAGTGTGTGGAATTGGATTATGTTTAGTGTGTTATTGTGTGTATTATTTTGTATATACATATATTCACTTAGTTGTGAAAAGCTGCGCTGAACTGATAACACTTTTCAGATAATGACAGCGTATTTTTTTATTTAGCTTATCTCTTATTTACACGAATGCAAGTATACAGATTTCAATACCGTATTTGTAGTGCAGGCGTAGAAACTTGTAGGTATCTAGTAACGAAAATGTTAAGTATTTTTAATTGAACATTTTTAATTTGATTGCAGCTTGACGTTTATTTACAGGATATACCTACATATATCATAAATACAATTCTAATTCAAATGCATATACCTAAAGATATAATATTTTAGTTTAATTTTTTATTTTATTTTGAAATTTTTCAGCTAGGAACGTTGTAATGCACTGAATCTGTTCCACATTATTTTCTTGTTAATTGCGTATGAAACCACTTTACAAAATGTACATATATTGGAGTATTAAATCTTGTATTCTGGAATTTTTTTATATTTTATCACTTTGGTTTGTTAATTATTAATTAATTAATTTATTATTTACATAAATAAGTTTATTTTATTCACTTTTATTGGCTGCTTGTCGATTTTCATTTGGAATTCTCCACGCCGATACGTAATTCAGGGGTAGTAGCAATGGCAGGAAAACAGCAACTGCGGCGCCAACAACGACAGCAATGACACCGCCCGTATATCTTTAACTTATTAGCTTATTTTTTGGTTTTCGTGTTTTTCTTTGCAGCTTTATTTCGTATGAAAACCTTGAATCGCCTCCCAGACGCGACGCGCACAAAAACTCAAATTTACAAAAATAAAACGTGAAAAAATACTGTCGAAAACGTGATTTTTATGAGAAATCGGCGGCAGCAAGTAGCACACGAACTTTTATTTCACTACACTTCTCCGTCGTTTCTTTATTTGAAAGCTTTTTTTTCAATATACTTATGTATACACGTTTTCCAATTTGTCACGTTTACGTATATATGTACTTTGGATTTTCTTTCTGGCCTTCTCGTAGTTCTTGCTGTTGTACTTTGTATTTTCGTCCAGTATTACTGAACGTTTCTCTTTTTTCTCTTATTCCTGCACGTTTTCTTTACTACAAATTGGTATATTTCCCAATTGGAATTGCACCAGTTGCTCAGACGATTTTTTTTTTTTCAAAGATACCACTGCCGCTGTGTGTTGGAACGTGCGTACAATACAATTTGTTTATACTTTTTTGTACTCTCCAATGGTCGGATTATATTTAATCACCTTTTAACATTATCCGCTTAAATTGAAAACCAAAATTCAGACGTTGGCATTCCTCTTAATTCTGCTTTATATTTACTAATTGGATATAGTATCTCGTGTTCACTAAACGCTCTCCCGCGTGTTAGCGCAGTCTGAATTCAAATGAATTGCTCGGAATTTCTAAAATTAACATGGGACTCGCAACAGTGGAAAACTTTAACAACGACTACACGACTACGGCAAAACCCAACGAGTGGACTACTACATAAGCGATTCGTTTCCAAGAACTCAGTAGGAAAATCGGTTGGAGCTTTATTTTGCTTTTAGCACTGTACTGAAAAAAACATTTTCAAATGACAATGTTTGAATGGATATGTTTTAAAAGTGGATCAGTGGAAATAATAAATTGCAAAAAAAAAATGAGTAGAGGTTTTTAATGAATAATTTTTAAAAGTGGATCAGTGGAAATACTAAATGGCAAAACTGATATGTAAATAAGATTTGCTGATTACAGCTAAACAAAATCTTATGTACCGAACGAAAAAGTTTTCATTTTTATTTTTGTTAAAATATTTACAGGCTTTAGTAAGACAAATACAGGGTGGCTGATGAATTTTGCTACATTAAGAAACTCAAATAACTTTTTTTTTAGTGTATGGAATTCATTTATTTTTTTTTCAAGTTGAAGGTCTTTAAATTTTATTAATTTATTTTATTTTATTATTTTAGTTTTAAAAATAATTGAATTTAAATGCCCCCCATGCTCGTTGACACAAGTGCGGCATCTTAGTAAAAAGTTGTTCATTGCTGCTTTGAGAGTTGCGACAGGAATAGCCGCAATTGTTGCCCGAATGGATTGTTTTAGTTCATCCAAATTTGTTGGCTTTGTTTTATAAACTTCTTGTTTACATAAACCCCACAAGAAAAAGTCAGGTGCAGTAAGGTCAGGCGACCTGGGGGGCCAACGAAATTCGGAGTTTCTTGAAATCAGTTTATTGGGAAATTTTCGTCGCAACTCTGTCATAACAGTCTGGGCTATGTGAGACGTTGCCCCATCTTGTTGAAACCACACAGAGTTGAAAGGAATTCTCTTTCGGCGTAGTTCTGGATAGAAAAATTCTTTCAGCATTTTCAAATAACGGTCTTCAGTAATCGTAACGGTGTGACCATTTTCTTCAAAAAAATAAGGCCCGACAATACAGCGTGAAGAAACCGCACACCACACTGTCACGCGAAGAGGATGCAATTCCGTCTCGTGGAGTATCTGTGGGTTAGAAGTACTCCATATTCGACAATTTTGTTTGTTCACATTGCCGTTTAAATCGAAATGGGCCTCATCAGACATGAAAAGGCAGTTTAACATGTTTTGGTCTTCTTACACCATTTGCAGGATCTTCTGGCAAAATTCCAAGCGAATCGGCAAGTCTGCTGCATTCAGTTTGTTAACCATTTGAATTTTGTAGGGAAATAAGTCTAAATCTTTGTGCATTATTGTTTGCAAAGACTGTCGGCTGACACCAAGTTGAGCAGATAAGCTTCTTGTTGAAACCCTTGGATTGTTTCTTCCGTCCGAACTGGTGGGTCTCGATGATAAGGCCTTCTTGCGACTGTTCCTTGCTCAGCAAAATTATTCACCAGTCTCATTATGGTCCATCTGCTCGGGGGATCGCCGCCAAACATCCGCCTGTACTCTCTCTGTACCAAAACTATGGACTCCAGTGCGTGATAGCGACGGACTATCCAAATTCTTGTTTGCGTGTCCCAGTTATCCATTTTAATAAATTTTAAAGATCAACCTGCAAATTAAAACAAAAATGGAACAGATAACTTAAAAAGAAAAAAAGTTATTTAATTTTTTTTTTTGGTAGTGGCTTTCATCAGCCACCCTGTATTTGGATCATTACTGATCGCTAAACGACTATTTTTATTTATAAGTATATATATGTTATAGTTTGTTTTCAGTTTTGTATTAGTGGTTTTGTATTAGAACTTATGTGTGTACATAAATGAAAGTATGCACATTAATTACGAATGGCATCATTTTTTAAACTTTTTCGTTGCCGCGCAATAACTTCAGTAGAAAAGCTTTGCCAAGCCGGTGTTTGTGTTTTTATAGCTTATCAGTGAGGTCAAAAACCTACTAATTTAATTGCACAAAGATATTATTTTCAGAAAAAATAATGCAAACTAAATATATGCTTAACTTTTGTGATGTTATCCAAGTTTAATTACATTTTTTTTTTTTTTGTAATACATGCATAAGTAGATAAATAGTGGCATCTGCGAAAGCTACTCGTTGCTAGTTCTAGCACCGCGATTTCCTTCACGGTATGTTCGTATTTATACACATATACAGTATTATGCTCATTTAAGTGAAAATACGAATTGACTTGAGCGGTCGTTGCCAGTTGCAAATGGGCTTGTTGTTATAACACTTGAAATTATTCCAGTATGGTGTTGAGTGCTCAGCATTATTTAATATACACAAGTTATTTTTTCTTCCGAACAAAGAGAATTCAACTTCCATAGTGTAGAATTGTTGCTATTCCCACTCTCATCCATTATCTATCTCAGCTGTTCGATTGGTGTACAAGTGAAAGCGAGTTCTAAAACAAGCAATATCTTCGTTCATATGTATGCATGTGATATGGTACATGCATGCATGTATGTACAGCGATCCGGCATCTTTATAATTTGACGTTTGCTTGCATGGAAGTGTCAAAATCTTCAGGGTTGTAATGACAGCTTCCGAGTGAATTTATTATACAATATATTATTAAAATCAATTTAATATTACAAACTGAGCAGGTTTCAAATAAACTATCAAAAGTAACTTCGTAGTACTTTTGCAAAAAATATGTAACCGTAATAATACTTGACAATAGTTAATAGATTTTCTACTTTTTATAAATTTCTTTAATTTTACAAACGCAACTCTGTGCAACATGCACAATATGCACAATGCTTCAAGGCAATAATCAAAATAAAGCTTGGTGTACGTAAATCGGTAACAAAATGTGCAAAACTTAGATTTTCCGTTATTCTGTCGTTCATTCAACTATTCTGCTACTAATATTACCGATTTCCTGAATACAAATAGCTAAGTATAGTCGGTTTTAATGGAAGTTATGCATTGTTTTACCGCTATTAGAGATTTCGTGGAAAATTCAACAGCCCCAAAGAGTTCGAGTTTATCACTAAGTTGTGTTTAAGTTTTGCCGCATTTCGATTTGTATAGGACGCGCCCGTTTTTTGTAAGTGCCGTTTTGCCAACCTAATTTTAGAAAAACCGACGCTAATTATATGTGCGTCCTTCATACGGTGCTTGTAACATCCCGTAAAAAGTGTGCCAACTCTGCGGTAAGTTTTTATGAAGTTAAAATAATAGCGTATAATAAATATACCTACACTTCGCTCCTGAAATCAAAAAATGTACACAACCAATTTCGTAAACTAAACAGAGTGTGAAAATATATTAACATACGTATATGAAAGTGTGCAATTGCTAATGGAAGAAAAGTAGTTTTATGGATCCCAGTTCAATGCGAGCTATTCTGATAGCGTGGAGTTGACGATTGTATTCCTGTAATTACTGAAGCGTCCAGTAGCATAGGCTTAACCGTTGTCGCAGGAGTATTACTAATGGTGCGGAAATCGTACTGTTTCCACAGAAAGTACATAACGGTGGGCGTACTGTTAAAGTTATTTTGAGGGACATTAGCTGTCTTCACGTCATATTCTGCTTCTTAGCATAATTGACTGTAGTAATGTTGACTGCGCCCAATTAGACCCCGACGACTATATTAGTATTGCTCAGAAAAAGTTGGCCTATTCTTCGCCTGGTATGTCATCAACAATGTTTCTTTGTCTTTGCTCCTCGTGTTACCAGCTAGTGTCTTGTTCCAGAACTGTACTATGGTTGGGGAGTAAAGTAGTATTTTTAGTACATGTTTCTAATTTTCAGTACACATTTGCGCCATAATATTACTTCCAAAATCATTTTTATTTTATTTCTAATTTTACTTAAAAAAAATTATGTAATAGTATTGTTAAGGATTTGATTTAAAAAGTGATTGTATTAAAAGAAAAATATGTACATATTTATGTATACATAAAATAGCTAGAAAAATACCGTTACTTGCCAAAGTAACTGTAATTGAAAGCCTGCATTCATACGTATTACCATGTGGCCTTGCAATACTAAAAGTGTGTCCATTTAACTCAGGCAACCAAGTTTTTAAACTGTCAAGTTTCAGAAAAAAGGGTTTCGATTGGTAAGAGTTAGTTTAAGACTGTAATCAACTAAATTTAAGTCGTGTGGAATAAATGAACCCAGGCCAAGGATTTGTTATAGTTTAATATGTATTTAAGAAGGCAAAAAATTTAAAATAGTAGTAGAAATTTTGCGAAAAGAAATTAATACTCTGCCCGAACTCCGGAAAAAACCTACTCTCAGCGATAACTACTTATCGGTAATCGGCGTTGTCTGAAAATGAAACGCTTGCTTTTGGAATGCTGTTATTTTCTGTTATAAAACCAGTATACGCTGTTCGATATCGCTTTAATTCGGTTTTCGATGGCTTGGGATAGACTTAATAATTTTGAAGGCTTTTATTTTTGTAGTTTCCCCGATAAACCCACAGATAAACCTTCCGCCTATAAATACTGCGGATAGAGAAGTTTAAATAGGTAATGTTTCATATCATCTAATTATAAAATCTTTGAATATTATTGAAATGTGATTTTATATCCAGGCACTTGAGGCCACGAGTATTATAATTTTGTTCATATAATGGTGTTTTGAAGGAGTGTGAATAAATTGCTGCCTCCATTACAGTCTTGCTGGCTGGAGAGTAGGTTCAGCAAGACAAAGCAGAAAGTATTTCATCGCAGTTTAAAGCACCAATAGCGGGCGTTCCTTGGTCCTTCGTCGTTGGCCCTCTATTATTTAGTATGTTTGCTTGTAATAGGATCTTAGTGCGCAAATTCAAAGCCTCTATAATGGAAGCGTGGCCGGCAAAATTCAAATTAATTCATTAAAGCTCCGTTATAAAAAAATTAACGTATCTTTTCCGCAATACGCGTTGTACAATTTGTTAGTCTTGTGAGAAATTTAGAAAGCAGCGTACATTGTTTTTACTAAATCAGTTTCGAGTATCAAAAACGATTTAAATAGTTTTCACTATGTGCACCCCCTAAAGGTCCCAAAATGTCACTTGCATCTGGGGGAAAATAATTGAAGAAGTCGAAGGCGTTCCTAAATAACTGGTTGCAACGGTATACCGAAGTTAAAAACCTTGAAAACTTCCCTGGACGAGACTCAAAACAAATATCTCTCCAAAGCAAGATCATAAGAACATAGATTTGTTTGTGACAAAGCCGAACTTCTCGTTGCGTCAAGCTGAAGCAGTTTTAAAAAAAGTATTGTCAAGTATTAAGAAACGATTGGGATACGGTACACTAGACAGGGCTAGTTTACTGGGGCGGCAGCCCTTGGTCGGGAAAAATCCGAGTCATTCCGGTAACGTAGAACCGGCTGCCATGAGAATAAGACACAATTCAAAGACGTTGCGTGGAGAGCACATCCGGAGCTCTGCTTTTATATTCACACATTGAAAAAACTTGCATGGGCTAGGGCAAATTCGGAACAGAATTGGGTAAACGTAATATTCACGGATGAATCTTCCCGCACTGCTGATAATCGACGACATCAACGAACTGTTATCCATCCAGTTAAGGTCAGTGTTTAGAGCTGCTTTTTCAAAAGGAGATTTGACCATTTATTTGTATTTGCCGCCAATTAGATTTGCCAATTGGCGGCCGGCGTAGCCGAATGGGTTGGTGCGTTATTACCATTCGGAATTCACAGAGAGAACGTTGGTTTGAATTTCGGTGAAACACCAAAATTAGGAAAAACATTTTTCTAATAGCGGTCGCCCCTCGGCAGGCAAGGGCAAACCTCGGAGTATCTCTGCCATGAAAAAGCTCCTCATAAAAATATCTGCCGTTCGGAGTCGGTTTGAAACTGTAGGCCCCTCCATTTGTGGAACAACATCAAGACGCACACTACAAATAGGAGGAGAAGCTCGGCCAAACACCCAGAAAAAGGGTGTACACACCATTTATATATATATATACCGTCAATTTGAATGCAGTTTTGATGAATAAAATTCGTTCCCACTACAGTCGGTTCTACGTAACCGGAACGACCCGGGCTTATATCCGGCCAAGGACTGTGACTTGAAGGACTATCGTAGCATTTAATAATTTTATGCGGTATGAGTATGACATTGCTTGTTGTCGTTGGAACAACATAAACATTCACTATAAATGTTTGGGGAATGCTGCTGGAGTGCCAAGCCTTCGACGGATATAAATTCGGGTCGTTTCGGTAACGTAGAACCTACTGCCTTGCGAACGACAATATTTCAATACTTTTAACATCTTTCGCCATATTTGAGTTAAATCAGATTTGTAGTAGAGCATTATTTTTATTAGTCTCCGTGATGGCGAACCCGGTGAAGTTGTAAAGCAGTTAAGCATAAAATCAACGGCTTTATGTTGACGTTAATTTTGAAACAAGTTCAGATCACCTAGGTTTTTCAGATTACAAAAGCGGGCAGGACACTTCGCCACAGCAAGCATTCTGACTTCGTTCCAACGACAGTAGGTTCTACTATACCGGTACGACCCGGATTTATATACGGCCAAGGGCAGTGACTTTAGCAGCTTTCCCCGTATATATGTATGATGTACAACAACATCAACAACATAGTAGTCCTTGATGTGATAAGTCCTTGGAAAATAAAATCTCAGCTATACGATGGTAGAATTTTCGGTTTATTGAGTTTTTTTCTCACGCTGAAGAGCGTGGCTGCTACATATGAATTCAGCTGGCCGTGCATCTAGAATCGCTGCCTGCAACTTCAACCTTGGTATTTGCAGCAGCTTTTGTGGTGCTCCTCTATTTTTACCAGGAACAGATGTGGGATTATAATTCTCTTCACTGTTAGATTAGATAAGATTTGTGGGGGGCTGGACAAGTCCAAGCACTCAGTCAGTAGACCCTTGTACTTCACTGGTGCTACTGTACTAGCGTCTACTACAACATGCGGGTGCATGATGTGAATGCACAAAGTTGAGGTGAGTAATATCGTCTCATCCGAATTTTATTCACCCGCTTTGCTCCATCCCACTCGAAGCGGGTATTCTATAGTTTTGTTATCACAATTTTGGCAAACAACGTGAAATCTGCAAGCATTCCAAATTGGTAAGGTACGGTGCAGGTACGGGGCGGCAGCCCTTGGTCGGGGAAAAACCCGAGTTATTCCGGTAACATAGAACCGGCTGCTATGTTTGAAACGAACGGTTTCAACTGGAAAAATCCTTTTTTTAATTTAACTTCAAACTTCTGTTACTTTTTCAAATCACTTCATTCGCCAAGTTTTTAGCAGATCTTAAAAAATTCGCTTCTCGAAAATTTCTTCTACAAACGCGCGTTACCGAAACCTCTTGCGTTTAAAATTTTTTGCAGAACCATAAAATATGGAGAAACGACATTCGGTTCTAAAGGGTGATTTTTTAAGAGTTATAGGAAAGTTTTTCAAAAAAAAAAAAACATTCAGAAAAATGCATGCAATTTTTATTTAAATCGATAGTATACTATAGTCCGTATAATTTAATGTTTGAAGATTATTTCATACAAATGTTGACCGCGACTGCGCTTCGAATAGTTCATCCGCTTAGTCCAATTTTGGCATACTCTTTCCAATGTTTCGGCCGGTATCTCACATATAAATGCTTTAATGTTGTCTTCCAATGCGTTAATTGAAGCAGGCTTGTCTGAATAGACATGAGCTTTAACATAGCCCCACAAAAAATAATCTAAAGGCGTTATATCGCACGATCTGGGTGGCCAATTGACAGGTCCCGAACGTGAAATAAAATGCTCTCCGAACTCGCCTCTCCACAAGTCCATTGTTACGCGTGCTGTGTGGCGTGTGGTACCGTCTTGCTGAAACCAAATGTCATTGAAGTTAAGCTCTTGCATTTTGGGCAAAAAAAAAAGTTGGATATCATTTCAAGGTAGCGCTCACCATTCACAGTTACGTTACGATTCGTAGCATCTTTGAAGAAGTACGGTCCAATGATACCTCCAGCCCATAAACCGCACTAAACTGTGACCTTTTCTGGATACATTGGTAGCTCTTACAGTTCTCCTGGCTGATCTTCACTCCAAAATCGACCCATGGATCCAAAAATGAGCTCCGTCGCTGAACACAATTTTTCGTTAAAAAAGTGGATCTTCAGCCAACTTTCCAAGAGCCCATTCATCAAAAATTCTGCGTTGCGGTTCGACTTCAATTCTTGCACCAGCTGTATTTTAAAAGGCTTCTCACCTAAATCCTTTCGCAAAATTTTCCACGTTGTTGAGTAACAGAGACCCAATTGCTGCGAACGGCGACGAATCCATAATTGATGGTCATTAACACTGGCCGATACAGCTGCGATATTTTCTTCAGCTCGCACTCTACGTTAGTGTGTTGGTGGTTTGATGTCCAATAATGTAAATTTGGTTCTAAATTTAGTCACAATAGCTCGAATAGTCGCTTCAGTGGGTCGATTAAACTGACCATAAAATGGAAGAAGCGTGCGATAAACTTTCTTAACAGAACACGCATTTTTATAATAAAATTCAATGATTTGCAAGCGTTGTTCGTTTGTAAGACGATTCATGGATAAATTATAGACCAAACTGAAGATGTTTGACAGTGAAATAAACCACAAAACTCGCGTCAGCTGTTTAAACCAACTGTTTAAAAAGGTAATAGCTAAAAAATCACCCGTTATGTAACCGGAACGACCCGGATTTTTATCCGGTCAAGGACTGTCACTTCAGCAGCATTCCTCATATATAATATGCACGGGGAATGTTTATGCTCCTACAACAACAACAACATGGAGAAATGTTTCGGCGATAAACAAAAAACGATTTTGTGATTTCAAATTATTTTTTGATGTAATAGATTGATTAAACACTGGTTGGTTTTCGCTGGCTGGTTGCTTTCCAAATTGTGTTTTCTCGCGCTGCTGTCCACATTCTCTCTCTATCTTCACGATGACTCGCAATTTGTACCTCTTGAGCAAAAGAGCGAAGACAAAGTACGAAAAGAAAAATTTAAAGGCAGGAGGTGCGCTTACACGCATGTTTTCAGATCATATGTTTTCAATGCGCATTCATTAAAGGTGGTGGCACTAGACCAACAACAATGATTTGTATGTTTGATTGTCAAAGCAAAGTAGAAAACAAAGAATGAATTCGCCTTGCTTCATTCTGGGCTGACAGGTACATGGACACGGCGAAAAAAAATCAGCCGATTTACCGATACCACCTTTAATAGATTCGCCTTGTATGCTTTCCTGATGGATATATTTTGCTGGCAAACAATTTCTCCATCACAAAATGTTTGTCTCTTTTGCATCGAACTGTCTGCTCGTTATTTCTCCACGGTTGTTAAAGAATTATTTTCATTTGTCAGCACGCGAACAAAAATAATTTTATACGGCGCGATTGTCAGCACAAGGTGAATCTATTGAATGTGATAGCACTTGAGCAGGAACTACATTTACACGCATTATGTTTTTGTAAAACCGTTTCTTAATGTCAAAAGTGCGACCACCTTCAGTGAATTCGCCGTGTGTGAGCCCTTTCGCAGGTAATTGCTAAATAATAATAAGAATGTTTTTTTTCAGCGTTTCACCAAAAATAGCAGTCAAATAATCATTTTATTCTACTTACATTTTAGACTTCAATTTATTGCCCAAGGATCTTGGAACAAAATTGTCTATATTTTCACGGATTGAATTAAGCGTTTGAAAAAGGTGACTATCGTACAAATCACAAATTCAATTTTTTTTATATACATATGTTTTGTCTTATTAAGTTGTAACTTTCAAACCCTTTTGTTTTTTGGTTTTTTGAATTCTGCATCCACAGCAATGTCAGCACGCGGTCGCGGATTTCTTTTATCCCTTAAAGTGGAAAAAGATACCACTGATGGAGAAGCATCTCTAAAAGACAGTGGCCTAGGCAGCAGGAGTCTTAATTCAGGTCGTGTCGGTCGTGGTAAGCTTTTAGATGACCTGGCTTCTTCATGCAGCAACATGACACTTGAGGGTCGTTCGTCTGATGATACGAATCAAGGGAATACAACTTCTACGACCGATTCGAATAAACCTCTATCCGGGGGTCGTGGCCGTGCCAATGTTTTCAAAAATTTATTTCGTGATGAGAAACCGGAACCACAATTGGATGCTAAGCCTACTCCTGTTCCTGTTGCTGTTCCCGATGTTGTTACAAAGGGCAACATCGTTACCGTTCCCGTTCCTATGCCAGTGCCAAAACCGGAAGTTATTCAAGAGGTAATGCCATCCCATATTTATAATCCAGAGGTGAAACATGGCAGCAAGGGAATGCCAGTCCGTTTAGCGTGTAATTACATACGATTATCGTCTGACCCCGAGAAAGGAGTATTTGTATACGAAGTGCGTTTCCATCCCCCAGTAGACTCGCTTAGTTTGCGCATGAAATACCTAAATGAACATCGTGATAAATTCGGCGGCACAAAGACATTTGACGGTGTGACACTTTATTTACCCATTTTACTGAAAGATAAATTAACGACATTTATAAGCAAAAATATCGCAGACGATTCCGATATTGAAATACGAATTTTATTCAAACGCAAAGAAGCTCTCAAAAATTGTATACATCTCTATAATGTGCTATTCGATAGAGTTATGAAAACTCTGAACTATGTGCGCTTCGACCGAAAACAATTCGATCCAACAGCACCAAAAATCATTCCACAGGCAAAATTGGAAGTATGGCCCGGTTATGTAACTGCAATTGATGAGTACGAAGGTGGCCTGATGTTGTGTTGTGACGTTTCCCATCGACTTTTATGCCAGAAAACCGTTCTCGAAACATTAGTAGAGATCTATCGTTCCAACCCCAACTTATTTCAAGAAAACGCTAAAAAGTATTTATTGGGTTCCGTTGTTATAACCCGCTACAATAACCGAACCTATCGTATCGACGATATTTGCTTTGACAAAAATCCTAAATCAACTTTTCAAACTAAACAGGCGGAATTATCATACATCGACTATTACAGACAGAGTCATAATATCTTGATTAAAGATGAAACTCAACCATTAATCATTAGTATAAAGAAACAAAAAACCGCCGATAAGCAAGCGGCTGAAGATTTAATTGTTTGCCTTATTCCTGAGCTATGCTATTTGACTGGTTTGCGTGATGAAATACGATCGGACTATAAACTTATGCGAGAGATTGCCACATTTACTCGAGTATCGCCGAACCAAAGGCTGCTCGGATTAGAGAAGTTTTTCAATAACATAAACAAATGTCCAGAAGCTCAAAATATACTTCAAAGCTGGGGACTAACCCTGAAGAATTCACATGAATGTGTGAATGGCAGACAATTTGAGGAAGAGCAAATCTTGTTTGCAAAAAAACAATTTTCAGCCGGTATAAATGCAGACTTTTCCAAATATGTTTGCAACAATGAAGTTTTGGAGGTGGTTCACCTTACAAACTGGTTATTGATTCACTGCAAAAATGATACCAGATGTGCCAAAAACTTTTGTGAACATATAGAGCGAAACTCTCGTGCCTTAGGAATACGTGTGGATAAACCGAAAATTATTACTTTGGATAACGATAGGGTGGACACCTTTGTGAGAGCTTTGAGATTAAATATCGATGGGCAAACACAAATTGTTGTGTGTATTAGTCCTACGAATCGTGACGACCGCTATGCGGCGATTAAGAAAGTTTGCTGCGCTGAAATACCGGTACCATCCCAGGTGATAAACGCGCGAACTCTTTTGAATGACGCTAAGAATCGTTCGATCGTCATAAAGATCATGTTGCAAATGAACTGCAAACTTGGTGGTTCATTGTGGGCCGTGAAAATTCCGTTCAAAAATGTCATGATTTGTGGAATCGATTCATATCATGATGCCGCACAAAAAGGCAACTCCGTTGCTGCTTTTGTGGCTTCTTTAAATTCTAACTACACCAAATGGTACAGCAAGGCTGTCATACAGGGCAAGAGAGAGGAAATCGTTAACGGTCTTTGCGCGTCGTTTACAGCTGCCGTGACGCGTTTTCACAGAGAGAATGGCAGGTTTCCCGACAACATTATCATATATCGAGATGGTGTTGGTGATGGTCAATTGCCTCTTTGCTCTGGTCACGAGATACCGCAATTGGAGATTGCTTGCAAGCGTGCTTTCAAGGATTATACTGTCAAAATAACCTTCATCGTTATACAAAAGCGCATAAATACTCGATATTTTGCTATGAATGGAACCAACGCCGATAATCCGCCACCAGGTACAGTGGTTGACAATTCTATCACGCGTTCGAAGATGTACGACTTTTATTTGGTATCGCAGGCAGTAAGGCAGGGCACCGTCACTCCATCACATTACATAGTGCTAAGAGACGATGCCAAGTATAGCCCCGATATTATACAAAGACTCACATATAAACTCTGCTTTATGTACTACAATTGGCCAGGCACTATTCGGATACCCGCTTGCTGCCAATATGCACACAAGATGGCATATCTCATCGGTCAGAGCATACGAAGGGCAACATCGGAAGAGCTTTCAGACAGACTATTTTACCTTTAATTGTATTTACGGTTATTCTTTATTAACACACTTTTGTATTGATTACCTTAAAAAAATTAGAATCAAAAGGGCTGGGACAATGGGAAAATTGAAATGAAAATCATTAAAGCAAAGCAAATATGAATTTGTATCTGTCGTAATGTTGAGCATATCTAATGACCATGAAAATAAAAAAGAAATTGTTACTTTAAATAGTAGTTTGTGTTTTTCAGTTCAAATTTTAGTAATTATTATTAAGTGTAAATTATTACATACTTTTGTGTAAGGGTTTCATAGGCTCTTTGGGATTGTGCAGAGGCGTGTAGCTCATTGCGCCTACCTGATGCAAAACACGTGCGCCGATATACAGTGCATAGTAACAAAGGGAAACCACATAAGGTGGCTACGGTATAGCAACTGATTTTTTTCTTGCGATTTGGTGACTTGATTCAAGTCACTTGAATGTCAAAGAGCCCAATTTCTTTGTGGTAGCCTGCTTGTTTGTTTACATTCTTATTGAAATTGTGACATCCACACCACCAATATGCAAAAACTAAATACTTGTAAATTTTGTTGTTGCCCTGCCGAAGCCACCTTGTATGAATTCGATTTGCATGGTAATATAAATTATGCATTTGTTAACTCTTGTCAATTAGTTGTATGTTTATGCGTTTGTGTTTAATGCAGATTTAAAACAAAGCAAGTGTTGTCATAGTGAAACAGATTTCCATTTTACATGTAGGTACTTTTACAGCTACTCAAATTTGAAAAGAAGAGACAAGTTTAAGGCTACATCTTATTTTGATAACTCAACGGAATATTAATCAAAGTGAGAACGGGAGAACCTGGAAAATGCATATTGTATAAAATTTTTCGTTTTGAAGGTGTTTAAAAGTACGTGTACATATGTATGTATGTATGGAGATTAGCCGCAAAATTGACAATCAGCTGTCAATACTGTTTTGGAAGGTTTTTCTTCATATGTATAAACCGATTTGGTGGAATATTTTAGTGTTTTTGGTTTGCTCAATTATTATTAACGATATGGAAAAAAGGTAAAGAGAAGCAATAGTTGTGATAGTTAATTCTTTGCCTTTTTGTGAAGCGATCGCTTTATTCTGTAATATGAATGCATATTTTCTCTTCTCTTTGTCGGCGTCCATTTAATTTAGTTTTTGTTTGGATGTCTCTCCTTACATTCGTAATAATAATTATCGATAGCACAGCAAACACAGGGTTGTATGGAAAAACGTATAGTTATAAGAATTTCAGGTGAGAAATGTTGTATGAGAAATCGCGCTTTTTAATTACGGATTGGGAGTTAAGCCCGAAAAAGTAGGTCATCTACTTAGTCTTGCCATAAATTCTGTGACAATTTTTACAATGCATACGGCGCAGAAAAAAGTTCCGTTATTTTTGCTTTTGTTCGCATGCATTGTCTACTCATAAATTAATGTATATTCAGTTTCGTGGCAAATTTTGCTTGTTAACAATGGAGTGGGACGCTAAGGAAAATCGCGTTGCAGTGATTGCATTACAAAAGGGTGGTAAAAGTTCTACGGATTGCTGAAAAAAACTTAATGTTCGACTTATCGTTTTTCCCAAGCGTCTGAAGTGGCAGACAGAAAAACAAGTGGTCGTCCTCGCGTGATGCGAACCAGTGCAGCAATAAAAGCCCTTCGAAAAAGGGGAATGAATGTATCGACCAGATCCATGTCAAGACTCATTAGAAATGATCTCCACATGAAAAAGCCTTCCGCCGCTCAACTGGTCATCTTTTGACAACGCGCTTGAAGAAAATTAGACTGCAGATGCAGGTGGCATGCGATTAACGGACATGAAAATATTCTTTTCGCAGATGAGAAAAGTTTCAATGTTGAAGAAGTTTTTAATAAGCAAAACAACAAAATTTATGATAAAACTTCTAAAGGTGCAAAAAATATTGCCCCAAGGGTTCGCCGTGGCCACCATCCAGCTTCCGTAATGGAGAGTGTCTTGTAAAGGCGTTACATGTCTTCGTTTCTGCGAAAAAGGGTTTATGACAGGGGCAAAAGTGTACCAGGAGGATGTCTTGGAAGGTGTGATGAAGCAGTTGAGCAGTACCCTCTTCAATGGAGAGCGTTGGATCTTCCAGCAAGATTCCGCTCCAGTTCATAAAGCAAAAACTACCCAGCAGTAGCTAAAAAACAAAAAAACAGAAGATTGGGTCTCTGAAAGTCCAGATTTGAATCCATTGGACTACAGTTTGTGATCAGAATTGGAGACCTGACCTCACAGAAATTTGGAGAATCTTAAACATTCTTTGGTTCCAGCAGCGACGTCCGCGCGTGCTACAATAGCTCAATAGCCTAATCGTTGGAAGGCTTGTGGAAAAGTAAATGGTGACCATTTCGAATGAGAATTAATTTATGTTTTAATATTTACATCATTAAATAAAACTAACTTCATTAAAAAAGTATTATAATTTCATATCTATAATGCACTTAACTTCTAACAGAGAGAATATGTGGGCCTATTATAAGACTGTTTGAATACAACATTTGTGTACACCCGAAAGCTGTGTGAAAAATGCTTTACTAAATTTAAACAGAGCTGTAACCTATTTTTATTTGATTCAAATGCTAAGTAAATACTCGTAGATGTGTAGATATAATAAACAAATCGCGTTTATAAAATGCCTGTCTATTTTAATTTCCAAAGAAAGCTAGCTTCTCTTGACTAGTCATCGGTAATAGACACATTTCCTTGTTTGTATTTATCTTTTTCATTTAGCAGAAATGACTGATATATTTATAATTCAGTGACGCTGCTCTTGACATGTGATTTCTCTTGAGATGCCTAGTCAACAGTTGTGGTGATTGAGACTTTCTTGGCTCTAATTTCTTATTAGTCTCAATAAAGTTGAGGCAGTTAATTATAGTGGTATTATCTATCAACTGCCTAAGTTCCATTCTTGCATATATTTCAAATGAAACTGTTCTTGCCGTAGATTGGACTGAATTTTATTTAAGTGACGTTTATATATAAGTAAATATGTTCCTATGACACCTTTTTGAGTTTTTAACACTTACGAAATGTTTACACTTGAACCACTCACACACACACACGTGTCATACATAGTGCATATGAATGTATGTTATCTGTTGTGATCGCGAGAGAGCAGCCTGCGACTTATTGATAAGCATACATATTTTATATATTGTATAAATATCTACATATATATGTGCAAATATTTAATTATGTGCATACGTATAAAACTCAAGTAATAGTTATTTGAATGGATCCAGTGGTGAACGCAGTCTGTGGTGTAGTATGGCTAAAGCAGCTGGTAGCATGTGTTTGCAACGTGTTAAATGATATATTTATGCAGGTATACTCACACACATAAGGGACCGAAACTACATATCATCAAAGTCGATATAAGTATGCATATATGTGTGTACGTTAAAAAATATTGCGTTCCCGGATGTTGCTCACATGCTATTCAATTCATAGTATCTGGCTTGTGACGGAACGAATACAAGCTCGAAAGTAGATACACAGAAAACACGAGATAAAAGCCACAAACAACAAACAACACAAAATTAAATATATATATGTATGTATATATATAAAAAATAGAAATAAAAGCCATAAGGCACGTGAACGTGACAAATGCTTGTTCACCTCGAGTCGTTGTGAATTCATTTCGAGTGTATTTGACTTTCGCCTGATTGGCATATCCACGTTTTCATGAAGGTTGCTTAGTTGGCTGTTGACATTGGTAAGGAAATTGTTTGCGGAGTTGAAATGTAGACAAAAGCTGTAGTAGTACTTGGCAAAGAAATACAAAAACGATGTAATGAACTCGAACTGCATGTTGAATTCTACCTGTTGTTGCTGTTCTTACCATATTCATATAAATACATACACATTTTTCATTGTAGGGGAAGATGTAGTGACACAATTTATAAAGGGTATTTCAAGAGAAATGAAAAAATATTTTTAGGGTATGCAGCTAATGGGCTTATGCAATGTATACACGCTCCAACCGTTGTATCAACATGGGCATGTTGCATAAAAAGTTGTATCATGTAAAGTATAGTTGTACAACCGATTTCCATGCTAGTCCAATAGTTGCATGAAAATAAAAATGTTTTAATTTTTGGTGGGCGGTGTTAACGGTTGTACAATGAGTTGGAACGTGTATAAGCAGATTGTAAAACAAACTTTGTTTAGTTATTTGCACAAAAAATAAATATAAACTAAATAAACAAAACAAAAAAAATTTTATATTTTTTAAAGAACAAAATTATAAAAGTAAAAAAAAAATTTAAAATTGAAGAAAAAAAAAAAAAAAATTGAAAAGAATAAAAAGAAATAAATAAAAAATTAAATAAAGAAAAAAATTAAAATAAAAAATGCATACAAAAAAAATATTTACAAAAAAAAAAACAAAAATTACAACAAAAAAAATTACAAAAAATTAGAAAAAAATAAATTAACAAATAAATAAAGTAAAATTTCATCAATTATTATTATTGAACTAATTTCACTTAATTGCTTTCGCCCGTGGGGAAAAGGTGTTTATTGGTGTGACCAATATCAGATCGTTACCCGGCTCTCAGGAAATTTGAAAGAATCAGCGGTTGGGCTGACGTAGCAGGAGTTATGGATCGTTTTAGTGAAAATAATGTTTTTTATTTTAACGAGAAAGCTAAGAGTGTGTTAATGATAAACTAATTAAAAAAATTGTTATTATTATTAAAATAATGTCATTTCGTTGCCGTCTGAACAACGACAGATTTAACGAGTGTGTAAATATGTGTGAAATTATCGTGCAGATTTCGGCTGGCGAATACTCCCGCGACGTTGTAGCCGAAGTTGCCCTCACAATTTTGTTTTTCACCATAGCTATTGGCCAAACCTAGTAATCTGTCATCCTTAGGACACACCGTTAAACAATTTTTCACCATTGGCTGTACGTTACCCGAAGGACTCGTTGTTGTTGTAACAGTTACCGAATGGCTTGTATTTACTATATGTCCGGTCAATCACTGTTACCTCAGCAGTTTTCTCCAAAACATTATGGCGAGTATTTTATGCTGTTACAAAAACAACATTACCTGATTTGTATGAACGAGCGAAGAAGCATTTTTTCCATAAATGTAAGTATGTACAACAAAAGTTCTCGAATGCGAAGAAGTTGCAATCACTTAGGCAGGTGTATGCAATATAATTATTGAATTACGCCTGCACAAAACTAAGTTATTTACATTTAAAAAATTTTGTGTCGCTATTGGAAGACCTTGCATATACATACATCCTCGTACATATGTATCTACATATACATACATATATATATACCATATGTGTATACATACGTATGTATGTATGTGTCTTCAGAACTTACTGTATGCGCATATAATTTTCGTTGAAGTAGCGATTTGCTTGACTAATGCAAATTCTATGGAAATTTTATTGACAAAAAGCGCACGATTGCTTACACTCCAGGGCGTATGAGTGACAAATAATCAAAATAAAATTAAAGAGCGAAAATGTTATTCATGTTTGTATGTATGTACTTTGTTGTTCTACAAACATGCGTGGGCATTTATCATATTATTTTATTTGTTTAAATAATTATACAATATAATGTTGATAAAGTTGTAACAGACACGTACTTACATACATACATATGTACAATACAATATAATATATGTATGTATGTTTATCTCCATAGATTCATACCTACACATATATGTATGTGCGAGTATGTAGCGAAGACCGAATGTCGGAAACAGCAAAATACCGAAAGCAGAAAAGGTAATTAACCAGTTAAGCTCTGGCGTTCAGACACCCGACCAAGCAAACTGTAGAACAACAAATGAAACGATATACCGTTCAAAGTTTTAGCACCATCAAAATTCATTTACAATGACGTAATATCTCACGCGATTCCAGCGTGTCAGCACTAAATTCGTGGCATATTCGTCGGTCACGTGTTGATGAAGCGAATTTCTGTGCCAAGCTTGAGCCACCAGTGGGACTGGTTTGCCGAGTACACATTTTATTTTCATTTTTTGTGTACAAGTAGCTACGTGTGTATGGTATTTAAGTATGTGTATATATTTTTATGTGCGAGTATGTATCTCCAGTTCGTTGTGAAAACGAGTAAACAAGTATGTAAGTGAATAGTATGTTTGGATATGGATTACATATGTACATACTTACTGCCATGGATAATTTGATAACAAAATTAGCCATCACCAGCCATCAATTCAAATCGGGAGCGTAAGTGAAAAAGAAGAAAAAGCAAAAAGTTAACGAGCGAAGAATTTATGTACTATCACTTCCAAAAACCGGTAGAAGAAAACATATTAACTGAGTTTGGTTGTGTTGTCCAAAAAACTAGTATAAAACAGCTAAAGTCATCTGTGATTTCGTAGTCCGCTTTTTCGGCAATGTTTCGGCTCTGGTTGGTTGTTTGGTGTAAGTGGTGATACGTCCAGAATCCAACTAGCGCTTCCGCACCATTTTGTTGCCACATCTTCATTACCAACTTGTTTACAGCACGACTACATCCAGACTCTGCTGTTCAGGAACCTTATTGACAGACATTAAGTCAGAAAGTTGCCCAGGGTTAACATTCTGTCCTTCCATAGGGCAGGGCATTCACAGAGAAAATGGAAAATTGTTCCCTATTTCTCTGGTTGTTTACAACTGTGACAGTGTGTGTTGGGAGGGATGCCCATTTTGGCTGCTTGTTCTCTGGCAAACCAAAAGCCAGTTATGACTGCCGTCTGCTCTGCTCGCTTGATTAAAAATTTGCATGGGTATCCAGCAAGATTCACCCCCAACGAGCATGGTTATATCGCATAAAACTATCTCATATTAGGCAACTTTCATTAGACTCGGTAACTCACTTTGTATTTTCGTTCTTCTCAATATTGCTGTTGGCTATAGACGAAAAACTGAAACAATTGCAAGCAACAGAGGCTTGTTGAAAGTCGCGAAGACGTGCATCAAGAATTATATAATTATATATACATATATAATTGGTGCGTACACCCTTTATGGATATTTGGCCGAGCTCTTCCTCCTATTTCTGGCGTGCGTCTTGATGTTCTTTCACAAATGGAGGGACCTACAGTTTCAAACCAACTCCGAACGGCAGATATTTTTGATGAAAAGCTTTTCCATGATAGAAATACACTCGGAGGTTTGCCATTGCCTGCCGAGCGGGGACCGCTATTAGAAAAAACTTTTTGTTCATTTTGGTCTTTCACCGAGATTCGAACCTACGTTCCAACCCATTCGGCTACGGTGGCCGCCGCATGAAAAATTACATAAAATAATAATTCGACTCCAAATACATAGCACTGGTAACGCCATGAACCCTTGAGGTGTAAGTGAGATCTTTCTACAGATCAGCCAGCACTACCTAACCTAACGGAGATGCCGTGTGTGAACACGACGGGCAACTTCGAAAGAGAATTCCCAAAGTTGAAGTAACTAAAGTTTCCCTGTATGAACACGGTCATACGAGTGCTCATGAAGCACTTCGTACAGGATATATAGGTGTGTTCAGCATCAGACCATTAACTGGCTCTCAGCGATTTCGAAGGTATCAGCTGATTAGCTGAAAATACTGAGATTTTGTTGGTGATATACGAAAAAATTAACACAGTCACTATTCATTTTATTTCGTTGCTGTTTGAACAATTGCTGATGGAGCGAGTTTTTGAAAGGCGTGGGCAGAACTCTGCTGCCGAGTACTTGGTGACGTGGCAGCCGAAGTTGCACTCACAATTTTACTTTTGATGACTAAACCTGGTAATTATTCATACTTCCTCAATAAGTAGTTCCAAACACTTTATTATCGGTTATTGACAAGTTTGATCCGCTTGGATTTTTAGCTCCAATAATCATAAGGGTCAAAATCTTTATCTTGTTGTTGTTGCAACATAAACATTTACCTTGCATTCCTCGTACGCTGTTGGAAGGAATATTTCTTGGCCGAACATAAATCTGAATCTTTCGGTAATGTAGAACCGACTGTCGTGGGAACGCAAAATCTTTATTGAAAAGCTCTGGCTTACTGGTTTAGATTGGGATGGCATCATTCCAGACGACCTTCATTAGAAATTGATATCGTTTTTAAATAAATTAAAACGATTAACTGAGATACAAATTCCACGTAGGCTCCATAACTGAAGGGATGCGAAAACATACATAATTCATATGTTTGCAGATGCATCAACATACGCTTATGATGCTGTAGGATGTCTTAAAGGCATTAATTTATTGAGCTCTAAAATGCGAGTTTTGCGACGTTGAGGGAAATCACAGTACAAAGGCTTGAACTTAGTGCAGCAGGACTTGCGTCGTGGTTTTTGAATACAGTAAAGAAAACCTTGAATCTGCAATCGGCCTCTTATTACCTGCGGTCTGATCTGGAAATTCTCATAAAAAACATCTACAGCTTTGAGGCGGCAAACACAGAGGTCTATCTATGGAGAAGAAACTCGGCTAAATATCGCACAGAGAATGCTGAAGTTAAGCAGCACATTTCATTGTCATAATGCTAGAAGAAGCAAGCTGGAAGAAATAAAAGCATGTCAGCCGTGTGCGTCTCATCTCCTTCGATAGGCAATACTACGAGTTTCACGGCTTGACTTTTGTTGATTACCAAGTTGCTTGTGCCTGCACTGATTACAAATTTTATTCAAATTTAAAAAATGTCAGATGTGTGACTTAAGGCAATAATGTTAATCAAGTAGTTAAACCTTACGTCTACTAGACTTAATATTTATACTTGTGTACATCTAAAAAATACAGTGGTGGCCAAATCATAAGCAGTTGTTGGCCTATTGTAAAATATGTACATATTTTTTTATGCAGGCGAACCGTTATTAATCTTGCTGTATTCACAAAATTTCGTTCGTCTTCTTTCAGTGGCAAGCCCCAAGTCGATACCGTCTATATGGAATTTTCTAAGGCGTTTGACAAACCAATAAATTTTAATCTCCAAATTGCATAGTTTTGTGTTTCACTGCATTTTTTTTAAATATGTGAAGACGTACCTTTCATTTCGTAAGCGTGTAGTTGTGGTTGATATTTAATATTGATATTTATTCTTATTATGTCCCCATTTAAATCATAAAATTCTGACTTATATTCCACTCTTGCCTTTATGCGGCGCTTTAATTCCGACTTTACTCATCCATATGCGCTAAAGTTGCTAATTTTTCCACTAGTACGATCTAAGTTGGAATATTTATTTATTTATGCCTTTATATGGAGACTACATCACCTTTTCCATATTCTTAAATTTGAAAAAATTCCAATTCTTCGTTTTGCTCTCAAATCGCTTAATTTTGTTAATGCGATTCCTTCGCATATTGCAAGATTTGCGTTAATAAATTTGAAGTCTCTACATTATTTTTTCACTCTGCTTTGCCTTTGATCACATCACAATGGGCTATGAGTCTGCCTGTGTCCCATAGTGGACAACCCTCAAAGCCTTCATCTTTGATATCAGTGGGGTAATTTATTATTCCCTTCTTTTAGGGAGTATTAATTTCTACTCGTACATTTCATAAAAAGCTTGCGTTTCCTGTGTCCGTAGCCGCCTGTTAAAGGCTTCATTACGAGGTTGCCGCCCAGCACAAAATTCTGGTGGCGACGGAGCGTGGTTAAGTCCACACTCGAACTATACAGGCTGCAAAGAAGCGTATGTTTATGCCTTACGGGTGCCATGAGTACAACCTCTGGCGATGCCTTAAATGCTATGCTTGATTTGCTCTCCTTGGATCTTAAAATACAATAGGAAGCAATAAAAGCAATGTGTAGACTCCATAAATGTGGTTTCTGGCACGAAGACCGAACTTCGGGACACAGATAAATCTTTAAGTTGCTATCTGAGCAGTATGCACTGTTTTTGGCACCTAAAGACGACCTGATGTCCATAGTCTCATTTGGAAGGAAATTTGATGTCAGATTTGCGTGAGCAATGGAGCAACCCGGAATGCATTCAGAGAGGTTTGACCGATATTTTCTTCACCGATGCGTCCAAGAATGAAATAGGGTATGCAGCCGGATGGTACTTAAAGGATAGTAAAAGTATCACTACGCTCTGGGGAAAATGGCAACTGTTTTTCAAACGGAAATTTTTGCCATCCTGAAAGTAGCCGAATGGATGATCGAAAGGAGATGGGGCGAAAAACAGATTGGAGATTTCAGTGACTCTCAGGCTGCACTGAAGGCCCTGGAGAACGTGAGACAAACTTCAAAGATTGTTCAAGAATAAAAGAAGAAGCTTAATTCTGTCGCAAGACAAAACAGGCTTGTACTTATATGAGTTTCAGAACACTCCGGTGTTCAAAGAAACGAAATTGCCGTTGAATTGGCCGACCGTGGATCAGCGGTTCCCCCACAAGGGCCAAAGCCAATAATCGGAATCAGTTCCGCAGGAATCTTGAATTGGATCAGCGATTATGTATGCAATCTACATAAAGAGCGATGGTCCGGTCTGGAACGCTGCAGAACTGCAAAGTGTTTCGTAACAAGTCCGAACAAAAATCTGTCAAACTTTCTACTAAAACTTGGAAGAAAAGACGTTCGGCTTATGGTCGGTATTATTACAGGACACAACCCATAGGGGCAGCATATGACTACCATTGGAATCATTGAGGACCCAATCTGCCTGTCTTGCTTGGAGGAGGCGGATAGCACTGAGCACTTTCTCTGTGAGTGTCCTGCCTTTGCTAAAGCAAGGCTACGAGTTTTGGGTTCCGATGTCGGCAGAATGAGTAATATTCGTTATCTAAAATTGTAAATATCCTCACAAATTTGCCAAAGAATCTGGAAAATTCTCACAGGACTAACTACCTCTGTCTCTGTCTCCGTTCTTTCCTATCTCTTTCTCTGATTCGTTTCTCCTTTCCTCCTCGACTATCTTTCCTATCTCTTTCCAGAGCTCTAAATACAATGGGCTTTGATGGGCCTGAGTCTTTTAGGAGCCACCAAAGCCTGTTGGTGCTCCTTAGCCCGACCTATTAAAATTTCAGTTTTCAATTTCAAATGAAAAAATATTCACTTCAGTGATGAGTCTAAATTTAATTTAACTGACATCGATGGAATGTGTTATGTGCGAAGGCCAGGTAATAATTGTCCACATCTTCTTTATGTAAGGAACAGGTCTCCTCTTCAGCTTTTACAGGCTGTTATGTTGCTATGTTTGGAATGGGAAATGCCGTTGTATTAGGTCTACCAAGAGGGCAATGGCCTAAAGCACGCAGCTAAATCTTTTAAGTCATGGTTTAGTGCCACAAATGTCAACGAAGTGAAACGGTCACTGCAGTCCCCGGATCTGAGCTCATTTGAAAACTTATGGGAGTTGGATATTCAATTCCGATGAAAACCATCGACAATGTAATTGAGAAGGTGAGCCTAATCAGAATCAGAGGCTAAAATCAGCTGTCGGTCTGACATAGCCGGGGTTATGAATCGGTTTGTTTATGAGAAAACTAATAATATGTTAGTGATATACGAAAAAAATTAACAACCAAAGGCTTATGTCCTTGCAACGGTTTGTGTATACAAATGTCTTTGTGAATACAAATGTGCGAAAGTGCGTCATATAAAGTGAGTTTTTGTTTCATTTAAATAAATATTTTTATCAAAATGAAGTGCGCGGCTCTAAATTGTGGTAGCATTAAAATTTTAAGCAGCAGATCTTAAAGTTTTCCAATTTTCCATCGGACGCGGCTTTGTTGGAAAGTGGTTTCAGTTCTGACAGAGAGAAGATGAATTCATCCCGAAAACGAGTCGCATATGCATAAAGCATTTTCCCATTGATGATGTCGAAAATGAGATGGTCCAGTAGTCACATGCACCACGTGGCGCATTCTTAAACGACTTGTGGAAGGAAGTGTAGCTTTTGCGGATAACTGTCGTGCTAGCTCAAATACAATATTGCTACAAAATGGTGCACGAATACTTCAGCAAAACTAACAATAGCGAATATTGTTGTTTTTTGACGTGATAACGTCTTATAATTCGATTTAACAGGCTGCACGCACGAAAAAATGTGTCGTTACCTTGCTCATTAGTGTTACCTTGCTCATTGCCGTTACTTTGAATGAACTGCTAGCGAAAGCGCGGCACGAACGACAAAGCAAACAAAGCAAACGAACGGCAACGTTCGACATCTTGCTCTCTCCTACTTAAGTGAGCGTATATGTGTATGTATATGCGCATATGTACATATATAAATTCACGTATTTGTATTTGCATATGCCTTCTTATTGATTATTATTAATTTGATTTACTTGAAGAATTTAAAATAAAACCAAGTTTGTTAATAATACCTGTTGTTTTAATGTTATTATTTTTTGACGTGATTATGTTATGTTATGATATGTTATGTTATGTTATGTTATGTTATGTTATATTATGTTATGTTATGTTATGTTATGTTATGTTATGTTATGTTATGTTATGTTATGTTATGTTATGTTATGGTATGTTATGTTATGTTATGTTATGTTATGTTATGTTATGTTATGTTATGTTATGTTATGTTATGTTATGTTATGTTATGTTATGTTATGTTATGTTATGTTATGTTATGTTATGTTATGTTATGTTATGTTATGTTATGTTATGTTATGTTATGTTATGTTATGATATGTTATGTTATGTTATGTTATGTTATGTTATGTTATGTTATGTTATGTTATGTTATGTTATGTTATGTTATGTTATGTTATGTTATGTTATGTTATGTTATGTTATGTTATGTTATGTTATGTTATGTTATGTTATGTTATGTTATGTTATGTTATGTTATGTTATGTTATGTTATGTTATGTTATGTTATGTTATGTTATGTTATGTTATGTTATGTTAAAGTATATTATGTTGTGTTAATGTTACCTCATTCTCTATATCCATACAAAATATCTATCAAACAAATAAAATTAAAATTTTCTTTTGAAAAATGCAACCATTCAATTAGTATTTTCTTATGACGTTATCACGTTAAACTATCGTCAGTAAACCGACTTTACAGACAACCTCTTTTTTTATTCCTACATATTACTAAATTTAATTTAAAACAGACAAATTTTCACAATTTTCGAATCACTTTTGTTTTGACGTGTGTTTTTATTCAACTAACTACATTTTACGCATTTTGCTTTTATTTCACTCACCTCTTTCCGGCTACGTGGCAGCCGAAGTTCCACTCACAATTTTGTTTTTCTGCACAGTTATTGGCCAAACCTGTCAATCTATCAGCTGTGATCCATTTCAATACGATGATTAGCAGTGATAAAAAACTATGGATTTGCTGTAAAGTATTAATTTAACATAATTTTCAAATTGCTTTCAAAAATGTGCATTTTCTTGTCCACTTATTTTTTGAGTTTTTATAAAAGATTGAATTCTTTTCTATACGGATGGACTTCGTTTAATTTGAAAATATTAAATGATAATACGCATACCAAACTAAAATAGTTTCACTTTCAATCAACAGTCTAAAAAATTGCACAAAAAATGTAATTATTCTTCAATAGTCCAATAGTTGCTTAGGATTTGGCCATTACTGTACGCTCACAAGTATAAAATAGAAGAGTAAATGACATTTACTCAACAGCTCCTTGTATTGTACTTGGTTGCCTGCCTGTCTGTTTGCTTGATAAAGTTAGCCACACTCAGCTACTCAGCTACTTAGCTACTTATTCCTTGTCTTCCAAGAATTATTTACTTAATTTTCACTTTTAATCAGTTAAGCAAATCACAGTGTAGCTCGTGATTAAAATGAATTGATAACATTTCATCAGCGAATGCAGTATAAAAACATGTTGACGATGATGGATCTGTGGAGCTTATGACTTTTTTAGTTCATCATGTGCCAGTACTTTACTGTATTGTATCGTTTAAAGGTAGTTAACCTTCTGCAGCTTGATTAGAATTATTCAAACATTTGGGATGCTTAATTGAATAATCTACAACCGAATCCGGGGAAAATATTTCTTCATGTCTAGTTTATCATTGCGAATATCTTCGAAACACTTCAACACAATGGTGCTCTCGTAGGTGAACTTCTATATGGATCTTAATGCAAATGAGACAAGCGGGAGGGAACCGCAAAGTTATTTATGATGTTTCCAATTTTTGGCGTTTTAAGGGTAGTTTATGTATACAGTACATGCACTCGAGTGTAATTTAACACGATCGTCCTTAGCTCCTTACCACCCGATTATGAATTTACAGAAATATGCTTAGTAAATGAACAACAATAATAACTTTGGGTCAAACCACCGTTCTAAGTCAGCGAATTCATATTGCTAGGGTTTGTTCGAGCTACGCAATAATTACCGCAATATTATAATCCTGTCATTGGCCCTGCACCCCGCTGGAAGTGCTAATCAACTTGCCTGTAGGGAAAAACGTGGCCGCCATCTCGGCGCTTAGACTTAAAAGTATGGTGCAATGGAAAGGTCGGCGGTTTGGCCACGCCTCATACCCTGAATAGTAAGAAATAGACTCACTTTCAACAGGCCGTTTAAGACGAGCATATCGTCAAGAAGACAGTGACAAACACCAAAATCATGGAAAATGGAGGACAAGATATTTGTTGACAAGAGAGTGCGCCGAATGTTTGTTTGATGATAGGAGGTACTTCGTTTTGTCCAGACGGCCATTAAGTCAATGAACGCGGCCATACTAAGACCAAAGGTTGCACAGGAATGCCGCGCAGCCTGGAATGATAGTTATGTCGTATTCTAGATCAGTCTTAATTGGGTTCCGGGGCACAGAGACATTGAGGGAAATTGTAAAGCCGATGAGCTAGCCAGGAAAGGTACTGCACTTCAACTGGTTAGTGATAGAAGTACCTTTGGGATACCTATGGCCACGAGCAAATTAATAATCGAAAACAAAATTATCCAAGAGGCCAATAGGTCATGGAGGGATGAAGGCTATACTACTGTAACCGCAAATAAATAAGAAAAATATAAAGGAACTGCTTAGCCATTCAAGAGAGGATATCTCGAAAGTCGTGGCTTCTATAACCGATCATTGGCTATTTGGCAGGCATTCCTTGAGACTATGAGTTTTCCCCCATGAATATTGTAGAAGCTGTAGGGATGAAGAAGAAACAGTTGAGCATTTCCTCTGCAATTGTCTAGCTTTAGCTAAAATCAGAGCAGGTTTTCTAGGTACACACTTTTTGAATTCTCTTGCGGAACTGTGTGGGGATTGGATCAATCTTGCGCTTCATAAAGAGCCACAAAATGGTTTCATGAAGATAAATAAATGAGGTTTTGTGCTGCACAGTCGTATCACACCGACCCTGCAAGGTCTACGTGTGTTGGTCGTACAGATCGACTACCACCATAACCGAACTTAACCTATTGGCTTGATAAACTGTACGAGTACAATACCAAAAACAAATATAATAATAATAAGGTCCTAGCAATAGGTTCTGGTAGGGGGAATAAAAATTGCCAGATATAGGTCAAAACGGAAAATGTCTTTAAGGGTTAATACCATTATAGAACAAGTTTTGACTAATTTCTGGTGTTTAAGTTGAATTTGGGACATTAGAATTCAAGAAGATTTATTCTCACTGTACGAGGAGGGTTCAATAAGTACCGGTGTTGGAAATGAAGGCACCATTTAAAAAAATTTATTTTTTCAACCTTTTTTGAAAGATACACTTCTCCCAACGCTCCGACCAATTTTTAACCCCTCCAAAAAATAGGATTTGTCGAACTCTCCAAAATGTGCCTCTGTCCCGGCGATGACTTCCTCGTTTGAATTAAATATTTTTCCCCACAAGTCAATTTTTTCATATTAGGAAACAAGAAAGAGTCGCAGGGAGCCAGATCGGGTGCAATTCATAACGCAATTCATGCAGTTTGGCGGAGACAACTCCGGATGAATGTGCTGGTGCGTTATCGTGGTAAAACAGCACCTTCTTTTCCGCTAAATGCGGCCGTGTCTTCTTCAATTTTTGGCGAAAGCGGTCCAATAAATCACTATAGTATTGTCCAGTAATGCTTCTTCATTTTTCTAAAAAAATCTATTAGGATGACGCCGTTCACATCCCAAAAAATGGTCGCCATGACCTTTTCGGCCGATGGGACTGACTTCGCCTTCTTTGAAGCAGATTTACCGAGAGATCTCCATTGTTTTGATTGTTTTGATTGTTGCTTAGTTTCTGGTGTGTAATGATGAATCCAGATTTCATCATCGGTGACAATTCGACACAAAAGTTCCTTCGGATCTCGCTTAAATTGCTCCAAACTCTGCTTCAAAGTTAACAGCCGCATCCACTTGTTGTTGCTTGTGAGCAATCGCGGCACCCATCGGGGCGACAATTTTTTCATCGCCAACTTATCATGCCGTTCGATCAGCGAGAATCATGCCTTGAACTTTTTGAATGATTTCCTCGGTAACCACATCTGCCGGGCGTCGTGGTCGCTCCTCATCAAAAACGGATGTTCGCCCACGTTTAAATTCGTTGAACCAATATATAACTGTGGTCAAGGATAGCGAAGCGTCCCCATAGACAGCATCCATCTTTGCTTTTATCTCCTCTCATTTCTCCCATCCAAAAACAAAAAGCGAATTACTGAACGATACTGCTCTTTTTCCATTTTAGCGAAAATCACGAAACATGTCTTACTCGAATTGAAGCCAAATCCAAATTAACCTCAATCAGTCTGAAATTTGTTTTGCCGTCGTTTGATAGATGGCAGCACACGATGCTAACACCAACTAACTTTCCTCAGGAATTGGAGAATTGTCCAAAAAAGGTCTTGTGTCGATTGGTGTAAAGAAATGTTGAAGAAATACGGTGGAAATACGCGCTTGTTTAAAGCATCATAACAAGTGACAAATCTTGCCAAACACTGGAAAATCGCAACTGTACCACTAGAGAAACTTAAAATAGTCAATTCGGAGAGGTACATAACCATTTGTTTGCCAGAAGTTTTCAGAGAATTAAGGAAAACCAACCGTCGAAGAGAAGTCATTAATCACCATCATTTATGAGCACTCAAAGGAACAAATGAATGGGTCACCCACCTTAGAGCCCTTATTTGACACCTAATGATTCCTTTGGTCCCAAATGTTCGAGAACATCAAAAATAAAATGCGAGGTCAGCGTTTTTCAATGCCTAAAGAAGCTGTTAAATCCTTTAAGCAGCACGTGTTGGAGTTATCCATTTCTAAGAGGCGGAGGTAATTTGAAAATTGGTTCTAGCGAATGCGGAAGATTAGTACTATACATATATTGACTTCCAAGGAGAATATCTTGAAAAGCAAGAAAACCATTTTCATTATTTTTTTTACTGTGTTTTCATTATTCGGCGCAAAGTATAAAAGGCAACCATCGCATCTTATAAAAGAACACTCTTGCAATTATTGAAGCTAGAATGCACTCCGATTAACTAAAGGAAAAAAGTCATCCATGCGAATGTAAATAAGTACGAGGATCGTTTGAAAAGTCCGTGCAAAAATAACAGCTACTTAACTGTTTGGTTTAAGCCTTCTTTTATTTTTCGACATAGTCTCCTTTTAGTGTTATACACTTCGTCCAACGCTGTGCTAGTTTGTTGATATCTTCCGAATAAGCGGATTAGTCCAAGTCTAAAAAATAGCCAGTCGTTTGAATAAAATCTTTAAAAATCTTTTACTTTTTTAGTGTCCGTATATTTATGTCCCCAACTGTATGTGTATATGGGTAGTATAGTATAATGTATTTGCATATCTGCAGCTACAAACAAAGAAAGAAACTGTCTGCCAAGCCAGCCTGCAATTGTCACAAAAGTTGCAGCTTACGGGCAGCTGGATTGGTATTTCTTTGATGGTTCTTAGGAACCACAACGCACATCATTTAACACATGCAAATACCATAGACGATTGTAAATCTGTATGTATGTAAATAAATTCTCATAAAAATACTTGTGTAAATATGTAATATATATATACATATATATATATATATATATATATGTATATGTGGGTGGATACGTGTGAGCGCTATTTGCATGAAAAACTGCGTCATCTTGTATGCACACACACATACACACAATTTTATTTTTGTATAAAACTTTCCACTGATTTCTTTATGAATGGGCTGAACTGGGCTAAGCGTATGACTGCGCACAATTGAAATAAATATTTGCTTTCGGCGAAAAGATTAATTGACCAGATTCCAAATTGTTTAATCTGCAGGAATGAAAAAAAAATTAAAGTAACCTGATAAGCAGCCTGTTAAACTAAACAACACGTGACAGTTGCAGCATCTAAAGTGTCATATCAGTTGTTGTTTGTCAAAACATTCTTAAAGTAAAACAAGTAAGAAGCGCTGAGTTCGGTCCGAAACGAACTTTGCACATTCGCGCATATTTTAGTAAAATTTAATTTAGGTAATCATAGGCAACGAGAGTGATAGCTTGTCAGAAGAAATTTAGTCAAAACATTTAAGAAGTGGGTGTGGCTTTTATGCGATCTCAATAAGATTTATGTATGTGTGTATGTCGCATGGCACCGCCCATTTTATTTTAATTTCCTCATTTCATCTTTTGTGCCTAATTTGACTAATTTTGCATCATCTACGTCTGTATGTACAGTGACTGATTTAAGTCTACATACAGCAGCAAATTTTTTGACGTGATAACGTCTTATAATTCGATTTAGCCGGCTGCACGCACGAAAAAATGTGTCGTTACCTTGCTCATTAGTGTTACCTTGCTCATTAGTGTTACCTTGCTCATTTTTCGTTACCTTGCTTATTTGCCGTTACCTTGCTCATTTGTCGTTACCTTGCTTATTTGCCGTTACCTTGCTCATTGTCGTTACCTTGAATGAACTGCAAGCGAAAGCGCGGAACGAACGACAAAGCAAACGAACGGCAACGTTCGACATCTTGTTCTCTCCTACTTAAGTGAGCATATATATGTATGTATATGCATATGCCTTCTTATTGATTATTATTAATTTGATTTACTTGAAGAATTTAAAATAAAACCAAGTTTGTTAATAATACCTGTTGTTTTAATGTTATTATTATTAATTTTTTTATTATATATGAAGGAAAAAATGTATGGTAATATTTACCATATACCTTATAAGATATGTTGTATACTAATATATGTATATAAACATGCATATACATATACAATTTCGCGCAATTTTCAAAAAGAACAAATCTATATGTAAAGATGCATACAAGTCATACGGACATATCAAATATACGAATCTATTCCGTACGCAAGCAAATGTAAGCTAATGTGCTTGAACTGCAAGCGAGAGCGCGGAACGAACGATAAAGAGCACAATCGGCTCCCGCGTTCGGCAACGTTCGACATCTGGCTCTGTCCTACTTGAGTGAGCATATATATGTATGTATATGTATGTATATGCGCATTTGTATATAAATTCACATACTTGTATTTGCATATGCCTTCTTGCTGTGTGCATGGTAATGAACCATTTCTCTGTTGGCAATAGGACGATGATAGAAAAAGTAGGAAATGAAAGGGAGTGTTTCGAGTGTAAAGTGTCTTGAAAAAGGCAAATCGATGATGGTGTCTCTTAGTGTTGTTGACTTATTAACGTCTGATGCACAATCGAAATTGAAGAAATCTTTCATGAATTTGATAAATGTTTCGTCATTTTTCACGTTTGTGTAAATGTAACTTGACCTATTCCATTGCAATTCCATTTACCTCCTCCTCTATATCCATACAAAATATCTATCAAACAAATAAAATTAAAATTTTGTTTTGAAAATTGCAACCATTCCACCAATATTTTCTTATGACGTTGTCACGTTAAGCTGTCGTCAGTAAACCGACTTTACAGACAACCTCTTTTTTTCTTTGCCAGAGGGTATGCAATAATTGACCCACTTTTTTTCGGAATTCATATTATAACATTATTATTTTTATTTTGTAAGCTTATATGTTAGTTTATCGGTTTTCAATTGAATTATGCGCGGAGCCTTAAAATGGAAGCAAAATTAAAAGAAATTTACATTGGTGAGAAAAAAATCATAATGAAATTTTGGAAAGAAGACCAAAACTATCGACAAATACATGTAAAGAACAAGAGGCAGGGTATGAACAACAGTTCGGACAATATTTCAAAACTAAAAAAATACCGGAATTATAACTTTAAGGCCAAGAGCAGCGCGTCCTTGTAAATTAATAGAAAGAGAAAAGCCCGGTATTATAGGGCTTGTAAAGAAAGATGCTTTAAAAGTGAGCGATGAAGTAAAGAATTACATAAGGCCTCGTATATTCGCCATTTCCCCGCTCGCTATCTCTATGTTAGATTAACTTGACGAAAAATTTGCATGTGAAAGCAACAACAAAAATTATCGGGCAACAGCTCATTAAACTGCTTATCTTACAAACACACGTAATTTAAGGCAGCTCTATTCTTGTGTTGCCAACATATGTTCATTTATACCAGTTGCTTCCTCAATTCGCCACTTGCTAACTCTTGGCGAAAAGAGGAGGCCTATAGTTTCAAAATTAGGTATTTATACTATATAAGTATTTAAACTACCAGTAGAGTCTTAACAAAAGCCAACTATCACGGAAGAGTTACTAGGTTGAAGCCATTTTTTTCCCTAATAAATAGGAAAAAATGCATTACTTCGGAAATCAGCGTACACGCAAGCCTCCAGAATTTTGGAAAAAGGTTATTTTTTCTGATTGAAGCTAGTTTTGGGATCAAAGGAATAAAAATTATGTAGAGGAAGTCTAGTACAGCGCTAAATGAAGAAAACTGATTACGAACAGTGAAGCATGGTGGCAGTGTGGTGATGGTGTGGGGTGTATGGTAGCTGGTGGCGTTGAAAAAATGCAGTTCCAATGGAGTAGTTGGCTTATTTAGATATTTAAAACGAAATTGAAAGCAAGGCGCTGAGCTGCTGGGGTTACCAAATTAATACTACTTTCAACAAGGGAACGACCTTAGTAAGTATATGGCTCATATATGTATGTAGTAAAACAATGGCTTCTCAACAATGTCTCCAAGGAAGTGTAAGTAAACACTAAATTAAAGGTAAAGACGTTATATGGGAGTAGTGGGAGAAGATTACCGTCGAAGGGACTACCAAATTGCTAAACTCTATACACTACTGATTTAAGGAACTATTGAAATGCCGTTGGTACACAACCATCTACTAAAAATGCGCAAATTGTTAAGAGTTTTTTTTTAATACTATTATATTTAAAAGTGAGCCTAGACTTTTGCAGTCTTCAATTTTTGCGTTTCAAATAAAATCTAATATTTATTTGTTAAATGGTGCGATCGAAAATAAATTAAGCATTTTAGTTAAAAAATTTAATTTCATTATTCAAATTAAAAATAAGAACATTTTTTTTCAACACTAGTATGTTCCATAAGTTTTGCAGTTCAGCAAGAAAAACACAATTTTTTATGGTTTGAAATACACTTTATTATTCAGTATAGTCTCCTTGAACATAAATACACTTGTTGCAACGAGATTCCAATTTATAAATTCCATCCCTGAAGTGGGAATCTAGAAAGGCTGCAAAATAGGCTTCCACAGCTGTTATGACCTCATCATTTATGAAAAATGCTTTCCACGCATGCATTTTTTTAGGTCTGGAAACAGATGGAAGACGCTAGTGGCCAAATCTGGTGAATACGGTAAATACTCCAACAATTCGAACTTCATATCATGCATTTTAGCAATTGTCTAAATGCTCAAGTGGCACGGTGCGTTGTCCTGATAGAAAAATAAATTTCAAACTGGGTCTTTTTTCACGAATTTTTTTCCTTTAGCTGATCTAAAAAGTTACAATAATATTCAGAATTTATGGTTTTACCAGTTTCAAGTAATCCACAAACAAAATTCCTTTCGCATCCCAAAAAACTGATGTCAACATCTTCTTGGCCAATTTCTGGACATGAACTCGTTTCGGAGCCGAAGAACCAAGTTTACACCACTCTTTGATTTTTTGATTTAGGATCATGGTGATAGACCCAAATTTAATCCATATTGAGGAGTCGACGCACAAAATCCTTTTTATCCTTTCGCTCCAAGTGTTGGTGAGAACGTCGCATTCGAATGTGTTTTTGTTCCATTGTTAGCGAATGCGGCACCCATTGTGCATACAGCTTTCTGAAACCCCATTGATGGTGCAAAGTCCTTATAGACTTTCAACATTGGTTCATAACTTTCCTTTGCTTTAAAAATAAAAATTTAATCACTGCACGATATTTGATTTTTTCCATAGTAGAAAATATTGTGACATGTCGATGCTAAATGTAAACAAAGAACGAATTGACAGATTGAAATGAAACTTCACATACGCTTATATGAAGAGTGTGCCAACATAACAAAAAAAAATGCCTAATAGGAGCGCTCTCTTTTATCGAACGGCAAAACTTATTGAACAACCTAGTAAATTAATGTTTGTTCACTTTTTTATATTCTAAAAAGAAACCACTATGACCACCATTTGGATGTCATTTTATGCCTGTTGCTGGAAAATTAAAAGAATGCAAAGTTATGACCTGTAGTCTAACTCGTTCAATGCATGTACGTACAGATATAATACTACACTTGTAAACATACTGCTGGATGAAAGAAAAAAATCTAAAAGAAAGCTTTGTTAGCAGAAGAAATCATGTGCTCTTACTCTAGCCATACCACGAGTTGAACGGCTAAGACAGTATATGGTAAATAAACCCTCTTTGAAAAGCTACAGGCATCAATCACTTTTATAATACTCGTAGCACCCTTCCATCCACAGTTATGCAAATATTTGCAATGCAAGTGTTTTCACAGATAAGATCAAATGGAGCGTAAACAATGTCTGAATGAATAATCCGAATTAATACCAGCTGAAGCTGCAAAATTCCCCAACAAGAACGAATCTTACTGTATGTATGTCCATACATAAACTTTCATACTGCTCATGGAATTTCTCGAATAAATGAATAAATCCAGTATATAATGCACATATGTATGCATGTATGTGTGTATGTACCTATGTAATGAATGGATAGTCTAATTTACATGGGTGTTAAACACCTCATTAGTTGTAAATTTGTATGTGATTGAATTATCACCGTCTGCTATTTATTTGTGCACAAACATGTTTATTGCCTTTTAACATGCAAACTTTTGTTGAAAGTTCCGAAACCAAATCCGTGTCCCTCTCGCCTCTATGTACAATAATCGGCAGTAGTTGCTTGTTGTTAATACTGAATTTGTGTTAAAAACAATGAATAATATATTAAATGAAATGAATAGTAATAAATAATAATATTCGTCAAACCCTTGATGCATTTCATTGATGCATTGTCACAATCACGGCACTTTCCGTGTTGTGCCTAATTACTGCGAACGGTTGTATAAGAATTTATTGCATGCGACTTTTTTATTTACATAATTTTCACGTGTACACATTCATATCGGCTTCGTATGTATTTATAAGCATTTCGTCACCCGTTGACATTTATATAGTATATATTATATGTGCTTACCTACATGCATACACGTGTGTGCATATGTATGTATTTGCCAGATCGTTAACAACCGGAATGGGTAGTTGATTAGTTGCACAATGATTACGACATTTCTGTGTAATTTTCCATGGATATGGTACTAATAATGACCTTAATTAGTAAGCAATAAGTTTGATAGTTTAGTCACTCACTTTGCAAGTGTAAATTCATTATAAAAGTGAATTTATTTAATCATATAATTAAAAAAATTAAATTAATTAAATAATTTTCCCAATCCATAATTTCTTGATACTGTAGTATTTCTGTAAACACCGAATTACAGTTTAAGGATTATCGCTTGATACATTTATATATATATATGCTTGTGTTTTTAATCCTAAGATCAAAGATGCGATTGAAACATATAAGAAAGGAAAATAATTTTATGAAACCTGTCCCATTTCGCGGCCATAAAAATAAATAAATAATTGGCGCGTACACTTCTGTTAGGTATTTGGCCGAGCTCCTCCTCCTATTTGTGGTGTGCGTCTTGATGTTGTTCCACAAATGGCGACCATAGTAATAATAATATTAGGTTAGATTAGGTTGGTAAGGTCTAAGGTAAAGGTCTAGCTCCACCTTTACGTTTCTCTATAGTAGACATCTTGTAATAAGTCTGCGTCTTTTGCGAATCTAAGTAAACTCTGAAGCTCTAACCACGAGATACATTCCAACTTTTCATATTCAGAAGCTCCTAAGCATTTCATTCGTGTTCTAACTAGCAAATACTGGGCACAAACATACCAGGTTTTCTAAAGTTTCGCTCTCTTCCAATTCATTGCAAAATCTGCAGTTATTATTGTTTGTAATTGCCATCTTCTATGCGTGCGCCGCTAGCAAATTGTGGCCTGTCAGTATATGTACCTACAATAGCTCTGCTGTCGTTTCTAGACAGGGCTCGTACGAATCTGGCGTACACATGGCTAGATTATTCCACCTCCTGTCAATCCGTGTTTTCATGTCCGCGATGTCATTGTGTACCGTATTTAAAGGTTTCAGTATGTCGTTTTCTTGTTCGAATTGCATTTAAACAGCGCTCTGGGCTATCTTATCTACAATGCCCTTATATCTGGGTACCCAATAGATGGCGGTCTGTCTTCGGCCAGTCTCTCTATGGCTTCCCTGCTTTTTAGAATGTTTTTAAATGAAATTTCATAGGAGTTTATTAACTTTATCGCTGCTTGACTGTCAATGTATATATTTATTTTGGAGTGGCTCGATGCACCCTTTCCTACAGCGAAGACTTCTGCTTGAAAGCTATTGCTTGAACGGCTGCCTGATGCGCATTCGATCCCTGCACCGACTCCGTCCATCATTTTCGAGCTGTCAGCAAATTATCACCCATATTGGGGTTAGGTTTCATTCCTCTTTTCCACCCCTCTTCTTCTATTATTGTTCGGGCTTTCCTCACCCAATTGCATTTTCGTGCGATGATTTATTAAGATTTTTGATGTGAGTTATCGAGATAAGAGTGCATTGATCAACTTACTACCACTTTTGGCGTTGAGGCATCATCTCAAACTCGGAAACAAAAGACCAATCGACAGTGCAGGTGTTCCAAGAAGAGCTTAATCGAACAAAAATTGTTCGCGGAAGAAGCACTTCAAAGCAAATCGTCGCCTATTTTTTCAGAAAATCCATTTGTTTGCAAGAAATTTTCGGAGAATTAAGGAAAACCAAACGCCGAAGACGAATCAACCAAGACAATACGAGTTCACACGTATCGGCTCACACAAGGGAGATTTGGAACACTTAAAAGATTGAATTAAATTAATGAATTTCGTCTTGATGTTGTTCCTCAAATGAGGAATGTCAAATGGTTTTTGTGTTTTATGAAAAGTTTTTTCATGACAGAAATACACTTGGAGGTTTGCCATTGACTGCCGAGGGGCAAACGCTATTATCGAACTTACGCACTCCCGAATGATAGTCACGCACCAATCCATTCGGCTACGGCGGCTGCCCAAAGGTAAACTCGTAGTAAAAGAGTACGAATTTCAATGCGTCCAAAGCTTGAATGGTATTTAGTGTCGGACGCATTTCATTTTCAAATTTTTGTTAAAAGCCCGTATTGTAATTGCGACACGAAGTTTATTTTAATTTAAATTTTTCGTGACTTACCATACATACATATGTATTTAGGTGATATGAATCGATTTTATGGGATTTTAAATTGTATTAGGATTCATTTTAGAACAATCGCAAGTGCGCAGTGCCACATTTATGTAAATGAGGAAATGACATAACATTTCGTAACGTAAAAATTTTGTACGCAAATTCATTCTCTTTGTTTTTACACACTACGTTAGACACGAGTTTTAGATCACACGACCGTAAAAATAAAAATTGTATTATAGATAAATTAAGAAAAGCTCACGTTCGTAATTTGGCTGGAACAAATTGCTTCGACGCAGCCATTATAATATGAGTTGAGCAACATTGACGTAAATATTTAGAGCGTAGATACTTGCGCATAGCACAAACATACATACAGACCTACATACGTAGGTACATATGTAAGTGGAATAGCTAATGAAAAATTTTAATTGTCATTATTCGATAATCAGCAGTGCATACTCACCCAGGCAGCAATATTAGATAAGCTTGGCACTTGCACAGATTCATATATTTTTATATTACGCACCTACTAGACTATAGTGATTATTTTTCCTTTATTATTACTTGAAAACCAGTATTGAGAAAAAAAGTGCAGCAGCAAAGTCAAATGTGCGAAAACTTTACAAATATTGGAAAACTATTTCAGTAATGATGCTCTAAAGAAAGCAAACGTTTACAAGTAGCATGAACACTTCAGAAGAGATCGTGATCGCGATGGATTAGGATGACGAACGTAACGGCAGGTTGGCGACATCAAAAGCAGATGAAAATATCAATAAAGTGAAAGAATAGTTGATTAATAAGCGAAATTAAACCATCAGAGAGCTGACAGAGGATTTGAACATTACTTATGGATCCGTTCAGGACATTGCAGTTAATGATTCGGGTTTGCGCTATGTTGCTGCAAAGTTGGTCCCAAAGGAGTTCATTTCATGCAAAACAGAATCCCCGTTGATATCGGCAAAGGCATGATTTTCAAGGTTGAGTTCAACCCAACATTCATCAAACGCACTAACGCATCATTACTGAAGAAGAAACGTGAAAATATGAGTACGACACGCAATCCAGACATTAGGCGATTGAGTGGAGAACTCCGAGTGAACCAATATCAAAAAAACCACGTCGTTTTCAGTCCAAAAAGTAAGCGATGCTTACGGTTTTTATGGATTACAACGGTATTGCATACCATGAATTTATCCCAGAACATCGGACAGTTAATGAGGACTATTATTTGGGTGTTACGAAGCAATTCGCCAAAAACGAAAAATTCTGTGGGAAAACCAATCCTGGATTTTGCACCATGATAACGCACTGTCGCACAGTGCAATCATTATATATATATATATTTTTTTTTGGCGCGTACACCCTTTTTGGGTGTTTGGCCGAGCTTCTCCTCCTATTTGTGGTGTGCGTCTTGATGTTGTTCCACAAATGGAGGGACCTACAGCTTCAAGCCGACTCCGAACGGCAGATATTTTTATGAGGAGCTCTTTCATGGCAGAAATACACTGCCTGCTGAGGGGCGACTGCTATTAGAAGAATGTTTTTTACTAATTTTGGTTTCACTGAGATTCGAACCAACGTTCTCTCTGTGAATTGCGAATGGTAATCACGCACCAACCCATTCGGCTACGGCGGCCTCCTGTGCAATCATTATCCATGCATTTTTGACGAAGAACGAAATAAATACCACTCGAAGCCATCGAATTCAGCTGATATGGCTACCTGCGGGTTTTTCGTACTTTGAAGGCGATAATATCACTTTTGAGAAATAAACTTGTATTTTGAATTTTCTGAATATATTCCGGAAATTTTTTGATCAAGTTGGTATATAATTTGAAAGACGGGTGGCAAACATATCGTCAAGGAATTTCGTCTGTTCATTGGGTGATTGCGCGCTTCGATATTTTCTATTATGTTTTGCTCAATTTCGTCCAAAAAGAGTATCGAACGTACATCGCTGAACCCACATTTCCATAGCTTACACGGGGCCCACATATCTGATGACGAGTCATATATACCTCGGCTTACGAGTACGATGCTCAAACAAATCAGTAGTAATTGGAATGGAACCCCATCACAGTCGCTCGATTGGAGCACCAGGGACTTTTTCAAGATGGCCAAAGGGTGAATAAAAAATGCTCTTCAGATGGTTGCACGGAGATATACGTCAAAAATGTGGGTTGTGAGATTGGGATTAGTTAAGGATAGTTCAAAAATGGTCCTCCCTTCTGGTCGCCGTCTTCCTTTTTATCCAAGAGGAATGCACGTTTACATACATATCCCGTAGTGAGCCCATTATGGAATTGTGATGTCGTTGTTGAGGCTCCTTTTGCGCTTTCCCATCTTCTTAGAAATTAAAGCTAGTTTTTGAGCTAAGCAAATGTGCGGTCCCCTCTTTAATGGCTTTCTTACTTGACTTTTAGTGTAAGAGAGAACTATCACTTGGCATGAGTGTAATATAAAGGACGTGAAAATTGAGCAGTCGTAGTAAAATCCCCTCAGGTAAAAATCTGTCATTAAACCACGAGAATATTTCTCCCATATAAACTTTTGACCTATAAAATGCATGGCTTTTTTAAGTACGGTTGGTCAGATTTTTTCGCAGATCTCATTTTTCATCCCTAAGCTATATGAAAATGCACTTTAGCCAATTCCATACATATCGTGGGCGCTCTAATGCACTGCGGAAAAATACAGGAGGTGTGGCTAAGAATGATAGAAACCAGATGACGCTAATCAAAGAATGCGTGACGTTACATTGGTGTAGTTGCATGAGAGAAAGGGGAAAATGCGAACAAGAATGCAATAAGAAGAAGAAATTACATAAAACACACGAATAAATTGCACAAGTTCGACGTCACACACACAGCGATTCTGTCTGAGATCAAAGTAGCGGTACTATGATCGACGCCACCTTAATATTCTCTCCATCGTGAGGTGTGGCCAATATCAGACCGTTAACCGACTCTCAGCGATTTTGAGGGAATCAGCTGATATTCTGACGTGGCATGTCGCATCGGTTTGCTTATAAAGCTTGAGATTGGCAATATGGAGATTGTTAGTGATATATGAAAAAAAATCAACGCAGCCATGTTACTTCGTAGCCGTCTGAACAACGACTGATTGTATTTAACTAACTCGCATTACAGATAATGTTTTTATTTGATTCGCCTCTCTCTCTCTTTCTTCTAAAACCGCTACTGGCGTCCAAAAACAGCAACAACACCAGATATCGGAGAAAAAATACAAAATATCGTATTGGAAAATCGTCGAGATGAGTCTCATTGAGCAATGTAAGAAATATGTTGACTGAAGCACTTGGTCTCAGAAAACTGTGTGCACAATGGGAGCCGCATTCGCTAACAATACGAATGCGGCTTTCTCATAAACATTAAGAGTGTTTTCGAAAGGATAGAGTGGATTTTGTGCACTGATTCATCACTATGGATGAGATTTGGGTCTATCACCATGATCTTAAATTAAAACAAGAGGCCAAAAAATGGTCTGAACCTGGTTCTTCGGCTCCGAAACGAGTTCGTGTCCAGAAATTGGCCAAGAAGATGTTGGCATTCGTTTTTTGGTATGCGAAAGGAATTTTGTTTGTGGATTACTTGAAAAAACCATAAATTCTGAATATTATTGTAACTTTTTAGATCAGATAAAGGAAAAAAAATTGTGAAAAAAGACCCAGTTTGAAATTTATTTTTCATCAGGACAATGCACCGTGCCACAAGAGCATGTTTTCACGACAGTCGGTTCTACGTTACCAAAACGACCCGGATTTATATCCGGCCAAGGACTGTCACCCCAGCAGCATTTCCCGTATGTAAGTATGGGGAATGTTTATGCTGCTACAACAACAACAACAACAGCATTTAGACAATGGCTAAAATGCATGAAATGAAGTTCGAATTGTTGGAATATTTACCGTATTCAGCAGATTTGGCCACTATCGTGTTCTATCTATGTCCAGACCTAAAAAAATGCATGCGTGGAAAGCGTTTTTCATAAATGATGAGGTCATAACAGCTGTGGAAGCGTATTTTGCAGCCCTTCTAGATTCCCACTTCAGGGATGGAATTCATAAATTGGAATCTCGTTGCAACTAATGTATTGAAATTGTGTTTTTCTTATCGAACCGCAAATTTTTTTTAACAACCTGGTATGTACCATAAAAAACGTGCTTTATATTTTTAATTGTGCAATATTCAAGCAGATTTATTTACTTGCTTACAAAAACTACGTGTTTTTTATATACATAAGTAGGTCTCTTGATCTTGAGTAAATATTCTGAAATATTAGTCTTTGACTGACACTATTTATACAAGAAACATATGACCACTTTCCTCATTAGAAATTTGTTGGTTAACGAATGTTTGACCAGCCGAAATAAATCTTATCAACTCATTTCCTTATTACAGTTTCATATATGAGTATGTACATATGCATGTATGTATGTATGTTTGTAGCTATACGACCGATTTCAAAGTCGAGGTAAAATTACTGATAAGTGTTAATATTTTCGCATTTTCCCTTTTTATTTTGATTCGTGGGAATTTTATTTTATTTTTATTGTTTGCTATTTCTTTGGCTGTCAAGGTCTTTTAAATTCAGTTTCAAATGTACACATACATATGTATATATATCACATACACATATGCATACTTTTTATACCTTTTGAAAACAATTGATACGCTGATAGAACTGCTATTTTATATTTAATAATTAAAATAAACAAGGTCTGACTCGCCTCTTAGCACACTGTTCGGTAGCCAGTAGTGTAGTTGCTCAAACTCGTGGCACGTGTTGCTTTCAAGCGTAGTTGTGCATAATACGAGTATTCAATTCAAAAATGGGCGCCGTTCTTTCTAGTAGGGAGGAGAGGACAGAGGAGGTGAAGGTGGCGAGCCGACGACAATTGATTTGGATATTATCTATTGCACAATAACTGCGCTCAGATGGTATTTTCCTGTAAATTTTCCTGAACACCTGAACAAACGGTGATGTAAACCAGCAGGCAGCCTGAACTCGTGCAATTTGGTCACGATTTAACGTAACGACGCTCTTAAGCTTAAAATGGAATGCGATACTAGGTGTGGTGTGGAATGTGTATTGTGTGAACTAATTAAGCGAATGAGTCTACAAAACTAAAGCTATTTACACATATGTGCATATGTATAAACATTCATAGGTGTACAAGCTGGCGCAAAATTTATTATTTTTGCTTTTGAATAACTTTTTTACTAAAAAAACCAAAAATTGTTCCAAGTGATGGAAATTTCTATTTTGTATGTGGTTCATTGCTTGTCTATCTGTAGCTGTATAGTTCATAAGTAACAAATATGATTTACGTACGCAGCTATTTGCACAATTTGGAAATATTCTGATAGGGTGATTTATTTTGCGCCACCTTTTTTTTCTTGGTATGTGGACCTGGGAGGTGGAATCTTCTCCGCCTTGCTTTTTGTTATAGCCTTTTTCATTGCTAGGCGTTTGGCTTTGTATTCTGTTCACAGCTGTTCCCTTTCTGGCCTATTTCTTCTATGCTGTCGCTTTCTCCACAGTTTGTGGCATTCGCTTCTCAAATGCGCGTTGTCGTCATTCCACCAATAGTTAGTTGCTCTCCCATTTCCTCGGCATTTACGAGGCCTTGTAGCATCACACGCGACTGACAGTTGGCGTTTTATGCAGTTGGCTTGCTGGTTTGCTGTACCTCTAGCTTCTTTTATTTTCTCTAGGATGTACTCTTTCGACGTGTTTTCGCATTTGAAAGTGTTGTGTAGGACTCGATTCGAACAGGATCATCTTATGGTCACTATGTGTATACTTCTCAGACACATGCCATCCTGTTGTTCTAGTCATTGTTGGACTATCAAAGGCCAGGTCTATGGTGGATCTGCCTCTGCCATTGTCGAAGGTACTCTTATTGCCTCGATTTAGTAGCACTAGGTCTAGACTACCAAAGGCTTCCAGTACTGCTGCTCACCTTTGTGTTGTTACCAAGCAGCCCCATTCAGTAACCCATGCATTAAAATCACCTGCAACTACTATCGGTGCTTTCAGCTACAAAAGAAAATGCCCTTTAGTTTGGCGATTACGAATCCGTTATATTTCTGGGGCTGGATCTCAAAGGAGTAGTTACCGAAGTTCATTATGGCCGCGTTGCCATTTGTATCAGATGCCGGCCGGTTGCTATCTGTTTTGATGCGGTATGGTTCCTCATTTCGCGTTTGGTTGAGGAGGTCTTGTGTAGCTTCGCAGTGCTTAAAGTTTAATTGCAGAGACTTAATCATTTCTGGTTCTATTGTTAATCCACATTTGGTGCTGCCCAGAGTGTGCTCTGTTTCGCTAAAGCCCTTGATTTTACACACAGAGCTGCTTGGATTGGCAGTACATGTTTTCGCGATAGGTCCTGCGCCACCTTGTGTATTACTTCAAGTACACATTTACACGCTTGTACGGCTAAATGCATACGTTTGGACAGGCAAATGAGCATACGCACGTGTTGTTAGATAATTTATAACTGCATTGATGCATACATACATATGTGTGTATTGTATGTACATATAAGTATTTACAATATATAAAAAAATTAATTGTTCAACTTGCACTGCTAATGGGTATTCAACGATTTATTTTGTGTGTTCACTTCATCATCATTATGAAGCCTTAACTAAGTATGTACACATATTTTCAAAGCCTATCTGCAATGCTAAGGTATGTATATACGTATATATATATCTATATATATAAAAATGAAATGATGTTCGTTTGTACGCATTTTTTTGGGCCGATACGAGGCCAATTTTATTCGTTCTTTTTTTCATATTATAGGGATCCACTAGGGGAAGGTTTTTAGCAAAAAAAAATTTCTTTTAAATATTTTCTTCATATAAAAAAAAAGAAAAAATCAAAATATTGTACAAAACAAAACTTGCTCGATTCTTAGATTAAAGTAAGTTTCGAATCGACATTCATTTTATGTGTACAACTTTTTTGGAATTTTTCGTTATTGTATACAGAAATTTCAAATGATTCGAATGAACATTTTTTTTTTTATTTCTTCCATAAAATATTACACCTGTCGTTAGACAATAAGTAATTTGATTTACAAAAAGATGGAATGAGAGTGATATTGAAGGGCCAATGCCCCCAAGCTCATTTAGAAGAAATATATACATATTATTTAAAAACAAGTGGTTAACAAACAATGACATATACGATTAGTTGACAATTGATTACAAGGATTTTGCAAGATCTGTTGGTGTTTGACGGTTAAGCCGACTTTGGGTAGATTTTTCTTTATTTGGTAGTCTTCTCATCATAGGATTTGTATGCGATAATAGTCTATTTATGTGTCTTCTGCTAGCGCTTTGTATTGTTTCATCAATAGTATCGATGTCAAGGTCGCGATGAATATCTGCGTTAGGTATGTACCAAGGTGCATTAGTTAAGGTCCTAAGTATTTATGAAAATAATGTTTCAATTCAATTGAGCAATGCTTTCTTTGACCAATTCTACATGGAAATGAATGCGTTTGCAAACGATGTTTTCGGCTATGAACAAATGTTGGAATCGAATGAAAAAGGAAAGAAACGCGAAATGATAAAAAAAATTCTTGGAAAATTTAAAATGAATGGTGCTTCATTGGAAAAATTCAAAGGTAATAAGAACATACACAAGATAAAGTTAGAATTCGAATTTTTAGATTTATTTTGTTTATTTCTCATTTTTTCAGAAGTACACCACACAGCAACTCATTCCAACTCTGATTTTGAAATCCTGTTGGAATTGGTGATCGATAATTTTGTCACTATAATGGTCAATGGAAATTTGCGTGTATCAGACCCTGCATATTATTTACCATATCAACTTTTTATGGAACATATGGACCAAATGAGCACAAAAAAATAATTTAGTTTTGTTTTGATTTTTTGCAACATTTTGGTTTTCAGTTAATACAATAAAAACAATACTGTTTTTTCGTGAACATAAAATTCTAAATTTAATATGTTGTTTGTTTAGAATTTTTTTAGATAAAAAGTAAATTTTTTGGTTTTGAGGAAATTTGTTTATTGTTGCTATTTGTGAAAGCGTAGATATTTGTAAGTATTTGACTATAATCCTAAACGTTAATGGAATACCACTATGACACATAGAAAACATTTTTTCAAAGGGGTGTTTTTCGAAAATTATAAAAAAAATTGTTTTCAAAAATTTTGAAGAAATAAAGTAAAATAAAAAAATTTCGAAAGCATGAAATTTTTTCAAAACCAAATTTTCCTCAAAAAGATAAAAGAAATTTCTTCGAAGAGGTGTTTTTCTAAAATTACAAAAAAAAAAATTTCAAAAATTTTAAACAAATAAAATAAAATAAAACTTTTTCAAGGGTATGAAATTTTTTCAAAACAAAATTTTCTGAAAACCAAACAAAATTAAAAAAAAAATGGTGTTTTCAAAGCATTTCATATTCCACTATTAATAGAGAATATATTTTTTCGAGGGGGTGTTTTTCAAAGCGGAAAAAAATCTTTTTTAACAAATCAATTTAAACTTTTACAAAAGTATGAATTTTTTTCAAGAACAAAATTTTCTCAAAAACGTTAAATTAAAAAAAAATAGTTTTTTCAAAATATTTAATTTTCAGCAATTAACTGAGAAGAAATTTGTTAGAGCGAAGTGTTTTTCAAAACTTCAAAAAACACTTTTTAACCAAAAAAAATAAACCTTTTTTCAAAAACAACAGGAATGATAACATTGCCTAACAATTTCTGCACTTTTGCACAGTCTAAAGAGGCATTGATACAGAGTGTATTTCCAAACATAGTTCAATATTACAAAAACCATGATTGACTCAGCGAAAGAGCAATTTTAGCTGGGGAAAATAAGGACGTCAATGATATAAATTCAGCTATTTTAAATCAAATACCTGGTGACATAGTTGCGTATAAGTCAATGGACACTATTACTGATCAAGATGAGGTCGTAAATTATCCAACTGAATTCTTAAACTCACTCGATTTGCCAGGCTTACCACCTCATAATTTACGATTAAAAATTGGAGCACCGATTATTATGCTGCGCAATAGTAATGTGCCCCGACTTTGCAAAGGTACCAGACTCGCTGTGAAGAAGCTAATGGGTAACGTTATCGAAGCAACAATTTTGAAAGGGAAGTACAAAGGAGAAGACATTTTGATACCCTGAATTCCACTGATTCCGGTTCCCTATTCGCCTTGCCTTCGCTATGAGAATTAATAAGGCGCAAGGACAGTCTCTACAAATGTGCGGTATTAATTTAGAATACCCAATTTTTTCTCATGGACAATTGTATGTAGCTTGCTCACGAGTTGGCAAACCATCGTCATTATTCACGCGAAAGATGAAAAAACCAAAAACGTTGTCTACCAAAAAGTGTTACAATAAATTTCGAATGAAATTGTATCAAAGAATTTGCTTTGTTTCGTATTAATTTTATTCTCTTTCAGCAAATCATTGAATTTATCGTCTAGCGAAGCGGGCGAGGGTACGCTAGTCTTCTATATAACGGCAATAACATATGAAAGTGCAAACATGACGCCGAGGAAAGGGATGGTGGCCAAACGATGACTACTTGCGATTGTGTTAGCCGCTTCATGCTACTGATGAAATTCAACAGGTGGCTAATAACTATACCTGCCATGTAGTGCAAAGATTTTTAGAGGTGGTCTATGTAACAGACTGCCGAATAACACTGAGCGAATTTGACAGAATCAACTGATGGACTGACGTCACTTGGGATGTGTTAAACAAAATTTAGCCTGTGTTAGTGATATACGAATGTCATGGCACGAGCATTGTCTGTGTTGATTTTTTTAGTATAATATATCTCTAACACAAGCTAAATTTTGTTGAACATATCCCGAGTTACGTGACAGTCGTTCCCCTCAAATTTTTTTTCACCATATTGATAGCTATGACCTTGAAAATCTATGATCCTTGTATATCTGCTATATCTGCAGGCGTGGCAACGAAATGAGAGAAATGAGCAGTAAACTGCTACAACAACAACAACTAGAAATGAGAGCCAAAATGCCTAAACCTTAGCCCCTCAAGAGCAGGGCGGCTAAAGAGAAGGAGCAGAGATAATTCCACTTCAGTAGAGCCAGGTCTCACAGGGCACCCATGAAATTCGAGAGCTGAGATTTTGTTAACTTCAGAACTTCCACTCGAGCGCCAGAAGGATTTCGCGATCATGCAAGTTTGTGTACTTGCCCAGCGCTCGCTGAGTTGACACGAAGCCTACCCTTCCGGAGGCAGACCACAGGTAGTCAATCGAATCCCAATTCTTCCTTTTGTATGGAATCCACTCCACTGCTCCGCTGTCTAGCTGGCTTATCTGACCAGCAACTTTCCGCAATGTCCCTGTAACCTGGTACCCAAATAAGCCTAATAACAAAGAATTCTCGCTTCCGAAAGGGAAGCCGGGAATTTCCCAACTGGTTTCGGCGGTAATTCCTAGAGATCAGAGTCTTAATTTCTACTTGGTTGTTCTACTACCCTGACAGTTATGAGCAGGCATTCAGACGATACTCTCATTGCCGATTCCTCCACTTGGAACACCCTGGTCCGGTAACCTGAACTTGAGTTTATTGGTGACGTCTAAACTTATACACACATAAATACATTCACATATTTGCACTTAATTAATGAGTTGTGTTAAAAATATGAGTAGATTAACTATTGCACAGTGTAATTAAATATGCAGATACAGGTTGAAATTGTGCAAACCAAGTCAATCGCTGACACAAACAAATTCATAATGATACAATAAATAAATAAATGCCCAAGTAGGAACATCTGCCGCAGTGTTTGAAATAGTAGTTGTATTTTCTGGTGGTGTAGTTTTACGAAGTTCTACTCGTATACCAGCAAAACCATTAAAAACAAAAACAAGCATGTGTGGAACTTTAACTTAACTAACTTACTATATCCGCTGCTCGTTTTAGCAGAATGCCATATGTACATACGAGTACACACGCAAATCCGGTTTTTAAATAGGTGCATAACTATTTTGTATTAAAATACGAATTTCTATAATCTGACGATGCCAAAATATAATTCAAGGTTCATATAGGGTGGGCCATATAAAATTTGCTTTTTGAATCGGCTATAAAAACAAAACTAATCAAATTTTTTCAAACTTTTTTTTTTATTTTGAAGATTGAACATTGTCATTTATGAATGAAAAATAATATCGTTCAAATGACTGCCAGGACTGGTTTTACAGTAGGCCATTCGATCAACGCAATTTTTAAGCACATTTTCGATTGTTTGGGCTCAAATTTCATGAATGGCAACTTCGATTTCGTGTTTTAAAGCATCAATCGTCTCTGGATGGTTCGCATAGCATTTTTTCTTAACGGCTCCCCACAAAAAATAGTCCAACGGGCTTAAATCACAGCTCCGAGGCGGCCAATTGATATCGGAATTCAAAAACGTTAGCCAAAAGTTCGAGTGTAACTTTGGCAGTGTGACAAGTTGCACCGTCCTGTTGAAACCAAATGTCGTCCATGTCATCCTCTTCAATTTTTGGAAACAAAAACTCGTTGAGCATGTCACGGTAACGCTCGCCATTTACTGTAACCGCGGAAGAAGACTCTCCACTTTGGAAATAGGTATTCAATATTTCCCAATTTTGTTCAAGCGTATAGCGTCCCATTTCGTAAATGTCAAACCTTTATGGACACATTTGACATGTCATTTGTGTTACCATTCTCAAAAAAATAGGTGGTTCAAAAAGCAAACGCTATATGGCCCACCCTGTATGTGTATTGAATCTCAAGGTGAAATTCGCGAACTAGCAACAATATAACAACAATCAAACATACACCCAGTAGAAAATGTATGGAAAAATCGTTTGTGGAGTTAGATTTTCCCATTGGTAAATTGAAGGTAGCAAATTGACTTCGCTAAGATATTAACAAACTTTAAAAAAGTTAAATTTAATACCAAAGTTTTTAAGTGATGGTACATACAAGGTGGCGCAAAATTAATCACCCTGCCGGAAGATTTAAAATTTGTGCAAATCATATTTGACAGTTGTGAACTATAGTAGGTAGATAGCAGCAGAATACTAACAGACAAGCGTAGGGAAATCATTCTTTCGAAATCATTTTTTATTTAGTGAAAATGTTATACAAAAACAATTATGTTATTTATTTTTCGCCACTTAGTTGTAGAAAAATTTACAGTGGTTATTCAAAACACTTTTATCTGTAGATGTTTCTTGTATGGCAAAGTAAATTTCACCAGTGCTCTGCCACAAAAAAAAAAACCTACCTTAAATAAAGTGGCCTCCCCTACTTCCGGTTCGGACCGAACTTTATATGTACATATGTATACCCGCGCACATTTTTATAATATTTAATTTAGGCCGGCTTTTAATTTTTGGAATCAAACAAAGTCATAGGCAATAAGAGTTATACCTTGAAACATCAGACAGAGGGAGAGATTTAGTTTTAACATATACCGTCAGCGCCAAAATGAAGTGTACACGACGTACTGATAAGTTTTGACTATTTATTTACATATTTATTTTATAATTTTAATTTTCTTATAAAAATATAGTGCCTACTACAACAACTGCCATTTTAAGCAAAGTTTCGAACTTTGTGTAAAATTTGTGGAAATTCGTCAAATTTTCATCAAAATTTCAAGCCTTTCACTCAAAATTTTAAGAAAATTTTCGGGATGTAAAAGTTTTAAGCCTGCGTAGGTTTGGTGTGAAAGGTTTGACGTCCGAGGATTTGGATAGTTAGCACGCCGGTTGTTATATCTTATTCTGATGTTGCCAATTTCTTCATTTACCGATGGCACTCCAAGATCAGGATGAATTATTTCGTTGCAAGCAAATCATGGCGCGTTGGCATACTTGCGCAGCAGTTTTAGCAGTTTTGACTGTTATGGTTTAATTTTGAAGCTGAGCCCCAGATTTACACTCCGTATGTTCATGTTGGCTTTCAAAATATAAGGTTGTCAAAAAAGTCTTGCGGTATTTCCGCAAGCTTGTCTTTGCAAGCGCGTAGTTCTAGTTGTATTCTTCGCATCGGTTCACGCTGGAGCTTTTTTGAAAACTCTTTTCACGTGCTAACACGTGTTTGATTAATTGTTGTTTGCTTTTAGTCGTTCGTGAGTTATAGTGTCGCAAACATGGAGCAAAATAAAGAGAAAATACGGCATATTTTACAGTACTACTACGATAAAGGCAAAAATGCATCTCATGCTGCCAATAAAATTTGTGCAGTTTATGGGCCCGATACAGTTTCCATTTCCACCGCACAACGATGGTTTCAACGTTTTCGTTCTGGTGCAGAGGTGATCGAAGATGCGCCACGGTCCGGAAGGCCTGTCGTCAAAAATTGCGATAAAATCGCTGAATTGATCGAAAGAGACCGGCATAGTAGCAGCCGTAGCATCGGCCAAGAGCTGGGCATGAGTCATCAAACCGTTATAAACCATTTGAAGAAGCTTGGATTCAAAAAGAAGCTCGATGTATGGGTGCCACACGACTTGACGCAAAAAAACATTTTTGTCCGTATGGATGCATGCGAATCGCTTCTGAATCGCAACAAAATCGACCCGTTTTTGAAGCGGATGGTGACTGGCAATGAAAAGTGGGTCACTTACGTTAACGTGAAGCGCAAACGGTCGTGGTCGAAAAGCGGTGAAGCTGCCCAGACGGTGGCCAAGCCTGGATTGACGGCCGGGAAGGTTCTCCTGTGTGTTTGGTGGGATTGGCAGGGAATCATCCACTATGAGCTGCTCCCCTATGGCCAAACGCTCAATTCGGACCTGTACTGCCAACAACTGGACCGTTTGAATGCAGCACTCATGCAGAAGAGGCCATCTTTGATCAACAGAGGCCGAATTGTCTTCCATCAGGACAAGGCCAGGCCACACACATCTTTGGTGACACGCCAGAAGCTCCGGGAGCTCGGATGGGAGGTTCTTTTGCATCCACCGTATAGTCCGGATCTCGCACCAAGTGATTACCACCTATTTCTGTCCATGGCGAACGAGCTTGGTAGTCGGAAGTTGTCCTCAAGAGAGTCCAGTGAAAATTGGCTCTCCGAGTTTTTTGATAATAGGGAAGCGAGCTTCTATAAGAGGGGCATTATGAAGTTGGCATCTCGTTGGGAACTCGTCATCGAACAAAACGGGGCATATTTGACTTAAATCGCATTATTATAACCAATTTTATGAACAATTGAAAATTCAATAAAAATACCGCAAGACTTTTTTGACAACCTTTATTTGATATCGCCACGAAAAACGTCGTTCATAATGAATGCCTAAATATTTAGTGTGGTCCGTTTGTGTTAAACTTCAAATTAGGACCTTAGTAGGAGCCCTCATAGGACATTGTCTCATAGGAAATCATGCAAGGAGATTAGGCGTTTACACGCATGATTTCTGTCGTGGCTGCAGAAATGAGGAGGAGTTGGAAACAATTCAACACCTTGCACATGCCCAGCTCTAGCCAGAAGCAGGAACCGATATTTAAGATCCCACTTCTTAACGAATATAGATAATCTATACACTTTAGGTATCAACAACCTTTTACGATTTGCCAAAAGCTCAGGATGGTTCAATATGGAAAGGGAAATGTAGCCCGGCCCCCGCGGCTCACAACGGACCCATTTCGTGGTCTAAGTGGCATCGTTGTCGCTATGTGCAATGCGGCTGCCAAAACCTAACTCTGCGCTATCTCGCAGTTGCTAAGATGCACTGGAGGATAAGTATCCTTGCGAAGCGTAAGGTTTTTTGCGCTGATTTTGCTTTACTGGATTTTATACGCCATTTGTTCTATTTTGTGCTAAGAAGATTTTTGTTGGTTAGAAGCAGTAGAAGTAGGACTATTTCTAGCCATCATTTCTAGTCATCTGCACATGTAGCTGTATGCGTGCTTACTGTTAAAGGTAGGTCGGCAGTGAAAAGTGCATAAAGTACTGGATCGATGACGCTTCCCTGCGGCACACCTGCATTGGTTTTATAGAGATTGGTAACTTCTTCATTTATTTTAACTCGAAAATGTCTACTTTGTAAATATGATTTTGGCAGCATAAATAAATTATGAGGGCGATTCATTTTCGTTTGAATAGCAGGTCCTCATGCCATACCTTGCCAAATGCCTATGCTAAATCTAGGAAGACGTCAACACAATATTCTCTATTTTCGAATGCTTCTCTAGCGAAATTACATAAAGAGTTCACCTCGATGGTGGAATGATGTTTCCTGAATCCAAGCTGATGCATAGGAATAAGATTGAAGATATTTTAAACTTATTCAAGTTATATTTTGTTATTATATTCGTATTTCATTTATTAATATTCATATTCCACAACAAACTTGATATTTAATTTCGACATTGTACAAGGGTTGCCTTTTATATTTTGCGCACAATAATGAAAACACAGAAAAATAATAATGAAAATAGAAATATTGTTTTTTTAAATATTCTCCTTGGAATTCAATACACTTCTGAATTCGTTTGAACCAATTCTCAAAGCACTTTGCCACTCAGAAAAGGATACCTGCAAAATGACTTCAACAGCTTCTTTAGGCATTTAAAAACGTTGACCCGCATTTTATTTTTGATGTTTGAGAACGAAAAGAAATCATTGGGTACCACATCAGGGATATAAAGGCTATAAATTCAATTTTGTGAAGTGTACCAAAACTCTCTTGTGTAAGCCCATACGTGAGTGCTCGCTTTGTCTCGGTGAAAGATGACTTTTCTTCGGCGGTTGGTTTTACTTAGTGTTCCGAAAATTTCGGGTAAACAAATACATCCATTTTAAGTTTCTCTAATGGTACAATTACGAACTCGCCAGCTTTTCCAGTTTTTCCAAAAGAAGAAGTGACCATTTGCTTTGAGATGCTTCTTCCGCGAATAGATTTTGTTGGATTAAGCTCGTCCATACTGTCGATTGTTGTTTTCGATCGACGGCCATGTTAGAACTCGTTGTACCAGCGTTTCATAGAGGCTAAGTGACTTCAACGCCAAAATTGAAGTGAGTTGATCAATGCACTAATAATAGGATTCTAGTATACGCGAGAGCCATTGATGTGGTGAACAATATATTATTTATATTTATTTTATTATATTTCAGACGATTCGGTTGAATTTTTTTTTTTTTTTTGACAACACCAGGCCGAAAAAAGCCGTTTCGAGATAAACTAGTTTAAAGTTTGAAATGCAGGAGCACGCGGGCCGCTCTCTACTTAGTTAATGGACAGTAGAAGCTATAATCTTGGGGATTTCCACATGAAAATTTCTCAGTATATTCTTAAGATACTTTATTTTCGAAATATCGAAAAATATTTTTAATGAATAACTCATCAAGCTTAAAAGTCTATATGCACAGCATTTCTTCGCACATTTCTTCTTTGGTAATGCAGTAAAAGTAGGTTTGTGCCTCTCATAAGCCCCTTGGGAAATCGTAAAAAGTAGAAAATAATAATGAAAAATAAATAATGGACAATTTTCACGAATTAATTTTATCTTTTGGGCGAGATGAATTTTTCAACTCACTGGAAAACTGTAAAAATACCAAATGTTTTGATAAAAATATCAAATCACAGTTCATCACACGTAGCACTGCAAAGGTGCAAAATATCAAACACAACCTTCATATAATCAAGGTGTATTAAATATGTAAGGTGTGACTGGCAACTCAGCGCGATTCTCCTTCAAGAGCTTATAATGTTAAAAAATATAAACTAACAAATTAGAATAGATAACATTTGTTTTTCAATTTGACCTTATGGTATATTTCTTATATATTCAACAAATTCAATCACACTTTCTTAAATACATTTTGGCTATAATCTGCGGAAATACTTTCGAGAAAAAATTTATAATAACGAAAATATGAATTTGTATATAAGCAAGGTATACAATAACGGCACTAAAGGCTCATACTCCACAAACTCGGGTTGTCTTAGATTCTAAAAATCGATGAGTTATCTAACTTTAACTGCAAAGAGAGGCACAAGCAGTAGCACACAAACACACACAAATACTGCAAGTCCATAAAATAGCGCGAAACCCCAGCTGCCTGTTTTGTCGGCAAGCCGGTATATCTACATACGCATAAATGGGCATACAAACTTAAAAAGTATTTTTTTTCCAATAGCTTGCACGCGCAAATCGATGCAGCAGTATGACTAGGAAATATGTGTCGTAAGCCACAAATGCATAATAAGCACATACAATACACCGATGTCGAGTGTGTGGTTGTGGCGCAACGATCTACACAACAATCAGCCGTTATGGAACAGATAAACGTTCGTTGCATTCGAACAAACGCAACAAATCGATATTTATACGAATGCATAACCAGCCGTCTGACAATTAACATTCGTCTAAATCAAACGGAAAACACGGTTTGCACGTAATACGAGCTCAAGCTGGAAAGTGAGTTGGAGGGAGACGGTACTAATCAATACACGGCTTGCTTTCAATTACAGAGCAAATATCTATTTACATAGGTATATGGATATACATAACGATTATATACATATATACAAGTTTACCTACTTATGTATGTTTGTGCACACATACATACGTGCGTTAAAAGGAAGTTCTAGGTAATGTACAGTGGTTTAACGTACGGCAAAAATATGGTTTATTCTAAGTTATTTTGCAAAAGATAAAATTCCATTACTAAAATGCGAAAATTGGTATACAGCCTTAATGAAAGAGTTTTGTATTAACCTTTTTCCATTAGCGTTACAACAGTTATCTTGGATTTTAGTAACCATACCATTGGCACAAACCTACTTTTACTGCATTACCAAAGAAGAAATGTGCGAAGAAATGCTGCGCTTATAGACTTTTAAGCTTGATGAGTTATTCATTAAAAATATTTTTCAATATTTCGAAAGTAAAGTATTTTAAAAATATACTGAGAAATTTTCATGTGGAAATTCCCAATATTATAGCGCTTACTGCCCATTAACTAAGTAGAGAGCGGCCCGCGTGCTCCTGCACTTCAAACTTTAAACTCGTTTATCTCGAAACGGCTTTTTTCGGCCTGGTGTGGTCAAAAAAAAAAATTCAACCGAATCGTCTGAAATATAATGAAATAAATATAAATAATATGTTGCTCACAACATCAATGGCTCTCGCGTATACTAGAATCCTATTATTATTTCGGTTTTTTTTTATTAAAAATCTGAAAACCCCCGATTTTTAAAGTGTCAAATTCAAAACCGCGCCATTTTCTCAACATTTTTTTTTATTCTAATACCGGGGCATAGCTGCAGTCATACTGATTAATATTTTTTTTTTTTTGTTTTTGTGTTTCAGATAAATAGAAGAGCCAAAATGGCCAACGCCGTCCAGATCCAATTTTTCAGGAGGGTCAACTTCAGCGCGATTTTTAAATTATTAAACTAAATTTTTTCTTCATTTTTGTATGTAAAGAAGTTAAATAAAAAACGTTCAAAATTTAAATATCGTTTTTCATTTTTTTATTGTAAAAAAAAAATCTGAAAATACCCAAAATTTTCGCCTCTTAACAACCTCTTAGCAGACAGTCTACGTTGTCTACAGGTTCTAGTAAATGCTATTACACTTTACAGTAAAAACTTCGGTTTAAAAATAGGCGTCAATAAAATTAAATACATGATCGTCAGCAGGAGAAACATCTCTACTGATAAAATCTTAGCAATTAATGGCATGCCCACAGAAATATTGTAAAATTTCAAATTCTTAGGCTGTTGGATTAACGAAAATTGGGATCCTTCAAAAGTTCGATTTGTTGAAGGTTACGTGAATTACTTACTACGATCAAAAATAAATATCACGCCCTTCAACTAATCCTGCAAGGAAACGTGGCATAGGCAGAAAGAAACTACCCTGACTAAGAAATATAAGGTAATGGTGCGGAATCGGTAGCATGGGACTTTTACTGAAGACTGCGAGAAATCGACATACATATATTTTTTTTCATTTTCACTAATTTAATTTTTTTTATTTATTTATAATACAAAAAAATGCAGAATATATAGCTCAGAAAGTGTCAAGAATGTGCGGTGCGCTCTCTGGGATGTGTCCGAACGTGAGTAGACCAAGAACTAGCAAACTTTAGCATCATCACATTTACTCTACTGTATGGGCGAAATCTTTGAAGGTGAAAACAGACACCTCGCCTTGTACTGATTTTGTGCACTGAGGGTGATGACCTCATCGGACGAAGCAGCAATGTGATTGCATGCGTGATGCTCATTGATATATCGGTGGAAGAACGAGTGAGAGTATCCATGCAAAAGAAGTAGTGCAACACTAACGTAGCAGCGATTGCAGAAAAAGGGAAGGCTTACGAAAATGGAAGAAGCGTTAGGAGAACTCGACAAAAGGAAAATGAACCCCAAAGTTCAAAAGATGGTTAAACTGAAGTTACGGCGAGGTTAACTTCCAGCTAACGCAATTCCTGACAGATGATGGTTTCCACAAGAAGTACTTACACTGCTTTCGGTTCCGTTAGTCACATTTACGTTCAGTGTGTAATGAGGAAGATGATGTAAGGTATTCCTCCAGCATAGCGGAGAGCGGTGTTTACTGAACAGCTAACAAAAATTGTCAAGGCTGTGAAATGCGTTTGAGTTTTTTTTTAAATTGGCCATGAACACAGTATGATACAGAGGAATCTAATATAGATCTAACTAAAGAGTTGTTTCGCAAAATTTACCTTATTCTTTAGTCTGGTGAAACGAGTTTATGGTGCACCACACTACGATAATCGAAGAAAACTATTATTTTTCACCTCAGATTTCGAGCGATAGGTCAAATGGATGCCAACTCTAAGATTTTGTTAAAAAAAATATATATATTTTTTCAAGATGTTTGGCTTGACTGTGTGAAATGTTAATTTTTGAGTACCAAATCCTTTATTTGCTGTTTGATTTCAAGTTGTACGAAGTTTTTTGTTTTAAAGTTTTTTTCTGATTGAAGCCACTTTTTATTAATACCTACTTTCTCTGCCTCCTTTAAATGATTTGTACCACTTGCAAGTATTTTATTTTATTTTTTAAGCCTGACCACCAGAGGCCTTCTGTAAGGATCTCAACAGTTAATAATTAATTCATTGCTGAATAGAAAATCAGCCGTTGTAAAGATTGTTAAATTCACTTTGAGGTGCTATCAAAAATTTCCTCATTACAAAGATTTTCATATCGAATAACGATTTGACTTGGCTTACAAGCGTATAGGTATATTCACGCATACACCAAACAACAGTTACAGATATAGAATATATTGTATATATATATAATTGGAGCTCACACACTTTTTGGGTGTTTGGGGCCGAGATCCCACTCACACTCCTATTTAAGACGCACAGTCTTGATGTTGTTTCACAAATGGAGGGACCTACAGTTTTAAACCGACTCCGAACGGCAGATATTTTTTTATGAGGTGCTTTTTTGTAGCAGAAATACACTCAGAGGTTTGCCATTGCTTGCCGAGAGGCGACCACTATTAGAAAAAACTTTTTGGTTTTATTTTGGTGTTTCACGGGGATTGTAATAAGTTCTCCGAATTCCGAATGGTAGTCACGCACCCAACTTATTCCGCTACGAAATAGAATAGATTACGGAAAATGTATTAACAATTATAGCATACGTACAAATTCTAAAGCTAAGAATATTTCTAAATGAAAATACTAGATTTTGCTCGCTTATTTTCGAACAACCCGGGCGTATTCACACCGTGGGCCCGCGCACCTGTTCGATGCTCATTACTTGAAAACTCGTGAGCTCGAGTATATCGAATTTTTTCGAACAATTCGGGCGATATTTATTTTGAATACTTTAATTTTTTCACAGCACCTTTTTTAAGTTTTAGAAAGCTAAATAAATGCTTATAAAAAAATTAATAGCTTTTGTTTAGCTGCTCAAATTTTTCAAAAGCTCGAAAATTTCTAACAACGTTTGAGCAGTTAATCAATGAACGAGTTTCAAGTAAGTGTAGAGCTACTTGCACTCCTCGATTACCGGGCATCTACTTAGATCTCTAGAATATACAAATGAGATACTTTTTAATATCTGTACATTATATTTTGTGCTAAAATACCTATTAATGCGCCAAAAACAGTGCAAAAAATAATAAAAATAGTTATTAAAACAGAAAGTTTTAACGAATTATAAACGTTGCCTCCGCATTCTTTATACATTTATATGAAACCCTAAGAACTACGTGATTTTTCGGCAATTTCCATAACAGATACTCGTAATTCTACAACCGTCTCAATCATCTCAATGGTTTCGCAAGTTCTAGAATTTCCAGAACGTTGGCAACTGTTTACTGGTTATGACTTTGTGACGCCAACCTAAAAATTATTCAAATATTTTATAATATCCCTAAACCACGGAACCTCTAATGTCCACACTTGTATGCACAAATTTGGCAAATATAAGAAGGATTTAGACTTAAACACTTTTTTGCAAAATCTGCGAGCAGACTCATTAAATACTTACGTAATACTGGCATCGAAGTGAAATGTCTGAATAGGATCTTTACCTACAATTTCAGAACTTTTCTTGTGACAGTTTGTATGCAGAGTTTTTTTTTGTGCCGCATCATTTTTATGGTTTTTATGATTCACGTTTAACATAAGTATCGGCTCGGCATCGAGTTCTGATTCACCCTTATCTTGTTAATTAGTCATATTGGAGGAAAAATTATTATACTTTATAAGTATTGGTTCAAACACTAATTTGCATAATATAATAAATAAATATAAATATTATGTAATAAACTATAGTAAATGGTACAAAGGGGTTTATTTACTTCCGTCAAATATATATTACAATTAAATCCAATAAACACTAAATTCAAGCTCGTCATACCAGTTCTTGTTTTTGTCGTATACAAGCATTATGATTGAGCTCAAAATATCACGTGATTAAATAGCATAGCATGCACAAAGCAATGGGATACTCAACACAGTGAAAACTTGTTTTGAATCACGTGGCGTATGTGTAACATTATTTGTAGAAGTAAATATGTGCACGCAACACATACATATGTATGATATGTATGTATGTCAATGAAGAAAAATAAAAAGTTATGTATGAGACATAGAGTGTCTCATGATGCCCCACCTAAGCACATAAAAGGTGTGTATGAAAACAAGTGAATAAAAATAATCCTACACACGGATACTCTCCACACCGCCATATTTACTGTTTCTGCGAATTACATTGCTTTTTAGTTGTTACTTGTAACAGTTTGTTACTGTCTGTTGTATCTTTTGTTGTTGTCATTCATATTCTGCTTACAAACAATATTTACGTCATCAGTAGCCGCCATCTTGTTTTTCAGATTAGCGCTTTATTTATCTATACTCATACACGCACACACTGTAATAATTTACAGTACAAATATTAAGTAAAAAAAATTTTTAAGCTTTTTAAACTACACAGTTGCTACTCCCGGCTATGCCTACAAAGTGTTTTTCATTTAGCATCATAATCGGAAATAGCGAATTTTTGGTCTGACTAAAATTATCCTTATATGTCAAAGTAACGTGAATTCAATTATTCTTCTATAAATTTTATATTAATATTATAATTAGTATAAAAATTTGTTAAAATTAAATAATTTTACCGTGAAACCCACGAATAGAATGAGAATTTAGAGTTTTCAATCACAACGACCAGAATCGTTATAATCAAAATGCTTTTAACAAAGTGTCATTTAAAGATAAGGAAAATATTGGAATATCAAATCGTAAAAAATATTTACCCATTTTAAGTTATTTGTTTATATTTTTTGACATTATAGTTCCTTAAAGAAGAGTTATACGCATTATTTAAGGGGTTAGGGTCAGAATTTTGAAGAAATTGGATTTTTTTGCATTTTCTTAAAGTGTAATATCTTAAAAATATTCTGTGAATATTTGAAGAGAATCCGACAAATACTTTTCGAGTTATTCAACAATTAACAAAGGGCGCTCGGGCACTTTGGAGCGCTACGTAGGCAACAGCAAATCGATATTTTGGAATCTACTATAACGGCTGAAGAACTATTACATGGCCCAGGAATAGATGACACAGTGTAAGTAATTAAATAATTCGTATAACTCTACATAAATCAATAGCAAAACTTTAAATGCATTTTTCTTTCGAAACATGGTGTATTAATGCTCTGTTTTTATTTTTGTAAAATAAAGCTGCCAAACTAACGACTTAACCCAAAACGAACAGTACGGATCATAAATTTAACTAGACCTCTGTCAGGATCACATCGTTACATTGTTGCATTTGCATGCGGATCCCGATTCTTGGCCATTGGAACACTGATATCATGTTCAAGATAGAACTAAATCGAGAGATCTTGCACGTAAATATTTTCAGGAACATTTCTTTATGTTCTGATAGGTGTATTAAAGTTTTTCAGTGTGACATCCAGGCGGGAGGTGTTAAAATAAACAGAATTATATAATATTTTTAGCGATATGTGGTGCGTAGCAGAACGCTTGTCTTTATGTGTATCAAGTTGTGACTAATTTTAAATCAGTGCGAAATGCTTTAAAAAAAGTTTATCCTATTTATAGTAAAGTTTTATGCTTCTATAGTTCTCTATTTTAATTATAATTGGGGAAATGTTTTTCGAATTATCCAATTTTTCGAAGATTATAGAGTTGCTCTTTGCATTTAGATTCTTTGCAAAAAGTATTAAAATAAACTTAACATATTTCATATTTGTGGCAACGTTAGAGATATCTCATCCCCCAATTGCAGATGTCAAATTGAGCTGTCAAATGCTTACACCATAACCTTCAAGTTTTAAATAGCATTGTTGGTACAAACACAACTACCCCTCGTGGGGAAATAATTTATATTAACAAATTACATAAATTGCGGGCTGAATAGTTGGGTCGTGTTTGATAAATTACATAGCATTCATTCATAAATTACAAATTTCTACAAGTGTAAGTGTTGACAACTTTTATAACCAGTCTGCAACTGCATTTAATTATGCAATAATAGCAACCCACATTCAGAGGGGTTGTAAAATCGTGTGACCTACATTGTATTTATCTCCACGTTATTGTAGAATAAAAATGGGTAATACTATCCCCAGCGTGAATATGGAAGCGGCATCCCAAATGCCAAGAGATCATGTGCACCTAGCAGCCACTAGCGCCGTGCCTCCACCAGAATGTCCAATGCATCAGAAAGGTGGGGCTGCTGTAGCAACATCAGCACCATCACCACCACAACAACAACAAATGACAACTACTAACACTGCCTCAGCGTCTGAATGTCCTGTTCAACATGATAAAAATGACATCAATCCACTTAATATGATGCCACCAGCCAACCAACAGCCAGCACCAGATCAACCATTTCCCCTATCTACGGAACGTCAAACATCAAGCATACCAAAAGTGACAGAAGATGGCAGTCAGCAGTTCTGGCAATATCCAAGTCAACAAATGTTCTGGAACGCAATGTTACGCAAAGGTTGGCGGTGGAAGAACGAAGATGTTTCACAGAAAGATATGGGTGACATTATTTTCATACATAATGCTAACAATGAGCAGGCATGGAAGGAGGTACTTAAGTGGGAGGCACTACATGCAAAGGAATGTGGCAATCCACGCTTGAAGAGTTTTGGAGGTAAAGCTGCTGATTATAGTCCACGTGCGCGCATACGCAGCTGGTTAGGGTAGGCTCTTTGTGTTAAAAATCCCTATTTTCTGGTTATAACAGTAATTTTTCACATTGACAGCTATGAATTGCCTTTCGATCGTCATGACTGGATTGTGGATCGCTGTGGTAAAGATGTGCGGTATGTCATTGACTACTATGATGGCGGTATTGTAGACAAGGATTATAAGTTCGCAATTCTGGACGTACGTCCTGCAATGGACTCTGTCGACAATGTTTGGGATCGTATGCGAGTCGCTTATATGCGATGGAAGTTTGCGGCATTAGACACGCTGGGCAACCGAACTGAATCTGGCAGCGGCAAAGTAGATCACTAAACAGAGTTGCCAATTTTACTATTTGTAAATGAAAACTGGCAATAATTTAATTTATTTTACACATACCTATTACATTTACCTCCCTAATGTATATTGTAACTGATAGGCTAATAATAGACAATGTTTGAGTTAATGCTTCATTGAAGCATCAACGAATTGGCGATTACTTTCAAAATATTTATGAGTTTCAAAATAAAGATCGTATGAGCCCAATGAAATGCCCGTTATTGTTAATCAAAATTCAAGGGTAATAGAAATAACAAAACTGTTTGAAATCGTGGGAATGATCATTATTCATCTTTTTATCTTTTTTAGTCTTGTAAATATTTCTTTTTTATTTCTTTATCAACATTGCAACAATTCTTTCAATTCTTTACAATCGGAATGCGCAACTAAATAAACAGAGATAAATTAATACAATTTGCAAATAAAACTATGGGGAGAGATAAAACAAATATAAAAGCGTTGATTTGATTAGCCGATTTAGTAGAATATAAATTATTTATTTATTTTTTGGGTTCCATAATAGCCGTCTTTCAAATTTTCAATGTCCTCATTTAACTGTTTTTTATAATTTAAGTTTTTCGTTTATTGTAATTTACAAATATAAGAGGCCGCTAGCAGCAGCGTGGGCCATTAGCGTATTGGCAGCTTGTTTGGTTTCTAGCGTCAGGCGCGTCTCATTTAACCAATCGCATGCAACACGACGTGCTCCACCTTGCAGTAAGTTCATGTACTTTAAGGCTTGCAGCAAATCCCCACGATCAACGAAGTACCTAGGTGAGAAGGTAAAGTATTTTATGTGTAATGCCCAGTTCAAACGTATTAATTTTACTTGCCTTGCCCTGTTCAAAATATCGTAGGTATCCAATTTACTGTAATCAAATGGTTTATTTTGTAATTCATCCTGTGAAATGGGATCATCAGGCTTGAGTATAAACAGGGACTGTAAGTAGGAAAGGAAATAAATTGGGAGACTAGCACCACCTTCGGGAACGAGCGCCAATTTTCGTGCGACGCGTTCTACATTAATGAAGCGTTCGCGCAAAGCATCCTCAGTGAACACGCCACGTTCACTAGCGGCTGATGGCAAGTTCTGAAGCACAACAGAAACAAGCTCGTCGCCCTCTAAAAGAGTAGAGAAACTACTTTTTAGAATCTGTTAGCTCTTAAGATCAAATACGATACTTACCACTAACTTTAGAGATAGCCTTAATTTCGCTCTTTAGAGGACGCAGCTTATTTCGCCAATGTACACCTGGTTCGCCAGTGCTAACTGTAGCCCATAAGGCCTGACACGCAGCCCAAAGCGCTTGAGCTTGGTGAGCCGAGCGTTCGGACTCAGCGCGCGCTGTAAAGGAAAATGCAATTTCGTTTAACTCCTTGACATAGAAATATAGGACATTTCACAGAAAAATAAGATAGAGATCAAATTTATAGGGTACTCTTATACCTTTAAGTTCATCATTAATTTCTGATAGGTAGCATTTATAAAGAAATATTTATTATAAACTTGCACACAGTGTAAGCACCAGCACCGTACTTACCCTGCAATGCAGCATCCATGCCACGCATTTTACCAACCATCGCTGCCAATTGTAGTTTATAATTAGCTTTCTCCGTTGCCAATTTGTCTTCCAGTTCACGAGTGAAGCTACGTTTCATTTCACTTTCCTTCATGGCTAATGCATCATTCAAGTGATCAACATGCGCTTCTGCCTGTTTCTTTAATTGCTGCCGCAACTGCTTTTCGGAATCAGCGCGAATTTGGAATATTTTTTTCTGATTCTCAAGCGCTAACTTGCGCTTCTCTGCTTCCAAATGATAATCCAGTTGGGCTTTAACTGCTTCCGAATCGTTATCCGCACGGAACGCGTCAATGGCACGCTTTAGTCTCAACTCACCATCTGTTTGCAATCGCTGGAGTTCTTTCTGGTATGCTAAAACATGTGAGTAAGCGTGCATGATGAATAAATCCAAATCTTCCTTTGAAAGATTAAGTTTCTGGTCGGACAAATTTAGACCGGGGAAGATAGATTCAATTTCTTCAATGAAATAATTACGAGCTTTCTCAACCTATGAAGAAATTTCATTGATCATATGGGTAAAAGATGCGCTATTGTTATTAATAACTATTTCCACATACATTTCTCCAGTACTTTTCGGACACAGTAGCAAGATCCTTATGTTCATATAGTTCGTTTTTGACATGGTTGATGTGTTCCATCAAGGATTTTATTTTTTTGCGAATGGTCACTATCTGATCATGATTGTCCGAAGTAGCAGCTTTACTTAGCGCAATCTCACATTTTTCTAAACACAATACAAGATGAGTTAGCACAATATACATACATATTTCTAATGCTGATGTATGCTTACCAATTTTATCAATAGCTTCACGTGCCGATTTTTCAGCTGTGGCAACGGAAGTATCACGAGCACTGGTCTTATTTCTCAAGGAAGTCCACATTGTGGTGTCAACATTTTCAATGGCATCATCCACTACTTTACGCACGTCATTGTTAAAGCTGAGACATGAAGCAAAATAAATTAGCTGATTGACTCAAAATAATGCAAATAAAAGTACCTCTTCAGAATGCCAATTGCTTTGTTATACTCCTTAACAGCCAATGCAGCAGCAACCTCAACGGCACTTTCCAAATCTGTCACATCTCGTGGCAAAGGTTGTGGCTGTTTTTCTATTTTCACAGGCTCACTGGGTTTGGCAGTAACAGGCTTTGCAGCAGAAGGCGCTTCCTTGACAGCAACCTTGAAATATTAAGCAATTACGTTACTAATTGATCAACTAGCAAAACCAGCCTTGTATATATTTATATAGATAGCTTACAGATTTCGCCGGTGTTTTCGGTTGAGCAACTTCCTCCTCTGCAAAGTGTGAAAAAAAATTTTTAATATACCATTTCACTAGTCAATTGCTAAAAACTTACGCTTTACAGCTGGCTTTTCTGATCCGCTGAACCAACCAGTTACAGTAGAAGTGGCACTTTCAACTGTTTTTGAGACGTTATCGTATTGCTTTCTCACCCCATCAAACTGCTTGTTGATGTCTGCAATGGGGTCTTTGGAATCTAAAGCAACTTTGAGGACATAATCTGCACCAGGAACATTTTGTTCGACTTGTTTTCGAAATTTCGGGTCGTATCTAAATAAGACTAAATTAATAGACAATAAAATATTTATAATTCAACTGGCTTACTTCGCATAACCAATTACTCCGCCAACAGCAGCCACAGGTGATAGAAATAACAAGATCTTGCCGAATCCGGCTTCTCGTACATTTGGTGGTATACCCTTACTATAATTTTTGCGGCTGTATTGGCTCAACGTGATCTAATATTGTCATTAACATTTTACATCATTTATCTTTTATAGGTAAACTTATAGAAATTAAATTTAAAAGTACCCCATCTACTGTAAACAATGTGGTATAGTAATTGAGTATGAAATGTTTTAGAATTTAGAAGTATGAATATTTGTGATGCTACAATAAAATTGCGATACTATGTGATATAACAAAAATTTGACTTTTTGTTAAATTACACTAGATTTCTGGTGGATTTTAAGCTAAAATGATTGAATATTGCATTAGTAGATGACATAACAATCAGATTGCCCATACGTGTGGCGGGGCGTACGGATCGCTGAGCATTTGCTGTGCGTTTTTTAAGTGTCAGTGGTCGTAATACCTCCCGCACCGATGTCACGATGGCATGGCAGCCAAATTTTACCTTCTTGCACGTCACTCACCTGTATGGTATCTCTGCATGACCTTTTCAATGCTAAACGATACATTTTTGTTTAAATTTTGGAACACTCAATATCGTGGGTACAATTCCAATTCGTTTACGAACCGGCGCTCAACGTCCTCCTGCAATCAAGACAAAACCGAAAACTTTTTTCTGTAGTGCTCCAAACAGAATCACTATTTTGCATAGAGAATAAATGACAGATAACGAAAGTCGGATAAAAGAAAGCCCAACTAAAATGTGACACTGTGTGACATTTGGAAAGTCGTTAAAGCAGTGTTCAAATGTCAAAATCATATGTGTTTTTTGCATTATTTAAGCTTTTTGGTTATTCTTCATTCACGTTATGGAATCTAAATGAATAAAATTGTTGGCATTTGAGAGGATAAAAGTAAATAAGTGAAAACATGTTACGCGCAGTTCTTTCTAGTGGTAAATACAATAATTTATTTCTAATGAGCGCATCTCATTGACAATTTGTTTTTTAGCGATACGCACAGCTACGCGATTTACCAATACGTGCCCAGTAGTCGTACCAACCCTGCGAACGCTTTCTTATAAAATGTCCAATCCTTTACCATCCTCAAGTTCAACGCTGCTATCAAAATTCTCACCGGTTTCAGGACAACAAATAAATACCAGCGACGTCACAGCTCTCACTTTATTTCAACAACAACCATCGCGTTCTTTAACGAAGTTCTCACTTAATAAAGGGAAACGTAAATCTGTAAAGGCTGTCCTTAAACGTTTCAAACGACTAGATTGGGGCATATGGATACGTACTCACACAGGTCGCAATAAAAAGATGTTCAAAAAGTCGAAAGAGCTACGAAGAAGACTGCGACAACATATTTTCACAAATTCAACGCAAAGTTATTTGTTGGACAAAATGGTCACTAGTTTTTGGCGTCGCCCGAAACATTACATAGATGATCCATACGCACCATACCATAAGCGGGACGAATTCTTTGCAACAAAAAGCAAAACATTTAAAGTATGAAAAGAGAAAAAGATACCGAGTACCGTGTGTTGCCCAACCCATTTATGAGGTATTGATGTAACCGATTAGTTTATTTACAGTGTTTTCATTAAAATTGGCTTGAATATGTTATTGTAGACATTTTTGACCGAATGTAAAATAATCTAATTATTTAAATCAGAGCAATATTTGTGTATTTTATTGGAGCAGCATAAACATTCCCAATACGTACGAGAAATGTTGCTGGAGTGATATAAGTCCGGGTCGTTCCGATAACGTAGAACCGACTGTCGTGGGAACGGTTGTTATTGTAACAGCATTTATTTGTGCATGCTTTTATATGGTTAGGGTCAATACTACCTGGACGACTAGGAAGTATTGGATTGTAACGGGAAGACTTTATTCTCTTAAACCAAATTTGTTTTCCGCATTTTTTGAATGGTGTACGGGGTAACCAAAATACTAAACATGTGTATGATTGCATAAGTTATAGTCACATAGATACACGCGTGTGCATACCAATTACATTGCGAATACATTTTCTTTATTTTTTAAAGTACTACAATTTCAATAATGTTCAAGTTCTACAAAAATTTAACAATCACAACGTTACCATTTAAATGCAAGACCATTTTAAACTTAATTTGTATATAAGGATACCTTTTTACATATTTAAAGCTCTTTAAGAATCTGCGACGACGTTATTAACCATTTTACCCAAGCATTGTATTTCGGTCTCAATGACATCACCCACTTTTAAATATTCTGGTGGATTTCGATACATGCCGACACCTTTCGGTGTGCCTGTTAAAATTAGATCGCCAGGCTTCAGGGTGATACTTTGTGATAATCTGTGTATGACGTCGTCAATTTTGTAAATCATATCACCAGTGAAGTTGTTCTGTTTTTCGACTCCGTTGATAAGAGTGCGCATCTTTAGATCATAAACATCCTTAATAAGACTTTTATGCACAATTGCTGGCCCCAAAGGAAGAAAGGAATCCATTGATTTGCCGATCAAAAATTGGCCTCCGTTACGCGACTTTTGCCAATCTCTAGCAGATATATCCTGAGCTATGGTGTAGCCAAATACATAGTCCATAGCTTTTTCTTTCGGCACTTTTTTTGCTTCTTTTCCAATAACGACTCCTAGCTCTACTTCCCAATCAATTTTCTAAAAAAAAGAGAAAACATTTTATGAAGAAGTTTACGTGCATACAGATATGTACATATGTATGTAATTCAATCACGGTGCATTATGTCCAACAGAAAATATGAGAATTAGTTGAATGTGACTTTATGAAGTAGGTACATTGTAAGTATTTTTTTTTGTTTTTATTAACATAACTTCTTTTACATATTCTAATATAAAATTTATCTGAAAGATCGTATAATTAAATAAATACATACATACATATCGCATGCATAATTGCAAATGTGAAACCTGCTTCTGATAAGAGTTTTATCAATTGTTGCCTTATCGCTTACGGGTATATGTTTAAATACGTCATCCATAATATATTTGTATATACATATATATACTCACCGTAGTAATTTTATGCGCGATCACATCTCCAGTAGGTCCTGTAATTGCTGTGTTAAACTTGCTGAAAAACATGGGCTCCGATGGAGCGGGCTTATTTTGCTCTGCGCAGTGATCTTTGTAATTCAATCCGATGCATATTATCTTCTCAGGATTCGACAATGGCGGTAGAATAATGTGTGAATCTGTCATTTCCTCACTCTGAAGACCACTTAATTTGCGTTGAATCTCTTCTAATGAAATGTTCTGGGAAATGAATGAAACCATGTCATTCGAAATGCAAGCTCCACCAGATAATTCAACTAGCTTGGTACCATCTTCAGACACTACACCGAGTCGTCTACGATTATCATTTTTACGCAAAAACTGTACAAAACGCATTTTTGGAGTAGAACTTCGGCTAGAAGATTAAGATTAAACAAAATAGTGAAATCAAACAACGGACAGTACGTGTTAGTATCGAGAACAAATGATTTGCTACGTAGCGAGAACACACTTATATAGTCCAAAACCCGCTCTCCAGCTCACCTCGAGCATATAAAACGAACGGAGTGAAGTGGAGAACTGCCACTAAAATTCAAATTTGCACAATTTCTACGCAAAAGTAATCCGATTTTTAAAGCCATCTGAAAATATGATTTTCTACTTAATTCAGAAATCAGGCCTTGCAATTTTTAAACCATGAATTTAATTGCAAATTTTGAGATAAATTTAGTTCCTCAACTGTTTTGTTAATAAAAAAGGTCAATTATGTCATTTGATGGGAAGTGGGAAAAACGATAATAACTGAATGAAAATTAGCAGAGAATGTTGATTATATTTGAGAAGATCTAGGGACGAAAGCGAATGTGAATTGTCAAAAATCATATAAATTGACGGAAATTATTCACCGCACTCAACCCTAGGGGGGGGGGGGCGAACTCATAGACCGCGTTCACACAGGCCTTGAAGGGACTTTTAGCTTGTGAAAGAAGGGAAGACGAGGAAAGGAGAGTAGCTTGGAGTTTTCATTCTTCTCAATGTGGTTGTCGACTGTAGACTAAAAACTAAAGTAAGTGCAAGCAAAGTAGGTGCTCTGTGCGAACAACACGGACAACAATCAAGGCGAATCGAGTAATTTAGATGACGCCATTAAAAGCAATTACTTTATTTTTATTCGATTTTGACAAGTCCGACATACATTTTCTTACCACAGCATCATCCACATAAAACATGTAATTTCCCTTCCGTTTGTTTGTTTTGTACTATAAGGTGCCTGACTTCACAGTTGTCAATATTGCAAAAAAATAAAGTGATAATTTTCGAAAGACGCCACCTTCTGCATTCAATCCGGACAAATTTTTCTCAGCAAAAATCAGAAAAAAAGAGTTGTTTAGTATATGACTGCATTTTTGTTAACATAATTGCAGAATACAAAAAAATATTTGAAATTTACATATATGTATATAAGAATGGGAGAATTAGATTTAAGTTAGTATATTTTTGTTCGAATTATTTTGTTAATTGAAGATATTTAAAAAAGATAAAATTACGTAAAAAATTTTTACATGCAACCGTAATAATTAGCTGTCATTGAAACCTTCAAGTTTTTGCAAATTAAGCGTTCACGTAAAAAATCACAAGCAGTTCTTTTAGGAGAAGAACACTTCAAAATTCTTAGGAATTTCGTAGCTGAATAATTTAAACGTCGTGGTTATACTGCCGGACGTTTGTTCGTTGAACATATAAATGTGTGTGCTCTTTTTGGTGTAAGGTGCTCACGGTAGGTGCTAAATGACAGGGTTAACTGTAACGTCAGAGATTTGACAGAGAGAGACGATTGAAATAGAAACAAAATGTGTTAACAAGGCTAATTCTGTTTTCCTCTTTGTTTATTTTCTGTACAGACGTCAGAGAACGTAAATTGAGCCTTCTTTATCAATTTACGTTCTTTGCAGACGTCACAGTTCTGGGAGGACATAATCTTGTTTGCATTCTATTATTCTTCTTATCATTATTGTCTGGCAGCACTGGACGTTTGTTTTACTATCAGCTGTCAAGTGGTGTATTTCCTTTGGAAGGGCCAAATCGATTTACTGATCGTTTGATTTTTTAATATTGAGGCTGAGCGGAATTCCCGAATTTTACAAGGTTTTCGGAACTAGTGACGGTTACAAACAAAAACATGGCTATGCTGACAAGAATCTTTGGGCGCACTTTGATGCAGGTGGGTCTTCTTTAGCCCATTTAAGAACTCTGCTATTCGCAAATTCTTACATAAACACTCGTAATGCGAAATTTTTGCATTCAATTTGAGGTTATAATCCTTAAGGAGATAATACTGCAAACAGATTTATTGTTGTCGCACTTTATAAAATAAATTGAAAAAAATATTGCTTTTTCAGGCTACTGCCGCTCGCTCCATACACACTACTTCAGCGGTCAATCAGGTAATTAAGCCATTTTGTGTATTCGCTAAAATGTTTGGTTTCAATTGGATATCTTTCAGGATTCAGGCGCTCTTGGAGGAAACCGTGTGACATGCACTCTCATTCCAGGCGACGGTGTTGGACCCGAGTTGGTATATGCGCTGCAGGAAGTGTTCAAGGTTTTGAAGCAATAACATATTTTTATGTACATGTATTTTAATTCAACAAATTTACTTGACTACTTTATTTAGGCCACAAACGCACCAGTAGACTTTGAAAACTATTTTTTGTCTGAGGTCAACCCGATTTTGAGTGCCAAATTGGAAGATGTAGTTGCTTCAATTCAGAAGAATAAAGTTTGTATAAAGGTGGGGACATGATTGAAATTTTGTTGATATTAAAAATATTAACAACTCCTGTCTGATTTCAGGGAATTTTGGCCACGCCTGATTATAGCGTTGCTGGAGAACTTGAAACGCTAAATATGAAATTGCGTAGACATCTCGATTTGTATGCGAACGTCGTGCACGTTCGTAGTTTGCCCAATGTGAAAACTCGCCATAAGAACATCGACACGGTTATCATCCGTGAGCAAACTGAAGGCGAATATTCGGCACTCGAGCATGAGTCTGTGACAGGTATCGTGGAATGCTTGAAAATCATTACATCCAAAAAGTCGATGCGTATCGCCAAGTTTGCTTTCGACTATGCTACCAAAAACAACCGCAAGAAGGTTACCGCTGTACACAAGGCCAACATCATGAAGTTAGGAGATGGTCTATTCCTTAAATCGTGCGAGCAAATGGCCAATCTTTATCCACGCATCCAGTTTGAAAAAATGATCGTAGACAATACTACTATGCAAATGGTTCAAAGGCCAAATCAGGTAAAGATATTAAGCTTTGGCGTGGTAAATTATATACGTGCACATATACGAGTATCTATGTAATTAATATGCTAATTTTCAAGTTCGACGTTATGGTCACTCCTAACTTGTACGGCAATATTCTTGACAATATTGGCTCTGGCTTGGTTGGTGGTGCCGGTGTGGTGGCTGGTGCATCATACTCAGCTGAAACTGTAGTCTTTGAACCCGTAAGAAACATTAAATTTAAGTTTAAAATTTAGTTTAATTTAAATATCGTTTATTCAAGGGTGCACGTCACACTTTCGCCGAAGCTGTTGGCAAAAATGTTGCAAACCCTACTGCTATGCTGCTCTGTGGTGCAAAAATGTTGCGCCACGTTAACTTGCCAACATACAGTGAAATGATAACTAACGCTGTCAACAAAGTTTTAAATGACGGCAAAGTACGAACCAAGGATTTGGGTGGCCAGTCAACTACTCAAGATTTCACACGAGCTGTCATATTCAACATCCACTAGATTTCGTCTCAACTGTCGGCAACCATTAAAACCAAGTAAAAAAGGTGAAATACGATCAGTCTCTAAAAATATACAACAACGGCTGTAAAAATAAATTGTCAACCCAAACGTTAATGTGTAGAATTGACTAACAACTATCATCGAGTCCTGATAAATTTTACGCACCTAATGTAGTTTTTATTTTTTTTATTATCCATTAAGTATTAATTTGGCCAATATGTACTTCACAAAATTTTATGTTAGACATTTTATGTAAAGCTGTGTTATCAAAATAACTATTATGGTGGAAGCCCACAACATATTCAGATATAAGTTTTGTATGAAAAGCACTGAAAACGTGCAAAGCGTTGAATTGTGGTCGGATTTTAAGCTTCTTCTGATAAACATGTACTAGTTCAAATTTTTAAGATCCCTTATATAACATATTCAGTTGTTGCACTTTAGCGCTTGGGATTTTTCCCTTCATATAATCTAAATTGTACTTTTCACACTGCATGCTACCCAAAATATCTTAACAACTAAATTCATAGCACAGTTCAATTAATTATGTTCGCCATGCCATATAAATGTGTATGTTTGTAGCGAACATCGCTTCTGTACTCTTAATTGACGAAAATATAAACTTTAATACAAAATAAAATCAATTCTACAAACACATAATTTTAAGAGATTTATTCAATACCCATTAAATAAGCCACGCTGATTAGCTGCTTACTTTAAAATTATTATTTGTTTCTCCTAAAGTGCCAAGGATGAGTAGATAAAGTTGTCATTGAGCGATAATGAATTGTAATTCAAAATTTTAGGTATATAATAATTGATCGAGAAAGTTTTGGTTGAAAGGGCAAAAAATATAAAAAAATAGTCGATACGTTTTTACGAGAGAAGCGATTATCTTGATTTCCTTCATACACGTCTGAGTGTTAATTTGCAGATAAGAAGACCGCGTCAATTATTCCGGATATTCTGGCGCGTTAAAATCACTTATAGGCGGAGTTCTGCCAAACATTCATTTAATAATACCCGGGCACACTTGAAAATGCTGATGCAAAGACTGCCAGCTTACAGACCACAATGCTGTATTACGCCATTGGCGGTGGCCGCGGAGCAAATGTGTTTCTTTCCTGAGCTTCGGCAACAATATTCCAAACTGCTTCAACGTTACCATTGCATGGTAACTAATAATAGACGTATATGGGCATTGGCGGAGCCAAAACATCAAACTGGAAAGTATCGGGCGCCTTGTTTTTGTCCAGAGATTGGAAATCGTAAAGTAGAAATTGTGCGTGAAGATACCCCATCACGCACGCGTACTGAGCAATTGTCTTTTCCGGCGGTGACGTAAGTACATATTTAAAACTTTAATTTCGAATGCACGCAATTAACCCGGACGTTACCTCATAGGCGCCTTATGGATCTAAAAGCGAGTGACTACTTCAAAGGTTTTAGCAATCAGCGTAAATCCATCGTCAATAGAATGCTACGCAAGAGTATGCTATCCTTGTATAGTCGCTTATCGAACAAGCAGTCACAACCAAAGAAGTTCGTACATCACCTCAGTGTGATCGTTTTTAAATACGCTTCCAATTTAAATATTATAGCAACAATTTTTTCACAGAGAGGAATCTAAAAAACTAACTGTAGCCGAAAACATAGAAAGGCAAGAACGCATGAAAAGGCTAGCAAAACCCAAGCCGGATAGGAGCAAACCAGAAGAGAAGAAGGATAGGTCGAAAAAAGAAAAGGGGAAACCAGTGAAACAACAAATACAAACGAAGGTACCTAATTTAGATACGTTGTTCTTGTTTTAGCAGCATAAGCATTCCCCATACATGTACGGTGAATGCTGCTGGAGTGACAGTCGTCGGCCGGATATAAATCTGGGTCGTACCGGTAACGTAGGATCGACTGACGTGGGAACATTATTGTGGTAGCTGCATAAGACGACCTCGATATATTTTTTTGGAAACTGCTGATAGTTTGGCCAGGTATACATGCTGTAAAGTCGACTTCCTTGGGAAACAATTAAGATATGTATTGGGGGACACTGTATCCGAATGGGTTGGTACGTCACTATCATTCGGAAGACGTATGTAGGTTCGAATGTCTGTGAACACCAAAATGAAAAAAATAGTTTTTTCTAATAGAGGCGCCACCCGGCAGGCAATGGCAAACCTCCGACTGCATTGCTGCCATGAGAAAACTCTTCATAAAAAATATATCTGCCGTTCGGAGTCGGCTTAAAACTGTAGGCCCCTCCATTTGAGAAACAACATCAAGATGCACGTCACAAATAGGAGGAGGAGCTCGGCCAAATTCCCAAAAAGGGTGTAAGCGCGAATTCTATATATACATATATATAAGGCCCCAATGCCATTCCCAAGTCATCGAGCAAACTGCGGACGAAAAATTGTTTGCGTAGATTTTATGCTATTACAAAAGCAACAACAATAGGTCTGTTCATGGAGCAAATAATTTGTAACAATTGTTCCAAATTATCACGTTTTGGTGTTAACGTGCCCAAAAAACTTGCAAAGTAGGGGGAAGTGAGAGAGCAAAATGACATTTCATATTGAGGGGAAGTTGCAGGTTTTTACTGGATACATTTTTACTTGTAAGAATTTGCAAATAAGAAAAATAGCTGATCGCAAAATAAAAATAAACAGGAATTGAAATTTGCGAATTGCAATGGCTAATGGAATATTCTGATAGCGATGATGAAATGGAACAAATTATTGTGGACAAAATGCAATCATGTGATTGCAAAGCATTACTTTGCATTTTATTTGCATAATTTTTTTTTTTATTTAATTGAGGTAGCGTAAGTGAACAAATTTTTAATTTTTGTGTTTTTTCTGCCAACAATTTAATCAGCTGTTTTGTTACTGGTTTTGCGTTCATGTACATTTTTTGATATTTTTCTTTGTGAGAGAGAATTCTCGGAAATTAAGTTACTAGCAAGCTACTGGATAACTTTTGCACGAACAGACCTAGCCTAATCTGATACTCGTATATTATTTTATAAAATTTGATATTTTTTAACGTCTTGAACGATTTCAAACGTATAGGGGTTTGGATTTATGGGAAAGGATAAGGGATCACCTTCGCGGCGTTATAAAAAATTGGCTACGCCAAAGCAATACGAATACGATGAACCCAAAGAATGGACACTCACAAACAATCTGAAATTTTACACACCTTCGGAGAGGATTTTAAACATTTCAAAGCCGCGTATTTATGAAGCCTTTGACGCGGAAGGGGCATTTCGAGTTAAGGAAAGTGCGCTTAGCTACCAAGGTTAGTAAATATTTAGAAAGAAAATATTCTATAAAAAAAATAATTCTAATAAAATGAGGTGAGCCTAAACCAAAGTAAAATAAAACAGATTATGGAAGTAACGTATTAGAATAATTAATTAAAATAAAATAAAGCAGAAGGAAACATGAAAAATTGTTAATGACTGTCTCCATTTGTCATTTCTAGCCTCTGAACGCATTAAAGAACTGGCTTTGCCACCAATTTATCATCAATATAAGGCAGAAGTTAAGGAGGATCCATTTAAGATAAATCCAAATGCACTTAAAGCAAAAACATCACAAAGAATAATTGAGTTAGCGGAGCCAAAGGAGTTCTTTGACAAACACACCCGTCCTAATGCCTACCGGGTATCACCAAGAGCGCTCCGAGCTAGAATGACGCCCCGCCTGAGGGAATTGGCTAAACCAAAAGAATACGCAGTTGGCTTTTATCGGAGTTAATTTGTTTTTAAATGAAAGTGTGAATCTATGTTTGCCAAGTGTTTGAGATAAATTTTAAGTTTACACTTTTATTAAATAAAAACAGTTAAATGCGAGCTCATATTCCAAATAGTGCATCTTGGCCGAAGGTCACTACATTTATCTCATCGAATAATTGCGATTTGAAATGCAGTGACCGATTGCCAAATGTAAGTATGGAATTTGACCGCCGTATAAAACAAATTAGGACACTGTTGCAAAATATCTTCTTCTTCTTGATTGAGGTGATAACCGCTTTAAGCGATTTTGGCCGAGTTTAACAAAGCGCGCCAGTCGTTTCTTTCCCCAGATAACCGGCGCCAGTTGAACACACGCCAAGTGAAGCCAAGTCCTTCTCCACCTGATCTTTTCAACGCGAAGGAGGTCTTCCTCTTCCTCTGCTACCACCAGCTAGTACCGCATCGAATACTTTCAGAGCCGGAGCGTTTGTTTCCATTCGCACGACATGACCCATCCAACGAAGCCGCTGGATCTCTATTCATAAAACTCATTGTTACATCGCCTACGATACTCGCCGTCGTAGCTACCGGTCGTCTTCGCCTAGCTCATCTAAAGCCAGAGAAAATTGCTGTTTCGACGGATTGGGTCCAGAAAGAAAGAGGTGTTAGATGAGTAGGTTTGATGGGGTATGTGAAAAGGTGGTTAGTGTCGTGCGGTGTGCCTTCATATGCTGAGCATATGTTTAGTATGTCGGGGTCGATTCTGGATAGGTAGTAGTTTAACCTGCTACAGTATCTATAACATAATTGTGCCAAGGTTACGCGGGATTCTCGGTGAAGTTGGAGCTTTTCATCTGCAATGGGTGGTGGTTGGACTCCGATGACGGCATTCGGGGGTCGGGAGCTTAAGAAGGCGGTAGCAGTCTCCCGATGAATGTCGTTAATTGTCTGTCTGTACACTTCCGATCCAGTAATTGTCGGTTTGTTTCGTCCTGGATCTCGTCCGAGTAGTTACAGAGGTGCCTCCTGACATGTCTGGGAGGTGGCTCCTGCTCAAACAGGTGTCTGCATGGGCCGGACCTGCGGTAACACCCTAACAGGAACTGCTTGCTGAGCAGTTTATTATGCTCCTTCACAGGAAGCATATGGGCCTCGTTATGTATATGTTGTTTTGGGGCATAGTAGACATCCTTTCGCAGTCTTAATGGCAGTGTTTTGACAAGTCTGTAGCTTCGTCCACTGCGAATCACTGGTTCCAGGCCACCAGACAGATGCAGCATAGTTTAAACGCGGGTTGTTGTATAGGTAGCCCTGCCTGTGTAGGCATATCATCGGTCGTCTTCGTCTAGCTCATCTAGGGGTAGGCCCAGGAAACATGCTGTTTCGACAGGTTGGGTCCAGAGGGAGAGGGGGGTTAGATGAGTCGGTTTGAGTTTAAACGCGGGTCTTTCGGGTTAGCTGAAGTTCTTCATCTGCAATATGTGGTGGTTGGACTTTGATGACGGCTTTCAGAGGTGGGAGTTTAGGAAGGTGGTAAGTGTCTCCCGATCAATGTCGTTTGGTGTCATTTAGGTAACACACAAAATTTTGGGGTTGTTTACTGTCGGTATTGGTGTGTCGTAGACTTTGACCTTTAGCTGTAGTTTGATCTCATTCGACTAGGTGGTAAGAAGGATCGCCATGGATTTACTGCTGGCTTGTTATGTTGTTGTTGTTGTTGTAGCAGGAAAAACATTCCCCATACATGTACGGGAAGTGCTGCTGGAGTGACAGTCCTTGGCCGGATATATAGTAAATCCGGGTCGTTCCGGTAACGTAGAACCGACTGTCGGGGGAACGCGACATGTTATCGTTAATGCTGGTTCCCTGCGTTTTTAAGGTCCAACCAGATGAAACTCATTTCACTTGAATAACTTTTCACTTGTTTCCTTTCGTTTGATAATCCATATTTTTAAATTTTGTTTTCAAATTGAAATTGTTGTATGTGTACATAAATACTGAAATTCAAAACAAAATTATTGGTGCACATAAAAATTAATATAAAAAAAACATAAAAATGAATAATGCTGCAAGAAGTTCAAAATGCTGTCCAAAATTTGATAACCTGCCGAAAAATATGAGCTGTTTCCTGCCTGACATAAGCAAAAGTTGGCAACGGTTGATGGAACGCCATAAATATATATTTACGAAACGTAAGCGATTACTGAAAATAGCTCAGGGAACTAGACCCATCAGAAGGAAATTCGTACCTCAATGCCCATGTAAATATAAAAAACCAATTGAATTTGTGCGTGAAACTCCAATGCGAACGCGCACCGAACAACTCGCCCTACCAGCGGTTCGGTAAGTGATAAAATATCTATAATAACTTATTATATTTTGAATGCATACTAAAAAATAGTTCTATGAGCGCTTTTACAGAAAGTTACTTCTGTTCAAAAACAGAATAAAGGAGTTATTTGAACCTTTACGAGTAGTGGGTATAAATCGCTTGATACGCCTCAGCTTATTCTCAGTTTATAGCCGTTTGAATAATATACAACCGCCGGAGAAACAGTATGATTTATAAATAAATGCTCTTAAGACCAAACTGAATAAAAATTATTATAGAATTCCAATACACAAATGGGATGATGCTGAGTGGAAAAAACATACGAAATATCTTAAGAAATTGGCGAAACCTAAAAAAGAACCTAAACAACCGAAATTGGTAAAATGCATTTAATTTGTTTTTAAAATATTTTATTATGTACGTATTTCCTTTCAAAGCCAGTCAAAAAGATGAAACTTCAGAATATGAAAAGATTTCATACGCTGGCTTTTCCGAAAACGCATGAAGAACCAACGAAGGGGCCCTGGACGCTTACACCGGGAATGAAGTCGTATGAGCCATCGGAACGCATAAGGAAAATATCACAACCGAGAATGTATGACGAGTCAGCGCTTATTCAAAACTTTCCCATACCGGTTAGTCCTGCTGCTTTAGCGTACAAAGGTAGATATAATTTACTTTTTAATTGTAAATTTTAAATCAAATATAAATAAAAAAAATGAATTTTAGCTACGACCCGTACAAAGGAGTTGGCCACAGCGCGCGTGAAAGGTGTCGGAGAATCAGATCTGAAGGAGAATCCATTTTCTATATCGCCAAATGCGCTTAAAGCACGCACCACCAATCGCATTAAAGAGTTAGCAGAACCAAAGGAATATGAGAATGCTCATATACGTGAAAATCCCTGCGCAATCTCCCCGGCTGCACTGAAAGCTAAAGCATCACCGAGAATTATTGAACTTGCGCAACCAAAGGGGAAAAGTTAAAATATTGTCCAGTTTCTTATAAAATTATTTGGAAATGTAAATCTGTTGTGACACGCATGTGAAGTGTTGAAATATAAATGCAAAGAAAGATTTTTATATGGTGTCTTTTTTGTAAAGTTAATGGAATAACAGAAACTAATATACATATGGTATGTATACATAAATGCAAAAGACAAACATAATTTAGTATCCATATTTCGCATTCAATTCTGTGTAACCATCACCACTTTGGTTAGATGGTGGTACCCACTTGGCATACTTCTCACTGGACTCGTGTTCCTCGAGTTCGTTCATATCCGCATCTTGTCGTTTTTGGCGTTGTCGTTGACGCTGTCTACGTTTTTTTCTTGCAGACTCCATTTCAGTATCTCCATTGATAGACGTGCATTCTGTTGGCAGCTTTGTATCTTGGGGTTCTTCTAACATATCTTGCACATTGCTCTCTAAGATTTCTTGCGGCACTACAGCTGGGCCATATATCTTTTTTGTACTGTTCGGTGAATTAGAAGTTGCTTCTAATGGTTCTTCATTCGTAGTTTCTGACTTAATTTGATCTTCCGCTACAGAAATAGGAGACTCTTGCGCAACATTACTTTTAGTAACTTTTGCATGATGTAAGGTGATTTCGTCCTCTTCTTCTAATTCTTCTTCATCGGAGGCTAAATTTGTGTGTTTTTCGATTTCCGCAATTTTATCGGTTTTAACAATCTTTGCTATTTTAAATTTGCTAAACTGATTACGCTTTCCAATTATTGGCAGCTGTCTCTTCGTATTGGGGCTTATCTTTGCTGATGCAATTGACTCAAATTTGAAATCGATCGGTTTAGCGATCTTTATCAATCGTTGAACCTTTTGTTTTTCCGCATTTAGTCGTTGTTGTTCCAACTACGAGAAATCGGAAAAATTATATATTGTATAAAATATTTCAAAAACATAATAGGACGAATGAGACAATATACCCTTAATTTGCGGATTTCCGTCTTATCCAGTTGAGTAGCATCTGCTAGGTTTTCCATAAAGTGGTCTAAATCGTCACTATTATTCGATTCAAAAGCCTTAAGACGGCGTTGTGTGTCTTGATATCGTAATATATCGTCTTCTATTTCTTTCAGTTGTCCAACGATTTCAGAATCTTTTTTTAGCTGAAAAGGTAAATGAAAAAAAAAAACATACATGATGACGGTAAGATGTAATCAGATATGGATGAAGTAGAGGTAGATACATTTATGGTTACATTAATTCTTACCAAATCTTCGTATGTTAGAGCACAATTGGTTGAAGGATTTGACTTTCGTTGTTTTTTTCGTTCAACGTCGCCCGTTCGGTCAAGAAAGTCGTCTTCTTCAGAATCGGATTGAGATTTTACTTTCCGTCTCAAAGGCTCTGCAAATTGCAAAAAATAGAGTATTCAATTTTGCTAAAATTGCAAATATATTTTTTTACAATTAAAACAACCGTAAGCTTTTTAACATGTTTACCTTGATTTGCTTGGCGTAAAACGCCGTGCCGATCGAGGATTCGACACGCTTCCAGTGCGCATTGCACAACACATTCTTTTTTTCGCCCTTTGTGCACAACTTCAGCTACTATAGGTCGGCCAAATGCATCGCTTAATGGCAATTCTACTCGGCACACAAACGATCCAGCAGACATTTCGTCGCACTTGTACTCTAATTCCATACCTTCACGTTCAAAATAACCTCGTAATGTTTTTTTAGGATCATCGAGAAATAGTTCTTCATTGTTTGTGCTCGCAAATGGATTGTGGGTTAAATCAGTTTCCTCATCTGCATCCTCTCCCATACCCCAGTTAATCCCCTCATTGCGCTCGCGTTCTTCGGCTTCTGCCGCTTTGCGAATTGCTTCAGCTTCAGCTGCAATTAGTTTTTCCTTATGTTGTTCACGCAACTCAGTCACTGTTAAATCTGACTCAGGCTCCGCATCTTCCTCTGGACCTTGAAGAATATAGGAACGGGTGCTAGCGCCCAAACGCAACATATGACCAACACGTATTCGTATGAAGACGTGAGGTGGTATACGTTGTTTGTTCAAAAATGTTCCATGGGTGCTATTTAAGTCGTATATATACCAACCCTCTGGCGGTTCATCTTTAAGCTTATTAGAAACATTTTCACCACCGGATTGTGTACTATTTTTTGGCCTATATTGCAAAATTGCATGAAAGCGAGAAATTGTTGGGTGTGCTAGTTCGAGATCATTTGCAGGAGGAGGTAGCCGGCCGAACTTCCAAAAAGCTTTTGCTTGTAAATTCTTTATTTCATCTATGATTTGGCCTGATTTTAATATCTCAAATTTGTAGTTGATGGATGTTGGAGGTGGCTGTGACCATGGCGGTACTTTATAAGGACAGGCTGGCTTTGCTGTGCAGTCGTTGTCAGTTGTTGAAGTTGTATCCTTTTTTGATTGTTGTTTGTCTTCTTCTTTAGGTTCATTTGTTATGGGATCAGAATCTTTGTTTGTTTTGCTCGTTGCTGTGGTGGGCAACAGCGGAATTTTAAATTCGTCCATAATTCTTCTTTTCAAGGATACTTAGAAGAAGTATTTTATGTCTTTGGAATGACCACAACACACTAAGATCCCTCTTTTTACGCAGAAAATGTTTGGAAATGCAGAAGTTGTAATGTTTTGTAAACGTCTGATGAATGAAAAGCAAAGCAAATGAAAAAATCCAAGGCGAATCCATATGAGGTGACTTTGCTAGAGCATCACTAACATTTACCTGTGTTCGGTTTCATTGAATTGTCGAAATTTCAATGATAATGTAAACAAAGAAATATGACACCAATACAGAAATAAAGCATTTAAACAAGCAAATCGCAAGAAAAAACTAATCAACTACTATTACAAACTCACCTTGTGTGGATTCGCCTTGCAAAATTCATTGTAACAGCTGATCATAAGATTTTAGAAAGATGCTGCCAGATCAGAAGGAAAACATCAACAGTTTTTTTGTACTTATATAGGCTGGCTGCAATGCGGCCAAGTTGCGAAAATTTTGACATCATAAAAGTTGATTAGCCTGTTTTCTATTCAATATGAGCTTAAAAGCTCAAAGTGCTGACAAACATTTCAAAATTTATGTTGAGGATAAAACTGCATTTACATGAAAAGATTTTCATAGTAAATCAACATCAATATATTGTACTACATTTGGTTAGATATCTACCTCAGTTTTTATTTATTTGGTTTCAGAAAAGATTAACATTTTTAGGTATAAGTACCATTATGGTTGTAATATACATATTTCCCGAGGTTCCTAGCAGGAACAAACGGCCTTTTATTTCAAATCCCAAAAATAAAGGCAGATATTTTTTATTAGGATCACACCAGAAACACACCAGAAGGTTTGCCATTGCCTGCCGAGGGGCGACCGCTATTAAAACAAACTTTCTTCATTTTGGTGTTTCACGGAGATTCGAACTAACGTACTCCGAATATCGAAGGGTAGCCACGCACCAACTCATTCGATTACGGCGGCCGCCAATACATATACATACATATACTAAGCATAAGCCAGATTTGCACATATTTTAAGTGTTATTAGTTGCTTATGGGGAGTTTAGATACAGCGTGTTTTTTTTTAGAGGTTAGGTTTTCAAATTGGCACTACTTTTTTCGTAGCTGGTCTTTTTGACAGCTGCCACTTGATTTATGCTCAGTTTGGTTTGCCATTTCATAATGAATAGACTTACACCTGAACAACGTTTGCAAATCGTGCAAATTTATTACGAAAATAATGGTTCGGTTCGCGCGACGCATCGCGCGCTGCGTCCAATATTCGGTCGACATAATCGTCCATCAGAGTCACTAATTCGATTAACCATGGATCGGTTTCGCACCACGTTTGCTCTAGTGGATAATACGCATCCTCAGAGACGTCGTACAGTGCGCACCGAAGACGCTATTGCTGCTGTGGAGCAGAGTATCGAAGAAGACCCGAATGAGTCCATCCGCCATCGCGCGCAGCCATTGGAGATGTGCCCATCCACTTTATGGAAGATTTTGCGGAAGGATCTTGGTTTGCGGGCTTACAAAATCCAACTCGTGCAAGAATTGAAGCCGAACGACCATCAAGCGCGTCGCACGTTCGGTGAATGGTCCCAAAACGAGATGGCCACCGATCCCGATTTTCACAAGAAAATTTTGTTCAGCGATGAAGCTCACTTTTGGTTGAATGGGTATGTCAATAAGCAAAATTGTCGCATTTGGAGTGAACATAATCCACAAGCCATTGCTGAGACGCCGTTACATCCTCAAAAAGTCACTGTTTGGTGTGCTCTATGGGCAGAGGGAATCATTGGTCCATATTTCTTTAAAAATGAAGCCGGCCATAATGTTACAGCCAATGGAGAGCGCTATAGAGCCATGATTAATGACTTTTTCGGACGACCTTTGGTTCCAACAAGACGGCGCTACATGCCATACAGTCAACGCAACAATCGATTTATTGAAGGAAACTTTTGGTGAGCGCATTATCTCGCGCCGTGGACCTGTGGCGTGGCCTCCAAGATCGTGCGATATAACACCGCTGGACTATTTCTTGTGGGGCTATGTGCAGTCGCTTGTCTACGCAGATAAGCCCGAGACGATTGACGTCTTGGAAGAGAATATTTGGCGCGTTATTGCTGACATACGGCCCCAATTGCTGCAAAAAGTGGTCGAAAATTGGGCCTCTCGGCTGGAATTTATTCGAGCCAGCCGCGGCGGCCACTTGCCCGAAATCATTTTTAAAACATAATGGCAAACCCTTATCTTTATAATAAAGCTAAATTCTTGGCCATAACAATAAATTTTATACGTTTTATTTCATCTTGAAAACCTAACCTCTAAAAAAACCACCCTTTACTTTCATAAAAGCTGCTTTGGATTCACCAACCACCTAGCGAATAAATGAGAAAAATTCCTTTGAATCCAACGTTCCTTATAATTTGGCAAACTTTTAAAATCATTCCGCCTGAAAGTATGCAAAATTGTTTGAATCAGTGGTCCTGCTGCTCATTACACGTCGCTCAAACAGTTGTGTAAGTTATGTTAAGCCGAGCAGATATACACAAAGTCGCCAGATCATCGAAAAATTATGGTTGCGAGCAAAGAAGTACTGAATCGAAAGCGAATTTGACACAATCTGCTTATGGGCTGACGTAACAACAGACGTGTTTACAAAAAAAAACTGATCAACAAAATCTTCGCTCATGTTACTTCGTTGCTGTCTGAGCAAAGGCTTATTGGACGAGTGTGTGAGAACGTGTGAAAAGAGCGGGTAGAAATCGGGAGCCTGAGCAGAATTTTTATGTTCACCATAGCTAATGACAAAACCTGCTAGATGCTTGATTTCTTCATCAGCTTCAAATAACAGAATAGATCTTCTTGACAGCTAAAACTCAAACAGCTGCAATTACTCTTAGGCTACTTCGGTGTCGAAAGACTTAATAAAGACCCTAGGTGATTCAAGCGTGATGCAGGTCTTTGACAACAACTATTGATTTTTTTTTTTTTTCTTCTAATAATTGGTACTGCAGACTTTAGCGAACTCAGTCATGGAACGATTCTTAGTTGAACAATGCATTAGGATGATCCAACTTTTTATGAAAATGGATACGTTGACAATTAAAAATCCATATGGTATTCCAGAAAAAACTATACACTCGCAGCGAGTCACTGTTGTGGTGGTGGTATTTGGGCTGGCAGAGCCCTTGGACTGTACTTCTTCGAAAATGACACCGGTAACGCTGTTCCGCTGAACGGTGAATGTTGACGTGGTATGATAACCAATTTTTTAGATGGCATGGACTTTGATATTACTATGTGGCTTCGACAGGACGGTGACACTTGCTATATAGAGCATGGAAGAACGGTTCTATTGCGAATGAAGTTCCCAAGGCGAATTATTTCACGAACCAACGAGGTCACATGGTTGACGAGATCTTGCGAATTGGTACCATTAGGCTTTTTTCTCTAGGACTACGTGAAAAGTCTTGTCTATGCCAATAAGCCCGAAAGGATTTCAGAGATGAGGAACGAAATCATACGGATTATAAATGATATGCAGCCCGAACTATGCCAAAAAATTAAGGGAAATTTTGATATACATACATAAATATTTGACGGATATTGTGTTTCATACATAAACACTGAGATGAAATAACGGGTGATCAGATTGGAGGTACTTTTTTGACTACTGTCAAACTAAATACATAATTTTTTTCAGTATTCATTGACATTTCATCAAGGAAAGACTTTTACAAATCGTAAAATTGTATTACGAGGCTCTGTGAAAAGTGTTCAGCGCGCGCTCAGGCCAACTTACGGTGTACATAACCGTCCTACCGAATGCACTATTCGGCCACTATCGGCAAAATTGAGAATAAATTTGCATTACTGGATGATACTCGACCGAGTAGACCACGCACAGCCTGAAATGAAGAGGATGTATTGCGGGTGCAAATGAGAATTTCGCCGAAGATTCGGAATAATCGATTCGGCGCCAATCTCAACAACTTGGCCACTCTCATGGCACTACTTGCCTCTATCGTGTGGCACCACTTGGGCGATTTTACGCAAAAATCTTCGTTTAAAAGCGCATAAAATACAGCTAGTCCAAGATTTGAAGTCGACTAATTTTCCAAAGCGTCATAGATTCAGTCAGTTGGCTCTTGAAAAACTCGCCGAAGATCCGTATTTCGGGACCCGAATTTTATTCGGCGATGAAGCTCATTTTTGGCTTAATGGCTACGTCAATAAGCAAAATTGCCGTATTTGGGCTGATGGTCTCGGGTTGCCATTCAAGAAGAGCCATTCTATTCATTGAAAACAACCAATGGGTTGGAGGAATCATCGGCCCATATTTTTTCAAAGACGAGGCTGGCGCCAAACTAACAGTGAATGGCGAACGCTATTGCACCTTGATAAACAATTTTTTGATGCCGGAAATTGAAGCCCGTGATCTCCATAACAATAAGACGGCGCCACTTGGCATACAGCTCGTGAAACAATGGATTTACTGCGGGGTCCGTCTTCGTTTCGGCGAGTAATTTATCTCTCGTTTCGGGCCAGTGGATTGGCCACAAAGATTGTGGAGGTATGTAAAGTCAACCATCTTCGATTGAGGCATTGGAAGCCAACATTATTAAACTTATTTACGAGATACCGACCGAAGTCGTCCCGCGATTCATTCAAAATTTGTATTTACGGATGGTCGAATTACGGCGTCGTTGCATTCTATATTTAAAAGGAACTATCTTTAAAAAATAAATTTTATTAATGGTTCTACAAAAAAATAACAAATATTGCAAAATTAATTTGAATTTTCGTTGTTTTATTTCAATATAAAATCCAATACCTCCAAACTGATCACCCTTTATTTAAAGTTCACAATATTTTTTACAAATAAAAAAAAAATGTTTAAACAAATAAATAAAGAATATACGGCAATGGCCTTAAAAGTCGTCTGCTGGAATATCGGATAAACTCTTAGCGTTTCACGTAAATTCATTTACAATTAATTCTCTGCACTTTAAAGCACGAGTTTTCTACGAAACTAGATTTTCCCAACATTTCATCATTTTTCGAAGCAAATAGTTTGTAAAAATTGCCATAAATTATCACGTTTTGGTGTTCATGTACCCAAAAAACTTGCAAAGTAGGGGAAAGTGAGAGAGCAAAATGACATTTCATTTTGAGGGGAAGTTGCAAGTTTTTACCGGATACATTTTTACTTATAAGAATTTGAAAGTGAGAAAAATAGCTGATCGCAAAGTAAAAATAAACACGACTTTAAATTTGCAAATTGCAATGGCTAACGGAGTGTTCTTCATCTGACAGCGATGATGATTTGCTGCTTTATTTATTTGAGGTAGTTCAAGTGAACATTTTTTTAATTTTTGTGATTTTTCTGCCAACAATTTAATGAGCTGTTCGTAAAATTTGTAAATTGTAACTGATTTTGCATTCATGTACATTTTTTTATATTCTCCTCTTTGAGAGAGATTTCTCGGAAATTAAGCTCCTGGCAAGTTATTGGGTAATCTTTACATGAACAGACTTATTCACTACACCATAATGTGTCAAATTTGTTTTTTGGAAATTTGCAACACGGAATTGTGAAAGTATTTGGTCAAGACAAATAAAATGTTCAAAAGTTCTCTTTTTCATTTAGGTTGCTGAGGGTATAATTATTTTTTTCTCTTTCCTTGGTCACTCCACTCGGAACCATAGGTCCTCGACAAGTCTTGCGTTGGTTTTGTTAATCTATTCGCCTGCCGCTACCAGTCCTAAGTAGTGGGAATGCCCAGCTGTCGTTGCTTAGGAACAACGCCTTCTAACTGTTTAGAGCGCCATCTGCGTTTTATAGTTTTTTGTCAGAAGGATCGCACAGATGCTTGAGGACTTCGCAAAATTTGGTGTGTCTGCGCTATTACCGCGATTGCCCGCTTCCTCTTGCTGGCGCCACTGATGCAATGTGTAACTGTGTCTTTTTCTTTCTCTTTTTGTTTTTTGCGTGTTTTACCAGCCACAATACAAGTAATGCGCTTAAGGATTGGAAGGATAACGTTTGTATTATTATATATACCACTATTAACTATTATTATTATAAATACCTTTTAAGTTCAAAAAACTGCATCTGGCTTTAAATATTATGCATATTTCGTACCTAACAATTTTATCAGTGGGTAAGTTTTTCCTATGTTGAAATATAAATGTTTATATATTCTTTCTGCACTTTGTTCTATATTCGCTTTTACATTGTGCTTGTGGCCATACATGTATATGCAAGTGCCTATGTAATAAGTAATAGTAAAAGAGTAACGTGATGGATTTTGTTTTCAACACAGTTCCCCTCCACAGTAACAATTTCCACTTGTACATCCATTATAAGTTCCACATGGATGTACTTCCCCGTCAATTCCAATTGCTCAAAATGTCGTACCACTTCCAAAATGAATCATGAACTCTGTCACCAATACACGCACCAAGGATGTACGGTTTATTTGAAATGCCATCACAGGAACTATTCCAGGCGTAAGCAATCAGTTACAAAATTGCCACCGACACGTTAGCACGAACTTGGGCGCCGTGATGACTGCTACAAAATAAAAATACATAAATTTCCAAAACAAATATTCATTCAACTATTCAAAATAATAATTTTGTAAAATAAATTGCAAAAGTTCCATAAAAAATTTGTTAAAATCGTTGCAATAAAACGCCACTACATCAATTAGACGACTTGAGCAATTGAAGTATACATTCAGGCGCACTTTCCTTTTCACGCACACCCACTCACCTGCCAGTGCTTGTGGCCAGCCAAGGTGGACACCGAAAAGATTGCCACATATTCTGAGGCGTGCGGCTGTATATTGAATCGTCTGTGCTAGTGCAGTTTTTATATGTCAACGATGTTTTTCGTTTGCGATCGTTTATTCGGTTGGCAATGAATACGCGCCTTAGCACTTAAGTGGAAGTTGAACCGCAAGTTTCGTGCAAGAACAACCTTAAACTGTAACCGAACGTTATATAACGCGGACGAAAATTGAAAAGAACTTATACTCGACTTAAAGACAACGAACGAATGCCTACCGTTTTGATGCGAGCGTTTCGTGAATCGAGAACTGTTCGAGCACATGTGCGGGCTACATTTTAAAACGCGAAATAGTCCGTCTCAAAAGACGTCCCTGCGCTGGGGCGATAGCTGCGGTTTTCAGTAAAAGAAATATTTGTGAGCATTTTTTGTTAACAAAAAACAAAAAAAAAAAAAAAATCACGCTTCAAGCGTATCAAAGCACTAATTATATAAGTAGTAAAAGCATTCCAAAAAATAAAAAAAGTTTCGAAATTAAAAGTAAGCAGTCATCAAACTATAAATTTGAAGCGTTTCAACTAGAAAGGTGTGATATAGTTTTACAAATATTTATTAAAAATGTGTGTTGCATAATTTTTGATTAGAACGCAAATTCATTCGAATCAGTTGTTATCTGTAGAAGTCGCTTGAATCATTAATCAAAAAGCAAACAACATGCACGAAAGAACTTCCTACTCTTTTGCATAGCTTTTCTTGTTTTTTTGAATTTGTTTGCCTTTGTTTGCAATAGAGAAATGCAAATGCTCATTTTCTCTCTATTATTGGCGCTCACGCACTTCGACTCATTTCGATTACCACTTTCCAATTGTATCTAGCTGCCTAGAAGTATGCTTCGATAAAATGGAATTGTGTTGTGCGCTTATTTAGTTGTGTTTGTGAGCGCCTTTCGCTACGAGTTCCAATAAAAACATTTGTGAATGAATTTATTTGCTTATTTGAGTCTGCGTATTCTCTTTATTCTCTCACTCTATCTTTCTTTCTTTCTCTTTTGTGTACTTGTAACTCAATTTTCGCATACATTTTATGGACGACACTTTTCCAAAAGCGATTGTCGGCAAGAACGGAGTCACTAGATATTGAAAAACACATAATTATTGTAACAAATTATACTCATGCTTTACTTCTTTGCTAGAAATTTATTCACTCAAGCGGTGATTAATAAAATATTTTGTGCACATTAATTTCCATAGAGAACACATAAATATCCATTGTGCTGACCCTTAATTAAAATATAGCTTTAACCTTAAGTTGTTCGGAAAATTAAGCAACCTTGGACCCTATCGATTGAGTTTGGTAGACTCGTCGGGAAGAATTTATGAATCTCTTTTACGATTTTTCTCAATTTGATTACTGTCAATGGGCAGCAAACTGAGATGCCCCCCAAGTTCTTCTTCATTTGGTAATGTATCCATGTCCTTCAGAGGGCATCTGGACCATCTAGGCGCCATAGGGCGTCACGTTTTTTCGGATGAAAGGCAACTAGGAACTCTTACATGCCTTCAAAATTGATTCAAAAATGTCTTTCAGTCATCCACAAGCATCGCTGCCATCTAAATGAGCCTTAAGCCTCAAATACAGCCTGACTATCTGTTATAATTTCTATTTATTATGGATCTATTTTTACGTTTTTGAAAATATTCGTATGAAAGGTTTAATTTATGAAACTTCCGGTTGGATATTTTCTCAGCGGACACCGTAGCTGAATGGGTTAGTGTGTGACTACCATTCGGAAGTGCACAGGTTCCAAATCCCGGGAACGAAACACGAGTGATAGAAATAGTTTCTTTCAAATAGCATCCGCTCCTCGGCAGACAATGGCAAACCTCCGAGTGTAATTATGCTTTTTCATGGCTCCTTATAAAAACTAACAAGCAAACTGCAAACTGTAGGTCCCTCCATTTATGGAACAATATCAAGACACATACCACAAATATTACAAGGAGCTTGTCCAAGCATCCAGAAAGGATTTAAGCGCTAATTATATAAATATGTGATCTTGGCACACTTTTCTAGATACTAGGTACTGTTTGAATCTATGAAGATCCTTTTTCCGAATCTACGGTCCTTCGCCATTTTTGGTCTGTTTTTATCATCCTGCCCTCTCAAAAATATCTTACAGAAAGATAATTTTAAAAGCATAATATCTGAAACTGATCTAGGCACAATGAGCTATGGAACCACCTTAGTCGAATGTGGATATTCGTAGAATATCGGTAGAAATTCAGAGTTTATGGGTTCAATCTCATATTTGGCAATAATTTTTTCCCCAAAACACCAGCTTCATGGTGGGCAAAGGCAAACATTCTAGTACATTTCTCCAAATGAGAGAGTCTAATACAACCATCTGTCATGCAGAGGTGTCAACTGTAGAGTATTCCATTTATGATATAACTTAATATCAAGACGACCACTTTCTTAAAGAAATATCCAAGTGAGTGAGCAGTGTCCATAGAGTATGGGTAGGCTACGCGTAATATACACGTATTTTGTAATTTTTATTAATTTTTCAGACAACAAGTAGATGGAGGAAATCAAAAACAAACAAAAAAGATCGCCGTGGAAATCTGTAATGCACTTTCTTTATGTATAGAAAACATCTACAGATAACTAGATAACTTATTTGAGATGCCTTAAAGACATTTTAAAAATTATCAAACAAAGTGTGACCGCACTCCTGTCTCGGTTTCCTCGTCGCGTGTGAACTCTCATGAACACATTTAATAACATTAACCTTGAAATCCACCAGGGAATATTTCTTGGCGAGCTGCTTTGGACTGAGTAGACAATTGAGTAGTAAAATCTTCTCTCGACGAACGAGGTCCACAATTTATAAGTGCCTCATCATATCCGTTATAAAGTAAGACATGGAAGCTTGGATGAGAATAACATTCGTTGAGTTGGCCCTTCGTGCACTCAAGCGAAATACTGTGGAAGATGGAAAATTAAATGAGCTTCGCAGGGACAAATGTAGCATGGTGCAGTGAATAAAGATGTAGTGGCTCCATTAGGACATGTCGTAAGATTACTTAAGCCATAAGAGCGTTCGGTGTTTTAGCTGCTGGTTATATCGCAAGAAGTTAAAGATGTTATTTACTTTGGAAAAATCCAGATGTGTCTAATTGACGTCCGTGAGCGCTAGAAGAAGCATCTTTGCAATTACTGTGTCAATCAAAATGAAGAAGAAGAAAAGCAAAGATTCATGCCACGCTCTATCAAATTTGAGAATGAATCAAGACAATAAGTGGGACCTTGTTTGTAAATATATCATCTTTGCTTTGTAATATGGACAGAAATATTTCAGCTCATAAACAGAAAGCCATGGATTCAACTCTCTTTATCAACGTGACACAAAAAAAAAAAATAATAAAATAAAATATACTGAAAATTCTCTAAGCGCATTGCTGTAAAAATATTGGCTTAAAAGTCAGTGCCTTTGGTGGGTTGTATAAAAATGTACTTGTGGGACCATCTTAATAGCAAATAGCGAATAGCAAATTTTGATAAAAAAAAACTCGGTGTAAGCCTGTCAATTACTGCAAATATCTCTTAATTGTAGCTGGAGCTGTTGTAATAACTATATAAAATTTCATGAAACCTGGTTCTCCAAAGGGTCGGAAGTTGTCTGTTGTTCTACTGCTGATTCAATTTGTTACAACCCATTTCTCAGCCGCCGTAGTCGAATGGCTTGGCATGAGACTACCATTCATTGTTCTTTGGGTTCAAAACCTATTTTGAACACGGCAACACTAAAATGATAGAAATGTTTTCTTTAATAGCAGTCGCCATCGGCAGAAAATGGCAAACCTCCGAGTGTATTTCTGCCATGAAAAAGCTCCTCATAAAAAAACATTTGTCATTTAGAGACGAAATAAAACTGTAGGCCCCTCGATTTATGGAATAAAATCAAGACACGCACACCCTAAATTGGGGGAGGAACTCGGCCAAACAACCACCGAAGGATTTAAAAAAAACCGTCTCATTTACAGTGGCAGTGTGAAAGTCTAGCGCCGTAAGTTTGTAGAGCAAAAATCGCGGTGTACCTATACAACTCTCTTCATCTGAATTAATGAGTTAACAATCTCAGAGAACAGTCAGTAAGTGCGCGATCAGAGCTAGACTCTGATCAGGTACTTTGGATAGACCGAATCGAGAATTTATTCATTCATGCGAAATGAACGACTTCGAATAGTTAGGTAGCACGATAGAAAGAATGCAGAAGTGGTGACATCCGCGAACTGCTATATTACTCTCAGTGAATTTGACAGAATTAGCTGATTTGGTGGCATAATAATATAATATTTGTATTCAGTTTATTGTTGTATTGCTTTTCGTTTTTATTGCTATTCACTAGCGAATTTCTCCTACAACTCTATTCTCTTTCTTGTTTATACATTGTTACGACACGACTGGAATTGCTCTCGCGGTTATCGCAATCTTATAATTTATTGTTCTTCGTTAGGTAGAGCAGACGCGTACGTAGAGATCACTTGCTATAGTGAAATATAATCGAGTGGGTTTAAGCCATTTTTCGTAAGCTAACATATATGTATATGTCTTCCTTTAATTGCTAGTGGAGCATAGAGCGTTATGGAGGTACCGGTCGAGTGGAGTTGGCCGTCTGCCATCGGCCCCGTTCTCGGTTGGTGGATAAGAGAACGTTCGGCAGATATGCATGCTAGGTGGAGAATAAAGTACCACTCCCGGACCAAAACGGGCAACACCTGCATGGAGGATAGGCGTTCTACCCACCTACTTATTCGAATCTAAATTGCTAACGAATGGTTCCTATGCCAGGTACATATTTAGTTACTAGAATCAAAACGCCGCTTTTCCCCAAAACATAACTGTGCGTGTTCTGAGACTTTTTATTGTACAGTGATTTCCAGTCCAAAAGTAACCTTTTATGGAGAAAAATAAGATATATTATCATTCTGAATCACCCGGAAGATTTATAACTTTTGCAAATGGAGTCATACTTGTGAGACTACGGCAGAGACAGCTCCAGTATACAAATACATAAATAATGTAGCGCGCAAAGGTCTAAATAAAGATTTCCACCACTCAAAATATTTTTTTTATTTAGTAAAAAAGTTGTTAAACAAAATTGGATGATCAATTTTGCGCTACCTTTTACAAGGACTTCTTAATGTGTATAAGGAAATTTCTAAGAGAAGAAGCCGTCGATTGTGGAATGTGGTTTGTCCAAAGAACGACTAGCAATGGACAAATCTGGGTTACCTTCAACACTTTCAGCTACAACAGCAATATTTTCGACTGTTCTTGGGCGACGTGCACGGGTTTTATTCTTCACATCACTAACTTGTCCCAACAGCTCGAATTTTTTCACCAATTTCTGTATTGCGGTCCGACAAGGAGTTTTACGAACCGCCTCTTCTAAATTTTTACCATTTTTATAGTGAATTTTAATAATTTCACTGCCTTGTTTAAGCGTGTATCGTTCCATTTTTATTAATGGCGTAGTTTCTACTTGTCATATATCAAAAAATCTCAGCTTCAAAAGTGACATCTACTGAAATAGCGGGCTATTCAAATAACACCTGTTATTGGAAAACCCTTTACACACATACATAACTATGTACAGTTCGGTTCACTTGATTAAAGGCAATCATAATTGGATTGCGTCTCAAAACGTTGAAACTTTAGTAAGGCCACCATATTCACCAGATCTTAAGGAAACCATGTGGATGGCTTGTTCGTGGGGTTTATGAGAATGGCCAACAATCTGAAGACAAATGTGCTTTGATTCGAATCATTAAAACGGTCTGGTCTGAAATTTCATTAGGCTATCTGGGGAATTTGAACAAATCCATTTATCAACGTGTTTACGAAGTAATTTATAAACAAGGTGGCAGCACAAACTATTAAGCTTTAAATAAGAAAAGTAAAAAAAAAAAATCCTGTATTTATTACTATTTTTCCTTATGTGGGTAGTGTCTCTATTCAAGTGAACCAATAAATCAAGCGCAGTATTACAGCTGATGAAGTTTTACTGCTGCGAAGTACCGTTAGATGGAATAATATTTTCATGCATGTTTATTTTAGAGTAAAGGACGATCTTCACTGGAGGTATCGGAAAACCTTGGACCTTTAATAACCAGTTTCTTCCATAAAAACTATTACCTCTAATCAAGTGAACCGGACTGTATGCGAAAACTTGATAAAGTGTATATAAACAAAATTTATAAATACATATAAATTTATGCATCACCACATTCAATGTACACATTGTTACATATTTCTTTGTTTAAATAATAATCTAATACCAATTTATCATTTTATTTAAATTAGTGCTCCGATTGGCCATGTTGCACTTACTGACAACAACATAAGATCAAACTGCAACTAAGCAAGGATAAGGTCATCACTCAGTCGTAAGCATTAGCTGTCTAACCTGCAACTAAAATAAGACAAAGTTTCGATTAAAATACTAATTTGGAGATAATACACGTTTCAAGGCAGCGCAACTAACTACAAACATGATTAATATCGCTGGGGTTGTGAGCATTGTGCTCTTCTATTTGTTGATTCTAATCGTGGGCATTTGGGCGGGACGTAAGAAAGCGGCCGGCAATGATTCTGAGGAGGAGGTGATGCTAGCAGGACGCTCCATTGGTCTTTTTGTTGGCATATTCACAATGACCGGTGAGTATACGTAGAGTGAGAGGCGACCCAGCGTTGGAGGTCAATTTGACATTGAAATTATTATATGTTTACATTTTATATTCTTCACAGCAACTTGGGTCGGGGGTGGCTATATAAATGGTACAGCAGAGGCCATCTACACATCGGGCTTGGTGTGGTGTCAGGCGCCATTTGGTTATGCCTTAAGTTTGGTTTTCGGTAAGTTTAATCGTTGTGACGCATTGTAGAGTGCTCTTTTTATATGTGTGTATGTGTGCTTTGGTAAACTATTTAAACCATTTATTTGCAGGTGGTATTTTCTTTGCAAATCCCATGCGTAAACAGGGTTACATCACCATGCTGGATCCGTTGCAGGACTCTTTTGGCGAACGCATGGGTGGTTTACTTTTCTTGCCAGCACTCTGTGGTGAGGTATTCTGGGCTGCTGGAATTTTAGCTGCTTTGGGTATGACTTTACCACATTTTGAATAATTTCAAATCGGCTTAACTAAAGTGTGCAATTTTTTGTAGGCGCTACATTGTCCGTCATCATTGATATGGACCATCGCACTTCGGTGATACTTTCTTCTTGTATTGCCATTTTCTACACACTTTTCGGCGGCTTGTACTCCGTTGCCTACACCGATGTAATACAATTGTTTTGCATCTTTATTGGCCTATGGATGTGTATACCCTTTGCATGGGCCAACGATCATGTGAAAAGTTTGTCATCGATGGAGGTTGACTGGATTGGTCATGTAGACCCAACGAAGCAGTGGTTTTACATAGACTATGGATTGTTACTGATCTTTGGCGGTATACCTTGGCAGGTGTATTTTCAACGCGTGCTATCGAGTAAGACAGCTGGCCGCGCTCAATTGCTGTCATATGTTGCAGCCGCAGGTTGCATCTTAATGGCGATCCCACCGGTACTCATTGGCGCTATTGCCAAAGCCACAGGTAAATTTAGTACGCTTATTTGAGTAGTAATTTGAGTACAGTTAGAGAATTTTTAAAATGGAGAAGTTGCAGTTGCGGCCCGTTTCTCTATCAAAACATGCAAAAGACATTCGCACTAAAAGCTGTCAACTGGACAGTTATTTGACGGATGACGCAGTAAATCCAAAAATCTGCGGTTACAGCAGCTCAAATCCTTACCTGTGGCAGGTGCTGCCTCCTGGTGGCGAATCGATGATTCAAATTCTCGTATGAGTGGTCGGTCAAATAAACCCTATCGTTTTGTGTGTTTACGAATTGCTTAAATTGAAAAATTTTCTCGTCAGAAAACACAATATTCGGAAATTGACCGCTTTCGGTCATGCGAAGTAGCTCCTTCGCTCTCTCAAGTCTGACTTGTTGCTGCTTTGGTGTGAGATCATGCACCTTTTGGATCTTATAAGGCTTGAATTTGAGATCATTTTTCAGTATGCGATGGATGCTATGTTGGCTTTTGATGTCCACCTCCATGACAGTTCCCGATGCTACCAGAAACACTGTAACGAGTAATGGTGCGATAAACAAAAACTCTATTTACTTTAAGGTGCTCGAGCTCACGAACAATCGCTGGTTGTGATTTTACAGCCAAATATAATGCAATCACGCAATTACGTTTGAAATCCATTACTGATTTTCTTTTTTCGCGTTTGCTCTAGACAAAATGTTTCCGGCAGGGTATTAATTATGGTATAATATTTAATATAATGATTAGTATTGTAATAGAAGTAGCTTTAAATCTATTTACCTTTTTCTGAGTATGTAAATGCAATGTCAATAGTAATTATGTCTCACCTCTTTCTTTCTCGTTTAGCATGGAATGAAACCGAATACGTTGGCCCCTATCCACTGACCGTCGAGCAGACAAGCATGATTCTACCCATGGTATTGCAGTATCTTACCCCCGACTTTGTATCCTTTTTTGGTCTTGGCGCCGTATCAGCTGCTGTCATGTCCTCGGCGGACTCATCGGTGCTCTCGGCCGCCTCCATGTTTGCACGCAATGTTTACAAGTTGATTTTCCGTCAGAAAGCTTCCGAAATGGAAATTATTTGGGTGATGCGTGTTGCAATTATAATCGTGGGCATACTTTCAACTATAATGGCGCTTACAATTCCCTCCATCTATGGTCTTTGGTAAGAGGCGGACAGAAAAGTCAAAACGTATTAATTTAGCACACTTTCTATCGCCTACATTAATTATAGGTCAATGTGTTCGGATTTGGTGTATGTAATATTGTTCCCGCAACTTTTGATGGTCGTACATTTTAAGAAGCACTGTAATACCTATGGCAGTCTCGCTGCCTACATAGTAGCGCTCTTTATTCGTTTGTCGGGCGGCGAAGCATTGCTTGGTTTGCCGCCACTCATACATTTCCCCGGCTACGATGCGGAGACACAAACACAGTTATTCCCCTTCCGCACCACGGCCATGCTAATGAGTCTGATTACACTGATAGGAGTTTCCTGGTGGACAAAGTAAGCGTAAAGATCCAAGTGAATCAAATACATACATACACACGTATGCATGCATAAATTTTAGCATTTACATGGTGTTTGTATTTTCAGAATGATGTTTGAATCGGGCAAACTTCCGCCGGGTTACGATTATTTCCGTTGTGTAGTAAATATTCCTGAAGATGTACAAAGGGTGGGAGAGCCGTCAGAAGCTGGAGAGCAGGTAAGTTTTTGAATGATTTCGTTGAATTTGTTTCACTCTAACAGAGAGGTTACAAAAAAATTTCTTACTAAAAAAAAATATTTAAAAGAGAGAGGGAAAATCACAAGTTCATCAATTGAGTAAAAAACTTAAAAAAAAAAATGAAAAAAAATCTTTACTTGATTGTCATTGCCAAGAGCTCATGTACCAAAACTCCCAAACGAAATTTACTATGACAAAACGTAATTACATCAAATTTAAATCTTATGGAATCAAACAGATTTTGCTGATGGGAAGTTTCATTCGCGAGTTTTCGTACATGAGTTGATTCTTGTTTTTTGTTTTTTTTTTGGACGTTCTCTGATGTTATTCAGGTTACGGGTATCTAAACCCCTTTATACATATCGCACTTGTTACGTTAAAGCGTAACAACTCAAAATCTGAACATTTTTAGTAGAGACGAAAAACTGTTTCCGTAAATATTAATAATATAGGTATTACAAGGGAAAAAATATGTAATTGCACGAAAATATTATTAAAAACAATATAACGGTTGTTTCATTCTTATTTGTTTAGTAGTTGCGCTAAAATAACAAATTTTTGAGTGGTTACTCTTTTCCTTTTCTTTTTGAGTTGTTACGCTTTAACGTAACAAGTGCGATATGTATATAATTCGCGCTATTTCAATGAAACACGCACCGATTTGACGGAAGTCAAATATTGCGAATGTCTACTGGCAGTAGAAAAGACTCATGTCGATTGAATTGTGTAAATTTTTGTATTTTTGTATTGTGTAAATTGATCGACAAAAATTTACTCTACTGTGATTGGTTATCTGAATTGGAAACAGCTGTGTCAGTTTGTTCACGTTTTTACGGAATTTGATTTACTTTTTATGACTTTGGAATAAAATTGGTTTAGTGCTGAGAGTGCAGATGAAAGTGGTAGTTTAATGGAGTTGGCGAAATGTATGTAGAAGGAAATTAAGAGATGCATCTAATCCAATTTCAATTTCCTTTCCTGGTGGATCTATGCAAGCTTCATATTTTAAAAATCTCACTACGATTTCTTTCAGAGATGTTAGAACATTCGAAACGTTTGACCATCCACCAGCTGCATGAACTTCGGCCCGATTTTGAGACAACTTCTCCTTGGTCTTGTTCTTCAAATCCGTCCAAACCTACGTTCAAAATGCCATACTGTTTCATTTATTAAATCTCAATTAGAATATTTTACCTTAAACTACTTTTTCCATGTTCTCACTTGTGGTCGCAAGCTCTGTTTAGCTCTGTTGCCATGGATTACCACCTTGTTTTTGCTTGCGCCTTAGCACAGCTTCCTTTCTCTAAATCTTTATGAAATATGGCATGAATGCATGAATTGTATTATATATACCATACGTTTGGTGAAAAGTGGTAGATATTGGAAAAGCACCGCCGATATAAACTGAAATTTCCAGATTACTTTTCTCTAGAGCCACAAAAGCTAAGATAATGAAATTTGATACAGTTACACAAATTGCTTATACCTGTTTTATGGTTTTCGTAGGAAAAGAGAGCGTAGCACCTCTCATAAAAACTGAAATCTTCATATAGCTTTTCTCTGGGTACGCGAACTCTGAAGACTTTCACCCTAATTTAAGAGTGTTTTCCCCGCGGTCAAGGCTATGGATTACCTTGGAATAAGGCCAGATGGCTATGGAGTTAGGATTGACCTCGTAAGGACAAACGGACAATGAATTCTCAACCTCAAAAACATATACAATATTTTTTTTAATATTTTCGGTAAATATTCTGTGTTTGAAGATGAACTGACTTTCAATTTTACACCGCAAATACAAATGGATAATGAATTCGGAACCATCAACCTCACAACCGTTATATCAATTTTTTGAAAATTTTCTGGTGAATTTTCTAGATAGGACCTTCAAAACAAGTTTGTTTTTAATTTTTTAGGCAGTTAGAGGCTGATTTCACCTCTTAAAGGAAACTAGAAATTTTCGTACTTTCCGGGATGTATTATCGTTGATTAAAACTACAAAAAAAATGCCATTCCGAGTTTGAATACAGGGTTGGCCATATTAAACTGACCCATTGAGTAACCCTATAACTTTTTACTGTAATTTGAAATCTAAGGTTTACGTCAACAAGCCAAAGACACTAGGCGCACTTAAGGCCAATATCCGACGGGAAATAGCCGCCATATCGGCCGAGACGCTGGCCAAAACTATGGAAAACGCCGAAAAACGGGCACATTACGCTATACGAGCTAAGGGCGACCACTTGCGCGATATCATATTCAAAAAGTGATGTAAACGAATCTCCTTGAACTAAATTAAATGTTTTTCACAATGAAACACAAAAAAATGTTTCTTTTTCCATATTTTTTTAATAATCACATGGGTCAGTTTAATATGGCCAACCCTGTATATAGAATTTTTTATTTTTAAAGTTTTTCTGAATTTTGGGCTTTGATATAATAAAAAAAGCTGAAATTTGGGCCTAGACAATCTCTTCCAAAATCATTTACGAGCATTTTAAGAAAAAAGTTATTAAAATCGGTCAATAATTGCCTTCCCTAGGATTTCTGAACAACATTTGTCGAAAAATCCCCTTAAAAATTCACTAACTTTGTCACATTGTATAGTTCAATTGAAGTTGGATAAAATCTACTACCCTCAGTGAGCATTGATGTGAAATGATGAAATTTTCGAACACGGGCTATTTTTTATTGTAAAAATACATTTTTAATGTATAAACGAGTTTTTCAGTTGAGGTTAGGACGCAGTCAAAGCTAGTGAATCGATAATAGAAAATCGCTCATTTTCAATTTTAAATATACACCGGCAAGTTTTTATGAGAAACAAGATTTTCAATTCAGCATATAGAAAAATATCTGGAAACTGTATAAATATTTATTCTCGAAGCTTTCAAATTAGTATTTGATAGTTGGTATTTTAATTAAAAAATCAAATTACTAAATTTGTTCATATCTGCAACTTTATACAATTCTTCTTCATGCTCTCTTCTTATCCACACATTTGAAATTGTAAATGTTTTATTAAAATATCTAAATTTTTAGCTTTCTGTTATGGCTGGCCCATTGGCACGTTCCTATGGTGCCGCCACCATGGCTGGCAAAGATGAGCGTAACGGACGTATTAATCCAGCGCTCGAGTCCGACGATGATCTACCCGTTGCCGAGGCGAAACGCATGAATCAGCAGACAGCGCAGGCGCAAGTGCAGAAAATGTTGAGCAAGGCAGCGGGCAAAGGTGGCAGCGGTAGTGAGAGTAGCAGCATCGGCGGCGGAGGGGGTGGCGTAGGTGTCGGAAGCAATTTAAGCGGACAAGGTGTGGCTGTGCCAACTGCTGAGCATGATAATACTGCCTTCTAAGTAAATATTTAATCATGACACATACATACGCATACACACACATACACACATAATAACACACATGCATACGTATATAAGGTACGTACGGACATACAGAGAAAATACTTGTGCAAAATTATAAATTCAAAATTGTATACCAAAATAAAGAGCATTGCCAGGTTAGCATTGTAAGAAAAATGTTTGACAAAGGAGTTGAAGATTTAATAACTTCTCAACTGATTTTAAGGTTCCAAAAAAAAAACTATGCAAAAATTTATTGGCAAAATCTCTACGGGTAACCAACTACTACGAGCACTATACAAAAGGTACACACACACACGCTTGCACAGACATATTTCAAGTAAATATACAAACGAAAATAGACTTAGAGGAGTGCTCGCCAAGCAGTTGGATAAGTACGTAAAAGTGATGGTATTTAAATTAAGCTTATGAATTAAACATATCAACGCATGAAAGAAAATGCAAATAAACAAAGCAAAACTTTACTAATTATATATATTATGTACGGTTATAAACTATTTTCGTGTAGTGTTGCCAGTGTTGTAAACTTTTTTTGTTCGATGTGTTTTTCAGCTACTGAGTATGTAAAACCATGTTTGTTGTAATAACTTTAAAAGTAATCTAATGTTGAACATTTCACTTAAAATTAAAATTAAACTACAGAATAGTCTAAACAAAGAAAACTAAACTAATTTGGAATTTAGCGCTTGCTTGCAACAGATCTTTATGTTGTTACAACAAGTAAATCTGCACATAACACTCACATACTTACATACATATACATACATAAATAGTATTCGCACTTGTTATTGTTGGCTTAAATTGTGACTAACAAATACTAGATACATACTATACTTATATGTATATGTATTGTACATATACTACTATTCCACGTGTCCTAAGTAGTTGTATTTTATTGAATACAATGATGTAGAGGGGAATGTTAAGGGTATTTTAGGAGCTCAGGTGCTAAACATGGGTAGATGCATACGTATACATGCATATCGCGCGTTTGCTGGAAGAACGCAATATTACAACAAAAAAAATATAGCTTTAGTTAAATATGTGTAAGTGATCCTGGTTATTCATGGTGAAAAAATTTTTAGAGGTGTACTACCTAGCAGACCGCTATTTGGCTCTGAGCGAATTTGACAGATATGCCGACGTCATTCGTTTTGTGTTTCACTAAGCTAAAGCTAAGTTTTGTAAAAGTTTAGTGCAGTTTACTTTTGTGTTTCACAAAATTTAGCTTTAGCTTAGCGAAACACAAAACGAATGACGTAGAATCCAAAGTTCCCCTAAACATTTTTTTCACCATACCTAACGAGCAAACCTGGTATCTATCATTCTGGATGGTTACTTACTTTCTGTTATGTAAAAAATTCAAAACTTAATGAAATAATTGGGAAAAGAATATGCCTTTTTTGCTTAGTTGTGGTATGGTATAAAATTGGAGACCTCAAAGCCGTTTCTCTTGATTTTTCTGTTTTTTAGTTATGCCGATTTTCCATCAAACAAGCGATATGTAAATAATGCGTTACTAAATATACGGCATTTATTGTTTTTGTTGCTCTAGTTAAATTATACAAAGTAGGAATTTAAAAGTTATCTTGGTATTGTCTATGGTAAAACAAAGTAATTTCATTTAATGAAGTTAAAAAAGTGCTTAGTATACTTTACAAAAAACGCACTAAATTTCAAACATTATTATTTTATGCTTAGAACAGTGTGAATTATAGATGTTTGTGTAATTTTTAAAAACGAAAATAAATGCATATATATACATATATATTAGAAATTAATGGCCATTAAACAATAAAGACAAACATATCAGTGCATACAAATGAGCACACACACGCATTTGCTTGGGAAATGCATACCTAATACGAATGTAAGACATACATATGGATACCCTCGTATATCCTAGATAATACAAATGTGCACTAAACTTATCTGTGGTGTAACAAAAACTCTTACCTAAACATATCAAATGCATTTCCATGGAATGAGTTTAACAAATAAGTACCTACCAGTATGTTAACAAGTTAGAGAATGTAGATGAATTAAAAAAAAAGATTTTTTTCTTTGAAACTACAAAACCGTATATGTTTATTTGAATTTGAGAGATAAATATCATTATGAATTTTGAGAAAAAAAAACAATATTATTTACTCTTCTCTCCGTAATGGATAAAGCGCAAAACCCTGACCATCCAGCTTTGTTAATTCTGCGAAGTATGCGAGTAAAACATTTTTCGATACGGCAGAGTTCAACTTTATGGGGTTATACACAGTTTAAATTCGTATTATGTTATCTTTTAACTGGAAAACTCCTCTCAAAAAAGTCGTTTTGCGGTGACCACTACATATATCTCTGAACTGGATCCTCTGAACTTAAAAAACCAAACAGATTTCGTTAAGTAATGTTAAATCTAGTAATTAATCGAAAGAATAAGCAAAATAATTTTTTTTGACAAAATGGCGGTTTCTCAAAAATTAAATTGCTTATAAAAAAAAATTTATCAGTGAGAAAAAATCTTTGATTAATTACTAAAAAATATATTTAAGAAGCTCGTGTTAAAACTTGAGACTAATCGGTTGAGCCGTTGTCGAGTTATGTTGGTCACCGACTTTGAAAGCACCATTTTGAGGAAAACGCGTTTAAAATTTGAAAATCACTTTCAAGCACTCTGAAATGCCTTTTCAAAATTGCGTGTAACCTCGAAAATATTCACCGGACCTATATTAAATTTTCTGTGTGTATTCTTAAATATATGTACATTAAGAAAAGGAAAAAAAAAAAAAACCAATTTTTTTGAAAATTCTAACTGTATATAACCCCTTAAGTACATACATACATATATGTTTGCATAAATATGTACTCGTAGGCAAGTCAATTCCTGCCAAATAATCCATCTTTCAAAACTGAACTGTTACTCCACTTAAATCACAAAAAAAAAAAGAAGCGACAGTAAAAGTTGGTTACCGCTGGCTATCGAAGAGTAATGCGGCTAATGTGTGCTGAACACTCAAGCAGTTCAATACAATGTATAGCTGCTCCCAGTGAAACTGATAAACACACATATGAACCAATTATATATAAAAATAGCTTTTCAAAAGTCCCCGAATTAATGAGAAACTCTCCAGCGAGGAAAAATTTGATTAAAACCACATTTTACAAATATCTTGGCTGATTTAAATATCCCACAAAAAGCGAATATAAACGCAAACTTCAGCTCAGTGCTTACTCTCTTCAACAAACAACTAGAAGTTGAGCAGCGGTACTTCACGAATGATAGATTACAAGACTGTGACATCGCTGAGAATATTTCTGATAGTGGCGGAACAAGTGAGCAGGCAAGAAAGGGAAAGGCGGTGTACGATAAATTCGCTCATAACAATAAAAATGAAAAACAATACAACAATAAAATTAATACAAATATCATATTATTGCATCAGCAAATCAACTGATTCTGTCCAGTTCACTGAGAGCGAGATGTCGTCATAATGTGGATTCTCTCCATCGCAGCGGAACTTAATGGCAGATTAGCGCCTGGTCTAAGCCAAACATCTGAAAATGATGTAGATCGGCACTATAACTGATCACTTGCGCATTAGCTACAGGATGAGATTTTATGAAAATATCGATAACTATCTATAACATTGCCCGGTACCAACATCGAATATGTCTGCTTGGCGGAGTTCAGCGATTTTTTTTGCTTTATTTTATTCAGAAAACACACATAATGGTTTAAATTTAAGCAAAAAAAAAAAAAAAAACAACGGATAATTTTCTCTCCACGACTCAATATAATGGAAATGTCGCTACTGAGAAAATTAAATAGGCCACTGTGATGGATTTTTTGAATTTTAATGAAATTAAAGCTAAATTACGCGAGGTAATTTGACGAAGGATTTTAGATTCTCAAGTCTAAATACATCTTCAGTCATAGGTGTAGGCTGTATTTGTATATGTATGTCCATAAAAGCGCTTCAGGTACTCGGGTATCGGCAGTGCGAGGAGTTCGATACTCGCTTGAAATTCATTCATTGCTTAACATAAATATAATATAAGGCCTCTTTTTTTCGCCAAGACTTAGCAAGAATAGATGAAGCAAATGAACATACATATGTTGGAAACGTGGGAAGAGAGCTACCTTAAATTACATGTGCTGGTAAGGTAGTGCAGTCTAATGAGCTATAGTCATATTCGCTAGCAGAGAATCTTACTCGATAACTTTTTTGTTGCTTTCGTATGCAAATTTTTCGGCAAGTTATTCGAGCATAGAGAGAGCGAGCGGGGAAATGGCAAATAGAGGAGGCCTATTATTTGTTCTCTGTAACTACAGTGAGGACTTTAAGCATAAAATTTGGATAAGAATTTATGGCACGAATATTTTATTTCGAGATTACCTAACTCACTCCGCACAACGAAGTTACACATTTCAGTTAACCCCAAACGAATTTCGTATTATTTATACAGCAAAAAGTTCAAAGCAAATGAGATAGTTGGTATGTAATTGTATTGAAGTGAGACTACAAACTCAACTCTGTCATGTGTCCTTCCATTATATCCTATGAAATACAAACCATTTGAGAAACGCTTTTTGGTACGAAAACGTCAGTAAATCAAAAAATTCTAAGAATGGAATTAAGCAAAAAATTAAATAGTATAAACGAATAAAAAAAAATCAATAATAGTAATAGAAAAAAGAAATCGAAGTAGAAAGTAAAAAAAAGGCCTACATGCAAATGTAAGTGAAAATCTACACATAAACACACAATTTACCTAACTGTCTATTAGACGAATGCATATCATTACGCTGAAAAGTTTGAAGAAATACAAATTCATAGAAAATGTTAGCCGAGACAAATATATTTGACCTACAAATTGAAAACGAATACATATCATTTTGATGTAAATTGTTAGATTAAATTTAAATATACAATATATAAGATACTATTTAGTGAATTAAAATTGATATTAATGAATTAAAAGAGTCATAATGCTTACTAATATACATACATACATACATTGGCTCATTAAGTATTCCTTGTCATCAAATGAACCAAATCAAATCCGCTGAAAAAACCAAAGTTTTTAGGGATGAAGTAGGCTGTGCCCTGCAAAACTAAGGAAAAAACAAATTGAAATATGCACGAATGGGCTGTACTTGTTGAAAATAAAAATAAAATTCAAAAAATATCATTAAATATTTCTTAAACTATTTTAAGTTGAATTTATTTTACACACCAGGTTTGTTCATGTAAACATTATCCAGTAACTCGCCAGTAACTTAATTTTCGAGAATTCCCTCTCAAAGAGAAAAATACCAAAAAAAGTATATGAACGCAAAACCAATTACAATTTGCAAGTTTTACGAACAGCTGATAATATTGTTGGCAGAAAAATCACAAAAATTCAAAAAAATGTAAATAAAATTATAGATAAAATTATTAAATAAAAAAAAATAAAGAAAATAAAGTGATTGGGCAGCACATGATTTTATTTGGTCCACTATAATTTGTTCCATATCATCATCGTTGTCAGATGAAGAACAGTGCATTAGCAATTATATTATTGTGGCAATCATAGCTTTCTTCATATTTCCCCCGCTTTCGTCTGCGCATGTATGTACATACATATATACATGTATTGCCTAATTAATTAATAACCAAGAAGTACAAGCATAAAACACAAGAGATACCTTCAATGCTTTCGATTTGTTTTCGGAAACTGCAGCAACAGTGGCTGGAGGCTGTGGTTCAGAAGTACACATCTACCTCTATATCATCTGCCGATTCCTATTTAATATAATACTTCATATAAGCTTTACAAATTTGATCTAAAATATATTTACTTACATTCCTCATTTTAATCACCATTTGCGATCAGCTGTTTATATCACTTGCAAATTCTTACAAGTACCAATTTATCCAGTAAAACCTGCAACTTCCCCTCAATATGAAATGTCATTTTGCTCTCTCCCTTTCCCCTAGTTTGCAAGTTTTTTGAATACATGGACACCAAAACATGAAAACTTGTAACAATTGGTACAAATTATTTGCTTCATGAATATATTTAATCTCAAATTTTGAGACTGTTCAAATACATATTTTTGTGTTAAAAAATGCTCACTTAATTCAATGGCATAGAATTTGTGCAAATGTATGGTGTCGATTCAGCAGCCAAGTGGTAGTTTTTAAAATGCCGCTCTGAATTTATGGGCGTGGCACAATGCTCTTGTAGGCCATTGGTCGAAAATGTCAATAAAATCAGGAAATCGTGCAGTCTGACCGACATCCATTGTTCAGGAATTGAAGCTTAGCCAGAAAAAGATATCCAAGTCGGCTAATCTCAACTATGTTAGGAAATAAAGCAAAAGAGCTCTCAGAACTTTTTATTTCGCCTAATGTACAAATATAAAAATAAATAAATAATTGCCGCGCACACTTCTGTTAGTTGTTTGCCCGAGCTCCTAGCCCTATTTGTGGAGACCTACAGTTTGAAGGTGACTTCGTACGGCGAATGGTTTCTTATGAGAAGCTTCATGACGAAAATGCACTCGGAGGTTTGCCATTGCCATTCGAGGGCCAATCTCCGATGCACAGAGTTTTGAACCTGCGCACTTCCGAGTGATACTGACGCACCACCAATCCATTCGGCTAAGGCGGCCGTACCCATAAAAAGATTCATATTCCAAACTTAAAATTATTATTTTTTATTTCTTAAAAAAGCTATTCAAAAACAAAATTGGATGATTAATTTTGCGCCACCTTGTATTAATTTAGGCGATGACATTCGATTGCCGAAAATTATAAAAAAAAATATATTTGTCATTAAATTATTTTAACAAGCTATATGAGGATAGAATTGTGTACATATATATATATTATATTTAGCATGTACCGTTATGTGCTTGTAGACAAATATATTTCGTTAGTATCTACATACAACTACAGCTCACAAAAATAAAGACTTAAAAAATCCATAGCTTCATTAAAAAGTCTTAATTAAAAAAAACGTAGACTCTATACATATCAGATAATGACCAAAAAAACCTAATTTTAAAAATAAATTACATAAAAAATGTATTGATCGATAAATTGATAACTGATCAAAAATGACATTGGTCCCAAATTACACGACAATTTCCCCGCTAACGCATGTTACATGTGATTCTAAGGAGAAGGGGAAATGGTTAGAGTACTGGTCTGGCACTCCCCAAGTAGCACTAAAGCGCCGTTTTGCTAGAAGAAATACATACTCACATATCAATTACATATCTATTATAATTTAACAGTAGTTACAAAATAAGAGGCTATTGAATGTTATTTATTGTTATTTATTTACATACATGCATAAACCAAAAGCAACATATACATACATATATAAATATGTATAAAAATAGAGAAAGCATATACTTATTGTATATTTATACTTATATGTATATGGGTATATATATACTTACATAACTTTAAGTGTTAAAAAATAAGATATCAAACTATAAGCGAACCCCCGCACTATACCTATGCTTGTCGGGAAGCAACAACTACGTCTCGCACATAACCTATACATTTATACATGCATATGTATGCATGTAAAAATAATAGTGTCTGTATATACTTACATATAATATAATATATACACACACATTTAAGGCAGCATGGATTTCATAGACCTAATTAAATATTAAATTACGTATAAAAGACATTGAACAAGGTTAGGAGGATGTGATGTTGACTGTTGTTTTTGAAATATATGTAGGTAAATGAAAAAAAAAACACATATTAAAGTTCTAAAATAAAATCACAAAGCAAAATTGAAAAAGATGCAATATATTTAATTGAAATGTACTCTCAATTAAAGTTTTTCGGTGTTAAATTTTGAATTTATTGGCATTTTTCCACCTACTTATTACAAATATAACCCCGAGAAAAATACTTTGTTGAAAATTATTGTATTAAAATCTTAAAATAGTAAAAAAAAAATATTTCGAAAATCTGAATGTGGTTTTTTTACCTAATACTTTGCTATAATATCCAATGAATTCAATAACAATTTGTTTAGCAAGAAGTTCAATTAATTGAGGCTCTCAGTGCGTAGTGTGGATCAGTAGTTGGCTAAAGCCAGAAAAATATTTCTTAGCAAAGATGTTACACTCATTTATACATTCTTTAAACTAGCTACATATATACATACATACAATAGGCGTCTTCGTTTCGACAAGCGTTAGCAAGGGACGAATAGATGAAGCAACTGGTATAAATAAACATCTCTGGGCAGCGCTGGAACAGAACTTTCTAAAATTACATTTGTTTGGTAGCACTTAATGAGTATTAGTAAGACGGGGTTCATACAAGGCAACATTACTTACTTCAACTCGTTACTTGTGATGGTCGTGCACTCTCAACATCGTTTTTATCAATGCCGTTGTTGACTTTAGACTTACAACAGACAATTCAATTGTGTGAACACGACGGGCAACACTAAAAGACAATCCGCAATGTTGAAGCCACGAAAGTCTGCCTCCCTGTGTGAACGGGGTCTAATGAAGTTCTATTGAAAGAAAGTTGGCAGCATTGAAAATAATGAGTTATACCAGTTTTATGATGAGAGGAATACCAGGTTGCACCTTCCGGATTCGTTGTGTCGTCAGGCTCCAGGAGCAAAGGAAGGGAAATTATCTGTTTGTGAAGAGGAAGGTAGGAAGAGTAGGCGAAAGCAATCGAAACTACCAATATACACATTAAATTATGCACACACAAGACAGTTTCTTGCCATGGCGTCATCCGTATAAAAACGCAAAAAAACTCATTTCGATTCATTTGTGCTTTCACAATTTAACACACGGCACTTCGATTTCATCAGTCAAAAATCTTTAAATCTCAATACTCGTATAAGCACTGAATATTTGAAAATATGTAAGCTTTTTTCTTTTTTTTGTACTGGAAAGGAGCTTGACGGCAGACTTGTCAAAATCACGAAAAATAAAGTAACTGTTTTGGGAAGACGCCACCTAGAAGCGAATCTTCCTCAAAAACTTTATTGTTGTTTTTGCATGTAAATTTTTGGTTGTTGTTGTGTTGTGAAAGCGCAACAAACTAATTTTATTTATTTTTCAAGCATTCCATTCTTCTACTTTCTTTGCCTTGACAGTTGTAATTAAAAAAAAAAAGGTTGTTGTTGCTAGAATGCCACCACTTTGAATAAATTTGCCTTGGCAGAACCCAAACATAGCGAACAGAGAAGTGGCGAATCGAAGGCGCCTAATATAAGACAAGGAAATGAATAGAAGCAAAGGACCATAAAGGCAAATAAAAATCCCCTTCCGTTTCTCTAACAAAACTTACATAAGAATTTTCACAAAAAAAATTCCAATTGGAAACAATTTGGTTTTCGTGGTTTGATTTGCCGTCTTTGATAGAGTTGCGTTGTTAGGTAGGAAGACAGTAATGCCAGACTCACACGTAGGACAAAACAAGAAGCTTTTGCAATGCAGCTACAAGTGTCGCTAAAGAATTTTATAATATTTTGAATGTACTTACATATCGCACCCTAAATACAAAAGGGTCACAACTCAAAATGTACTTCTGCTCAAATATGAACGAGACGTTATCAATAAAACGGTCCGCGGATGACATATGGCAAAAATAAATTTTTTGTTTTTTGGTAGGACTGTTATAAGCTTACATAGCAAATTCCAGCGTGATATGTCAAATAGTTTGTTTTCTGTGCTACTGTGAACAAGTCAAGCTCGAGTGTGGAAAATTTTGAGTTGTGCCCCTTTTGTATTTAGGGTGCGATATGTATATGTGCAGTCACTACTTTTTTTTGGCTCACTCGAATAGTTTTATTTCCCGAGTAATGGTACCTGTAGTTTTCTTTTTCTTTACTTTTAATTTTTTTCGTTTACTTCAAGAAGTCAAAAAACATGATTTTAAACTGACTGCTAAAACGAAAGCATAATGAAAATATTATATATACATTAGTAATTAAATTACAAAACTTACTTACATCTACCTAAACTAAAATATGTAGTTCAATAGTGCAGAAAAGCATTTCTTTGAAACTGAAATGAAAATTCAGGGAAATAAGAATTGGAGATCTCATTAAAATCCCGAAGAGCACGTTGCATAGGAGCATATTTTTTATAGAATTTATTTAATTAGAAAGGAAGAGCGTTACGAAGGATTCTGGGAGATGTACGAAAATTGATACTTTGAAGTAGATGTGGACACCTTAATAACATTAGGAATAAACGAGAGAGTAAGAATTGATCTTCCACTTTTTAAAGACTTTAACTAAGTTCATTAATATCAAAGTGATGTCTAAGATGGGATAGAATATGAAAATTATACTGATCTTAGTACAAATTTCAGAGACACCTTTCAGGCACGTTCGATCCTGTCAAATAAAAATGTATGGAATGTCCTCCAAATAAACGCGGCATATTTCAACCGAGAGCGAACGAATACAGTAAACAGCAATTTCAGTATGTAAGTTATGAAATAAATTCCCCTCTCACATTCATGCTGCTTCTATAGCTCGTCGAATCAATAACTAATACTTCAAAACTATAGGCATATGAGTTGGAGATATCCTCCGCACTCTCTAAGTGCTTAATACGCTGTGGTATGTTTACCAAACGGTACCATTTTAGCTGTGAGCGCATATTGCTTTTCCTTAAAGAGCTCGCTCGTTATGAATAAGCTGATTTGCTAATTTATCTACCACGGAGTGACCCAAATGAAATGCAGACTCTTCTATTGTGTAGAACTTTTATGAATACATATACAACATATGTATGTATGTACATTAGCAGTAATACGACACATGTTTACCAGTAGGTATCTAGTAATCAGTGCTTTATACATTTCATAGAGCTTCTCTTTCAAAGGCCTCTCTTTAGGATCATATTAGATTTTAAAACAGCAGATTTGAAATGATAAACACATACATACATATATGTATGCATACGAGTACATTTCTGTGGGCTCTGTTTTTAGCGATAGCACATCATCTTTTCCGTTTTTGAAAATAATCTCAAGTGTATCATTCTACTATGCAAACATTAGACTGAGGAGAACGAGACCTATTTGTACCAGGTTTCTATTTATAACTACTTGTCGGAGCATTTAACTTTGTTTTTTCCGGTTTCGCTTCTTGTTCCAGAGTAAGGCTAAAAATGAGAGATGTTAGTGTTAAAAAAATTAACTATGTTAGTGTTGATACTCGTACTTGATGCTTTCGCCGAGTAGCGAATGTTAATGTGAATGAATATGTTAATGTAACCTACAACTTTGCCTCCAGCCCAATTAGCGGAAAGAGAACATTTTCGATGTACAAACAAAATACATTCAGCTGCTACAAAAAGTCTTTATTTCAATGGTATAAAATAAAATAAATAAATAAAAAATATTAATAATAAAATATTTATAAATAACTTAAAAAAATATAATAAAATAAAATAGAAAAAATAAAAAAAAAATAAAGTGAAGTATTAGGAACACAACACAAATAAAGATTTATGATAATCATTTGTATATAAGCAATAAATATGTGTATAAATAAAAAAAAAATTAAAAACACACATTCATATATATATGTATATATAGAGGTGTGTGTAAAAAGTATTACTCAACATTGAGGTGAATGAAATAAATGCGCATGATTGAAAACTAAAAACCACCAATAGTTATTTAATCATTTAAGTTCTGTATGCTGTTAATCCATATATTTAATAATTAACTAAATGCAAGTCCTCATTTTAGTTCCTACAAACAATAAAATGAAGTTTTTTGGTATTAACGTCTCTACTTTCGGCGAATTTTTACCATTTACTTTCGATAAGTTTTATTAAAAAAAAAAAAAAACAAATAAACTAAATATAAAAAATAATAAAATAACAAAAATGCATACAGATGTAAATGAGAGTAGAAAAATATATTATTTAACTGTGTTGCGCCACAAAGGACGAAACATAAATACATATCAATGTTAAATATATAGACAAAAGAAAAATGCAAGGAAAAATATTATTTAAGTATACATATAGACATGTAACAAAATACAACAAAATGTATTTAATAAACGATAAAAAAAAACGTAAAGAATTTTTTATTTAAAAAGTTATATAAGCGGGATCTGCTAACTTTGAACTTTCATAACGGCCATCGTTCTCCTCCTTCAGATTCGATTCTTTATGAGGTTTGCACTTCGACCGCATGGTCTTTTGCGCCCTTCTCCTCCTTTAGAAATAAAAGCTAGCCTACGAATACTCAGGTCAGGTTTGTTATTATTACTTGAATTCTCCTTACCGCATAAGCGACTCCTTTTACTCTTCAATCGCCACTACTCCATCTCGCTCGAACAGCCATGTTTTATCATTCTTCATACGCTATTTCGAAAATCCCGTGGTCCCAGTACAATAGACATAGTTCTGGCTACTCCATGCGATTCAATTTGCCGCCATTCTCGTAGCTGTATTCATTGGTCATTGGACGATCGACACGCACGCGGAAAAGCTAGGTTTACCATTTAACCTCCATTGCAGAAACTCTAGGGACCTTTCAGAGAAGGAGACTGTTGAGCACTTTTTCAGTAAATGTCCTGATTTGGAAGCCAGACGATTTAGGTAACTGGGTGCTTCTTTCGTGGACATCTTGCGACAGTGTGCCAACCTAAGTCCCATCAATTTTCTCCATTACATCCACAGCTGTGCCTGGTTGTAGATATCTGTCTGTTGAAGGTCTCATAGTGGTATCAAAGCGTCGCTTGAGTGCTACTTGGGGTGTGCCAGTGTGATACTTCAACCATTTAACCTACCTACCTACCTAAGAGACTTTGGCTTTAATAAATATTCGGTTGGGGAATAAGTTCATAGCGTTTTTATATTTTCTGTTTTCTGTTTATTGTTTACTGTTTGGCAAAGGGTAAGCATTCATTCGATAGAACTCTTTCTGCTCTACAAAACTATGTTGATTGTATTTTTGAGTTATTTAATATTTTATTAGTTTTGAGGTTTAGAAATGGAATACCCGGGAGGCAAAAGCTGCCGAAGCAGCCCGGGACATTTGCGACATGAATGGAGAAGGCGTCATAGGCGAGGTGACACCTCCCGCAGCAGAAGGCCTTCTGAGTTCGATGAAGAACGTCTCAAATCACTTTTGAAGGAGAAAGGTCGCCAAACCAGTCGTGAATTGACGGAAAAAATGAACTGCGATCATAAAAAGATTCTCAATCACCTTCATTCAATGGGATTTACTGAAAATTGGGAACCTGGGTATCTCACGAGCTCAACGAGAAAAACGAAGAAAGTCGCCTTCGAATTGTTTCTCAGCATCTCACCCGCCATCGAGCAACCCGCGATCATAAACAGCGCTTTTTGTACCGAATCCTCACTGGAGTTGAGAAGTGGTGCCTATACATAAATATATGGTTGTCAAAAAAGTCTTGCGGTATTTTTATTGAATTTTCAATTGTTCATAAAATTGGTTATAATAATGCGATTTAAGTCAAATATGCGCCGTTTTGTTCGATGACGAGTTCCCAACGAGATGCCAACTTCATAATGCCCCTCTTATAGAAGCTCGCTTCCCTATTGTCAAAAAACTCGGAGAGCCAATTTTCACAGGACTCTCTTGAGGACAACTTCCGACTACCAAGCTCGTTCGCCATGGACAGAAATAGGTGGTAATCACTATCCCGGAGCTTCTGGCGCGTCACCAAAGATGTGTGTGGCCTGGCCTTGTCCTGATGGAAGACAATTCGGCCTCTGTTGATCAAAGATGGCCTCTTCTGCATGAGTGCTGCATTCAAGCGGTCCAGTTGTTGGCAGTACAAGTCCGAAATGAGCGTTTGGCCATAGGGGAGCAGCTCATAGTGGATGATTCTCTGCCAATCCCACCAAACACACAGAAGAACCTTCCTGGTCGTCAATCCAGGCTTGGTCACCGTCTGGGCAGCTTCACCGCTTTTCGACCACGACCGTTTGCGTTTCATCGCCAGTCACCATCCGCTTCAAAAACGGGTCGATTTTGTTGCGATTCAGAAGCGATTCGCATGCATCCATACGGGCAAAAATGTTTTTTTGCGTCAAGTCGTGTGGCACCCATACATCGAGCTTCTTTTTGAATCCAACCTTCTTCAAATGGTTTATAACGGTTTGATGACTCATGCCCAGCTCTTGGCCGATGCTACCGCTGCTACTATGCCGGTCTCTTTCGATCAATTCAGCGATTTTATCGCAATTTTCGACGACAGGTCTTCCGGACCGTGGCGCATCTTCGATCACCTCTGCACCAGATCGAAAACGTTGAATCCATCGTTGTGCGGTGGAAATGGAAACTGTATTGGGTCCATAAACTGCACAAATTTTATTGGCAGCATGAGATGCATTTTTGCCTTTATCGTAGTAGTACTGTAAAATATGCCGTATTTTCTCTTTATTTTTCTCCATGTTTGCGACGCTATAACTCACGAACGACTAAAAGCAAACAACAATTAATCAAACACGTGTTAGCACGTGAAAAGAGCTTTCCAAAAAGCTCTAGCGTGACCGATGCGACGAATACAACTAGAACTACGCGCTTGCAAAGACAAGCTTGCGGAATTACTGCAAAACTTTTTTGACAACCTTATATGAAGCAAAGAAAGGAGAGAGTCAAGCCTGATCTTCATCCAAAGAAGATCATAATATGTGTTTGATGGGACTGGGAAATGCTCGAAAATAATGCCACGGTCAACGCGAAGCTATACATTACCCAGCTACACCGGCTGAGTGACGCTATTCGACTGAAAAGACCTGATCAACATGTTGAACACATACTCCTTCACGACAACGCCAGGCGCCACGTTGCACAAGTGGTCAAAGCCGTACTCCAATGGCTCGAATGTGAGATCCTTTAGCATCCGCCGTATTCTCCGGACCTTACATCCCCCGACTACCATCTTTTCCGTTCCCTGTCAAACCACATGAAGGGCGTCGATAATTTCGATAACAGAGAGGTCCTTAAAAACTGGCACAGCAGCTTCTTTGACACCAGACCAGGCGATTTTTGGCGGAACGGCATAAACAATTTTTTCGAGAGATGGGAAGAGAGCAACGGCGAATATATACATAATTCATTATCTTATTGATATATTTATTGTTTTTGTTTAAATAAAAGTCTTCGGTGAAAACGCTACGAACTTATTCCCCAAGCTAATATTACTAATAATTGGATATAATTTTTTTTCAGTTCATTTATATATACATTCATTTTGGTATCGTATAATATTTGCAGCAATAAAGCGTGTCGAAAAATTGTGTTGCAACTTTAAATTATTATACTTATATAGTACTTATATACGAGTACAAACACATTGGCTATGGTAATTGCAAAATTTCGTTTTAGCTAATTATTTAGCCACTCAGTTGGGAGGAGCACCTCGCGTTATTTACTTGCACTTCGGCATATTTTTAAGGCATAATGAAACATATTTTTTGTCTGTAGGCCTAACGAGACTAGTAACCCAGTGGCATGGCATAAATACATGCACTGCTACATACAACTTGTATGTTCTCATGCTCTACGTGGGATCAATTATCTTCTTGCAGAGCAGTGACTTTTTATTTTGTATCTTCCTGCAATCTAATTTGGTGATGGGAAATTTGCGCTCACGGTGCGAGTCTCCATGCCATTGTCTAAAAATTGTCAACGGCCATATACTATTAAGGCATCAGTGCAAAGCACGTAAATATATAAATATTTAGGTAATTTTCCTAACAATAGCGACTGAGACTGATGTAGTTGTTATAATTTAATTGTTGCCAACAATTTATTGCACAACTGACTTATGCAATAATTGATATAATATTTGAGCTCGACTTGTGGTGTAAATAAATAAAAGAATACAAGTCATTTCTTTTAAAATTAGTTAAAAAGGAAAATTATTGCCATTTAAGTTGTCTTTTTGAAAAACTAAAAATTGAAAGAGTTTGTTATTTGATGTTTTACACTGGCAAATTTACATATTTTCTTCTCTCCATATTTGTACACTTTTTACAAAATAACTTAAGTGGACTTCCCGCTGAGTCTTAGCCTTGGCATATGAAGTTATTGTAATTAAATTTGCATAAAAGTGCAAAATATTCATACGGAAGATTACAAATTATCACACAAATACAGTGCTGAACAAAAGTATTGGCACAGCAAGATACTTTCACTTTAACGTTATTTTTTGTCCACTTATGAAGTGATTTTTAATCACAAAAAAACTCGGTAGACAGAAGGACACATTATTTATTACACTCCCTTTAACTCATTTTACAAGGTAGACGTCCAAAATTAATAAGATTGAGCTAAAATATACACGACAACAAAGCTCTTGTTCTGATAACTTTCAGTTTATTTATTCAAAATAGTCCCCTTTGAATCCCCCGGAATCCGGAATGTCCTTCAAGATGTCGGTACAAGGCTTTTGGATGGTCTCTACGGACGCAAAACGTTTTCCCTTCATGGACAAGTGCAATTTTCCGAATAGGTAGAAGCCACAGGGCAATCAGGCAAATACAGTGATCGATTGATGGGTAAAATACAATTTCTAGTCAAAAAAACCGGTCTAATACTGGATCGATGAGATGGTGCATTATTATGCAATAAGCGCGAGCTTCCTCCTTCGCGGTATTCAGGGCGAATCCGACGAATGCGATGCAATAAATGCTTCAAAACACCAAGATAGAAAATTGCATTGACGGTTTGGCCATTGGCACGAACTCCTTGTGGATAATTCCTTTTGGAATCGTAGAAAAAATGAGCATTGACTTGATTTTTGAATTCTCCAAACGCGACTTTTTGGGTGGTGGCTCGTCTTGGGCCTTGCATTCGGCACTTTGACGCTTCGTTTCAGGTTCATGTTGGAAACACCACGTTTCATCACCAGTTACAATGTTGTAAAGGAAGTTCCCGTCTTTTCTCGCTTCTTTAATGAGGTCTTTCGAATATTGAATTCTGAGCAATTTTTGGTCCTCAGTTAACTTGTGCGGAATGAAACGTGCACAGGCCTTTCGTAAGCACAAATGATCAGTTAAAATGCGATAAATCGATGTTTTGAGGATATTCAACTCCGTTTCCATAAATTTCAACAATGATTTCGGTTCATTTTTGATAAATTTACGAATAATTTCGATGGAGCTTTCGGTGATTACTGATTTTGGGCGGCCCGTATATTCATATCCTCACAACCATCTCTGAAACGTGTAAACCACTCATGAATTCTGGCACGAGATAGACAATCATCGCCATAAACTTTTTTCAAATTTTTGAATATTTGATATTAGCTCTTTGTTCGAATCTCATTTTAGTACCGATGTCACAAGCATACTGATACTTTAGACGCAATAACTTCACTTCCACTGAACCGAATGTCACCAAGCTTTCACTGGAAGTCAGATAGGGATGTAACCGCCAACGCACTAACTCATAAAAAAGATGGCGCCGTCAAAAACATTTTGATGACGTTAGTCTTGTTTATTGTGGACTTCACCTTGTATTATCTGTTATATTCAATTAAAACTAATTATAAAAGAAAAAGTACTTATTATAACGAAACAAAAGTATTGGCACAGTTAAGTTTTATCGAACTATTTCGTATAAATTGTATTGATCTCGCAACTTTTTTTCAAAAGTCTCGTTATATCTGCACAAGCAATTACATCAAACTACTAACAGAATAGTGGCTTCAATTATTGCGAACTGTGCTTTATTTTTTTGTAACATGAGTAGCAAAAAAAAGTGAATCACTGCGGGCTGAAGGCAAATCATACGCCGAGAATGGTGAAATCAAAGACGGAGCATAGATCAACGCTTCAAGAGCGCTTCATCTTTGCAAAGCGTGAAACGTACGGGTAGGCCCATGGTTGTAAATGACCACGAATGCTGCCAAATGGTCAGAAAGTTAAAAAAAACCCAAGAATATCCCCTACACAAATCGCATCGGAAGTTAAGAAAAGACATGGGAAAGGATATTCATCTAATAACGGTCCGAGGAGTATTGTATGAGGAAAACTACAATTCTCGCATGGCTAGACGTAAACCTCTCATTTCAAAAGTGAACCAAAAGAAGTGTTTAGGCTAGGCAAAGGAGTATCTAGACAAGGCCTAGTGACTTTTGGGACAATGTACTCTTATCGGATAAAAGCAAATTCGACACCTTTCAATCTGATGGCCGGCAAACTGTGTGGAGAAAACCTAACACCGAACTATAAAAGTCGAACCTTGCTGCGGCTGTAAAACATGTTGGCGGAGGAGCCATTGTTTGGGCTGTATGCCCGCTGCAGGTGTCGGTGAGCTGGAATTCATTAAGGACATTGTGGCGAAGAGATGTTATATGGAAATCCCGAACAGAAACGTCAAAAAAGTGCCGAAAAGCTGAAATTGCTAAACTAATTTACATTTCCACGCGATAATGATCCGAAACATACTGGGCCTGATGTGCGCATATGGCTTGCTCACCACATTACACATACATTACCACCTCCGCCTCAGTCGCCTGATCTAAACCCAATTGAACATTTGTGGAAAGAGCTAGCAGAAGCGTGCTATATCAACAAATTTTGAACTTGAAATATTTCCCAAAAGTATGGAAAATTGCTCAAGTTATCGCAACACCAAAACCATGCAAAGATCCTACGCAAGTAACTTGGTGCAGCAGTCTACTACCAGTATTATCAAAAAATTTTTGAAAAGTTACTTTTTGACAGAATCGATCCCATTATACAAAAGGACAAAAGAATACCTTGCCACTAATTCGGATTCCACCATCGTACAAGTTCACAGAGTTACAAACAAAATTTTTAAAGACACCGATAAAAAACGAACGTGTGAAGCAGTATATCTTGACGTAGCCAAAGCTTTTGACACAGTATGGCACGCAGGACTTCTACAAAAACTCTTGACTAATTTACCAACAGACTACTACAATTTTATGTGAAATTCGAAGACAAGTATTCTGATGTATTAACAATGGAAGCAGGTGTACTGCAAGGTAGTGTTCTTGGACCGCTTCTTTACCTTCTTTATACAGCTGATATCTCTACACTGGCAACTAAGAAGTTTCTAATAGGAACATTTGCAGACGACACTGTCTTGCTAGCATGAGACAAAGATCCAAGAAGGCTGCTTATAAACTTCAGGAATTACTTGACAACACCTCACAATGGTTCAGGAAATGGGGAATTAAAATAAGCGAAGATAAAACCGCCCACCTCACGTACACTAACAAGAGAAAAAAACAATACAATCCAATATTTATAAAGAATAAACAAATCCACCACGACACAAGGGCAAACTACTTGGGTATGATTATAGGCAATAAACTTAACTGGATGTTACACATTGGACAAAAACGACGCGAAATCAAGATTAGATTTAAACAACTTCATTGGCTTTTGGGAAAAAATTCAACGCTCTCACTAGAAAATAAGATACTAATATACAAAGCAATTATAACACCAATATGGAAATATGGCTCAGAGCTTTGGGGAACTGCGAGCAGTACAAATTTAAAAATTATACAACAAACGAAAAATAAGATAATATATCATCGTATAATATCAAAAGCAGAATGGTATATACTAAATGATAATATCCATTGAGAATTTAAAGTAAAAACAGTCCATGAAGAAATACGCAACAACAGCTTAAGACACACAAATCGACTACTAGAACATTCTAACAGGGAAATTCGGCAACTTCCATTAAAAGAGGAAACTGAGACGAGGAGACTTAAGCGCAAACGACCAACTGACCTGAAGATTTAAATGGTGTCACAATTTTTTATAAATAAATATATATATTGGTATTGGCTTCTAAATACTGTTGAAACCCAAAAAGAAAGAAAAATTTTAAATATTTTAAGTTGATATAGAAACAATAAAGGGTAAAAAAATATCAACAAAAGCAGAGCAGAAGGGGACACTGGTGGAGGTATGACAGAATATCGGGACAGAAACCACTCAGAAATTGGTTTCATTGACGCTGAAATGGTTGGCAACAGTCGTTCAGCAAAAGGGTTTAGCTACAAAATATGAATGTGATTATATTTTACTATTTTGTTATTGCTTTTTTTTTATCTTTTAATGAAGTGTGCCAATACTTTTGTTTCGTTATAATAAGTATTTTTTTTGTCTTTTATAATTAGAGTTAATTGAATATAACAGATAATACAATGAATTAGAGGGAATATAATTGATAATGTGCCCTTCTGTCTAGCGAGTTTTTTGTGATTAAAAATCACTTCATAGGTGGAAAAAAATAATGTTAAAGTAGAAGTTTCTTGCTGTGCCAATACTTTTGCTCATCTCTGTACATACATTTTAAAGTTTGTACTCAAAATACGATGAAATTTTTCAAGATTAGAAGAAATGAACATTAATAGCAAAACCATTTCTAAACACAATGGATGAACTCGATTCACGATTTGACCACACTTGGACTATGGACATAATCAGAATTTCAATTAGGATGTATAGAAAAAGATTCGTAATGCACTTGCAGCTAAAACAACATTAAGGGGGCCAAGTGGTCTAGAAATTACATAAAATCCATTTTTTGTTTTTTTTTTTATTCGATATTTCGAAAGTATGAGAATATTCTTAAGAATATACTGTGAAATTTTCATGCGGAAATTCCCAATATTATAGCTTCTACAGCCCATTAACTAGGTAGAGAGCGGTTCGCGCACTTCTGTACCTCAAACTTTAAACTTATGGTATTTATCTCGAAAACACTTTTTTCGGCCTAGTGTTGTCAAAAAAAAAAAAAAAAAAAAAAAAAAAAACATTCAACCTGAATTTTTAATATGTTGTTCACAACATCAATGGCTATTGCCCGTACTAGAATTATATTATACCTATTACCTATTTCAATTATTTCGAATTTTTTTTACTAAAAAACTGAAAAACCCGATTTTTAGAGTGTTAAATTGAAAATCGCGGCATTTTGTCATTTTTTTTTTATTCTAGTATGGGATATAGCTACAGTCATACTGATTAATAATTTTTTTTTGGTTTTTGTGTTTCAGATAAACAGAAAAGCCAAAATGGACAACACCGTCCAGATTCAATTTTTCGGGAGGGTCAACTTCAGCGCCATTTTTAAAATTAAAAAAAAATTTTTTAATTTTTTTTTGTAAAAAGATTCCTGAAAATACCCTAAATTTTCGAGATCTAGACCACCGGCACCCCTTAAGAAGCGGTACAACCTTAACAATAATTTAGTATAGCTTTTTTTGTGGTGTGCTCGGCAAGATCGATGTTATGCGGAAATCCAGACTCTAAAAACAATTATGGCGAATATCATCCAAGCCAGTCGAGAAGTGAAGCAAATCTTTGGAACTTGGATTGGCCGGAAGTGCAACAACCCGAAGATCACTCTGTCAACTATTTTAATGAAAACGTGTTCCATAAAATTGAGAGTATTTGCTATTTTCATATAATTTTATTTTTTTATCTTTATTTATTTTTGAAAAAATTCAAGTAATTGGATTATAAGCACATTTAAAACAAAAAATTGATACATTAGACAAACGGCATGGAGTCTGGTGCATCGCTTGGGAACTTCTTCTATAGCTTTCTTTTAATTTTCTGTAACGTTTTTCCTGTAAACGCTCAGTGTGCATAATCCTTTGAAGAAAAATTGGTTACTTAAAGATGGTTGGTTTTCCATTTGTACAATTTCATTTTCTTTCAGCGGCCGCTGTAGTCGAAAGGGTTGGTGGGTGACTACCATTCGACACCTCGGGCATGAAACACCAATTGATAGAAAACGTTTGTTTGTAACGGCGGTCGCACCTCCGCAGGCAATGGCAAACCTCCGGCAGGCAATGGCAAACAACATCAACGCGCGTACCACAAAGAGGAGGAAGAGCTTCTCAAACAGTTTCTTTATTTTTATTATTTTGTTATTCAATTGAGTTTCCACCTTGTTTGAACGGAGCCAACTTTTCACTTTTCTCCACGTATTGAAAGTTCATTCGATCGAGGACGTAGTACATACATAGTTACAAGGTAGAGCTAGCGTTATGTGAAGAGGAAGTTTTCTTTTTCTGCTTCTTGCAAAGCAACGCATATGAACAAGTATTGTTTTCGAAGATCCTCGCCACTCTTTCCTTCTATTCCAGTGTAGTACCCTTCCCAAAATTTAGTTTCTCCCATAAAATGTAAAAAGTGGCCAGAAATTTCTAATGATATCATGAATGTTCGATCAATATATTTTATATTAGCCCAGAAATTTTCAACATTGTTCTATTGTTGTTGGGATTTTTAATATTCCCGAAATAATGTTCTTTTAAGCGAGTATCGGATGATGAGTAATTAAAGGGTAAACGTGTCGCCAGCACCAACATTTTATTATTGCTTATTTACGGATACTAATATTTTCTCAAAGCATTTCGTTAGCATTTTTCTATTTATTTTAAGTAAGTAGTAAAAATGTAAAGCTAAAATAATAGGGTGTAAAAAACATATACAACTTTTTACCACAATGTGATTATGCTAAATCTTATCGATGGTTGACATATTAAGGCCCAAAGGGGCCCCAATCTTACGGCATCCATATTTTTGGGCCCAACAACTGACTTTGGACGACCTTCCTGGAGCTCATAGGTGAGCGAACAGCGACCACGAGTAAGTTTATTGTGACATTTTTTTACGGTGCTGAAGGATGGGGACTGCTCGCCGTATAATGATTTTTTTATCTTTTAATGATTTTAGTTCATCGGTGCATTCTTGTCTTGTTAATCTGGGTTGTAAGTTGTGAAAAATATCGCACGAAAATGTTCATGTTTTATTTCTATTTTTTGCCGGGAAGAACTTTTAAGTCGGAATTCACAGAGAGAACGTTGGTTCGAATCTCGGTGAAACACCAAAATAAAGAAAAACATTTTTCTAATAGCGGTCGCCCCTCGGCAGGCAATGGCAAGCTTCCGAGTGTATTTCTGCCATGAAAAAGCTTCTCATAAAAATATCTGCCGTTCGGAGTCGGCTTGAAACTGTAGGTCCCTCCATTTGTGGAACAACATCAAGACGCACACCACAAACAGGAGGAGGAGCTCGGCCAAACACCCAAAAACGAAACATTTTTTTAACTCATCCGCCGGAATCCTGTTCAATTCGACTGTCACAGTTTTTTGGGTTGCCTCGATGGAGTCGAAACGCCTCCCATTCAGCTTTCTTTTCAGGCGCGGGAATAAGAACAAGTCCGGAGAGGACAGGTCTGGGCTGTAGGGAGGGTGGGGAAGCAACCATCATCATCACCAGCCGATTCGGTTGATCGCTTGGCAGACGTTCCGCGCGGGAAGACTCATTACTTTTCAATCAAACCCTGTATAAATAACATTCATATGGCTCACACATTAAACTTCGCATCTTCTTGGTTGGCGCGATAATCGCTTACGCGGTTTTGGCTGAATTTGCCAGTCTTTTCTTTCTCGTGAAAACCGCCGCCAGTCCTTCTACACCAGACCTTTCCAAAGCAGAGGAGGTCTTCCTCTTCTACTGCTACCACCAGCTGGTATCGTATCGAATACTCTCAGAGCGTTCGTGTTCATTTGGACGACATGACCTTGTCAGCAGAGCCGCTATATCTTTATTTGCTGCACTACGTCTGGGAGAGTGAAAACTTCCCGACGTCTTGGAAGCAAGACATTGTGATTAAGCTGTCAAAAAAAGGCGACCTTGGGGGAATGCGAAAATTGGAGAGGCATCGCAAAGTAATTACGCTATGAACAAGCAGGCTTCCGCCCCCACCAGAGTTGCGTAGATCAAGCGAATATTCTGAAACAGGGCTGCCCACTGTCGCCACTTCTTTTCGCAGTCTCACTTGACGAAGTGATGCAGTTTGTTGAAAAAAGGAGCCAAGACATCACTTGGACGCTATCCCGCCAACTACACGACCTCGACTATGCTGACGATATTTGCCTGCTTTCATACAGGCATTCCGACGTGCAGGCCAAAATAGACTTTCTAGTCACTTGCACGAAACGTTGGTCTGGAAATAAATAGCAAGATAACGGTAGCAATGCGAATCAATAATACAAATCCCAACAATATTGTAATCGAGGGAGAAGCGGTTCAGTATGTTGAGAGTTTCTGTTATCTCGGTAGAATAATTTCAACTAATGGTGGAGCTGACGAAGACGCAGAAAACAGTCTGCGTAAAGCTAGGTCAGTAGGCGGTTACAGCCAATTTCGAAAAATAGACAAATCTCGCAGAAAACTAAAACAAGAGTATTCAACTCATGTTTAAAATCCACACTATTATATGGTAGTGAAACGTGGCTGGTGTCGAGAAGCATTACGCAGAAACTACAAAGCTTCACAAACAAATGTCTTCGGATAATACGGACTTGTGGCAGTTCACCGAGCAAGATCCAATCCAAAAGGTGATGAGTGGTCGTAAATGGCAATGGAACGGGCACACTCTCAGAAAGGATAGGAAAAGCATTAGCAGAACAGTATTGGAATGGAATCCACAAGGACACAGACGACCCGGTCGTCCACGAAACAACGAATATACGGAGGCGTTCTAACCTTCGTGCACTAGAAACAGTTAACTAAACGTGAGATGACGTAAAGAGAACAGCAGTTAACAGAATAAGATTTAAGATTTATTTGTTGAAGCCCTATGTTCCTATGTTCGCTAACGTGCAATGGCCCGAAAATCTTCCTCAGAATCTTTTTTTTAAACAGACTAGGGAGCGCTTCAACGCGTCAACGCCCAAGCTTCTTCGCCATACAATAGGATGATAATGGTGATAAACTTAGGAAGACATCGCGGCATTTAGGAAACTTCTTTTCATGCTGTCGAATGCGTCTTTTAAATCATGGTGTGGAGGCCTTATGTATTGTGAATATCTCAAACACATCAAATATGAAATATTTTCCAATGCAAACGTCAATGCTTGACAACACTAGAAGTGTTCAAGGCCCCCGTATGCTATTTCGAATTTCGAAATGAGGAAAGTACTGGCCACTGTCAGATATACCACCACTTGTCGGACCCGTGCACACTGTTCTCGATGCCAGTGGACAATCGGATGCTTTTCGTTAGCTTCAGTAGGAAGAATGTTGATTTGATCTCAGATAGAAATCAATGGTTAAACCCAGAGAATCTATTAACGGGTTATCAACACACCGACGGATCCAAAACCAGTGATGGTAGCGGATATGGATGGTACCTAGACGAAGACACTAAGTGCTCTTATGTCACAAGACAGTTGGCCACGGTGCCTGAACATTGTGGTATTACAGGGAACGAGTTTGCTCATAAACTGGCTAATGAAGGCAAGTATGCCACTAGGCCCTGAAGTCTTTCTAGGTGTCAATTCTGCATCGATTCAACTATGGATTGACGCCTTCATGAGGTCTACCCATAAAGGACGTTGGTCTGGGTTGAACTCCCAACAGCCAAGTGCTTTGTGAAAGAACCAAACAGGAAAATAGCGACCATTCTCCTAAAACTCAGCAGAAAAGCAGAAAGGACCCGAGAGTACTGGTGGGTGTAATCACAGGGCTCAACGTCTGTGGTCAGCATATGGCTGCCATGGGGTTCGTCGACATCCCGATATGCCTATCCTGTCTTGAGGATGGAGATACTGCAGAACGTTTCCTCTGTAGCTGTCCGGCGTTTTCCAGAATCAGACTTAGGATATAGGGTTGCGATATACTGAGTATGGATAAAGTTCATACTCTTCCTCTTCCGGATCTCTTAAGATTCACCAATAAATCCAATAAATAAAGAGATTTGTGGAATAGTGACCTCAATATAATTTATCAGTCTTACCGCCCACTTTTTTATTTCCTATCTCTATTCTTTCTACTGAATTCTATCCGGTTGTAGTACAATGGTCTCCTGACTTGTCCAACCCCCCACAAATCTAATCTGATCTAATCTAAATGCTATTTCGACACTGATAGTTTTTTCCACCTAATATCTTGGCGGTCGAATAGTTTATCTCCACTTGAGCAACGTTATGTTCAACGTGAGTGCTGTGTTACAAAAGCTGGGTGTTTATTGAATATAAATTTTGCTCGAGACACATTTTCTCCCTTAATTAAAATTTACTTCGGTGGTTGGGAAAACACCCTCATTAGAAATGGTTATATATTTATTCTAGAAAATATTATCAATTGCTAGCTACAACTTTCTGATGGCATGTGGACCCAGCGTCAAAAATCTCTAGTTGTTTGGAATTATCCACGTAACAACCCAATTTTTGTGGAATGAATAGGAATGAAAAAGCTGCCAAGCGCCTGCGATGGGATCAGGTGGCAATCAGAAGTAGCAACATCTGGGATAAATAACAAGTGGGATAAAATTTCCCTTTCTTTATTGTTAGGTTGACGTATTATAATGCTACTTCTCCGGTGATCCGCAAGTGATCCACTTTTCATAATCAGTCACAGCATAAAAAAAACCTACCTGTTTTGTCATTGGAGTTTTTAGATGTCTGTTCACACATAAGAAAGGTCGAACGATGTGTGCAATAAATCTCTAAATTGTATTTTTTCTGCTGACTTGGATCTCTCTTAATCGTTCGGCAAGTCATTTGTATTCCATATCGAAACGAAAAAATTAAAACATTATTACAAAAAACTTATTTAAAGCTTCGACAACCATTCCTTGTGCTCCAGCTGAAGTATTTTTTGAGTGCAAAGGAAAAGAAGAAAACTGTCCGAAAATTTTGTTGTTTTGGTTAAAATGTTGGCATTACCAGCACACAAAAAAAGAATGGCACTGAAAAAAGCAAAAAAAGTTATGGGTCTATTTATAAATGCTCACGGTGGGAATTAATAGCGTGATGCCTTCACGAATGCACCCAAAGCTAGACTGCCTTCGACCTTATGGTTACATCGGCTATATAAAAAACACATTTATTGTTTAGAATAGTATCTCTTCAGTAGCGATCGCAGCATCACATATATACTTACATATGTATAATTGACGCTTACGCCCCTTTTTGGGTGTTTGGCCGAGCTCCTCCAGTTTTAAGCCAACTCCGAACGGCAAAGAAGTTTTTTCATGGCAGAATTACAGTCGGAGTTTGCCATTGCCCGCCGAGGGGCTACCGCTATTATAAATAACTTTTTTATAATTTGGTTTTTCGAGCGCGGAGTTTCGAACCTGCGCACTTTCGAATGGTAGTCACGCACCAACCCATTCGGTTACGGGGACCAACATTACATATAGATAGCAAAATACGTACCAGGGGTCTATCATCTTTTTTGCATTATATTAGGTCTGTTCTATACTTTTCACTCTTAAAGTGAAGTTGCGGGCAAAGAAAACCCGAAAAAATTAAAGGGTGATCAGATTTGAGGTACTATTTCCTATAGCGTTGTTTTTGACAGATCTCACGTGACTACTGTCAAACTAAATATAATATATAATTTTTTTCTGTATTCATTGACATTTCATCATGGAAAGACTTACGCCTCAACAACGTTTAAAGAGCGTACAATTGGAAAAATGTTCAATGCGCCAATAGGCTATCTTATGATGTATATCGATAAAACCTATATTTCTTTAAAGATGAGCCTGGCGCCAATGTAACAGTGAATGGTGAACGCTATCGCGCCATGATAAACGACTTTTCGATGCCGGAAATTGACGCCCGTGATCTCCACATAGAGCCGGGAGACAATGTGTTTTCTGCGTTGTCGTTGCGGTGAGCAATTTATCTCTCGCCTCGGACCAGTGGATTGGCGACCAAGATCGTGTGATATTACACCTTTGGACTTTTATTCGAGGGGGTGTGTAAAGTTTAAATGCTTTGTGGATAAACCAGCTTCGACTGAGGCATTGGAAGCCAACAGTGATAAAGTTATCCACGAGATACCGACCGAAGTCCTCCAGTGAGTAAGTGCTATTATTTTGGTTGGTTGGTTGGTTGGTTAAAGTGGTGATTCTTCCAGAATCCAACTAGCGCTTCCGCACCATTTTGTTGCCACATCCTCGTTACCAACTTTTTTACAGCATAACTATATCCAGTGTGTGCGGTTAAGGTTGTTAACGTCTAAGCCAGATAGTTGTTCGAGATTCTCGAACAGCGGTTGGCCCAGGGTTAACATTCTGTCCTTCCATAGGGCAGGGCATTCACAGAGGAAATGGAAGATGGTTTCCTTTTTCTCCGGTTGTTTGCAACTGTGACAGTATGTATTGTGAGGGATACCCATTTTGGCTGCATGTTCTCCGATAGACCAGAAGCCAGTTAGGACTGCCGTTAGTCTCCAGGCGTCCCGTCGTTTCATTCTTATTAATGCCGACGATTGCTTGAGGTTGTAGGTGGGCCATAACGTTCCGCTAATTTTGCATTTCGTCTGGACTTTCCACCTACAGTCTGCGATTCGGAGGTATTTTAGGGAAATTGTGCTCTTGACTGCACCTAATGGTGTGAGTACCGATTCTGCAAGAGCGTTATTCATGGCAGATCCCCCTCTTGCCAGTTCATCCGCTTTTTCGTTACCTTCAATGTTCCGATGTCCCGGGACCCAGATTAAGGTAACTTTATGGTTTTCACTCAAGATGGTGAGGCTATTCCTACTTTGTTCCACCACTTTGGAGGTTGTTGTGGCCGAACCCAGTGCCTGGATTGCAGCTTGGCTATCCGAGAGAATAGCTATATTACCCTTAAAAGAGAAATCTGCGAGTAGTAGCCTACAGGCTTCCCCAATTGCCAGTACTTCTGCCTGGAAGACACTGCTGGTATTAGGGAGACGCACAGATTTCTCAATTTTAAGTCTGTGAGAATATATACCAGCTCCAACACCGCAGCCCATTTTACTTCCATCCGTATAGACTGTAGTGTCGAAGTTGTTTAGAGAGAATCCCTTATTCCACTCTTCCTTAGTTGGAAAGAGAGTGGCAAAATTCCTACTGAAAGTTACCGTCGGGACGATGTAGTCAGTTCTCACCGAGATTAACTGAGTTTGTCGCGATAATAGACTAGCATGACCATAAGTTTTTTCTCTCCAGCGGCCCGCTTCGTTTAACCTAAATGCACTCATGGTTGCCGTCTTCTTAATATGTAGGTCTATTGGAATAACGTGTGTCAGTGCATTGAGAGCCTCTCTAGGACATGATCTGATTGCACCGACCGTTATTGCACATGCTGATCTTTGTATTCTGCCGAGTAGTTTGCTATTGTACTCTCTCCCTAGAGCCTTCCACCAAACTACCGAACCATACGATAGTATAGGTCGTATAACCGTCTTATACAGCCATAATGTATGCTTAGGTTGAAGACCCCATCTTCTTCCAAGCATACGTTTACAGGCATATAAAGCAATTTCTGCCTTCCTTACCCGTTCTTCAACATTTAATTTCCAGCTTAGTTTGGAGTCCAGAATTACCCCTAAGTACTTTGCGCTGGGTGATAGTGAGAGAGTTTGTCCGTTAATATTTGGTAGGGTAAAAGTTGGTACCTTATATCTGGTGGTGAAAAGCATACGCTCTGTTTTACGTGGGTTTAAACCTAGGCCACATCCTGTGGCCCAAGAGTTAAGCTCGCCTAATGCCCTTTGGATGATCCCACTGATCGTATTAGGACACAGTCCTGACGCCATTAACACCACATCATCAGCGTACGCCACCGCTTTTACCCCACTTCTATTAAGTTTTGTTAAGACCATAACCAGAGAAGTGGAGACAATACTCCCCCCTGTGGGGTGCCTCTGTGGACCTTCTTAGTTATACTGATATTACCCATATTAGCTTTGATGATCCTGATCCTAGTGATTGACGATTCCTTTCTGGTCCTGTTTTCCGGTACCGTAGGTGTATTAGACAAACAATGACGAAGTACATCACTATACGTATGGTTTTTATCAAAATATATTGTGCATATGCTTGATTTTATCTCTCCTTCCATAAGTCAAAGAAGCGGATTGTAATTGTTTGAAAAATTATTAAAAATAACTATATTGGATATTTTTCTTTAACAATTTATTTTATGTATTTTAAAAATATCAAAGCCTTAAATAAACATACCATACGTATTTATAGAAAGTTACATAAAATATTACATACACATTGTATATACATTAAATGAGGAAAGAAAATATTAACTATTTTGGGAAAAGATGTCGTAAATAAGAAGAACGGAAAATACTTATGCACTTAAGGTACGAGTATAATTTGAAATCGAATTCGAGTATCGGGACACGACAGTTTATATGAGCACTGAATGACGAATATGATAGATGTATGTATAACTTCATTACAGGCGAAGAAATGGCAACGCTGAGTTTTTTATAGGCACCCATGTAAACTTAAATAAATTTGAAATTTAATTCAAGCTTAGTCGGAGATGGAAAGTACTGCTGGATACTCCAAAAAGGCAATAAAAGAAGTTGTGCTATCAGTTTCTGAATTTTCCAGTAACGAAAATAGCAAGAAACCATTTGATTTTTGAACAATTGGGATTGGGGCGCTTGGATCTTCAATAGACTATTTTCGGTACTTGTATCCACCATCGGATGAATAACTCTGAGGAATTGTCTCTGGTACAGATATTGGGGCACTGTAACCATTTGAAGGTGAAGCGGAGTAGCTACCTCCAGAGAGACTCGTTTGAGGAGGAGCGCTGTAGCTGGAAGGTGGTTGTGCTGGAGCTGGTGCATCATATGAAGAGGAGGGTGCAGATGGGGCACTATAAGAAGTCGATGGAACTCCGTACGATGTTGGAGGTGGTGCTGGTTTCGACGGAGCGAAAGGCTTCGAATTAGAGGTGGATGGAGGTAAATATGAGTTGGATGGTGCGGCTGGAACTGATGGCGCACCATAGCTGGAAGCTGGGGGTGATGGAGGAGCCCCGTAGCTGGGTGATGGTGGGGCTGCCGGAGCGCCGTAACTAGATGACGGAGGTGAAGGCCGAGATGGAGGGCCATAGCTAGATGCTGGAGGTGAAGGAGGAGCACCATAACTTGGTGATGGTGGTGCTGGTGGAGCACCATACCCAGATGATGGAGGAGACGGCCGAGATGGAGCTCCATAGCTAGATGATGGTGGGGATGGTTTAGATGGAGCTCCGTAGCTAGAAGCTGGAGGTGATGGAGGAGCACCATAACTTGGTGATGGTGGGGCTGGTGGAGCACCATAGCTAGAAGCTGGGGGTGCTGGTGGAGCACCATAGCCAGATGATGGAGGGGACGGCCGAGATGGGGCTCCATAGCTAGAAGATGGTGGAGATGGTTTAGATGGGGCTCCGTAGCTAGAAGCTGGTGGAGACGGGGGAGCACCATAGCTAGAAGCTGGAGGAGATGGTTTAGATGGAGCGCCGTAGCTAGAAGCCGGAGGAGATGGAGGAGCGCCATAGCTAGATGATGGTGGAGATGGGGGAGCACCATAACTAGAGGCTGGTGGGGACGGGGGAGCGCCGTAACTAGATGAAGGTGGAGAAGGTCGAGATGGTGGTCCATAGCTAGAAGCAGGTGGTGAAGGGGGTGCACCATAGCTAGAAGATGGTGGAGCAGGCCGCGACGGCGGTCCATAGCTGGATGCTGGTGGGGATGGCGGTGCGCCATAACTAGAGGCTGGTGGTGACGGGGGAGCGCCGTAACTAGATGATGGTGGAGCAGGCCGGGATGGCGGTCCATAGCTAGAGGCTGGTGGTGATGGAGGTGCGCCATAGCTAGACGATGGTGGAGAAGGAGGAGCGCCATAGCTAGATGATGGTGGAGAAGGCCGGGATGGCGGTCCATAGCTAGAGGCTGGTGGTGATGGAGGTGCGCCATAGCTAGACGATGGTGGAGCAGGCCGAGACGGTGGTCCATAGCTGGATGCTGGTGGTGATGGAGGTGCACCATAGCTAGATGATGGTGGAGAAGGCCTAGATGGTGGACCATAGCTGGAAGCTGGTGGTGAAGGGGGAGCACCATAGCTAGATGATGGTGGAGAAGGCCGGGATGGCGGTCCATAGCTAGAGGCTGGTGGTGATGGAGGTGCGCCGTAGCTAGATGATGGTGGAGCAGGCCGAGATGGTGGTCCATAGCTGGAAGCTGGTGGTGATGGGGGAGCGCCATAGCCAGATGATGGTGGTGATGGAGGTGCACCATAGCTGGATGATGGTGCTGATGGAGGAGCACCATAGCTTGATGATGGTGGCGATGGAGGTGCCCCATAGCTGGATGATGGTGGTGATGAAGGAGCACCATAGCTGGAAGAAGGTGGCGATGGAGGAGCTCCATAGCTGGATGATGGTGGAGATGGAGGAGCACCATAGCTGGAAGCAGGTGGTGAAGTCTTTGGTGGCCCATAGAATGCAACAGGTGATTGTGGCGCCGAGTAAGTTGAAGCGGGCACCTTAGCAGGACGACGTGGTTTCTTGGGAGGACCATAGCTAGGGCTCGGGCGACTGGGTGGAGCACCATAGCTAGACGATGGAGGTGGTCCATAGCTGGGAGAAGGCTTACTTGGTGGGGGGCGTTGAGGTGGTGGTGGTGCTGGTGCGGGAGGAGCGCCATAACTTGAGCTAGGCGGTCCCTGTGGACTTGAGTATGGGCCACCAGCAGGAGCGCTTGGAGCATAACCATTTTGTGGAGTGGCAGGCCCGGAAGCTGGTGGCAAATAAGAGCTGGCGGGTGGACTGTATTTATTTGACGGAGGCAGGTAGCTGCTGCTTACTGGAGGCTCAGCGCCTACAAAAGAGAGCGCAGCGCATATTAGCTGTAGATGAGAAAGAGCAAACAAAAAAAGTTACATCAAATAAAAGAGAAATAAAGTTAGAGCAGTAATTTCGGTTGATTGTGCCGTTTATAACTTTACCGTAGCAGCTGTCGCTGTCGTTTGGAAGAGCTTCATATTGGCAACGGTTGATTGGTGGAACAACTGAAGTTGGTGACTTGGATTACCTGCAAAGATGATGGAAATAAATAATTTTTGTAAGCTATTTGGAAATGAAAATTCTATACAAATAAGTATTACTGTGGGAGTTTGTAAGGTAACTATGCAGATTATATAATACAACAACATTTGTTGTCCGATGTGAGCACACGTACATTCACTCATGGATTCCATGATAGACATTTGTATAAAAGGCAATATAAAAAACATACATGTATGTAAGTGTGTATGCATGTACATTTAGAGCAGGCATGGAATGCATTTTTCATTTTGCATTGAAGCTGGCAAATTTTGTACACAAAAGCGAAAACTGTAACGAACTGAAGTTTCGTGCATGGCACGCATGCGCATGTAAACTAAATTTGTTTGGATATCATTACTCGCATATATGTGCATATGTAGGTGGCACACTTATCCACCAGAAAAAAAAAATATATATAAATTTAAAAAATTTAAATTTGTTTAAATAAAAAAATTAATTTTGTTAAAAAATACCCACACTTCGCCTCTGCATTCCTTCTTATAATATTATACATATTTACATATATAACTTTTTCTCTGTCATTATTTACATGTAAGTAGCATAGCAATGCCAAGTCACGTCGCAGTGCTGTAAGCATTGTTGTTGTGATCGACAATTTATGAAAACACTACTAAAGGTAAATATGGCAAAATACTCAGATTCAGCAAAGTGGAAAATTGTAGTTGCATCTTCGAGTTTAGTTACATATGTGGCTGGCAGATCTATATATGGTATGCAGATATGTTTATATGTATGTATGCACTCTATAAACCCTGTAGGAACGTGGACTAGTGAAGAGAATTTCTAGTTCCGAGTTCGCAAGATTTAACATTTTCGCTGTACGCTTCAGAGAGTGACAAAGCTGGAAAGCGAACGTAAACAATCGGCCTATTTACTGATGACTGATGACTGTTTTTCTGGCTTTTCAATAACTGCAGTTTATTGCGTTACATTTAAATCACTCATTTCAATTTTAATAAAATTGGAATTATCAATAGCACTGAAGGCCCTAGTAGCCAGTGTACTAATTAAGTTAGGGTTGTATTGTATATATCCAATATAAATAATAAAAATAAATTTATAAATTGTGGTAAAAATTTTTAAGAAAAAAAAACAAAGCAATTTAAATTTGCCCTATCAGAAATCGCTCCAGTTTACTATGAGCCAGTAGACTCAAGGAAGTGACTGAAGTAACACATTTTATAAATAATTTAAGTATAAAATATGTAATACGGTCTTTTTTTGTATATCTTTCTGCACCAAGTTTTTATTTGTTAATTTTCTTCACGGAACATTTTAAAGTAAAAGTTTTAATTCGCCGTTTATCATTTTTTTTATTGATAGTTGATACATTATTGAAACAATTAATATTTGGGTTAAATAAAAATCTGCAGCATTTGCGAACACTCCAACCACGTTTTCATTGAGATTTTGCAAATTATATGGAACGGTTGGGAACAAAATGGAGACCCGATGTTTGCCCACTAAAGGGTTGATATTATGCATAATTATGTATTTTTGTGGTAAAGTCTTCCGAATTACTCACACAAATACCGAATATATTTCTAATATATGCAGATTTTATTGGTTTTTTATAATAATATTAAATAAAAATTAAACTCTTGATTGTATTCTTGTTAAATTTTCTACTTTCTAATAAGGCTTGCATCATTTTTTTCACATCTGCCAAAAAGCTTCACTTTCTAGTTTTATTACGTATTTGTTGTTTACTCCACTGGGTTCTCCATCTTCACTTTCCGAAGAACTATCGACGGTATTTTTCCAACTATCTCTAAGTCTCTCTTAGTCATTGCGCTCTGACTCTATATCAATCGTGCGACAGAAAATTAAATTCGCGCAGTATTTTTTAAGGGCTACAAATCTTTATATTCTTTTTTACAGTTTCAGGATATTTTTACAGCGCTCGGCATTTGATAATTTTGCCCTTTTATTGATTGATTTTATTAATTGCTTTCTTTCTTCCTCTATATTTTTCTCTATTATAATATTTGCCAATATGGGTTTCCATACTAAATAATCTTAGAACATTACGATTACAATTTTCTGCCACGTGTAATTGCCCAACTGTAAAACACTAAATAAAAATAATGTAAAATATACATATCTGACAGAATGCTCAGATTCAGCAAAGTGGAAAATTGTAGTTGCATCTTCGAGTTTAGTGGCTGGCAGAGCTGTTATGGTATGTATCCTATGTTCTAACGCTCCATTTTTACACCGCGCGTTCTAACACCCGAATTCGACACATTCAAAAACTCCACCCTCCACTTGCAAATTCTAAACAAACAGTTATCAGATTGTAGTGTTTTATAGGTTCACATATTTTAGTTGCGTGACGGTTTTTATGTTGTAAAACGACAGCATATTTTTGGAAGTCGCTCATGAAATTATTGCATCTAATTATTTTAACGAACTGCTAGACAAACGTGAATTATCAGTAGAATAATCTTTTAGTTCTAAGTAAATCATGCTATAGTGCATTTGTAAAAAAATTTGAAAAAAAAAAATAATAATAATAGTTATAAATTACAAAACTATTAAAAGAATATATTCAAAAAAAATTATTAAAAGTAAAAAAAAAAAATTTTTTTATTTATATTTTATTTCTACTCAAATATGAACGAGACGGTATCAATAAAACGGTCCGCGGATGACATATGGGTAAGACTCCGTCAGAAAATATGAGATTTGCAAGTGGTCTTTCGATTTCTTTGAAACTTTGGGAAATATTAGTTCTAGGTAAGATACATTCGAGCCTAAAAGGATTTTGAAAAATTTTCAAAATTGAGTCATCTACGCCATGTTGAAAATCGGGACCGTGTTTTTTTCAAAAATCAATATTTCTTGAACCGTTGGATGGATTTCAATGCAATTTACAGACAATATAGAAACAAATAAGTAGTTTAAATTAGTATTATGTTAAAAAAAAATTTCGAAATTTTGACCAAAAAAAAGTCAAAAAAATTTTTTGAATCAATTTTTAGTTGATTTGGCCACTTTTTTAGATTTTCTGTTATACACGTAACGATTCCTTATGATTTAACCTTTATTTTGAAAAAAAAAATTTTATGGTGTCTATAATAGTTCTCGAGATATTGCGATTTTAGTGGAAGCGCGCACCGTGAAGTTCGCGATTACGCAGTGCGGGAGTAGAAAAAGGCGCACAGACCTGCAGCAGTCTGCTCCAGTCACTTCATACAGGAACACATAACGCAGCGCGAACCGTGCGTGCGTAGGCGAACCGTGCGTGCGCGCTTCCACTAATATCGCAATATCTCGAGAACTATTATAGACACCATAAAAATTTTTTTTTCAAAATAAAGGTTAAATCATAAGGAATCGTTACGTGTATAACAGAAAATCTAAAAAACTGGCCAAATCAACTAAAAATTGATTCAAAAAATTTTTTTGACTTTTTTTTGGTCAAAATTTCGAAATTTTTTTTTTAACATAATACTAATTTAAACTACTTATTTGTTTCTATATTGTCTGTAAATTGCATTGAAATCCATCCAACGGTTCAAGAAATATTGATTTTTGAAAAAAGCACGGTCCCGATTTTCAACATGGCGTAGATGACTCAATTTTGAAAATTTTTCAAAATCCTTTTAGGCTCGAATGTATCTTACCTAGAACTAATATTTCCCAAAGTTTCAAAGAAATCGAAAGACCACTTGCAAATCTCATATTTTCTGACGGAGTCTTACCCATATGGCAAAAATAAATGGGTGCGTAAATAAGCAAAGTTGTCGATTTTGGAGTGAAGATCAGCCAGAAGAATTGCAAGAGCTACCAATGTATCCAGAAAAGGTCACAGTTTGGTGCGGTTTATGGGCTGGAGGTATCATTGGACCGTACTTCTTCAAAGATACTGCGAATCGTAACGTAACTGTGAATGGTGAGCGCTACCGTGAAATGATATCCAACTTTTTTTTGCCCAAAATGCAAGAGCTTGTCTTCCATGACATGTGGTTTCAGCAAGGCGGTGCCACATGCCACACAAGCGCGCGTAACAATGGGCTTGTTGAGAGGCGAGTTCGGTGAACATTTTATTTCACGTTCGGAACCTGTCAATTGGCCACCCAGATCGTGCGATATAACGCCTTTAGATAATTTTTTGTGGGGCTATGTTAAAGCTCATATCTATTCGGACAAGCTTGCTTCAATTAACTAATTGGAAGACAACATTAAAGCATTTATATGTGAGATACCGGCCGAAACATTGGAATGAGTATGCCAAAATTGGACTAAGCGAATGAACTATTCGAAGCGTAGTCGCGGTCAACATTTGCATGAAATAATCTTCAAACATTAAATTATATGGACTGTACCATCGATTTAAATAAAAATTTCATGCATATTTCTGAATTTTACGTGTGTTTTTTGAAAAAATTTCCTATAGCTCTTAAAAAATCAACAATTACATCAGAGCGAAACAGTTTACTTTTTCATAGATAAAATTTCCTTAATTTTAAGGCTGGTTCAGAACTAAAGAAAAATATGAAAATATTAGTTTGCGAACAAAATTTGTAACTTTTTTCTACCCAAATGCGACTTGCTACCTTTTTGACAGGCTTTTACGGTTGTCGCATAAGGTCTTCTAATACTTAGTTAAAGCATTCTTATGTTTCATGCTTTAAAAGATTTCCATTTGTTTATTTAAATTATTAACTTGTGACTACAAGTTTTTATCTTATTTAATTTTTTTATGTTACTTAAGTAATTTATTTCATTAAAAACATTTTTTTTTCACAATTTTCAAGGCTTCATCTTCTTGTTTTTTAATTCTCAAATTTAGAAAAATTTTTATCGAGGCCTCACCTGTCCAATTTAGTATTTGTTCCGATGAATCGGATGGGGAATGAGGCGAGAAAGAATTGTCGCTTCTAAAAAAAACAAAAACGCGACTTTAGATTCACCAGAAGCACACAAAATTTCTATCAAATTTCCTAGAGGCTACAGTACAGTTTCGTACATGCAGTGCAGATATTCCGATTTATGTACATAAAGATGTTAATGCATCATTGGAGTGCTGTGAACACCATTCGAAAACCTTCGACTCACAATCAACAGTTCAATCGGCATTTTCGTTGGAGTTTTTCGCTAATTGACAATTGATTTGTTGTTTCCTGGCTGTGAATCATATATAATGGGTGTTTATTTAAGCGCTTGAGAACTGAAAATGATAATACAAAACAGAAATATTGTCGGAATGAATTTTTTTTTTATTATAATCTGGTTACTTTTGTAGCATTTATTTTTTGATTGCGATATCCGGCATATATTCGTCGCGGCTTCGAGTTATATAGCCTATTCGATCAGTCGAGTTTTTGACTACTTTTTACAATAAATTTGGCTGTATGGCGTCAATGGTGGCTTGACGATTGTATGGCGCACTGTATGGCAAACTGCGTCGTCTTGTTGGAACCAAATGTCATCGATGTTTATCTGACTCATTTTTGGCAACAAAAATTCAGTCAGCATGGCTTGATAGCGCTCGACGTTCACCCTAACGACAGCTCATTCCCCATTTCGAAAGAAAAAAGAACCGATGATTCCGCTGGTGCTCTATGAACTTCGCGAAAAGGTGTATGACTTGCCAAACCTTACTGAACAGTAATGTTAAACACTTCGCAATTCTTAGCTGTCAAACCATAGTTATCGAAAGCGATACATAGTTCTCATGGAGCATATCTAAATATATGTGCTTAGAAACTACGCACCCACATACATTTTTCGATACGATTCATAGCATATGATTGGGTTTATAGATCGGATTAGAGAAAAAAAATATATATAACTATATGTACATACTATATATGCACGTATGTATATACATACGTACATACATACAAATATGCATTGCATTTGAGAAAGTTGAATGTCGGCTCTGGAAGACTTGAAGAGGTCGAACATGATGATGGTATGATAAAAAAAGAGGTTGTCTGTAAAGTCGGTTTACTGACGATAGTTTAACGTGACAACGTCATAAGAAAATATTGATGGAATGGTTGCAATTTTTAAAACAAAATTTTAATTTTATTTGTTTGATAGATATTTTGTATGGATATAGAGGAGGAGGTAAATGGAATTGCAATGGAATAGCTCAAGTTACATTTACACAAACGTGAAAAATGACGAAACATTTATCAAATTCATGGAAGATTTCTTCAATTTCGATTGTGCATCAGACGTTAATAAGTCAACAACACTAAGAGGCACCATCATCGATTTGCCTTTTTCAAGACACTTTACATTCGAAACACTCCCTTTCATTTCCTACATTTTCTATCATCGTCCTATTCTCAACAGAGAAATGGCTCATTACCATGCACACAGCAAGAAGGCATATGCAAATACAAGTATGTGAATTTATATACAAATGCGCATATACATACATATATATGCTCACTCAAGAAGGACAGAGCCAGATGTCGAACGTTGCCGAACGCGGGGGCCGATTGTGCTCTTTGTCGTTCGTTCCGCGCTCTCGCTTGCAGTTCAAGCACATTAGCTTACATTTGCTTGCGTATGGAATAGATTCGTATATTTGATATGTCCATATGACTTGTATGCATCTTTACATATAGATTTGTTCTTTTTGAAAATTGCGCGAAATTGTATATGTATATGCATGTTTATATACATATATTAGTATACAACATGTCTTATAAGGTATATGGTAAATATTACCATACATTTTTTCCTTCATATATAATAAAAAAATTAATAATAACATTAAAACAACAGGTATTATTAACAAACTTGGTTTTATTTTAAATTCTTCAAGTAAATCAAATTAATAATAATCAATAAGAAGGCATATGCAAATACAAATACGTGAATTTATATATGTACATATGCGCATCTACATACATATATATGCTCACTTAAGATGTCGAACGTTGCCGTTCGTTTGCTTTGTTTGCTTTGTCGTTCGTTCCGCGCTTTTGCTTGCAGTTCATTCAAGGTAACGACAATGAGCAAGGTAACGGCAAATAAGCCAGGTAACGACAAATGAGCACGGTAACGGCAAATAAGCAAGGTAACGACAAATGAGCAAGGTAATGACAAATGAGCAAGGTAACACTAATGAGTAAGGTAACGACAAATGAGCAAGGTAACGATACATTTTTTCGTGCGTGCAGCCGGCTTAATCGAATTATAAGACGTTATCACGTCAAAAACTTTTGGCTATTATGTAACCAGTTTGAGCTCGTTTAGATTTTTTTTTACTGTAAAAAGCTTTACGTGGTTCACAAGGTGTCGAAAGTGTCATATGGTCTTACATCGTACAATTCTTAACGGTTAAATAAATGTTTGTAGAACTTGAAACGAGAACTAAATATTTTCATACAACACTATGACAACGTTATGAATACCCCAATTGTAGCACTGAAATATTCGCCTTTGCTTTAGTTGACCTACCTAAGGCTGCAGATCTTAGTTGTGAATTTTTAAGTATTTTACAATCTCTATGAAATTGTGAACAACGAACAATTCATCATTTCATTTTACTTTTGCTCTACGCTAGTGCAGCAAGATTCCAAAAAACCTAATTCATTCTAAGCTTGAATATGCATCTTTGATTTGCAATACAATTTTTGCTTTTCATTAAAATCGTATTTAAAGGATACAACGAAAATTGATTCGATTTGCACCTTACAGTGCTCAGTTATATCTGGGGTCCCTAACGAATACACGAACCCCTCAATCCTTGATGTTTGGTTTTGATGCTCTTTGTGGTTCTGTTGATTGTCCCGAAGTTCTTGAACAGATTAGCAACAGTGTTCCTCATAAAACTTTACGATTTCACAATCTATTTAACGTCGAAACAGTCTAATCAAACTACTAAAACTGTATCCCTATTACGAGGGCTCTTACTTAGTTAAATAGTATCTACAGACTACACAACCTAAAGTTTGCTGTGCACAGATTTCTTTTTCTTTCTTGCATTCTTTCGAGAAGAGAAGTGAACAGGAACAATTAAAAAAGCTGCTAAGAAAACGCTATAGCCGGCTGATAGTTATGCCTAAACGATATTTAGAAGAGTGAATAAAGTACATAGGAACCGCAATATTTAAATAGTAATCTTTCATAAAGCCAAGTCAGCTGTAGAATGTGTTCTACTGGTTCAATTTACTTGCTAAGTTTCCTAGCATATACACCAACTTAGGCCTCTAAACATTGTCTGGCGTTGTATTCTTTTGTCTAAAGATCTCCTTATCATTGCAGATTTATTTTTAACTTGAAAGACACGAAGTAATGGTCTGCACCAGACTGTAGTGCTAATGATGATGACTATGAGAAGGACCGTCTAGAAGGCATTTCTCGGGACTCTGCATTTTTGGGTCAGATGTATAGAAAATGTATTAGCTGCATTCTCTATTACGCGACGAACTTCTGAGGTGCAAATAATCAGGAATGCTTGAGGAGAAGTTAACCAAACTCTCTGAAGCATTTCGCTATCTAAAAAATTGCTTGAGATTTCGTTTTTTTTCATTGCTACGATGTTTTTGTGCTAATATTTTCCAAATTTATACCCAATGTAAAACGTAGCTTGAATAGAAATTTTTGTTTTTTATTATTGTATATTATATTTTATTAATAAAATGTTCATTAACCTTGTGACTGTTGCGCAATTTCATTACTTGCTTTGCTTATTTTTTTTAATGATACATTTTATATTGAAAATTGTCCATTCTGGCTTTAAGCTGGCGGTCGAAACTGAGGTGTTTCTGAAATATGTGTGCATATGTGGATATGCACGTATGAGTATGTGTGTGTTATATTATATATTTTTGTATATTCCCTGCAAGAAAATCTTTTGTTTATAAGTAAATTTTAGTCCTAAATTGAGATTTCTAACTATCTCTATGGCGCTGATGCTGACCCATTCAAAAAATTAGCCTGGGTGACGGAACAAAAAAAAACAGATGTACAATTTTATTCGATATAATAACGCGTTAAAATTATTGAAACTTATTATGAAAATGATCGATTTTTAAGAACAAAATTCGTAATGTTTTTGATGGAAATAATTGTCCGAATGAGTCGACAATTCATTACTTGCTTTGTTTATTTTTTTTAATGATACATTTTATATTGAAAATTGTCCATTCTGGCTTTAAGCTGGCGGTCGAAGCTGTGGTGTTTCTGAAATATGTGTGCATATGTGGATATGCACGTATGAGTATGTGTGTGTTATATTATATATTTTTGTATATTCAATGCAAGAAAATCTTTTGGTGCCGCACGGTTTTGTGCGAATTCGTTTATAAGTAAATTTTAGTCCTAAATTGAGATTTCTAACTATCTCTATGGCGCTGATGCTGACCCATTCAAAAAATTAGCCTGGGTGACGGAACAGAAAAAAACAGATGTACAATTTTATTCGATATAATAACGCGTTAAAATTATGAAACTTATTATGAAAATGATCGATTTTTAAGAACAAAATTCGTAATGTTTTTGATGGAAATAATCGTCCGAATGAGTCGACAATTCAAAAATTGGTGAAGAAAAATTTCAAGAAACTGGTTCTGTCGAGGATAGAAAAAGGACGGGCAGACCAGACTGGGGTTTCTTGCAATGTAAAGCTTATGTGAATAAGCAAACAGCGATTCTAAAGCAAAAACACAACATTCGGATCAAGATTGCTGTACTCAATGCGATAACGCGTGAGTGAGTTCTTGAAGATTTTAATCCTCACATGACAGCCTGTAGACGTGCTCATTGTGATCCGCTGCTAGTGACTTGTTTCGCCTGCCGTTCTACTGAAAGGAAATTCAGTGTGGCATATAACGCTTCGATGACGTATTTGAAATCGCCCCGGACGTATGCCAGCCTTTCTACTTTGTATACTCTCTTATTGTTCATACCCTTCTCAAACGCGTTTCACCACATTACCAAGCCATAGAAGAAGAATGGCCTAATTTAATGACAATTTTGTATCTGCTGTGTGCCCAAAGGCCGACACTTCGACCTTACAGATCTTTCGTGTCCAGAAGATTGGTGTAGCTATCGCGCTACTCTCATATTAGTCTCTGAAGGCAGTTGCCAATATGTCAGACTTGGCGTATGAGAGCCGAAGATGATTGCAATTTATGTAATCGTATTAGTTCTGAACCAAAAAGTTGTTCTTGTAGCTCAGATTTTCTCTGCAGGGCTTTTATCTTACGCAGATTTCCATTTGCATTTTCACACAATTACATGTACATACAAATAAGCCATCTCATCTGTAGACATGCAAATATGTATGTATGTATGTATATATATACACATATGTAACAACCGAGTGTTGCACTACTTCTTCTACACGAAGTTCAAAGAAAAAACTTTGCAATTATATATGTATGAAGGAGGAAAACTCCGAAACAAAGAAACTTCAGATTTACATCATTACGCAAATAGACGAGTGCGAGTCCGCTACAAATGCTGCGACGGCCATCATCATACGCACGGCCCCAAATGCGAACGCGATTTCGCAAATTACGAGCGCGTGCCCAGTCGCAGACTCATGCGCAATGCATTAAATTAGAAACTCCAAACGCAAATTAGCCTGTGTGCGTGAATGCATGCATGCAAATGCACAAACGAACGTACATACATAAACACATATACATGTACGCTTTTCTACTTGTCTGCTAACTGGCGTAATGCAAGAGATGTTGAGATTGCAAACTTCAATTTAAAATCAATATGGAATTCATTCTTTGGATTACTGAAACGCTTATGGAGAAAAAACAGAAATTAAGTTAGGCCCTCAAACGTAACTGAAAGCAAATGCTAGTATATAAAAACTTTTTAAAAGTTATATTTTACGCTTTTTTCCGCTGCATTTGCCGAAAATTGTGCGCTCCTGCTGCGCTAAAGCCGCGCATTAACTTCGATGTGTCAAACGAATTTAGCTTTAAGGGCATTTACATGCATAATGCAACCTTAACCGCCTACGCTGCCGTCGCACTGCTGCTGAACCGCTGAATTTCGTACGCAAAATGCTAGTAAATGTTGAATTGAAAAAATGAACACCGCCTACACCACCACTGCCTGCACCACAGGGCTTTTATTGGAATTCCATGCAACTTGTCGCATCTGCGGTGGCATTACAACGGATGTAGCGGTCGCTGCAACCCATCACGGTGCACCGCGCGACGCTGGCGGGGCAGCAGCATCAAATGCGGGTCGTTAATGTGGGCAAATACATCAGCTGAAAAATTCTGTCAGCGCTAGATGCCCTACTATCTGCCCACCCGCCAACTCTTGCAGGGGCCGCATGTGCGTTGTGGCGCCGCAAACTTTGACTATCAAACAAAAATTTATGCAAAACAGCGTTTCACGTGGCACAGATACCCATATCGCGCAGCGCATAGTTGCAGAATGCATTAGCGGCGGGGTTGTAGCGCTGAACGGCAAGTGTTGTCGTCCCCTGGTGGTTGGCAAAGTTCGTTGAATGCAATTTTGCGGCGTTCGACAACTTTATTATGTTGTGCGCTTTTGTATTTGTGTTTTATTTATTTTTTATTTTTTTCAATGCGCTGTTGATGTTACTTTTGCCGCTTTTACTCGTACATATGTATGTATAATATTTTCTTTTCGCGCTCATTTCATGCTTTGAAAACGCCAAAAACAACAATGCAGTAAAAAAATGAGTTATGAAAAAGGCACTACAATAGCGAAAATTAAGTGCTTCTTCCTTATGCTTGGCATTAGCTGCTGGTGTTGTTATTGTTGTTGTTGGAGTTGTTGCTACTTTTGTTTTAATGTTTGTTGTTGCAACAACTGCAGCTGTAAGCGGATTTGTTTTACGTTTTACTCCGTTATTTTCGATTTTCAATGTTATTCGTTAAGCTCATTTGCCGCTGTCATCGCTGCCACCGCCGTTGCAAGACACATTAAAGCCTGCCGTCAGCCATCCATAGTTGCATAATTTGGCGTTAATTTATGTTGTCATTGCATTATATTCCCTTTAGAAAAGTAATTTTAACTTTCCAAAACAAGGCAACATACAGGCATACACACATAAATGTACCTATGTATAAGTGCATGCTTGTGAGTGTGTGTATAATCGCATGAACAGGCCAGTGTAGCTAAGTACTCGTACAAAAATGTAATTGTTGTAATTCTCTATAAATTAGCAGCTGGTCAACTGCTGCAACTGCAGTTCAATAAGAGGAGTTGTGTTTGGAGAGTGTTGAGATTTTCAGCGTCAAAGAGGAAAGTCGCTGACATAATCAATGCTTATATTGTCTTTTTCAATTCGATATTGCATAGAGGGGTATTTCAAAAGACGCGCCTAGATGTTGTTTTAAAATGAATCATGTAAAAATTTAAATTCTTTCTATTTCTCCTGGCCCCATCAGGAGGCAAGCCACTGAGATTATCCGAGGCAAGTTACTGGGACGGCCTATGTCCCTAATGCGCAATAACTATTCGAGGGACTGGATCTCATGAAAGGAATTAAAGGGAACTTGCTTCAACAAGATTTTATTCCACATTAATTTGAAGGCGTAATTAATAAATTATCATGACATTCATATCAACCAATCTCGGAATTTCCGCGATCTGGGGTTGACATCCCTATTTGATATACCCTATGATTAAAAAGTACCGTTGTTGACTGTTTTCTTCGATTGCCAAGGCGTAGTGCACGATCCTTCCGACCTTCCATCGGGCAAGACAGTCAATAAAGAGTAAATACTCCACGGATAAATATCCGTTTTGAATGCTTTGAGAGATGCTCTACGTCGCAAACGGCCGGAAATGTGGGCAAACAATTCTTGAATTTTGCATGATGATAACGCGCCATCGCACCGAACCCAAATTGTGCTGGATTATTTCACCAAACACCAAGTAAATACCATCGTGCCAGCACCATATTCACCTGATATGGCCCCGTGCTACTTCTTTTTGTTTCCCAAGCTGAAGTTACCACTTCATGGAAGGAGATTTCAGTCGATAGAGGAGATCAAAGAAAATTCGATGAAGGAGCTGAAGACCATCTCTTCGTCGGTCTACCAGGGGTGCATGGAGGAGTGGGTTAAACGTTGGCACATGTGTGTTGCGTCAGACGGGTCATATTTTGAAGGAGATGAAATAAATTTGTCTAAAATTCAACTTTGTTTTTTTTTTTTTTTTAACATTCCCGGTACTTTCAGATCATAAGGTATACATCGCTCATCAACTGCAATAGTGTCATAACTCAATAAAACAAAGTGTCGAGAAAAACGGCTTCAAAGTTTCCAATTTACTATGCTTCCCTAAGTAAGGAGTTTCAAAAGACGCGCCCTTTCTTGTTTGAAAATAAAACAAGTAAATGGTTAAATGCCCACCGTGAGCACATCCACAGGTAAAATCCGCCAAGCAGGCGATTCTTGAATGCCTAATGGTTGAGAACGTCGAGGACTTGATGTTGGAGGTTGTGAACATCGTGAGTGAAAATTTGAGGAGCCCTTACTTATATTTAAACAGTCTTTGAAATTTGGTAATCCATTTTCGAAATCAATATTCAATAATACATCTTCACATAACATTTCGCCATTTCCAGCTCAGTGGCTTGGTGAATAAGCGATATTTTCCCATTTAGAGTTGTATCAATCAACTGATGACTCATCGACTATTAATACACGCTGAAAAATGTACTACTATAATTGATAAAGTTACACCTCCGCCCCATAAACTTATAAGAGATTCTTCTAAACCTTACAACTTCAATTTGTTACTTGGAATATTTTTTCTTTTGTCTTTCTCTTTAGCTCTTTTTACGTTGTATTTTTGAGAATAAAGTTTGGGGAAGTACCGCCGATGTCATTCTGGTAGCAACATTTTTTGAATTGAATCAACTGCATGAATTCAGCTGAAGTACCGTCTAATTTATTTGCTGACGAAATGACATTTTTGCGTTAACTTTTGCATGGCGTGGTCTCATGGCAAAGAGAAAATTTAAAAAGAAAAAGCTGATATTCTGAACAAATTAAATGCGGGAATTACATTAATGGTTAATGGTTAATGGTTGTAAAGGGTTAAGGAGTAGCCCTTTAGCACTGCGACCATATTGATCTATTGTGCACCCTATGCTGTCTATTGACTGTTAAGTATGCTTACGAATTGTACCAGCTCCTTCTGAGGGAGTGATTGAAGGTCTTCATCTGTAAGCATGAACTTCTTTAAAAACCTTTTCCTTCTATGCGTCAACCCCGGACATTCGATAATGAGATGTTCCATAGACTCCTCATCTTCGCAGCAGAATCTGCAGGTGCTGGTGTTAGTTATGCCTAATTTATGTAAGTGTTTGTTGCAGGTGAAGTGACCCGTGAGGGCGCCTGTGAGAGTGCGAATGCTCTTTTTGTTTAACGTGAGGGCCATGTTGGCTCTTTTAGCCTTGAAACTTAGGAACTTCTTGGAGTGTCTAAGACCCTCTACATTGTTCCAATGCTGATTTAATAGAGTTTTGGCCCAGTATTTTACTTTTTGTTTTAGGTTGTTTTTGTTGAATCCGAACATAGGACTAGGTCCGATGAAGTTTTCATCTGCCCCTTTTTTGGCTTGAAAGTCTGCCTTTTCGTTGCCGTCACATCCCTCATGTCCCGGTACCCAAATTAATGAAACATTGTTTTTACATTAATGCATTTATTAAAAACTTTCACCAACAATAACTCGTATTAAAATAATTAACAGTCCATATAGAAATTTTTTACACGTTCTGAATCCGGTTCAGGTAAAAGGAAAACTCTTAAGATTTCTGAGTTTCCAAAAATCGAAAGTGCGTTGTTCATTGGCTTGTGGGCGAAAAACTTACCAATTAAAATGGTTATGCTAAAAGAGAAGTCCAAGTTTTGACATGCCGAAATTCAGGAAAAGCCTGGAGGCTTCCACGCTAGCAATGGTTGGGTTGCAATCATTAAAAAGAGACCTGGAATACGATGGCTAAAGATGGAAAAATTTTCAAATGAGAGTTACTCCATTAACCCATTTTTGGAAAAATTTAACAAAACAATTATGGATTTAAGTTTAACAAAAAAGAGAGGGACCTAAGATAAGTAAGGAGATAATAACGTGCATTGCTAGTACAAATGCTGCTGGAAATCATAAAGTAAAAATAAGTAGATAATGGCTATTGGGAAGTCTTCGAATCTGCGTTCATTAAAAATTTTACTGATATGACTGTGGTCGTTATTGTAAGATTGGCTTCACAGCACATGTGTTCCAGAGCTATGTTCAGTTTTTGCCACAACAAAGAATACTGTTTCGATTAAAAATTGCTTAAATAAACAGGTAAAAATTTGCTTCGGAAAAAGCACTTCTTCTTATTGGTAATGCACCATGTCATCCCAAAGAAGGCGAGTTAAAGAGGTACTACTGTCAAATATCGGTAATACGCTTTCCTCCCAACTGAACGGCTCTAATATAGCCCATTAATCAAAACGTTATAAGGCTTACTAAATTGAATTACAAAAAATCCGTCTTAAGTCAGATTGTTCTCATGGAGAAACTATGGATGAGTCACTGCGTAATATCGATGTGAAAAGTGCAATGCTTTTATGTAGTGCATGCTCTTACTGCAATTTCAATTCAGTCATCGTTTCAAAACCTCGTTGAAAAAGCGTCTGACTAGAATTGTGACGTTATCATTCCTCTTTCGGATTTCGGATTAACGATCACAGATAGCTGTTGTTGCATCCAATACTCAATTCTTTTGCAACACTTTGCTTCGGTAAGGTGAACCATTGCTGCAAGTCTCCCCATCTGAAATCGAGCAATGGATTGTTGAACGTCATTCGGAATCCACAGCTTTAAATAAAGAATATTGTAATGAAGACGACGAAACAGTCGATGAAGGAACTAACGACGTGATGCCAAATACGAATAAAATTACATCGGAGGAGGCAATGTCAGCATTCAATATATGGTTGGATTGGGCAGAGCACAACACCCTTGGCGCGGCAGAGACTCAGAAACAGGGTGGTATCGAACAAGCGAGTGTGTGCAAAACATACCAAAATCGAAAATTTCTATAATTTCAAATGAAACTAATCGCTCTAAATTGTATTTCATTAATATAATAAAAACAAATAAACTTGGATTGCTATCAGTAAAAAAAAAAAAAACTATTTTAATTTGCATGGAAACCTCAGTATTTTGCGAAAACTTCAAAACTCCAGTTTTCATTACGTGCAAGAATCGAGTATCTACTGTATATAATAAACGATTATTATTTGCCAATTTAATCGCATCAGATTGTTATTTTGCTCTTTCAATTGATGGCGACTTAAAAATAATTGTTTAAGTAATCGAAATTTACGAACTGATGAATTTAACCTAAATACATCTCTATTAAAAATGAGTACAAAATTATTAAGTAGGCTATAAGAGCTGCAAGTACAAGTAAGTAATATTGCTGTCATCCCATGGCCACATCACATGACATTAATTTTGTTATCCACCTATGTGCTTTCTCGAAAGCGACTTGATTTTTTGAAGACGGCAACGACCTCATCCATTTGCATTGCGTATGCCAATAGTTTGAATGAAAAGAGGTAGACCAGTAACCTATCAAAATGCAATATGTACAAAATATATAGGTACATATGTAACCTAGCAACAACAACATTTTTGGCCAATCATGTTATTGCCAAAACTATTATCAGCAAATGTGCATAAATAATAGTGACAACTGCGACTATAAAATATTTCCTCTTTATGAGGTGTGGCTATTAAATAACAAAATGTGGCGAGTGAGACTGATGGCCATACATTGTGATGCTGTACTTATCCGTAAGCGAGCTATGCGGTATGGAAAAACACATTGTCTTGGCAGAAAACCTCTTAGAATTAGAATTGGAATAATGAGAAGTTTGCACTTTGCGGGAGGGAAAAAACGAAAGAAGATGGCGGGGGCTTCAAATGAATGGTGTCATAGTCGTATACAAAATGTTACGCCTTTTTCTACATACATTTTTAAAAGTTATATACAAATTAAAACATCAACCAATACAGTAGCAATTTGTAATTAGTGCCACTTAAGGTATACCAAAAATTTGTAATCAACTTTCTTTTGTAAATTTGGCGTGACATGTGAACTATTGAGAAAAAGTTTACAGTTTACAAATTATGGAAAAGGTTTTTCTAATAACAAGCGTTGTGAGTGCATTTAAGCCATGATAAATCTTCTTATGAAAACGATTACCAATTACCTTTCAAAGGTAACATGAAATTAGGTGGAGAATTTCCACATACAAGGTGGCGTAAAATGTATCGCCTTGTCGGAAGATTTTTAAAATTTTTGGAAATGGCATTGTACGTTAATCACATTTGACACTACTTCATAATATTGCCAATGTTAGCTCAGCATAAACGAGCCTATACAAGATTTTGCTTGTCATAGCGAAGTCGCAGAACACTGCATCCAGCTGGTGACGGAACGTCTACCAGAGTTTGTGGAGAAATTTCAGGTGGTGGTTCTATAAGAGTACGATTATTACCACGACTTGGTATTATGCTTTCTTACCATATAAGGATATTTTTTATTTTTTTTTTAAATTGTCAAAATTCAACGCTATTTTCGAGCCACTAGAAGAGCCACTAATTTGTGAATAATAAAGTGCGAAATTTTTATGAAAATTTGATGAAACTTTTTTTGTTAATTTACACAAAATTTTATACGAGATTTTGTAAATGGTTTTTATAGGAGAATTAACTAATATATGTTTACATAATAAAATTATTAAAATTAAAAAAGAAAGGAATAAATTGCCAAAAGTGGTTTAAAGGTTCAAATAAAGGTTTCCTTCATTCAGAATCACATTGGATGATTAATTTTGTGCTAAAATGTGGATGGACTGAATATGTTTTACAAATTTTTAGAACAAGTATGGCTTTAAGCAAATATTAGTTTGGGGAAAAAGAAATCCATTATTTTTGCGTAAAATTTTTATGCAGATGGCTTAGAACTGTTTTATGACCTATTTTTAGCTCCTGGGCAATACCACGACTACTAACATATCACCAACTTCGATTATTTCTATGATAAACATCAAAAATGCCTGAACGGAATCGACGAAACAAAAATTGCAGGTAATTAGCTCTAGATGGCTGAGTGATCTATATATCGCAAAGTTTCGTTGATCAAATTTAAGTTGTTTGCTGTTTTGCATTTTTGTTTTTAATTTGTATATGTTTTATTTTAAAACATCATCTTGGTGCGTCTTTTGAAATACCCTTTAGTTTTGACTTATGAACCTCCTTACCGCCATGTCAATGAGTAATAAAATAGTTATCTATCAAATTAATTAAATAATAAATTAAATGAAATTATTTGCGTCTTATTTTACACCTAGCTCATATTTTTCCTTCTAGACTTAAACAAAGTGTACAACAAAATGTAATGGCAATCGCGTTTCGACCACTGTGCGAGGCTTGTATGTAAAAACTATGAAATATTATTATTAAGGAAACATTAATATCAATTTATTTCTATTTATGTATGTGTGCGTATTGTTAAAAAGCAAGAACACACGTACTGTTCATTGAATGGACATTAAAGCCTTTTTTTCTTCATTTCTTTGCCAATTAGTTTTTAATTTATTTAATTTTCTTGAAATTTTTTCTCCAGGGTTTTTATTATTTCTTAATTTTTGCAATGCTTTTAAATATGGAACTGTTTTTTTTAATTTGTAACTGAAATTTTTTTTAAGTTTTCATCAATATTGTTAAATGCTCCTTAACTTTTCATTAAGATTTGTATTATTTTTAATTTAAAATTTTTACTAATTTTATTTTAACAATACATTTTTTTCGCTTGTAACTCTAATTTTTGTTTTTTAAATATTCATTCAAATTCTAAACTGTAAAATTTTCGTAAATATTTAAATAAGATTTTAATTACTGTCAATTTAAAATATGTTATTAACTTTTTTAACTTTTTTTTTAAATAATATATAAAACTTGAATTTTTTTTTAAATTTACATCAAAATTGTAACTGCAACATGTTTTTTAACTTCTCATCGAGATTTTTTTATTTTTAATTTAAAAATTGTTTGGAGTTTTTATCAAGGTTTTTATTACATATTTTTAATTGCAGAATCTTTTAAAGTTTTTCATCAAGATTTTTATTATTTTTAATTTGAAAATTTGTTGGAGTTTTTCTTGAAGACTTTTTTACATCCATATTTTTAATTGTAATTTTTTTTTAATTTTTAATCAATACTTTTTTCGTATATCTGCATATGCTATATTAAAAAATATGACATTTTGTAATTAATTCCATAAAATGTTTTTTTGCAAAACCTGTGATTTTGACTGCATTTATAAAAATAATACTTAGAAAATTATTAGAGTCTACCTTTATAAAGTCTCTTATTGCATCACACTCTTATCAACAAAAACAAAAAACAAAAAATATTTTTATAGGTACAGTTATTAAATTTTTATATAAATAATTTTAATTTTTTTTTAAATAAATTTAATTTTTTGCAACATTTTTGTTTTCATTTTAACAGAAACACTAAATATTATCTGAGTTTTTTTTCACTTTTTCTCAAATTATCGTAAATGATCTATTTCATAAATTGTACTTTCCAATGTTGCTTGGCACATTTCTTACTAATTTCGTTATTCATTTCACTTATTTCACTTTTCAACCTGGTTTCAAACCCTTTCGTTCGTTTGCCCTTTTAGTCTACAAAATTCATACAAAACTTTTCATATACTTTTGCCTTGAGTATTTTGATTTTTTACACTGACCAGCAATTCCGTTTCCGTTTCAATGCATACAACTTGGAGTTATGTACGCTTATATATTTATTTTGCCCAAATATGAAGAACTTTCCGTCTCGTTTTGTTTATCACCACAAGTTGAAGCCGATTCCGATAGTTGAATGTAAACTGCGACTTTCGACGAGCGCATCTTGCATTTTTATACCAAAAAATAGTGTTTGCATTTTCTCAAATTACGCTTTGCTACACTTCTCAGTGCTACTTTTGAGCTGTTTGTATGTATGTGCATATGTATGGGTATAATGTGCACGAATATACATAAATATGTGCGTAATGCGCAGTGGAGTAGCGCCAGAGCGGTAGAGTCATATGGAACATCGTACCCAATATTCAATAGTTTTGTGTGTATGGCTATGGGTGTGTGTATGTATGTCTAACATAAGTATGTATGTTTGTATTCCAACTTCACTTCACGTGCATCTTCAACTCATTCGCCTCCTTAAATCTCAATTGAAGAAAATCTATTACAATTTATTGTTATATAATCCATGTTATTGGTGTTGTTTTGCTATTGCTTTGGTGCTTGCACTTCGTTGCCAATGATGATGGCAAGCAAAAGTACCATTGGCTGAGATTCAGTATAAACATGACTCCCAAGTGTTTGGCGCGCACGCGCATCACACTCAATAGCGCTGAGCGCCCATCGCTCACTCTCAATTTCATTCATTTCATACGTAAGACCCCAAATTGTGTTTGTTTTTTCTTACTGTTATTTGTGCTCTTTTCTATGCGCGCCGTCTGCTGAACACTTACAGCCCAACACAACGCGCAACCGCCAAACGTTTAGTGAAGCGTTGCTTTTGCCACTGCGCTCAGGTGTTTGTTTTCTAAGTCTAATCGTTGGTTGTCGTTTTTTTTCGCTGATGTGGCGCTTAGTAAGATGCGAAAACTCATTTTTTTGTGAATTTTTTCTCACAGCTTTTATGGAATTATAGCAACGGATGCGGATATTCACCGTTAGGTTTTTATACAACATTTGTCTTAAATTCAGGTGAATACCTTTGGCGCTACTGCATCGCCTATAATGACTGCAACTTGATTAACACAAGCACTTAGAGACACGCACACCCATACACATATTAACTGTATGTATTTTTTAATAATTAGGTGTGTAACGAAATTTGCAGTTTTTAGAAGTTTTGTAATAATTAATAAATTACTTTTTACAAAACTGTGCTGTGCCGTGAGCTGTTAACTAATATTTTGGACGCGAAGCAAAATAAACTGTGGAAAATGCCAAGTTGGTCAATTGTGCGGTGGCCGGTATTGTGAGTAAATGAAGCATTGTAGGGCGCGCGTGTGGGTAACAGTTGGAAAATACTATAAAAATATTTTAACATTACAACGAAGTGTGCTTTATCGAAGAATGTGCAAACGTTTTACTCGCTGATTTAAAAGCATTTTCAATAAATACTTGCTTAGAAAATTGTTAAAAGTGTGAGCCAAGTGGCCACCCGCGCGTGTCTACCATTCGGAAGTGCACTGACTTGAAACCTGGGGTACGAAACACCAAATAATTCTTCTTCTTGATTGGCGCGATAGCCGATTACGCGATTTTGGCTGAGTTTAACAAAACGCAGTCGTTTCTTTCTCTTGCTAACCGCGCCAGTTGGAAACACCAAGTGAAGCTAAGTCCTTCGCCTCCTGATCTTTCCAACGTAGAGGCGATCTTCCTCTTTCTCTGCCTAGTGGTAGCGCATCGAATACTTTCAGAGCCGTAGCGTTTGTTTCAATTCCTCACCAAATAATAGAAAAATGTTCTCTTATGGCGATCGCTCCTCAATAGACATTGCAAACCTTCGAGTGCATTTCCGCCACGAAAATGCTTCACATAAAGAAGCATCTGCCGCTCGGAGGCATGGTTAAATTTTATATCTCCTCCCCTCCATTTGTGCAGAAAACATTAGGACGCACACCACAAATAGGAGGAGGAGCTCGGCCTAAATATCCAAAAAGGGACTTAAACGCCAAATATAGCCAAAATAATTTACTTAGAAATTCTCTTCATAATTCATTCAGTCTGTCTAATGGAAGTGTCACCGTCGTAACTTAGAAACTATTTGACCAAATCGATTCTAACAAACTGCATTGTAAGGGCTTTCTTATAAATAATAATAAATAATTGGCGCGTACACTTCTGTTAGGTGTTTGGCCGAGCTCCTCCTCCTATTTGTGGTGTGCGTCTTGATGTTGTTCCACAAATGGAGCGACCTACAGTTTCAAGACGACTCCGAACGGCAGATATTTTTATGAGGAGCTTTTTCATGGCAGAAATACACTCGGAGGTTTGCCATTGCCTGCCCAGGGGCGACCGCTATTAGAAAAATGTTTTTATTAATTTTGCTTTCACCGAGATTCGAACCAACGACTTCTCTGTGAATTCCGAATGGTAATCACGCACCAACCCATTCGGCTACGGCGGCCGCTTTTTTATACGTCGTTAAAATACTTACACCCCCCCCATCCCTTCATATAACTCCCGTTTGATGTTAATTAACTTAAAATCGCTAGAAAATAGAAGATCTATACTCTCGCTGTCTTTTGTTTTTAGTTTAATTAAAGGTGATATTGATTGTTCATCCTTATTAAACAATATTCCTTTTCATATTCCTATTAGATCTCTCCGAATCACTTACCCCTTTCACCTTAAATTACTTAACACGAATTATGCACGTAATGCCCCTCTTGCCCGCACTTTAAGAGAATTCAATGAGATCTCGAGCTCTATTCCGCTTGACTTTTCGATGTCAAGGAATGAATTGTATGAGTTCCTAAACTTTTTTTTTTGATTTATTAATTTAATTATTTGTATTAATTTAAGCTTACACTAGTTCAAAGTAGTCTGTAAAAACCTGATTATGTTTTAGACTCTTAAATAAATAAATAAATAAATAAATAAATATACTCAATAAAATCTATAGTCATCATCAAAACCTATAATGGCTTCACATCTTCGAGTCATACTCTGTATGTATTACCCTTCGAGTTTTTGCTTAACTATTACCCAAACAATTTCAATAGAGTTCACATGAGGCGACTGGAAAGAACAACAACATCCAACATTTCAATCCCATTTTGATCCCATTTGAGGCGGCCGCCGTAGCCGAATGGGTTGGTGCGTGAATTCACCATTCGGAATTCACTGAGAGGTCTTTGGTTCGAATCTCGGTGAAAGCAAAATTAATAAAAACATTTTTCTAATAGCGGTCGCCCCTCGGCAGGCAATGGCAAACCTCCGAGTGTATTTCTGCCATGAAAAAGCTCCTCATAAAAATATCTGCCGTTCGGAGTCGGCTTGAAACTGTAGGTCCCTCCATTTGTGGAACAACATCAAGACGCACACCACAAATAGGAGGAGGAGCTCGGCCAAACACCTAACAGAAGTGTACGCGCCAATTATTTATTTTTTTTTTTTTTTATCTTTTTACTCTATACTGGGGATTGCTGACCTCTTGTAAAATCCAAGGTTGACTAGTTCTTCCAAACATCCTGAGAGCTTGGGGTAGTAATGCTTTTTGGCATTTTTTTTTTCATCAAAACTGCATTCAAATGCATTCATATTAGCGGTAAATACAATTAAATGGCCAAATTCTTTTTCGGAGAAGCACCCACAAATATCAACCTTAAATGGGTGCTTAACAGTTCGTCGAAGTTGTAGATTTACAGCAGTACACCAAGACCGACGTATATAATTATTCGCCCAAACGGAAGATACAGGATCCGTGAAGATTACGTTTGCCCAATTCTGTTTCGAATTTGCCTTAACCCACGCAAGTTTTTACAATGTGCTCCGGAATTTGAGGTCTACTGCACGTAAACGTCCACGAAATATGTCTTTGGATACATTAGCACCACTTTTCCTTAAAACTACTCCAGCTTTACGCGACGATAAGTTCGGCTCTGTCGCAAACAAATTAATGATCTTCCGATTATTTAGGTTAGGTTAGGTTATGGTGGTAGTCTGTCTGTACGTCCAACTCACTTAGACCTTACAGGTCCAGTGTGATACCACTGTGTGAGACGGGAACCTTGTTTGTTTATCTTCATGAAACCATTTTGTGACTCTTATGAAGCGGAGGATTGGCCCAACCCCCACGGCAGACAGTTCTGTGAGAGTATTGAAAAAGTGTTTAGCTAGACAACCTGCTCTGATTTTAGCTAAGGCTGGACACTTGCAGATGAAGTGCTCAACTATTTCTTCCTCTTCCTTATCTCTACAGAGTCTACAATATTCATGGGAGAAAACTCATAGTCTCGAGGAATGCCTGCCAAATAGCCAATGACCGGTTGTAAAGGCAACGACCTGCGAGATATCCTCTCTTGAGAGGCTATAGTAACCTAGCTGCTACGCATGTGTCTTCGTCCCTCTATGCCCTATTGGCCTCTTCGATAATGTTATACTTAATTATTAATTTGCTCGTGGCCAAAGGTAACCCTAGTAGATAGTAGCTTTTGTAGCTATCTTACCGGCTTTACAATTTGCCACAATGGCTCTGTGCTCCGGAACACAAATACGACACTCATATCGTTTAGGGCTGCCCGGCCTTACTGTGTAATCTTTGATCTTAGTATAGCCGTATTCATTGATTTAATGGCCGCCTGGTTATCCGCGAATATATAAATACATAATGGTTTTTGTTACGGGATGCGTATTTAGATCTTCTTCCTGATCGACGCTGTAGTAATCTGGTAGATGAACGGATAGTTCCTGTCCTAATTCCTTGGAAAATACTCTATATCCAACCTTATCGTCTAGTTTGGAACCATCAGTATAGAAACATAATTCCCGCCTTCTCCATGGCCTTGGTGTCTGCCACTCTCTTCTTGACGGTATGTTCGTTTTGAGAAGTCTGTCAAATGTGAGTCTAGGAATAGAATAGTCTATTTCTTGTTCCGATTATTCAGAGTGTGCAAAATAGAAGCGTGGCCAAACCACCGATGTCTCCATAGTGCCATACTTTTAAGTCGAAGCGCCGAAGCGACGAGATTTAGTGCGAACAAATTGATTAGCATTTCTAGCGCTTTGTTTGGGTAGTGTTTAAAGCTCGAGAGATGTATTAGAGAGCTGTTCTTTGGACCTCATCCATGATTTTAGCGTAAATCGCCTTTTGAGCAGATGACTATCACGATGACATTCAAGTATTCCATACAATAAGATTGGCTTAACTACAGAAGTATAGAGGCAATGTGTAACGCGAGGTGTTAGTCCCCATTTAATATCAACCGCTTTTTTGCAAGTATTTAATGCATCGTGGCCTCCTTTAGTGTTTCCTCAATATTAGGTTTCTACGTGAGTTTCCTATCTAAAATGAGTCTTGAGTACTTGGCATTCTCTCTCAAGGAAATCCCACACCCTTAAAAACCATTGGGCAGATTATAGAAAGCCTATGTTTCCTTGTAAAGAGAATTATTTCAGTTTTTGCGGGGCATATACCGAGTCTCCTATTCTCAGTCCAGTTTCTAAGCATGGCCGTGTTAGAGCGCAGAATATCCATAAGGGTGTAAGGATATTTGCTTTTAACAGCAATTGCTAGAGTCGTGCTGCCTAATTTAGCCGTTACCTTTCTTCTAACGAGTATAGCTTCTATCAGGGAAAGAACGTGTGGTTCAACTCTAAAATCTTCTAAATCATCTACTATAGCGCTTACAGACGCAACTATAAACTGCGCAATAAACTCTAACGTGGACAGCCAAGTGGCTGCAAAAGCGATAAAATCATACTGTGTATCATCCAAAAATGTCCACGAATGCAAGGAAGCAACAAGCGAGTTCGCTCGTAACAGCAGGTTTGGTGTTTATTGGGTTCTTTGGCATAAAGACATAGAGGGAAATGAGACAGTGGATGGAATAGCTAAAGAAGACGCGAGACTTGCTGGAGATCAAATAAGTCAGATACGACACTCATATCCCTGCGCACAAATCAAAAAGAAGTAGAGGGATGCATGCTAAGAAAGCCAAAAGCTATATGGCTTAGCTGAAATAATTGCAAAAGTGCCAGGATCATGTCGTCCCCTTAGTATAACAATAGCCTATGTGCTCATAGGCTATTATTTTTTTATTGAATTTTTGCATTCTCCATCGTCGATTTTATATGTGGTCAAAATTTTGTCAAATTCTAGTTCCACAAAGTGGGTGAAAACGTCAGTCAAAAACTTATAAATATTTACAGACATAACGAGATTTGAGTGAGAGCTACTTTTGACAAAAAGTTTGAAATTCATTTTCTCAAAACATCAAAAACTTTATAGGCTATTTTAATACTAAGGGGACGATGTGTAAACACACATATGATGAAAAGCAAACTAAATCGTTAATATCGTTCGATAGAAGGAACTGCAAAACTTTAGTTGTATACTAACAACACACTGCCTAGATGCAGCACACTCTTACAAGCTAAATTTAACCTTTAACGACGTTTGCAGGAAATGCAGTGATCCGGGTACAAGAGAAACCCTCGAGTATCTTCTATGCTACTGTCCGGCTCTCTGGAAAACTAGACTGTGCTACTTGGGCTCTCTTAGCTTTGAAATGCTAGAATCAGTCCTTGAGCTGGAGGTTGAGCGACTCCTAAAATTCGCGAACAGTACGCGCATCTTGAGTGATGCATATTTGGGATTCTGATCGCTATGAACCAAAATGGTCTCTGCGTGGTTTCAGTTTTAGGTATAACCTAACCTAACCTAACTCACTGCGGCGTTTGCCTTTATATTGTTGAAGGCGCCTTGAGTGTCTACAAAAGCAACCAAGGCAAAATAGAGTCGCGTAGAAAGAATAACAAAGAAAACGTTTTTGCAGAACGATTTATCTTTTGCCTCAAAATAGGCCTCAGTCTCAGCGATAACCTGTGCAGTGTAAAATTAAAACTCTAAATTCTTTTTGATCCATTGTTTTGAAAATAACAAAAGTAGCGTCATTCTTAGCAAAATAGTTCACGAACTAATGAATATCATGAAATTTTAGCAGCTGTCTTCTTAAGCTTAGTACTAACTGAAAAAGATGTGAATGCAATAAAACTAGTGCCCTTTTGGCTAGATTGTAAAAAGTGGTGTTTTGGCGGTAGCGAAAGGTAATGCAAAGCTTGCTGCAATTGATTACTGTACTGAAAACTGGATTGACTCTTCACCTGATCCGTCAAATTTCTACCCGCATGTAAATGTAATGCGTGGAATTACTAATTTCAGTTTTAAATTTGTATGGGCTATTTAACCCTCTATTATTGGCTGCCGCAGTAGCCGAGTGGGTTGGTTCATGAATAGTATTCGGAAGTGCCTATCTTCGAATCTCCGGGCACGCAAACAATGGTATATTTCAGCCATGAAGAAGTTCCTAATAAAAAACCGGCTGAAAGGTCCCTCCATTTGAGGAACAACATCAAAACGCACACCACAAATAGATGGAGAAGCTGGGCCAAACAACAAATAGAGGGTATAGGGTGAAGGAAAAAAAAAATCCATTATTTTTATTTTTTTTTTTGTGCAAATGGTTTGAAACTATTTTATGGTCGATGGGATGGACATATCGGCCAACTTCGATTAGTTCTGTGATTTTATCGATATTTTCTTCAACATCGAAAATGCCTGAACGGAGTCGACGAAACCAGAATAGCACATAATTTGCTGTTAGAGTATCGGCACCATGAACGTCATTCACAATTTCAGCAGTATGGCTTGCATTTTTGCCTTGATCAATAAAAAACTGTAAAATGTACCGAATTTTCTCTTCGTTGACTTGCTTTAATTCTCAACTGAGAAGCAAACAAATTTTTTAGTGTTAAATGTCACCTTGACAAGGAGCGCAAACCTTAAATTGTTTGATCGATACTTAACGAGATATCGATCACTGTAGCCATCTATCGAGAAAATAATGGATTTATTTTCCCCCCAAACTGCAATTGCCAAACCCCTTTACTCCCATTTTAATGAAATTCTCATAAATGGCGTTTTCGTTACGTTTATTTTTTTAAATTCGAAAATTATATTTTAATTTTGAAGTACATAAAAGTATTTCGAATTTCTTAACAAACATTCAACTGTCATCAAAGTTAATTGCATTAGTCATACCAATTAATTTCAGTCCGGAATCTAGCATTTAATTTAATAAACCATCATCATCAATCCAGGCATTGAACGTTCCATTACATCCTTATAAGTTTCTTCCCGTAATGAAGCGCGTAGATAAGGCCAAAATAATGGATGACCCCATTTGATGTAAGTGCTCTTCGCAAGCCACATCTGTACGTCTTCATCCAAGCTTTCGATGCGATCTATGTCATTGTAGATTATGACTATCAAATGCTTACACATTAAGGATAATACAGATATGTGCGCCTTGCGGACTTTTTTGTCTGACCACATTTTCAGAAAATTTTTCGAAAGCACCACCATTGTACGCTGCGATTCACCCACTGAACGTTTAATTTGCTTTGTAAAAGATTCTCCAATAATCCAATCACGTTTAGGCAGGCACAACTTATATTTGATAGGACCATGCTCAAGTTCTGCTACCAACTGCTTAGTGATGAAAGGTTCGTCAAGCTGTGTATAGAAGACAAATGTATCGTATTTTTTATTGGAAGAACGCACAACGCTTCTTTTGTATTGCTCATAAATTCGTGCACAAACTATGCTCACGATTTGTATTACTATCAGTATTACGACAAAGTGGACCAAACAATTGCTTTCAATTGGACACATTTGGTTGTCGGATACATTCTTCATAAATCTGAGACTTATTTCCGATGATTTTACAATGCAACGCATGTGGCCCATATCTTGTTCAGCGAATTTCGGTCGTTCTGCTACATTTTTTGCAAACTCCACCAATGGCTTTGCCTCACAATCACAGATCCATGGGTTGTGAGCGAGGTAAACTGTCTGTAGCCTAGTGCTACTATTGAGGAAATCCACAAGACTCGCATTGAGTCGCTGCAACTGGTTGTGTCGTACATCCAAGTACTGCAATTTGTTCGGTAAGTTACCAACTTCGATGCTTTGCAATTGATTTCCGGGCGCTTGCAGTGCTAGGACATCAGCATATCCAGTTGTAGTGTTAAGGGGTAGCTTCGTAAGTTTATTATGCGCCACATTTAGCACGATGCCTTTGAGTATGGGTAAGTGTGGTAATTTTGGCAGATGCGACATGTTGCTGTGCGAACAGTTCATGAAAAGTATCAGATCAAAAGGACGCACCAAACACTCGCAGTTATTCGGACATAGTTTCATTTGCGTAAATTCTTCATCCAGTGGGCAAAATAGCTCCGTTAAGCTGAGATCCATTACACCTTTCCCCTTCAGCGTTGAGGGACCCACACACTTTAAATTATTTGCAATGATTTTAATTTTAGTCAACTTTTTAGAATCGCCGAACATAAATTTTAAAAAGCGGAATAGTACGCAATCGCAGTAGATTGGATTGCTATTTAGATCGATGAGAATTGCTTTAGCATCGTTGAATAAAATAAAGTTCTTGATGGTTTTAAAGTCGATTTGCTCTATGAGATTATGCGTGAGATTAACTTCAAGCCCATTTCTGCTGATGAAACGCAGGTCGTGATCTGCGAAGGCATGGATTTTGTTATAGCTGAGATCGAGCTTGCGTAGCGCGAGCAGCTGTGCCCTCCAGTCCTTGTGCAGATACTTTATACTGTTATTGCGGAGATTAAGTTTTTCGAGCTTAAATAAATATCGGAAGGGCGAGCTGGTATAATCAATAAGGCCACTGGCGTTGGCGAGGCCGATTTGATTATTTTCTAATTGCAGTGATTTCAAGTTGGTTGTATCACGGAAAGCGTTGAAGTTGATGTTGATCAAGTTATTGTTGTTCAGATACAAATGCTCGAGATTGGATAATGGGCTGAATAGCTCACTGGAAAAAAGAAAAAAAAAAGAAATGAATTAATTCACATTCTAAATATATTGAACTTTGTGTTAGTTGTAGTTTAGCAAAGACCTACCTTGATATCTCGACGAGTTGATTGTGTGATAATTTCAGCACGCGCAGATGTTTTGTGTTTTGGAAGAGTGTGTCCGGTAGTGATTGCAATCGATTGAGTGACAAGTCAAGACTTAGGAGCTTCTGTTGATCGTTGAGCAAGTTTTTCGGCAATGTTGTCAGCAGATTCTTGTTCATGTTAAGGCTAGTAATTTTAGTTGAATTTTTAAACAGATCCATATGTAGGGTTTCCAAGCCACAGCTGATGTGCACTGCCTCCAAAATTGGCAAATTCGCGAATAGTCCTGTTGGCAGACTTTTCAGTTGTACTTTGTTGTTCTTGAGCTTGAATACTGTGAGTTGCTCGTTTGCCGCAAATAGTCCCACGGGCAATTCGTGAATTCGATTCCTATTTAGGTTTAAGCTCGTCATATTGCTGAGTAGTGAGAACACATCATGTTCCAAACTCTCAATTTCATTAGATTTCAGATCTAATACAGTTAGAGTGTTGACGCCACGAAAAACTTCCTTATTAAGTTGACGCAAATTATTTTTCCGTAAATTGAGATGCTCAAGTTTATGTTGATTTTTAAATACGCCATTTGGTAGGTGTTCCAAAAAGTTGTTGCCCAGATCCAGATATTCTAAATTTGGTAATGGTTCTAAAAAGCGTTCGCTCAAAGTACGATTTTTAGCGCGCAGTTCCAACCAAATGAGGTTACTTGGGTTACGAACTAAATAATCTGCCGAGTTTTTCAGTGGTTTCGAATTTAGCTTCAAATTTTGCAAATACCCCAGACCACTTAGATGATACTTCGTTATGTTGGCGCTATGCTCGTCAGTGGCGTACGTAAGGTAAACGACTTTTGGTATACCAAAGTGCGTAAGTAGCTCTACTATTGGTTTACTTTCCGGTAAGGGACAATGTTTAATATGTACGATTCTACTATCACCAATTTTCATAGATGGTAAACTCTCATATTCGTTCGCTTTAGTGTTGTTACATTCGATCCTTACATATTTTCCTGGTTTGATGTATATTTCGAACTTGCCACGGGATTTGGGTGCGACGCACTCGAGTATAAAACGTTTTGATAGCCTTGATATTAATGAGCATTGACAGAAAGAGTTGGTGTTTAGCGCTTTGCAATCCTCCATTGTAAAGTTGCCGTTGACGTATGAGACTTGTACAGCGAACAATAAAACGAAGAAATAGAAAACACACCTCGGTGGTTTAAAATGTACAAATCGCTCTAGATAGTCCATGCTGGTGAGATATCTCGGTATTTCTCGCTTTGATAGTTGTGTTATCCTCGTAAAAAGATTTTAAACTAATTTCAGTAGCAGCTTGTATGACGTATTTATACCCTGATTCGCACATACCGCAGTTATCTCAGTTATCCTTTCTCTCTACCTACGCAAGGTTTGCTAGACGTATGTATGTATGTTTGCACATATGTCACTGCGTATAGAAAATTAAGGAAAATCCCACTATTATGATTCCAAATTTTCTAAGGCTCTTAGGCGGTTTTCCCAAATGTTTATAACCTTCTTTGAAACAAACTTTGGTTTCTGTGAAGGGAATAGTTAACATCTGTTAAATAATGGGGCTTTTCCAACATATGGATTTCTTTATAGCGGAATTTTTAATGTCTTTTAAGGGATAAATATTTGTCCTAGCCGTAATCAAAAGAAAAAAAAGCAACACAAACGAAATTAGTTGTCAGTGACTGGGAAATCTATTGAAGGCCAGTTTTTATAGTTTTGTGTGCTAATTGTCAAAATTTCCAAAATATAAACAATCAAACAAAACAACAACAAAGAAGCAGGTCACTTCGCTAATCACAAAATTAACTGCTCTAGTTCAACCACCTTGAATGAGTTTGACTTCGTAATAGGTTAGGTGGGTTAGGTTATGGTGGTAGTCGGACCGTACGACCAACTCACTTAGACCTTGAAGGTCCATTGTGATACCACTTTGCGATACGGGAACTTTGTTTGTTTGTTTGTTGTTCATGAAACCATTTTGTAGCTCTTAGGAAGCGCAGGACTGGTCCCATCCCCACGCCGGACAGTTCTGTAAGAGAACCGAAAAGTATTCACTTATACAACCTGCACTGTTTTAGTTAAGGCTGGACAACTACAAAGTAAGCGCTCAACTGGTTCTTTCTCTTCTTCATCTCTTCAACTTCTACAATATTCATGGGAGAAAACTTCTAGTCTCAACGAATGCCTGCTATGTAGCCAATGACCGCTTATACAGGCCATGACCTTCGAGATATCCTCTATTTAGAGGTTAAGCAGTTCCTATATCTTTTTCTTGTTTATTTGTGGCCACAGTTGCCTAGCTGTGTCTTCATCTCTAATATCGACCGCTTTTTTGCAAGTATTTAATGCAGCGTTGGCCTTCTCTACTTTTTCCTCAATATTAGGTTTCTATATAGGTGAGTTTCCTATCTAAAATGAATCTTAAGTACTAGACATTCTCTCTCAAGGAAATCTGCACACCCCTAAAAACCAGCGGGCAGATTATAGAAGGCCTATGTTTCCTTGTAAACAGAATTATTTCAGTCCAGCTTCTAAGCGTGACCATGTTGGAGCGCAGAATATCCATAAGGGTGTTAGGATATTTGCCAATAACAGCAATTGCTAGATCATCTGTGTAAGCAGTGACGTGGCAACCCCCTCTCGCAGAGTCAGTAATAAACACTTTCCGATCATATAAAAAAATGCGGAATTTACATATAAAAAATGCGTAATTGGGAATTTTTCTGAAATCACTCTACCAAATTTGATAAACGCATTCCGTTTGAGCTGATTAAGCATTATAATATTGCAGTCGGCTAGCAAGCACGTTAAGCTCCCACGTAGCAGGTTTTTCTTTACCATTCGTTCAAATCTCTATGCTAGGAATAAAGTTTAATGTTTCATGTTTTAGAGAAAACGGGAATATTTTGTCCTGGTTTGGTATTATGATGCTATCATAAGAAAATTTATAACCTTTTGCTTTTGAAACTCAGAAGGTTAATGTTGATAAAGAAACAATAATTTTTCTGACCAATTGTTTTTATAACTGATATTTATTGATAAAAGTTGCAATATCTCCGTACAGCGAAAATTTTTATTTCATTTATTTTTATTTATTTTAAGAAAAAAAGTCTGAGAGAACCAATTTAGTTCCATTTTAGAATTTGTAGATTCAAAATTCCCCTGCATCACTACACAGACAAAGGTAAAAACAAATGTTTCTTGCCATATTCCTCATCTTCTCTAAGCGGGGATAAAGTTTTTGCTTATGGAGAAGTTGATGAGGATGACTAATCAAAATTTCACAAGATTAAAAAATAAAGCTCGATTTAAATTGTTAAGGTCAAATGCGCCATTGTCTCTTATTTTGTGAATTGAACGGTGTATGCATATTTCTAACTCTTCCATTAGCGCTTACATTAATAATGAGTGCAAAGCATGAACTTTTTGTAAAGATTTCTTTGCCTCAAATTCACTTGTTATACTTACAAAAGACCTGACTAAACGCATTTATATAACATATACACTGGCATACACATATGTACATATGTATGTTTCCACCGAGTGGTCCAATCACAAGTATCTTTTTAAAAATCAAATAAAAATAATAAAACTCAGTTTTTTTGGTACTTGGATTTATTAGGAATAACAAATATTTTTGAAAGAACTTCAGTGGCGCATTGACGTTATTGACAGGTTCTAGGTCTTTTTCAGGATCGCTGGATTGTTCACATAACCAGATCCTTAACGACGTCTTTATAAATATGTATAGCGGGGTAAATTTGCTGCTCCGAGGCAGCCAATTAGCACCACCAAGACAGCCAATAATGCAATTACCGAGGCTAGTGCGGAAAATATCTATTGTTTGATGGGATGTCACATAGCTGTCTAAGGTGATCTATTTTTTAGACTTAAAATTACCCATCGTAATCGGTCGTATCTTTTATTTAAGCTCGTAAAATTTTACAAAAAACAAAAATAGTCACTTTTCAGATTTTTTTTGTTAACATAGCGGCAGACGATTTTACAATCCATAATTATGAGTGGATAGAATCAATAGGCAGATACCATGAGAATCTCTTCAATTGCGTCCATAGAAGTCCTTCTGGAACTCAAAACTCTTCACATTCATATTCAGACCCTCGCGTAGAGGGATATCCTGCATGTTCTTGGTACCAACATCGGCGCTGAAGGGTACCTGAGTAATAGGATGATCGACAATCTTGCGAATCAATATCGTGAAATCGTAATCCCCAGAGATAGTATTCAATCAAAATTTAGGTTTATAAAAAGACTCAACACAGAAATTAGTTACAAAAATAATTGGGTGGGTGTATCTGAAACATACAGGAAAAGCCAATTTATGACAGCCAGCTGCGCAGATGGGTTTGTTATTGAAGAAGTTACTGGAAATGTTGCATATGGGTCGATAATAAAGTACTCTAAATCCATGGAAAAATAGATGCCCATATTTGAGGGTGAAATACAAGGCATTTAATAACTATAGCACAGGGTCTTATTAACGACTCTTGACAATTTATATGTTTCGTATTTAATTTTAATAATCTATTTGGGAAAATTTTGAAAGTTTCGAACTTTGTGCAAAGCCAAAAAAATCAACAAATTTTCATCGAAATTTCAAGTATGCATTTTATATTCCATTGAATTTTCGACGTTCTTTTTTATATTTATATGGATGAAAACATCCAATACCGACAGTAAAATCAATGCGATTTTCGAGCTACATAAACTTGCCCTGCATTATATCAAAATGAGTGGGTTAAATCTCCGCATACACGAAAATTTGCTAAAAATGCTCATTAAAAGTTCTAAAATATGGTTAAATGTGTTTTTAAATTTGCACAAAGTTTTAAACCTGTATTTATGTACATGGTTTTGGTAGGAGAATGAACTGAACACAGTCAAATTATTCAAATTAAATAAGAGGAAAGCAAATTAATTCTCCAAACTTGTCAATAAGTCCCAGTGCTTTAGTTATTAAACGCACTGTGGCTAATCAAGTTTGGATTATTTGCGTGCCGGGCCATATTTGCATTAAAGTAAATGAGATTGCTGATAAACTCTCAAAGAAAGGAGCATCAACTCCTCTTATACATAGTTTCAGCGACTGGATCAAAGGACCACTGCCCATATTAATAACAGAAGGGGAAGAAGTTCATAGGTACCTATACCGTGCCAGTTTACGAGTTTTAAAGTACTCTAAAGCACTACTTGATCCGTATACCCGAAAATGCTATCAGAATTTCATGAGCCTGCCCAACTTAAGAATTATCACAGGTTTCTGATAGGGAAATGCACACGGAGCTATCATTTAAAAAAACTGCAAAGGAATTCGTTTGAAATATGCCTACAGAACAGAGCCAACAAACATAGCTAAAAGTCTTCTAAGCAGCTTAGGCAAGATTTTTGGAAAAAATTATTGAAAATAAAAATCTCTGTTCATAGACACATTTAAGATTATACCAAACGAACATTTTGGATTTCGGCGACATCAGGCGCTATGTTCCACACTGGAATTCTAGGAATTTATGATGATGATGATGATGGCATGGCTCATCAGATTAAAAGAATCTATATAACCACGTCAAGTCTAATTTCGATCACAAGAAATCAACCGGCTTACTGGTTCTTGACGTTGAGAAAGCTTTTGATTCGGTATTTTACGAAGTTAGCCAATCGTTCATATACAGAAAACATTGGCATATTTTATCCGCATGGAATTGGTAATGAAATTGTAGCGAAACTTGAAGGTGCAATACAAAACATGACAGACTATTTGTGTGCTTGGAAAATAAAATTACGCATTGGTAAGACGCAAGCTATCTTTTTCACTAGAAAAGGAAGCCTCAGCCTGTTACCAACTACACGTTTCAAAGTAGGTAGGTATGATATCCCATGGGCCTATACTATATTCTTCGGGTGATTTTATTTAAAAAAATTTCGTTTTGCGATCACGTAAAGTGCATACAAGAGAAAGTAAATTTGGCGTTTAAAATGTTGCATCTTTGAATGAATAGACGCGCAACATAAGCGTAAACTAGTAACTTACATAAACTAGTAACTTACAAGTCAGTATTTCAGTCATTAATATTATATTCCTTTCTAGCCTGGAGTATTATCGCAAAGTCGCATGTTGAAAAAATGCAAATCCTGCCAAAATAAGGAACTCAGAACGATGTTACGACTCGAACGGGAGTTTTTCACCAGAAAGCTTCAAAACGAGTTAAAAACTAAGATTGTGCCAGATCAAATACAAAATTTGACTGAAAGATTTAAATTGCGTTACTTTGAATAGTAATTTAGGCCGTGTTACTTACTACTACATGGCGGCCGCCGTAGCCAAATGGGTTGGTTAGTGACTACGATTCGGAATTCACAGAGAGAACGTAGGTTCGAATCTCGATGAAACACCAAATTAAGAAAAATATTTTTCTAATAGCGGTCGCCCCTCGGCAGGCAATGGCAAACCTCCGAGTATATTTCTGCCATGAAAAAGCTCCTCATAAAAATATCTGCCGTTCGGAGTCGGCTTGAAACTGTAGGTCCCTCCATTTGTGGAACAACATCAAGACGCACACCACAAATAGGAAGAGGAGCTCTGCCAAACACCCAAAAAGGGTGTACGCGCCAATTATATATATATATACGACCAGCAGCGCCAAACATACGCTAAAAGAAAAACTGTTTTTAGAAGAGAAATAGAAATAAATATAAAAAAAAGGAATTCACCACACAAAAAATTATGTGCAGCATCGTACACGTGGTAGAAGTGAAACTTCTGTGTGTGAATGAGTGTGAATAAGAGAGAGAGAGAGAGCGAAAGAGCGAGAGAGGAAGAGAAGGAGACAGGGATAATTTTAAAAGAAATACAACAGTATAAAATTTGTGTAACCGAAATTCGGTTTTATTAACTATATATGCATTATGCTATCATCTGTTGGTGATTCAATTGGTAATACTGATATAATTGGTTTGTGATAGCTGAAATATGAAATATATTTACGTGATTCAATATTTTCTAGATAACGTGTGAAAATTGCATCTAGTGTAGTTCCGGATTTTGTTGTTGATTGTTTAGGGTTATTGTTTATCTGCAAACCGAATGTTTCTCGAAGAAATTGAATCAACGAGAAAGAATCATTGGATCCGAAATTTATGTTGAAATCTCCCCCCGAGAATCAATGGAATTTTGTCTTCGCCTCTTCCAAGTGCATTTGCACCTGCATGGCTATAAACCAGTAGTGAGCGGTGAATGAAATATATTATGTCATCAAGATTTTGGTTCGATGAGATATACATAGATGGCGGCTATGACAATAGTTTTTCCATTCAGCGTTTGCCATTCTGCAATGCAAACATCGCCAACTGGTATGACTGTTGATGAATATGACTGAGACTGCCTTGCAGTCATTTCCATGTTTGGTGTGACAATATTTACGCTATCATCTTGATTGTGGTAGATTGCCACACCACCAGCTCTAACATTTAGTCGCTTATAATTGATGACGCAATTGAAATTTGGTATACTAATATCCTCGATATCGTTTAACCAAGTTTCGGATAAAAGCACTATACTCGATTTGCGGATGACAGAGTCTGTTAAATCTGCGGAATGTGCTCCTAGGCTCTGACAATTAAGAGTATATACAGATAGACAGTGTTTATCCACAGTTTCCAGTCTATTTAACGATAGTCTCCGGAATTCATCTTGTAAATGAGACATACTGACTGATGCTCGTCGACCATGGTAGAATCTAAAATCATTTCCGTTCGTTATAATCCACAAGCCTTCAATACAAGTGACTCGTGATAAAGCAATGTAAACTAATGATTGCGAATGTTTTTTATCATATTCGTAAACAACTTCAGAATACGTGCTTCCCTGAGACTTGTGAATGGTCGTCGCACAAGCACAAACTAATAGTAAATGTGATCGTTTAGCGTTAATCGTTTTCTTGTTGTTAAGCGGGATTGTCGCGTAACATTGTGATGTATAGCTCTCCTTCTCTTTCTCTCTATGTTATATATCTGTATACTCTGTCTTATAACGAAACCTATGTCTTAGGTATAGAAAATGTATAGCTCTCTTTCTCCTTCGCTCTACGTTGTATCTTTTTTCTCTCGCGTAACGAAATCTCTAAACGTTACATTTTTTCCAATTCACTCTCCAGTCTCGCTCAAATATCAGACCGCGGCTAAAGAAGTTTCACTTCAAAAATTGCACGCATTGTTTATTAGTACTTAAACTTTATAATATACATACATAATATACAATACATTTTATTTTAATTCTTCTTTACAAAAATTAGTATACAAAAAATCACCTGACCCAAAGTCCAATGAAAAAAAAAGTTGCTCCACGGTCTGCATTATTTCTCCTTGAAATGGATCTGTAAAAACTAAAAAAATTTATCTAAAATAAAGTTGTAGTTAAAGTTTGTCGAGCCGGATTTTTGAATTTCGAAAAACTTTACAATTTAGAGTATTTAAAAAAAAAGTATGCGTTTTACGTCATAATTGTCACACTTTAATTATGTTTATACATTTTTTAATAAAAATATAAAAAAATCCGGCTCTACAGACTATAGAGTAAACAATTTCGCATATTAAAAAAAAACCACATCAAAAAATATTATCAAAAAATGTATGTATGTATGAGTTATTATGCAGACCGTGCCGGAAGAAGTAGTTTCGAGAAAAACGAGTTTTAACTTTCAAGTGCATTTCGCTCGAGGTCGCGCGCATTTAAGGCAAGAACTTAAACTGAATTTTTATAAACCTTAGCATATCGACCCAACACATACTCTCATAATGTTTTATAGATGTCGCTATACATACTTTAGAATAACAAAAGAACCGACAGGCTGAAAGGCTCCGAAAATAACGGCCAGCTGCTTCAAACGAAGGACAGCTGCCTGTGCGCATCAAACTCTCGTTGGGCAGCTACATTTCGACCATAACTTTGTATCTATGGGGAATTTTTCCAATCGACTTCCACAAAAATACGCCCAAAACTATAAATAATAATAATCTGTAAAACAAAAAATCGATTTTTTGAGAATTCTGGACGTATGTAAACCTTGAAATGTGTACAGATTAGCACTAGCTTGTAAGATGTAAAGCGGAGGTTTTTCATAGTCCGTCGAAAAAATCCAACATCTGCTAGAAATTTTTAAGCATATTTTATAGGCGATAACGTAAATGTTGTAACGTTTTTCTACTCAACAAACTTTCTCGTTCTCTCTCTCCGAACAGAGCTTAAAGTCGCTGTACCCAGATAATAATAATAAAAATAACTACAATATAATAAAATTTTATAACAACTGCACAGTTAACAATACATATTTATGTACTTCACATACTATGAAAGTCCAATTTTATTCAGGCGCGAAATTTTGAGCGATTACACTGGTCAAAATAACATAATATATGATTAAAAGGCGCGCCGGCCTTTGGATCACCCGGTATGAAGTGATGACGATACAGTAAGCCATGGTTGTTATGTTGCAATTGTTGGGAAATTTTGATGATAGCTTTGATTGAACGGAAGTTATACATATATTATAGCTGCAGGTACTAAACGATTACGTATCTATTATTACACACCTGATCAGCTTACCATTCATACATAAAGCACGTCTGATATTTTTCCTACTGTTAATTGCATTATTCGAAAGATATTAAAAAACGCCGGGAAATGTAATAATTTCATAGCAATTATTCAGTTCATCCATAGATGCAAAGCAAATCGGATAAAACGTCACCAACCACACTTTTAACACAAACGAAAATATGTTTTTAGTTAATTGCATTTACTGCACTCAATCACTCTCACGAGTGACGCCTGTTAGAGATCCAAGAAACTAATTGATAGCAAACGCGAAAATGCAGTGAAATCAAATACGAGTGCTTTTGTGCTTTGCTGTAACAAATGAAAAGTTGCTGGTCATTGCGAGGGTCAATAGCGGCTGAGAAGCATATTTTGTGCATTCCAATATTCATCGCTGCCTCTTCTGTTACGTTTTTAACAATGCTTTCGGCAACGAGGTAATATGGTTTTAATAGCTCACTGATATTTTGGTTTCGGCTAAAATATATTGCGCTCTTAATTATTGAGACCAATTGAACGATGGCATGTAGAGATGTAATATGAAAGAAAATATTCAACAAATGCTGTTATTGACATATAAATTATGTAACATCAGCGTTTTGTTTCACTCTCGCCACAAGTATGTTTGTATGTGTATACGGGTATGTAGCCATGAAAAAGAAATATCATACTTTGGAAGTGCAATGAAGTTACACTGGCATGCCGCGGAAAGGCAAACGCCCACAAATAATTGCATATACGAGTATGTGCACCTACATACATTTACGTACATTTATACATCATTGCATTTTACTTGAATTTTTGATTTCATTTTATTTTTGCAACAACTTACAACAACAGGCATACATTACAATTTTCATTTTGACCTTCGTTTCCGCCACTTTACGCTACACTTGGTGGATTTTGCAGAGGTTTCCATTGCCAGTTGGCCCAGGGAATGCACTCTTTCAGCAGATGCATATAGGCCATGCCTTTCAAACAGTCCTTCTCCTCAGCGAGCTCATTCAAAGTTTCACAATACCAATACTTGGCCGGATCGAAGTGATGGGGGTAAGTTTGACCGATTTCCTCAAGCTCACGACAAGCCGAACGTCCTGCTTCCGCTGAGACGGTCACCACAGACACAGCTACGAGCAGCGCGAAAGAAATAACTGTAAATGATTGGGTGAGATGAAAAGTTGAAAGCTTCGTTATTAAAAATTTAAGTTAATATTATAAACTACTCTACTGTGAAATATTGCAGTAGAAGAGCTTAAGAGCTTTTGTTTTATGCGAATGTGCAACTCATACGTACCGAACCTCATTCTTGGTTTTAGGAAGGACATCTACGAGAATGTACTGACTTTTTTGATAAACTAAAAAGTGATGCTTATTTGTGCGCACCAAACAGCTTTTATATGAGCGAAAACTGCAGTTCAGTTTATAATTTGAAACTTAATTAAAAAAAGCAAGTAACAAATTAAGTTAAAAAGCATCTATAGATTCCAGTAATGTATTTGATGTCGAAACACATGTTGATCAATTAGCAAACATTTTTATTGAATTGCTATCAGTTCTATCAATTTCTTGCGGTGTTTCAAATAAAAGATAGTCGAGTGTGAGTAAGCTATGACTCAGGCAAGTGCTTAAGTCATTAAGGTCGCTCATTGTAAGAAATATATCTTGAGAAAGTATAGATTTCGGCATCCACCACGCTCGACATAGAAACTTTGATTCGGTTTCGGTCAAAAATTACAAAGTTTTGGCCGAATATTTCATTCATTTTCTTCAACAAAAATTTTACAAACTTTCGGTTTTTTTTTAATTTTTACATACCGTCATCAAGTTCAACATTTTTTATTAGAAGGGGATTAGTGATGAGTTTTTCAGTACTACAGGTTAATTCTATATAGACAAACGTTGCCGCCTGCTCAGCATATACTCGTACAGTTTTTTTTCCTTGTTCAGTCTTGCGTTGGTTTCGTTAATCTATTTTAATTTCTGACAGGGTAGGTGATTAGACTGCCGCTACCAGTCCTAAGTAGTGGGAATGCCCACCTGTCGCTGCTTAGGAACAACGCTTTCTTACTGCTAGGAGCGCCATCTGTATTTCACATTTTTGTGGTAGAAGGATCGCACAGATGGTTGAGGACTTCGCTAAATTTCGGCGATCGCTCGCTTCCTCTTGCCGGCGCCACTTATTTTGCTTGTTTTGGCAGTCACAATGCAAATAATAGGCTAAATAGAGAAAGGATAAGTTTTTGGGGTTGAAAAATGATTTTTTTTCAGTTTTTTTTTAGAAACAGGGAAAGTAGGTAAATTTGGAAAAGTGCTTTACATGGGATTCGAAACCACAACCTCGGGAATGGCGGCTAGTGCATTTACGCTAGACTACCGAGGCCGCAAATACTCGTACAGTTGCGTAGACTTAATTACCAACGCCATTTTTTTTCGGTTTAGTCGACTCTTATAATGAATACACGAAATTTTTTTTATGAAGAAAAGGCGCAACACCTTGAACGAAAAAGTGTTCCAAAATCAGCGAGCAACTTGAAATTTGCACTTTGTTACACCAAAACTCACAAATTTAGTTTTGAATTCTGATTAAAAATTTATAAATTTTTATTAAAATTTGTCGAATTTATGTAATTTTTTTACTAAATTTGAAACTTAGCTTTATATGATATTTGTTGTAGAATGTATTATATTTTTATAAAAGGTCAATAAAAAAAAAATAAAGGCAAAATGGTCCAGTAACCGAGCCTCCAAAATATATTTTATATACTAATTTATAAAGCATAAATTTAATAATAATAATAATAAAAGAAAACTAGTAACAAATTAGGTACATGGAAAAGTTGGCTTATTTCATGACTTCCGAATGGAATTTATCGTGCACAACTGTACTTGCTTTAAATCAACACAAAAAAGGTTTATATTATAATTTGAAGCAACTAGCGGAGAATAATTCTTTCGACAGTTGAGCTCCTTGGGCAACCAGGGAAGAGATACGATCAAACCACAGTCAGTTCTACCATGTCGAAGCAACCCGGATATATTATATAAATAAATATATTCGGCCAAGGACTGACACTCAGTATTTCCCAAATATGTATGGGATTTTTAGTACTAGAAATGTGGCCGTGTTACTTTTTAACGTATCGCTTTAAGAGAGAATGTGGTTCATGCAACACGTGAAATGCACTTTCTGCAGGACGTTAATTTGGAAAAACCTTTGGGCCACGGATTGAGTCGCGTGCCGTGATTTATCATGGACCTGACCCGTTAGGCTTTTAACAGTCAAGAAGATCCAATCTGTGGAGTTGAAGTTGTCTTGAAAAAAATATATATTTTGAAGTAAACCAAACAAAATAAATGAAAAAATTAGGCATACGAGTCCTTTTGAAATGTCCATGGTCTGCCACTGAAATGTTTGTCTGCCCACGGCTTCAAAGCAACCTCCAGAATACTTTCCCGATAATATTTCTCATTTACCTTGACCCCAGGTTCGATGAAAACGATTGGAGAGCGCCTATCTGCGGTTACAGCGGCCCAAACCATTACCTGTGGCGGGTGCTGCCTCTTGGTGGTCATTCGATTCTCAAATTCTCGTATAAACGGTCGGTCACACCCTATAGTTTTGGAGTTTACGAATTGCTCAGTTTGAAAAATTTTCTCATCGGAAAACACAACGTTCAGAAATGGACCGCTTTCGGCCAAGCGAAGCAACTCCATCGCTCTCTCAAATCTGAGTTGTTGCTATTTTGGTGTGAGATCATGCGCTTTTTAGATCTTGTAAGGCTTGACTTTGAGATTATTTTTCAGTATGCGGCGGATGCCACGGTCAGATATTTTCAGTTGCTCCGTGCATCAGCAGCGCGAGCGGTCTGAAGTTGGTTACACTTCGAGTGCCGGACCCTGTATGTTTTAAGTAGTTATGAAACTGTAGGTGAAGGATTTACTTAACGCGTAGATCAAGCTAATGTTAGAGTTCGACTGGAGTGTCTCAACAAATGAGGATAGTGGTGGCGATGAAGCGGACATACCGAAAGGTTTTGAGAGCAATCTAAGAAGTAGGAAAAATACGAAAAAAACATTAAGATGAGACTTCTGAAATGAGCACTCTACAGAAGAATTTACGCCCAAAGAAGAGGAAATTGGTTGCGCTTATAAAAAAATTAGCATAACATGAATAAACATAAATTAAAAATAAATATACAAATAAAAATATCTTAAATGGGGATCGAATCAATTTGAAGCTCCATAAAGTATTATACTTCCAAAGATTGCACCACTTTAGAAATATCGATGTTTTTAACTTCATCTTGCACCAATTTGTTTGGCCTTGAATAGTCTTCAAAATATCCAGCTAGCAGTTACTTATTTCGTACTAATTATACATAGCAGGTTGATCAGACAGTTTTAGGAACAACCACTAGAACACGCTCTAAGGCAACTGATTTGAGTTCTGTTTTTTTTGTTAGATTGCCACATTGTTAGATTCCTACTACAATTTTATTGCCATTGCTTGACATTTGTAAAAGTTACGCCGCCTTGCGTAAATCTACATCTTTCGATTTGCCTCGCACATCTTTTCTATTTCTTACAGTTTTAAAAACGGATTTAAATTTGAAACAACGAGTTTGCATTAAATTTCCTTTAGAAATGAGTTCAATGGGGCGAAAATCTTAGAAACGTTGGGAGACTGTTTCGGTAATGATGGTCTAAAGAAAATAGCTGTTTACAAGTGGAATGACCAGAAGAGATCGTGTATCTATCGAGGATAACGAATGAACGAATGTAGTGCCGTCGACATCGAACATAGATGAAAACATCAATAAAGTGAAAGAAAAGTTTATAAACAATGCAAATTAATCATCAGAGAGTTGGCAAAGGACTTAAACATTGCTAATGGATCCATTTAGGGCATTGTAGTAAATAATTTGGATTTTGTTGGTATTGCTGTAAAGTTGGTCCCAAAGGACCTAAATTTCATACCAAAAAGGGACCGCCTTGATATCGTTAAATACATGATTTGTAAGGCTGAATCTGAACCAACATTCATGAAACGCATCATTGCTGCAGATGAGCCGTCGATTTATGAGCATGAGACGCAATCCAGACATCAGGCGAGTGAATAGAACGCTCCAAATGAACTAAGTCCGAAAAACTACCCCGTTTTCAGTCAAAAAAGAAAACGAGGGCCACGGTTTTTATAAATTATTGGCGCGTACATTTCTGTTAGGTTTTTGGTCGAGCTCCTTCTCCTATTTGTGGTGTGTGGCTTGATGCTGTTCGACAAATGGAGGGACCTACAGTTTTAAGCCGACTCCGAACGGCAGACATTTTTTTTATGAGGAGCTTTTTCACGGCAGAAATACACTCGTAGGTTCGCCAGTGCTTGTCGAGGGGCGAACACTGTTATAAAAAACGTTTTTATCATTTGATGTAAATGCACGCATCAATCCATTCGGGTACGGCGGCCGCCGTTAATAAGGACATTTGAGGGCCGCCGATAGTTAATAAGGATAATTATTTGGCCGTCATGAGACGATTACGTAAGGCAATTGACCAAAAAAGAAAGGATTTGTGGAAAACAATGGGTGGGTTTTGCACCATGATAATGCACCGTCGCACAGAGCAATGTATTTTCCGGGAAGTCTTCTCCAAGAACAAAACTAATACCATCCAGTAGCCTGATAGGATAACTTGCGACTTTTTTCTATTTGATCGAGTCAACACTACGGGGAATGCGTTTTAACAGCTGAAAACAAGTAATGAAAAAATCGAAGATGGTTCTGATGGATATACAGAACATTTTTAGGCCAACCTTGTTCCTAGAAAGTAGAAGATATGTTCTCTCAGTAACTTTTGTTTTTTTTTCCTCTCGGGAGCATAGGGCCTCGACAAGACTTGACTTGCGTTGGTTTCGTTAATATATTTGATTTTCTGACAGGGTAGGTGATTAGTCTGCCGCTACCAGTACTAAATAGTGGGAATTCCCACCTGTCATTGCTTAGGAAACTTTAACCTAAAGGGAGACTTTAACTGAGCTGCCTTTCTTGCCCTAAGCCCGAGGCGTGCCAATTGCTCGCACTCTTAGTCAGATCTCTCATCTTATCGAGTTTGATTTTTCTTTGCTTAATGATGTTCTCATTAACCTTGTCAAATTTTGTAATATATATAATATAAACTTATTTAATTTGCGTCAATAGTCTGTAAGAATTTGCTGTTCATAGACTTTCAATAAAGTAAGAAATAAATAAAATAGAGTTCCAGAAATGCCTCGAGAACTGGATCAAACTCTGGCATAAGGCCGTTTCGTTTGTGGGAAGTACTTCGAAGGCCTTAATATCACTTTTGAGGAATAAATTTGTGTAAACTATTTAATTTGATTTTAATTATAATTTTCTTTGAAAAAAATTTAACCACCTACATAAATAATATTAGGTGCGCATCTAAGTTCCCGTTGTCTGTTAATAGACGCCGCCAGCAGTGTGTGCTAGTCGATTCTAACATAACCTAAACGTTATAAACCAAGCTTAGCCATGTGATAAACGGACTGCTTCGACACATTAGTGATTTTGTTTTGGTATCATAAACTTTTGGTTTTGTGAAAATGTCTCATTTTGTGCCGAGTAATCGTCATTTGCGGGAAGTGTTGATTTTCTTCTTTCATTTCTTTTCTAAATTCCTCTTTTCTTTTCCTACTACCAAAACCTTATCTTCTTACTATTATAGTTAATGAACTAGTGGATGAATTTAGAATAAGTAACTTTCATGTTAAAATCATTCTAGTTGTACGAGAATATAATGTTAAATTACTATTAAAAGACCTTAGCCTTACTTTGTACTATTGATATAAATAAATAAATTCGAAAAAAACTGCGGCTGAAGCGCATCGAGAGCTACAAAAAGTTTATGGAGATGCTACTTTAAGTGAAGCAACGTGTCGAGATTGGTTCCGTCGCTTCAAAGACGGTGATTTTAATGTTGATGACCGTCCGCGTGAAAGAAGGCCAAAAACGAAGACTCTGAATTGGAGGCATTGCTCAATGAGGATCCATGTTAAACGCAAGAAGAGCTTGCTTCAGTATTAGAAGTTACCACCCAATCCATTTCCAAGCGATTGCATGCTTTGGGAATGATTCAGAAACAGGGGACTTGGGTTCCTTATGAGTTAAAACCAAGGTATGTTGAACGTCGTTTTTTCGCCTATGGACAATTGCTCCAGCGGCAAAAAAGGAAGGGTTTTCTTCATCGCATCGTGACGGGTGATGAAAAATGGATTCATTACAGCAATTAAAAAAAAACAAAGTCATGGGACTGCCCGGTCAATCTTCTACCATACGTCGTCACCTCAGCCGAATATTCACGCTGCGAAGGATATGCGATGTATTTGGTGGGACCAAGTTGGTGTTATTTTTTATGAACTGTTAAAACCAAGCGAAACCATCACTGGGGATCGGTATTGACTTCAATTGATGCGATTGAGCCGATCACTGCTTGAGAAGCGGCCGCAATACGCGGAGAGGCATGAAAAAGTGATTCTACAGCATGACAACGCTCGGCCTCACGTTGCCAAACCCGTTAAAACCTACCTCGAAACACTGAAATGTTAAATTCTATCCCACCCGCCATATTCTCCAGATATTGCGCCGCCCGATTATCACCTATTCCGATCGATGGCACATGGTCTAGCTGACCAGCAGTTCCATTCATATGGAGACATCAAAATATAGCTATATCCGTGGATAGCCTCAAAAGATGAACAGTTTTACCGCGACGGTATACGAAATCTACCAGAAAGATGGGGAAAAGTAGTAGCCAGCGATGGGCAATACTTTCAATGATTCACTTGTAACCATTTTTTCAGAATAAAGTTGTATTTTCATCAAAAAAAAAAAAACAAAAACAGTGAGAACTTAGTTGCACACCTATGGTTTAATAAATAAATATTTTTTTATTTCCACATACTCAAACACTAGTTACAAAGAAGGTGTATCCGAAAAAAAAAAATAAACTACGCCGGTAATGTTATGCTTTGCATTGATCTGAAAACTATGTTTGTGCAAATATTTTCTTTGCATTTTATTCGGCTAGATAAAATCAAATATTTTCTATATACAAAAAAAAACCTATTACAATATATAAATAATATGAGGTATTATTTAATGAAATAAGTGCTCACATTATGTTTTCTACGACTGCCTCAGCCATTAAAATCGTACGCAATGTGCAAATATAAAATTTGATTACAAACAAACATACATATTTTGCAAAACTTTTGGCTTTAATTTAATAATTTAACCTACTACTTTTTCGCAACGACGCAGCCCATGATGAGTAGCCGGCTGGCTGGCTGGTTCAGCAGTAACTTAAGTGTTCCCCAAAATTTTTGCCCACTTCACCAAGATGACAGCAATTAAAATTTCAATCGGCCACTGGTAAAATCCGTAAACAGTTAAACAAGCGTGAGAGGCAGAGTGTTGCTACCAAGCAATAGATGACCCAGTCGCAAGCGCTAAGCAAAAGTGTTACAAAATGTTATTAACCATTACGGCAGAGCGATGCTGAGGCCCATGCGTTCAAGTAATTGGTGGAAGTACTGGATGTAAAGTCGCTTGGGTGCGAAGAGCTAGCGGTATTTCGTTATTACTGGAGGACGAAAGTGAATGCATAAAGTAAACTAATCACATTTTTAGGTACATACTTACATATGTACATACTTATGTTTGTAATTGCAGATGGAATGGAACTTGTTGTCATGCACCAACTGTTGCCCATCCGATGTCATTGGTGATGACACTTGCGATTTAAATTTTTCTTTTTTTTTTGCAATTTCTGCGAAACATGACATGATGAAACCACAAATTTAAGTAACTGTAACAAATCGAAGTGACAAAATAGCAAAATTTAAGTTTAATTTTACTTTTATTTGTATTTGTAAATAGACAAAAAACTTCCAAATCTGAACTTATGACCCAAAAATATATATTTAGTAGGCTGAAGCACATCAACATGTACGAGTATATGTATGCACAAGGTGGCGCAGAATTAATCATCCAATATTTTTTGAATAACTTTTATAATAAATAAAAAGTAATGTATTTTGAATGATGGGGATCTTTTTTTATCTTTGCGTGCTTCATTATTTGTCTTTTTGTATGCTGGAGCTATTTAATTTATAAGTTTCAAATATGAGTTACATAACTAAGAATTATAAAACTTCCAATAGGGTGATTAATTTTGCGCCACCCAGTATTTCAAGACTTTTGCCAAAAATCTTAGAAAAAATTTAAGATTTACGTGAGATGCATTTACTATTCATTTTATAAATGAAACTCGTTCCTAAAAATATTTATTCAAAAAACTTTCCTCAGTTATCTAATCTTTAGAATTGTTTAAACTTAAAAGGTCTGCAAAAGTAAATTCATTCTCTGTATGTTTTTGATTTTTGCATTAAACGAGTGGGCACTTTTTGGTAGCTAATGTTAAGAAATGAAATAAAGTAAAAAAAAAAACAAAATTCTATGTCTGTATTCTTGTTTTTCCATTTGCGCAAAATGTTGTGAAATATAGAACACTTTACAAAAAATCGTATCTATATCAAATAAGGTGTGAGTGACTGTATGTATAAATTTTTTATTAAAAGAATCAAAATCATCTTATTAATAAAAAAATTTATAACTCCGATGAAAAACAGTAGCGAGTTTTTTTTGTATGGAGAGCAATTAGGTACATTGTAAGTATGTATGATATATTATATGTCAGATCAGAAAATCTTGTCAATCTGTGCTCTAACTATACCGCTCTGACCGAAAAATTAATGAGATTTGGCTATCCGAAACAAAATTGTGATACTAAATTTGGTTGTTATATCATAGGGTGCTCGGCAACAGAGTTCTGCTCGCTCATTTCACACACATTCTTACGCTCGTCTAATTACACGTTAATCAGGTCACAATAAAGTAGCATTAACACAAGCTGCAGTGATTTTTCTTATATCACCAACACAATTTCAGTTGTAATATATCACCCTCACTACCCATGTGACGTCAGCAAATCAGCTTGTCTTAAAATTTGCGGAGGACCGGTTAATGTCCTGATGTTGGTCACAACTACTGAATTTTTTCCACCATGGTTCTGACCAAATAACCGTATTTACAATATTGGAAAAAATGGGTTAATTTAGAAAGTAAATGTTCTCCCAAAATATAGAAAAAAACATATACTCGTATATCCAAATACTCGCTTTATTGTTTTTTTAAATGTTTTGCTGGAAAATGAGTACACTTTTACATACGAATGAGCCAGCTATTGAAACATTTACTCCATTACGAAATATGTAACTAAAGAATATGAAGTTTGAATACTTCAACAGTCTCTCCAGGTGTTGAAAAGCGTTCATTTTTGTCGAATAGAAATAGGAAGAATTCACTAGGCGATAAATCAGGTGCACTCGCTGTTTTTAATAAATTGTATGAGTTGCTGTGCGAGAACCAGCGTTCCGGTCATGAATAATAATTTCCCGTTTTTTGTTGTTTCTTTTGATTTTTGTTGAAAACTTCTGACAAACAAAATGCTGTAAGCAACTTAGTATTGTCTGCTCTTCGATCCTGAGGATCAGCGATAGTAATGGACACATTATAAGCAAAAAGCATCATTGATTTAAAGAGCTTCGTTAGCGCACATTTGCGGGATTCGATTCACTTTGAAATGCACAAACAGTTGGTCCTTGTTTTGTCTCAGTCTAGTACGCCTGTACATATGTATGTTACTCTCATCACCTCATTCGATACTACTTAAGTATATACGTTTGAAGTGACACCTCGATTGAGTTTTTGGAGCGTTTGTTCACATCATTCCATTCCAAGCATGAGCTTTTTTGAACTTCGGCCAATCTATGCGGAATCGGTAGGATGTCACATGCCAATCCACCTCATTCACATCCCTCACAGCATCGATGTTTGCTGGGACAAGAGCAGTTTATGGACGACTTTCACGGATCCATTTGAATAGCAACTCTGATTAACACTACTAGAAAAGTAGTTGTACAACAAACAGTGTCAAGGCTTCTCGAGATTTCCGGTGACATACATGTGATTGGACCTGGACTGTGTTGTCCATTTTGGTCTTCTATTTATCTGAATTACAAAAACCAAAAAAATTATTAATCAGTATGACTGAAAAAAAAATTTCACATAATGGCGCGGTTTTGAATTTAACACTCTAAAAATCGGGGTTTTTCAGGTTTTTAATAAAAAAAATACGAATTAATTGAAATAGTAATATGATTCTAGTACGGGCGATAGCCATTGATGTTGTGAATAACATATTAATATTTCAGACGAGACGGTTGAACAGTTTTTTTTGTTTTTGACAACACTTCGGCCTGGTCGTTTCGAGAAAAATGAGTTTAAAGTTTGAGGTACAGGAGCGCGCGGACCGCTCTCTACCTAGTTAATGGGCTGTAGAAGCTATAATATTGGGAATTTCCGCATGAAAATTTCACAGTATATTCTTAAGATACTATACTTTCGAACTATCGACAAAACAAAAATCCATTTTTTTAATTTCTAGACCACCGGGTATCCTTATGCGACGAGAAATGAAATCAAGTTTGGAAATCTTCTTAGTTGCTCAGGAATAACATTCGCTTATGCGATATCGCAATAGTGGCAAGAAAAAAAATGTATCTATTTGAAACCTTTTGCAGCATTGAAAGTCGTGCAGAAGCTGAAGGCAAAACTAAATATCTGAAGATCTTGCGCAGCGAAGAGAGACGAAATCCTGAAAACATCCATCGAAATCGAGATATTTACCTTTGAGGGAGTTCAACTTTTCAAATGTTTGGGAGTGTTAATAAAAAAAGAGAACAGCAGTCACATCGCAACACAAGACTGAAAATTGACAGCAAACAAGGCAAAATCCCACACAAAATTGCTGAAGTCTAAACTGCTAACGCGTGAATGTAAACTTCACCTCTACCAGTCAATAATACTCCTCTGCTGTCGTACGGCTGCGAGGCTGGACAATGACAAGCAAAGATGAAATAAGCTTAAAACTGTTCGAGCCAAAAGTGCTCCGAAGGGTGTTTGGCCCCATACGCTGGAATGTACCGAATACGCTACAACGATGAGTTGCTAAACTTATGCCGGGGAGAAGATGTCATTTAACACATTAAATCACAAAGGCTTCGATGTTTAGGACACACTGTGCGCATGGAGGACAGCCGCCCTCAAAAATCCTTTTTAACAACAAACTTTCTAGCGTGAGCCCGAGAACGTCCGAGGTTAACCTGGCTTGACCTAATCATAGCGAACCTCCTACGAGTTAGGAGCTAGAAGTCTATTACTATGAACTGTGCAGATTGGAAGAGGATTTTGGACGAAGCTAAAGCTTAACCTGAGCTGTAATCGCTGCTTGATGATGATGATGATTTAATCCTATCAAAGCCAGTCTAGATTTTATAATTGTTAGTGATGGTCATAATAGGTTACAATTTCCATGATAAAATTTACATAAATATTTTAAGTTACAAAGAAAAACAAATTAATTTGACATTAAAAAAAAACGAGAAAAATTAGTTATGAATTAATATTATCTGTCTTAGTGCCAATATGTATATCTCTGGATTTTGGGTCTAAATATGCTCATGCTATTTATAGATACTAAATTTTGGGGAAGAGATTCCAAAGTTGAGTCACATGCGTTAGTGTTTTTTGTATCTAGCAGCGAAAAATTTAGAGTTTCTCACTAACTTCGCGGCAGTTATGTATTCTAAGGGCGAGGTAGATTAGATTAGATTTATGGGGGCTGGACAAGTCCAAGCACTCAGTCAGTAGACCATTGTACTACACCCGGATAGATATCAGTAGAAAGAATAGAGATAGGAAAGATAAAAGGTGGATGGTAAAAATGGATAAATTAGTTTGAAGTCACTCTTCCACTAATCTCTTCGATTCATTGATGAATTTTAAGAGATCCGGAAGAGGAAGAGTATGAACTTTGTCCATACTCAGTGTATCCCAACCCAATATCCTATGTCTGATTCTGGAAAATGCAGGACAGCTAGAGAGTAAATGCTCTGCAGTGTCGTCTTACTCAAGACAGGATAGGTATATCGGGCTGTCCACGACCCCCATGGTAAGCATATGCTGACCACAGACGTTGTGCCCTCTGATTACACCCACCAGTGCTCTCAGGTCCTTCCTGCTGAGTTTTAGGAGAAAGGTCGCTGTTTTCCTGTTTGGTTCCTTCACAAAGCGCTTGGCTACTCTGCACGAGTTCAACTCAGACCAATGACCTCGGTGGGTAGACCTCATGAAGTCTTCAATCCATAGTTAAATCGATGCGGAATTGACACCTAGAAAGGGTTAAGGGTCTAGTGGCATACTTGCAGAGCCTTTATTTGCCAATTTATCAGCTAACTTGTTCCCTGCAATACCACAATGTCCAGGCACCCAAATAAGACTAACTTTGTTTGTGTTTTGCAACACTGTTCAGTTTTGTCTTACATTCATCGACTAACTTCGAAGAACAGCGTGGGTTAGCAAGGGCTTTGAGTGCAGCTTGACTGTCACTAAAAATTCCAATACTGCTACCGCGCCACTTTTTCTCAATTAGCCAGTACGCCACATTCAAGATGGCATAGACTTCCATAAGGAATACCGTGGCCATCTGTCCTGTGGTATAGGAGTACTTAGTGCCTTCGTCTAAGTACCATCCAGATCCACTTCCATTACTGGTTTTCGATCCGTCGGTGTGTTGATAACCCGTTAATAGATTCTCTGGGTTTAACCATTGATTTCTATCTGGGATCAAATCAACATTCTTCCTACTGAAGCTAACGAAAAGCATCCGATTGTCCACCGGCATCGAGAACAGTGTGCGCCGCTCTGACAACTGCTGGTATATCTGACAATGGCCAGTGCTTACTTCATTTCCCCAGACTCCGTTTAACTTGAACCTGTACGCTGCCTTCATTGCTTCCTTTCGAATTTGAAGATCTAGAGGTTGCAAGTTCAGAGTAGCATTAAGGGTACAACTAGATGTCGTACGGGCGAGGTACCCAGGTATTTTGGAGTGGAACTGAAGAAGCTTATCCAGGGACAAGGAGTAGATAGTGTCAGCAAGCAAACAAACTTTAGCACCGTTGTATATAAGCGTTTTCTTTGAACTGTGTCATCACGAAAATAACACTTTCACTGCCTTTTTTTTTCAAAATATATGTTTCGGTAAATCACATATTATACAAGTATAGGCACGAATGCACTAGTATGGCACGCTTTTTGCAAACACTGTGCAAATTTTCGGAAAAGTATTCTTTTCAGTCACCGTTAAGTGCTTTCACTTGTTAAGCGCAAAAAAAAAAAATTGCACTATACCCACGAAATTGATAAGCGAACAAACTGCGGAGTCAAACAGGCATTAGAGGAATATATAAATAGTCGCAGAAGGCCTGCAAACCTGCAATAATTCAATTTTGAAATTATCTAGAAATTCAGCTCCGTTGGCGTATAAAATGCATAAAGGTAGAAACTATCCTGCCAGAGTAATCGTTCTTCAAAAACAAAAACATAAACCTTTGATATCATTATAATTTCAGTTTCACTTGCTCTGCTCGTGTTGGTGGCCGCGGTAAGCGCTATCCACATTCAACAACGCTATCATGGCCAAGATATTTACGCTGAACCCGATTGCTCTATCGTAGAAGATCATTCGCGTATGTTCCGCGACATATCCGATCCAACTCACTACTGGGTGTGCCCCGAAGGGCAAGAAATGGCCGACTACATACAATGCCCCGATAATCATGCCTTCATGGAGAAAGAGCAGAAATGCGTAGTGTGGGAGGAATGGAAATGGGTTGAGCCATATACCAAATAGAGTGTGTAGCCAGATTAATGTATTTATTTTATCTTGAATAAATATTTTGCGAATCTAAAATTGCGATTAATAAAAAAATATGGTTTTTAATTAAACAAGACTGGCGTCATAAATATGTTTTTGATGGCGCCATCTTTTTAATGAGTTAGTGCGTTGGAAGTTACATCCCTAGCTGGCTTTCAGTGAAAGCTTGGTGATATTTGGTTCAGTGGAGTTATTGCATCTAAAGTGTCAGTATATTTGTGTCATCGGTGCAAAAATGAGTTCCGAACAAAGAGCTAATGTCAAATTTTGTTTTAAAATCGGCAAAACATTTACCGAAACATTTGAATTGATGAAAAAAGTGTATGGCGATGATTGTCTATCTCGTAGAGTTCATAAGTGGTTTACACGTTTCAGAGATGGCTGTGAGGACATAAATGCCAATAAACATACGGGCCGCCCAAAATCAGTAATCACAGAAAGTTCCATCGAAATTGATCGTAAATTTTTCAAAAATGAACCAAAATCATTGTTGAAATTCATGGAATCGGAGTTGAATACCTCCAAAACATCGATTTATTGCATTTTAACTGATCATTTGGGCTTACGAAAGGTCTGTGCACGTTTCATTCCGCACAAGTCAACTGAGGATCAAAAATTGTTCAGAATTCAACATTCGAAAGACCTTATTAAAGAGGCGAGAAAAGACGGGAACTTCCCTTACTACATTGTAACTGGTGATGAAACGTGGTGTTTCCAACATGAACCTGAAACGAAGCGTCAAAGCGCCGAATGGAAGGCCCCAGATGAGCTACCACCCAAAAAATCGCGTTTGGAGAAGTCGAAAATCAAGTCGCTGCTCATTTGTTTTTAAGTTTCCAAGGGAATCGTCCACAAGGAGTTCGTGCCAACGAGCCAAACCGTCAATGCAATTTTCTTTCTTGGCGTTTTGAAGCGTTTGTTGCATCGCATTCGTCGAATTCGCTCTGAACACCGCGAAGGAAGAAGCTCGCGCTTATTGTATGACAATGCACCATCTCGTTGTTCCACCCTTGTGACTGATTTTTTACTAGAATTCGCATTTTAGCCATCAATCACTTACCGTATTCACCTGGTATGGCTCTCTGTGACTTCTATCTATTAGGAAAATTGCATTACGCCATGAAAGGGAAACGTTTCGCATCCGTGGAGGCTATCCATAAGTCTTGTACCGACATCCTGAAGGACATTCCGGTCAATGACATGAAACACTATTTCGAAAAGCTGTGAAATCGCGTAAAACGGTGTATCGAAGTGATCAGAACGGAGCTCCTGCCGCTTATATTTTAGCCTAAACTTGTTTATTTTGGACTTCATCTTGTACATTAGGGGGATAGACATTTTTTAAGTAGTTTTTAGTAGTCTTGTGTGCTTTCTATCCCAGAGAGAAGGGTGCAAAATATTAGTTTCATCATCGTAAATTAAGAGGGGCCCCTGACATTATTCATTTTTGGAAAATCGTTAAATTCAACATTTTCAGCTTTGAATTCGCATATTCACGTGTACTCACTTTTGGTTGTTGTTAGTGTTTAGATTTATTTCAAAGCGCCTCCTAAGGTAACTCATTTAGGTGACGCTATTTAGTGTTATGATATATTTGGAGACATCAAATGGTTTTCAGTGACGAGTTTGCATTGTGGGTGCTGAGTTGTTTGGGTTCTTATTAATTATTACTTAAATTACAATTATTATTATAATTATTACTGCAATACTACAGTTTAAAAGAAGTTCCAAACATTAAACTTAAAATCTTTAAGTATATTAATAGCTGAAGTTTATTAATAATTGTGAAAAATTTCCATTAATTTCCGAAATTTAATTAGACTAGTGGCACCTTAAAATGTGATTTTGTGATTTTTGTTAACTCTTATAAAGGCAACATTTTATTGCTATGTCATTACAAAAGCAAAGAAAAAAAATAAAAAAAAACTCTATGTACCATTTTCTTCTTCTTCTCGACTCGCGCGATAACTGCCAAAGCATTTTGGCCGAGTTTAACAAAATGCCCAAGTGCGCGGTATAAATACATATTAAAGTTACAAATACGCTTTATGACAACTGACTATGACTTTTAACTAAAAAAATGCAATCAGTTTTTATAAAAAACAAAAAGCTTCCAATAACTGCCACTGCTTGCTGTTTCAAATGACCATTGCCCAAAATACAGTCCAATACCCATTGTTGCTTTTGCAAAGTAAGGCAAATACTTCGCTCACAATGGAAATAAAAGGGTCCAGATGCTTGTGCACTGTCACTTAGTGCAACTTGGAATTGACCCATATTTTTAGGTTAACCGAAAATCCGCTCTGTCAATAAATGATAAAAACGTGCTATTATTATTATGCGAACTGTTTATTTTTCTTTTTCTTAGTAAAAAAAACAAACAAACAAATTTGTGCATACAAAAGCAACAAATCTGAAGGCAATAAATGATATGAAAAAGTTAGACAAATTAAAAGACCATTTTCGTATTTTTTCTGCTTTTTGTTATGTACTGTGCTTTGGGCCATTATTGTGGGTAAAGATAAAGTAACGGTTACAAATACTATCACATACAAATGTAGGCATATAGCTGCACTGGCGGTCCAAAAATAGCAAGTAAGCTGAGATTGTCCGTAATAAATAATAAATTTAAGATGTGCCCCAAAAACTGTTACAAGTGCTTATGTGCAGACATGCTCGTACATTTGTTATACATACATATAAGTACATATGTATGTAAGTGATCTCATTTTGCCGCCCACGCACGTGTGCATAAGTGTTTGTATGATCAATTTTTGAAAATACTTTAAATGACCAAATGCAAATACATGTGTTAAAATTGTAATCATTTTTGAATAATTTTGTCTCTAAAATCAATAAAAACTAATTTTACACAAAAAAGTTATGGCTTTTTGAATAGGTAACACTTCATATCGTTCGCCCTGTATATGAGAAGAAAAATTATAACACAAAAATTAGTATTGATTTTTCTTAATTCTTGCAAGTTGGCCTTCGATAACACCAAAAAATTACCCATCACATACAAATTAAGAGAGCAAAGTGACAGTTGGAGAGACGTTCGTTTTGTGCTGGAGAAACTTTAGCCAGCAAAAATTATCCATCTCGAAAACATTTGATCTGAAAGCAGATAACTGAACTTTTTGTAAACTAATAAGTTAATTTTCTGTGGAATTTGATATTTGTGTATTGATTCGATGGTTTGAAACTGCTGTTTAAAGTCAGATACTATAAAAAACGGAAACGTTGAAAAAAGTAGAGATTATAAATTTCTGCTAAATATAACCCCCAAAATTAAATTTTAGTAACCCTAATGTTAATAGGCTGCCGAATGGTGGGTGCGTGACTACCATTCGGGAGTGCGTAGGTTCGAATCTCCGTGCATAGACGGCACGGTGAGTTGTTTAAATTAAGACATTAAAAAGAATTGAAAACGATAGAAAATTCAAAAATAATATATCGATGTTAAAGAACAAATATTTGTATATACACTTATGAATAAAATAATGGAATCGCAAAATTTTTACCAGTTTTGTCTACTTTTTTTGTTGACTTTTTATAAACATGTAGTCGTACTACTACAAATATCATTTGAATTAAAGTTTAGAACTGTGTACCAGACTTATAAAAATTAGAGAAACTTTCTTCAAGATTTAGTGCTTTTTAATCAGCATTTATTGACGGGAATTATCGAGATGGGAGTGCATTGATCAACTTACTTACCCAATGAAAGGATCGAAATAATGGTCAGGTCAGATTACCTGATTTGGCATCTAATGTTTTGTTTTTGTCACACAAAAAAGGAAAACGAGGTTAACGTTTTTCAATGCCTGAAGAAGCTGTAGAAGTCTTTAAACATCTCGTTTTGGAGGTATCCATTTCTGAGTCTCAAAAATGATTTGGTCCAAACGAATGCAGAAATATATTGACTTCCAAGGAAAATATTTTGAAAAAAAATAAAGACCTTTTCACTATTCTTTTACTGTGTATTCATTATTGGGCGCAAAATATAAAGGCACTTAAAATTCTGAGAATTGTACGGATAATGGGAAGAAGTGCGCACTTCCACAGAAAGATTCTCAGTATTTTTAATAAAGAATTAAAATTGCTAGATGCATCATTTTTACGAGCATTAAAAGTTTCCACTAACAGCGTGTTGCCGATACCGCAGACAGCCTACACATTTTATGCTTGTAAGTATGAACGTACATATGTATATACAAATGAAACTTTTTTTGGAAGCATACATGAGTATATAAATATGTTTCTTTGTATCAGCAACCGCTGTGAAATTGCTTGCTTAGCCGTCTGCTGCTGTTGACAAGAATCAATTTGTTACAGAAAACTAAAAAATAAAGCCAATGGTGAACATCGCACAATAATGAAAATGATGTTGCAGGGAAATCGAAAATGTAAAAGAGTTGCAAGGCAGCAAAAAGTGTGGGTAAATTCGAAAGATTCAACTGATTGGCGGGTTCAATACCATGGACTAAATATGGTATGAATAACATATTGACTTTGCATCTCGATCCCCAAAGTTTTAAGGGGTTAGGGGCCGTTAGAATTTTCAAAAAATAAAAATTTTTTTTTTTGCATTTTCTTAAAGTATAATATCTTAAAAATATTGTGTGAAAATGTGAAGTTTTGAAGTGAGTCCGACAAATACTTTTCGAGTTATTCAACAAATAACAAAGGGCGCTCGGGTGCTCCGGAGTGTTCGCGAGCAAGTAGCTAAACTTTAAATGCGTTTTTCGCAAAACTATATTCTTTGAACTGGTGATCAATGTCACTTAAAAACCGTTTGGTAGATTTCAATAAAATTTATACTGCTTTTTAAAAAGATAAAAAACTCGTGCCTGATCAAAGGATTTTTTCAGAGGCTCGAAAAAATGATGATTTTCACTAATTTTTTTTTTTTGCTAGTCAATTGCTTTATTTTACAAAAATAAAAACTGAGCATTAACACATCATGTTTCGACTTGACTTTAGCAATATTAAAAAAAAATAGTAATTGTAAAAGTTATCGCTGTTTGTGTGGAGCCCGTTTCTCCAGCAGTCCCTTGCGGTAATCATCACAAGTCCTTGGAAATTCATCTAAAATTAATCGGACAAAAGAAATTAGTTTTATTTAGCTTTTTTTCAAATTAACAATATGGCGGTCTCAGGAAATATTTTTCAGATTTTCGAGAAAAAAAACTGGCAATTAAATGTTAAAAAAATTGAAATGTTTGAAAAAATCCTTCTGTCAGGCACGAGTTTTTTATGTTTTTCAAAAGCTGTATAAATTTTATTGAAATCTATCAAGCGGTTTCTAAGTTACATTGATTACCAGTTCAAAAAACATAGTTTTGAGAAAAACTCATTTAAAGTCTTGCTATCTGCTATCTGCTCCTTTGTTAATTGTTGAATAACACGAAAAGTATTTTTTGGAAATTTTCACACAATATTTTTAAGATATTATACTTTAAAAAAGTGCAAAAAAAATACATTTTCTTTAAAAATTCTGATTACCCCTAATTCCATAATGGAAAAGGTAATGTGCAAAATTAATCAGCCAATTTCGTTTTTGAAGCAACTTTTTTACTTTGCCCATGACAGAGCCCCTCCGAAATTACGAGCCATTTACTTTTACTATTTCTTCCATTTGTCATGCCAATACATGTAGGAATCCTCTCCGTCCAGATTGAATTATTTTTCATCGGGGAAAATTACTCTCTCTTATTCATTTTCGTCAAATTGATATTTTTCTGCAAATGTCAATCTGGCCTGTTGGTGTCGTGTGATTCCCCGACCATCTCTAGTGCTAAGTTTTGGCTTTCTACCACTTTTCTTAATACATCCGTACGTTTATTGTAAATACTTAGAAGTAATGCAAAACCACTGTTTTGCTTCTTTTTAATTTTGAAGCAATTTCTCGCATTGTAAGGCATTTCCCTTTTCTTTCCATACTAAAATTTGTACTCAGCTCAAATTCAGAAAAAGCTTTAATGTGAATAATTTCCGTTTTAAACCGACAACCAATGAAAGGATAGTGGAACATCTTTCCATTATTGATTTAGTAGATATCATTGTAATCATCTTGGACTTATAATTTTTTCGCGAGGTATATAAGTCTTCCAATGGTATGATAATTTGCGCCACCTTGTATTTAATTGATGAGTGCAACTGCTATTAGTTACAGGCATAATTATAAAAATATATACATTCACACATATGTACACACATGAGTATGACGAAGCAATAAAGTTATTGTGCATTATTCTCGCTGTGATTTATGCAGCTTATTTATTACCATTTAGCTTCACCAGAGTCATTATGTGGAGCTTAATATTTATTTTCCATGACGTAAGGATTTGCATAATCATTACGATATGACTTAATTTTAATATCGTGTTATCATTTCGCTTATTACTAGGTTCAGATCTCATAGTTTTTCATATCTTTCATAAAAAATCAATATTATTGCAGTGAAGTGGTGTTATGTATACCTATGCGTATTTATGTATTAAAGAGTACTTAGTTTAAGTGCATTTATTGATATAAATTTGGATGTCTGTGTGTGTGTATTTATGTCAGTGCTCAACTGTACTGTAAGGTTAAGGCTGAGCTGAGCTCAGTTGTAAGGTTAAATTAGAGTTATCGTACCATAATGCCATAACCTTAACCGTAGTCTTAACCCTAACGATATTTATTGTCATCTATTATTGGTGTAAGCCATAAGTATGTGATATTTATATTATCACTAATTTGTTCATTTTGAAAGTGCATTAATTAAAAAATGGGCAACACCATGACCGGTGACGAGGAAATGAGTAATTTATTCATTTATATAATGGCATTATACCTATATCACAATGCAGCAAATCAACAATCAACTGGTTGTGGTTACGGCGAAAAACCAACTCAGTACTCAAAAGTGACAATAAAAATAATATTGCCAATTATAGAAAAATTGGCAAATTATACACGGTTCTAAAATTGACTTTTTTATTATGCTGTTAATCGTTTTGCAGACCAACACGGATCCATAAAAAGTAGATCCACTCAAAAAAAAATTCAGGTTGACACTGTATACTCGTACACAAACTATTCAAAAGCATTTGATAAGGTTAATCACACGGTTTTAGTTTCCAAATTGAGGGCTTTAGGATTTCACTCCATTCTTTTAAATGGATTAAATCTTGTTTCTCCTCTCGGAAATGTGTTGTTAATGTTGATGGAGCGCCATCTATGTATTTCTTTTATTGCGTCCTCTGGTGTACCACAGGGAAGTATACTGGGTCCTCTATTTTTTATAATTTTTTTAATGACATTTCTAGTTTTTTTAATAACGTAAATTTTCCTTTATATGCGGTTGATTTAAAGATATACTCGGTGATCGTAAGTATAACGGACTCTATAAATCTTCAATCTGGTACCACATTGGTGGTTCAAGTTAATCCAGTCGAAGGAAAGTTATTAATTTTGGTGTGGTATTTGACTCTAAATTTTCTTTTCAAATACATTTGAATTGCACCATCGCAAAGTCATATTCTGTACTTGCTTTTATTCGACGTTTTAGTACGGACTTTGTTGATCCATATACCCTAAAGTTGTTATATACCTGAAAGCGGGAATACGCCGTCTTTATCAGGAGAGCATATTTTGCATATATTAGTAGGCTTGCACGAGTCCAGAGAGCTTTTATGCGTTATGCTTTGGGTTCTTTGAATTACACTGATCCAATTCCATCTTATAAAAGTCGGTGCTTGCTCATTAATCTAAAAACCACTAGATATTATAATAACGGGTGATTTTTTAGCTATTATCTTTTTAAACAGCTGGTTTAAACAGCTAACGCACGTTTCGTTTTTGGTACCACTGTCAAACATCTTCAGTTTGATCTATAGTTTAACCATGAATCGTCTTACAAACGAACAACGCTTGCAAATCATTGAATTTTATTATAAAAATGCGTGTTCTGTTAAGAAAGTTTAAGATCCACTTTTTCATCGAAAAATTGTGTTCGAAGCTTATTTTTGGATCAGTGGGTACGTAAATAAGCAGAATTGTCGATTTTGGAGTGAAGATCAGCCAGAAGAATTGCAAGAGCTACCAATGAATCCAGAAAAGGTCACAGTTTGGTGCGGTTTATGGGCTGGAGGTATCATTGGACCGTACTTCTTCAAAGCTGCTGCGAATCGTAACGTAACTGTGAATGGTGAGTGCTACCGTGAAATGATATTCAACTTTTTTTTGCCCAAAATGCAAGAGCTGAAGATGTTTGACAGTGAAACAAAACACCAAACGTGCGTCAGCTGTTTAAACCAACTGTTTAAAAAGATAATAGCTAAAAAATCACCCTTTAGTTCATTGTCTAACAAAGTCCATTTTGAAATTTTATAATAAAAAAGTAGAAAAATTCCACAAACTTAACAACCCAATTTCACGTTTTTTAACCGAATTTCTAGAAAGATTTCTGGTATGCAGTTTTATAGCTTTTAAGATTTTAGTTTAATAAAATGAAAGTTTAGTATTGCTAAAAATGGCATTGATTTTTTATAATATTTTTCCTTGCAGGTGTTGCACATTTCCTTCATTTCATGAGCTATCATTTGTTGCAGGCTGTATGTACATACATATGAGGTGTGTTCAAAAAGTATCGCGAATTTTGTGTTTTTGCAAAAACTATTTTTTATTCATTAATATCTATTTTGTCCGCTTCAAAGTAATCCCCATGAGATATTATGCACTTGCCCCAACGTTTCCAATCTTCGAAGCACTTCAAAAAATCATTTTTTTATCTTGTTCAGCTCTTTGTGATCCTTCGATGCCGTCTTTATCTCGTCAATCGTAGCGTAGTGTCGACCTTTCATGGGCCTCTTCAGTTTCGGGAGCAAGAAAAAGTCACAGGGGGCCAGATCTGGAGAATACGGTGGCTGTGGCATCATTAGTGTGTTGTTTTTGGCCAAAAAGTCCCGCACAAGCAACGATGTGTGAGCAGGGGCGTTATCGTGATGCAAGAACCAATTTTTGTTCTTCCACAAATCCGAGCGTTTCTGGTGGATTGGTTCGCGTAAATTGCACAAAACTTGCAGGTAATATTCCCTATTGATCGTTTTACCCTGTGGCAAGAACTCATGATACACAACGCCCCTGCAATCGAAGAAAACGGTAAGCAAAACTTTTACATTCGACCGAACTTGGCGCGCTTATTTCGGTTTTGGTTCGTGCGGCAGCTTCCATTGAGATGATTGACCTTTGGTTTCCACGTCATAACCATAAACCCACGATTCGTCACCAATTATAACCCTCTGCCTCTGGAGCAAATTTGGGTCGTCGCGGACAGAGTCTAAAATCTCATTAGCAATGTTCATGCGATGCTGCTTTTGGTCGAAATTGAGCGTTTTTGGTACGAATTTTGTGGCAACCCGTCTCATGCCCAAATCATTGAAAAAAATCGAATGGCACGAACGAATCGATATGTCAAGGTCCTCAGCAACTTTTCTAACGGTGATTCGACGAATGGACGGCCAATTCCATTTTTTTCGTCTGTTGTTGAAGTGCCCGGGCATCAACAATTAACTGAACATTCAAAATGGCCGAACTCGTTGTATGAGTGAGAGACATGAGCCCCAACAGATCGCCACAAAAAAAATCGAAATTCGAATATAAGTAACCTGCGAAAATTCAAAATTCGCGATACTTTTTGAACACACCTCGTACATATGTGTACATACATACATATGAGTGACTAAGTACGCGTGAATATTCATAGCTTGAAAACGAACTTTCGATTCTTCGCATCTCAACACACACAAAAAAAAAATATATACACATCGCAAAACTATTAAAATAACAGCATCAGCATACAAATAAAATATGCGAGAACTAACTGTATGTCCAATGTTATACTTATCTACTACATACCGTCTACTGCATTCATTTATAGCGAAAACTACAATATTTAGTTAAAATCGTTAGCATCGAGTTTGGCATTGAAATAAAAATATTTACGCACATTTTCGCATTTGCGACATCCACAATTGGCGATGCAACAATTTAAATGCTCACGCACACTTACATACTTCTGTACTGAATAAATATAAAATTTGTTATGTATATAAAAATTAACAAAAAAATATGTTTGTAGGTTTGTCGCGAAAAATGTGCGACAGATCGAAGCATCGAATGCCATACGACCTATCGCCAATTGATTTTTAATAGTTACAACAACAGCAGCGTAAATCATTAACCATAAAGCAACAGCAGCTGGTGATTGCCGTGAAGGATGAATTTCAGCTATGATTCATGGCCATTTACATATGCACGTGTGCAACTTTTCGAATGGTATGTATGTTTATTCATAATTAGCATGAATATTGTTTATTAGAAAGATTCATGGAGCCACAAATAGAATCATGCTGGTAGAATGTGGAATCGGTGGCACAATTTTTTGTATCGCCTTTTCCCCTAATGGGCGCAAGAGTTTTTATACCCGCGCATACTTGTGCACAGGGTATTATAATTTTATTTCCCCTTGAAATATATAAAATATAAAAATTAAAGTTTGTTTGTTTGTTCGTACTTTAGGGGCTGCCATACCGTTCATTCGATTATAATGAGATAAGATCAACTTGTCGCTTGTCTTTGGGGTCTTCACAGCGAGCTTGTTGCTTTATTATTTGGCAATTTTACGTAAATCCAACGAAATCGCCAAGCGTCAAGTAACACAGCACCGTAGTGACAAGCTTGGCAATACTCTTATGATCGATAGTTGGCAAAATAACAATCAGCTGTTTGGTATTGAATGGTCTGGCGCGAAGTTTGCGTTGGATAACAAAATTAGCTATGACTAGCTATAAATCCCAATTAAAAGGCTTAGCGACAAACCTAAAAGTTAACAAACGCAAAATTTGCCATCACTTCCAAAAACCAGTGCAAGAAAACATATAAGCCGGGATTTTTACAAATTACTTTATAAATTCGCCTTTTTTGTTGTTAAATTTCCCATTTTATCGTATCCGACTAAAAATTGCAATTTCAAACCGGTGCAAGAGAAAGAAGTGCACTAAATATCAGATTATACAAACAAATTTAATTGTTATAAAGCTGTTACAAACTGTTAAAAAGTCCAGACATGTGCTTTCAGATCATATGTTTTCGTAATGGATAATTTTCCACATTGTCGGCCTTAACAACCGCGCTGTTAATTCTGCCTATTCCAAACTGAATAAAGTAGCAAATACAGGGTGGCGCACGAATCGTGCTACAAAAACAAAACGTAATAACTTTTTTTCTGTGTGAGTAATCGGCTTTTTTTTTTTATTTTGCAGATTAGTATTTAGATTTACAAAAAATGGAGGCTTGGGATACCGAAAAGAGGATTTGGATAGTGCAGCGGTACCATGCTTTGCAGTCCATCATTTCCGTCCAAAGGGAATTTAGGCGGGAGTTTGGCGGCACTCCCCCGAGCAGATGGCCCATTATGAGGCTGGTGAACATGTTTGCTGAATCTGGAAGCATCGCACGCAGACCGTACCATCGAGATCCCCATGTTCGGGTCGAAGCCACAATCGCGGTTGTAGCATCTTCAATTCAGGCAAATCTAAGAGTTTCGACTCGTAACTTGTCGGCGCAAATTGGAGTTAGCAGACGGTCATTGCAGCGGATAGTTCATGATGACTTAAACTTGTTTCCGTACAAAGTTCAAATCACAAGCAAATTAAACCCTCTGGATTTGCCTATTCGCCTGGAATTTTGCCAAAAAATTATTGAAATGGCCGAAGAAGACAACAACTTCATAAATTGCTTGTTTATGTCTGATGAGGCCCATTTTGATCTAAACGGCAATGTAAACAAGCAAAATTGCCGTATATGGAGTAAATCAAATCCGCAAACGAGTCACAGTGTGGTGCGCAGTTTCATCAAGGTGCATTGTCGGGACATACTTCTTCGAAGAAAACGGTGTAACAGCGACTGTAAATGGGGACCGTTATTTAAACATGTTGAAGGAGTTTTTTTATCCAGAACTGCGGCGAAGACGTATCCTTTTTAACAGCATTTGGTTCCAGCAAGATGGAGCCACTGCACATATAGCTAGACCGGTTATGGAGGAGCTCCAACGAAAATTTAGAAATAAATTGATATCCAGAAATTCCACTTTCCGCTGGCCCCCAAGGTCACCTGACCTCACTGCACCAGATTTTTTTTTATGGGGTTATCTCAAACAAGAGGTGTATAAAGCAAAACCAAGTAATTTGACTGAATTGAAGCAGTCCATCACAACAATAATTGAGGCGATCCCGACTTCAACCCTTCAGTGCGCAATGAACAATTTTCTCATCAGGTGTCGCATATGTGTGAATGAGCATGGAGGTCATTAACGTTCTATTATTTTCAAAACTAATTAGTTACATAAAATAAAATTGAATTATCTATACAATAAAAAAACAAAAAGTGAAATACATTGATTAGAAAAAAAGTTATTACGTTTGGTTTTTGTAGCACGATTCGTGCGCCACCCTGTAGAATGGATGTGGTGGTGAACGAGGACAAAACTAAGCATCTCGCCTGTCATCAAACGAAAAGTCGGCGAACTCGCGTATCGGCACCCACGTCTCTGTTGACAGTTCTGATTTTGAGGTTGAAAGATACTTCCTTTTTCTAGTAGGCAATTGGCCTGAGTAGGCCTCTCTCTAGGAACAAAACTTACACTTTATAAGGCTCTCATTGTGCCTGTCCTATCGAAAGGCACAGAAGCTTGGACGATGACAATTTTCGATGAGGCGTCCCTTGGGATTTTTGAAAGAAAGATTTTGTGGATGATTTTGGATGAACGATGAGCTGTATGAGCTTTACGACGACATATTCATAGCGCAGCGAATAAAGATCCAGCGGCTACGTTGGCTGGGTCATGTCGTCCGAATGGATACAAACGCTCCGGCTTTGAAACTAGTCAATAACGGTTTCAGCTGGTGGTAGCAGAGAAAGATGAAGGCCCCCTCTGCGTTAGAAAGATCAGGTGGAGAAGGGCTTGGTTTCACTTGGTCTGCCAAACTGGCGCCGGTTAGCACGAGAAAGAAACGACTTGTGAGCTTCGTTAAACTCAGCTAAAATCGCTTAAAAAAATTTCTCGAGTATAAAATGAACTTCTCTCTTGCGTCGAACTGCCACTTTGCTCGCTAAATTTTTATATGGTGGATAAAGTTTTGGTGTTAACGAACGCCTAATTGCAAAAAAATTAAGAATAACTATTAAAAAATTTTGTTTTATCGAAAACGACTGTTATTAAAAAGTGGAGAAAAAAGTAAGCAAGTAACTTTTGTAGTCGAAATTCTATGGGATTGAAAATTTATTTACCTTCGATCAAAGTAAATTGCTTCGCAGCGCTTTTTATTAATTTATTAATAATTTTTTCTTTTTTGGTATATTTCGGCATTTTTAGTTTTGCAATGAAATTGCTATTGTATAAATTGATTGGTGCAAAATTCATTACCTTAACTGAAATAAATTTAAAAGGTCGTTCGCAGCAAGCCACATTTGCCGAACTGCTGCCAGCTAAGGAACCACCAAAGCAACGAAATTGGCGCGAGTACCCCGATTTCAAATGAAACAAAAAAGTTGATATTAATAACATAGAAAAGTCTGGTTTCAGGAAAGAAAATGACAAGAACTTGGACCGTCTAGCTATCAGTCGAATCATTGGCAATTTTTATATTTAAGATCCAACACGATTCATATACTTCCTGAGGTGCCCCCGCATAAATTGTAACTCAAATCACAAATTATCTACCCCAGATTAAGTCTAAAAAATCCGTATATTTACACAGGGACAGCTTTATATTGTTCCATGCACATGAATATTATGAAAGTACTATAATAGAATAATAAGCCTGTTGGATTTATAAGCGTGAAATCATCCCTCTTTTCCACATGATTTTTCACCTAAGAAGTGTTTCGAAAATCTGCAGTCTTGACTTCTTTTCGCTAAGTTCTGGCTGCAAAAATCAATATTGATTTTCTCCCTTCTCCGGAGGCAGGGTTTTCTGTGGTTGCTGTTATAGCACTACCTTCGGGAGTCATGCGAGCTTCATTTCGCTTTATCTAAAAACTTTGTTAGATTTTACTAATATACAATTTTCCAACATTTCGATTTCAGCATCATTTACCAACTACGAATGCAGTAGCTGCGTCTCCTGCTCCTATTTCATATTATTATATTATATACTAGCAAACCCGGCCCCCTTCGCTGGGCACACTAAAATAGAATACATATGGTTTAGAACAGAAAATATATGGTTTTCATATTATTTATTTCTTTATTCTTTATTCAAACGCTTTGGCATAAACAATATTTTTTGTTTTTCTATTTGTTTTTGAGTAAATATAAAATATAAATTGAAAATCAGGAAAAAAGAAGATTGTTTTTAAATTTCAAATCAACGCATATGAATAAACAATCGTCTTTTTTCCTGATCATCCATGCATTTTTCGTTTCAATTTATATGTTTTATTAAGCATTGGAGCTTTTTTAACCATTATCCATTTATATTTTTCAAAAAAAAAAAACGAAAAAAATTGTTTTTTCCACGAACACATAATTGCATTCGGATTTCACATTAAATTCTCCAATTTCTTAAGAAATTATTCACTGTTCCAAAATCCACTCCAAAAAAATTCACAAACAATTTTTACATGTTGCACTTACGTTTTTTCTTTATGGCATCCAAATCAGAAAGAAATATTGACACATTGTAACTCACACTGTCAATTTGACAGTTCAGTTCCGCCCCAAGCGTTAAAAAAGTAAGCGACATTATGGCTGGCTCAAAAGAACGCTGTACCCGTTGCCACTGCTCCGAATTACAACCAAACTTTACGAAATCCATTTCCAATACATACTTAACAATGTGCATAAGTTTGGTTTAATTCGGTGCAAAGATACGGCAGTCCACGTTTTGGCATATATTTCCAGACCCTAGTCATCAATAGGTATGAAAATTACCCGTATTAAAGCACTTATCAACAGCTTTCATTTAATTTCCATATTGTACATACACAACCAAAGGTTTCCCGGGTCCACTATATCTCGAGACCCCAGTCACGTAGCGGCATGAAAAATACTCTGTACTAAGGCATTCACCAACAGCTTTCATTTGATATCCATATTGTACAAACACATTCTAGGGTCCACGTTTTGGTCTCCATCTCGAGACCCTAGTCGCGGAGCGGATGGAAATACTCTGAACTAAAGCATTCACCAACAGCTTCCATTTGATACCCATATTGTACATATACATCCGAAGGTTACCCGGGTCCACGTTTTGACCTATATCTCGAGACCCTATGTACCAATAGGTATCCAAACTATACGGAAACCATCTTCAATACCTCCTTAACAATGTGTGTAAGTTTGGTTTAATTCGGTGCAAAGACACGGCGGGTCCACGTTTTGGCATATATTTCCAGACCCTAGTCATCAATAGGTATGAAAATTACCCCGTATTAAATCACTTATCAACAGCTTTCATTTGATATCCATATTGTACAAACACATTCCAGGGTCCACGTTTTGACCTATATCTCGAGACCCCAGTCACGTAGTGGCATGAAAAATACTCTGTACTAAAGCATTCACCAACAGCTTCAATTTGATACCCATATTGTACATACACATCCGAAGGTTACCCGGGTCCACGTTTTGACCTATACCTCGAGCCCTATCCACCAATAGGTATCCAAACTATACGGAAACCATCTTCAATACCTTCTTAACAATGTGTGTAAGTTTGGTTTAATTCGGTGCTGACACGGCCGGTTAGCGAACACACACAAAAAGTTGACTTTATTTTATATATAAGATTTTTTTCAGTTTGTGTCCGAAAAATCCAAATATCTTACGGAACCCTATTTTTTTCCAAAATAAAATGTAATCCATGTTACTCGTGGATAATGTAGTTTTCGAATGGTGAAAGAATTTTTAAAATCGGTCCAGTAGTTTTTGAGCCTATTCATTACAAACAAACAAACGAACAAACAAAGTTTTCCTCTTTATAATATTAGTATAGATGAATCTATTATATACATATGTATATGAATCTATTCTAAAATATTTCCTTAAAATCGTCCGTGTATTAGATTAGCAGGTTCCGAAGGGTTCATAATAGCGTCGTATTGAAAATTTGGCGATTTCGTCACCCACGCTGCAATAGCCTGGCCTCGATGCCTTACCCGCAGGTGCATTGTATACATTTTATACATAAAAGTTAACCGTAATATGAATGGATCTAACTATTGTATTACGTGTAGGCTATTCAGGCTGTAAGCTATTCTAGTCGTAATGTGGGTGAAATGCTCTGTAAGTGCGGTATACAAAACGGTAGTTTAAATGCCAGATAAATTTGCTCGAGTAAAAGCCAAGGCATGGAATTGAAATGCACATATTAACCTGGAAAACTCGTTGACCAGATGTCTCGATATACATGTAAAAACACCCGTTATTTATTTTAGAAATTCCAAAAACAAAGTTTACTAAAATCATTTGTCATTTGATGCGCGCATTAATTGTAGTTCAAATGGATAGGCTTTGCACATTTTGATTGATGGTATTGCACGAAAACGAGTATTCCCCAGGGAAAATGGTAAAAATAGCGCACAAATATGAGTGATCAGATGCGGGCGCATTTATCAGTCTCCTCGTCCAACTTGTGTGTTCGTATTTGAATAAGTGCCGAAACATATGTATGTATTTCTACTTGTACAAGTGTGCAGCACATTACGGTCGGCTAAATTTTTTTCCTACTTTGCTGCGGCGACGGAGGTATTCTATTGGCAATTATGAACAAAGAAGTCGGTGGCAAGATGTGCCTCAAATAGAATTCAAGCTTCCTTATTATTAATTTTAATTAATAAACACCAATCAGTTTTATTTTGTCCTATTTTGGGTACGAGAAACTCTTTTTCGATTCTTTTTTTGTCAAAACTCCTCTGCTAAAGAGCGAAATATCAGTATCAACCACCAGTTTTTTATATTAGTCCAACTTTGGTGTCAACGTCACAGTTGAGGACCATGGCCCACTTGCTTACAATTTTTTCAATGCATCATGCAGAAAACGAAATGGGAGCTCATTAAAATATAGGAGACGTAACAACCAATGCAATGGTATTATTAATTATATTTCGAATCGCCTAACTACATCGTACAGCACAAAAAAAAAAATAAGAGATTCTAGCAAGGGATTCTAGCAAGGGATACATTGTAGATATATGAAGTGTTCGGCAGTTCTATGTAAAAGAAAGGGGCAACATTTTGTGAATTACTTTAATCCTTTAACTCCTCAATAGATGGTTCTTTCTTGTCTAACGATATTAACACTTCAAAACGTTTTCCGCTTTGACTCATTTCTGTCGTTCAATTTGAATTTTCGATATTAGGCTTATTTGGGTTCCCAATCACAGTGGCATAGTGGGAAAGATAGATAGATAGAAACCTTCGAATTGGTTTCACAGCGAAATGAGAGGATTGGGTTCTCGTGAGAACCTGTGGTCTATTTCATAGTGGACAAAATTTAGAAGGTGTGGCCAATATCAGATCATTAATCGGCTATCAGCGAATTTAAAAGAATCAACTGATGGGCTGACGTAACCGGGGTCATAACAGCGGGTTGTTTACGAAAAATTGGGCTCGTGTTGGTGATATACGAAAAAAATTAACGCTCTGTCTCAACTACGACTGTATAGACGAATGTGTGAATATGTGGTAAATTAACGGACAGAATTTTGCTACGGAATTCTCAATGACGTAGCAGCCGAAGTTACTCACTCAACTTCGTTTTGCACAATAGCAAATTTGCCATACCTGGTAATATAGCATCCTTGGCTCTACTCCTGGAAAGGTGGGTCGCGTGGGTTTGTGTGCAATGCAAAAATACTTGGATTGCTTCAAGAGATTTCTGCAGAATCTGTCTGGAGAATGAGGTGGAATCATCTCAGCACCTTCTCCTCAGCTGCCTTGCTTTCGACGCTCTAAAATTCAGACATCTGGGCTCTCACTTTTTTGCTATACATATATATAAATATATATAGAATGGATACTTACACCCTTTATGGGTATTTGACTAAGTTCCTCTGCCTGCTTGTGGTATGCATCTTGATGTTGTTCCATAAATGTTGGCACCTACAGTTTTAAGCCCCAACCGAAAGGCAAATGGTTTTTTATGAGGAGCCTTTTCATGGCAGAAATAGACTCGGAGGTTTACGGACATAGCAGCTTTAAGTATCACACGGTTAGGTTGTTCTCCCCGGTTTTTTTTCTCACTGCATGGCCACATAATAGAAAAATTTCCTTCTATGTCCAAGTGGACAGCCATAATTATATGAAACCGTATATTTTTCAAGAAGAGCGCTCCGCTTATTCTCAGATCCATTTAGTGAGATTAGTCCCGGCAATAGTATGCACACGAAATGGCATTGTACAGTAATACAAATGAGGTGTGACATATAAAACTAACTGTTATAATATCAGAGATTCTCCCAATTCCAATATACAAGGTGGCGCAAAAGTAACCTTGCGATGTTTTTTGGCTGTAATTAAAAAAAAAATGAAAAACTTTGATTCTTCTTGTGGATTTTTTTTATTTGGTCTTTTAATTTTTTTTACATCAAACCGAGAATATGATGTCATGTAAATGGCCGCCGCCACAGTTGATTGCCATTTGAGCCCTTTTTATGGCATTTTCCATCACTTTGGCCAAAACTTCCGGCGATAGATCCTCACATTCTTGACGGATATTGTCTTTAAGAGCTGCAAGAGTCTGAGGCTTGTTGACATAAACTCGCGACTTCAAAAAGCGCCACAAAAAGAAGTCTGGAGCGGTCAAATGAGGCGATCTTGCTGGCCAGTGCAAATCGCCAAAACGGGAGACTAGGGGCCCGGGAAATGCATCCTTCAGCATATCGGTTGTGGCACGTGCAGTGTGCGCCGTTACACCGTCCTGTTGGAACCACATGTTTTCCAATCCCAATTCATCAAGTTGCGGCAAAAAGAACTCGTTGATCATTGCTCTGTAGCGCTCACCATTCACAGTAACCGTTTGGCCCGCGACGTCTTCGAAGAAAAAAAGATCCGATGACTCCTCCAGCGAAAACAGCATGAGAATATTCGGCCATCAAATATTTCGGCGCAAAAGAGCCATTGTTTCGTTAGCTGTGTGACAAATGGCACCGTCCTGTTAAAACCACATATCGTCCACATCCATATCTTCCAATTCGGGCCATAAAAAGCTCGTTATCATCTCACGGTAGCGAACACTATTCAGAGTAACTGCCTGACCGGCCTCATTTTGGAAAAAATACGGCCCAATGATGCCGCCGGCCCATAAGCCGCACCAAACAGTCACTCTTTGTGGGTGCATTGGTTTTTCGGCAATCACTATTGGATTATCATTCGCCCAAATGCGGCAATTCTGCTTATTGACATATTCACTGAGGTGAAAAGGTGCCTCATCACTGAAGATGATTTTCTTCACGAAGTGCGCGATACGCATTTTGATTTGAATGCCCTTTTTCGTAATAAGCCTGAATAACTTTAACGCGTTGTTCGATTATGTATCTTTCCATAATTCAAATTGAGTTAGTCTGGAATTGAAAAATGTTAAATGAAATGCAGAAAAATCTTGACGTTTAGGTGTGGTTCACATTCAACATCGGCCCTTGAAATTTAACTACCCTTTATATTTCTTGTATATAGGGCTACCAGAAAAGTCGTTCTAGATACTTAAGGATATTATTTAGGTTATTTCTAATTAAATTATTTTTATAATGTGATGCAACACACTTCGTTTAGAAATATGTGATTTGAAAGATTAATTAAAAAAAAAAAAACATTTTTGTTTTGCTGTTAACCTTAGATTCCAGGCTGACTTTAATGAACTCGTTTCTTGGTGTATATATTCATGCATCTCTTTAAATTAAAAAAAATTTTTTCAACGCACTTAATCTAAATCTCGTCACATTCTACAATCGTCATATTATATCTCTAATAATGTTGGTAGATAAGATCAAACTAACTTAACTTGGACTAACTTTTCGCTAAAATTTTTCATTCTCAAGTCATATATTAAAACAAAATCATACTCCATCCTGGGCTTTGTTAGACGTAATTGTTCAAACTTCTCAGATCCTTATGTTATTGCATTTGTTCGGTCTAGGTTGAAATATGCTTCATTTATTTGGAGACCCTATCACCAAATTTGCTATCACAAGAATAGAACGGATACAAAACATGTTTCTTAAAGGGAGAAACGCCACTGTGAAAATTAAAAACACCCGATTTTTTTTGCATTTTCTGAAAGTATAAATATTCAAAAATATGTAAAAAATAATTATTAACTTAAAATCTTAAAAGTTTACTGAGATATACGAGATAGATGTAACTGCATGCAGAACTATTGAATACGCAATGAAAACTTTAACCGCTTATTTCTCAAAACGACTTTTTTGATACGGTGGCAACGATTTCTCGAAGACTAAAGAACCAATTTTAATTTTCGTTTTTTCAAAATTTTTATTATCGCATTGGCTATCGTTGTACGTAGCCGATTTTCAAAATTTTGAAAATAACTATTTTTTTGTGCCTGCAGAAAATCAAAAAAATTGTGAAAAACACACATTGAAATTCAAATCACCACCATTTTATCAAAAAAAAAAAAAAAAATAAAACACAAAAAAAACCGCTACGTACAACGATAGCCACTATTGTGTAGATTAATACAATTTTTGGTTTTTTGCTTTCAGATGAGTATTCATTGCTGTATCGCTGCCACCAAATGATGTAATTTTTTTTTTAACTCGCTACGTTTATTTACATAAATTTGTGAATTTTCAATATTTTTAATAGGAGTTTACATTAACATAGTTTAATACATATGTATGTAGTAAATTGATTTTTGTCCGATCCTCGAATAATCATTCCTACTTACAAAAAAAAAATTCCCAAAAATGGACTATTTTTTGACACCCCACAGTGACGTTCCCCCTTAACTTGTTATTTGTTATTAATTGGGTTAAAGTCGTTTTCTTTGATTGCGCGTTTCTTTTCAACGCATTAGCTCTCTTATTCCGGCGAGAACTTTACGAAGCTCTTACCCTTTTTATCTCAAGATATTCAAAATGAATTTCGAGTCCAATGCGCTCGGACTCTTCGCGAACTAAATGAGGTCTCGAATTCCATGTCGTTAGATTTTACAATAACTAAAAATCAAGTCTCTTCTTTGTTGCATAATTTAATTCTCTAATATAATCGTATTTTTTCAATCAAGTTGCGTAGAGCGTTTTATTTGTTCTTTTATTAATACATTTTTTATCTTAGACCTTAGTCAGTAAGAAACTTTGTGTTTTTTGACTAAATTTAAATAAAATAAAGTAAAAATTATTAATGGAAATTATTAATAAAATTTTAACCTGGCTCTGACAGTTAAAAGCGGCTGCTTGATAAAGTTTTGAATTTACGAATTCATTCAAATAAGTTTTGTGTATTATTTTCGGTAATCCTTTTACATATGCATAATGAGAGCTCCTTTATTCATTTTACCTACCACGCTGTCTCTTTTATTACTTTTCCTACACTACCTCGCTATTTTGGAAAATACTAAGTCACCAATGGCACTACCCAACCTTTTGTTTTCAATGTTTTTGCGTTTATTACCTCAATATTCAACCCCTCCAGTCTACGCTATCATTTTGGGTTGGCTTCAGTGTTAGCCAACATCAAATTCAGCCGCAATGACAATTGTGTGTGTTTTACGCATCTGACAGGTCATAGAGTGTATGGCAAGAGTGAACATTATTGCTGGGAAATAAGAAGAAAAAAGAAAGGCTTAAGGAGGGGGGGGGGGGGGGGTAGGGTCACAAAATCGAAATTTTTTTTCTTCACTCATCTTATAGTAAATCATTTCAAGAATGTTGTGTCAGAATTTTAAGTGGATCGGAGCAGAACTCTCAAAGTTATAACCTTTGTAGGCACTCTACCTCGAATGCGGAGCATAGATAATTTTTCAGAGTCATTTTTTCAAACGCGTTTTTCCCGAAACGACTTCTTAAAAGTCGGTGCCAATCACAACTCCGAAACTATTCAACCGATTCTTTTCAAATTTGGCACACGTTTTCTAAATCGAAAATACCTCCCCCTCACACTGTTTTTTTTTTATTTTTTTTTTTTTAAGGTTGTTTTTCACTTACAAATATGGCGAAATTTTTCGCCAAAAATGCTCGTTTTACGTTTTTTTGCCACCAAAACTACAAAAATGAAAAAAAAAAATTTTATTCATGTGGGGGGGAGCATTACGTCATCCTTTAACTGAAAAATTCGACTTTTTTAGTTTCAGATGATTCTACGACGAATGCCGATTGGCACCGCAGAGCACCTCTCGAAAAACATATCTCCAAAAAAACTCTGTCATGGGCTTATTTGTCAATATTTTATTATTAATATTTTTTAAAAACTTATTGAAGAGATGTACAATAACATGCAACTGATTTTATTAAAGTATCTTAAGCCATATTTCTGTAAAAAATTCAAAAAAAAGGGTTTTTTTTTAGCGCTAAACCCTACCACCCCCTTAAACAAATTTTGTTCATTTAATCCATTCATTTCCCATAGCAAAAATATTCGGGAGACATTTCAGTGTTGTTCAAATGAATTCTTTGGCCGTCTTCAAATACATATACATACATACATACACATGCATGTTCTATAAGTAAAATACAATGTGCAGTCATTTTCAGGCCATTTTATTTGACAAAGTCTGAACGAAATATTGGTGACATTTTCGTCCAACAACAAAACTGCTAACAAGCCGCGCGCGGCTGCTAATGTAAAACGTACCGATAATGACATGAAACCCCAGCGCTGTTACTACAAATGGACTGACTTTTTTATTTTGGCTTTTGTTGAGTTGGGTCGACCTTCAATTAAAGCAACTATACAACATAATTCACCGTTACCTATTGACGTCACACTATTTCTAAACGGTAAAATAAAAGTCACATTCAAACAAATGTACATTCACTTGTATACCTGTATATATTTATTTTTAGTAAGTATTATATACATATAGGCAAGTATACACACATACATGCGAGTACATAAGAAAAGGCTTAAAGAATATGGCGGCAAAAATGCGTATAATATAAAACTAACACGACAATTATGCGAGTTGTACCAAAAATGGTGACAAAAACCATTGCCATTTACTGTTAGCTCTGGGTGTGTAAGTGTGAAGTAATGAGCCTTAAGTATTTGTGTGACGTAGCTGAGCTATGCATGCATTTATTTACCACTTTGAACGAGCTCGAGCCCAGCAAACGGGACGCTATTGTCAGGATTATGTCGCATATATTGAACCGAGTCGTAAAAAGTTGGGTCGAACGCCTGAACCACTGTCAGCCCAGACGAGGTGACCATTTGAATGATGTGGTATTCTATGCATAAGTTATGAAAGTGCACATAATTAAAGAATCTTTCACAAATGCGCCTAGCTGTTGTTTTAAAATAAAATATATAAGAATTCAAATTCTTTCTGGTTTCACTATTTTTATTCAAAATACGGCTCTTAGCAATTATATGTGAAAAATGACATCATTTAAATGTCCACCATGAGCGCGTCTACAGGCCGCCATGCGAGAATTAAAATTTTCCAGGATCCGCTCACACATTATCGCATTGACTTCAGCTATCTCAATAAAAATTTTGTGTATCAGCTTTGGAATCGTTCTTGGCTTATTCACATAGTCTTTACTTTACAAGAAAGCTCAGTCTACGGGTCGATTCTCGTTCTGTGTAAACGTGAAATGAAAAATGTTTTTCCTGTTTTCATTACACTTTCGATTCGCTTTACGTGGAGAAATTAAAAGAAATTCTCTTTTCACTAACAATTTGTGGTCGTAGTAAGGTCCGTGGCAAGCGTGCAAGTGTAAGTGTAGTTGGGGTGGATCATAACTCTATATACCCGAAAGGTTTATAAAAATTGTGTTCAAAAACTTGAAGAATATGTTGAAAATTTGAGTTTTTTTAGTTTTTTTTTTGTTTTTTGTGGCTGTGTACGCATGATTTTGGTGTTTTATTAAGGGGGTGGCAAATAATATATTGAGTTATATATTGTATATATAATTGGCGCGTACACCCTTTTTGGGTGTTTGGCCGAGCTCCTCTTCCTATTGGTGGTGTGCGTCTTGATGATGTTCCACAAATGGAAGGACCTACAGTTTTAGGCCGACTCCGAACGGCAGATATTTTTATGAGGAGCTTTTTTCATGGCAGAATGCACTCGGAGGCTTGCCATTGCCTGCCGAGGGGCGACCGCTATTCGAAAAATGTTTTTCTTAATTTTGGTGTTTCACTGAGATTCGAACCCACGTTCTCTGTTAATTGGGAATGGTAGTCACGTACCAACCCATTCGGCCACGGCGAGTTAAACAATAGTTTTAAACAAATATAGCATATGAAGGAACGTTTTTGTTAAAAAGGAATGGAAAAAAGCATCTTCCACTATTTGCAAAAGTTGTCTTTTTGCAATGTTCAAAATATCACGACGTGAAATATTTGTAAGGGGATTAACATGTACTTCAGGTTCCTCAAAGTCCTCTAAATAATCTTCATCGTTTTTGGATTTTGTCAATCGCGAAGTCAGTGTCTCAGCCCTACCAATAAATTCCTATACATATAAAATTATTTTGAAAAGAGGATTCAATTTACTAAAAATCGTTTACAGGGTCCGGCACTCGAAGTGTAACCAATTAAAAAGATCAGAAATTTAGTTTGGAAAATTACTTTTATTCATTCGGTCCGGAAACGAATCGCAAGCTGCCCGAATGTGACTTGCAGTTATTTTGGCCCACTCGCGGACAATGACTTTTTTCAGCGCCTCGAGTCTGGTGAATCTTTTAGTTCGGACCTTGCTCTCCAAAATGGCACAAAGAGCATAATCCATCGGATAGGCGTCTGGTGATTTTGAGAGCCATTGTGTGGACGTTATGACGTAAAAACGTTGTTTTTTAGCCATTCTTGGCTCACTCGAGCTTTGTGAGACGTGCTGAGTCCTGTTGAAACGTCCATGGTCTGCCACCGAAATGTTTGTCTACCCACGGCTTCAAAGCCATAATACTTTCCCGATAATATTTCGCAACTACCTGACCGCCAGGCTCGATGAATACGATTGCAGAGCGCCCATCTGCGGTTGCAGCGGCCCAAACTATTACCTGTGGCGCGTGCTGCTTCCTGGTGCCAATCGATGATTCAAATTTTCGTATGAACGATCAGTGAAATAAACCCTATCGTTTTGGAAGTTTACGAATTGCTCAATTTCAAAAATTTTCGCCTCAGAAAACACAATGTTCGGAATAGAGAAATTGTCCGCTTTCTTTGACTTGTTGCTGCATTTGTGTGAGATCATGCGCCGTTTGGATCTTATAAGGTTTGACTTTGAGATCATTTTTCAGTACGCCGCGAATGATATGGTCAGATATTTTCAGTTCTTTCGCCATTTGATTAGCACTTCGTCGGGGATTTCGCTTCTTCACTTTTTGAACCATTTCACGTGACGTTGCAGTCTTTTAATGACGTTTCGCGATGCTACCAGTATCATTGTAATGAGTAATGGTGCGATAAACAAAAACTTTATTTAGATACTTTAAGTTGCTCGAGCTCACGAACAATCGCGGTTGTGATTTTCTAGCCAAATATAATGCAATCACACTATTACCTGCATTTAAAATCCATTACTGATTTTGTTACTTTTTTCGCGTTTACTCTTAGCGAGCTAACAGAGCGGTCTGAAGTTGGTTACACTTCGAGTGCCGGACCCTGTACCCTTTCTTATCACGAACTCTTTGCTCCAAAACAAGCAAAAGAATTATTTGCGACATATGTATTTTCTTTAAATTTACTCTAGCTTCAAAACAAATATCATTTGAAATGATTCAATTATTAAAATTGAATAGCACACCTGCAAAAGTTTCATGGCTACGAGAATCGCAAAATAATCGTTTGTGAAAAGACAGAGTGAAAAGTGTCTCGGAAAACGGAAATAAAAAAGTTTTTTCACTTCACGTTTATACAGAACGAGAATTGACCCCCCGGTCTGCCAGTAGTTTTTCCATCCTCGACAGAATCAGTCTCTTGAAATTTTTCCATCAACTCTTGCATTATTTACATTTTCGGACAATTATTTCCACCAAAACAAAAAAAAAAAAGAATTTTGCGATTGCCATTTTCATAATAAATTTCAATAATTTTAACGCGTTGTTCTATCGTGTAGAATTCTACATCTGTCTACTGATATCCAGGCGTTACTTTTGAATGAGCCTTTAAAAAAAGGTAAACTTAAAGCAAAAAATCATAATGTTTCGATTTGGAACTGTTGACCACAATGGACAGAAAAGGGTTGGCTTGTGATGGAGCTGATAGATCAAGTTATTGCTGCTGGAAAGTGCATTGAATATTTGGCCACTATGCCATGTGTACTCTCATTGAACAATTATTATTTTTGCGTACTTAGTAGTAGTTTTATTTTTAAACTTAACACTCCGTACCCACACCCTTTATTTGAGCAATAATTTTAGCTTAGGAGCTTAAAAAGGCCGAATGAGGCAAAAATTAGAGGCGGCGCACCTTTTCAACTTAGATATTGAAAATATAATATGTTGTTATAATCGATCTGCGGCCGCCGTACCTGAATGGGTTGGAGCGCGACTACCACAAGTGCAAAGCTCTGGTCACACCCAATGGTAGAAAAAGTTTTTTCTAATGGCGGTCGCTCCCCGGCAGACAATGGATAACTCCCAAGCGTATTTCTGCCATGGAAAAGCTCTGTATAAAAAATCATTGGCTCAATCAAGCAACCAAAAAGTGGCTCTGAAATCGTCCAAATCATATTCAACCTTAACGAATGTATTTTGACTTGATGATGTGCCAATTTTTGTATCTAAATTAGGTTTGAACTATGTAAAATTTTCCACATAGCTTTAAGTTTACTACGAGCCTTTGTATTTAGGATATTTAGCTTTCTACATAGAACCTGAAAAAAATCAGAGCAAATTTATTTATTCAGTTAATTAATTAATAGCCTAAAAAATACAGTGTCTCTTACAGACTATGAGAACAGATTAATGCTAAATAAATTAATCAAAGTAAAATTAAACTTACAATTAACTACTTTCAATTGCAATGAGTGAAAGAAAAAGATAACATTTCTTATAAAGGGTGTTTTTTTTAGAGGTTAGGTTTTCAAGTTGGCACTACTTTTTTCGTAGATGGTCTTTTTGACAGCTGTCACTTGATTTATGCTCAGTTTGGTTTGCCATTTCATAATGAATAGACTTACACCTGAACAACGTTTGCAAATCGTGCAAATTTATTACGAAAATAATGGTTCGGTTCGCGCGACGCATCGAAGAAAATTTTGTTCAGCGATGAAGCTCACTTTTGGTTGAATGGGTATGCCAATAAGCAAAATTGTCGCATTTGGAGTGAACATAATCCACAAGCCATTGCTGAGACGCCGTTACATCCTCAAAAAGTCACTGTTTGGTGTGCTCTATGGGCAGAGGGAATCATTGGTCCATATTTCTTTAAAAATGAAGCCGGCCATAATGTTACAGTCAGTGGAGAGCGCTATAGAGCCATGATTAATGACTTTTTCGTGCCTGAATTGGACGATGTTGATGTGGACGACCTTTGGTTCCAACAAGACGGCGCTACATGCCATACAGCCAACGCAACAATCGATTTATTGAAGGAAACTTTTGGTGAGCGCATTATCTCGCGCCGTGGACCTGTGGCGTGGTCTCCAAGATCGTGCGATATAACACCGCTGGACTATTTCTTGTGGGGCTATGTGAAGTCGCTTGTCTACGCAGATAAGCCCGAGACGATTGACGTCTTGGAAGAGAATATTCGGCGCGTTATTGCTGACATACGGCCCCAATTGCTGCAAAAAGTGGTCGAAAATTGGGCCTCTCGGCTGGAATTTATTCGAGCCAGCCGCGGCAGCCACTTGCCCGAAATCATTTTTAAATGGCATAATGTCAAACCCTTATCTTTATAATAAAGCTAAATTCTTGGTCATAACATTAAATTATATACGTTTTATTTCATCTTGAAAACCTAACCTCTAAAAAAAACACCCTTTAATTTACAGAGGAAGATTATTAGATAATACTAAGAATTTAGTTCAACAATTCATTTACTCGTAGAACCAATTTCAAGTGATTCTTTTTGGAAGAAAAATCCAGGCCAGCATGATTTGGAAGCGAATTAAAATCACCCAGAGTTCCAGAAATCTCAGGGCATTGGGAGCACAATTAGTTCGTACCATCCCTAACCAGAAAAAATCTTGATTCCGTAAACTTCGCTGGGAAATATTGAAATTGATTTTCTCGAGTAGCAATGGGGAGTCAATAACCCCATTTTGGGAAGCATTACCAAATAAAAGCTTTGCAAATAAAACTAGGCACATATAGATGACAAGCACATGCATTGCCAATATAAAATATATGTATGGGACAATGTCAAGGGTATGGTTGAGTTGAAAATATAAGTAATTAAGCATCGTTCATATAATAAGATAAAATTATTGTATGGTTTACATCGACCTTTTTCACTTTTTTACTACCTTTTCCGAACGAGGATAAACTGATGCACCTTTTTCACTTACTTCCAAATCGCATCAAGTGATTAAATAGCATCCGAAATCAGTTGTCACAGTTGTTAAACTTTAGACAACCTTTTAAAGAATGGACATGAAAAAAACTAGTCGATTGTATTTACTCATCGCTTACGTAAAACTTACTGTAATTAAGAAATAAGTAAGTGGTTTTTGTCATTATTAACTTGGCGTTTTCACTTTTTGTAACTTTTACGTATTCTTCAAAATGTACTCGGTTAAGAGTGAGCTTGCGGAGAAAATTGTGCGCAAAAAGCAAGAAAATGGGCATTTGTCGCACAATGCCAACGCAGAACTTTCAATTATCCGAAAATTACTATAGCTTATGTGTTAAAAAGTTGAATGAAACCTTGTCGGTGGGACGGAGGCGGGCAGTGGAAGAAAGAAAGAAAGGATTTGTGTCGCAATCAAAAGCTAAAGGAGTCTTTCACTTTGAGATGCTGCAAAAATAGGACCTTATTTTGGAAGAATAGGTCCAAAAAGCGTGCAAAAGTGAATGTTAAGATTAAAGAAAAAGATTTTAGAACCACATAGAAATGATAAACAAAATAAGAGTGATAACACGCGTGCACGAAAATTATACAGTCAAGATATTCATAAAAATGGCTGGGTGCTTATCGATGATGAAACAACCGTCAAATCAGAATTTAAATATATTCAGGATGCCGAGATTCATACTGCAGCGAAGAGAAGATGTGCCTTTAAGCTAAAGATATTGGACAAGTGCCCTAAAAAATTTTTTTGGTTAGCCAAGCCATCTGGCAGTGTGGTGTGAAAAGCAAAATGTTCATAACCACGGACATTATAAATCAAGAAATTTATATGTAGGAGGGTTTACAAAAACGTAAGCTGCCATTCATACAACAACGCAAAAGCTCAGTTCTGTTATGGTTTGATTTAGCATCGTATCATTATAGACGTCTTGTTATGGACTGGTATGAACCCGAGATGTTAAATAATGATTAGATAATGCTGATGATTGCTAATTAACCTTCTTTTGTGAAATTCTCTAATTCATTAAACAATTAGAATTAGTTCAACTAATTCCCATTAGATAATTGAAATTTTTATTCCAATGGTAAAACTAATTGCAATTAGTTGCCATTAGCAAAAAAAATTGGTTTACCTTTACAATTAGAAATCTAATTGACTTCTGCTAATGCAATTAGATATTCAATTAGCTCGAATTAGAATTAATTATTTTGATATTTTGAAAAACAAAAAAAAACTGAAATATTCCTAATATGAATATCACACATATATATATTACTTATGTACATAATATGTACTACGTATATTACATACATGAACATCTATTTAACGTATGTACTAACTGTTTATTAACTAGAATGTCCGGGTATATTCGCTTTCAGCAATACGAGATATTCAAAAGAAAAGTCAGTCAAGCAACTCCGCCTGGGACTATTAATAATGCCCGCAAAGGAAAATAGTCGCTTCACAGGGCCTGAAGACGTAAGCGGCGTGTTGCAAAATAGTGCTATGCTCTTTAATGTGGGATATTTGGACCATATATTGGAAGTTTTATCATCATCATTCAAATATTGATGCATCATATTCGAAATAAAATGCATGCTTTTATCCTCCTCTGTCAATTTGGCAATGAAGCAGTACTTCCTTCTGCAAAAATGTAATCAGATTTACTAAAAATACCATATATGTATATGTGTTACTTATGCAGAACTTACCACCATCCCTGAAATCATAAAAGGTCGATTCAGTATACGAACCCTCACATTTATGATTTTCGTTTGTTGTAGGAAGGTTCAGCTTGATTGCATAATCAGTGATGGATACGAATAATAATAATTCTTTGCAAAAAATTTATTTTTATCAAAATAATTAATTCTAATTCGAGCTAATTAAATATCTAATTGCATTCGTAGAAGTCAATTAGATTTCTAAATGTGAAGGTAAACCAATTTTTTTTGCTAATGGCAACTAATTGCAATTAGTTTTGCCATTGGAATAAAAATTTCAATTATCTAATGGGAATTAGTTGAACTCATTCCAATTGTTTGATGAATTAGAGAATATAAACCAATTGAACCAATTGCTAATTCTAATTCGAATTTAACATGTTTGGTATGAACCGGGGTAAATATTGTTCAAAAGGACCACAAACCATCAAACTGTCCACGATTGCGACCCATTGGAAAATATTGGTCAATTGTTGAAAGAAAATTACTAATAATGAAAAAAATAAATTAAAAAAGAGTAGCAGTTTAAAATATTAGGTTGGGGAATAAGTTCATAGCGTTTTTATATTTTCTGTTAGCTTACAACGATTTGTTAACTGTTTGGCAAAGGGAAAATACTCATTCGATGGAACTCTTTCTGCTCTACAAAACTATGTTAATTGTATTTTTGAGTTATTTAATATTTTATTAGTTTTGAGGTTTAGAAATGGAATATCCGGGTGGAAAAAATCAACATTTTCGACACCTGCTCTTCTTTGCTTTTTATCGAGGCCAAAAAGTTGCCGAACCAGCCCGGTACATTTGTGATGTGTATGGAGTAGATGTCATAGGCGAGTCTACAAAACGGAAATGGTTTGCAAAGTTCAAAAATGGCGGCTTTGACGTCGATGACACGTCCCGCAGCGAAAGGTCTTCTGAATTCGATGAAAAACGTTTCGAATCACTTTTGAAGGAGAACGGTGGCCAAACCAGTCGTGAACTGCCGGACTACGATCATGAAACGATTCTCAGTCACCTCCATTCAATGCGATTTACCGAAAAATTGGGAGCCTGGGTGCCTCACTAGCTCAACGAAAAAAACAAAGAAAGTCGTCTTCAAATTGCTTCTCAGCATCTCGCCCGCCATCGAGCAACCTGCGGCCACAAACAGCGCTTTTTGTACCGAATCGTCAAGGGAAATGAGAAATGGGCGCTACACATCAATATGAAGCAAAGAAAGCAGTCGGTGACTCCAGCAGGTACGCCAAAGCCGAGAGTCAAGCCGGATCTTTATCTAAAGAAGATCATGATATGTGTTTGGTGGGACTGGGAGGGCATGGTGCACCGGAAAATGCTCTGATCGACGGGGTCAAACCATATTCTTTTGCGACAACGCCAGACCTCATGTTGCATAAGTGCACCGACCGATTACGATCTTTTCCACTCCCTGCCAAACCTTATAAACCTTCGATAACAAAGAGGCCCTTAAAAACTGGCTCAACAAGTTCTTTGACACCAGACCAGGAGACTTTTGGCGGAACGCCATCAACAAATTAGTCGAGAGGTGGGAAGAGATTGTAAACAGCAACGGCGAATATATAATTGTTTAACTTATTAATATAATTATTGTTTTTTTTTTAAATAAAAGTCTTCGGTAAAAACGCTACGAACCTATTCCCCCACCAAATAAATTGGCAGAGGCAGCAGATACTGTACTAAAAGTTATGTGCATCACTTAATAAGAGGAGACAAATCTAAATTGCGCCATTTCGTTTACAACAAAGAGATTTATATGAGTTTTTTGCTTAGCATAGTACGCTTAATAAAGAAGACAATAAAAAAAAATGTTTTGATAGCTTATATAAATTTTATGTTATAACGAGTTTCGCCCGACCAATATTTTTCGAGCTAATGAAATCTCGGTTTTATTACTTTGTAAAAATTTCATTGCCCAATTTTATTTTTTTAATCTGATTTGACTCAGTACGACGCAATTAATTACAATAAAAAGTAATTCGCACTTTTAGTTTCGTTTTTGGGCGGTAATGTGTTAAAGCAGTGGAAGTGCAAATGGTTTAGCTACGGGTTTCATAACCATATAAACTGGTTGCATGGATCTTAATACTAAAATTTACCTTAATGATAGTAATTTAAAATATAAATTTTATGCACGAGAAAGGTCAGTGCAAATAAGTAAACCAACGAAAAATGCTTAGTAATTATGACCTCCTTTAATTTCTAGCCCTTTCTTATTTATCCTCTAGGCTTCTTTACGAAAAACTTTACCCTGAGTTGGGACCCTGAATGAAATATGTGGTAATAAATTTGGTTGCTCTTAGTCAAAAACAATAATTTTTATATGTGCGTACATATGTACAAATGTTTGTGTGTATGTATGTGCAATTATGCATGCTTTCGCATAGAATTCGTTTACGCCATCAAACCATTTTAGATTACATTTTTTTTACCACTGCTGCGTTACGTCACACGAGCGTGCGAAAATGCATGTTTGCATGTAGGTATGTGTATTAGCTACTCATACACTCACTTATTTTGGCATGTCGATTTGTTAAAACCACATTAAACAGAATGGACAAAGTATTTACTGGCACGCAATGCAAATAAAAATCTGCGCTAAGCTTGAACTCAACTGAACTTAGCTGAGTCTAAGCCAAAATGAACAATCATCGGCGGGTGGCATAAGCCATGCATGTTTGTGTGTGTGTATGCGTAAGTAGTTGCTTCTATTCTTGCCAACTATGAAGTAGCGTGTGTATGAGAGGATTTATTTCAAGCAACTACATTCATGCATAGGAGTTTATTCTTAGAGATGTAATTTGGAAAAATAATTTAATGTTTATGGTAGTGGGTTCTCAGCGTTTATTTCATATTATATATTGTTTTAAGGTGCACAAAGAATTGTTTGGAAATTTACATATACGTACGTATGGACACATGTATGTATATGTTTGTAAATATTACCTTTTTATCCACATATACAAGTTTTTGTTCATAAATTGCATGAGCGCTTGAGAAATTCTGCTTTTTTACCTTATGCTGTGACACGCGCTCTTCAAGAGATTTTCTGAAATATTCCTTATGCATATGTATGTTAGTATTACGTAATATATATATGTACATTAAAGTGTGTCTCAGAGTAGTACATCTTTTTGGAAATTGTAAAAGTAAAAATTTCATGTCAAGAAAGAAAAATTAGTGTAGACTTCTAGACTAAATAGCTATTTTATAAAATGATATATATAAAATAACATAAACTAAAAAAAAAATACCATAATAACACACGTTTTCAATCTTGTATGAGCAGTTTAATTTTTATATAAATAAAAACAAATATCATATACGCCCTTTTTTAGTGAAAAGCGAAGCGCAGCGAAGTTGAACTTCGTTTAGTTGAAAAGCAGCACTAACACCAATAACAAAGCCACTCTAATGGAGGATCTCTCCGACTCCTACCAACAATTACTACTTCGAATTAAAGACGCGATGGCGAAGTAAATTTTATTCATATTCGTTCTGTTGTATTGCGCGAAAGCGTGTGCGTCATATGATAAGACCTGGGGTGGCTTTCTGTAATTCGATAGTCGACACTCGTTTGCTCGACACTTTAATTCGATATCGAATGCGGGACGATCCCATTTTGGTTCCCGTATTTCGATACTTGTACTATCGTTTTCATATTTTCGGAAGTGTTTGGAAAGTGGTTTATAGTTGTCAAAAAGTGCACGAAAGCAATAAAAATTAAAAGTAAATATGTACAATTGGCGCTATTTTTTAATATTGGAAGATTTTAATGAAGAAAACTCTTCAATAAATAGAAGGAGAATACGCGATGCGTCGAATCCAATGGAATTGCCCGATTTATAGTAAGATGAATACAAATTTCATTAAGTAAATATCAAAGTATTTCTTTTGCACAGCTTCCAAACAAAATACCGACTGACCAAGGAGGTTTTTATGTACGTCCTTTGTGAAATAAACCTTAGAGAAGGACTTAGGAGTACATATATACCTCCAATTTTGAGGCTAGCTGCAACGCTGGAGATATTAGCAGGTGGCGGTTACCAGTGGCAAACTGGCGGCGCACACACAGCAGCAATGGGGCATAGTACTCTGTCGAAGATATTTCGCAGCACATTATCGTCGATGGGAGAAACTCTATGCAACCAATGGATATCTTTCGAAAAAAACTTCCAGCCATGCAAAGAGTGGTTCCATGAAAAATATAACTTTCCGGGAAGTAAGTAGTGCAATATTAACGAAATTTAAATTTTGTACTATTTTAATTCATTGCAGTTGTTGGTGCCGTAGATGGTACTCATTTAATGCTGTTGAGGCCTATTGAGAACGAGCATATATACTTCAACAGGAAAGGAAAGCATAGCATAAACGCGATGATTGTAAATATATGCTTACACTAGCTCTTAATCCTTTTTTCTTGGAGTTATCGTACTCTACATTTTTTATTGCAGATATGTGACCATAAATTAAGAATAAAAGCTATATGCCCACAGTACGGAGGAGCTGCGCACGATTCCTTTGTTTGGAAAGCCTCCAATGAGAGGAAAGTAATGGAGCGGCGCTATAATAATGGTGATACAAGTTCGTGGCTATTGGGTAGGTGATTAAATAGGAAAAAATTAAGATACGGGAATAAATATGTATATTTTTAGGGGATTCTGGATACCCTCTTGAGCCATGGCTTATGACCCCGTATCGATTACGCGAAAATGAGACCGACGTAGGCAAATGTATTTTCAACGACATTCACAGTAAGGCTAGAAGCATTGTCGAAAGAAGCATTGGCGTATACAAAGGTTCCTGTATTCATTGAATCCAATGTAAATACACTAACATTAATTGCATTGCTCACTTTAGGCCGCTGGAGAATATTATCGGACGATAGAAAGCCAAGGTACAACCCAACATTGGTTGCAAAAATTGCAAACGTGTGCGCCGCTCTTCACAATGTATGCATCGATAGGAATATTCCATTTCAATTCAGCAACGAAAATCTAACTCAAAGACAAGAAGGACTGTTGGAATGTACACCATTGGACATAAACAATCGATTATCAGAGAGGATAAGAAGTAGAATAAAAGACCATCTTTCTCAAACAGCAATGTAAAGATTTCATTTTATTGCTGGTAAATTAAATAAAATTTCTTAAGTATAACTAAAATTGTACTTCATTTCTTCATTTGATAAATTAAATTAAATTTCTTAAGTATAACAAAAAATTGTACTTCATTTCTCAGGTATCAGTCTTTCTTTTTATAAAAGGTAAAAAACTAAGCTTAAAGTTATTACATACATAAAGTAGCTCATTAATTATTCATTTTTCGTTTTAGCAATGCGATTTCACATTTAAGTTTTTCCAAGTCTAGCTCTAAGACTTGAATCTTCATTTTTTTATATTGCACTTCAGTTGCAATTTGTGTCTCTTTTAGTTGCAGTTTCCTCTTTGCGATTTCATTGCTCTCTTCGAAAAGCCTCAACACTTCACTTTGAAATTTTTCTTGCTTTTCAATCTCTTTTTCAATTAGTTTGATTTTGGGGTCCGAACATCTTTTTGTTTTAGCAGGTTGTACCTCGTCGATTTCCCCTTCCTGGCGTATATTTATTTTTGGAGGCTCAGACTTCCTTGATGTTTTGCCTTCGTCGTCACTAGAAGTATTATCGGCGCTCGAGATTTGGGCCAAATATTCACAAACGAAATTATCGTCTGCCTGAGGAGCCGCAGTAGAACAGCTGGGTCCGTCTGTATGGCAACCATATGATGTTGCGCCTGGTACTCCCGATATGTGCTCGCCTATTTTGGCTGCGGCAACTATTCGTTCCTCCATATGGTTCAATGAAACCGCATCATATGGACCACCACCCGTTTTCGTTATACTTTTCATGCGCTGGGTAAGCTTGCGTTTTGCATTATATTTGTAGTCAGTCCATACCTAGGGGTATTACAAGAATGTATTATCTCAAATGAAAATGTTTAAAAGTAATGGTAAGTGTTAATACAAACTTTCTGCCATGCTTTTGTTGGCTTCATGGGAGGTCCGTTACTGTTTAACAGTTCCGTTAGCTTATCCCATAACTCTTTCCTTTTCGAACGGCCATTAGCTGCACTCTGTAAGCTATTTTTAGCTAATGTATCGTGCTTCTCCATATATTCCACCATCACACCTGAGAAAATGAAAACGAGAGCAAAAGTGATGTCGAGCTGTATCTATCGAACGTTCGATGTGACGCTACGACATTTTTTGTTAGAGAAAGCAAAAACGATACTTCGACTATCGTTTTTGCTCGATATCGAATTACAGAAAGCCACCCCTGAACCCCTGAAGTGCTCGATAGCAAGATTCTGTATGAGCGTAACAGCAACATAAGCTTCTTCTATTCGCCATTTCCCCACTCGCTATCTCTATGATCGATTAACTTGACGAAAAATTTGCATGCGAAAGCAACAACGAAGTTATAGAGTAAGATTCGCCTCTAGCGAGTATGGCCATAGCTCATTACCAGCACATGTAATTTAAGTTCTCTCTTCCCGCATTGCCGACATATGTTCATTTTTACCAGTTGCTTCATCTATTCGCCACTTAGTAAGTCTTGGCCCAAAGGGACTGAAAGTGGAATACAAATCAAGCAGCTCTGTTGGTAGGGTTATGCAATATGAGGGGATACAAACTATTGAGCACTTAAAGTATTTGAGGGGACACTTCATAGTGATGACAGATGAAGACTCCCTGCGTAATATCAACTGACGCGCTTTGTTGATTGAGATCGAAATATTTATGGCGGATATTATTATTATAATATTATTATTAGGCTACTGCGCACTGAGACAAAAAATATCTGTTTAAGCACTTTTTGAAAATTTTAGCGCCTTCTGGGGTTTTTTGTTCCATAATTTGTATGAATACACGGCAGAGTCACCAAGCTGGTGTTGCCTTTTTCTGCCTACTGCAGGATATTCGCAAATAATGTGTTCTAAATGTTCAGTGTCCGTTTCACAGAATGGACAGAGAGACTAATTTCATATACTAAGTGATATCCCACGTACAAGGAGACCGTTGATTTATAAACTTCGACAGATGGGAACATCTAGTAAAATAACGAACCTGATAGATAATATCTACTAGAATACTAGATCTGCGGTTTGGACGGGAAAAGAAGTATCCGACTATTTTGAAACCTGGAATGGAGTGAAACAAGGATGTCTGTTGTCAACATGATTGTTCACTTTATTCGTTATTATACCTAAATGATTTGTATAACTATTTGGAAGGTGGACTATTGGTTGAGGGCATGAATATACATATGTCTTCTCCTTTATGCCGATGATATTATTCTCCTGGCGCATAACCCTACAGTCATGCAATCCACGATTAATAACCTGGAGAAATACTGCGCTGAATAGAATTTGAAAGTAAACCCAAATAAATCGGAGATGATGGTCTTTAGAAGAGGTGGACGACTTTCCCAGGCTGAAAAATTATGGTACCAAGGTAAAGAAATTGAATTGGTGGCCGAATATAAATATCTTGGTGTCATTCTCACACCCAAAATGGCATTCGGCAAGCACTTAGAAGCCAGAAATATCTACTTCAGCAAAAACTAGTATTAATTGCACATGGAACGATTTTTTAGCGAAGCCATTCATTTTATTAAAATCAAAATGGAAGCATTTTCAAGCGGATACAAACCCGCACCGCAAGTTTGGGGTATGCCTTATTCGATAAAGTAAATAAACTACAACGATACTTTATTAAAAGAATCCTCAAACTACCCGAGTTCATTCCGAATTATGCAATAACATTATAAACTAATTTACAAGATAGCCCCATGTATTCTTTATAACTACACATGAAGTATGTCTGGAAAGCCATTTATAATTATAATTGCAACAGACTCACACACAAACTAACACAAGGCATCGTAAGTAGAAATGTGTTTTGGCTTAGCATTTGAATCACATGGGAATGGAGTTCGGTCTAAAGTTTGAAGAAAACATCACCGCTACAGACTGGCAAGATCGCTGTGTGCAACTTCTTACCAAAATTAAAATAAAAGATATCAACATGGCAAGGCAAAAAGCACAGTCAAGCACGACGCGAATTTATAAAGGGGAATCGTACATTAAAGAAGATATGCGACTAGCTGACATTACAACAATTTTCAAAGCAAGATGTAGTTTAGTAAAGCAAAATGGAGCCACTTAAGGAAATACCCACAAAATATGCACCCCCTGCAATTTAAACGAGGAAGAAGATATGCAGCTCTTCTTAGGAGAATGTCCGGTACTGAAGGAGATCAGAACTAAATACCTAAACGCAGCGAAGCTAAATGAAGCAGAAGTATTATAATAAATATACTTAATGGCCACAATTGCAAACGACTAACTTGCTTTATATACTCAGCCATACGCTGTAGAGAATTACTTATTGCAGAGTTTAATTTTTGATAAATTTTTGAGCTGTGACAGACAACATTGTTGTTGCCACAAATTTATTATTTCTTTCTTTATGTATTTATATATTTAAATGAATAATTTTATAAATTATTGAAGTGAAAGATGCAATATTTATAAATACATAAATAATTACTACTACTACTACTACTAAGTGATATCACAGGTACTGTGACCTGTAAAGTAACCAGTGAAAAGTTTTAAGTCTACTCTGCTAAGCGAAAGTAGCTTATCAGAAATTCCTCTGTCTGGCCTTAGGAATTGTTTTGACAGAAGGGCGCAACCGACAGAAGTTCGCCAGTTTCAACGAATATTTTCTTATTCCACCTTCTAGGAAAATCTTTACTGTGGAACTGTTTGTAAGCCCAAAGAAAGGATAGAGGCACGTTGCCCACAGTTAGAGACGTGTTTTCCCCTTTTTAGTTAAATGGTCCGCTATTACATTTCCCTCATTTTCCCCATATGCAGGAATCCAAGTTGTGATGCTTGTAGAATAATATTCTGTTGAAGTTCCCTAACATGTTGAGAAGGTTCAGACAGTCAATTATCATTTTTGAGGTGATTACATTTGATAAAAGTGCTCCCAAAGTCGCCTGACAATCTGAAAGTCTGTAAAAGTGGGTTCCTCTCATTTCCTTCTCATTTAAGGAGGTTACTGAGTATATGTTTATTAGGCCGGGTCGATTTGTGGGGGGGCAACAAAATCGCCCATCGCTCTGTGAAAATCGTATTCTAGGGATCAAAATAAGAAACTTTGCCAAAGGAACCATACCTCTAAAAATAAAATACTGATGTCCCCCAATTTGGGTCGAACTTTTTAGTTTCTTTTCTCATGTAAAGGCCAAAAATGGTGATTGCATGGGGAACCCCCCAGGGGAGTTCCAGGGGGTGTGCCACTGGCATGGGTGGACTCGATTGGAGCACTCTAAATGGGTCAAAGTGGGATTTTTCGTTCGAGCCAAATTGGGGGACATCAGAATTCGTTTTAGAGGTATGGTTCCTTCGGCAAAGTTTCTTACTTTGATCCCTAGAATACGATTTTCACAGAGCAATGAGCGATTTTTAAATCGACCCGCCCTAATATTTATATATTTATTATATGTATTGTGAAATCGAACGTTTGTTAGTTATTTGCTCCAATTATTTTCACATTGTTTTGTTTACTGCAGTTTTACATTTAACTGAAATCTTCCAAGTACTTTCAAGGGGCCCATTCATAAAATTCCCTTTTCACGGATAAAACTATTTTCAGGTCGGCTGCAAAAGAATACAGCGTTTGCTAGATTTCGGCCTATGGTGCATAACTCAGAATATCTATCTAAAGGCCTTCTAAAATTAAAAATCAAAAAAAAAAAAAAAATATTATCTATTAAGTCCTTCTGAAATATTTAAGCCATTGTGATTGAAAAAATAACCTTTTGTAAGCTTTCATTCTGTGAAACTTGCGATTATTACGATGAATTAATTTTTTGTTAGTGTATTTGTTATCTTACCTAACACGTGGTATTATAAGATGGCGGTCGAATGGGTTGGTGCGTGGCTACCCAGAGTGCATTCCTGCTATGATAAAAGCTCCTCATAAAAAATATTTGCCGTTCGGAGTCGGCTTAAAATTGTAGGTTCCTCCATTTGTGGAACAACATTAAGACGCACACCACAAATAGGAGGGGGAGCTCGGTCAAAAACCCAAAAATGGTGTAAGCGCCAATTATAAATTTTTTATTTTATTTTATAAGATTTTCCACATAATAATGAACCACCCTAATATAGATGTGTGCTTATACGAAAGCCTAAGCAAATCTAAATTGTATTATACAACAGAAATAAATTTCTTTAGCAATGAAAATAAAATGCAAAAGAGAGAGTCTCTTTATTCAAATTCTTTGCATTTTTGTACCGAGCTTACGGCCAGTTATTTAATTAAAAAATTTTAAAAGAAATTTTAAAAGAAAAATTTGTTTTTTTAATTTTTAATTAAAAATTTTTAAGAAATCCCGCTTTCGGAGGATTTTTCAAACATCTTCCTGCACATACAATATATTATATATTTGTATGTATTTCTTTAACACAATTTAAGGCTGGTGTAATCTGGGTGGTACAAGCCACCTAACATGAAACTCGTTCTTGATGATGGCTACAACAAATGGACTATGGTTGACAAAGTGGCTTTGATGTTGCCACCAATAACAAAAACGTCATTACAACCTTGCGAAGCATAGGAAAATTGCCTCTTTCTAACCTTGCCTCTTTCAGGATTTTGCTTAAGATCGCTTCTATAAGAAATAGAAAAAAATTAAAGCCGTGATGTGTAAAGGATCTGTGACAAATACGCAGGATGTTTAATGTTTTCCTGGCGTATACTCGTATAGGCAATAATTTAATAATTTTGACTCACAACCGAGACTGCCAGTACGATACTCTTCGACTTAGAGAAGGAGGGAATGTTTGATTTTATGGTGAAAAAGGATTAAAAGTCGAATCTTCTTGTAACACTGTATTGCCAGCATATGGATGTACCACCAACAATGCCAACCTTGAGATCAAGAGAAGAATAACTTTTGCCAACAGGTGCTATTTTGAACTTAGTGTGCAACTGAAAAGCGGATCCTTTAGGACTCTTCATGGACGTAGAAAATGTCGGATAAAGATGCGAAAATATTAAGGTTTTGCAAGATATCTATAGCCATCTGCTCGTGATAAAGTACATTTGTGATTACACAATTGAGTCGCCTTGCCTTTATAGAATATTCATAATATTATTCCTTATAAAAGACTTTCGAAGAAAATTCTCAACATCGTATGAAAAACAAAATTGTCAAAAATCAACGCAATTTTTGAGCGGCTCCAAACGTACACTTTATTATACTAAAATTGAATGAGCTACAAAAAACACACTCCTAAAAAGTTTCTGAGAAGTCTAATTAAAAAGTTAAAAATATTGATGGAAATTTTTTGAAATTCGTTAAATTTTTGTGAATTTTGTTCACACCTTAGAACTTTAATTTATAAAAGCTTTGTTGTATAATGAACCATATCTATATTAAAAAAATTTACAAAAACAATTTAGCATAAAAAACTTAGGAATATTTTTAAAAGCTAACTTGATTTACAGTCTGTGTCAAAAGAAAAGAACCGGTTTTTTTTTTGTAACGAGAAGTACGCCAAGCATTTGGAGGCGGTATTTTTATGCACGCATTCGACAGGGCCGAAATTATCTTACGCCGCGGCTGCAAAAGAAATTAAAAAATCGAAAAAGTTTGTTGTGATGAGGAATCAGCGGTAAAAGGTTTACAAAAATGTTGATGACTTTTCCGAGCGCGGGTTGAAGCGAGTGACGTTAAAAAAGCAGGATAAAGTGATCGTCCAACTTTTTAAGCGGGTCCATTCTTTGTGACTATCACCAAGCACGATCAGTTCTTACTAAAAAGGGAATACAAAGAATGTGAGTATCAATACCATCGAACAACGACTGAAGGTGGCGAACATATCCTACCATCCCACATCATCAAAACCACTGATCTCAGAAAAACACATTGAAAACCACAAAACAAGAAAATGATGTCACAGTATTGGCCTTCCCAGTCCCCAGACGCCAACCCCATTGAAAATGTGTGGGGAACTATAAAAATGTGTCTTGCCAGAAGGCCAGTCTATGATTTAAAGCAACTCGTGCGTCAAGTTCGCAAAATACTGAACAGCATAATATAGGCACTGACTGATTTCAGGAGCTCTGAGGCTTTGGTTGAATTCATCAAAAATATACCCATGAGAAGATTTGTGATCGCAACCCTAGGGTCCTCGAAGATCAGGGAAAGAGTAAGTAGAGGAATACCTCAAGACGGAGTGATATGCCCTCTCCTCTGGGCACTTGCAATAAACTTTTTGCTCAAGAGCCTAAAGGAGGGAACCCAGCACATCGTAGCCTATACGGATGATGGTGCGATGGCAGTAAGATGGAAATTTCTCAATACAATTTGGTAATTCAAGTAAGATTTACTAAACATGGTTGAAAACTCATCAAAAGCAAATGTGCTAAGCGTCGAATCTAATGAAATTGAACTCATCTTATTTACCAGAAAACATAGAATTTCAGAAATAATTCCTCTGACGCTAGGTGGTATGGAGCTATCATTTAGTGATGAGGCCCGCTACTTAGGACTAATACTAGACAGAAAACTAAGATGGAAGTCAAATGTCGAGGATAGAGTAAAAAGAGCGTCAATAGCACTCTACTGTTGTAAACAGCTAATAGGACTAAGCTGGGGTCTTTCTCCATCTATCGCATATTGGCTTTACACAGCAATTGAAATACCAATCCTAACAGACGGTATACTAGTATGGTGGTCGGCTTTAGATAAGTTATATATCAAAAAAACTATGGTACATCTACAAAAAATGGCCAGTCCTTGCATCTGCGGGGCCCCGAGGACCACACCCATAGAGGCACTAAACATTATGCTTAACCTATTACCAATAGAGCATTTCGGCAAGCAAACAGCTGCCAAGCTCTCAGATTAAGAGAAATCGGTCTACTCAGAACAAACGTAGAGGGCACTTGTAAATTTTAGAAAAAATTGAAACAATCATGGTACAAGGGGCTTCTGTAAGTCCAAAGACATTAACTTAAAAATCTTCATCACGGTATTTCCTTCGAAAGAGGAATGGGATAGCGGACTTATTTTTAAGGGGACAGATACCTGTAAACGGGCATATTTTCCCTGATTTTCATTAAAATTATTTAAAATGAAGAAGTCAATATATTTTTTCAAAATATTTAAAATGGCAGATGTACACTTAATTCTTCCAGGAAGGTCGCAGCGGGGCTTCTCAATCGGCGGGCATTGTAGCATCGGCGTCAGTGACCTGAATACAAAAAACCAAACATTTTTAAGTTTATTAATGTCATAATTTCTATATGAATTAAAAAAAAACGGGGGAAAAAATGCTTAAAAAAAATGAATTTTGGGGCGAATTTTCCTAGTATTTTTACTTACTTTACTTTAAATTTGAATACATGAAAATTCCTCTCCCAGCGCTCGAACGCTAAGAATAGAGTCATCACGGTTGACGATATATAATATAAGAAATACTCAAATTTAGGTTCTAAAATTTTTTTGACATATTCTTGAAGGATTATGTTAATATTTTATGAACAAAAAATTTTTTTTTCTTTATTTTACAGGTATCTGTCCCTTTAAAAGGGGCTTACTCTGGTAAGCTTGGAATAACCAGTCATTTCGCCTATCTGATCATTGCAGTGTATTTCAAGCGGAAGTCACGGCTATAAAAGAGGGATTTACGGTAATGAAAACGAGAGTATTATCCACAAATGAAGTCTTCATTTACTCAAATAGTCGAGCAACTATAAAAGCACTAGGATGCAAAGCACACTCGTCAAATGCAGTTATAGATTGCGTTCAACTTCTAAATGACGTATCTCAATACTACAAAGTATTTGAATTTCAGTGCAAAACAACAACTCTAATGCCAATCAGAACTGTAGACAAATCTTATCTAAATAGTAAGGCACAAAAAAGTAGAAACCCCAAATTAAAATAAAAATTAATACAAATTAAATGAACTCCCAACAATGCTATTCTGAGTCCTCCGCCGATTGTACTGGCGCCAAAGGGTTTTGGAAATAGCGCATGGAGGAATGGCGCTCCATCTCTTCTACGCTTTCCTGAGAAATAAGTTGTGCAATGCCCCTTTAACGACAGTCAGGGGGTGTCGATGACCGGGTAGGTGATTTCTTAAGTCATTTCAGTCCCCTTCTTGGCAAGCTCATCAGCAATTTCATTTTCCTCTATGTTCCTATGTACTGGAACCCAGATCAGGGAAATTTTGCCTGCACACCCAAGAGAAATGATTTCCTCGTTACAGGAGTTGGCTAATTTGGATCTGCGCGATGGCGGCGTAAGAGCCTCGATTGCGGTTTGGCTCTCGGAAAAAATGTTAATATCTCTCTCGCTCGCATGTTACCCAATCATTTTGCATGCTTGCAGGATCGCAAAGTCTGCTAGTGTTTTTCTGGCAGTATTCGACAATTTTAAGGAAATAAATAAATTGGCTGATTTAGTGAAAGCCCCTAATCCGTATCCCGATTCCATTTTGGAACCATCAGTGAAGACAGAGGTACCAGCTTCGGTACAGAAAAGAAATATATTAGTTATGAAGAAATATATCTGATAATAATTCCAACTGTTATGCTTCAGCAGCTGTCAAAGTTATCAATGATATCCCGCTGTCAAAATATTCAGCAGGGCTATCTCGTTTCATACCACTTCAAGCTTGCCGAACATAGGGAAATCATTCAAAAATGTCGCAATTTTCGCTATGTTGTATAATTGGCGCTAAAACCATTTTTTGGATGTTTGGTCGAGTTCCCCTTTGTGATGTTTTATGCTGCCTCCAAACGGAAGATGGATTTATTTTTATGAAGAGCTTTCTCATAGCAGAAATACACCTGGAGGTGTCCGTCGAGGAGTGGCTGCCTTTAGAAGACACTTTTCTTCTCAATTGATATTTCGAGCCCGGGCTTTCGAACCTGTGCTCTACCGAATGGTAGTCACTCACCAAAACATTTCGTTACCCCGGTCCCTAAGTTGTACATAGGCAAAGTGAATTTCGTGAACCAGAATAAATTTGATGTCTCGCACTATTATTGTTTGTTTCAAATTTATTTTCTTATCGTTATTATCTGGTAACCCTACACCAGAGTTGAAGAATATTAAGATACATCACTTTTTAAATGCTAAAAAGTTCGCTCCTTAGTAAATAACTTAACTGCATCACAATCAAATTTTGAGATTCCTTATCAATCCGACCGTATTACTTACAGAACCTTCCCGAATTCGAATATATCCTAACATTTTGCAATCCAAAAGTGTTACGAAATGCTTACCAGCTCAATATACTTGCAAAGATAAAATGGTTTCTAAAAGAAACAAATATTATTTGTAATAAAAAATGCGTGAACAAATAAATGCTAAATTTATGTAGCCATTCTAATGTTTGGTGCTTTCGAACTAATAGTAATTACTGAATTCTATCGGAAGTAAAATGATGTATTATTCTCAAAATAAAAAAAACGTCATCGCTTCTCTGAAATGTGTACGAGTTCATTTACACATTTATACACATTTCCATAATTGATCACCGATTCTATATATATTATCATACCTATATATATGTGTGTATGCCTGTATAATAAGCGCGAAAATTTCTGTGGAGAATGGCAACTCAGCGCCCCTTAAAATCTGTGGTGGAAAAAATTCTGATGCTATGGTTGGCCTTTTATAAACTTTCCCCTTTGACACATAAAATCCACTTCAGGGGTAAGTAAGCAAAATGAACTTTCCACTGCTATCACACAATACCTACGGATGCTACTTCAAGAAAATAGCAACAACAGCTGATAAATGATTGCATTGGAATAAAGGCCAGTGCACAGTTAATGCTCTCTTTTCCAATAAAACTTTTCCATACCACAGTTCCAATCCACCTGCCATCACTTACCACTTTGGAATGTCGCTCCAAAGTTGAGTACCCACATGCATTTCCAGTGAGCGGAGAGTAATTTCCAGCACGCTTTAATTTAAAATGAGCGCACACTATTGCAAGTGGTACCCCCTCCAACTCCGCGCACAAGTCGGCGGTCTTGGAAACAGCCCCAAAACGGCGCTTAGCTGAGGACCAAAGGAACAAAAAGCGCACGGATATGCGCTACGACAATATCAACAACACAAATAAGAGCTCCGCCTATTTTCCTGGCGATACATGCATTGAAAACATTTGTGTTGGTATAGTTCCGTTATTGTATCAGTGTTCGAATATTTTATTGTTGTAATGGGCATAGACCACTCCCACGCATCCATATTTGGATCAAATGTGAAATTGCTCAATTTTTGTCTGGTTCCCTCAACGTTGCGGTGATGATGACGGCGGCGTTGGTGGACTCTCAGGGGAAGTGGCATGACAGACGGTCGATATTTTTGAGTACACTTGTCTTTTGGTCTTTCTAGTCATTTAGCTTTGTGCTTTTTAGGATTTCGGACACAAGCTTGTGGCAGGATATTTGAGGCGAAGAAACAAATTGGAAATTGCTGAAACATATCTTACAAATACAAACATACTTAATATCGCCATTGCAATAAATTTAGGTTACATCTATTGGTTCTATTGTTGGATTTGTATACTCGCATATGTATGTATGTATGTATATGCACACATATGTATGTGCAAACACATTTTATTCAATTGCCAGAGAGGAAGTGTAAGTCGCAATAGTTGTTGCTGGATTTAGCTGAAAAATGAAAGGTTGTGCGCTACTTGACAGGAGGGACAGCGTGTAGAGTGCAATTGCCAAGCAATAAAGATAACAACAAGAGCAAGTGATTCTACACTCTCACACCAACACTACATTACGAGTACATTCACAACCAGCCATTCTTTCGTTTTAACCCTGGCTGCTGCGCGTAGGCGATGGCGGCGAGCAGCTGAGCCTGGCACTTCCATTAATATATGTATGTGTGTGTATAATACATATGTACAACATGTCAATGAAAGTGTGTATATACATATGCACATATATTTATGTATGCGCTGTATGCGTTGTATGTACAATTCTTGCTGCTGCTACTAACAGCAGAGAAGGTCATCGAAATGTCAAAAGTTGCATTCTCAAATTAACACAAACTTTGTTTTTGCTTTGCATTGCATTGCCTTGTTTTATGCACATCCATATAAAAACAAGAGGGGGATTTTGAAATAAATGAATATTTCGGCCTGTAATATAATAGTGTTACGCATACATACATCCCTGACAGGTGTCCAAACTGAGCTTCTCCTACAATTTGTGATGTGCATCTTGATGCTATCAAAAATTTCCGTCTGCGATCGCGTTTTAATGATATTTTTATTAACCAAAATGCACTGAAAAGTTTGCCATTTCTAGCCGAGGGGCATGCATTTTATCATCGGGAGATCGATTGGCAAGTCTTGCACACATTTCTTAGATGTTTGGCCACCATAGAAAATACTTCTGATGTTGGCCTGTTTTGGTCTTTAAACCGCAGTAAGTCAAAGCAAAACTTGTCTATTATTTCTAGTCAGGCAAGAGTTGGAGATTTGTATTAGTAGTAGCAGTTATACATATATTTTTGTTTTTAGAAGTTCAAAAAATTTTACAATTAATTTTTCATGTTCATAAGACATGACAATTTGTCGTCTGTAATTTTCCATACAAAAATATAAATAAAATAATCAATAGTTTCTATTAAATAATTTCTATAGCGTAAAGCTGAAGACTAAAACCCTAAATTTTTGCTCCAATTTTCATCGTTTTCTGCCTTTAATACGCTTATAATTTCTTTTTCTATTAATTTTTTTCAATCGAAGTTGAACATTTACGACACAATTCCGAATTGGCATTTAACATAGGCAGGCCCCATCGTGCTTTGAAAATCATTGAGATATCTTCAATTCGCATTCCCACTTTGTTTGGTCTAAGTACTTGTATTTGCGTGAGTGCCTTTTATCTATATATGTTCTCTGGGGTGTTGGCTTTGATTCTGCCAGAAACTGTATGCAAAGTATATACCACTGCGTACTATCGATGCATTCGCCGAAAGTTAATCCGAATTCTGAAGCCATTTCATTTAAAGTTTTATACCAAAAAATGTGTTTTTTCTTTATATGCGGAGGTTTGCTTTCTTTATACCCTATGATCAAAAAGTACCGGGAATGTTTAATTTAAACGAACCGCACATGTGGGAACCGGCCCATATTTCTTTCTTATGTTGCTAGGACTGTAAGACACACATCTGCCACTCTTTAGCGCCATCGGATCTTCAGTGTCTGCCCCGCCAGCCGGAAATGTGGGCGAACAATTCTTGGATTTTGCTGGGTTATTTCACCAAACACCAAGTAAATACCATCGCACAAACACCGCATATGGCCCCGTGCTCTTTCTTTTTGTTTCCCAAGTTGAAGTTACTACGACTTCTTGGACGGAGACTTCAGTCGATAGAGAAGATCAAAGAGAATGCGACAAAGGAGCTGAAGGCCATCCCTTCGTCGGCCTACCAAGGGTGCATGGAGGACTGGGTTAAACGTTGGCACATGTGTGTTGCTTCAGACGGGCCATATTTTGGAGAAGATAAAATAAATTTGCCTGTTTTGTTTTATTTAACCATTCCCGGTACTTTCTGTTCATAGGGTATTCATATAAAGTTTTAAAAATATTTTTCATGTGAAGACCAAATGTATAAAAGTGGCTTTCTTCAGCTGCGGTTTCCAGCAAACTTGCATAGTTTGGTGTGAAGTCTGTTATCCTAAGGATCCGTTTTATGAAATATCTTTGCTTTTTGTCGACCTCATGCGATAATATGTAACCCAAAACTTGGGCTGGATAAGATTGTATGGATCTACAGACAGCTTGAAAGTTTCCATTTATTTTTTAGCGACCCTGCCGATTCAAGAAAGCCCTTCCAGGTACAAGTAATGTTTGCCTTGCCTTAGTGGTTTCTGGGTTCCAAATGTTTTCCGATTTGGAGATGATACCGCTATCTTAAGTAAACCCTCGTACCCTGAAATCACATATAAATTATTAAGCAAACACCTCTCTGTCATTCTCATTGCTTTTCTGTCACTCTCAGGAAAACACCTATTCCGTATCTTTGTTTTACTTGGGTAATCCAGTGAAGCTAAATGTGCTAGAATAATACTTAAGGGGACCTGGTGGTCTAGAAATTTCAAAAATTCAATTTTTTGTTTTTTTTTTCGATATTTCAAAAGTATCTTAAGAATATACTGTGAAATTTTCATGCGGAAATTCCCAATATTAAAGCTTCTACAGTCCATTAAATAGGTAGAGAGCGGTCCGCGCGCTCCTGTACCCTCACACTTTAAACTCATTTATCTCGAAACGACTTTTTCGGCCTGGTGTTGTCAAAAAAAAAACACTATTCAACCGAATCATCTAAAATTTTAATATGTTGTGCACAACATCAATGGCTATCGAATCAAAACCGCGCCATTTGGTCAATTTTTTTTTATTCTAGTACATAGCGACATAGCTACAGCCATACTAATTAATAATTTTTTTGGCTTTTGTGTTTCAGATAAATAGAAGAGCCAAAATGGGCAACACCGTCTAGGTGCAGTTTTTCGAGAGGCTCAACTTGAGCGGCATTTTGAAAATTACTAAAATTAAAATTTTTTTTTTGTATTTTTGTATGTAAAAGAAGTTAAATAAAAGGTCTAAAAAAATGTTCATTTTCTTATTGCAAAAAAATTCCTGAAAATACCATAAATTTTCGAGCTCTATACCACCGCCACCCTTTAAAGCTCTTTAATTCACCGGTTCTGGTTCTACTCGATTTACGCTGTGACTGGTTAAGAGATTTTAACTGAGTTCTATAAAGCGCATCAGTCGTTTCTTTGTTTCTAGAGTTCAAATAAGCAAACTTATCTTCTTTACGTCCCTTTCAGGGTTAAACAAAATTTCTAAGGTATAAATAATTACACATAAAACGAAAGGTACTTTGATGTTGAAGGGAATTAAACTAATAAAATTTCAAATCAGTTTAATACAACGCCAAAAAATTAATTCAAAACCTACAATAAAACAAATGTCAAAACATGTTCTATACTCGTATATGCCACCTAAATGTATGCTTTAATATTACTAAAAAGTAAGGAATATCTTAAGCTGCAGTTTAAGAATAAAATTTAAATTAAGGCTTATACAAGAATGAAAGTAAATGAAATGAAGGCTAATATGTAGACGAAGAAAAGTATAAGGGCGAAGATAAATACTAATGGGTAAGTAATAAGTATAAATACTTCCATGATGCAGTAAGGAAAAAGGTGAAAGTACAAATGCATGTAGATATGACAAAAAAAAAACTAATAATGAGAAGGGTGAGTATAAAGATGAAGAATAAGTAAAATCGATAAAGATAGAAAACAGGAATAGAGACAAAGATAGAGATATAGATAAGATAGAGATAGATAAGATAACACCTCTTATTGGAAAACCCTTTATATACTCGTATATAACATTAGTTTGGGGGAAAATAAATACATTATTGAAGATGGCTGTAGTGATCGAGGAAGGTTCTACTGTGTATTTGGCAGGGTTTGAAACGAATCATTTATTGTGAGTTGCATCTGAATAGCCAAATACTAAATTCAGATCTCTACTGTCAACCACTGGGCCGTTTGAAGCTGGCAAAAGGCCAGAAACGGCTAGAATTGGTCAACAGAAGAGGTATTGTAATTCGTCAGGACAATACAGGGCCACAATACGTCTGTAGTCACTCACCAAAATCTCCGAGAGCTTGGTTGCAAAGTTTGGATGCATCCACCATATAGTCCGGACCTGGCTACCTTTTTACCTCATTGCAACACTTTCTGAGTGATAAGTAACCAGTAACAAGAGCAGATTGTGAAAATCGAATACCATAGTTTTTCGTCAATAAGGACCAAGACTTTTATGAGAGAGGCATTATGAAGCTACATTTAAAATGGTAACAAAACGGTGTTTTTGACCAAAATTGGAAAATTCGAAACATCTTGAATAAATTTTTGAATTTTACGCAAAAATAATGGATTTATTTTTTCCAAAATATTTATCTCCAATCCTGTTTATTTTTTGTGTGCAAATAAACAAAAAAACAAACGAAATTACACAAAAAGGTTCAAAGTCAACTTCTCTATTTCCAAGCAGGTACGACATCTTTGTTGAAGAATATTCGAACTTATTCAAAAACCCCTTCAGTCGCTTAGATTTGCCGGCATTTTTGGTTAATTCGTAACTACAGCTCATTAAACTTGCCTATCTATCGACAAATATTTTTAGACCTCTAGGGTTTAAATCAGGCAACCCATCTATGTGGAAAATTTGGTTCAATTTCTCTCCAACGGCAATTTAAAAATGAGCTGGAACACCCATTTCTGGAACCACATTTGGTTCAAGTGAATGTCATACAGAAGATAAACTATTGAGTTCTTCAAAAATTGTAGACAAGCAGTGACTGTTAATCGGTTTAGTAAATCAACAGAAAGTAGAAATTTTGTGTCTACAATACCATCTAAATTTGAATAAAAAAAAAATCTGATGTAAATATTCCATTAGAGCATAGAGACTCCTGTCGATTGTGAAAGTTAGTAATTCCATATCATTGGAATCCAAGGATAGTGACAAGCATGCAGAGGTTTTCAACATCATTGCGTACAAACCAGCGGCAAAAATCAAGACATTCTTGCTGATCACTTTTATTTAAGGCCTGTACCCTCTGTAATTTTCCTCGAACTCAGCCCAAATAGTTTCATGAAATATCAGCCAACTACGAGGATATAGTAATATAAGATATTGAAATAAACTCATGCAAGTGACAAATGAGCTAAAAAGGGATAAATTGCCAATTACCATTAGTTTTCGTGCCATGAGTATATGGATACACCGTCAGCGTCAAAAGAAAGTGTACACCAGTTATTGATAAGTTTTGACTATTTATTTATTTATTTTGTAATTTCAATTATTTTTTATGAAAATATATAATAGTTCATACTACAATAAGAACCATATAAAAAGAAGTTTCCAACTTTGTATCATACAAAATTTGTTAAAATTCGGTAAATTTTCGTCAAAATATCTGAAAAAATTTTAAGTATGCAATTTTACAGCTCATTAAATTCTGTTTCAATTAGGTCAAATATCACACATTTGCCTAGTGCATTTTCTCCATTTAACTCCTACTCCACATTTTTTTTACATGGAAGGAAATACCCAACACCTTAAGCAGAAAAAAATTGTCAAAAATCAAATCTCGCCAATATATGGCATACATATGCAAGTATCGCCACCTCTGTTTTACTTTTCGATCGTCTTTCGTTAGTCCCTTTGGAGGCAGCTGAATACTCGCAGAGGGACAAATGAATATTAAGTTTTTGTCATACGTATTTAAAAATAATTTGTAATTTTCGCTGTATTACATGGAAATAAATTTAAATATAATAAACATAATAAAATAAATAAATTATATTTTTTTGTCCATGATGAGATTGAAATAAGATGTGCTAAATTTGCTAATTTGATATAACACCGCCTCACAAAATTTAATTTTTTTGCATTCATGAGAAAATAAATATGTATGGATTACTAGAGTATAGTTTTTGTAAGGTTGCTCTTGTAGTTTCGAGAGTTTTTTTAGGCGTTGGAATGTTTCATTTAGTTTGCAGCATTCTGACCCAGTAAAAGCTTACTTTGGGTATTAAATGAGAAAGAAATTTAAAAATAGTTTTTGCTCACAATTATTCTTTTGAAACCTGTTGCAACGGCAATAAACTTTACGCAGTAAAAGAAGCACAAAACTATACCCTAACTATGGCTCTAAAACTCCTACATACAGATGTAAAAAATTACATACCGAAAAAAATTCAAAAATTAACAATACTCCACATCCAAACAAACAAGAAGCTGGTATAAATTTCCTAACCCAATGATGCAACCAATCAATGAACGCACATTCGCGCATAATACTGACATAACTTGAAGGGAAATAAGAAAAATAATTAGACTACGAGACAGACACACGAGTATGATTATTTTGATCATTATTTTCATTATTTTGATCTAAGTTTTAAGTATTTTTACGAAGGCCTTTTAAACTTCGCTTAAGCTGAATTTTTAGATTACTGATTACTGATTTTTGGAGGTACTTTCAAATCGATCTAGCTTACGTAAATCTTAATTTTTTCCCGAAGTATCTTAGCGTAAGTCTTAGTCAATAAATTTTATAATTTTGGTCGAAAAATAATAATGATTTGTTTTTGTATGGAGATGAATGCATCCTAATATACATATACTTTCATATACCTACATATAGTAACGGACACCTTTATTCGCCGAACAACTCCTTTCAGCTGACATTTTTTTCCGTACTAAATCTTAGTATCGGAAGAAGTTATCATCTTTTGAGTGGACACCTCTCTTGGATTGGACGGATAAAAGCTGACTGACGGTGAGTGTCCGCTCAGGAGAGGCTTCACTGTATTAGTGTATATATACACATTTTATAAATAAATATCTAATGCTCCACGCTTATTCGATACCTTTTAATCGTTAAGATTAAACAAATCCATTGCGCACATACCATGACAGCGCCTTACGCTATTCCTAGGCGTAACTTGCAATCCATGCAAATTTATGTTTAGCGAATTTTATTATATTTACTGTATTTTGCCTAAAGAATGCCTAAAATGTATTGCTTTTTAGCATACAAAAAATACCATGCATACATATGTACATGCATGTATATGTTTGTACAAGTACACGCTCACACTCACTTGGACTCAAACACACTTTCTTCTCTCAGGCAGTCATTGATGACATCCATTTTAGTTTGCTGCTCCACACTTTCAGCAGCCATTTTGCCGTTGTTGCTTGTTTTCCTTTCTGATTTTCTTACATTCTGGGTTGCCTCCATCTCGCCTCAACAATTATACATATCAAAGCATTGTGCGCCTCCGCTTAGAGCACCAAGTGCCAGTCGTCACGAATTCCACCACTTCAATATGCATATATATGTACACACATACATATGTATGTAGGGAGAGTTCTCTTCGGTAGGCCTGGGTGTGTAGTTGTAAATTTGGTAGGCCACGATTGTAGGAGTATATGCATGTGAGCGCTTGTTCATATTGTAAACTGAGATTATGTATATGTGAGGAAATGTTTGAGCTCTTATGAGTGACACAATAAAAGTGTCAAATGCTCGAAGTGAGAAATGTTTGGAGCTTTTGTGGTAAAATGTTCATATATTATTTATGTGGAGTTTTAGTATCTGCTATTTATCACACACTCCATACATACATATATGTGCATGCATTTGTATTTGTATATAAGTGCTACATAAAAATAGTTAATAGGCGGGTAAGTGAAGCATTTAAATTTTGCATGGAGTCTATTCGTTTATGTACTTGATTATAACAAAAAATATTTACCGAACTTAATACATTAGCTAAAGTTATATTCTTTTTATTTGACATTAATTATGAAGTGTAAGTTGGACGTTTTTCTGTCATTGAAATAAATGTCTCGCAAAACAATAATTTATAGTTTCAGCTTTGTGTAATAGTTGGCGTACGAAGAGAAGAGAAAATATGAAAAAAAGTTAGTGAATTTATTATTCGACTTGTATGCAGATCATTAGCTGCATTGAAAAAATACAAAATACGCATCATTTAAACTTTCATGCCACTGAGAATTATAATTTATTTTGTGCAATTATGATTTATTTCGTAAAAACTCTCATTCGTTTTAAAAATATGAACGATTTAGCAATTAAAAAAAAAAAAAAAATTAAATAATTAAACAAATTATCTAATAAAAAAGAGGTTTGATGTTTTGCAGTACATATTTTATAGACTCTTACTTCAGAAAAACAAAGAACGAGCGGCTATTTTCATATTTCATAGTATGCCATGAATATTTTAAATATCTAATTAACCGCAGCCTCATAAAATTCCAATTTTTTTACTCCTCCATTTTTTTTTTGTTATTTATCTAAAATTCTAAATTCTGCGTTTTATTTATTTAATCTCAATTCTTAAAGATGAACCCACATAGAATGGATGCCAGATAATGTTACAATATTCGAGGTTTCATTGAACAAGAGAAAAATATAAATTCTTCAGATTTGAAATAACCTGGCACATCTTTGAATTCCTTATTACAAGCCAAGCAAAGATCTAGATTTGGCAGTCATAAAGTCTATATGTTTCGAAAACGACATTTTCGATGTGAATATGACCCCCAAGCCTCCTCGAAATCAATCGTAACTTTGCGCCTACTGAAAGACAGGTGCTGGCATTTATCAGCATTAAGCATTCACGAGTTATCATCACAACAAGCTTCCAATCATGTGAAGTCCTCTTGACAAAATTTGCAAATAAACCTAAATTCGCAACAGTAGATCTACCCTTAATAAAGTCGTGCTGATAAGGTGATATCAGATCTGTTTGGAAGAAAATCAGACCATGAACCAGTTTTTCAAAGAGTTTAGGTAAGCACTCATTCAAACCCGACGCATCATAGCCTTTTGGTAGATAAGGACAAACATTCCCGTGCGTTTGTAGAATAAGCGAATTTTTCATAAAAATAATCTCTAATTGTTTCTTCGATGTGCATGAAATTTTACAACTACTCCTTCAATGCTAAAACCACTATCGATGAAGGGAATATCTTACTTACTTACTTACTATCTTACCGTTACTTTGCTCTAAGTGAATTGAACAATATCAGCTGATCTTAACAAGATAAGGATCTACTATTTCAAAAAGGTCGTTATGGTTTCTGTAAGTATTATCTGGTGGTATTTTTTTTTTTTTGGTTTTTTCACTATGAATGCACCTCTAGGGCTTTAATTCGTATTCAGTAAATTCAAAGGCCTTTTAAAAGTTATGATAAGGTTAAGAAAAGTTGGGAGAAGAAGGTCCAATATTCTTGCCCAACCTGGAAAGGAGGAAGAAATGAGATTTGGACTTTCAAAATATAAAATTTTATAAGAATCAATAAATTTGCAATAGCTTTGAAATCTTCCAGCCTAAGCTTTAAATGCACGAGTGGCCTTTTTTAGTTTTTTTTTCAATTTTTTCAACTTACAGTTTTAGTAGCTTCAAACTAAAAAAAAAAAGAGGTTGTCTGTAAAGTCGGTTTACTGACGATAGCTTAACGTGATAACGTCATAAGAAAATACTGATTGAATGGTTGCATTTTCAAAAGAAAATTTTAATTTTATTTGTTTGATAGATATTTTGTATGGATATAGAGAATGAGTTAACATTAACATAACATAATATACTTTAACATAACATAACATAACATAACATAACATAACATAACATAACATAACATAACATAACATAACATAACATAACATAACATAACATAACATAACATAACATAACATAACATAACATAACATAACATAACATAACATAACATAACATAACATAACATAACATAATATAACATAACATAACATAACATAACATAACATAACATAACATAACATAACATAACATAACATAACATAACATAACATAACATAACATAACATAACATAACATAACATAACATAACATAACATAACATAACATAACATAACATAACATAACATAACATAACATAACATAACATAACATAACATAACATAACATAACATAACATAACATAACATAACATAACATAACATAACATAACATAACATAACATAACATAACATAACATAACATAACATAACATAACATAACATAACATAACATAACATAACGTAACATAACATAACATAACATAACATAACATAACATAACAACATAACATAACATAACATAACATAACATAACATAACATAACATAACATAACATAACATAACATAACATAACATAACATAACATAACATAACATAACATAACATAACATAACATAACATAACATTACATTACATTACATAACATAACAAATTACCCCGTATTAAAGCACTTATCAACAGCTTTCATTTGATACCCATATTGTACATACACAACCAAAGGTTACCCGGGTCCACGTTTTGACCTATATCTCGAGACCCCAGTCACGGAGCGGCATGAAAAATACTCTGTACTAAAGCATTCACCAACAGCTTTCATTTGATACCCATATTGTACATACACGTCCGAAGGTTACCCGGGTCCACGTTTTCACCTATATCTTGAGACCCTATCTACCAATAGGTATTCAAACTATACGGAAATCATCTTCAATACCTACTTAACAATGTGTGTAAGTTTGGTTTAATTCGGTTCAAAGACACGGCGGGTCCACGTTTTGGCATATATTTCGAGACCCTAGTCATCAATAGGTATGAAAACTACCCCGTATTAAAGCACTTATCAACAGCTTTCATTTGATACCCATATTGTACATACACAACCAAAGGTTACCCGGGTCCACGTTTTGACCTATATCTCGAGACCCCAGTCACGGAGCGGCATGAAAAATACTCTGTACTAAAGCATTCACCAACAGCTTCAATTTGATATCCATATTGTACAAACACATTCTAGGGTCCACGTTTTGGTCTCTATCTCGAGACCCTAGTCACGGAGCAGCATGAAAAATACTCTGTACTAAAGCATTCACCAACAGCTTCCATTTGATACCCATATTGTACATAAACATCCGAAGGTTACCCGGGTCCACGTTTTGACCTATATCTCGAGCCCTATTTCCAAAATAAAATATAATCCATGTTACTCGTGGATGATGTAGCTTTCGAATGGTGAAAGAATTTTTAAAATCGGTCCAGTAGTTTTGAGCCTATTCATTACAAACAAACAAAGTTTTCCTCTTTATAATATTAGTATAGACAACATATCTTATAAGGTATATGGTAAATATTACCATACATTTTTTCCTTCATATATAATAAAAAAAGTAATAATTATAACATTAAAACAACAGGTATTATTAACAAACTTGGTTTTATTTTAAATTCTTCAAGTGAATCAAATTAATAATAATCAATAAGAAGGCATATGCAAATACAAATACGTGAATTTATATATGTACATTTGCGCATATACATACATACATATATACGCTCACTTAAGTAGGAGAGAGCAAGATATCGAACGTTGCCGTTCGTTTGCTTTGTTTGCTTTGTCGTTCGTTCCGCCCTTTCGCTTGCAGTTCATTCAATGCAATGAGCAAGGTAACGGCAATGAGCAAGGTAACACTAATATGAGCAAGGTAACTACATATGAACAGTAATGAGCAAGGTAACACTAATATGAGCAAGGTAACACTAATATGAGCAAGGTAACGGCAATGAGCAAGGTAACTACATATGAACAGTAATGAGCAAGGTAACGACACATTTTTTCGTGCGTGCAGCCTGTTAAATCGAATTATAAGACGTTATCACGTCAAAATAAGCAAACATCAAACTAAAAAATTATAACGCGAAATTTAAAAAAAAAAACACTACATTTATTGCGAAGCTCAAAGGCTTGGCAAAACTGCACAACTACAGTAATGTGACGTCATGCACTCTCTGATGGACACAATCTTGTTTCTATCAATCTTGGAAAGAGCATATAAGTCTCCATGAGTACAGAGAGGAGGGGTAGGAGAAAAATTACAATTATAGCTTGTTCCTTCTACGCACTCTTGACCTTTCACACCAGACATAGACAAGCCTATGCGTAGCAGAAGGAAGGTGGCAATTTTGCTGTTTCCGTATTCATTACTTTCGACCCCTGGGTGCAATGCTGGAATGTTAAGTTGTTGTACCCAATTAAAAGAGCGTGTTACTGTGTTAAGTGCGTAGAAGAACAACTTAAATATTTATATACAAACATACATCATAATGAGTGTAACAATGTTGCGTATACGACGTGGCATGTCCTAAAACCAGCGGTTAATGTATGAAAAGTACATTTGACTATGGAAATAAAGTAATCTGTGAAATACTTACGGTGCTAAAAATCAAATGTTACGTATTTCAGTTGTTTGTATTACATTGTAAAAGAAAAGATGTACTTTGTGACTAAGGTCTTAATCTCCCCCAATCATCAAGGATTTATCTCGGATAGGTTACAATTTCCAACCTGGCTGCTTTTGGTGAATATTCTTTTTCATCTTTTGCTGACGGTTTTTAAGTGGATTTTTAAAGTATTTGATAGAGTCATACAATTCTATTAAATTAGCTTCACTACGTTTTCATTCTGTTTTCTTTCAATGGTTGAAATTTTATTTATCTCATGGACGATGTGTGGTAACGATTGAGAGTGAATGTTCTGAACCCTTCACTGCATATTCAGGAGTGCCACAAGGCAGAATTTAAGAGCTTCTTCTCTTCTTTCTACTTATGAATGATATTAGTACCTGTTTTTCGTTTACCAACTTGCTTTTGTATTATGTGGATTTGAAAATATTTTCTGCGATAAGAAAAAATGAGGATGTTCCTATGTTGCAAACGGAAATTAATGCGCTCGTTCGCTAGTGCAGGAACTCTGGTATCTTTCTAAATATTTAGAAATGTTTTCATGTTACTTTCGTCAAAACTCAAAATGTTTTCCAGTCATCTTATAATATTGCTAATACTCTTTTTACTTCAATTTGTACTGAATTTTACATTCAGTAGTCACATCAACTTTATTTTATCCACTTCTTATTCAATCTTAGATTTTATACGGCACAGTAGCTCGATGTTCTCGGACCCCTACACTCTCAAATTACTCTTCACTTCCTTTGTTCGCCCTAGATTAGAGTATGCAAAATTTATCTGGAGGCCTTGCCACCAATTTGCAATTGAGAGAATTGAACGTGTACAGAAGGTGTTCCTTAAATATGCTCTCAGCACGTTAAAATTCTCAAATCCTATCCCTTGCTATAATTCTCGTTTGATTTTAATTAAATTAAAGTCTCCAGAGAGTGGAGTTTAGACTCTCACTCTCTTTTCTTTTTAGTGTAATTAAAGGAGAAATCGATTTTTTAATACGAATTATGCGCGTAGTGCTCCTCTTGCCCGTGCCCTAATAGAATTCAATGAGATCCTGAGTTCTATTCCGCTTGACTTTTCGGTGTCAAAGAATGAATTTTACAAATTTCTTCTTTTTAATTTATTTACTAATTATCTGTAGTAATTTAAGCTCATTAGCTCAAAGTGGTCTGTAAAAACTGTCATTATGTGTGTTCAAAAAGTATCGCGAGTTTTTTGTTTTTTTCAAAATTATTTATTTATTCATTAGTATCTATTTTGTCCACTTCAAAGTAATCCCCATGAGATATTATGCACTTGTGCCAACGTTTTTTCCAATTTTCGAAGCACTTCAAAAAATCAATTTTTTTATCTTGTTCAGCTCTTTGTGATCCTTCGATGCCGTCTTTATCTCGTCAATCGTGGCGTAGCGTCGTCCTTTCATGAGCCTATTCAGTTTCGGGAACAAGAAAAAGTCTCATGGGGCCAGATCTGGGGAATACGGTAAAGGTGGCATCATTAATGTGTTGTTTTTGGCCAAAAAGTCGCGCACAAGCAACGATGTGTGAGCAAGGGCGTTATCGTGATGCAAGAACCAATTTTTGTTCTTCCACAAATCCGAGCGTTTCTGGTGGATTGCTTCGCGTAAATTGCGCAAAACTTGCAGGTAATATTCCTTATTGATCGTTTTACCCTGTGGCAAGAACTCATGATACACAACGCCCCTGCAATCGAAGAAAACGGTAAGCAAAACTTTTACATTCGACCGAACTTGTCGCTCTTTTTTCGGTCTTGGTTCGTGCGGAAGCCTCCATTGAGATCATTGAGCTTTGGTTTCCACGTCATAACCATAAACCCACGATTCGTTACCAGTTATGACCCTCTGGAGCAAATTTGGGTCGTCGCGGACAGAGTCTAAAATCTCATTAGCAATGTTCATGCGATGCTGCTTTTGGTCGAAACTGAGCAGTTTTGGTACGAATTTTGCGGCGACCCGTCTTATGCCCAAATCGTTGAAAACTTCGAATGGCACGAGACAATCGATATGTCAAGGCCCTCAGCAACTACTCTAATGGTGATTCGACGATTGGCCCATACCATTGTCTTCATTTCATTAAATTTTTTCGTCTGTTGTTGAAGTGCTCGGACATCCGGCACGCTTTTCTTCGTTCACATCTTCTCGACCTTTTGAGAACATTTTGGACCGCTGATAAACGTTGCTTTGGTCCAAAGTAGCTTCTCCGTATGACACAGTCAACATTCAGCATAAATCCGCACACTTAATTTCGTTTTTCACAAAAAATTTGATACCGGTTCTTTGATCAATCTTTTTGAATAAGTAAAAATCGAAGACGAGTTAAAACAAATACTCAAACTTTTATCAAAACTTGACAGCAAAAAATGCATATAGTTCGTTCGTCGGAAGAACGAGACAACTCGAAATAACAATAATTTGAAAAAAAGGCTTCAAAGTTTGCAGATGATTCCTCAAGTGGAAGTACAGGCGTATTTTCATCTAATGAGAAATTATTAATAAATATGGCACTGAATGTTCTACACATTGGTAATATCTGGATAACTATCTAAACTATTTTTGGTGTATTGTGACATTCTTGCAGCAAATAAGAGATAGCCCAAAAATATTAAAATACAAATATTGCTAAAAGCTTCGTAGTTCTGGCACAGTATCACCTCAGCTGCGTCATAAAAAGTTGCAGTAAAATACAAAGTTTCAAATAAGATTACATTCAAGATTAAAAAAAAGGCAAATACATACACATACCTATCAATAAATTATGCAGCTAAGTTCTGGGTTCAAATTTCAGGGCATCTCAACGGAAAGCGGAAAGTTGACTTCACCGATAGTGACATGTCCCCTGACAGGTTACACGGAAAAACGTTTAAAGAGATGTATCTGACGTAAGTTAATAGCTTTTTCGTTCAAGGGCCGTCGAAAATGAGAGAAAACTTCGAGTATAAGGGAAGCTTCAAAGGCAACTGAAGAAGAAAGAAGACGAAAAGTGAAGAAAATAAATTCGATGCACATCAAATTAACTGCAAACTGAGAAATTTTTGAGAATGATTGAAAGGTTGTCGTTTGTTATATTTTACAATAAGTTAAATTTGAAAAAATAAAATAAAGTTAGCGAAATAACAAAAGTGAAATGGTTACCAAAATTGCGTGGGAAATGGCAGGTAAATTTTCATGTTGACTTGAAAGTTGTAGTGCCTATTTTAGTGTAACATTTTTTTTTTTTTAATTTTAAGAGCTGCAATTTTTTTAATAAAGAAGTATTACAGGTTAGATGAAAATAATGCAAAAATAAAATAATGTTAAGAAAATTAATTTTTAAATAAAATAAATAAAAATTGGCGCATACACTTTTGTTAGGTATTTAGTCGACCTCCTCCTCCTATTTGTGGCGTGCGTCTAGATATTGTTCCACAAATTGAATTATTTATTCATTTTTATTATGCAATATAATTTCCCTCAACTCAACCAAAAATTTTATCTCAGCTCTGTAATGATTTTGCCGTTTTACCATTCCACAGCTTTTTGCTGAATTATTAACGAATGAGTTACAACACTTTTAAGCTGAAATCCCCCTGGCGTCAACAATCTCACACTTAGTCAAGCTTGGATCAAAAATTATCATACAATTCTTCAATGATTTTTGTTGTTTTTTTATTTCCAGTTGATAATATTAAATACTGTAATAAACAATGATGCGTTCTACAATGTCCCCAGACGAGCTCTCAAGTACCTATACTACCTGATGTCAAGTAAATTTTTCTTAAATAATGAATTTAATTTTATTTAAATTTTTTTTGTTTTTGTTTTTTGTCGGGACAACTAGGAAGCACAGCACTCTTCTTCTTCTTAATTGGCGCGATTTTGGCCGAGTTTAACAAAGCGCGCCAGTCGTTTCTTTCTCGTGCTAACCGGCGCCAATTGGACACACCAAGTGAAGTCAAGTCCTTCTCCACCTGATCTTTCCAACGCAGAGGAGGCCTTCCTCTTCCTCTGCTACCACCAGCTGGTACCGCATCGAATACACTTTTACTTTCTTTCGGACGACATGACCCAGCCAACGTAGCCGCTGGATCTTTATTCGCTGCGCTATGTCTATGTCGTCGTAAAGCTCATACAGCTCATCGTTCCATCGCCTGTGATATTCACCGTTACCAATGTGCAAACTTCCAAAAATCTTACGCAGAATCTTTCTCTCAAACACTCCAAGCGTCGCATCATCGGATGTTGTCATCGTCCAAGCTTTTGCGCCATACGCACGACAATCAGTCAACATTAAGTCTATTGTACTGCACTCGGATTCCCTTTTAATTTTCTTTAAATCTACCCGACCTCCGAAGAAATCTAAGTAGGTCTTGCGGTCTCAAGGACCCAAGGTGGTCGCTTCTTAATACATCAGTGTCAACGAACTCAAGCCTGATTGGAGCGTCCTCCTCTTCCCAAGCTGGGCAGAGTACACTGTCTGAGATGCCTACCTTTTCCATATGCTTCGCCCACAGAAAGTGGCCCGTCATCAGTTCTTTCTGCTTAAGGACAGGAGGATATGGGACAGTCGGTCGGCCCCGACAAGTAACATAAGCTTAGACTATCTGCAGCCTTTCTCATCCTGCCAAGCTCGCTTGTGGGTTGAAGTAACCCATTTGCTAACCGTGGCTTTGATGGCTGCAGAAAGGAGTGACAGAAGGGGCTCCGGGATTGGCCTCAGAGCCCATCCTAACTAAGGAGTCAGAGGTGAGGAAAAACATTAGTTGTTTCAAACGTAATTTGAGCGCAACTGTTTAAAAAGTACCTCAAACTTATCATTTCACGCTAAACACGGCTTTGGCGTCCATGGTAAGAAGCGAAAAGAAAGCTTTTCGGCTCATCTTTCTAATAACTGTACCGTATTTCAGGCTGAAATTCCAGCCACTAATAAGGTAAGTGATTAAGGTGTGATTAAGGTGTGATTAAGCAAAAAATGAGACCAGCTTTAGAAAAGCCTATATTTATTCTGATAGTTAAACAGCGATTGAGTCTCTTGGTGTGGCTGTCACTAATTGCTCGCAAATGCCGGGCATCTTTTAGCGAGATTGGACGACATTTCCGGTATACAAGGGAATTGTAAGGCAGGGAAATTAGCGAGAGAGGCTGATTGTAGGTATATCCCTCTCAACCGGAAAACTATGTGGTACAACTCCCATTGTCAACTCTACAAAAAGAATTTGGCCAAAATAGGACGCCAGGCGCTCATAGGCGCCACTTAATCGGTCAAGAAAAAACGTCTCTATGTTAGTTTATTTTGGTCACAGGGCGTTGTATCCTAAGTCGAAATGTCCAAAAATTAAACGTACCTAATTTCGATTATTCCAGATGCTGAAATAATGAGGGAAAGGAAGAGTCTGTCAGACATTTACTCTGTCACTGTCCCGCGTGGCATGTCACTAGGCTTAGATACTTTGGCTCATCGTTCTTAAATAATACTGATGACCTTAGGGATATCAATGCCATTCAGATCGATGAGTTTGCGTTTGAATTTAATTGGCTTAAAGAGGAGCAGCATATAAACTGCTAGGTTTAGAAACCAACTACCACTTCTACCAACCTCTCTATCATTTGATGCTACTGTTATGCTTTCCCATGCATAATTCTGTCGCTCAATTTGTTGACAGCAGCCGTTATTGGTTTTCATGTTTCTGTATGATGTGTGATTTACAAAGGAAAATTTAGTTGAGCAAAGAGTTTATCTTGATTTCGCGTTTCAAACGAAATTTCATGTGCCCAATTACTGTAAATATTGAGGAAGGCCCATCGTAAATCGTGCATGTCAAAAACGCAAGCATATGAATGATATAAAGCTTTTAAAAACAGCCGAGAAATGGTTTGAGAAGTTGATTTACCCCATTCTGCCCGGCCTTTTGCAACTAAAAATGAGGAAAAGCAAAAAGCTAGTTCTCGCAGCTCGATGTATGAGTCACACGAGTTGTTGACCAAAGACTCAACGAATGTAATCGACTAAACATAATACCTATTATCACTCATGCGTCAGTGGTCTGGATGAGTAAACACCCTCTCGCGGGAGTCAGGAGGACCTTACCGAGACTACAACGCACTGTGGCCATTTGTTGCGTCGGAGATTTTCCGACTACTTCTGGCCCGGCATTAGATGCTCTGATTAGTCTACCACCACTCGATGTTTTCATCCAAGGAGAGTCCTTGAAGGCCATCTACAGGCTGAAACACAATGGGAATTGGTACGGCCCCTGTCCGGCATTATCCAACAGAGAAGACAGGGAACTCGATCCAACGATTCTCGCCATGCCCCTTGACTCCATGCCATCCAGAGTCGTGCTTGACAAGAGGCTGCCAGAGGCTCAACTGTGGTCAAACTCAGAAAATGAGCCCGGCAAACACTGTTTTCGCATTAGAAAATTAAAAAGGGAATCCGAGTGCAGTACAATGGACTTAATTATGTCTGAGAGCTGTACTTGCTAGATTGTCCTGACCAAAAAAAAAACATAATACTCTCCTGGCATAACCCCGTATGACTTTTTTCTGTTCCCGAAACTAGCGAAAGCTTCGAGGAAAGGTATTTTAATCAATTGAAGTTATAAAAAACTCACAGTAATAGAATAGGAATAGGACAAGTGCTGATATACAGGTACATAGATGGGGCCTCCTTTAAAGCGACAAAATAAATGTTGATGAATAAATTAATTTTTAGCTGATAGCCCTGGTAGCTAGAGCTTTTATATTAGATTAATCTTTAATTTTAATTATATTTTAATAAATAATAATAAATTAATTTTTTGTGTTTTATTTTACATAAAATGTAAGTATGTACGTAATATCTTAAGTGGCGCGTGCCTGAACACAAAGTGCATTTTACAGTGGCGGAAGGATGCAACAGCGTGCGAATATATGGTACGTCATACCTTTTATGATTGCAAACTGAACGTCATGGCCAGGTATGGAAAGAGGTATTTTCTATAAAGTGTTCACTTATATTATAGCTGAAAACACAAAAATTAAAAAAACTTCTGATATAATCTATGATTCAGGTTTGCATCCTTTTTTTTTTTTTGAGGAGTGAGAAAATTAAAAAAATCTGCATCCAGTGTTCGTATTTACAATGTGGATATGAAATACTGTAAAAAGCGCATCGTACTTTGCATTTCTTATCAGATGTAATTTATCCAATTTTTTACTGCTTTTTTCAATAAATCTGAATAATAAATCTACATGAGCTCTATCAGCAAAAGAGCAACGGAAACAATGGTCATTCTGCTTTAATTCTTCCACGAGCTGTATTTACAGGCGCGCATGCCAAGATTCTTACATAAAATTTCCCACGTAGTCGAAAAACAAAGGCCAAACAGTTGAGAGCGACGACGAATCGACATTTCGGCGTCGTCTTCAAAATTTCGCTTTATGAACTTCGCGAACAGATTATTTTTTTTTTTTGCAAACCAAATTTCCACAATTTGGAAGCGTTGTTCTGGCGTTAAACGATTCATGAAGACTTGCCAAAACCTACTGAACAGAAATGCCAACACAGTTTGCCATTCTCAGCAGTCAAACCATAGTTATTGAAAATTCTCATGAAGCGTTTTTGCACAAGCCTTATATTATTTGAAGAATACACATTTTCGATTCAATATATGCATAGTACATAAATTTTAAAAAATTCTCAGATTTTGTGAAAATCCTGACTGCTTCATAACCCCCCTAAAAATGTGTGCGTTTGCAAACAAAATTTATAACAAGTGATATTTTCTTAGAGCACTTCTTTTTGCTAATTATAGTATATTTTGAAAACAACCCTGAGGCTCTATAAACGCATTACGAACTTCCGGGGGATAAAGGGCAATGAGCGCCCCCACAAAGCCAGCCACAAAGATAATTGGTAATTTGCTTAATTAAAATTATATAGCTATATTTTTTATGATTGAAGAAAAGTTTAACGGGGAGCAATCGTCACGTCATAGAATTCATAGTCCTCGGAGGACGCACAATTCACTTAAAGCGTACAATACTTAGACACGAGAGTATTGTTGAAGCGCATTAGCGCTGGTAATAAATGAGAATTAGATACTTATATACAGACAGAACAGCTATTCCGATATGCGCAGTGATAACAAAAATAGCGAAAAGGTAAAAGAGTAAGGTAGGCAGGTTGTGGCACAAGTTATACTATTCGAAAAGTTAAAGCGCCATAATCGCCCACACTGCAGCTCAATGCATTGCTGATTGACAGGTAAATCTTAACAATCTTCACCATTGTACATTTATGCACAAATCCGTGTAGGGAATTCAACTCAATTTAAATACACTTCAAAGGCCAATTACTTGATTCGATTAAGGGGTTACATACGTCAAGCAGCGCCAAAAATGCGCTGAAGGAAAAACTGTTTTTAGAAGGGAGAACAACAGAAATAAATATAAAAAAATTGTATAGATTATTTATTAGTACTTAAACTTTATAAAAAAATTATTTTAATTTTTCTTTACAAAAATTAGTATACAAAAAATCACGTGACCCAAAGGTAAATGAAAAAAAAAAAATTGCTCCACGGTCTGCAACATTTCTCTTTGAAATGTTGATGAAAAAGTAAAAAAAATCTTGTCAAATAAAGTTGTAGTTATAGTTTGTCGAGCCGGATTTTTGAATTTAGAAAAATTTTGCAATTTACGGCATTTAAAAAAAAATATGCGTTTTACGTCATAAATGTCAAATTTTAATAATGTTTATATTATAACATTTTATAATAAAAATATCAAAAATCCGTCTAGACAGTCTATAGAGAAAACAGTTTCGAATATTAAAAAAAAAACCGCATCAAAAAATATTAAAAACTGTATGAGTTATCATACAGCCCGTGCCGGAAAAAGTTTGCCGAGTTTAAAGTTTGAGGTACAGGAACACGCGGACCGCTCTCTAACGAGTTAATGGGGTGTAGAAACTATAATATTGGGAAATTTCACAGTATATTCTTAAGATACTATACAAAAAGTACAGGGAATGTTTAATTTAAACGGTGGTAGGACCGTAAGAAACACATCCGTCGTTTTTAGCGCAATCGGATCATTAGTGTCTGCCTCGCCAGCCGAAAATGTGGGCGAACAATTCTTGGATTTTGCATGATGATAATGCGCCATCGCACCGAGCCCAAATTGTGCTGGGTTATTTCACCAAACACCAAGTAAGTACCATCGTACAAGCACCGTATTCACCTGACATGGCTCCGTGCAAGTTCTTTTTGTTTCCCAAGTTGAAGTTACTACGACTTCTTGGACGGAGACTTCAGCCGATAGAGGAGATCAAAGAGAATGCGACAAAGGAGCTGAAGGCTATCCCTTCGTTGGCCTACCAGGGGTGCATGGAGGACTGGGTTAAATGTTGGCACATATGTGTTGCTTTAGACGGGTCATACTTTGGAGAAGATAAAATAAATTTGCCTGAAATTTAACTCTGTTTTGTTTTATTTAAACATTTCCGGCATTTCTGGTCGTACCCTCGAAATATCAAAAACAAAAAAATCGATTTTTTGAAAATCCTAGACGTATGTAACCCCTTAATTTAGTTGCTTTTCACTACATACTTGACTTCATATAATCATAACCTGCCATCCTAGAAAGCTAAAATATATTATCACGCCCAATATTTACGAAATGAGGCTGTATCTGTAAGACTTTTTAGTCTCTTATAACCCATCAACTGGTTGGAAGTTACAAAATTCAAAAGCAATTATTAGCCGGCGCATCGCTGCCCTAGAAAAACTAATTTTATGGGAAGAGTTATTTGGCTTAGTTATAATATATAATATATTGAGTACCAACATTTGTTCAAATTTAATGATTTATTACAGTTTTTATTCTACGAATATTTTTTTTTTGTCTTTAGCAAAAACGCAAAAATTTTTTGGCTTTCCGAAACGTGAACATTCCACATGTAACTGGCCGTGGGAAACACATGCATTTTCCAAATTCAATCCACACACTTAAAGTGATTGACTTTGAGCCTTGTTGATAATCATCATATTGGCATTACAGTCCAGGGTGGACCATTGCCTACTCTAAGTACGCCTCCATTCTTATCGATAACCCGCCTTTGCTCATGCAACCATCGGCGTCTCCTTGCTCCTTGGGATGTGCTTCAAAAACTTTATTGGTCGCTCTTTCGCTGCTCATTCTCAAGCCGTATTACCGTATTACCGTATTATTAGCGACTTTATAAACCGCGTTACATTTCGTTCCTCGATTAAAACACTGGTATCTACCCTCTTCCAATCGCATAAGGCCGAATATTTTTCTTTCAAATCGCATCAGTAAATTCACGTCATTAACTTTAAGGACCTATGTTTCTCAGCCGTACCTAAGAACCGGTCTAGTTAAAGTGTTATACAATACATCTGGAGCTTTTGCTCCTTTCATATCAATGAAGACTAAATAAGTTTGTTATGGCCAAAGTATGGTCTGCTCGCTGCCTGAATACGATCTTGAATTGACATATTTATGCTGAGTACTACGCCTAAGTATTTGAACTCTTGCATGCGCTCAAATACTCGTATATACATAGCTACCTATTCTGATGTGAAGTAGAGCATGTTGCGTAATTATTGGTTTTCCTCTTTATTGTGTTGATAGCTTCGAATATGGCAATAATTTCTGCGGAGCACATTGAAGGTTTGAAATTTGTATAGCTTCATTTTATAAGGTTATACTGAATGTTGTATCATTGTCCACCTTAGATCCAACTGTGTAGATAAAGGTGTAATTGGGGTAATTCTCTTTTATTTTGTAAAACTTTATTTTTATATTGAATTGAGTTCGAGCGGTTTTTGTTTAAGTTATATTACTTAGAGTGTTATTTATTGTTTCAGGGTATAGTGAGTTCAACGTGCAGGCAGGTAAGTTGTGGATGATGTGTTTTGGATGTTTTGTAGGTAGATTGCTTTTTGAATAGTGAAATAGAGTTTAATATTTTATCTATGGCTGGCTCTTATTTAGAGACATTTTTTTCATATAGGGTTGTCTTTTGTTGTTAAATAGAGTTTTAAATAGCCTTGTCGTGGTTAGGTTAGGTTATACTAGCTGGCCGAAGCCACGCAGATACCATTTTGGTCCGATATCATATCGGAGTCTGTTTTCTGGTTTTTTTTTAGCGAAAATATGTATCATTCAAGATGACTACGCGAATTTGTGAATTTTAGGAGTCGCTCAAGCTCCAGTACAAGGATAGATTCCAGTATTTTTTCGAGAGAGAGCTACATAGCCGAATTTTTGGGAGAGCTGCATAGAAGGTGCCGGGATTAAATCTCTCTGGTTTTCTACTGACAGTTTATTGACTTCGAAGAATGTTCTTTTAGCTGGATTAAGTTTTTTTAAATATTTTTAACTCTGGATTTGAGGCGAACCCGTACAAAAAACTGCTAGAATTTATTTTCAGGGTGACTAGCAATTTTTTATATATTTACAACTAAAATTCGATAAGTACGTATATTAAGGGGTTTTAAAAAGTGATGCTTAGATGTCAGCAGTGAATAATTCCTAGCAGGTACCTTTTTCATGCCATCTAATTTTAACCATGGTTACTTCTACAATAGAACAACAGGTTAAAATTTCTGCGACTTCATGTTGTTAGACAAAAGGAGCGACCTACAGTTTTAAACAGACTCCAAACAAGAAAATATATATTGTAGATATAGGGTATTATTTTAGCTCCATGAGAACTATCGATAACTATAGTGTGACAACTGAGAATGGCAAACTGTCTTGACATTTCTGTTTAGCAAGGTTTTGGCAAGCGATTCACGAACGCTTTTCGGACGTTAATGCTTCGAAATTATAGAAACTTACTTTGCAACAAAAAAATATCTGTTCGCGAAGTTTATAGAGCGAAATGTTGAAGAAGGCGCCGAAATGTCGGTACCTTGTCATTCTCAACTTTTTGGCCTTTGTCCTTCGACTATGTGGATCTAAGGATTTTCACTTACGTGCCTCTGAAGTACAGCTCGTGCAAGAATTGAGACCAAATAACCATCGTTTGCGTCGAAATTATCTATTTCAAGCCGCACAGAACAAAAGTAAGAAGAAATTAAATATTGAATTTATTTAAATGTTATTAGGTTGAGTGACTGTCATCCGACGCACTTAGGGCGAAATAGTCCCCTTGTGAGACCACTGGAGCTCATCCTTTACACTACTGAGTCGTCTCTGAACCAAGCTGTGACAACCCTATTTGTGAGAACTCTTCAATGCTGTCAATAAAGGCGAACACGAGCATGGAAAGCCTTTTTCAGTATAAATAGAGCAGTTCAATTTCAGAGGAGGTGTTCCACGATTTCCTCTTCTTCAATACCTTGACAGCTTCGCCAAAAGTCATTATGTGGTACCCCCAGTCTACTTCCATGCCTTCCAATAAGACAATGCCCTGTTACTACCCCTGTTACATGTCTCCTGAGATTCAGTAGCGATTTTGTGCATTCGATCGATAGCCAATAATCGGAAGTGAGCTAGAATAGTGAATTGCAAGTTTGTACTCGCCAAAAGTATTTAAAATTCATTATTCGCACAAATTCGTGAGGATTTTATATTCAGGTTTTTTTGTTTGTATTATTAAATTTATGTATTCTCACAATGTCGCAACTGGTTACAAGAGCTTTAGCTAAAATACATATTCTGAAAAAAAAAATGTTAGTCTATTTCAATGTCTCCTCTATGACTTGAAAACAATTTCTAATGAATGAGTTTAAAGTCCAAATTTACATATAATTTATTAAGCACGAAATTCCCGGCAGGTATACTTCATATGCACATACACACACACACACGTATGTATATATATGTATTGCCTCATCATAGCCAGGTGCAATTCCAATTTAACTGTGTTTATTTTCAATTATAATTTTCCTGTTAGCGAGCCACAACGAAAACAGCAACACTAGAAGCATCGTCATTTGAGACCGTACCATAACTGCAAAGGCGCATCAATGAAATGCCTGTGCGTGTATATGTAAGTATGTATGTATGTTTCACTTCCAACCTACTCAGAAGGAATATTGTGAGGTGAGTACTTCTGCAACAATAGCAACCACCAAGTTACCACGACCGAAGAAATTTTCACCCTTCACCGTAGCCCAAGTCGTTCGCTCCCAGTAATAAAGACAAGGTAGCAGTAAAACAAAACCGTTAACAGAAATAACAAGTAAATAAGAAATAAAATGCGCCACAGAAAATAACTATGTATAAGCAGAGCAGGGGCAGCAGAGAAATGAGGGGCCGAGGAGGGCATCGGTGTAAAAGAAAAAGCAGTCTTAAGAATGTAAAAAGTGAACAAGGTGAGGCATTCTGGCTAAAGCGCGCCTTTTGGCAATTAACGTTGTATACCGACGACTTCGCCCGCATCTCTTTCCACCCGCCTGCGGCTCCATACTGGGCCAACAACAGTGTGGGGGTTGAATTGTTACTTTGCTTATTTATGCTCTTTTGAAAATTATGTGCGTCGGTGTGTGCGTGTTTGCATGTAGCTTTATTGCGCATTTTCACCTTTACTACTGTGCAGTTAAATACAAATTCACTCCCACCCATACCAATGCAGTTTTACATTGTATTATAGTTAAAATAATATTGTCTTGGCAAACATTCGAATCTACGAAAAATCGATTTTCACAAAATTAAAGTTCTTTCCATTCGTTGTGTGTATTTATGTATGTATGTATGTATGTATGAGCTCTATGAATTCGTGTAGGGTTGAAGGTTTCACGGCAATATTTGCACACAAACACCGTTCATTCACTCGGGTATTTGGTTATTTGGTTGTTGATGGAGGGGGTGGTGGTGGTCTGCTGTAGAGGGCGTGTGGACAGGTATATTTGGATTTTACTGTGTAATTTGCGTATTTTTAGCACTGAGCAAATGTGTGTTCTTATAACGGACATATACATGTGAAAGCATACACTCATTCATACATACATACACATGTAAATAATTGGTATATTCAATAAAAATACTGGAATGAAAACAGAAAGTGCTTTTTTAAGACAACCAAAATGCATGCAAAGCGGAAAAAAATTTTTTATGCATGAGGATAGGTGAAAGAATAACCAGTAACAAGTATCGAAATGATTTTTTTTGGTCATAATTTTTCATACGGTATCCCCGTTTCGCGTAAATGTTTAATCGCAATCGATGATGTTCCTCAAGGCAGCATCTTATACTAAGTTTCCACCGCAGCCGCTATCGTGTTCTCTGCCGCTATCGTGTTCTTAGCGCAAACACGAAACAAAACTCCTGTCAAATCCCATACAAAATTAAAACACAACTCCATACCTAAACTCACTTTCAAAGCGTGTTTTGTGGGTTTGCGTCTAATTTAAAGCGTGTTTTGTTGGGTTTGCGTCTAATTTAATTATTAAGTGGTGGCAATGTTGCTCATTTTCCTCATTTATTATTGCATTCTTATCGAAACATGGCAACAATGATCACCATTCGGAATTCACAGAGAGGTCGTTGGTTCGAATCTCGGTGAAAGCAAAATTAATAAAAACATTTTTCTAATAGCGGTCGCCCCTCGGCAGGCAATGGCAAACCTCCGAGTGTATTTCTGCCATGAAAAAAATCTGCTCATAAACATATCATAAAACAAAATGAAATAAATGTATAAAAAAAAAAAAATTTTTTGTGATTCGAACCAAGGATTTCGGATCGGAAGCCCACATTGCTAGCCGCTGGGCTATCGCGCTGTGCTGTCGCCGCAAAATAATGTATCATAAATCTGTTTACCATACCAAAGACCATACACTTTGCAAACACATTTCGGTGGAAACAGTTGACAGTTCTCATAAACACAACTCCTGCAAACACGGTGTTTGCTTTTGGTGGAAACGGGGGCTTAGGCGCTCTACTATTTATCATATTCATCAACGCTCTTGCTTTGTCTGTTCGAAAAATATTCTTAATGCTGATTTAAAAATCTACATAACCATCTCTTTTCTGGCCTATGTTATAAGCCCGAATTGTCAGAAGAATCGTCTACAACTTGTTGTTGGTAAGTATTTTCAAGTATCACTTTTTAAATCTCGCTCCAAAATCTACACCATCTACTTTATTGATGACTTTAGGTTTTCTACCGATTTTGAAATTTTTGACTTTGGAGTAATCTTCTTATTTCATAGTTCCTCCCAAATGGAAAGTCGTACAAGTAAAAATGATCCTTAAACCAAGAAAAAGCGCAGAAAAAGAGGAATCTTATCGTTAAGTTATCTTATCTAAAATACTCAGCACGCAATTCCTGTTAGGGTGTTATGCAGACACCTGCTTGAGCCTGAGCCGCCTCCCAGGTAAGTCATGAGGCACCTCCTCAATTACGCGGACGAGGTCCAGGACAAAACAGACCGACAATTACTGGACCGGACAGTATACAGACAGACAATCAACGACATTCATCGCGAGAATCTTACCACCTTTTTAAGCTCCTGTCCCCCGACTGCCGTCATCGGAGTCTAACCACCACCCATTGCAGACGAAGAATTCGAACTTCCCCGAGAGTGCGGCGTAACCTTGGCACAATGACGTTCTGTGTACTGTAGCAGCTTAAAGTCCTACCGATCCAGAATTCCCTACACTAAACATATGCCCGGCATGTGAAGACACCCCGCACGACACTAACCACCTTTTCATATGTCCCATCAAACCCACTCATCTAACACCCCTCTCCCTCTGTACCCAACCTGTTGAAACAGCAAGTTTCCTGGGCCTACCGTTAGATGATCTAGACGAAGACGACCCGTGATTTACACTACACTGACAGGGCAAAGTTAATTCTACAACAACAACCAGGAATCTTATCGTCGCTTCAGCTTATTGCCCATTGCCTCTAAGGTTATGGAAGCTCTTTTTCTCAAAACAATGATGCCCATAATTGGAGACCGAAAATTAATCCCAAATCACCAATTCGGCACAGAAGAACACACGGTACCCTCGAACAAGTACACACACTCGTAAAAAGTATTCACCAAGCTTTTGAGCAGAAAAAGAATTGCGCGGCCGCATTTTTCGACATATCCCAAGCCTTCGACCGCGGGCTGGCATAAAAGTTTAGCTGGCGTACCCCAAGGCGGCCCAATGTTTTACTTGCTTTACATACAAGATCTACCAATCACAGAGGAAACTATCGTCGGAACTTTTGCAGATAACACCGCCCTACTGGCTATAAACTCGCACTACGAAGTGGTTTCCCTCAAATAATTTGATAAAATAGCACAATAGCTGAAAGACTAGAAAAGAAAAGCTAACGAAAAAAAATCTGCTCAAGTTATCTTTACATTCAAACGAAACCCAGTTAAACTCAATAATGTAGTCATTCATCAAAATAATGTTAAAAAATATCTTGGCATGCACCTCTACAGCCAGCTTACATGGAAAATGCATATTTTCACCAAACGCAAAGCGCTTGGGATTAAACTCCGAAACCTACTTGTATACTGGTTACTTAATCGAAATTCTCATATTACTCTGAAAAGTAAGCACTTACTCTACTCCGTTATCTTAAAGCCAATATGGACCTATGGCATTCAACTCTGGGGTACTGCAGCTGAATCTGACATCGAAATACTCCAAAGATTCCAGTAAAAATCCTTAAGAATAATTACAAACACCGCTTATTATATCACAAATGCTCAAATACATCGTAATATAAAATTTCTCACAATACCTGAAGAAATAAAAAAGCTTGCCAAATCTCACAATAAAAGACTTCAATCACATATAAGCCCTTTAATCACAGACTTAACTCTCAATCCCATCTCCTTTAACCTTCTGAAGAGGAAGTCAACAATAGACTTATTCTAATAAGCATACATTTCAGAAATGGCTGCACCACAGGCAACGGAAAACCTTTGGACAACAAAACAACTTTTGGCTAAATCCTGGGGTCTGAACCCTAAAATTACCTGCTGGATCTACACCCAAATGGTAAGACTTATTATACTATATGGGGCTTTGGTATGGTGGGTTAAAACAAATCAGACTACTGCTATATCAAAACATTGTAAGCTACAAATGCTGGCGTGCCTAAGCATAACAGGGGCCATAAGAACTACCCCAACTGCTGGCATGGAAGCGCTTTTAAATTTACCACCGCTACATTTAGCATATGAAAGAAAAACTTAAACCAGGAGATCTTACTGGACACCTCAATATCTTGAACAGGGTTCAACATGCAGTATGCATAACCCAGACGAATGACCACTTGGAACCCGTACTCAATTTCATAAAGAGATACAGGGTTTTCTTCCCGTCTAGGGAAGAGTGGAACACTAACCCAACATGGTTAAATGATGACTCACAAAAATGGTATACAGATGGTTCCTAAACCCTCCAAGGGCCTAGAGTACATAAATCCCTAACACTAAGTACAGATACGACGATTTTCTATGCGAAGCTCTTCGCCATAATGGAAACGGTGGAAATCATATCCAAAAGAAGGTTCGAGAAAGTAAAAATTAAAATACTTTCGGACAGCTAATCGGTTCTCAAAGCTTTGAATAGCTTCACATTCAAGTCAAAAGTCCTAAAGAGTTTAGCAATGCACTCAACAAATTGGCCACTGATAATCAGGTCTCACTGGTTTGGGTACCAGGGTATGGGGAACACGAAGGAAACGAAAAGACAAGCTTTTATGTCAAAAAAAGGGCAGAAGGGCTATTTATTGGAGCAACCCCATTTTTCGGCATTAACAAAAATAATATAAAACAGGAAACCAAAAAATGATTCCAAACTTAAATCAGGGAGCACTGGAAAGTTTTTGAACTTCAATGCCAACAGAGCAAAATCCACTCTAAACCTAGATAAAAAGGGCCTCAGATTACTCTGTGGAGCACTTGCAGGTCACTTTGCTGTTTCCATGGAGCACTTAATCACCAACTGTGAGGCATTAGACCACAGGAGACATAGAATCCCGGGCTTGAGGAGGAAGACCTACAATTGCTTCCTCCCAAGGAGCTGGTTCGATTCCTCGGTATACTAAATAATTATAATGAAGTAATTAGGGCACACAATACATCAATCTGGTGGCAGTGCATAAAGGCCTTAGCCTAAACCGTACAGCCATTAGCATTACCATTAGTCGCACAAATCACATTACTGCCAAGTAATATTCCATGCTTGCCGTTTTAGTACTGATTTCCCGACCACCAAACTCTAGAATTGCACTATTTCCTTCTGAGCTTTTTTCGGCCGTCCGTCAGACGTTAGAGACTATAATTGACGCGTTCATCCTTTATTGAGTGTTTGTTCGAGCTTCTTCTTTAATATGTGGGGAGCACGACTTGGTGTAATTTCAGAAGTGAGGCCATCTACAATTTTATACCGCCTCAGAATGGTAGATGAATTTTTCAAATGAGCCTTATCATGGCAGAATTACACTTGGTGGTTTACCTGGCCCTATTACTAACATCAAAATGTTAAAAACCGTTTTTAGTCCAACGTCAGTTTATCAGATCGCTCATCTACCATTCGAAGTGGGCATGAAACCATAGGTCCTGCCCTTCTGTGGTAAAACATCGAAACGGTCAACATAAATTGTAAAAAAAATTCGGCTGGTATTGAAAATTTCAATTTTATTCGTACAGCTAAAATGTTCACAAAGGAATGTATGTGTATATGTGAAAATGTGTATTAAAATTAATAATGTATATATGTATATGCATATGTATTAGAATAATTCTTGATTGGCCTTTTATTTCCCTATTTTTCTTTTTTTGCTTGTGCTATAAAATACTTTCGAAGCGTGAAAAAACAAATAAGCATATAAAATAGAAAGAATAGATTTGAATTTTTAATTTCCTGCTGTAGTGGAGCAATTGTTACAAAAGGAACAAAAAAATACATTTCGTTGGGAATGAAAATTTACTGAAATAAAACAAATAAATGTTGATAATCGATGATGCTTCGTGTAACACCTACATCCATATGCACATGTATTTTTTTTTTTTTTTTTTTTTTTTTTTATGAGGAGGAAGCATCGAAAGCCTTACCCCGTCAGTGTGGGACTTTAACCCGAACTAAACCTCCTACCGTCAAAGTACCGATCCCCCCGGTACTACCGTCAAGTATTTCGTCGGGAGGCGGTTTGAGCGTTGCACTCAACGTCAGTTACTGTTCTGATGCAATATGTCACAAGCTGCATCTGCCTATTACCACCACTGTTAGGTCATATCAGAAGACAATCACCCCTGTCGGATCTATACGCCCCCTCCCCCCATGTCCCTGTTCGTAACCATAGAAAAGCTAGTTTCTAATAGTGGTATCGTCAGTTTACCTGTGTTTTCATCTCTGGATAGGTGTGCTGCTTCACGTTCTTATTTGACGTTCGCGCATCCTCCTTGCCTGCTCGCTATTTCGAAGTTGCTGCATTATTTCAGCAGCCATGTTTTGGACTTTGCTCCAATTGTCCTGGCTCATCAACATCAGTGGCACTAAATTCTCGGGCGTGATGCTGCTGCCAAGGTTGCCTTCTAGTTTAGCCCTTACTCTTCTGAAGCGGGGACACGTGAAAAGCACATGTTCTGCGTCCTCCTCAACTGCTGGTGTGCACTGCTCGCAGTATGGGCTTTCTTCGTGTCCAAAGCGGTGAAGGTACGCTTTAAAGCAACCATGGCCACTTAGGATTTGGCAGACATAGAAGTCTACTTCTCCGTGCTTTCTCTGGAGCCAAGCTTCAACGTTGGGGATGAGACGGTGGGTCCACCTGCCTTTATTTGCAATGTCCCATCGCGTCTGCCATTGGTCCACGCAGCGGTGGTTTATGGATTTTCTCAGTGCCAGCTGATCGCATTGGGCTTGGTTGTTCCTCATACGTCTCATTTCATACATCTCCTGCGCTATCAAGTCGAGTGGGCATAGACCGGCTATGATGAGCGCCGCATCCTCTGAGACTGTCCTGAAGGCAGAGCAGACTCTAAGAGCACACAAGCGGTACGTGGAGTTACTACTTCGTACGTATGAAGCGTGTTGGAATGCATCGCGCCAAACTGTCGCGCCATATAAAAGGATAGACCTCACTACTCCAGCCAGGACCTGTCTTGCCTGCTGCCTTGGTCCCCCAATGTTCGCCATTATTCTAGCCAGGGCTGCTGTCGCAGTCGCAGCTTTGTTGCTAGCGTATTCCAAGTGGTATCGGAAGCTAATTCGGTGGTCTACCAAGACGCCTAAGTATTTTATGTATGGCTTTGACTCGATAATGCTGTCCCCAACTCTAATCTTGACCTTTTCAACTCTCTTTCGGCTACTGATGAGTACGGCTTCTGTTTTATGCGTAGCTAGCTTTAAACCATTCACGCCTAGCCATCTTTGAGCCGCGCCTATAGCTTGTTGCGCGATATTTACAATTTCCGCGAGCGTTTTCGCGGTTACAACGATTGATATATCGTCCGCGAAGCCAACGAATGTTGCTCTCTTGTGTACCTTTAGTCGCAAAATGCCGTCGTACATAATGTTCCACAGGAGGGGCCCTAGTACGGATCCTTGTGGCACACCAGCTGTGACCTGGTAGTCAACAATTCCGCTGTCGCTGCCGTAACGTAACACCCTATCAGACAGGTAGCTGGATATGATACGCTGTAGATAGGTAGGCACTTGCATCGCGCGGAGGGCGTGTAGTATGTCTATCCATCTGGCACTGTTGAACGCATTTTTGACATCTAATGTTATTACTAGGCAATATTCTTTTGCACCACCTAACCATCGCTTGCCTTCAATTGCCTTTTCCGCAATTACTTTTACCGCCTCTATCGCGTCTGTGGTAGATCGCTTCCTCCTAAAGCCAAACTGGTAGCTTGACAGCTGTCCGTCTACATATATTTCCAGCCGGTTTTTAATCACAAGCTCAAACAACTTACCAATGGAGTCCAGCATACACAGTGGACGGTATTCATTTGGAGCGCAAGCACCTGGTTTTTTAGGTACAAGTACCAATTTTTGTAGTTTCCAGATATTTGGAAAGACGCCTTCTTGCAGGTACACATTAAAAATTCTCGCAAACAAGCATGGGTTTTGCAGCACGGCTTTTTTCAACGCAATGTTTGGAATTCCATCTGGCCCAGGCGCTTTTCGAGACGATAATTTGCTACTTAGTTTGAGCACTTCGGCTACATTTACCGCCGGGATGTTGGTGGCTGGTTCGCTATCTATCTTTCTCACAAAGTCAGGCTGCGGAGGGAAGAGTTCTCGTACAATCTGGTCCAAGAGAATTGGGCATGTTGGTTGTACCGTCTGTTTCATCTTGTTCCGCACTATTTTATAGGCTGAGCACCATGGGTTATTATTGACGTCGTCACATAGCTCTTTGAACATATTGCGCTTGCTATCGCGAATGGCCAGTTTAAGCGCTTTACGCTTATTTTTGTAGTTGAGCCTGAGTTCTACAGTGTTGGTTGCATTCCGTGAGCGCTGACATAGCCTTCTGGCCCGATTGCATTGTGCTCGCAACTCAGCAATCTCGTCGTTCCACCAGTATGCTGGCTTACGTGTTTGGTGTCTTCCTTGTCGGACCATAGCGGTATCGCATGCTTTGGTGATGGCTGACCTTATCTCCGACGCTGCAGTTTCAACCGTGCATATTACCTCGGTGTTGTCGAAGGCTATCTCAAAGAGCTTCTCGTCGAAGCTTTTCGCTTTCCACCCCTTTTGCCGTTTGTAGGGTATCGTGCCTGCTTGAGCTTTTTCGATGGCAATGACTATTGCCTTATGATCGCTATGTGTGTAGCAGTCGCTGAGGTACCATCTTGTAGCTCTACTTAGTCCCCTGCTTATGAAAGAAAGGTCTATGATGGAACCAGTACCATTTTTGCTAAATGTGTTCTCCGTACCACTGTTGAGTAGAACAAAATCAAGCGCTGCTAGTGCATTTAAAAGCTCCCTGCCTTTCGGGTTTGTTCTCTTACATCCCCACTCTGCTGCCCACGCATTGAAGTCACCTGCTATGAGTGCCGCGCTTCTTTGCTTAGCGTCATTAACCAGTTCGTCCATGATACTGGCAAAGGTACACAAATCTGTACTGGGTGGTATGTAACAGCTGTATATGTGTATATTATCTATTTTGGCACGCACATAGCCGGTTGTTGCAACTGGTTTCCCCAGAAGGGTTGGGTTACTCCCTCAGCTCCATATGGCACACTTGCCATTTACGTTGCTGGCCCATGACGCCTCGTGCCTGTTTCTATATTGCTCGCTAAGTATAGCAACATCGATGCCCAGTTCGTATACTGTTTGGGTAAGCAGGCTTTGCGCTGCTTCGCAGTGGTTGAGGTTAAGTTGCAAGACCTTCATACTTTCTTCTGTTGGGCTGCTCTCTGGAATGCGGGGCATGTTCGCCCTCCCGACACATGGTTAGTGTCACTTTCGCCGTGCTGTAGGCATAGCGCACACCTCGGCGTATTTACGCAGTTTTTAACCTTATGGTCTTGCCCTCCACATCTGAAGCACTGAGTAGTGCGGTCATCTTCGCTCTTGCAGTTCCTTGCCAGGTGGCCAAAATCGTGACATTTGTAGCACCTTGTTATAGCTGCCTTTTCCCTAATGCGGCAGTAGACCCAGCCAATACGTATTTTGGATAGGCTTATCAGCTTTTGGGCGGATGCCGGTGGTAGGCTGATGGTGCATGTCTGCGTGCCACCGTATGCTGTATGCATTGCTCGAATGACTGATAGCGTAACTTTTCCGTCCGGGAGGCTATTTTTTATCGCCTCTAGCACTTCTTCTCTGGACGTCACTTCATCAATATCCTTTATTTGTAAGGCCGTTTCTTGGGTTAGTGAGCGAACCTGTGCACTTTCGCCAAGGACACATTCTATTGCTGTCTTGAGCTTTTCAGTAGCTGGATCAGCTTGCCGCTTTAGTTCGAATAATAATTCGTCCTTCGCCGTCTTTCTAATGCCCTTTACTATATGGCTCAGTTCCTTGAGGTCAGGTTGCGATTTAATTTTTTTTAACATTTCCGCGTATGTAAGTTCACCGACTTTCTTCAGTACCAATGCGTCAGGTTTCGTTGGTATTTTTTGAGTGGTTTTGGTCTTACGTTTGACCACTGTTGACCAGCCTTCACGTGATTGGATGCCCTCCACGCCTAGAGGCGCATTCATGTCAATATGCACATGTATGTAAATATGTATATGTGCACACATATAATAGAAGATAGGCACAGGAACAAAAGTAGCATGAGAAACAAGTAAGGAAGTTCTAAATTCGGCTCGGACCGAACTTAAAATGTACACTAGCGCGCTTTTTAGTAAAATTATATTAATTTGGGCTGGCTGTTAATTTTTGGAAGTTTTGGAA